>NW_027645460.1:1246648-2493296 GCF_951640355.1 Cnephaeus nilssonii | reverse complement strand
AAGTTCACAGGGAGGGAGATATAAGGGAGGCCCCCATGCGTGTTCCTTCAGTAAGATTTGGAAGGCTGTTCCCTGAGTTCGCTGGCGGTATTAAACAGTGTCCCTCCTACTTCCTCAGAAGCGTCCTTGGTCTTCCTTGTTTTCTTCAAGAAAAGAAATATGCATGTTTTGGTGGAATCCATGATGAAGGAGAATTTCCAGAAGTCAGCGTTACGCATCTGGGTTGTGCACCCCTACCCTCCCATCCCTGCCAAGGGAGGGGGGGGGTGTCCCGGAGACTGTTGTATGGAAGTTCTCTGTCAGGTGACTGCCATCATGAATAAGATTTTTTTCCCCTTTGTAAGTAAAGCAGAGAGTGTTGAGTCGTGCATGTTGTAAGTTGATGCTGTACTAGTGAGCATGAGTGGGATACTGGTCCTATTGACTGTTAGAGATGTGAAATTGAAACCATTCCCTCCCAGCCGCTCTGAGTGGAAATCAACATGTTGTCCTGCTCTTGTTTGCAGCACGTGGCATCCCTAGGCATTGCAGTTGAATTTGTCATTTGATAAAGTATGATTGATATGTCATTTTCTGTATCTTAAATATGAAAACGTCATAGTTGATGAATTTTCTGAATCCTGTGCTACTCAAATGGCAAATTCACTAACTGTGTCAAGTGAAATGAGGAAATAGGAGCGATGTTTTTTGAAACCTGAAGGTTCTAATGGTAGTTAATTTTGTTCCACTCGGTGTGTGAATTGTATGGTAGCAAAATAAGAATTTTTATTTTTTTATTTTATTTTATTTTATTTTATTTTATTTTATTTTATTTAGTAAATCTTTATTGTTCAGATTATTACAATTGTTTCTCCTTTTTTCCCCCTCATATTTCCCCTCAACCCGGTAAAATAAGAATTTTTTAAGAAAACATCCACTCGTATTGAAAACCTGTTGCTTGGAACTGAATGATTTTTGAGAGCAGAACACCCTATTTTTGCAAAGTTCTTCCCAGGAACCTCCCTGCGTGCCAGCCACTGTGTCTCTGTCCATGGTGCTGAGAGGTTTCCAGGTGTAAAGCCATTGTCCGGTATCCCCAGCAGAGGGCGCCAAGTCTTCGCTGAGGAGAAATGTTTGTGTATGAGGTTTTTCTTGTTTTTAAAAAAATATATTTTATTGATTTTTTACAGAGAGGAAGGGAAAGGGACAGAAAGTTAGAAACATCGATGAGAGAGAAATGATCAGCTGCCTCCTGCACACTCCGTACTGGGTATGGGCCCGCAACCAAGGTCCATGCCATTGACCGGAACCAAACCTGGGACCCTTGAGTCCGCAGGCCGACGGTCTATCCACTGAGCCAAACAGGTTAGGGCTGTGTTTGAGTTTTTTATCGAGGGATTTCCTTGTGATCTATGATGTCAGGATACCGATGGGGCAGTGAGTGTAGATGTGCCCCTTTGTAGCAGGTGTGTAAAAGGTGGGATCCTGTGAGCGCTCCCCAGGTGAGGTGCTGCTAAGGCAAAAGTTGTGTTGGAATTTGTCTCGTCCCCTGAGGCATGTGCATTTTTTTGTGTAGGTCATGGTTGTCCCCACCCAAGAGTGTTGGAAACGAGCTGATTATCCCCAAATGTCAGGAGCCGCTTGTGTGTAGTGCTTTTCTTTTTTTATTGGAAATGAAATTTGTTGATGTGTGAGTTGGAAGAGTCTTAGTCATAGTGTGGTATTCTTTGACCACATGATTGCATTCCCATGTGAAGAATGCGAAGCTGTTTCCCTGAAATGAGTTTTTGGTTTGGGAGGTCATCTTCCTCAGCCCTGTCAGGAGGCCATCTTCCCTGGTTGCACCCACTGTGGCCCCGTGTCCCCCTTTGCCACAGGCTTCACGTGGGAATCCCACACATCCCCCAGTGTTTCAGCACCTGTGATGAGTCCCTAAAGTCACCCCCAAGGATGGCCTTCCAAGCCAAACCTTGAAATGCCAAGGAGTTGCTACTGTGTAGCCATGTCTTCGGGCAATCTCTTCCCTGAGGACAGCCATTTGCATGTTTAGCGGGCCTATTGTCCCTTTGCCTATGAGAGGAGCTAGTTGTGAAATGTCCTAGTAACTTTGAAGTTCCATTTGTTTTTCCGGCCCCCTGAGGGCGCAGCCCCAGCCCCCTGTGGCGGATCAGAACTGTCTGTATTGTTGTTGTGATCCTCTGAATGGTTGACTGTTAAGTCTACTGCACCCACCTGTTTTATGTTTTTCTTTGTAGCCCATCCCAGGGGTTTCTGTGCTTCCCTTTCTCCCACCTCCCCAATGTCCATCTCCTTATTGATTAAAAATGCATAAAATAAGATGTTAAACAGCCATTCGGCAGAGCACTTTTTGTTGTGTCATTGTAATCGTCGTGTAAAAGCTACACATTAGCATGGAGGTATCAGGAGAGATGTTCATTGAAGCATCAGCGCTGCTGTGTCAGGTGATTGCAAGCTTTTTCTCCTGAAGAAATGATGCCATGAGATTGTTGTGTGTATATCTTGTTATTCTAGGATGTTTTGTGTCTGTTTTGTAGCTGTCATGTTTTCTTTTTGGGCCTCCCATTCCCAGTCCCTCCATAGTCCCAGTCCGTCCATAGTCTTTCCTAATGGGGAAGTTAGATAGTGTGTCAAGTCTTGTTCTGGGTATTGATTGATTTTGGCAAAGCTGTTCCCTTGTTTGTGTGTGGCCCTGTTTAAATTTGGAGTCGTCGGAAAAAGAGGTCTTGCACTGGTGAATGTTGTGAAAAGGCAGTGACTTACTGAAATGCTCCCAAGAATGTTGATGGGGATACTGAATCCCAGAGTGTGTGTATGATTTCTGAGTTTCATTTCTCGAAAGTCTTATAAATTGTTTGCAGCTTTCCGTTTCTTTTTTTTTTCCTGTGAACTTAAGCATTGGCCATTCCGGAGGAAGCATGAGTCATTTTACATGATAATGGAGAGCATGGTCTCTGGGCACTCCAAAGTAGTTGCGAGTTCTTGTCCGGATTTGGAAGGAGGAAGTGCCTGGGGTTATTTGAAAGGTCAGGAATGGGCTTTGATGACTTCCCTTGTGGTCAAGTGAGGGATACCATCATAGAGAATGGAAGGTAGCCTGTAGAGCATAGTTGTGGAAAGCATGGTTTTTAATGTTGAATTGTTACAGAAAACCGAAGAAGAACAAAGCAATACTTAGAGAGATGGAGTTACCTTTTTTTCTCTTTTTTAAATTTATTTATTTTTTTATTGAGGTATTATATGTGTACATATCTTACCATTGCCCCCCACCCCACACCCATACATGCCCTCACCCCCCAGAGTTTTGCATCCATTGTTTATGCTTATATGCATGCATACAAGTCCTTCGTTTGATTTCTTATCTCCCCCACCTCTCCCTAACTTTCCCCCTGTAATTTGACAGTCTGTTTGATGCTTTACTGTCTCTGTATCTATCTTTTTGTTCATCAGTTTATAATGTTCTTTATTATCCATAAATGAGTTAGATCATGTGGTATTTTTCTTTCATTGACTGGCTTATTTCACTTAGCATAATGTTCTCCAATTCCATCCAGGTTGCTGCAAATGATGAGAATTCCTTCTTTTTTATGGCAGCATAGTATTCCATTGTGTAGATGTACCACAGTTTTCTGATCCTCTCATCTGCTGACAGGCACCTAGGCTGTTTCCAAATCTTAGCTATTGTAAATTGTGCTGCTATGAACATAGGGGTGCATATATCCTTTCTGATTGGTGTTTCTAGTTTCTTCGGATGTATTCCCAGGAGTGGGATTACTGGGTCAAATGGGAGTTCCATTTTCAGTTTTTTGAGGAAACTCCATACTGTTCTCCCCAGTTGCTGCACCAGTCTGCATTCCCACCAGCAGTGCACGAGGGTTCCTTTTTCTCCGCATCCTCGCCAACACTTGTCGTTTGTTGATTTGTTGATGATAGCCATTCTGACAGGTGTGAGATGGTACCTCATTGTTGTTTTGATTTGCATCTCTAGGATAATAAGTGACTTTGAGCATGTTTTCATGTGTCTCTTGGCCTTCCTTCTGTCTTCTTTTGAAAGTATTCTGTTTAGGTCCGTTGCCCATTTTTTTATTGGATCATTTATCTTCCTTTTATTAAGTTGCATAAGCTGCCTGTAGATGTTGGAGATTAAACCTTTATCAGTGATAGCATTTGCAAATATGTTCTCCCATAGAGTGGGCTTTCTTGTTGTTTTGTTGATAGTTTCTTTTGCTGTAAAAAAGCTTTTTATTTTTATGTAGTCCCATTTGTTAATTTTCTCTTTAGTTTCCATTGCCCTAGGGGCAGTGTCAGTGAAGAAGTTCTTTTGGCATATGTCTGAGATTTTGTTGCCTGTGGATTCCTCTAGTATTTTTGTGGTTTCCTGTCTTATGTTTAAATCCTGTATCCATTTTGAGTTTATTTTTGTGTATGGTGTAAGTTGGTGATCTAGTTTCATTTTTTTGCATGTATCTGTCCAATTTTCCCAACACCATTTATTGAAGAGACTGTCTTGACTCCATTGTATGTTCATGCCTCCTTTGTCAAATATTAATTGAGCATAGTGGTTTGGGTCAATATCTGGATTCTCTATTCTGTTCCATTGATCTATATGTCTGTTCTTGTGCCAGTACCAGGCAGTTTTGAGAACAGTGGCTTTGTAATACAGCTTGAAATCTGGTATTGAGATCCCTCCTACTTTATTCTTCTTTCTCAGGATTGCTGTGGCTATTCGGGGTCTTTTTTATTTTAGATGAATTTTTGGAGAGTTCTTTCTAGGTCTGTGAAATATGCTGTTGGTATTTTGATGGGGAGTGCATTGAATCTGTAGATTGCTTTGGGTAGTGTGGACATTTTAATGATGTTGATTCTACCAATCCATGAACATGGTATGTTCTTCCATCTGTTTACATCTTCCTCTATCTTTTTTTCAGTGTCCTGTGGTTTTCCATGTATAGGTCTTTTACTCCTTAGTTAAGTTTATTCCTAGGGATCTTAATTATTTTTGGTGTGATGATAAATGGGATTGCTTTTTTAGTCTCTCTTTCTGTAAGTTCACTATTGGTGTATAGAAATGCCATAGATTTCTTGGCATTAATTTTGTATCCCGCTACATTGCCGAATTCATTTATTAAGTCTATTAGTTTTCTGATGGAATCTTTTGGGTTTTTTATGTACAATATCATGTGATCTGCAAATAAAGACAGCTTCACTTCTTCTTTTCCAATTTGGATGCCTCTTATTTCTTCTTCTTGCCTAATTGCGATAGCTAATACTTCCAGTACTATGTCAAACAGGAGTGGTGAGAGTGGGCATCCCTGTCTTGTTCCTGTTCTTAGGGGAAATGGTTTTAGTTTTTGCTCATGAATATGACGTTGGCTGAGGGTTTGTCATATATAGCTTTTATTATGTTGAGGTATGATCCTTCTATTCCCACCTTGTTGAGAGTTTTTATCAAGAAACGGTGTTGGATTTTGTCAAATGCTTTTTCTGCATCTATTGATATGACTATGTGATTTTTATCTCTCAATTTGTTTATGTGATGTATCATGTTTATTGATTTGCGGATATTGTACCATCCTTGCATTCCTGGGATAAATCCTACTTGGTCATGGTGTATGATCTTTCTGATGTATTGCTGGAGATGATTTGCTAGAATTTTGTTGAGGATTTTGGCATCTATATTCATGAGAGATATTGGTCTGTAATTGTCTTTCATTGTGTTGTCTTTATCTGGTTTTGGTACTAGAGTGATGCTGGCTTCATAGACGGAGCCTGAAAGTGCTCCTTCCTCTTGGATTTTTTGGAATAGTCTGAGGAGGATAAGTTTTAGTTCTTCCTTGAAAGTTTGGTAAAACTCTCCTGTGAAGCCGTCTGGCCCTGGGCTTTTGTTTGCCGGAAGCTTTTTGATGACTGCTTCAATTTCTTCCATAGTTACTGGCCTGTTGAGCTGTTTAGATTCTTCCTGATTGAGTTTTGGAAGGTTGTATTTTTCTAGGAATATATCCATTTCCTCCAGGTTGTCCAGTTTGTTGGAATAGAGTTGTTCGTAGTATTTTGTAACAATCCTTTGTATTTCGTTGGGGTCTGTTGTTATTTCACCTGTTTCATTTCTGATTTTGTTTATTTGGGTCCTCTCTCTTTGCTTCTTGGTGAGCCTGGCTAGAGGTTCATCAATCTTGTTTATCCTTTCAAAGAACCAGCTCTTGGTTTTGTTGATCTTTTGTATTGTTTCTTTGGTCTCTATGTCGTTTATCTCCGCTCTGATCTTTATTATTTCTTTCCTTCTGCATACACTGGGCTTTTCTTGTTGCTCTCTCTCTAACTCTTTGAGTTGTTGGGTTAGGTAATTTATTACCATTGTTTCTTGTTTTTTTCAGTAGACTTGTAGAGCTATGAACTTCCCTCTCAGGACTGCTTTCGCTGTGTCCCATAGGTTTTGGATTGTTGTGTTTTCATTGTCATTTGTTGCCATGATATTTTTTATTTCTTCCTTGATGTCTTTGGTAACTCAGTCATTGTTTAATAGCATGGTGTTTAGTCTCCCTGTGTTTGATTTCTTTCGGTTGTTTTTATTGTAGTTGATTTCCAGTTTTATGCTACTGTGATCTGAGAAGATACTTGATATGATTTCTATCTTCTTGAATTTGGAGAGACTTTGCCTGTGTCCTAACATATGGTCTATCTTTGAAAATGACCCATGTGCACTTGAGAAGAATGTATATTCTGTGGCTTTGGGGTGAAATGTTCTGAAGATGTCGATTAATTCCATCTGGTCTAGTGAGTCATTTAGGATTGATGTTTCTTTGCTGATTTTTTGTTTAGAGGATTTGTCCAATGGTGATAGTGGGGTATTGAAGTCTCCTACTATGATTGTATTGCTGTCAATCACTCCTTTGATATCTTCCAGGAGTTTTTTAATGTATCTTGGTGCTCCTGTATTGTGTGCATATATGTTTACCAGAGTTATTTCTTCTTGTTGGATTGCTCCCTTTAGTATTATGAAGTGGCCTTCATTATCTCTTGTTATGTCCTTCACTTTGAGATCTAATTTGTCAGATATAAGTATTGCTACTCCAGCTTTTTTTTCATTTCCATTCGCCTGGAAAACCCTTTCCATCCCTTTACTCTCAGTCTGTATGCGTCCTTTTTTTTTGAGGTGGGTTTCCTGTAGACAGCAGATATATGGGTTTTGTTTTCTTATCCAATCGGTTACCCAGTGTCTTTTGATTGGGGCATTCAATCCATTTACATTTAAAGTTATTATTGAGAGGTACTTATTTATCGCCATATTTATTCTATACCCCTGTGTTCCTTCCTTGCTTCCTCTTTCTTTCTTTCTTTCTTTCTTTCTTTCTTTCTTTCTTTCTTTCTTTCTTTCTCTTTCTTCTTTCTTTCTTTCTTTCTTTCTTTCTTTCTTTCTTTCTTTCTTTCTTTCTTTCACAGCAGACCCTTTAGCATTTCTTGCATTGCTGGTTTGGTGGTGATAAACTCCCTTAGCCCTTTTTTGTCTGTGAAGCTCCTGATTTCACCTTCAATTTTGATTGATAGCCTTGCTGGGTACAGTATTCTTGGATTGAGACCCTTCCTTTGCATGACTTTGTATATTTCATTCCATTCCCTTCTGGCCTGATGAGTTTCTGTTGAGAAATCAGTTGCTAGTCTGATGGGGGTTCCTTTGTATGTAACTGTCTGCCTCTCTCTGGCCGCTTTTAAGATTCTTACTTTGTCGTTGGTGTTTGCCAACTTAATTATAATGTGCCTTGGTGTCGGTCTTTTGGGGTTCATTTTGCTTGGAACTCTGTGAGCTTCTTGGATTTGTGTGGGTTTTTTCTTCCCTATATCAGGGAAGTTTTCTGTTATTATTTCTTCAAACAGGTTTTCTATTCCTTGCTCCGTTTCCTTTCCTTCTGGCACCCCTATTATCCTGATGTTGTTTTGTTTTGTGTTGTCCCAAAGTTCCCTTAGGCTCTCCTCATGCTTTCTAATTTTTGTTTCTAGAAGCTGTTGTAATTGGGTATTTTTTTCCATCTTGTCTTCTAGCTCACTTATGCAGTCCTCTGCTTCTTCTAGTCTAATCTTGATGCTTTCTATTGAGTTCTTTACAGCAGTGTTGTCATTTTTCATTTCTTCTTGGTTCTTCTTCATTTCCTCTTGGTTCTTGCTCATATTGTCGAATTTGTCTTCCATCCTTTTCAGCCACCTTATGACCATTTCTCTGAATTCTTTCTCTGATAGGTTGTTTGCCTCTAATTCGTTTACTTCCTTTTCTGGTGATGCCTGCTTCTCTTTCCTATGGGGGCTGTTTCTTTGTCTCCCCATGGTCTCTCTTCTCCGGATGTCTGGTTATATAGTTCTCTCTCTCTGGCGTTGATTTAAAGGTACAAAATACAACACAACCAGGCACAACACACAAGGCACTGAACAGAATTGTATTCACGATATTAATAACCTCCAATAAAGGTAACCACCAGAGAAAGACAAATTAGGGTATAGGAGTGGAAGAGAGAGAGTAAAAAGAAAGAACAACAACAACAAAAAAAGTGTGAATCTGAACTTGGGAAAAGAGCAGAAAAAAAAGGAAAAGAAAAAAAAAGTAAGAGAGACAAGAACAATACTAAGAGAGAAGAGGGGAACAAACTATATATATGGGGAGTAGACTCCACTAGAACAACCACTAATCCCAGCAAATTCCAGCAACACGAGCCTGGAGATTCATACAAACTGCAACACCAACTAATATCAAGTGAGGCAAGGGAAAACAAAAGTAAAAAACAAACAAAAACAAAGCAAACAAAAGAACCAACCAAACAAACAAAAAGAATAATCAAAACAATCTCATAAAAAAGCATAAAAATTCAATCTAATCAACATTGAAGCAAACAACATCAAATGGCCAGAAAGAAAAATAATTTTTTTTTTGGTAGCGTAGAGAGAGGTATGTATGGATTTGGAGCAGGGGGTTGAGAATTAGATATATAAGTAGGGTGAAATTTTAGCAGAGGGTAAACTGAAAAAGTAGGGAAAATCTATAGCCAGAAAGGGTTAAGAAAGACAGGAGACCAAAAGGGGAAAGGTTAGGAGGAGAGTGATGGCAAAATGTTAGCGTTGAGATAGGGTAAGGGAAAGATGCAAATAGAATGTAGGACACTAATCCCAAAATACAAGAAAGGGAAAACCAAATGACATTTAAAGAAAAAGAAAAAATAAAAAACAAAAAAGTAAAATAATAGTAATAATAATGCTGATTGAAAATAAAAATGTAATAAGTAAAAAGGTGAAAATCAGTGAGGAAAAAGAAAAAAATTTAGTTTCTTAGGTAAAAGATGCAAAAAATGAAAATAAAAAAATTAGAATAAAAAATTAAAAAAAATTGAAAAAAGAATTAAAAATTAAAAAATAGGAAGACTAAAATGTGCAGTATCGGCTGTCATTCACTTCCTCTATTATTCTGTTTGGTATGCCTGTTTGCCAGACTGGGCGGTATTTCAGTTCAGCTTTGTTCCACTGCTTCTCAGTGTTGTAAGCCAGTCCTGCTTTTTGAGCCGACCATGTCTTAATTTCTCTTATTTATTTTTGATTACACCAGAGACAATTAACGTTTCAGCCCCTGGGTGGCAGTGTTTCTGAATTGACTTCCGGGCCTCTCTAGCTTATTTTTTTTTTCCCCTCTATGGCACTCACTACCGGTTTGTGGAGGTGTGTGCCTCAGCACTGCCTCTCAGATGGTCACACCCAGCTCTGTTCCCAGGTTCCGAAAAAACAACTTCCCCCTGCAGTCTTTCAGGGTTTTTCAACCTGGGTTTTCCTATGTATTGGGCTTAGTAATCAGAGTCGGAAAGAGCCCAAGTGTGCGGACAGTGGGTCTGTGCGCCAGACTAAGGAGCCCGCACTCCTTTGAAAATTCTTAGTCTGATCCTCCTCGTCAGATTAAAATGAGTTGCTTTTAAGAGGTCACTTCTGTTAGCAGCTCAGAGGACCCCCTTCCACATTCACGGATCACGGCAGCTCCAACTGCCGCTGATTTTTCTAGGCACAGACCTTCCGGTTCCTGCCGGTCCTGCGGTTCGCGCGCTTCCCTCCCACCGCGGGGATTAGAAACCACACCTTATTTCAGGAGAAATCTGACCTTTCCGTGGTGCAGTGAAGGGTTCCTTTGAATCCGAATGTTTGCGCCTATAGGGGACCAGTGTTCTGGTGCTCACAGCTGTTCAGTGTTTGCAGTTGTCGCGGAAAGTCAGGTTTCCAATAAAGTCCTCCTTTCCTTGCAAGATGGCGAGGCGCCCGCTGAGCATGCAGCTCCGGGAGGGGACCCAGCCCCTGTGGGTGCTGCACGGTCAGGGAAACCCTGGCCAGCACTCCCCTGCCTTCTCCTGGAGTTCAGCTGTCCCTTGGCTTGCCAATATACAATCCCCCTGCGAACCTCTGTCGCTCCTACTCTCCGCCCCAGGACCAGACTCCAAACACGACTCTATTCCGTCGCCATTTTTTCCTCCCCCAGTAGTGTTTTAATGTCCCTTTAAAAAGCCGGTATGATACCCGTGTTAAAATGAAAACTCTGACACCTCAAAACAACAGACCAGGGGGATGTGTCAGAGTGTCTCTAGAACTCTTGGAATACATTTTAGAACCCGAACATCACTACTGAATTTTGAAATACTGAGAATTTGTATCCATAGCACTGTGAAAGGTAGGATAGACTTTCAAGTGGTAATAATGGTTAAAGTGCTGGTATATTGTAAAAAACTCTGATTCACCATATTGAACTTGACAATGAAGGAGCTTGAGACACTGGAAGAAAGAGACCCCAACTCAGGAAATTCACAATGATATCCTAGCTTAATATCTAAGAAAGTGTTTCAAACACTAGGAATACATGAGTAAAGTGCCTTAATATCTGTAACACATTGTTTCCTGACAGGGAAATCGTGTTTAAAGAACATAGAATCAAGTTGAATACTGGTTACATTTATAATTCACGGACAATGAGTTGGCAATTTTGAAATAAGCCTGGTTCGGCCATTAAACCGGAAGTGATGACATCATCAATGGGGAGGGGCCACGTGGGCAGGCTCAATTGATCCCAGGTGATAATGATTTGGCCATGGGACCAGCTGGGAGTGATGACCACATCGAGGTTAGTTCTTGTGTTAGGGTTAGAGAATTGGGGTTCTGGCTAGGGTTAGGATTAGGATAAGGTTTCCGGCTAGGAAGGGTCAGGCTCAGGTTAGGGCTAGGTTTGGGGTTAGGGTTTGAGGGTTAGGGACAGGGTTACGGTCACGGTGTAGTAACGTTGGGTATTCACAATGAATGAGCTTCAATCACTGGACAAATTGGAGTGTAGCACTGAGAATTTACAACTCCAAACTAGGGAAATATTTAGAAATGTGCTTCACCCACTAGGAATACATATTCCAATAGACTGAATATCTGAACAGCACAATTTTGTCACTGGGAAATCTTGTTCAAACAGCTGAGAACCGAGTGTGACACTGTTTACATTTATTTTTCCCGTCAAAAGGAGTTGGCGTTCTTGGGAAAAGGAGTTTGGTGAAACATTGAAAAATTCATTTTCCTAGAGCTATAGAATAGTATTAAAGTATTGAGAACACTATGAAATCAAAATGTTACTTAGTCTAGTGTTCCAAGCAGTGTTTTAATGTGCCTTTAAAAAGCCGGTATGACACCCGTGTTAAAATGAATACTCTCACAGCTCAATATAACAGACCAGGGGGATGTGTCAGAGTGTCTCTAGAACTCTTTGTATATGTTTTAGAACCCGAACATCTCTACTGAATTTTGAAATACTGAGAATTTGTATCCAAAGCGCTGTGAAAGGTAGGATAGAGTTACAAGTGGTAATAATGGTTAAAGTGCTGGTATATTGTAAAAAACTCTGATTCACCATATTGGAATTCACAATGAAGGAGCTTGAGACACTGGAAGAGAGAGACCCAACTCGGGAAATTCACAATGATAACCTAGGTTAATATCTACGAAAGTGCTTCAAACACTAGGAATACGTGAAGAAAGGGCCTTAATGTCTGTAACACATTGTTCCTGACACGGAAATCGTGTTCAAAGAACATAGAACCCAGTTGGATACTGGTTACATTTATAAAAGTGACAATGAGTTGGCGTTTTTGAAAGAAGCCTGGTTAGGCCATTAAACTGGAAGTGATGATGTCACCAAGGGGGAGGTGCCACGTGGAAAGGCTCAATTGATCCCAGGTGATAATGATTTGGCCAGGGGACCAGCTGGGAGTAATGACATCATCGAGGTGAGTTATGATGTTAGGGTTAGAGAATTGGGGTTCTGTCTAAGGTTAGGGTTAGGATCAGGGTTCGGGCTAGGTAGGGTTCAGGTTAGGGCTAGGTTTAAGGTTAGGGTTAGAGGGTTAGGGACAGGGTTACGGTCACAGTGTAGTAAGGTTGGGTATTCACAATGAATGAGCTTTAAGCACTGGACAAATTGGAGTGTAGCACTGACAATTTACAACTCCAGACTAGGGAAATATTTAGAAATCTGCTTCACACACTAGGAATACATATTCCAATAGACTGAATATCTGAACAGCACAACTTTTTCACTGGGAAATCTTGATCAAACAGGTGAGAACCGAGTGTGATACTGTTTACATTTATTTTTCCATTCAAAAGGAGTTGGCGTTTTCGGGAAAAGGTTTTGGTGAAACACTGAAAAATTCATTTTCCTAGAGCTATAGAATAGTATGAAACTATTGAGAACACTATGAAATAAAAATTTTAGTTAGGCTTGGGTTCCAAGTAGTGTTTTAATGTACCTTTAAAAAGCCGCTATGACACCCCTGTTAAAATGAAAACTCTCAGAGCTCAAAACCACGGACCAGGGGGATGTTTCAGCGTGTCTCTAGAACTTTTGGAATACGTTTTAGAACACGAACATCTCTACTGAATTTTGAAATATTGAGAATTTGTATCCAAAGCCCTGTGAAAAGTAGGATAGACTTTCAAGTGGTAAAAATGGTTAAAGTACTGGCATATTTGTAAATAACGCTGTTTTACCAAATTGGAATTCACAATGAAGGAGCTTGAGACACTGGAAGAGAGAGACTCCAACTCGGGAAATTCACAATGATAACCTACGTTAATATCTAAGAAAGTGCTTCAGACACTAGGAATACGTGAATAAAGGGCCTTAATATCTGTAACGCATTGTTTCCTGACAAGGAAATCATGTTCAAATAACATAGAACCGAGTTGGATACTGGTTAAATTTATAATTCAGGGAAAATGAGTTGGCGTTTTTGAAAGAGGCCTGGTTAGGCCCTGAAACCGGAAGTAATGACGTCACCAAGGGTGAGGGGCCACGTGGGTAGGCTTCATTGATCCCAGGAGATAATGATTTGGCCGGTGGACCATCTGGGAGTAATGACGTCATTGAGGTGAGTTATGATGTTAGGGTTAGAGAATTGGGGTTCTGGCTACGGTTAGGGTTAAGATAAGGGTTCGGGCTAGGTAGGGTTCAGGCTCAGGTTAGGGCTAGGTTTATGGTTACAGTTAGAGGGTTAGGGACAGGGTTACGATCCCGGTGTAGTAAGGTTGGGTATTCACCATGAATGAGCTTCAAGCACTGGACAAATTGGAGTGTAGCACTGAGAATTTACAACTCCAGACTAGGGAAATATTTAGAAATGTGCTACACACAGTAGGAATACATATTCCAAAGGACTGAATATCTGAACAGCACAATTTTGTCACTGGGAAATCTTGTTCAAACAGGTGAGAACTGAGTGTGACACTGTTTACATTTATGTTTTCCGTCAAAAGGAGTTGGTGTTTTCGTGAAATGGAGTTGGTGAAACACTGAAAAATTCATTTTCCTAGAGCTATAGAATAGTATGAAAGTATTGAGAACACTATGAAATAAAAATGTTAGTTAGGATAGGGTTCCAAGAAGGGTTTAATGTACCTTTAAAAAGCCGGTATGACACCCGTGTTAAAATGAAATCTCTCAGAGCTCAAAACCACCGAGCAGGGGGATGTGTCAGCGTGTCTCTAGAACTCTTGGAATACATTTTAGAACAGGAACATCTCTACTGAATTTTGAAATACTGAGAATTTGTATCCAAAGCGCTGTGAAAAGTAGGATAGACTTTCAAGTGGTAATAATGGTTAAAGTACTGGTATATTTGTAAAAAACGCTGTTTCACCAAATTGGAATTCACAATGAAGGAGCTTGAGACACTGGAAGAGAGAGACTCCAACTCGGGAAATTCACAATGATAACCTAGGTTAATATTTAAGAACGCGCTTCAAACACTAGGAATACGTGAATAAAGGGCCTTAATATCTGTAACACATTGTTTCCTGACAAGCAAATCATGTTCAAAGAACATAGTTGGATACTGGTTACATTTATAATTCAGGGACAACGAGTTGGCGTTTTTGAAAGAGGCCTGGTTAGGCCCTTAAACTGGAAGTGATGACGTCACCAAGGGGGATTGGCCACGTGGGAAGGCTTAAGTGATCCCAGGAGATAATGATTTGGCCAGGGGCCCATCTGGGCGTGATGACGTCAGCAAGGTTAGTTCTTGAGTTAGGGTTAGAGAATTGGTGTTCTGGCTAGGGTTAGGGTTAGGATCAGGGTTTGGGCTAGTTAGCGTTCAGGCTCAAGTTCGGGCTAGGTTTAGGGTTACAGTTAGAGGGTTAGGGACAGGGTTATGGTCACGGTGTAGTAACGTTGGGTATTCACAATGAATGAGCTTCAATTACTGGACAAATTGGAGTGTAGCACTGAGAATTTACAACTCCCGACTAGGGAAATATTTAGAAATGTGCTTCACACACTAGGAATACATATTCCAATAGACTGAATATCTGAACAACACAATTTTGTCACTGGGAAATCTTGTTCAAACAGCTGAGAACCGAGTGTTACACTGTTTACATTTATTTTTCCCGTCAAAAGGAGTTGGCGTTTTCGGGAAAAGGAGTTGGTGAAACACTGAAATATTCATTTTCCTAGAGGTATAGTGTAGGCATCCCTTTCCATGTCCCGCATGGTCCAGGGTTCCAGTTCAGGGTTTGAGTTCTGGAGAAGGGCCCCACACAAATGAAAGGAGACTTGAAGAAATTCATTTTGGTGATATGGGTGGCCAGGCGGTAGTCCACTTCTAGTGGGAGAACTACTCCCTGCTCTGGCTCTGCCATCCCTTTTATTGAGGCTTTGGGGAAAAACATCTTAGGCAAGATAACCGAAACTTACATGTAGCCCTTAGGCAGAAATAACAGAAACTTACATGGGACAAACAAAGGTGGAGGGTGCTTCAGCTAACAATGTAAACAACTACAGGCTGAGTGGTTAGAGCAATTAAGGTTGTTGTCCAGCCTTCCTGGCTTCCTGTCAACATCTCTCTTTTAGTGAAACTGATTTGTTTCCGGCATCTCCCCCGTTTTCTTTTCTTAAAAAACTAGTAGCCCGTTTGCACGGAGATTCGTGCAATAGACCTTCATTCACCTGGCTGCCTGCACCAGTTTTCTGCCGGCACTGGGGACCCAGGCCTTGGCTGTGGCCACCGCCTTCTGCCTTTTTCAGGGTCGGGGCTTGGCCCCGGGCAGTGGCCTTGGGCTCGTCCGCACCCAGCGTCCCTGCTACAGATCGCAGGAGCCGACCCCCAGTGGTTTCCTGCAATCGGTGCAGGCTCCCCGCTGGTGCCCAAGGCCTGGAAAGCCTCTGCACCGAGGCTTTCCCGGCCTTCGGCTCCGCCACACCCCAACGTCCTTGCAATGGTTTCCTGATGGGCGTGGTTGGTGGGCGTGGCTTGGTTGCTGGGAGTGGCATGGGCGTAGCGAAGGTGCGGTCAATTTGCATATTTGTCTATTATAAGGTAAGATCTTGCATATGCAGACTAGAAATAAACATATAAGAACAAAAAATGAGACAAGCAACAATGGCTATGTTGAGAGTTCAAATGAAATCAGTCTGCAGTAAGTTTCTTTCTGGGCCAACAGTTTTTGAATCCCAGTTTCAATGTCCAACAGTTTTTTGAGAACATGTCAGCAATGGTACCTGGATGGTGGACAGATGGTGGTAATGCAGGTCCGACCTCTGGTTTGGTCCTGGGCAACCTGCAGCGACGCACAGCTGCTGACTGCTAGCATGGCAAGGTGTCGTCAGTGTCTTCGATCTCTGGACTGCTTCTCTTCTGTCTTTATGGCTGGAGCATTCCTGTCAATTCCTCTCTGTTGCAAGAATCCACGTGGTCTTGGAGTTGTTTTCTGAAAATATACAAACATATTCTCGACCAAAAGTTAATAAAGGAATCTTTTCTATAAATTTTACTTGGGATCCTTTTTATTTGAGCCCAAACAATTTTCCTTTGGCTTATTCTGACACCATGTGTGTTTTTTCATAGGTGTCCTGCTCTTAGTATTACAAATGAAAATTAGTTTTCAAAGAAAACAATTTTTTGGATATTTTTCTTACATAATATTTTTCCACTATCCCCCCTTTTTTGATATAATTATTAGGAGGCTTTTGGAAAATTTTTATAATGCATTCTTGATCACTTTATATTTTAATTTTTTGCACAAAAATATGACTGCTTTAGGGTTCATTACATGTTAAGCAATTTTACCATGGAATGAACTTCCAATAGAAATTTTAGTTAATACTTTAGAAACAACTTTTTGTCCAATACAATTAAATTTTCTTGAATATTCACTTATTTCAATTAGCCAATTTAAATTAATCTGAAAACTTGACTATTTTACTGTCAAATTTAATACTCTAACAACAATCTTCATTTACCCTGTAAATATTAATGCAAAGGATTATTTGCATCCTTGAGAAGGCTCTAAGCATTCCTGGTATTAGACTGGATTTAGATATTGGGCTGCTGTTGTCAGCCAAGTCTCTGTTGCCTGGGTCCCGATCTGAGCTGGACAAGTCTTTGTCAGCCACCTGGGTCCCGATCTGAGCTGGACATGGGAAGCACGAAGCAGCCATGGGGCAGGAGACCTCCCTCAGAAGGGGTGAGTGTTCAAGCCCCTGCAATGTTGGGGGGGGGGGTGAGGATCTGTGCCCCACCTCTGTTGACCCCCAAGTTCTCTCCTGATGGCCCCTCTGCGACTGTGCCTGTCTTAGGTTGTTCCTCCCTTGAGGAATCTTACCCGTCTTTGACTAACCAGCCATCCTCTGGGGCCAAGCAGGGTGATGTGAGGTTTAGTTTTGTCTCCTTGGTAGCCTATGCCCCTATGGCCTCCATGCCCAGCACCTGCCTTGGGATCCCCTCGCCTGCTGGCGGGGCCCTGGCTTTGATCACATATCTTGGGGAACCCAGGTTTCTTCTCCAGGGAGGGCCCAGCTCACGCCATTGTGCGAGAGACAGATGCATGGTACCAGTCACCATGAGGATTCAACCTCAGCAGGAACAGAGAGCTCAGGCAACAGCTGTGGGCAATTGGATGGTGAGAAGAGGGTCCCTCTTGGCAAAAAGAGCAAGAAGGGCTAATATAGAATGCTCAAATGCCTTCCCAGGGGGCCTTCCACACAGTGGAAGGAATTAAATCCTTTCATGTGCTTTAAAATTGCTGCCAAACATTTCAAAGAATTAGTTTGTAAGTTTGTATGTTATATGCTGTTATAAAATATCAAAAACTATAATGACATTGTAGAAAAATATCATGTAAGGATGTTCTTCGCTCTAGGCCATGGCAATTCAATTTTAAACTGGCTGTCAATTTTTTAGTTACTTTGTTTTGCCTTTTTTGGGGCCAAAAACCTTCATAACATTTAAAGTATATTTATTAATTTTTATTTGATAAGGCTTTCCATGCAATTTCAAGTATATTAGATCTTTTTAAAAAAGATTTCCTTTAAGAAGAGAGGATAAATTTCTTGTATTACTCCGGGCCCTTGGAGCTTTCCAAGAATCATCTCTGTTAAGGCCTTGAAATTTCAACATGGAAAAAAACCCATCAAATATATACATATCCATATATGATTTAAAGATTATAACATTTTTTATAATTATCCTAAGATATCAATTAGATTTTAAACTTGTTTTTGCATAGAAAAATTTTGGTTGAGATAACAGAATTAATCCTTTTTTAATTAGACCAATAATAAGCAACTTATTCTGAATTCCTAATTATTAGAGAAAACACAACATTTTATTTTCTCAAAAATAAGTTCTTATACTTTAGGCATTTAAATTACCACAACTATATAATTTCTCCTAATTTAATTTGCACTTTGAACTTGTAAAGCTGGCAAGTCAAATATTTAGCATTTTGTTATTTCAAAATATCTAAACCTTTACCTTTATTATTTATATAATTAAGCAAACTTCCCCCCAAAATTGTTTTGCTGCAAATGAGTTTGGACGAAGTTTGTAGCCATTCAAATGAAAATTACAACATTCTTTAGCATACTGGGAGAGTGGGCTTCCATATTGGATCTCCAAGTGTCTCCCTTCCCCACATCCTGCTTACTTCAGGGGAAGCATCAGCAACAGATCTGGCAACACATTTTTTTTTTCATGCTTAAAAGATAGATCTTAAATTTTTTCTTTCTTTTTTGCTTTCCAAAGTAATAACTAACACCCAGTTTGGCCAAGACTTGCATCTCTCTGCGAATTCTTTTACAATTTTTAAATGAAACCTTAAGTAATCTCATTGCAGGAGAGCAGATAGCCTTGCCCTTTCCTGCCACCTTTGAATTTGTCCGCATCAGAAGCAGTTTCAGCAGTGGAGATTCACTTCTTATTACAGATTTTAAATTCCAAATATGAACTAAGATTTTAATTTGGACAAGAAACCACATTCTTTAAGCATGCAAACCAAAAGTCTATAATAAAGTTTACTTTATATTTATAACCTAATTCTTCCCCATTAGCCTGGCTGAAAAAGAAGTTCCTACCCTACTTACAGTTCACGACTCTGCAGCTGGCCGTGGGCTTTTGTGTGAGGTGAACTTCCCTCACATTTTTTCCAGTGAATTTTCCACACCTTTCCTCGGTGTACTTTTTCCTTCCTTCGCTCTTAGGCGAAAAATACCTTCTCCTCCAGAAGTCCCTCGGTAGGCGCGAGAATGTAGGAATCCCTTTCCACATCCCGCAATGTCCAGGGTTCCAGTTCAGGGTTCGAGTTCTGGAGAAGGGGCCCACACAAATGAAAGGAGACTTGAAGAAATTCAATTTGGTGATACGGGGGGCCAGGCGGTAGTCCACCTCTAGTGGGAGAACTACTCCCAGATCTGGCTCTGCCATCCCTTTTATTGAGGCTTTAAGGAAAAACATCTTAGGCAAAATAACAGAAACTTACATGTAGCCCTTAGGCAGGAAATAACAGAAACTTACATGGGACAAACAAAGGTAAAGGCTGCTTCAGCTAACAATGTAAACAACTAAAGGCTGAGTGGTTAGAGCAATTAAGGTTGTTGACCAGCCTTCCTGGCTTCCTGTCAACATCTCTCTTTTAGTGAAACTGATTTGTTTCCGGCATATAGAATAGTGTGAAAGTATTGAGAACACTATGAAATCAAAATGTTAGTTAGGATAGGGTTCCAAGTAGTGTTTTAATCTAACTTTAAAAAGCCGGTATGTCACCCGTGTTAAAATGAAAACTCTCAGATCTCAAAACAACAGATCAGGGGGATGTGTCAGAGTGTCTCTAGAACTCTTGGAATACGTTTTAGAACATGAACATCCCTCCTGAATTTTCAAATACTGAAAATTTGTATCCAAAACGCTGTGAAATGTAGGATTGACTTTCAAGTGGTAATAATGGTTAAAGTACTGGTATATTTGTAAAAAACGCTGTTTCACCAAATTGGAATTCACAATTAAGGAGCTTGAGACACTGGAAGACAGATACTCCAACTCGGGAAATTCACAATGATAACCTAGGTTAATATCTAAAAAAGTGCTTCAAACACTAGGAATACGTGAATAAAGGGCCTTAATATCTCTAACACATTGTTTCCTGACAAGGAAATCATGTTCAAGGAACATTGAACCGAGTTGGATACTGGTTACATTTATAATTCAGGGACAGTGAGTTGGGGATTTTGAAAGAGGCCTGGTTAGGCCCTTAAACCAGAAGTGATGACGTCACCAAGGGGGAGTGGCCACGTGGGCAGGCTTAATTGATCCCAGCTGATAATTATTTGGCCAGGGGACCAGCTGGAAGTGATGATGTCATCGAGATTAGTTCTGGTATTAGGGTTAGAGAATTGGGGTTCGGTTCAGGGTTAGGGTTAGGATAAGGTTTCAGGCTAGGTAGGGTTCAGGCTCATGTTAGGGCTAGGTTTAGGGTTAGGGTTAGAGGGGTAGGGACAGGGTTACGCTCACGGTGTAGTAACGTTGGCTATTCACAATGAATGAGCTTCAATCACTGGACAATTTGGTGTGTAGCACTGAGAACTTACCACACCAGACTAGGGAAATATTTAGAAATGTGCTTCACACAATAGGAATACATATTCCAATAGACTGAATATCTGAACAGCACAATTTTCTCACTGGGAAATCTTGTTCAAACGGCTGTGAACGGAGTGTGACATTGTTTACATTTATTTTTCCCGTCAAGAGGAGTAGGCGTTTACGGGAAAAGGTTTGGTGAAACACTGAAAAACTCATTTTCCTAGAGCTATAGAATAGTATGAAAGTATTGAGAACACTATGAAATCAAAATGTTAGTTAGGCTAGAGTTCCAAGTAATGTTTTAATGTGCCTTTAAAAAACCGGTATGACACCCATGTTAAAATGAAAACTCTCATAGCTCAAAACAACAGACCAGGGAGATGTGTCAGAGTGTCCCTAGAACACTTGGAATACGTTTTAGACCCCGAAAATCTCTACTGAATTTTGAAATACTGAGAATTTATATCCAAAGCCCTGTGAAAGGTAGGATAGACTTTCAAGTGGTAATAATGTTCAAAGTGCTGGTATATGTGTAAAAAACACTGTTTTACCAAATTGGAATCCACAATGAAAAAGGTTGAGACACTGGAAGAGGAGACTCCAACTTGGGAAATTCACAATGATAACCTAGGTTTATATCTAAGGAAGTGCTTGAAACACTAGGAATACGTGAATAAAGGGCCTTAATATCTGTAACACATTGTTTCCTGACAAGGAAATCGTGTTCAAAGAACATAGAACCGAGTTGGATACTGGTTACATTTATTATTCAGGGACAATGAGTTGGCGATTTTGAAAGAAGCCTGGTTAGGTCATTAAACCGGAGGTGATGAAGTCAGCAAGGGGGAGAGGCCACGTGGGCAGGCTTAATTGATCCCAGCTGATAATGATTTGGCCAGGGGAGCAGCTGGGAGTGATGACATCAGCGAGATTAGTTCTGTTATTAGGGTTAGAGAATTGGGGTTCTGTTCAGGGTTAGGGATAGGATAAGGCTTCGGATTAGGTAGGGTTCAGGCTCAGGTTAGGGCTAGGTTTAGGGTTAGGGTTAGAGGGGTAGGGACAGGGTTACGCTCACGGTGCACTAAAGTTGGCTATTCACAATGAATGAGCTTCAATCACTGGACAATTTGGTGTGTAGCACTGAGAACTTATCACACCACACTAGGGAAATATTTAGAAATCTGCTTCACACAATAGGAATACATATTCCAATAGACTGAATATCTGAACAGCACAATTTTCTCACTGGCAAATCTTGTTCAAACGGCTGTGAACGGAGTGTGACATTGTCTACATTTATTTTTCCTGTCAAGAGGAGTTGGCGTTTTCGGGAAAAGCTTTGGTGAAACACTGAAAATCTCATTTTCTTAGAGCTATAGAATAGTATGAAAGTATTGAGAACACTATGAAATCAAAATGTTAGTTAGGTTAGGGTTCCAAGTAATGTTTAATGTGCCTTTAAAAAGCCTGTATGACACCCGTTTTAAAATGAAAACTCTCATAGCTCAAAACAAGAGACCAGGGAGATGTGTCAGAGTGTCGCTAGAACACTTGGAATACGTTTTAGAACCCGAAAATCTCTACTGAAGTTTGAAATACTGAGAATTTATATCCAAAGCCCTATGTAAGTTAGGATAGACTTTCAAGTGGTAATAATGTTCAAAGTGCTGGTATATGTGTAAAAAACGCTGTTTGACCAAATTGGAATTCACAATGAAAAAGGTTGAGACACTGGAAGAGAGAGACTCCAACTCGGGAAATTCACAATGATAACCTAGGTTAATATCTAAGAAAGTGCTTCAAACACTAGGAATACGTGAATAGAGTGCCTTAATATCTGCAACACATTGTTTGCTGACAAGGAAATCATGTTCAAATAACATAGAACCGAGTTGGATACTGGTTACATTTATTATTCCGGGAAAATGAGTTGGCTATTTTGAAAAAAGCATAGTTAGGCCATTAAACTGGAAGTGATGACGTCACCAATGGGAGGGGCCACGTGGACAGGCTTTATTGATCCCAGGTGATAATGATTTGGCCAGGGGACCAGCTGGAAGTGATGATGTCATCGAGATTAGTTCTGGTATTAGGGTTAGAGAATTGGGGCTCTGTTCATGGTTAGGGTTAGGATAAGGTTTTGGGCTAGGTAGGGTCAGGCTCAGGTTAGGGCTAGGTTTATGGTTAGGGTTAGAGGGGTAGGGACAGGGTAATGGTCACAGTGTAGTAATGTTGGCTATTCACAATGAATGAGCTTCAATCACTGGACAATTTGGTGTGTAGCACACAGAACTTACGACTCCAGACTAGGGAAATATTTAGAAATGTGCTTCACACAATAGGAATACATGTTCCAATAGACTGAATATCTGAACAGCACAATGTTGTCACTGGGAAATCTTGTTCAAACAGCTGAGAACCGAGTTTGATACTGTTTACATTTATTTTTCCCGTCAAAAGGAGTTGGCGTTTTCGGGAAAAGGTTTTGGTGAAACACTGAAAAACTCATTTTCCTAGATCTATAGAATAGTATGAAAGTATTGAGAACACTATGAAATAAAAATGTTAGTTAGGCTAGGGTTCCAAGTAATGTTTTAATGTGCCTTTAAAAAGCCGGTATGACACCCGTGTTAAAATGAAAACTCTCAGAGCTCAAAACAACAGACCATGGGAATGTCAGAGTGTCTCTAGAACTCCTGGAATACGTTCTAGAAACCGAACATCTCTACTGAATTTTGAAATACTGAGAATTTGTATCCAAAGCGCTGTGAAAGGTAGGATTGACTTTCAAGTGGTAATAATGTTGAAAGTGCTGGTATATTTGTAAAAAAGTTTGTTTTACCAAATTAGAATTCACAATGAAAAAGCTTGAGACACTGGAAGAGAGAGACTCCACTCGCGAAATTCACAATGATAACCTAGGTTAATATCTAAGAAAGTGCTTAAAACACTAGGGATACGTGAATAAAGGGCCTTAATATCTGCAACACATTGTTTCCTGACAAAGAAATCGTGTTCAAAGAACATAGAACCGAGTTGGATACTGGTTACACTTATTATTCCGGGATTATGAGTTGGCAATTTTGAAGGAAGCCTTGTTAGGCCATTAAAGGGAAAGTGATGATGTCACCAAGGGGGAGGGGCCACGTGGGCAGGCTTAATTGATCCCAGGTGATAATGATTTTGCCAGGGGACCAGCTGGGAGTGATGACATCATCGAGATTAGTTCTGGTATTAAGGTTAGAGAATTGGGGCTCTGTTCATGGTTAGAGTTAGGATAAGGTTTTGGGCCAGATAGGGTTCAGGCTCAGGTTAGGGCTAGGTTTAGAGTTTGGGTTAGAGGGTTAGGGACAGGGTAATGGTCACAGTGTAGTAATGTTGGCTATTCACAATGAATGAGCTTCAATCACTGGACTATTTGGTGTGTAGCACTCAGAACTTACGACTCCAGACTAGGGAAATATTTAGAAATGTGCTTCATACAATAGGAATACATGTTCCAATAGACTGAATATCTGAACAGCACAATGTTGTCACTGGGAAATCTTGTTCAAACAGCTGAGAACCGAGTTTGATACTGTTTACATTTATTTTTATCGTCAAAAGGAGTTGGCGTTTTCGGGAAAAGGTTTTGGTGAAACACTGAAAAACTCATTTTCCTAGAGCTATAGAATAGTATGAAAGTATTGAGAACACTATGAAATAAAAATGTTAGTTAGGCTAGGGTTCCAAGTAACGTTTTATTGTTTCTTTAAAAAGCCGGTATGACACGCGTGTTAAAATAAAAACTCTCAGAGCTCAAAACAACAGACCAGGGGAATGTCACAGTGTCTCTAGAACTCCTGTAATACGTTCTAGAACCCGAACTTCTCTACTGAATTTTGAAATACTGAGAATTTGTATCCAAAGCGCTGTGAAAGGTAGGATTGACTTTCAAGTGGTAATAATGTTGAAAGTGCTGGTATATTTGTAAAAAAGTTTGTTTTACCAAATTAGAATTCACAATGAAAAAGCTTGAGACACTGGAAGAGAGAGACTCCAACTCGCGAAATTCACAATGATAACCTAGGTTAATATCTAAGAAAGTGCTTAAAACACTAGGGATACGTGAATAAAGGGCCTTAATATCTGCAACACATTGTTTCCTGACAAAGAAATCGTGTTCAAAGAACATAGAACCGAGTTGGATACTGGTTACACTTATTATTCCGGGATTATGAGTTGGCAATTTTGAAGGAAGCCTTGTTAGGCCATTAAAGGGAAAGTGATGATGTCACCAAGGGGGAGGGGCCACGTGGGCAGGCTTAATTGATCCCAGGTGATAATGATTTTGCCAGGGGACCAGCTGGGAGTGATGACATCATCGAGATTAGTTCTGGTATTAAGGTTAGAGAATTGGCGCTCTGTTCATGGTTAGAGTTAGGATAAGGTTTTGGGCTAGGTAGGGTTCAGGCTCAGGTTAGGGCTAGGTTGAGGGTTTGGGTTAGAGGGTTAGGGACAGGGTAATGGTCACAGTGTAGTAATGTTGGCTATTCACAATGAATGAGCTTCAATCACTGGACTATTTGGTGTGTAGCACTCAGAACTTACGACTCCAGACTAGGGAAATATTTAGAAATGTGCTTCATACAATAGGAATACATGTTCCAATAGACTGAATATCTGAACAGCACAATGTTGTCACTGGGAAATCTTGTTCATACAGCTGAGAACCGAGTTTGATACTGTTTACATTTATTTTTCCCGTCAAAAGGAGTTGGCGTTTTCGGGAAAAGGTTTTGGTGAAACACTGAAAAACTCATTTTCCTAGAGCTATAGAATAGTATGAAAGTATTGAGAACACTATGAAATAAAAATGTTAGTTAGGCTAGGGTTCTAAGTAATGTTTTAATGTGCCTTTAAAAAGCCGGTATGACACCCGTGTTAAAATGAAAAGTCTCATAGCTCAAAACAACAGACCAGGGGAATGTCAGAGTGTCTCTAGAACTCCTGGAATACTTTTTAGAACCCGAACATCTCTACTGAATTTTGAAATACTGAGAATTTTTATCCAAAGCGCAGTGAAAGGTAGGATTGACTTTCAAGTGGTAATAATGTTGAAAGTGCTGGTATATTTGTAAAAAAGTTTGTTTTACCAAATTAGAATTCACAATGAAAATGCTTGAGACACTGGAATAGAGAGACTCCAACTCGCGAAATTCACAATGATAACCTAGGTTAATATCTAAGAAAGTGCTTCAAACACTAGGAATACGTGAATAAAGGGCTTTAATATCTGTAACACATTGTTTTCTGACAAAGAAATCGTGTTCAAAGAACATAGAACCGAGTTGGATACTGGTTACATATATTATTCCGGGACAATGAGTTGAGCATTTCGAAAGAAGCCTGGTTAGGCCATTAAACCGGAAGTGATGACGTCACCAAGGGGGAGGGCCACGTGGGCAGGCTTAATTGATCCCAGGTGATAATGATTTGTCCAGGGGAGCAGCTGGGAGTGATGACGTCATCGAGATTAGTTCTGTTATTAGGGTTAGAGAATTGGGGCTCTGTTCATGGTTAGAGTTACAATAAGGTTTTGGGCTACCTAGGGTTCGGGCTCAGGTTAGAGCTAGTTTTAGGGTTTGGGTTAGAATGTTAGTGACAGTGTTAGGGTCACAGTGTAGTAATGTTGGCTATTCACAATGAATGAGCTTCAATCACTGGACAATTTGGTGTGTAGAACTGAGAACTTACGACTCCAGACTAGGGAAATATTTAGAAATGTGCTTCACACAATAGGAATACATATTCCAATTGAATGAATATCTGAACAGCACAATTTTGTCACTGGGAAATCTTGTTCAAACAGCTTAGAACCGAGTGTGACACTGTTTACATTTATTTTTCCCGTCAAAAGGAGTTGGCGTTTTTGGGAAAAGGTTTTGGTGAAACACTGAAAAACTCATTGTCCTAGAGCTATAGAATAGTATGAAAGTATTGAGAACACTATGAAATCAAAATGTTAGTTAGGCTAGGGTTCCAAGTAATGTTTTAATGTGCCTTTAAGAAGCCGGTATGACACCCGTGTTAAAATGAAAAGTCTCATAGCTCAAAACAACAGACCAGGGGAATGTCAGAGTGTCTCTAGAACTCCTGGAATGCGTTTTAGAACCCGAACATCTCTACTGAATTTTGAAATACTGAGAATTTGTATCCAAAGCGCTGTGAAAGGTAGGATAGACTTTCACGTGGTAATAATGTTGAAAGTGCTGGTATATTTGTAAAAAAGGTTGTTTTACCAAATTAGAATTCACAATGAAAAAGCTTGAGACACTGGAAGAGAGAGACTCCAATTCGGGAAATTCACAATGATTACCTAGGTTAATATCTAAGAAAGTGCTTCAAACACTAGGGATACATGAATAAAGGGCCTTAATATCTGCAACACATTGTTTCCTGACAAAGAAATCGTGTTCAAAGAACATAGAACCGAGTTGGATACTGGTTACATTTATTATTTCGGGATTATGAGTTGGCGATTTTGAAGGAAGCCTTGTTAGGCCATTAAAGGGGAAGTGATGATGTCACCAAGGGGGAGGGGCCACGTGGGCAGGCTTAATTGATCCCAGGTGAGAATGATTTGTCCAGGGGAACAGCTGGGAGTGATGACGTCATCGAGATTAGTTCTGGTATTAGGGTTAGAGAATTGGGACTCTGTTCATGGTTAGGGTTAGGATAAGGTTTTGGGCTAGGTAGTGTTCAGGCTCAGATTAGGGCGAGGTTTAGGGTTCGTTAGAGGGTTCTGGACAGGGTTATGGTCACTGTGTAGTAATGTTGGCTATTCACAATGAATGAGCTTCAATCACTGGACTATTTGGTGTGTAGCACTGAGAACTTACGACTCCAGACTAGGGAAATATTTAGAAATGTGCTTCACACAATAGGAATACATATTCCAATAGACTGAATATCTGAACAGCACAATTTTGTCACTGGGAAATCTTCTTCAAACAGCTGAGAACCGAGTGTGATACTGTTTACATTTATTTTTCCCGTCAAAAGGAGTTGTCGTTTTCGGGAAAAGGTTTTGGTGAAACACTGAAAAACTCATTTTCCTAGAGCTATAGAATAGTATGAAAGTACTGAGAGCACTATGAAATAAAAATGTTCGTTAGGCTAGGGTTCCAATTAATGTTTTATTGTGCCTTTAAAAAGCCGGTATGACACCCGTGTTAAAATAAAAACTCTCAGAGCCAAAAACAGCAGACCAGGGGAATGTCAGAGTGTCTCTAGAACTCCTGGAATACGTTTTAGAACCCGAAAACCTCTACTGAAGTTTGAAATACTGAGAATTTGTATCCAAAGCTCTGTGAAAGGTAGGATAGAGTTTCAAGTGGTAATAATGTTGAAAGTGCTGGTATATTTGTAAAAAAGGTTGTTTTACCAAATTAGAATTCACAATGAAAAAGCTTGAGACACTGGAATGGAGAGACTCCAACTAGGGAAATTCACAATGATAACCTAGGTTAATATCTAAGAAAGTGCTTCAAACACTAGGGATACGTGAATAAAGAGCCTTAATATCTGCAACACATTGTTTCCTGAGAAAGAAATCGTGTTCAAAGAACATAGAACCAAGTTGGATACTGGTTACACTTATTATTCAGGGACAATGAGTTGGCGATTTTGAAGAAGCCTGGTTAGGCCATTAAACGGGAAGTGATGACATCACCAAGGGGGAGGGTCCACGTGGTCAGGCTTAATTGATCCCAGGTGATAATGATTTGGCCAGGGGACCAGCTGGGAGTGATGACGTCATCGAGATTTCTTCTGGTATTAGGGTTAGAGAATTGGGGCTCTGTTCATGGTTAGGGTTAGGATAAGGTTTTGGGCTAGGTAGGGTTTAGTCTCAGGTTAGGTCTAGGTTTAGGGTTTGGGTTAGAGGGTTAGGGACAGGGTTAGTGTCACAGTGTAGTAATGTTGGCTATTCACAATGAATGAGCTTCAATCACTGGACAATTTGGTGTGTAGCACTCACAACTTACGACTCCAGACTAGGGAAATATTTAGAAATGTGCTTCACACAATAGGAATACATATTCCAATAGTCTGAATATCTGAACTGCACAATTTTGTCACTGGGAAATCTTGTTCAAACAGCTGAGCACCGAGTGTGACACTGTTTACATTTGTTTTTCCCGTCAAAGGGAGTTGGCGTTTTCTGGAAAAGATTTTGGTGAAACACTGAAAAACTCATTTTCCTAGAGCTATAGAATAGTGTGAAAGTATTGAGAACACTATGAAATAAAAATGTTAGTTAGGCTAGGGTTCTAAGTAATGTTTTATTGTGTCTTTAAAAAGCCGGTATGACACCCGTGTTAAAATTAAAACTCTCAGAGGTCATAACAACAGAACAGGGGAATGTCAGAGTGTCTCTAGAACTCCTGGAATACGTTTTAGAACCCAAACATCTCTACTGAATTTTGAAATACTGAGAATTTGTATCCAAAGCGCTGTGAAAGATATGATAGACTTTCTTTTTTATTTTTTATTTATTTCATTTATTTTTTTTATTGAGGTATTATATGTGTACATATATTACCATTACCCTCCCCTCCCCACACCCATACATGCCCTCAACACCCCACAGTTTTGCGACCGTTGTTTATGCTTATATGCATGCATACAAGTCCTTCGTTTGATTTCATATCTCCCCCACCTCTCCCTAACTTTCCCCCTTTATTTTGAAAGTCTGTTTGTTGCTTTACTGTCTCTGTATCTATCTTTTTGTTCATCAGTTTATAATGTTCTTTATTATACATAAATGAGTTAGATCATGTGGTATTTTTCTTTCATTGACTGGCTTATTTCACTTAGTATAATATTCTCCAATTCCATCCAGGTTGCTGCAAATGATGAGAATTCCTTCTTTTTTATGGCAGCATAGTATTCCATTGTGTAGATGTGCCACAGTTTTCTGATCCAGTCATCTGCTGACGGGCACCTAGGCTGTTTCCAAATCTTAGCTATTGTAAATTGTGCTGCTATGAACATAAGGGTGCATATATCCTTTCAGATTGGTGTTTCTAGTTTCTTCGGATATATTCCCAGGAGTGGGATTACTGGGTCAAATGGGAGTTCCATTTTTAGTTTTTTGAGGAAACTCCATACTGTTCTCCACAGTGGCTGCACCAGTCTCCATTCCCACCAGCAGTGCACGAGGGTTCCTTTTTCTCCGCATCCTCGCCAACACTTGCCGTTTGTTGATTTGTTGATGATAGCCATTCTGACAGGTATGAGATGGTACCTCATTGTTGTTTTGATTTGCATCTCTCGAATAATAAGTGACTTTGAGCATGTTTTCATGTGTATCTTGGCCTTCCTTCTGTCTTCTTTTGAAAATATTCTGTTCAGGTCCGTTGCCCATTTTTTAATTGGATCATTTATCTTCCTTTTATTAAGTTGCATAAGATGCCTGTAGATGTTGGAGATTAAACCTTTATCAGTGATGGCATTTGCAAATATGTTCTCCCATGCAGTGGGCTTTCTTGCTGTTTTATTGATGGTTTCTTTTGCTGTAAAAAAGCTTTGTATTTTGATGTAGTCCCATTTGTTAATTCTCTCTTTAGCTTCCATTGCCCTAGAGGCAGTGTCAGTGAAGAAGTTCTTTTGGCATATGTCTGAGATTTTGTTACCTGTGGATTCCTCTAGTATTTTTATGGTTTCCCGTCTTATGTTTAAGTCCTGTATCCATTTTGAGTTTATTTTTGTGTATGGTGTAAGTTGGTGATCTAGTTTCATTTTTTTGCATGTGTGTGTCCAATTTTCCCAACACCATTTAATGAAGAGACTGTCTTGACTCCATTGTATGTTCATGCCTCCTTTGTCAAATATTAATTGAGCATAGTGGTTTGGGTCGATATCTGGATTCTCTATTCTGTTCCATTGATCTTTATGTCTGTTCTTGTGCCAGTACCAGGCTGTTTTGAGAACAGTAGCTTTGTAATACAGCTTGAAATCTGGTATTGAGATCCCTCCTACTTTATTCTTCTTTCTCAGGATTGCTGTGGCTATTCGGGGTCTTTTTTTATTCCAGATGAATTTTTGGAGAGTTCTTTCTAGGTCTGTGAAATATGCTGTTGGTATTTTGATGGGGAGTGCATTGAATCTGTAGATTGCTTTGGGTAGTATGGACATTTTAATGATGTTGATTCTACCAATCCATGAACATGGTATGTTCTTCCATCTGTTTACGTCTTCCTCTATCTCTTTTTTCAGTGTCCTGTAGTTTTCCGCGTATAGGTCGTTTACCTCCTTAGTTAAGTTTATTCCTAGGTGTCTTAATTTTTTTGGTGCGATGGTAAATGGGATTGCTTTTTTAGTCTCTCTTTCTGTAAGTTCACTATTGGTGTATAGAAATGCCATAGATTTCTTGGCGTTAATTTTGTATCCCGCTACATTGCCGAATTCATTTATTAATTCTATTAGTTTTCTGATGGAATCTTTTCGGTTTTTTATGTACAATATCATGTCATCTGCAAATAAGGACAGCTTCACTTCTTCTTTTCCAATTTGGATGCCTTTTATTTATTCTTCTTGCCTAATTGCGATAGCTAATACTTCCAGTACTATGTCAAACAGGAGTGGTGAGAGTGGGCATCCCTGTCTTGTTCCTGTTCTTAGGGGAAATGGTTTTAGTTTTTGCCCATTGAGTATGATGTTTGCTGTGGGTTTATCATATATAGCTTTTATTATGTTGAGGTATGATCCTTCTATTCCCACCTTGTTGAGAGTTTTTATCAAGAAAGGGTGTTGGATTTTGTCAAATGCTTTTTCTGCATCTATTGATATGACTATGTGATTTTTATCTCTCAATTTGTTTATGTGATGTATCACATTTATTGATTTGCGGATATTGTACCATCCTTGCATTCCTGGGATAAATCCTACTTGGTCATGATGTATGATCTTTCTGATGTATTGCTGGAGCCGATTTACTAGGATTTTGTTGAGGATTTTGGCATCTATGTTCATGAGGGATATTGGTCTGTAATTCTCTTTCATTGTGTTGTCTTTATTTGGTTTTGGTATTAGGGTGATGCTGGCTTCATAGAGGGAGCCTGGAAGTGTTCCTTCCTCTTGAATTTTTTGGAATAGTCTGAGGAGGATAGGTTTTAGTTCTTCCTTGAAAGTTTGGTTAAACTCTCCTGTGAAGCCATCTGGCCCCGGGCTTTTGTTTGCCGGAAGCTTTTTGATGACTGCTTCAATTTCTTCCATAGTAACTGGCCTGTTGAGCTGTTTAGATTCTTCCTGATTGAGTTTTGGAAGGTTGTATTTGTCTAGGAATATGTCCATTTCCTCCAGGTTGTCCAGTTTGTTGGAATAGAGTTGTTTGTAGTATTTTGTAACAATCCTTTGTATTTTGTCGGGGTCTGTTGTTATTTCACCTCTTTCATTTCTGATTTTGTTTATTTGGGTCCTCTCTCTTTGCTTCTTGGTGAGACTGGCTAGAGGTTCATCAATCTTGTTTATCCTTTCAAAGAACCAGCTCTTGGTTTTGTTGATCTTTTGTATTGTTTCTTTAGTCTCTATATCGTTTATCTCCGCTCTGATCTTTATCATTTCTTTCCTTCTGCTTACACTGGGCTTTTCTTGTTGCTCTCTCTCTAACTCTTTGAGTTTTTGGGTTAGGTAATTTATTACCATTGTTTCTTGTTTTTTGCAGTAGGCTTGTAGAGCTATGAACTTCCCTCTCAGGACTGCTTTCGCTGTGTCCCATAGGTTTTGGATTGTTGTGTTTTCATTGTCGTTTGTTGCCATGATGTTTTTTATTTCTTCCTTGATGTCTTTGGTAACCCAGTCATGGTTTAATAGCATGCTGTTTAGTCTCCATGTGTTTGATTTCTTTGGGTTGTTTTTATTGTAGTTGATTTCCAGTTTTATGCCACTGTGATCTGAGAAGATACTTGATATGATTTCTATCTTCTTAAATTTGGAGAGACCTTGCCTAAGTCCTAACATATGGTCTATCTTTGAAAATGACGCATGTGCACTTGAGAAGAATGTATATTCTGTGGCTTTGGGTTGAAATTATCTGAAGATGTCGATTAATTCCATCTGGTCTAGTGAGTCATTTAGGACTGATGTTTCTTTGCTGATTTTTTGTTTAGAGGATTTGTCCAATGGTGATAGTGGGGTATTGAAGTCTCCTACTATGATTGTATTGCTGTCAATCTCTTCTTTGATATCTTCCAGGAGTTTTTTAATGTATCTTGGTGCTCCTGTATTGGGTGCATATATGTTAACCAGAGTTATTTCTTCTTGTTGGATTTCTCCCTTTAGTATTATGAAGTGGCCTTCATTATCTCTTGTAATGTCCTTCACTTTGAGATCTAATTTGTCAGATATAAGTATTGCTACCCCAGCTTTTTTTTCATTTCCATTCGCCTGGAAAACCTTTTTCCATCCCTTTACTCTCAGTCTGTATGCGTCCTTTTTTTTGAGGTGGGTTTCCTGTAGACAGCAGATATATGGGTTTTGTTTTCTTATCCAATCTGTTACCCTGTGTCTTTTGATTGGGGCATTCAATCCATTTACATTTAAAGTTATTATTGATAGGCACTTATTTGTCACCATTTTTATTCTATACCCCTGTGTTCCTTCTTTGCTTCCTATTTCTTTCTTTCTTTTTTTTTTACAGCAGACCCTTTCGCATTTCTTTCATTGCTCGTTTGGTGGTGATAAACACCCTTAGCCCTTTTTTGTCTGTGAAGCTCCTGATTTCACCTTCAATTTTGATTGATAGTCTTGCTGGGTACAGTATTCTTGGATTGAGACCCTTCCTTTGCATGACTTTGTATATTTCATTCCATTCCCTTCTGGCCTGATGAATTTCTGTTGAGAAATCAGTTGCTAGTCTGATGGGGGTTCCTTTGAATGTAACTGTCTGTCTCTCTCTGGCCGCTTTTAAGATTCTTACTTTGTCGTTGGTGTTTGCCAACTTAATTATAATGTGCCTTGGTGTCGGTCTTTTGGGGTTCATTTTGCTTGGAACTCTGTGAGCTTCTTGGATTTGTGTGGGTTTTTTCTTCCCTATATCAGGGAAGTTTTCTGTTATTATTTCTTCAAACAGGTTTTCTATTCCTTGCTCCGTTTCCTTTCCTTCTGGTACCCCTATTATCCTGATGTTGTTTTGTTTTGTGTTGTCCCGAAGTTCCTTTAGGCTCTCCTCATGCTTTCTAATTTTTGTTTCTAGAAGCTGTTGTAATTGGGTATTTTTTTCCATCTTGTCTTCTAGCTCACTTATGCGGTCCTCTGCTTCTTCTAGTCTACTCTTGATGCTTTCTATTGAGTTCTTTACAGCAGTGTTGTCATTTTTCATTTCTTCTTGGTTCTTCTTCATTTCCTCTTGGTTCTTACTCATGTTGTCGAATTTTTCTTCCATCCTTTTCAGCCACCTTATGACCATTTCTCTGAATTCTTTCTCTGATAGGTTGTTTGCCTCTAATTCGTTTACTTCCTTTTCTGGTGATGCTTGCTTCTCTTTCCTATGGGGGCTGTTTCTTTGTCTCCCCATGGTCTCTCTTCTCTGGATGTCTGGTTATATAGTTCTCTCTCTCTGGCGTTGATTTAAAGGTACAAAATACAACACAACCAGGTACAACACACAAGGCACTGAACAGAATTGTATTCACGATATTAATAACCTCCAATAAAGGTAACCACCAGAGAAAGACAAATTATGGTATAGGAGTGGAAGAGGGAGAGTAAAAAGAAAGAACAACAACAAAAAAAAGAGTGTGAAACTGAACTTGGGAAAAGAGCAGAAAAAAAAGGAAAAGAAATAAAAGTAAGAGAGACAAGAACAATATTAAGAGAGAAAAGGGGAACAAACTATATATATGGGGAGTAGACTCCACTAGAACAACCACTAATCCCAGCAAATTCCAGCAACACGAGCCTGGAGATTAATACAAACTGCAACACCAACTAATATCAAATGAGGCAAGGGAAAACAAAAGTAAAAAACAAACAAAAACAAAGCAAACAAAAGAACCAACCAAACAAAAAGAATAATCAAAACAGTCTCATAAAAAAGCATAAAAATTCAATCTAATCAACATTCAAGCAAACAACAACAAAAGGCCAGAGAGAAAAATAATTTTTTTTTGGTAGCGTAGAGAGAGGTATGTGTGGATTTGGAGCAGGGTGTTGGGAATTAGATATATAAGTAGGGTGAAATTTTAGCAGAGGGTAAACTGAAAAAGTAAGGGAAAGATGCAAATAGAATGTAGGACACTAATCCCAAAATACAAGAAAGGGAAAATCAAATGACATTAAAAAAAAAAAAGTAAAATAATAGTAATAATAATGCTGATTGAAAATAAAAATGTAATAAGTAAAAAGGTGAAAATCAGTGAGGAAAAAGAAAAAAATTTAGTTTCTTAAGTAAAAGATGCAAAAAATGAAAATAAAAAAATTAGAATAAAAAATTTTAAAAAAAATTTGAAAAAGGAATTAAAAATTAAAAAATAGGAAGACTGAAATGTGCAGTAGCGGCTGTCATTCACTTCCTCTAATATTCTGTTTGGTATTCCTGTTTCCCAGTCTGGGCGGTATTTCAGTTCAGCTTCGTTCCACTGCTTCTCAGTGTTGTAAGCCAGTCCTGCTTTTTGAGCCGGCCGTGTCTTAATTTCTCATATTTATTTTTGATTACACCAGAGACAATTAGCATTTCAGCCCCTGGGTGGCAGTGTTTCTGAATTGACTTCCGGGCCTCTCTAGCTTTTTTTTTTTTTTCCCCTCTATGGCACTCACTACCAGTTTGTGGGGGGGTGTGCCTCAGAGCTGCCTCTCCTATGGTCACACCCAGCTCTGTTCCCAGGTTCCAATAAAACAACTTCCCCCTTCAGTCTTTCAGGGTTTTTCCACCTGGGTTTTCCTATGTATTGGGCTTAGTAATAAGAGTCGGAAAGAGCCCAAGTGTGCGGACAGTGGGTCTGTGCGCCAGACTAGGTAGCCTGCACTCCTTTGAAAATTCTTAGTCTGATCCTCCTCGTCAGATTAAACTGAGTTGCTTTTAAGAGGTCACTTCTGTTAGCAGCTCAGAGGACCCCCTTCCAGAGTCACGGATCATGGCAGTTCCAACTGCCGCCGATTTTTCCAGGCACAGACCTCCCGGTTCCTGCTGGTCTTGCAGCTCAGGTGCTTCCCTCCCACCGCGGGGATTAGAAACCACACCTTATTTCAGGCGAAATCTGACCTTTCCATGGTGCAGTGAAGAGTTCCTTTGAATCCGAATGTTTGCGCCTATAGGGGACCAGTGTTCTGGTGCTCACAGCTGTTCAGTGTTTGCAGTTGTCGCCGAAAGTCAGCTTTCCAATAAAGTCCTCATTTCCTTGCAAGATGGCCAGGCGCCTGGTGAGCCCGCAGCTCTGGGCGGAGACCCAGCCCCTGTGGGAGCTGCATAGTCAGGGGAGCCCTGGCCAGCACTCCCCCGCCTTCTCCTGTAGTTTGGCTGTCCCTTGGCTTGCCAATATACAATCCCCCTGCGAACCTCCATTGCTCCCACTCTCCGCGCCAGGACCAGACTCCAAACAAGACCCTATTCCATCGCCATTTTTTTTCAGGATAGACTTTCAAGTGGTAATAATGTTGAAAGTGCTGGTATATTTGTAAAAAAGGTTGTTTTACAAAATTAGAATTCACAATGAAAAAGCTTGAGACACTGGAAGAGAGAGACTCCAACTCGGGAAATTCACAATGATAACCTAGGTTAATATCTAAGAAAGTGCTTCAAACACTAGGAATACGTGAATAAAGGGCCTTAATATCTGTAACACATTGTTTCCTGACAAGGAAAACGTGTTCAAAGAACATAGAACAGAGTTGGATATTGGTTACATTTATTATTCAGGGACAATGATTTGGCGATTTTGAAAGAAGCCTGGTTAGGTCATTAAACCTGGAGGTGATGACGTCAACAAGGGGGAGGGGCCACGTGGGCAGGCTTAATTGATCCCAGGTGATAATGATTTGGCCAGGGGACCAGCTGGGAGTGATGACGTCATCGAGATAAGTTCTGGTATTAGGGTTAGATAATTGGGGCTCTGTTCATGGTTAGGGTTAGGATAAGGTTTTGGCCTAGGTAAGGTTCAGGCTCAGGTTAGGGCTAGGTTTAGGGTTTGGGGTAGAGGGTTAGGGACAGGGTACCGGTCACAGTGTAGTAATGTTGGCTATTCACAATGAATGAGCTTCAATCAACGGACAATTTGGTGTGTACCACTGAGAACTTACGACTCCAGACTAGGGAAATATTTAGAAATGTGCTTCACACAATAGGAATACATATTCCAATAGACTGAATATCTGAACAGCACAATTTTGTCACTGGGAAATCTTGTTCAAACAGCTGAGAACCGAGTGTGACACTGTTTACATTTATTTTTCCCGTCAAAAGGAGTTGGCGTTTTCGGGAAAAGGTTTTGGTGAAACACTGAAAAACTCATTTTCCTAGAGCTATAGAATAGTATGAAAGTATTGAGAACACTATGAAATAAAAATGTTAGTTAGGCTAGGGTTCCAATTAATGTTTTATTGTGCCTTTAAAAAGCTGGTATGACACCCGTGTTAAAATGAAAACTCTCAGAGCTCAAAACAACAGACCAGGGAAATGTCAGAGTGTCTCTAGAACTCCTGGAATACGTTTTAGAACCCTAACACCTCTACTGAATTTTGAAATACTGAGAATTTGTATCCAAAGCGCTGTAAAAGGTAGGATAGACTTTCAAGTGGTGATAATGTTGAAAGTGGTGGTATATTTGTAAAAAAGGTTGTTTTACCAAATTAGATTTCACAATGAAAAAGCTTGAGACACTGGAAGAGAGAGACTCCAACTCGGGAAATTCACAATGATAACCTAGGTTAATATCTAAGAAAGTGCTGCAAACACTAGAAATACGTGAATAAAGGGCCTTAATATCTGTAACACATTGTTTCCTGACAAGGAAAACGTGTTCAAAGAACATAGAACCGAGTTGGATACTGGTTACATTTATTATTCAGGGACAATGAGTTGGCGATTTTGAAAGAAGCCTGGTTAAGTCATTAAACCGGAGGTGATGACGTCAGCAAGGGGGAGGGGCCACGTGGGCAGGCTTAATTGATCCCAGGTGATAATGATTTTGCCAGGGGACCAGCTGGGAGTGATGACGTCATCGAGATTAGTTCCGGTATTAGGGTTAGAGAATTGGGTCTCTCTTCTAGGTTAGGGTTAGGATAAGGTTTTGGGCTAGATAGGGTTCAGGCTCAGGTTAGGGCTAGGTTTAGGGTTTGGGTTAGAGGGTTAGTGACAGGGTTACGGTCACAATGTAGTAATGTTGGCTATTCACAATGAATGAGCTTCAATCACTGGACTATTTGGTGTGTAGCACTGAGAACTTACCACTCAGTTGAGAGACAAGTGTATATAGCTTCTCAAGTAAATAATAGAGTGAATAAAGTTGTTTGTACATGTGGTGAGTTTTCCCAAGTAGAGCAGAAGGCGCATTATAGGACACTGCAAGACGGAAGTGGTAATTAAGAGCAAATACTAATGAATATCACAGAATTGTGAGAGAACAAGTGAAAAAGACATCAAAATGTAAGTCTCAAGTCTAGAAAGGATGTTGTACTCTGTGGAAATCCTTAAAATAGAGTTAGTGCACATGAAACCAGTGTTTGAAACCACTAGAATGCATTGAAAAGTAACATTCAACTGTAAAACAGTTGAGAGACAAGTGTATATAGCTTCTCAAGTTCAGAGAAGAGTGTATAAATTTGTTTGTACATGTGATGATGTCCCACTAGTACAACAGAATGCCCATTATAGGACACTGCAAGAAAGCAGTAGTAATTCAGAGCAAATACTAATGAATATCACAGAATTGTGAGAGAACAAGTGAAAAAGACATCAAAATGTAAGTCTCTAGTCTAGAAAGGATCTTGTATACTGAAGAAATACCTGAAATAAAGTTAGTGCACATGAAACCAGTGTTTGAAACCACTAGAATGCATTGAAAAGTAACATTATACTGTAAAACAGTTGAGAGACAACTGTATATAGCTTCTCAAGTTCAAAGAAGAGTGTATAAAGTTGTTTGTACATGTGATGAAGTCCCACTAGTACAACAGAAGGCCCATTATAGTACACTGTAAGAAAGCAGTACTAATTCAGAGCAAATACTAATGAATATCACAGAATTGTGAGAGAACAAGTGAAAAAGACATAAAAATGTAAGTGTCTAGTGTAGAAAGGGTCTTGTACACTGAAGAAATACCTGAAATAGAGTTAGTGCACATGAAACCAGTGTTTGAAACCACTAGAATTCATTGAAAAGTAACATTCAACTGTAAAACAGTTGAGAGACAAGTGTATATAGATTCTAAAGGTCAGAGAACTGTGTATATAGTTGTTTGTAGTTGTGGTGAAGTCCCAAAAGTAGAGCAGAAAGCCCATTATGGGACACTGGAAGAAAGCAGTAGTAATGAGAGCAAATCCTAATGAATATCACAGAATTGTGAGAGAACAAGTAAAAAAGACATAAAAATGGAAGTCTCTAGTCTGGAAAGGATCTTGTACACTGAAGAAATACCTGAAATAGAGTTAGTGCAAATGAAACCAGTGTTTGAAATCACTAGAATTCATTGAAAAGTAACATTCAAATGTAATACAGTTGAGAGACAAGTGTATATAGATACTCAAGTTCAGAGAAGAGTGTATACGTTTGTTTGTACATGTGGTGAAGTTTCACAAGTAGAGCGGAAGGCCCATAGTAGGACACTACAAGAAAGCAGTAGTAATTAGAGCAAATACGAATGAATATCACAGAATTGTGAGAAAACAAGTGGAAAAGACATCAAAAATTAAGTCTCTAGTCTAGAAAGGATCTTGTACACTGAAGAAATACCTGAAATGAGTTAGTGCACATGAAACCAGTGTTTGAAACCACTAGAATTCATTGAATAGTGACATTTAACTGTTTCACAGTTGAGAGACAAGTGTATATAGCTTCTCAAGTAAATAATAGAGTGAATAAAGTTGTTTGTACATGTGGTGAATTCCCCCAATTAGAGCAGAAGGCCCATTATAGGACACTGAAAGACGGAAGTAGTAATTCAGAGCAAATACTAATGAATATAACAGAATTGTGAGAGAACATGTGAAAAAGACATTAAAATGTAAGTCTCTCGTTAAGAAAGGGTCTTGTACACTGAAGAAATACCTGAAATGAGTTAGTGCACATGAGACCAGTGTTTGAAACCACTGGAATTCATTCAAAATAACATTCAACTGTAAAACAGTTGAGAGAGAAGTGTATATAGCTTCTCAAGTAAAGAGAAGAGTGTATAAATTTATTTGGACATGTGGTGAAGTCCCACAAGTAGAGTAGAAGGCCCATTATAGGACACTAAAGAAGGCAGTAGTAATTCAGAGCAAATACTAATGAATATCACAGAATTGCGGGAAAACAAGTAAAAAAGACATCAAAATGTAAGTCTCTAGTCTAGAAAGATGTTGTACTCTGTAGAAACCATTAAAATAGGGTTAGTGCACATGAAACCAGTATTTGAAACCACTAGAATTCCTTGAAAAGTAACATTCAACTGTAAAACACTTGAGAGAATAGTGTATATGGCTTCCAAGTTCAGAGAAGAGTGTATAAGGTTGTTTGTACATGGTCAACTTTCACAAGTAGTGCCGAAGCCCATTGTAGGACACTGCAAGAAAGCAGTAGTAATTAGAGTAAATACTAATGAATATCACAGAATTTTGAGAGAACAAGTGAAAAAGACATCAAAATGTAAGTCTCTAGTCTAGAAATGATCTTGTACAATGAAGAAATACCTGAAATAGAGTTAGTGCACATGAAATCAGTGTTTGAAACCACTAGAATTCAGTGAAAAGTAACATTCTACTGTAAAACACTTGATAGACAAGTGTATATAGCTTATCAATTTCAGAGAAGAGTGTATAAGGTTGTTTGCACATGTGGTGAAGTTTCACAAGTAGAGCAGAATGCCCATTGTAGGACACTGCAAGAAATCAGTAGTAATTAGAGCAAATACTAATGAATATCACAGAATTGTGAGAGAACATGTGGAAAAGACATCAAAATCTAAGTCTCTAGTCTATAAAGTATCTTGTCCACTGATGAAATACCTGCAATGAGTTACTGCACATGAAACCAGTATTTGAAACCACTAGAATTCATTGAAAAGTAACATTCAACTGTAAAACAGTTGAGAGTCAAGTTTATATAGCATCTCATGTAAAGAGGAGAGTCTATAAAGTTGTTTGTACATGTGTTCAAGTCCCACAAGTAGAGCAGAAGGCCCATTATAGGACACTGGAAGAAAGCAGTAGTAATTCAGAGCAAATACTAATGAATATCACAGAATTTTGAGAGAACAAGTGAAAAAGACATCAAAATGTAAGTCTCTAGTCTAGAAACGATCTTGTACAATGAAGAAATACCTGAAATAGAGTTAGTGCACATGAGATCAGTGTTTGAAACCACTAGAATTCATTGAAAAGTAACATTCAACTGTAAAACACTTGAGAGACAAGTGTATATGGCTTCTCAAGTTCAGAGAAGAGTGTATAATGTTGTTTGTACATGTGGTGAATTTTCACAAGTAGAGCAGAAGGCCCATTGTAGGACACTACAAGAAAGCAGTTGTAATTAGAGCAAATACGTATGAATATCACAGAATTGTGAGAAATCAAGTGGAAAAGACATCAAAATTTAAGTCTCTAGTCTAGAAAGATGTTTTACTCTGTAGAAATCCTTAAATTAGGTTTATTGCACATAAAACCAGTGTTTGAAACCACTAGAATTCATTGAAAAGTACCGTTCAACTGTAAAACACTTGAGAGACAAGTGTATATAGCTTCTAATGTTCACAGAAGAGTGTATAAAGTTGTTTGTACATGTGGTGAAGTGCCACAAGTAGAGCAGAAGGCCCATTATGGACACTGGAGAAAGCAGTAGTAATTCAGAACAAATACTAATGAATATCACAGAAATGTGAGAGAACAAGTGAAAAAGACATCAAAATGTAAGTCTCTAGTCTAGAAAGGATCTTGTACACTGAAGAAATACCTGAAATAGAGTTAGTGCACATGAAACCAGTGTTTGAAACCACTAGAATTCATTGAAAAGTAACATTCAACTGTAAAACACTTGAGAGAAAAGTGTATATGGCTTCCAAGTTCAGAGAAGAGTGTATAAGGTTGTTTGTACATGGTGAACTTTCACAAGTAGAGCCGAAGCCCATTGTAGGACACTGCAAGAAAGCAGTAGTAATTCAGAGCAAATACTAATGAATATCACAGAATTGTGAGAGAACTTGTGGAAAAGACATCAAAATCTAAGTCTCTTGTTTAGAAAGGATCTTGTACACTGAAGAAATACCTGAAATGAGTTAGTGCGCATGAAACCAGTGTGTGAAACCACTAGAATTCATTGAAAAGTGACATTCAACTGTAAAAGAGTTGAGAGACAAGTGTATATAGCTTCTCAAGTAAATAGAAGAGTGAATAAAGTTGTTTGTACATTTTGTGAAGTCCCACAAGTAGAGCAGAAGGCCCATTAGAGGACACTGCAAGAAGGCAGTAGTAATTCAGAGCAAATACTAATGAATATCACAGAATTGTGAGAGAACAATTGAAAAAGACATCAAAATGTAAGTCTCTAGTCTAGAAACGATCTTGTACAATGAAGAAATACCTGAAATAGAGTTAGTGCACATGAAATCAGTGTTTGAAACCACTAGAATTCAGTGAAAAGTATCATTCTACTGTAAAACACTTGAGAGACAAGTGTATATAGCTTATCAATTTCAGAGAAGAGTGTATAAGGTCGTTTGCATATGTGGTGAAGTTTCACAAGTAGAGCAGAATGCCTATTGTAGGACACTGCAAGAAATCAGTAGTAATTAGAGCAAGTACTAATGAATATCACAGAATTGTGAGAGAACATGTGGAAAAGACATCAAAATCTGTCTCTAGTCTAGAAAGTATCTTGTCCACTGATGAAATACCTGTAATGAGTTATTGCACATGAAACCAGTATTTGAATCCACTAGAATTCATTGAAAAGTAACATTCAACTGTAAAACAGTTGAGAGACAAGTGTATATAGCTTCTCATGTAAAGAGGAGAGTCTATAAAGTTGTTTTTACATGTGGTGAAGTCCCACAAGTAGAGCAGAAGGCCCATTATAGGACACTGAAAGAAAGCAGTAGTAATTCAGAGCAAATACTAATGAATATCAAAGAATTGTGAGAGAACAAGTGAAAAAGACATCAAAATGTAAGTCTCTAGTCTAGAAACGATCTTGTACAATGAAGAAATACCTGAAATAGAGTTAGTGCACATGAGATCAATGTTTGAAACCACTAGAATTCATTGGAAAGTAACATTCAACTGTAAAACACTTGACAGAAAAGTGTATATGGCTTCCAAGTTTAGAGAAGAGTGTATAAGGTTGTTTGTACATGGTGAACTTTCACAAGTAGAGCCGAAGCCCATTGTAGGACACTGCAAGAAAGCAGTAGTAATTAGAGTAAATACTAATGAATATCACAGAATTGTGAGAGAACACGTGGAAAAGACATCAAAATCTAAGTCTCTAGTCTAGAAAGTATCTTGTTCACTGAAGAAATACTTGCAATGAGTGAGTGCACATGAAACCAGTGTTTGAAACCACTAGAATTCATTCAAAAGTAACTTTCAACTGTATAACAGATGAGAGACAAGTGTATATAGCTTATCAATTTCAGAAAAGAGTGTATAAGGTTGTTAGTACATGTGGTGAATTTTCACAAGTAGAGCAGAAGGCCCATTGTAGGACACTACAAGAAAGCAGTAGTAATTAGAGCAAATACGAATGAATATCACAGAATTGTGAGAAAACAAGTGGAAAAGACATCAAAATTTAAGTCTCTAGTCTAGAAAGATGTTTTACTCTGTAGAAATCCTTAAATTAGGTTTAGTGCACATGAAACCAGTGTTTGAAACCACTAGAATTCATTGAAAAGTACCGTTCAACTGTAAAACACTTGAGAGACAAGTGTATATAGCTTCTAAAGTTCAGAGAAGAGTGTATAAAGTTGTTTGTACATGTGGTGAAGTGCCACAAGTAGAGCAGAAGGCCCATTATGGACACTGGAGAAAGCAGTAGTAATTCAGAGCAAATACTAATGAATATCACAGAAATGTGAGAGAATAAGTGAAAAAGACATCAAAATGTAAGTCTCTAGTGTAGAAAGTGTCTTGTACACTGAAGAAATACCTGAAATAGAGTTAGTGCACATGAAACCAGTATTTGAAACCACTAGAATTCATTCAAAAGTATAATTCAACTGTAAAACAGTTGAGAGACAACTGTATATAGCTTCTCAAGTTAAGAGAAGAGCGTATAACTTGTTTGTACATGTGGTGAAGTCCCATAGGTAGAGCAGAAGGCCCATTATAGGACACTGCAAGAAATCAGTAGTAATTCAGAGAAAATACTAATGAATATCACAGAATTGTGAGAGAACAATTGAAAAAGACATCAAAATGTAAGTCTCTAGTCTAGAAATGATCTTGTACAATGAAGAAATACCTGAAATAGAGTTACTGCACATGAAATCAGTGTTTGAAACCACTAGAATTCAGTGAAAAGTATCATTCTACTGTAAAACACTTGAGAGACAAATGTATATAGATTATCAATTTCAGAGAAGAGTGAATAAGGTCGTTTGCACATGTGGTGAAGTTTCACAAGTAGAGCAGAATGCCCATTGTAGGACACTGCAAGAAATCAGTAGTAATTAGAGCAAGTACTAATGAATATCACAGAATTGTGAGAGAACATGTGGAAAATACATCAAAATCTAAGTCTATAGTCTAGAAAGTATCTTGTCCACTGATGAAATACCTGCAATGAGTTATTGCACATGAAACCAGTATTTGAATCCACTAGAATTCATTGAAAAGTAACATTCAACTGTAAAACAGTTGAGAGACAAGTGTATATAGCTTCTCAAGTAAATAATAGAGTGAATAAAGTTGTTTGTACATGTGGTGAAGTCCCACAAGTAGAGCAGAAGGCCCATTTTAGGACACTGGAAGAAAGCAGTAGTAATTCAGAGCAAATACTAATGAATATCAAAGAATTGTGAGAGAACAAGTGAAAAAGACATCAAAATGTAAGTCTCTAGTCTAGAAACGATCTTGTACAATGAAGAAATACCTGAAATAGAGTTAGTGCACATGAGATCAATGTTTGAAACCACTAGAATTCATTGGAAAGTAATATTCAACTGTAAAACAGTTGAGATACAAGTGTATATAGCTTCTCAAGTAAAGAGAAGAGTGTATAAAGTTGTTTGTACATGTGGTGAATTCCCACAAGTAGAGCAGAAGGCCCATTATAGGACACTGCAAGAAATCAGTAGTAATTCAGAGCAAGTACTAATGAATATCAAAGAATTGTGAGAGAACAAGTGAAAAAGACATCAAAATTTAAGTCTCTAGTCTAGAAAGATGTTTTACTCTGTAGAAATCCTTAAAATAGGTGTAGTGCACATGAAACCAGTGTTTGAAACCACTAGAATTCATTGAAAAGTACCGTTGAACTCTAAAACACTTGAGAGACAAGTGTATAAAACTTCTAAAGTTCAGAGAAGAGTGTATAAAATTGTTTGTACATGTGGTGAAGTACACAAGTATAGCTCAAGGCCCATTATACAACACTGCTAGAAAGCAATAGTAATTCAGAGCAAATACTAATGAATATCACACAATTGTGAGAGCAAGTGAAAAAGACATCTAAATGTAAGTCTCTAGTCTAGAAAGGATCTTGTACACTGAAGAAATACCTGAAAAAGAGTTAGTGCACATGAAACCAGTGTTTGAAACCACTTGAATTCATTCAAAAGTAACATTCAACTGTAAAACACTTGAGAGACAAGTGTATATAGCTTCTCAAGTTCAGAGAAGAGTGTATAAGGTTGTTTGTATATGTGGTGAACTTTCACAAGTAGAGCAGAAGCCCATTGTAGGACACTGCAAGAAAGCAGTAGTAATTAGAGCAAATACTAATGAATATCACAGGATTGTGAGAGAACAAATGAAAAAGACATCAAAATGTAAGTCTCTAGTCTAGAAAGGATCTTGTACACTGAAGAAATACCTGAAATAGAGTTAGTGCACAGGAAACCAGTGTTTGAAACCACTAGAATTCATTGAAAAGTAACATTCAACTGTAAAACAGTTGAGAGACAAGTGTATATAGCTTCTCATGTAAAGAGGAGATTCTATAAAGTTGTTTGTACATGTGGTGAACTCCCACAAGTAGAGCAGAAGGCCCATTATAGGACACTGCAAGAAATCAGTAGTAATTAAGACCAAATACTAATGAATATCAAAGAATTTTGAGGGAACAAGTGAAAAAGACATCAAAATGTAAGTCTCTAGTCTAGAAAGATATTGCACTCTGTATAAATCCTTAAAATAGGGTTAGTGCACATAAAAGCAGTGTTTGAAACCACTAGAATTCACTGAAAAGTAACATTCAACTGTAAAACAGTTGAGATACAAGTGTGTATAGCTTCTCAAGTTCAGAGAAGAGTGTATAAAGTTATTTGTACATGTGGTGAAGTCCCACAAGTAGAGCAGAAGGCCTATTATAGGACACTGCAAGAAAGCAGTAGTAATTCATAGCAAATACGAATCAATATCACAGAATTGTGAGAAAACAAGTGGAAAAGACATAAAAATGTAAGTCTCTTGTCTAGAAAGGATGTTGTACACTGCAGAAATCATTGAATTACAGTTAGTGCAAATAAAACCAGAGTGTGAAACCACAAGAATTCACTGAAAAGTAGTATTAAACTGTAAAACAGGTGGGAAACAAGTGTATATACCTTCCCAAGTTCAGAGAAGAGTGTATAAAGTTGTTTGTACATGTGGTGAAGTCCCACAAGTAGAGCAGAAGGCCCATTATAGGACACAGATAGAAATCAGTAGTAATTCAGAGCAAATACTAATGAATATCATAGAATTGTGTGAGAACAAGTGGAAAACCATCAAAATGTAAGTGTCTAGTATAGAGAGCTTGTTGTACACTGTAGAAATCCTTGATATAGAGTTATTTCACATGAAACCAGTGTTTGAAACTACCAGAATTCAGTGAAAAGGAGTATTCAACTGTAAAACAGTTGAAAGAAAAGTGTATATAGCTTCTCAAGTTCAGAGAAGAGTGTATAATGTTGTTTGTACTTGTTGAGAAGTCCAACAAGTCGAGAAGAAGGCCCATTATAGGACACAGCTAGAAATCAGTAGTAAATCAGAACAAATACTAATGAATATTATAGAATTGTGTGAGAACAAGTGGAAAACCATCAAAATGTAAGTGTCTAGTCTGGAGAGCTTGTTGTACACTGCAGAAATCCTTGAAATAGAGTTAGTTCACATGAAACCAGTGTTTGTAACCACCAGACGTCACTGAAAAGTAGTATTCAACTGTAAAACAGTTGAAAGAAAAGTGTATATAGCTTCTCAAGTTCAGAGAAGAGTCTATAAGGTTGTTTGTACATGTGGTGAAGTTTCACAAATAGAGCAAAAGGCCCATTGTAGGACACTGCACGAAATCAGTAGTAATTAGAGCAAATACTAATGAATATCACAGAATTGTGAGAGAACAAGTGGAAAAGATTTCGAAATGTAAGTCTTTACTTTAGAAAGGATGTTGTGTCCTGCAGAAATCCTTGAAATAGAGTTAGTTCACATGAAACCAGTGTGTGAAAACACTGTATTACACTGAAAAGTAGCATTCAAGTGTAAAATAGTTGGGAAAAAAGTGTATATAGCTTCTCAAGTTCAGAGAAGAGTGTATAATGTTGTTTGTACATGTTGTGAAGTCACACAAGTAGAGCAGAAGGCCCATTATGGACACTGGAGAAAGCAGTAGGAATTCATAGCAAATACGAATGAATATCACAGAATTGTGAGAAAACAAGTGGAAAAGACATAAAAATGTAAGTCTCTTGTGTAGAAAGAATGTTGTACACTGCAGAAATCCTTGAAATAGAGTTAGTTCACATGAAACCAGTGTTTGAAACCACCAGAATTCACTGAAAAGTAGTATTAAACTGTAAAAAAGTTGAAAGACAAGTGTATATATCTTCTCAAGTTCAGAAAAGAGTGTATGAAGTTGTTTCTACATGTAGTGAAGTCCCACAAGTATAGCAGAAGGCCCATTATAGGACACAGCTAGAAATCAGAAGTAATTCAGAGGAAATACTAATGAATATCACAGAATTGTGAGAGAACAAGTGGAAAAGACATCAAAATGTAAGTCTCTTCTCTAGAAAGGATGTTGTGCACTGCAGAAATCCTTGAAATAGAGTTAGTTCAAATGAAACCAGTGTTTGAAATCACTAGAATTCAATGAAAAGTAGCATTCAATTGTAAAACTGTTGGCAAACAAGTGCATATAGCTTCTCAAGTTCAGAGAAGAGTTTATAAGGTTGTTGTACTTGTGGAGAAGTGCCACAAGTAGAGCAGAAGGCCCATTATAGGACACTGCAAGAAAGCAGTAGTAATTCAGAGCAAATAATAATGAATATCACAGAATTGTGAGAGAACAAGTGGAAAAGACATCGAAATGTAAGTCTCTACTCTAGAAAGGATGTTGTACACTGCAGAAATCCTTGAAATAGAGTTAGTTCACATGAAACCAGTGTTTGAAACCACTAGAATACACTGAAAAGTAGCATTCAACTGTAAAACAGTTGAAAACCACAAGCTCATTCATTGTGAATAACCAACCTTACTACACTGTGACCTTAATCCTGTCCCTAAACCTCTAACCCTAACCCTAAACCTAGCCCTAACTTGAACCTGAAACCTATCTAGCCCAAAACCTTATCCTAACCCTAACCCTGAACAGAGCCCCAATTCTCTAACCCTAATACCAGAACTAATCTCGATGACGTCGGGCCTAAACGGCCAGTCGGACATCCCTCCAGGAGTCCCAGATTGTAGAGGGTACAGGCTGGTCTGAGGGATAACCCCCTGCCGTGCACGAATTTCGTGCACCGGGCTTCTAGTTTCTAAATTTTTCCCTAGTCTGGAGTGGTAAGTTCTCAGTGCTACACACCAAATTGTCCACTGATTGAAGCTCATTCATTGTGAATAGCCAACTTTACTACACCGTGACCATAACCCTGTCCTAACGCTCTAACCGGAACCCTAAACCTAGTCCTAACCTGAACCTGAACCCTACCTAGCCTGAAACATTATCCTAACCCTAACCATGAACAGAGCCCCAATTCTCTAACCCTAATACCAGAAGTAATCTCAATGATGTCATCACTCCCAGCTGGTCCCCTGGCCAAATCATTATCACCTGGGATCAATTAACCCTGCCCACGTGGCCCCTCCCCCTTGGTGATGTCATCACTTCCGGCTTAATGGCCTAGCCAGGCTTCTTTCAAAATCGCCAACTCATTGTCCCGGAATAATAAATGTAACCAGTATCCAACTCGGTTCTATGTTCTTTGAACACGATTTCCTTGTCAGGAAACAATGTGTTACAGATATTAAGGCCCTTTATTCACGTATTCCTAGTGTTTGAAGCACTTTCTTAGATATTAACCTATTTTGTCATTGTGAATTTCCTGAGCTGGAGTCGCTTTCTTCCAGTGTCTCAAGCTTTTTCATTGTGAATTGTAATTTGGTAAAACAACCTTTTTTACAAATATACCAGCACTTTACACATTATTACCACTTGAAAGTCTATCCTACCTTTCACAGCGCTTTGGATACAAATTTTCAGTATTTCAAAATTCATTAGAGATGTTCGGGTTCTAAAACGTATTCCAGGAGTTCTAGAGACACTCTGACATTCTCCTGGTCTGTTGTTTTGAGCTATGAGACTTTTCATTTTAACACGGGTGGCATACCGGCTTTTTAAAGGCACATTAAAACATTACTTGGAACCCTAGCCTAACTAACATTTTTATATCATTGTGTTCTCAATACTTTCATACTATTCTATAGCTCTAGGAAAATGAGTTTTTCAGTGTTTCACCAAAACCTTTTCCCAAAAACGCCAACTCCTTTTGACGGGAAAAATAAATGTAAACAGTGTCACACTCGGTTCTCAGCTGTTTGAACAAGATTTCCCAGTGACAAAATTGTGCTGTTCAGATATTCAGTCTATTGGAGTATGTATTCCTATTGTGTGAAGCACATTTCTAAATATTTCCCTAGTCTGGAGTCGTAAGTTCTGAGTGCTACACACCAAATTGTCCAGTGATTGAAGCTCATCCTTTGTGAATAGCCAACATTACTACACTGTGACCATAACCCTGTCCCTAACCGTCTAACCCAAACCCTAAACCTAGCTCTAACCTGAGCCTGAACCCTACCTAGCCCAAAACTTTATCCTAACCCTAACCATGAACAGAGCCCCAATTCTCTAACCCTAATACCAGAACTAATCTCGATGACGTCATCACTCCCAGCTGGTCCCCAGGCCAAATCATTATCACCTGGGATCAATTAAGCCTGCCCTCGTGGTCCCTCCCCCTTGGTGACAGCATCACTTCCGGTTTAATGGCCTAACCAGGCTTCTTTCAAAATCTCCAACTCATTGTCCCGGAATAATAAATGTAACCAGTATCCAACTCGGTTCTATGTTCTTTGAACACGATTTCCTTGTCAGGAAACAATGTGTTACAGATATTAAGGCCCTTTATTCACGTATTCCTAGTGTTTGAAGCACTTTCTTAGATATTAACCTATTTTGTCATTGTGAATTTCCTGAGCTGGAGTCGCTTTCTTCCAGTGTCTCAAGCTTTTTCATTGTGAATTGTAATTTGGTAAAACAACCTTTTTTACAAATATACCAGCACTTTACACATTATTACCACTTGAAAGTCTATCCTACCTTTCACAGCGCTTTGGATACAAATTGTCAGTATTTCAAAATTCATTAGAGATGTTCGGGTTCTAAAACGTATTCCAGGAGTTCTAGAGACACTCTGACATTCTCCTGGTCTGTTGTTTTGAGCTATGAGACTTTTCATTTTAACACGGGTGGCATACCGGCTTTTTAAAGGCACATTAAAACATTACTTGGAACCCTAGCCTAACTAACATTTTTATATCATTGTGTTCTCAATACTTTCATACTATTCTATAGCTCTAGGAAAATGAGTTTTTCAGTGTTTCACCAAAACCTTTTCCCAAAAACGCCAACTCCTTTTGACGGGAAAAATAAATGTAAACAGTGTCACACTCGGTTCTCAGCTGTTTGAACAAGATTTCCCAGTGACAAAATTGTGCTGTTCAGATATTCAGTCTATTGGAGTATGTATTCCTATTGTGTGAAGCACATTTCTAAATATTTCCCTAGTCTGGAGTCGTAAGTTCTGAGTGCTACACACCAAATTGTCCAGTGATTGAAGCTCATCCTTTGTGAATAGCCAACATTACTACACTGTGACCATAACCCTGTCCCTAACCGTCTAACCCAAACCCTAAACCTAGCTCTAACCTGAGCCTGAACCCTACCTAGCCCAAAACTTTATCCTAACCCTAACCATGAACAGAGCCCCAATTCTCTAACCCTAATACCAGAACTAATCTCGATGACGTCATCACTCCCAGCTGGTCCCCAGGCCAAATCATTATCACCTGGGATCAATTAAGCCTGCCCTCGTGGTCCCTCCCCCTTGGTGACAGCATCACTTCCGGTTTAATGGCCTAACCAGGCTTCTTTCAAAATCGCCAACTCATTGTCCCGGAATAATAAATGTAACCAGTATCCAACTCGGTTCTATGTTCTTTGAACACGATTTCCTTGTCAGGAAACAATGTGTTACAGATATTAAGGCCCTTTATTCACGTATTTCTAGTGTTTGAAGCACTTTCTTAGATATTAACCTAGGTTATGATTGTGAATTTCCTGAGTTGGAGTCTCTCTCTTCCAGTGTCTCAAGCTTTTTCATTGTGAATTCTAATTTGGTAAAACAACCTTTTTTACAAATATACCAGCACTTTCAACATTATTACCACTTGAAAGTCTATCCTACCTTTCACAGCGCTTTGGATACAAATTCTCAGTATTTCAAAATTCAGTAGAGATGTTCGGTTTCTAAAACGTATTCCAGGAGTTCTAGAGACACTCTGCCATTCCCCTGGTCTGTTGTTTTGAGCAATGAGACTTTTCATTTTAACACGGTGTCATACCGGCTTTTTAAAGGCACAGTAAAACATTACTTGGAACCCTAGCCTAATTAACATTTTTATTTCATATTGTTCTCAATACTTTCATACTATTCTATAGCTCTAGGAAAATGAGTTTTTCAGTGTTTCACCAAAACCTTTTCCCGAAAATGCCAACTCCTTTTGACGGGAAAAATAAATGTAAACAGTGTCACACTCGGTTCTCAGCTGTTTGAACAAGATTTCCCAGTGAAAAAATTGTGCTGTTCAGATATTCAGTCTATTGGAGTATGTATTCCTATTGTGTGTAGCACATTTCTAAATATTTCCCTAGTCTGGAGTCGTTAGTTCTGAGTGCTACACTCCAAATTGTCCAATGATTGAAGCTCATTCATTGTGAATAGCCAACATTACTACACTGTGACCGTAACCCTGTCCCTAACCCTCTAACCCAAACCCCAAACCTAGCCCTAACCTGAGCCTGAACCCTACCTAGCCCAAAAACTTATCCTAACCCTAACCATGAACAGAGCCCCAATTCTCTAACCCTAATACCAGAACTAATCTCGATGACGTCATCACTCCCAGCTGGTCCCCTGGCCAAATCATTATCACCTGGGATCAATTAAGCCTGCCCACGTGGCGCTCCCCCTTGGTGACGGCATCACTTCCGATTTAATGGCCTAACCAGGCTTCTTTCAAAATCGCCAACTCATTGTCCGGGAATAATAAATGTAACCAGCATCCAACTCGGTTCTATGTTCTTTGAACACGATTTCCTTGTCAGGAAACAATGTGTTACAGATATTAAGGCCCTTTATTCACGTATTCCTAGTGTTTGAAGCACTTTCTTAGATATTAACCTAGGTTATCATTGTGAATTTCCTGAGTTGGAGGGGCTTTCTTCCAGTGTCTCAAGCTTTTCCATTGTGAATTCTAATTTGGTAAAACAACCTTTTTTACAAATATACCAGCACTTTACACATTATTACCACTTGAAAGTCTTTCCTACCTTTCACAGCGCTTTGGAAACAAATTCTCAGTATTTCAAAATTCAGTAGAGATGTTTGGGTTCTAAAACGTATTCCAGGAGTTCTAGAGACACTCTGACACCTCCCCCTGATCTGTTGTTTTGAGCTCTGAGAGTTTTCATTTTAACACGGGTGTCATACCGGCTTTTTAAAGGCACATTAAACCATTACTTGGAACCCTAGTCTAACTAACATTTTTATTTCATAGTGTTCTCAATACTTTCATACTATTCTATACCTCTAGGAAAATGAGTTTTTCAGTGTTTCACCACAACCTTTTCCCGAAAACGCCAACTCCTTTTGACGGGAAAAATAAATGTAAACAGTGTCACACTCGGTTTTCAGCTGTTTGAACAAGATTTCCCAGTGACAAAATTGTGCTGTTCAGATATTCAGTCTATTGGAATATGTATTCCTATTGTGTGAAGCACATTTCTAAATATTTCCCGAGTCCGGAGTGGTAAGTTCTCAGTGCAACGCACCAAATTGTCCAGTGATTGAAGCTCATTCATTGTGAATAGCCAACGTTACTACACCGTGACCATAACCCTGTCCCTAACCCTCTAACCCTAACCCTAAACCTAGTCCTAACCTGAGCCTGAACCCTACCTAGCCTGAAATCTTATCCTAACCCAAACCATGAACAGAGCCCCAATTATCTAACCCTAATACCAGAAGTAATCTCGATGACGTCATCACTCCCAGCTGGTCCCCTGGCCAAATCATTATCACCTGGGATCAATTAAGCCTGCCCACGTGGCCCCTCCCCTAGGTGACGTCATCACTTCCGTTTTAATGGCCTAACCAGGCTTCTTTCAAAATCGCCAACTCATTATCCCTGAATAATAAATGTAACCAGTATCCAATTCGGTTCTATGTTCCTTGAACACGCTGTCCTTGTCAGGAAACAATGTGTTACAGATATTAAGGCCCTTTATTCACGTATTCCTAGTGTTTGAAGCACTTTCTTAGATATTAACCTAGGTTATCATTGTGAATTTCCCGAGTTGGAGTCTCTCTCTTGCAGTGTCTCAATCTTTTTCATTGTGAATTCCAATTTGGTAAAACAGCATTTTTTACAAATATACCAGCACTTTAAACATTATTACCACTTGAAAGTCTATTCTACCTTTCACAGTGCTTTGGATACAAATTCTCAGCATTTCAAAATTCAGTAGAGTTTTTCGGGTTCTAAACGGTATTCCAGGAGTTCTAGAGACACTCTGACACCTCCCCCTGGTCTGTTGTTTTCATTTCTCTCAGTTATCATTTTAACACGGGTGTCATACCGGCTTTTTAAAGGCACATTAAAACATTACTTGGAACCCTAGCCTATCTAACATTTTTTTTTCATAGTGTTCTCAATACCTTCATACTATTCTATAGGTCTAGCAAAATGAGTTCTTCAGTGTTTCACGAAAACCTTTTCCCGAAAACGCAAACTCCTTTTCTGGGAAAAATAAATGTAAACAGTGTCACACTCGGTTCTCAGCTGTTTGAACAAGATTTCCCAGTGACAAAATTGTGCTGTTCAGATACTCAGTCTATGGGAATATGTATTCCTATTGTGTGAAGCGATTTCTAAATATTTCCGTAGTCCGGAGTGGTAAGTTCTGAGTGCTACACACCAAATTGTCCAGTGATTGAAGCTCATTCATTGAGAATAGCCAACGTTACTACACCATGACCGTAACAATGTCCCTAACCCTCTAACCCTAACCCTAAACCTAGCCCTAACCTGAGCCTGAACCCTACCTACCCCGAAACCATATCCTAACCCTATATCTGAACAGAGCCCCAATTCTGTAACCCTAATACCACAAGTAAACTCGATGATGTCATCACTCCCAGCTGGTCCCCTGGCCAAATCATTTTCACCTGGGATCAATTAAGCCTGCCCACGTGGCCCCTCCCCCTTGGTGACGTCATCACTTCCGGTTTAATGGCCTAACCAGGCTTCTTTCAAAATTGCCAACTCATTGTCCCTGAATAATAAATGTAACCAGTATCCAACTCGGTTCTTTGTTCTTTGAACACGATTTCCTTGTCAGCAAACAATGTGTTACAGATATTAAGGCCCTTTATTCACGTATTCCCAGTGTTTGAAGCAGTTTCTTAGATATTAATCTAGGTTATCATTGTGAATTTCCCAAGTTGGAGTCACTCTCTTCCAGTGTCTCAATCTTTTTCATTGTGAATTCCAATTTGGTAAAACAGCATTTTTTACAAATATACCAGCACGTTCAACATTATTACCACTTGAAACTCTATCGTACCTTTCAAAGTGCTTTGGATACAAATTCTCAGCATTTCAAAATTCAGTAGAGATGTTCGGGTTCTAAAAGGTATTCCAGGAGTTCTAGAGTCACTCTGACCCATCCCCCTGGTCTGTTGTTTTGAGCTCTGAGAGTTTCCATTTTAACACGGGTGTCATAACGGCTTTTTAAAGGCACATTAAAACGTTACTTGGAACCCTATCCTAACATTTTTATTTCATAGTGTTCTCAATACTTTCGTACTATTCCATACCTCTAGGAAAATGAGTTTTTCAGTGTTTCACCAAAACCTTTTCCCTTAAACGCCAACTCCTTTTGACGGGATAAATAAATGTAAACAGTGTCACACTCAGTTCTCAGCTATATGAATAAGATTTCCCAATGACAAAATTGTGCTGTTCAGATATTCAGTCTATTGTAATATGTATTCATATGGTGTGCAGCACATTTCTAAATATTTCCCTAGTCTGGAGTGGTAAGTTCTCAGTGCTACACAACAAATTGTCCAGTGATTCAAGCTCATTCATTGTGAATAGCCAATGTTACTACACTGTGACGGTAACCCTGTCCCTAACACTCTAACCCTAAGCCTAAACCTAGCCCTAACCTGAGCCTGAACTGTACCTAGCCTGAAACCTTATCCTAACCCTAACCCAGAACAGAGCCCCAATTCTCTAACCCAAATACCAGAACTAATCTCGATGACGTCATCACTCCCAGCTGGTCCCCTGGCGAAATCATTATCACCTGGGACCAATTAAGCTTGCCCATGGGCCCCTCCATCTGGTGACGTCATCACTTCCGGTTTAATGGCCTAACTAGGCTTCTTTCAAAATTGCCAAATCATTGAACCTGAATAATAAATGTAACCACTATCCAACTCGGTTCTATGTTCTTTGAACACAATTTCCTTGCCAGCAAACAATGTGTTACAGATATTAAGGCCCTTTATTCTCATATTCCTAGTGTTTGAAGCACTTTCTTAGATATTAACCTAGGTTATCATTGTGAATTTTCTGAGTTGGAGTCGCTTTCTTCCAGTGTCTCAAGCTTTTTCATTGTGAATTCTAATTTGGTAAAACAACCTTTTTTACAAATATAACAGCACTTTACACATTATTACGACTTGAAAGTCTATCCTACCTTTCACAGCGCTTTGGATACAAATTCTCAGTATTTCAAAATTCAGTAGAGATGTTCGGGTTCTAAAACGTATGCCAGGAGTTCTAGAGACACTCTGACATTCCCCTGGTCTGTTGCTTTGAGCTATGAGACTTTTCATTTTAACACGGGTGTCATACTGGCTTTTTAAAGGCACATTAAAACATTACTTGGACCCTAGCCTAACTAACATTTTTATTTCATAGTGTTCTCAATACTTTCATACTATTCTATAGCTCTAGGAAAATGAGTTTTTCAGTTTCTCACCAAAACTTTTTCCCGAAAACGCCAACTCCATTTGACGGGAAAAATATATGTATACAGTGTCACACTCGGTTCTCAGCCTTTTAAACAAGAGTTCCCAGTGTCAAAATTGTGTTGTTGAGATATTCAGTCTATTGGAATCTGTATTCCTATTGTGTGAAGCACATTTCTAAATATTTCCCTAGTCTGGAGTCGTAACTTCTGAGTGCTACACACCAAACTGTGCAGTGATTGAAGCTCATTCATTGTGAATAGCCAACATTACTACACTGTGACCGTAACCCTGTCCCTAAGCCTCTAACCCAAACCCTAAACCTAGCCCTCACCATAACCTGAACCCTACCTAGCCCAAAACCTTATCCTAACCCGAACCATGAACAGAGCCCTAATTCTCTAACCCTAATACCAGAAATAATCTCGATGACGTCATCACTCCCAGCTGGTCCCCTTGCCAAATCAATATCACCTGGGATCAATTAAGCCTGCCCACGTGGCCCCTCCCCCTTGGTGACGTCATCACTTCCGGTTTAATGGCCTAACCAGGCTTCTTTCAAAATCGCCAACTCATTGTCCTGGAATAATAAATGTAACCAGTATCCAACTTGGTTCTATGTTCTTTGAACACGATTTCCCTGTCAGGAAACAATGTGTTACAGATATTAAGGCCCTTTATTCACGTATTCCTAGTGTTTGAAGCACTTTCTTAGATATTAATCTAGGTTATCATTGTGAATTTCGCGAGTTGGAGTCTCACTCTTCCAGTGTCTCAAGCTTTTTCATTGTGAATTCCAATTTGGTAAAACAACCTTTTTTACAAATATACCAGCAGTTTCAACATTATTACCACTTCAAAGTCTATCCTACCTTTCACAGCGCTTTGGATACAAATTCTCAGTATTTCTAAATTCAGTAGAGATGTTCGGGTTCTAAAACGTATTCCAGTAGTTCTAGAGACACTCTGACATACCCTGGTCTGTTGCTTTGAGCTATGAGACTTTTCATTTTAACACGGGTGTCATACCGGCTTTTGAAAGGCACATTAAAACATTACTTGGAATCCTAGCCTAACTAACATTTTTATTTCCTAGTGTTCTCAATACTGTCATACTATTCTATAGCTCTAGGAAAATGAGTTTTTCAGTGTTTCACCAAAACCTTTTCCTAAAACGCCAACTCCTTTTGATGGGAAAAACAAATGTAAACAGTGTCACACTCGGTTCTCAGCTGTTTGAACAACATTTCCCAGTGACAAAATTGTGTTGTTCAGATATGCAGTCTATTGGAATATGTATTCCTATTGTGTGAAGCACATTTCTAAATATTTCCCTAGTCTGGAGTCGTAAGTTCTGAGTGCTACACACCGAACTGTCCAGTGATTGAAGCTCATTCATTGTGAATAGCCAACATTACTACACTGTGACCTTAACCCTGTCCCTAACCCTCTAACCCAAACCCTAAACCTAGCCCTAACCTGAGCCTGAACCCTACCTAGCCCAAAACCTTATCCTAACCCTAACCATGAACAGAGCCCCAATTCTCTAACCCTAATACCAGAATTAATCTTGATGACGTCATCACTCCCAGCTGGTCCCCTGGCCAAATCATTATCACCTGGGATCAATTAAGCCTGCCCACGTGGCCCCTCCCCCTTGGTGACAGCATCACTTCCGGTTTAATGGCCTAACCAGGCTTCTTTCAAAATCTCCAACTCATTGTCCCGGAATAATAAATGTAACCAGTATCCAACTCGGTTCTATGTTCTTTGAACACGATTTCCTTGTCAGGAAACAATGTTTTACAGATATTAAGGCCCTTTATTCACGTATTCCTAGTGTTTGAAGCACTTTCTTAGATATTAACCTATGTTATGATTGTGAATTTCCTGAGTTGGAGTCTCTCTCTTGCAGTGTCTCAAGCTTTTTCATTGTGAATTCTAATTTGGTAAAACAACATTTTTTACAAATATACCAGCACTTTACACATTATTACCACTTGAAAGTCTATCCTACCTTTCACAGCGCTTTGGATGCAAATTCTCAGTATTTCAAAATTCAGTCGAGATGTGCGGTTTCTAAAACGTATTCCAGGAGTTCTAGAGACACTCTGCCATTCCCCTGGTCTGTTGTTTTGAGTTATGAGTCTTTTCATTTTAACACGGGTGTCATACTGGCTTTTTAAAGGCACATTAAAACATTACTTGGAACCCTAGCCTAACTAACATTTTTATTTCATAGTGTTCTCAATACTTTCATACTATTGTATAGCTCGAGGAAAATGAGTTTTTCAGTGTTTCACCAAAACCTTTTCCCGAAAACGCCAACTCCTTTTGACGGGAAAAATACATGTAAACAGTATAACACTCGGTTCTCAGCTGTTTGAACAAGATTTCCGAATGACAAAATTGTGCTGTTCAGATATTCAGTCTATAGGTATATGTATTCCTATTGTATGAAGCACATTTCTAAATATTTCCCTAGTCTGGAGTCGTAAGTTCTGAGTGCTACACACCAAATTGTCCGGTGATTGAAGCTCATTCATTGTGAATAGCCAACATTACTACACTGTGACCGTAACCCTGTCCCTAACCCTCTAACCCAAACCCTAAACCTAGCCCTAACCTGAGCCTGAACCCTACCTAGCCCAAAACCTTATCCTAACCCTAACCATGAACAGAGCCCCAATTCTCTAACCCTAATACAAGAACTAATCTCGATGACGTCATTACTCCCAGCTGGTCCCTGGCCAAATCATTATCACCTGAGATCAATTAAGCCTGCCCACGTGGCCCCTCCCCCTTGGTGATGTCATAAGTTCCGGTTTAATGGCCTAACCAAGCTTCTTTCAAAATCGCCAACTCATTGTCCCGGAATAATAAATGTAACCAGTATCCAACTCGGCTCTATGTTCTTTGAACACGATTTCCTTGTCAGGAAACAATGTGTTACAGATATTAAGGCCCTTTATTCACGTATTCCTAGGGTTTGAAGCACTTTCTTAGATATTAACCTAGGTTATCATTGTGAATTTCTCCAGTTGGAGTCTCTCTCTTCCAGTGTCTCAAGCTCTTTCATTGTGAATTCTAATTTGGAAAAACAACCTTTTTTTTACAAGTATACCAGCTCTTTCAACATTATTACCACTTGAAAGTCTATCCTACCTTTCGCAGCGCTTTGGATACAAATTCTCAGTATTTCAAAATTCAGTAGAGATGTTCGTGTTCTAAAACGTATTCCAGGAGTTCTAGAGACACTCTGACATTCCCCTGGTCTGTTGTTTTGAGTTATGAGACTTTTCATTTTAACCCGGGTGTCATACTGGCTTTTTAAAGGCACATTAAAACATTACTTGGAACCCTAGCCTAACTAACATTTTTATTTCATAGTGTTCTCAATACTTTCATACTATTCTATATCTCTAGGAAAATGAGTTTTTCAGTGTTTCACCAAAACCTTTTCCCGAAAACGCCAAGTCCTTTTGACGGGAAAAATAAATGTAAACAGTGTCACACTCGGTTCTCAGCTGTTTGAACAAGATTTCCCAGTGAGAAAATTGTGCTGTTCAGATATTCAGTCTATTGGAGTATGTATTCCTATTGTGTGAAGCACATTTTTAAATATTTCCCTAGTCTGGAGTCGTAAGTTCGGAGTGCTACACACCAAATTGTCCAGTGATTGGTGCTCATTCATTGTGAATAGCCAACATTACTACACTGTGACCGTAACCTTGTACCTAACGCTCTAACCCAAAACCTAAACCTAGCCCTAACCTGAGCCTGAACCCTACCTAGCCCAAAACCTTATCCTAACCCTAACCATGAACAGAGCCCCAATTCTCTAACCCTAATACCAGAACTAATCTCGATGACGTCATTATTCCAGCTGGTCCCTGGCCAAATCATTATCACCTGAGATCAATTAAGCCTGCCCAAGTGGCCCCTCCTCCTTGGTGACGTCATCACTTCCGGTTTAATGGTCTAACCATGCTTCTTTCAAAATCGCCAACTCATTGTCCCGGAATAATAAATGTAACCAGTATCCAACTCGGTTCTATGTTCCAAACAGCCCAGAACCAATTGTGACACTGTTTACAATTATTTTTCCCGTCAAAAGGAGTTGGCCTATTAAGGAAAAGGTTTTCGTGAAACACTGAAAAACTCATTTTCCTAGAGCTATAGAATAGTATGAAAGTATTGAGAACACTATGAAATAAAAATGTTAGTTAGGCTAGGGTTCCAAGTAATGTTTTACTGTGCCTTTAAAAAGCCGGTATGACACCCGTGTTAAAATGAAAAGTCTCAGAGCTCAAACAAAAGACCAGGGGAAAGTCAGAGTGTCTCTAGAACTCCTGGAATATGTTTTAGAACCCGAACGTCTCTACTGAATTTTGAAATACGGAGAATTAGTATCCAAAGTGCTGTGAAAGGTAGGATAGACTTTCAAGTGGTAATAATGTTGAAAGTGCTGGTAAATTTGTAAAAAAGGTAGTTTTACCAAATTATAATTCACAATGAAAAAGCTTGAGACACTGGAAGAGAGAGACTCCAACTCGGGCAATTCACAATGATAACCTAGGTTAATATGTAAGAATGTGCTTCAAAAACTAGGAATACGTGAATAAAGGGCCTTAATATCTGTAACACTTTGTTTTCTGACAAGGAAATCGTGTTCAAAGAACATAGAACCGAGTTGGATACTGGTTACATTTATTATTTCGGGAGAATGAGTTGGCGATTTTGAAAGAAGCCTGGTTAGGCCATTAAACAGGAAGTGATGACGTCACCAAGGGGGAGGGGCCACGTGGGCAGGCTTAATTGATCCCATGTGACATTGATTTGGCCAGGCGACCAGCTGGGAGTGATGACATCATCGAGATTAGTTCTGGTATTAGGGTTAGAGAATTGGGGCTCTGTTCATGGTTAGGGTTAGGATAAGGTTTTGGGCTAGGTAGGGTTCAGGCTTAGGTTAGGGCTAGGTTTAGGGTTTGGGTTTGAGGGTTAGGGACAGGGTTATGGTCACAGTGTAGTAAAGTTGGCTATTCACAATGAATGAGCTTCAATCACTGGACAATTTGGTGTGTAGCACTCAGAACTTACGACTCCAGACTAGGGAAATATTTAGAAATGTGCTTCACACAATAGGAATACATATACCAATACACTGAATATCTGAACAGCACAATTTTGTCACTGGAAAATCTTCTTGAAAAAGCTGAGAACCTAGTGTGACACTGTTTACATTTATTTTTTCCGTGAAAAGGAGTTGGCATTTTCAGGAAAAGGTTTTGGTGTAACACTGAAAAACTCATTTTCCTAGAGCTATGGAATTGTATGAAAGTATTGAGAACACTATGAAATAAAAATGTTACTTAGGCTAGGGTTCCAAGTAATGTTTTAATATGCCTTTAAGAAGCCGGCATGACACCCGTATTAAAATGAAAACTCTCAGAGCTCAAAACAACAGACCAGGGGATTGTCAGAGTGTCTCTAGATCTTCTGGAATACGTTTTAGAACCCGAACATCTCTACTGAATTTTGAAATACTGAGAGTTTGTATCCAAAGCGCTTTGAAAGGTAGGATAGACTTTCAAATGGTAATAATGTTGAAAGTGCTGGTATATTTGTAAAAAAGATTGTTTTACCAAATTAGAATTTACAATGAAAAAGCTTGAGACACTGTAAGCAGAGACTCCAACTCGGGAAATTCACAATGATAACCTAGGTTAATATCTAAGACAGTTCTTCAAACACTAGGAATACGTGAATAAAGGGCCTTACTATCTGTAACACATTGTGCCCTGAAAAGGAAATCGTGTTCAAGGAACATAGAACAGAGTTCGATATTGGTTACATTTATTATTCAGGGACAATGAGTTGGCGATTTTTAAATAAGCCTGGTTAGGCCATTAAACCGGAAGTGATGACATCACCAAGGGGGAGCGGCCACGTGGGCAGGCTTAATTGATCTCAGGTGATAATGATTTGGCCAGGGGACAAGCTGGGAGTGATGACGTCATCGAGATTAGTTCTGGTATTAGGGTTAGAGAATAGGGGCTCTGTTCAGGGTTAGGGTTAGGATAAGTTTTCAGGCTAGGTAGGGTTCAGGCTCAGGTTAGAGCTAGGTTTAGGGTTAGGGTTAGAGGGTTAGGGACAGGGTTATGGTCACGGTATAGTAACGTTGGCTATTCACAATGAATGAGCTTCAATCAGTGGACAATTTGGTGTGTAGCACTGAGAACTTCCCACTCCTGACTAGGAAAATATTTAGAAACTAGAAGCCTGGTGCACGAAATTCATGCAAGGCAGGGGGTTGTCCCTCAGCCCAGCCTGTACCCTCTCTAATCTGGGACATCCCTCTCACAAGCCAGGACTGCTGGCTCCCAATTGCTTGCCTGCCTGCCTTCCTGATTGCCCATAAACGCTTCTGCCTGCCAGCCTGATCACCCCCTAAACACTCTGCTGCCAGCCTGGTTGATGCTTAACTGCTCCCCTGCTAGCCTCTTTGCCCCCAACTTTCCTCCTCTGCCCGCCTGGTCACCGCTAACTGCCCTCTCCTGCAGGGTTGATCACCTACAACTGCCCTCCCTTGCAAGCCTGGTCCCTCTCAACTGCCCTCCCTTGCATGCCTGGTCCCTCACAACGCCCCTCCCTTGCAGGCCGGGTGCCTCCCAACTGCCCTCTCCTGCTGGCCATCTTGTGGTGGCCATCTTGTGTCCACATGGGGGCAGGATCTTTGACCACATTGGCGCAGCTATATTGTGTGTTGCAGTGATGATCAATCTGTATGTTATTCTTTTATTAGATAGGATAGAGGTCTGGTCACAGGTGGGGGACAACTGGTTTGCCCTGAAGGGTGTCACAGATAAGGGTGGGGGTTCCCATGGGGCGTGGGGCGGCCTGAGCGAGGGGCCTGTGGTGGTTTGCAGGCCGGCCACGCCCCCTGGCAACCCAAGGGGAGGCCCTGGTATCTGGAATTTATTTTCCTTCTACAATTGAAACTTTGTAGCCTGGAGTGGAGCCAAGCCTGGGGCTCCTGAAGCCATTTCTGTGGCAGGTAACTCACCTTCTACAATTGAAACTTAAGCAGGTGGCCCCGGCCAGGGTGTGTGGAAAGCTTTGCTTCCCCTGTTGCCACCGGCAACCCTGGCCTGCTCTCTCAAAATCCATTCTGCCGCCATTTGTTTGAATTTGTTTACCTTCTATAATTGAAACTTTGTAGCTTGAGTGGAGGCTTAGGCCTGCAACGGCTATGAAAAGCTTGGCTTGCTCTGTTACCTGGGAAAACTTGCTCTATGTGGCTGTAGCCATCTTGGATTGGGGTTAATTTGCATACCCACCCTGATTGGCTGGTGGGCGAGCCTTGGCTGGTGGGCGTGGCTTGGCTTGTGGGTGTGGCTTATGTAGCGGAGTGATGGTTAATTTGCATATTACCATTTTATTAGAGAGGATGTGCTTCACACAATAGGAATACATATTCCAATAGATTGAATATCTGAACAGCACAATTTTGTCACAGGGAAATCTTGTTCAAACAGCTGAGAACCTAGTGTGACACTGTTTACATTTATTTTTCCCGTCAAAAGGAGTTGGCGTTTTCGGGAAATGGTTTTGGTGAAACACTGAAAAACTCATTTTCCTAGAGCTATAGAATAGTATGAAAGTATTGAGAACACTATGAAATAAAAATGTTAGTTAGGCTAGGGTTCCAAGTAATGTTTTAATGTGCCTTTAAAAAGCCGGTATGACACCCGTGTTAAAATGAAAACTCTCAGAGCTCAAAACAACAGACCAGGGGGATGTGTCAGAGTGTCTCTAGAACTCCTGGAATAAGTTTTAGAACCGAACATCTCTACTGAATTTTGAAATACTGAGAATTTGATCCAAAGCCAGTGACTTCTAGTCGTTTCAAACACTAGTTTCATGTGAACTAACTCTATTTCACTGATTTCGGCAGTGTACAACATCCTTTCTAGACTAGACACTTACATTTTGATAGTTTTCCACTTGTTCTCACACAATTCTATGATATTCATTAGTATTTGCTCTGAATTACTACGGATTTCTATCTGTGTCCTATAATGGACCTTGTGCTCTACTTTTGGGACTTCTTCACAAGTACAAACAACATTATACACTCTTCTATGAACTTGAGAAGCTATATACACTTGTCTCTCAACTGTTTTACAGATGAATGCTAACTTTCAGTGTATTCTAGGGGTTTCAAACAATGGTTTCATGTGAACTAACTCTATTTCCAGGATTTCTGCAATGTACAACATCCTTTCTAGACTAGACACTTACATTTTGATGTCTTTTCCACTTTTTCTCTCACAATTCTGTGATACTCATTAGTATTTGCGCTGAATTACTACTGCTTTCTTGCAGTGTCCTATAATAGCCCTTCTGCTCTACTTGTGGGACTTCACCACTTGTAGAAACAACTTTATACACTCTTCTCTGAACTTGAGAAGCTATATACACTTGTCTCTCAACTGTTTTACATTGAATGCTACTTTTCAGTGAATTCTAGTGGGTTGAAACACTGGTTTCTTGTAAACTAACTCTATTTCAAGGATTTCTGCAGTGTACAACATCCTTCGTAGACTAGAGACATTCATTTTGATGTCTTTTCCACTTGTTCTCTCACAATTCTGTGAATACTCATTAGTATTTGCTCTGAATTACTACTGCTTTCTTGCAGTGTCCTATAATGTCCCTTCTGCTCTACTTGTGGGACTTCACCACATGTAGAAACAACTTTATGAACTCTTCTCTGAACTTGATAAGCTATATACACTTGTCTTTCAACTATTTTACAGTTGAATACTACTTTTCAGGGAATTCTGTTGGTTACAAACACTGGTTTCATGTGAACTAACTCTATTTCAGGGATTTCTGCAGTGTACAACATCCTTTCTAGACTATACACATACATTTTGATGGTTTTCCACTTGTTCTCACATAATTCTATGATAGTCATTAGTATTTGCTCTCAATTACTACTAATTTCTAGCTGTGTCCTATAATGGGCCTTCTGCTCTACTTGTGGGAATACTCCAAAAGTACAAACAACATTATACACTCTTCTCTGAACTGGAGAAGCTATATACACTTGTCGTTTAACTGTTTTACAGTTGAAAACTACTTTTCAGTGACTTCTGGTGGTTTCAAACACTGGTTTCATGTGAACTAACTCTATTTCAAGGATTTCTGCAGTGTACAACAACCTTTCTAGACTAGACACTTACATTTTGATGGTTTTCCACTTGTTCTAACACAATTCAATGATATTCATTAGTATTTACTCTGAAATACTACTGATTTCTAGCTGTGTCTTATAATGGGTCTTCTGCTCTACTTGTGGGACTTCACCACATGTAAAAACAGCTTTATACACTCTCCTCTGAACTTGAGAAGATATATACACTTGTCTCTCAACTGTTTTACATTGAATGCTACTTTTCAGTGAATTCTAGTGGGTTGAAACACTGGTTTCTTGTGAATTAACTCTATTTCAAGGATTTCTGCAGTGTACAACATCCTTTCTAGACTAGACACTTATATTTTGATGGCTTTCCACTTGTTCTCACACAATTCTATGATATTTATTAGTATTTGCTCTGAAATACTACTGATTTCTAGCAGTGACTTATAATGGGCCTTCTGCTCTACTTGTGGGACTTCACCACATGTACAAACAACTTTATACAGTCTCCTCTGAACTTGAGAAGCTATATACACTTGTTTCCCAACGTTTTTAGAGTGGAATACTACTTTTCAGTGAATTCTGGTGGTTTCAAACACTGGTTTCATGTAAACTAACTCTATTTCAAGGATTTCCGCAGTGTACAACATCCTTTCTAGACTAGATACTTATATTTTGATGATTTTCCACTTGTTCTCACACAATTCTATGATATTCATTAATATTTGCTCTAAATTACTACTGATTTCTAGCTGTGTTCTATAATGGGCCTTCTGCTCTACTTGTTAGACTTCTCCACATGTAGAAACAACTTTATACACTCTTCTCTGAACTTGAGAAGCTATATACACTTGTCTTTCAACTGCTTTATAGTTGAATACTACTTTTCAGTGAATTCTGGTAGTTTGAAACACTGGTTTCATGTGAACTAACTCTAGTTCAAGGATTTCCGCAGTGTTCAACATCCGTTCTAGACTAGACACTTACATTTTGATGGTTTTCCACTTGTTGTCACAAAATTCTATGATATTCATTAATATTTGCTCTAAATTACTACTGATTTCTAGCTGTGTCCTACATGGGCCTTCTGCACTACTTGTGGGACTTCACCACATGTAAAAACAACTTCATACACTCTTCTCTGAACTTGAGAAGATATATACACTTGTTTCTCAACTGTTGTACTGGTGAATGCTACTTTTCAGTGAATTCTAGTGGGTTGAAACACTCGTTTCTTGTGAACTAACTCTATTTAAAGGATTTCTGCAGTGTACAACATCCTTTCTAGACTAGACACTTACATTTTGATGGATTTTCACTTGTTCTCACACAATTCTTTGATATTCATTAGTATTTGCTCTGAAATACTACTGATTTCTAGCTGTGTCCTATAATGGGCCTTCTGCTCTACTTGTGGGACTTCACTATATGTAGAAACAACTTCATACACTCTTCTCTGAACTTGAGAAGATATATACACTTGTCTTTCAACTTTTTTACAGTTTAATACTACTTTTCAGTGAATTCTGGTGGTTTCAAACACTGGTTTCATGTGAACTAACTCTAGTTCAAGGATTTCCGCAGTGTACAACATCCTTTCTAGACTAGATACTTACATTTTGATGGTTTTCCACTTGTTCTCACACAATTCTATCATATTCATTAGTATTTGCTCTGAATTACTACTGATTTCTAGCTGTATCCTATAATGGGCCTTCTGCTCTACTTGTGGGACTTCTCCACAAGTACAAACAATATTATACACTCTTCTCTGACCTTGAGAAGCTATATACACTTGTCTCTCAACTGTTGTACTGTTGAATGCTACTTTTTAGTGAATTCTAGTGGGTTGAAACACTGGTTTCTTGTGAACTAAATCTATTTCAAGGATTTCTGCAGTGTACAACATCCTTTATAGACTAGACACTTACATTTTGATGGTTTTCCACTTGTTCTCACACAATTCTATGATATTCATTAGTATTTGCTCTGAAATACTACTGATTTCTAGCTGTGTCTTATAATAGGCCTTCTGCTCTATTTGTGGGACTTCACCACATGTAGAAACAACTTTATACACCCTTCTCTGAACTTGAGAAGCTATATACACTTGTTTCCCAACTATTTTACAGTAGAATACTACTTGTCAGTGAATTCTGGTGGTTTCAAACACTGGTTTCATGTGAACTAACTCTATTTCAATGATTTCCGCAGTGTACAACATCCTTTCTAGACTATACACTTACATTTTGATGGTTTTCCACTTCTTCTCACACAAGTCTATGATATTCATTAGTATTTTCTCTCAATTACTGGTAATTTCTAGCTGTGTCCTATAATGGGCCTTCTGCTCTACTTGTGGTACTTCTCCACAAGTACAAACAACATTATACACTCTTCTCTGAACTTGGGAAGCTATACACACTTGTCTTTCAATTGTTTTACAGTAGAATACTACTTTTCAGTGAATTCAGATGTTTTCAAACACTGTTTTCATGTGAACTAACTCTATTTCAAGGATTTCTGCATTGTACAACATCCTTTCTAGACTAGACACTTACATTTTAATGACTTTTCCACTTGGTCTCTTATAATTCTGTGATACTCATTAGTATTTGCTCTGAATTAATACTGATTTCTTTTTTTTTAATTTCTTTATTGATTAAGGTGTCACATATTTGTCCTCATCCCCCCATTCCCATCCCACACCCCTCCCCATGGAGGCCCCAACCCCCTGTTGAACTTAACCATTGGTTAGGCTCATATGCATGCACACAAGACCTTTGGTTGATCTCTCCCCCCTCCCCCCACCCTCTCCTATCCTCCCTCTGAGGCCCGATAGTCCGATCGATGCCTCCTTGTTTCTGGTTCTGTTCTTGTTCATCAGTCTATGTTGTTCATCATTTCCCCTAGATGAGCGAAATCATGTGTCACTAGAGATATACTTATAAGAATTGAATGTGAGACAAGCAATAATAGTTATGCTGACAGGCAAATGAATCAGTCTGTTGTGAGTTTCTTTCTGGACCAACAGTTCTTTTGAGACCCAATATCAATGTCCACCAGTTCCTTATGAGTACATGTCGGCACTGACCCCTCAGCTCTGGATGGTGGACAAATGGTGGTAATGCAGGTCTGACTCCCTCTGGTTTGGACTCGGCCGGACCCAGGGCTCGGCTTCACCCGGATCCACGGGCCCACGGCCTCACCCGGACCCGGGAACCAGTCTCACCCGGATCCAGGTGCACACGGCCTCGCCCGGACCCGGGATATAGCTTCCCCCGGACCCAGGGGCACGTGGCCTCACCCGGACCCAGGGGCGCGTGGCCTCTCCCAGACCCAGGGTCACGTGGCATCACCCGGATCCAGGGGCCCAAGGCCTCACCCGGATCCAGGGGCCCATGGCTTCACCCGGATCCGGGACCCAGCCTCACCCGGATCCAGGGGCACACGGCCTCGCCCAGACCCAGGATTCAGCTTTACCTTGACCCAGGGGCGCATGGCCTCACCCGGACCCAGGGGCGCGTGGCCTCTCCCAGCCCTGGGACCCAGCCTCACCCGGATCCAGGGGCACACGGCCTCACCCGGACCCGGGATCTAGCTTCCCCCGGACCCAGGGGCATGTGGCCTCACACGGACCCAGGGGCACGTGGCCTCTCCCAGACCCAGGGTCGCGTGGCTTCAGCCGGATCCAGGGGCCCACAGCCTCACCTGGACCCGGGACCCAGGCTCACCCGAATCCAGGGGCCCACGGCCTCACCCGGACCTGGGACCCAGGCTCACCCGGATCCAGGGGCGCACGGCCTCGCCCAGACCCAGGATTCAGCTTTACCTGGACCCAGGCGCACATGGCCTCACCCGGACCCAGGGTCGCGTGGCCTCACCCGGATCCAGAGGCCCACGGCCTCACCTGGACCCGGGACCCAGACTCACCCGGATCCAGGGGCACACGGCCTCGCCCAGACCCAGGATTCAGCTTCACCTGGACCCAGGGGCTCATGGCCTCACCCGAACCAAAGGGCGCGTGGCCTCACCCAGACCTGGGACCCAACCTCACCCTGAGCCAGTTCCCAGCCTCACCCGGACCCAGGGGCGCGCGGTTTCACCCGGATCCGGGACTGAGCGGGGTTTCGTCTTCTTGATCCCAATTCCTGTTGGTCAATTCCCTCTCAGCAATTCCTTCGGCCATTTTCTCAGAGCTCCAGGGCAGCCACCTCAGAACTCGTTGGGCGGCGGGCTCGGCGAAGCTCCGGTGTGCCCAGTGCGCGGCGGTGGGCTGGTCCGGGGTGGCTGCGTCGGCCCTTGGGTCTGCAGCGGTGGCCGGTCGCCGAGCGTGCGCACCTGGCCGCTTCTGGGGCGTTGAGATTCTTGAAGGACTCGGGGGTCAGCAAGCGCGGAGTCTCCCACCCCATGTCTCCCAGCGGCTCGTCTGTCCGTGCTCGGCAGCGAGTGGAGCCTTCCCCTCAGCCGGAGACCGCTGGGGGAACTGCGCCGAGCACGTTCCAGGCCGCCATTGTGTCGCCTGAGCTGTAGTTTTTAAAGTGTGGTCTTTGGGTCACCGGCATCAGCTTCATCCCGCGTACCCCTCTCTTTTATTCTAGTTGTAGAGCATCTGCTCAGTCAGCCCTCCGGTGGTTCTGGATGGTGTCTGCTCTGCTCTCCCGTTGTAGTCTCAAAATTGTTGTGGTAGGCAACAATCAGGCTTCTGCCCTATGCCTCCATCTTGGTCCTTGTTTGTATAGTTAAGTCTTGATTGTAGTTGGTGTCACTGGGAGGAATTGTCCTCCAGGCCACTTGGCTGTGCGGACCCTCTGTGTCTATAAAGGAAGAGTTACTGTGCGGGAGACACGCCCATGGGCCGGGTCCTGCTGCAGCAAGGCATCGGCGCTCACTGAGTCTGCCTCTCGAATGCGTCCCTTATGCGAGTGGTTGAAATCTGGTGTCATCTCACACCGACCACTAGATGCCCTCGTTTCTGGGTCTCCAATGGAGTGTAGGTCAGCTACTGCCTGAGGCCCCTCAGCAGGAATTACAGCATCCCTTATATTCATGACCTGTTTCGGTGTCTTCCCCTTTTGGCGGCCTCTCTATCGCTCAGCTTCCCCAATCTCCCTAGGTGGTCGCTCTTGATACTCCCCTTTGTGGGCTGAGTGCAAAGTCTCGGTGTTGTTAAGCCTTGATTGCTGTTGGTACACTGGGAGGATGTGACCTCCAGTCCAATTGGCTGTGAGGATCAGCTGTGTCTATGCTGGGAGACAGCCCCATCCAACTAGACTTGCAAAATTGTAAAAGCCTCTGTGTTCAGCTTGGATGGGCGGAGTTACAGGGCGGAGCCTACAGCCTTGGCTTCCCATCAGCCCCGCCCTATGAGGTTCCTGGGTCTCAGTGTCCCTCTGTACTCCCAGCAAACACCTCTGAGAGAAAAGCGCCCTGGAGTTTCGCGCGCTGCCAAACAGTCTAGTCTCTCCCCCAATGAATCTGGATTCCCAGATTCTCGCCCTGAATTGGGTTTCCGTGTAGTCGGAACTGGGGCTCACCGCAGTCTGGCGCTTTTGTTTCCTTCCCACCAGGGCGATTCAGCGGCACGGTCAACAGACCATCCTCTGAGCACAATCCCATGCGCGCCTCCGGTGCTCTGCCCTTCGCCGCTTCTCTGCATTTCTGCCTTACAGCCCAGTTTTCCCCAGTATGAGCCTGGCTTCCCCGGGTCTTTCCCAGAACTGGGGTTCAGTGCAGTTGGAACTGGGGTTCAGCACGGTCCGGAGCTTTTGTCTCCTTCCCGCTAGGGCAATCCAGCGGCACAGGCAACAGTCCCTCCACTGCGCACATTCCCGTGCGCGGCTCCGGCGCAACTCCTCTGTGCCTCCGCCGCACCGCCCAGACTCCCCTAGCATGAGCCCGGCTTCCCAGGGTTTTGCCCGGAACTGGGGTTCAGTGCAGTTGGAGCTGGGGTTCAGCACAATCTGGCGCTTTTATCTCCTTCCCGGTAGAGAACGCCAGCCAGGCCTTCAGCCGCCCCTTCCTCTACGGCTCTGTCCTCCCCGCATGCACGCGGGCTCATGTCTCTGCCCGTGTCTCCATACCTCAGGCTTCTACGGCTTTTCTGATTTTCCTTGCGCTTTTCTGTTTCCTTCTAGTTGTGGGCATTTCAGTCAGGCAGCTTTCCTGTGGTTCTGGATGATGTCCATTTTGACTTTTAGTTGTATTTTTGAAATTGTTGTGCCAGGCTGTAGGTTAGGTGTTTAACTTATGCCACCATCTTGGTTTTCTACTACTGCTTTTTTGCAGTGTCCTATAATAGCCCTTCTGCTCTACTTGTGGGACTTCACCACTTGTAGAAACAACTTTATACACTCTTCTCTGAATTTGAGAAGCTATATAAACTTGTCTTTCAACTGTTTTACAGTTGAATACTACTTTTCAGTGACTTCTGGTGGTTTCAAACACTGGTTTTATGTGAACTAATTCTATTTCCAGGATTTCTGCAGTGTACAACATCCTTTCTAGGCTAGACACTTACATTTTGATGTCTTTTCCACTTGGTCTCTCACAATTCTGTGATACTCATTAGTATTTGCTCTGAATTACTACTGCTTTCTTGCAGTGTCCTATAATAGCCCTTCTGCTCTACTTGTGGGACTTCACCACATGTAGAAACAACTTTATACACTCTTCTCTGAACTTGAGAAGCTATATAAACTTGTCTTTCAACTGTTTTACAGTTGAATACTACTTTTCAGTGACTTCTGGTGGTTTCAAACACTGGTTTCACGTGAACTAACTCTATTTCAAGGATTTCTGCAGTGTACAACATCCTTTCCAGACTATACACTTACATTTTGATGGTTTTCCACTTGTTCTCACACAATTCTATGATATTCATTAGTATTTGCTCTGAATTACTACTGATTTCTAGCTGTGTCCTATAATGGGCCTTCTGCTCTACTTGTGGGACTTCACCACATGTAAAAACAACTTTATATATTCTTCTCTGAACTTGAGAAGCTATATACACTTGTCTCTCAACTGTTTTACATTGAATGCTACTTTTCCGTGAATTCTAGTGGGTTGAAACACTGGTTTCTTGTGAACTAACTCTCTTTCAAGGATTTCGGCAGTGTACAACATACTTTATAGACTAGAGACATACATTTTGATGTCTTTTCCACTTGTTCTCTCACAATTCTGTGATACTCATTAGTATTTGCTCTGAATTACTACTGCTTTCTTGCAGTGTCCTATAATAGCCCTTCTGCTCTACTTGTGGGACTTCACCACATGTAGAAACAACTTTATGCACTCTTCCCTGAACTTGAGAAGCTATATACACTTGTCTCTCAACTGTTGTACAGTTGAATGCTACTTTTCAGTGAATTCTAGTGGGTTGAAACACTGGTTTCTTGTGAACTAACGCTATTTCAAGGATTTCTGCAGTGTACAACATACTTTCTAGACGAGACACTTACATTTTCATGGTTTTCCACTTGTTCTCACCCAATTCTATGATATTCATTAATATTTGCTCTGAATTACTAGTAATTTCTACCTGTGTCCTATAATGGGCCTTCTGCTCTACTTGTGGGATTTCGCCACATGTAGAAACAACTTTATACACACTTCTCTGAACTTGAGAAGCTATATACACTTGTCTTTCAACTGTTTTACAGTAGAATACTACTTTTCAGTGAATTCTTTTGGTTTCAAACACTGGTTTCATGTGAACTAACTCTATTTCAAGGATTTCTGCAGTATACAACATCCTTTCTAGACTAGACCCTTACATTTTGATGGTTTTACACTTATTCTCACACAATTCTATGATATTCATCAGTATTTGCTCTGAATTACTAGTGCTTTCTTGCAGTGTCCTGTAATGGGCCTTCTGCTCTACTTGTGAGACTTCACCACTTGTAGAAACAACTTAATACATTCTTCTCTGAATTTGAGAAGCTATATACACTTGTCTTTCAACTGTTTTACTGTTGTATACTACTTTACAGTGAATTCTGGTGGTTTCAAACACTGGTTTCATGTGAACTAACTCTATTTCCAGGATTTATGCAGTGTACAGCATCATTTCTAGACTAGACACTTACATTTTGATGTCTTTTCCACTTTGTCTATCACAATTCTGTGATACTCATTAGTATTTGCTCTGAATTACTACTGCTTTCTTGCAGTGTCCTATAGTAGCCCTTCTCCTCTACTTGTGAGACTTCACCACATGTAGAAACAACTTCATACACTCTTCTCTGAACTTGAGAAGCTATATACACTTTTCTTTCAACTGTTTTACAGTTGAATTTACTTTTCAGTTACTTCTGGTGGTTTCAAACACTGGTTTCATGTGAACTAACTCTATTTCAAGGATTTCTGCAGTGTACAACGTCCTTTCTAGACTATACACTCACATTTTGATGGTTTTCCACTTGTTCTCACACTATTCTATGATATTCATTAGTATTTGCTGTGAATTACTACTGATTTCTAGCTGTGTCCTATAATGGGACTTCTGCTCTACTTGTGGGACTTCACCACATGTTGAAACAACTTTATGCACTCTTCCCTGAACTTGAGAAGCTATATACACTTGTCTCTCAACTGTTTTACATTGAATACTACTTTTCAATGAATTCTAGTGGGTTGAAACACTGGTTTCTTGTGAATTAACTCTCTTTCAAGGATTTCTGCAGTGTACAACATCCTTTCTAGAATATACACATACATTTTGATGTCTTTTCCACTCGTTTTCTCACAATTCTGTGATACTCATTAGTATTTGCTCTGAATTCCTACTGCTTTCTTGCAGTGTCCTATAATGGGCCTTCTGCTCTACTTGTGGGACTTCACCATTGTAGAAACAACATTATATATTCTTCTCTGAATTTGAGACGCTATATACACTTGTCTTTCAACAGTTTTACAGTTGAATGCTAATTTTCATAGTATTCTAGGGGTTTCAAACACTGGTTTTATGTGAACTAACTCTATTTCCAGGATTTCTGCTGTGTACAACATCCTTTCTAGACTAGACAATTACATTTTGATGTCTTTTCCACTTGGTCTCTCACAATTCTGTGATACTCATTAGTATTTGCTCCGAATTACTACTGCTTTCTTGCAGTGTCCTATAATAGCCCTTCTGCTCTACTTGTGGGACTTCACCACATGTAGAAACAAAATTTATACACTCTTCGCTGAACTTGAGTAGCTATATCCACTTGTCTCTCAACGGTTTTACAGTTCAATACTGCTTTTCAGTGAATTCTGTTGGTTTCAAACACTGGTTTCATGTGAACTAACTCTATTTCAAGGATTTCTGCAGTGTACAACATCCTTTCTAGACCAGATACTTACATTTTGATGGTTTTCCACTTGTTCTCACACAATTCTATGATATTCATTAGTATTTGCTCTGAATAACTACTGATTTCTAGCTGTGTCCTATAATGGGCCTTCTGCTCTACTTGTGGGACTTCACCACATGTAAAAACAACTTCATACACTCTTCTCTGAACTTGAGAAGCTATATACACTTGTCTCTGAACTGTTTTACATTGAATGCTACTTTTCAGTGAATTCTAGTGGGTTGAAACACTGGTTTCTTGTGAACTAACTCTGTTTTAAGGATTTCTGCAGTGTACAACATCCTTTCTGGACTAGACACTTACATTTTGATGGTTTTCCACTTGTCCTCACACAATTCTATGATATTCATTAGTATTTGCTCTGAATTACTACTGCTTTCTTGCAGTGTCCTATACTGGGCCTTATTCAGAAGCAATGAGTTGGCGATTTTGAAAGAAGCCTGGTTAGGCCATTAAAACGGAATTGATGACATCACCAAGGGGGAGGGGCCACGTGGGCAGCCTTAATTGATCCCAGGTGATAATGATTTGGCAAGGGGACCAGATGGGAGTGATGACGTCATTGAGATTAGTTCTGGTATTAGGGTTAGAGAATTGGGGCTCTGTTCATGGTTAGGGTTAGGATAAGGTTTTGGGCTAGGTAGGGTTCAGGCTCAGGTTAGGGCTATTTTTAGGGTTTAAGTTAGATGGTGGGGGACAGGGTTAAGGTCACAGTGTAGTAATGTTGGCTATTCACAATGAATGAGCTTCAATCACTGGACAATTTGGTGTGTAGCACTCAGAAGTTACGACTCCAGACTAGGGAAATATTTAGAAATGTGCTTCACACAATAGGAATACATATTCCAATAGACTGAATATCTGAACAGCACAATTTTGTCACTGGGAAATCTTGTTCAAACAGCTGAGAACCGAGTATGATACTCTTTACATTTATTTTTCCCATCAAAAGGACTTGGCGTTTTCGGGAAAAGATTTTGGTGAAACACTGAAAAACTGATTTTCCTAAAGCTATAGAATAGTATGAAAATATTGAGAACACTATGAAATAAAAATGCTAGTTTGGCTAGGGTTCCAAGTAATGATTTAATGAGCCTTTAAAAAGCCGGTATGACACCCGTGTTAAAATGAAAAGTCTCATAGCTCAAAACAACAGACCAGGGGAATGGCAGTATGTCTCTAGAAATCCTGGAATACGTTTTAGAACCCGAACATCTCTACTGAATTTTGAAATACTGAGAATTTATATCCAAAGCGCTGTGAAAGGTAGGATAGACGTTCAAGTGGTAATAATGTTGAAAGTGCTGTTATATTTGTAAAAAAGGTTGTTTTACCAAATTAGAATTCACAATAAACAGCTTGAGACACTGGAAGAGAGAGACTCCAACTCGGGAAATTCACCATGATAACGTAGGTTAATATCTAAGAAAGTGCTTCAAACCCTAGGAATACGTGAATAAAGGGCCTTAATATCTGTAACACATTGTTTCCTGACAAGGAAATCGTGTTCAATGAACATAGAACCGAGTTGGATACTGGTTACATTTATTATTCTGGGACAATGAGTTGGCGATTTTGAAAGAAGCCTGGTTAGGCCATTAAAACGGAAGTGATGACGTCACCAAGGGGGATGGCACGTGAGCAGGCTTAATTGACCCCAGGTGATAATGATTTGTCCAGGGGACCAGCTGGGAGTGATGACGTCATCGAGATTAGTTCTGGTATTAGGGTTAGAGAATTGGGGCTCTGTTCATGGTTAGGGTTAGGATAAGGTTTTGGGCTAGGTAGGGTTCAGGCTCAGGTTAGGGCTAGGTTTAGGGTTTGGGTTAGATGGTGAGGGACAGGGTTACGGTCACAGTGTAGTAATGTTGGCTATTCACAATGAATGAGCTTCAATCACTGGACTATTTGGTGTGTAGCACTCAGAACTTACAACTCCAGACTAGGGAAATATTTAGAAATGTGCTTCACACAATAGGAATACATATTCCAATAGACTGAATATCTGAACAGCACAATTTTGTCACTGGGAAATCTTGTTCAAAACAGCTGAGAACCGAGTGTGACACTGTTTACATTTATTTTTTCCGTCAAAAGGACTTGGCGTTTTCGGGAAAAGGTTTTGGTGAAACACTGAAAAACTCATTTTCCTAGAGCTATAGAATAGTATGAAAATATTGAGAATACTATGAAATAAAAATGTTAGTTAGGCTAGGGTGCCAAGTAATGTTTTAATGTGCCTTTAAAAAGCCGGTATGACACCCGTGTTAAAATGAAAAGTCTCATAGCTCAAAACAACAGACCCCGGGAATGGCAGAGTGTCTCTAGTACTGCTGGAATACGTTTTAGAACCCTAACACCTCTACTGAATTTTCAAATACTGAGAATTTGTATCCAAAGCGCCGTGAAATGTAGGATAGACTTTCAAGTGGTAATAATGTTGAAAGTGCTGATATATTTGTTAAAAAGCTGTTTTACCAAATTAGAATTCGCAATGAAAAAGCTTTAGACACTGAAAGAGAGAGACTCCAACTCGGGAAATTCACCATGATAACCTAGGTTAATATCTAAGAAAGTGCTTCAAACACTAGGAATACGTGAATAAAGGTCCTTAATATCTGTAACACATTGTTTCCTGACAAGGAAATCGTGTTCAAAGAACATAGAACCGAGTTGGATACTGGTTACATTTAGTATTCCAGGACAATGAGTTGGCGATTTTGAAAGAAGCCTGGTTAGGCCATTAAACCGGAATTGATGACGTCACCTAGGGGGGGGCACGTGGGCAGCCTTAATTGATCCCAGGTGATAATGATTTGGCCAGGGGACCAGCTGGGAGTGATGACGTCATCGAGATTAGTTCTGGTATTAGGGTTAGAGAATTGGGGCTCTGTTCATGGTTAGGGTTAGGATAAGGTTTTGGGCTAGGTAGGGTTCAGGCTCAGGTTAGGGCTAGGTTTAGGGTTTTGGTTAGATGGTGAGGGACAAGGTTACGGTCACAGTGTAGTAATGTTGGAGATTCACAATGAATGAGCTTCAATCACTGGACAATTTGGTGTGTAGCACTCAGAACTTACGACTCCAGACTAGGGAAATATTTAGAAATGTGCTTCACACAATAGGAATACATATTCCAATAGACTGAATATCTGAACAGCACAATTTTGTCACTGGGAAATCTTGTTCAAACAGCTGAGAACCGAGTGTGACACTCTTTACATTTATTTTTCTCGTCAATAGGACTTGGCGTTTTCGGGAAAAGGTTTTGGTGAAACACTGAAAAACTCATTTTCCTAGAGCTATAGAATAGTATGAAAATATTGAGAATACTATGAAATAAAAATGTTAGTTAGGCTAGGGTTCCAAGTAATGTTTTAATGTGCCTTTAAAAAGCCGGTATGACACCCGTGTTAAAATGAAAAGTCTCATAGCTCAAAACAACAGACCAGGGGAATAGCAGAGTGTCTCTAGAACTGCTGGAATACGTTTTAGAACCCGAACATCTCTACTGAATTTTGAAATACTGAGAATTTGTATCCAAAGCGCTGTGAAAGGTAGGATAGAGTTTCAAGTGGTAATAATGTTGAAAGTGCTGGTATATTTGTAAAAAAGGTTGTTTTACCAAATTAGATTTCACAATGAAAAAGCTTGAGACACTGGAAGAGAGAGACTCCAACTCGGGAAATTCACAATGATAACCTAGGTTAGTATCTAAGAAAGTGCTTCAAACACTAGGAATACGTGAATAAAGGGCCTTAATATCTGTAACACATTGTTTCCTGACAAGGAAATCGTGTTCAAAGAACATAGAACCCAGTTGGATACTGGTTACATTTTTTATTCCGGGAAAATGAGTTGGTGATTTTGAAAGAAGCCTGGTTAGGCCATTAAACTGGATGTGATGACGTCACCAAGGGGGAGGGGCCACGTGGGCAGGCTTAATTGATCCCAGGTGATAATGATTTGGCCAGGGGACCAGCTGGGAGTGATGACGTCATCGAGATTAGTTCTGGTATTAGGGTTAGAGAATTGGGGTCTGTTCATGGTTAGGGTTAGGATAAGGTTTTGGGCTAGGTAGGGTCCAGGTTCAGGTGTGGGCTAGGTTTAGGGTTTGGGTTAGAGGGTTAGGGACAGGTTGACGGTCACAGTGTAGTAATGGTGGCTATTCACAATGAATGAGCTTCAATCACTGGACAATTTGGTGTGTAGCACTCAGAACTTACGACTCCAGACTAGGGAAATATTTAGAAATGTGCTTCACACAATAGGAATACATATTCCAATAGACTGAATGTCTGAACAGCATTATTTTGTCACTGGGAAATCTTGTTCAAACAGCTGAGAAGCAAGTGTGACACTGTTTACATTTATTTTTCCCGTCAAAAGGAGTTGGCGTTTTCGGGAAAAGGTTTTGGAGAAACACTGAAAAACTCATTTTCCTAGAGCTATCGAAGAGTATGAAAGTATTGAGAACACTATGAAATAAAAATGTTAGTTAGGCTAGGGTTCCAAGTAATGTTTTACTGTGCCTTTTAAAAAGCCGGTATGAAACCTGTGTTAAAATGAAAAGTCTCATTGCTCAAAACAACAGACCAGGGGAATGGCAGAGTGTCTCTAGAACTCCTGGAATACGTTTTAGAACCCGAACATCTATACTGAATTTTGAAATACTGAGAATCTGTATCCAAAGCGCTGTGAAAGGTAGGATAGACTGTCAAGTGGTAATAATGTTGAAAGTGCTGGTATATTTGTAACAAAGGTTGTTTTACCAAATTAGAATTCACAATGAAAAAGCTTGAGACACTGGAAGAGAGAGACTCCAACTCGGGAAATTCACAATGATAACCTAGGTTAATATCTAAGAAAGTGATTCAAACACTAGGAATACGTGAATAAAGGGCCTTAAGATCTGTAACACATTGTTTCCTGACAAGGAAATCGTGTTCAAAGAACATAGAACCGAGTTGGATAATGGTTACATTTTTTATTCCGGGAAAATGAGTTGGCGATTTTGAAAGAAGCCAGGTTAGGCCATTAAACCGGATGTGATGACGTCACCAAGGGGGAGGGGCCACGTGGGCAGGCTTAATTGATCCCAGGTGATAATGATTTGGCCAGGGTACCAGCTGGGAGTGATGACGTCATCAAGAGTAGTTCTGGTATTAGGGTTAGAGAATTGGGGCTCTGTTCATGGTTAGGGTTAGGATAAGGTTTTGGGCTAGGTAGCTTTCAGGCTCAGGTGTGGACTAGGTTTAGGGTTTGGGTTAGAGGGTTAGGGACAGGGTTAAGGTCACAGTGTAGTAATGCTGGCTATTCACAATGAATGAGCTTCAATCACTGGACAATTTGGTGTGTAGCACTCAGAACTTACGACTCCAGACTAGGGAAATATTTAGAAATGTGCTTCACACAATAGGAATACATATTCCAATAGACTGAATGTCTGAACAGCACTATTTTGTCACTGGGAAATCTTGTTCAAATAGCTGAGAAGCGAGTGTGACACTGTTTACATTTATTTTTCCCGTCAAAAGGAGTTGACGTTTTCGGGAAAAGGTTTTGGTGAAACACTGAAAAACTCATTTTCCTAGAGCTATCGAACAGTATGAAAGTATTGAGAACACTATGAAATAAAAATGTTAGCTAGGCTAGGGTTCCAAGTAATGGTTTACTGTGCCTTTAAAAAGCCGGTATGACACCCATGTTAAAATGAAAAGTCTCATTGCTCAAAACAACAGACCACGGGAATGGCAGAGTGTCTCTAGAACTCCTGGAATACGTTTTAGATCCCGAACATCTCTACTGAATTTTGAAATACTGAGAATTTGTATCCAAAGCGCTGTGAAAGGTAGGATAGACTTTCAAGGGGTAATAATGTTGAAAGTGCTGGTATATTTGTAAAAAAGGTTGTTTTACCAAATTAGAATTCACAATTAAAAAGCTTGAGACACTGGAAGAGAGAGACTCCAACTCGGGAAATTCACAATGATAACCTAGGTTAATATCTAAGACAGTGCTTCAAACACTAGGAATACGTGAATAAAGGGCCTTAATATCTGTAACACATTGTTTCCTGACAAGGAAATCGTGTTCAAAGAACATAGAACAGAGTTGGATACTGGTTACATTTATTATTCCGGGACAATGAGTTGGCGATTTTGAAAGAAGCCTGGTTAGGCCATTAAACCGGATGTGATGACGTCACCAAGGGGGAGGGGCCACGTGGGCAGGCTTAATTGATCCCAGGTGATAATGATTTGGCCAGGCGACCAGCTGGGAGTGATGACGTCATCAAGAGTAGTTCTGGTATTAGGGTTAGAGAATTGGGGCTCTGTTCATGGTTAGGGTTAGGATAAGGTTTTGGGCTAGGTAGCTTTCTGGCTCAGGTGTGGACTAGGTTTAGGGTTTGGGTTAGAGGGTTAGGGACAGGGTTTCGGTCACAGTGTAGTAATGTTGGCTATTCACAATGAATGAGCTTCAATCACTGGACAATTTGCTGTGTAGCACTCAGAACTTACGACTCCAGACTAGGGAAATATTTAGAAATGTGCTTCACACAATAGGAATACATATTCCAATATACTGAATGTCTGAACAGCACTATTTTGTCACTGGGAAATCCTGTTCAAACAGCTGAGAAGCGAGTGTGACACTGTTTACATTTATTTTTCCCGTCAAAAGGAGTTGGCGTTTTCGGGAAAAGGTTTTGGTGAAACACTGAAAAACTCATTTTCCTAGAGCTATCGAAGAGTATGAAAGTATTGAGAACACTATGAAATAAAAATGTTAGTTAGGCTAGGGTTCCATGTAATGTTTTACTGTGCCTTTTAAAAAGCCGGTATGACACCCGTGTTAAAATGAAAAGTCTCATTGCTCAAAACAACAGACCAGGGGAATGGCAGAGTGTCTCTAGAACTCCTGGAATACGTTTTAGAACCCAAACATCTCTACTGAATTTTGAAATACTGATAATTTGTATCCAAAGTGCTGTGAAAGGTAGGATAGACTGTCAAGTGGTAATAATGTTGAAAGTGCTGGTATATTTGTAAAAAAGGTTGTTTTACCAAATTAGAATTCACAATGAAAAAGCTTGAGACACTGGAAGAGAGAGACTCCAACTCAGGAAATTCACAATGATAACCTAGGTTAATATCTAAGACAGTGCTTCAAACACTAGGAATACGTGAATAAAGGGCCTTAATATCTGTAACACATTGTTTCCTGACAAGGAAATCGTGTTCAAAGAACATAGAACCGAGTTGGATACTGGTTACATTTATTATTCAGGGACAATGAGTTGGCGATTTTGAAAGAAGCCAGGTTAGGCCATTAAACCGGATGTGATGACGTCACCAAGGGGGAGGGGCCACGTGGGCAGGCTTAATTAATCCCAGGTGATAATGATTTGGCCAGGCGACCAGCTGGGAGTGATGACGTCATCAAGAGTAGTTCTGGTATTAGGGTTAGAGAATTGGGGCTCTGTTCATGGTTAGGGTTAGGATAAGGTTTTGGGCTAGGTAGCTTTCTGGCTCAGGTGTGGACTAGGTTTAGGGTTTGGGTTAGAGGGTTAGGGACAGGGTTTCGGTCACAGTGTAGTAATGTTGGCTATTCACAATGAATGAGCTTCAATCACTGGACAATTTGCTGTGTAGCACTCAGAACTTACGACTCCAGACTAGGGAAATATTTAGAAATGTGCTTCACACAATAGGAATACATATTCCAATAGACTGAATGTCTGAACAGCACTATTTTGTCACTGGGAAATCTTGTTCAAACAGCTGAGAACCGAGTGTGACACTGTTTACATTTATTTTTCCCGTCAAAAGGAGTTGGCGTTTTCGGGATAAGGTTTTGGTGAAACACTGAAAAACTCATTTTCCTAGAGCTATCGAAGAGTATGAAAGTATTGAGAACACTATGAAATAAAAATGTTAGTTAGGCTAGGGTTCCAAGTAATGTTTTACTGTGCCTTTTAAAAAGCCGGTATGACACCCGTGTTAAAATGAAAAGTCTCATTGCTCAAAACAACAGACCAAGGGAATGGCAGAGTGTCTCTAGAACTCCTGGAATACGTTTTAGAACCCGAACATCTCTACTGAATTTTGAAATACTGAGAATTTGTATCCAAAGTGCTGTGAAAGGTAGGATAGACTGTCAAGTGGTAATAATGTTGAAAGTGCTGGTATATTTGTAAAAAAGGTTGTTTTACCAAATTAGAATTCACAATGAAAAAGCTTGAGACACTGGAAGAGAGAGACTCCAACTCGGGAAATTCACAATGATAACCTAGGTTAATATCTAAGAAAGTGCTTCAAACACTAGGAATACGTGAATAAAGGGCCTTAATATCGGTAACACATTGTTTCCTGACAAGGAAATCATGTTCAAAGAACATAGAACCGAGTTGGATACTGGTTACATTTATTATTCAGGGACAATGAGTTGGCGATTTTGAAAGAAGCCAGGTTAGGCCATTAAACCGGATGTGATGACGTCACCAAGGGGGAGGGGCCACGTGGGCAGGCTTAATTGATCCCAGGTGATAATGATTTGGCCAGGGGACCAGCTGGGAGTGATGACGTCATCAAGAGTAGTTCTGGTATTAGGGTTAGAGAATTGGGGCTCTGTTCATGGTTAGGGTTAGGATAAGGTTTTGGGCTAGGTAGCTTTCAGGCTCAGGTGTGGACTAGGTTTAGGGTTTGCGTTAGAGGGTTAGGGACAGGGTTACGGTCACAGTGTAGTAATGTTGGCTATTCACAATGAATGAGCTTCAATCACTGGACAATTTGCTGTGTAGCACTCAGAACTTACGACTCCAGACTAGGGAAATATTTAGAAATGTGCTTCACACAATAGGAATACATATTCCAATAGACTGAGTGTCTGAACAGCATTATTTTGTCACTGGGAAATCTTGTTCAAACAGCTGAGAAGCAAGTGTGACACTGTTTACATTTATTTTTCCCGTCAAAAGGAGTTGGCGTTTTCGGGAAAAGGTTTTGGTGAAACACTGAAAAACTCATTTTCCTAGAGCTATCGAAGAGTATGAAAGTATTGAGAACACTATGAAATAAAAATGTTAGTTAGGCTAGGGTTCCAAGTAATGTTTTACTGTGCCTTTTAAAAAGCCGGTATGACACCCGTGTTAAAATGAAAAGTCTCATTGCTCAAAACAACAGACCTGGGGAAGGGCAGAGTGTCTCTAGAACTCCTGGAATACGTTTTAGAACCCGAACATCTCTACTGAATTTTGAAATACTGAGAATCTGTATCCAAAGCGCTGTGAAAGGTAGGATAGACTTTCAAGTGGTAATAATGTTGAAAGTGCTGGTATATTTGTAACAAAGGTTGTTTTACCAAATTAGAATTCACAATGAAAAAGCTTGAGACACTGGAAGAGAGAGACTCCAACTCGGGAAATTCACAATGATAACCTAGGTTAATATCTAAGAAAGTGATTCAAACACTAGGAATACGTGAATAAAGGGCCTTAATATCTGTAACACATTGTTTCCTGACAAGGAAATCTTGTTCAAAGAACATAGAACCGAGTTGGATACTGGTTACATTTTTTATTCCGGGAAAATGAGTTGGCGATTTTGAAAGAAGCCTGGTTAGGCCATTAAACCAGATGTGATGACGTCACCAAGGGGGAGGGGCCACGTGGGCAGGCTTAATTGATCCCAGGTGATAATGATTTGGCCAGGGGACCAGCTGGGAGTGATGACGTCATCAAGAGTAGTTCTGGTATTAGGGTTAGAGAATTGGGGCTCTGTTCATGGTTAGGGTTAGGATAAGGTTTTGGGCTAGGTAGCTTTCAGGCTCAGGTGTGGACTAGGTTTAGGGTTTGGGTTAGAGGGTTAGGGACAGGGTTACGGTCACAGTGTAGTAATGTTGGCTATTCACAATGAATGAGCTTCAATCACTGGACAATTTGGTGTGTAGCACTCAGAACTTACGACTCCAGACTAGGGAAATATTTAGAAATGTGCTTCAACAATAGGAATACATATTCCAATAGACTGAATGTCTGAACAGCAGTATTTTGTCACTGGGAAATCTTGTTCAAACAGCTGAGAAGCGAGTGTGACACTGTTTACATTTATTTTTCCCGTCAAAAGGAGTTGACGTTTTCGGGAAAAGGTTTTGGTGAAACACTGAAAAACTCATTTTCCTAGAGCTATCGAACAGTATGAAAGTATTGAGAACACTATGAAATAAAAATGTTAGCTAGGCTAGGGTTCCAAGTAATGGTTTACTGTGCCTTTAAAAAGCCGGTATGACACCCGTGTTAAAATGAATAGTCTCATTGCTCAAAACAACAGACCACGGGAATGGCAGAGTGTCTCTAGAACTCCTGGAATACGTTTTAGATCCCGAACATCTCTACTGAATTTTGAAATACTGAGAATTTGTATCCAAAGCGCTGTGAAAGGTAGGATAGATTTCAAGTGGTAATAATGTTGAAAGTGCTGGTATATTTGTAAAAAAGGTTGTTTTACCAAATTAGAATTCACAATGAAAAAGCTTGAGACACTGGAAGAGAGAGACTCCAACTCGGGAAATTCACAATGATAACCTAGGTTAATATCTAAGACAGTGCTTCAAACACTAGGAATACGTGAATAAAGGGCCTTAATATCTGTAACACATTGTTTCCTGACAAGGAAATCGTGTTCAAAGAACATAGAACCGAGTTGGATACTGGTTACATTTATTATTCAGGGACAATGAGTTGGCGATTTTGAAAGAAGCCAGGTTAGGCCATTAAACCGGATGTGATGACGTCACCAAGGGGGAGGGGCCACGTGGGCAGGCTTAATTAATCCCAGGTGATAATGATTTGGCCAGGCGACCAGCTGGGAGTGATGACGTCATCAAGAGTAGTTCTGGTATTAGGGTTAGAGAATTGGGGCTCTGTTCATGGTTAGGGTTAGGATAAGGTTTTGGGCTAGGTAGCTTTCTGGCTCAGGTGTGGACTAGGTTTAGGGTTTGGGTTAGAGGGTTAGGGACAGGGTTTCGGTCACAGTGTAGTAATGTTGGCTATTCACAATGAATGAGCTTCAATCACTGGACAATTTGCTGTGTAGCACTCAGAACTTACGACTCCAGACTAGGGAAATATTTAGAAATGTGCTTCACACAATAGGAATACATATTCCAATAGACTGAATGTCTGAACAGCACTATTTTGTCACTGGGAAATCTTGTTCAAACAGCTGAGAACCGAGTGTGACACTGTTTACATTTATTTTTCCCGTCAAAAGGAGTTGGCGTTTTCGGGATAAGGTTTTGGTGAAACACTGAAAAACTCATTTTCCTAGAGCTATCGAAGAGTATGAAAGTATTGAGAACACTATGAAATAAAAATGTTAGTTAGGCTAGGGTTCCAAGTAATGTTTTACTGTGCCTTTTAAAAAGCCGGTATGACACCCGTGTTAAAATGAAAAGTCTCATTGCTCAAAACAACAGACCAAGGGAATGGCAGAGTGTCTCTAGAACTCCTGGAATACGTTTTAGAACCCGAACATCTCTACTGAATTTTGAAATACTGAGAATTTGTATCCAAAGTGCTGTGAAAGGTAGGATAGACTGTCAAGTGGTAATAATGTTGAAAGTGCTGGTATATTTGTAAAAAAGGTTGTTTTACCAAATTAGAATTCACAATGAAAAAGCTTGAGACACTGGAAGAGAGAGACTCCAACTCGGGAAATTCACAATGATAACCTAGGTTAATATCTAAGAAAGTGCTTCAAACACTAGGAATACGTGAATAAAGGGCCTTAATATCGGTAACACATTGTTTCCTGACAAGGAAATCATGTTCAAAGAACATAGAACCGAGTTGGATACTGGTTACATTTATTATTCAGGGACAATGAGTTGGCGATTTTGAAAGAAGCCAGGTTAGGCCATTAAACCGGATGTGATGACGTCACCAAGGGGGAGGGGCCACGTGGGCAGGCTTAATTGATCCCAGGTGATAATGATTTGGCCAGGGGACCAGCTGGGAGTGATGACGTCATCAAGAGTAGTTCTGGTATTAGGGTTAGAGAATTGGGGCTCTGTTCATGGTTAGGGTTAGGATAAGGTTTTGGGCTAGGTAGCTTTCAGGCTCAGGTGTGGACTAGGTTTAGGGTTTGCGTTAGAGGGTTAGGGACAGGGTTACGGTCACAGTGTAGTAATGTTGGCTATTCACAATGAATGAGCTTCAATCACTGGACAATTTGCTGTGTAGCACTCAGAACTTACGACTCCAGACTAGGGAAATATTTAGAAATGTGCTTCACACAATAGGAATACATATTCCAATAGACTGAGTGTCTGAACAGCATTATTTTGTCACTGGGAAATCTTGTTCAAACAGCTGAGAAGCAAGTGTGACACTGTTTACATTTATTTTTCCCGTCAAAAGGAGTTGGCGTTTTCGGGAAAAGGTTTTGGTGAAACACTGAAAAACTCATTTTCCTAGAGCTATCGAAGAGTATGAAAGTATTGAGAACACTATGAAATAAAAATGTTAGTTAGGCTAGGGTTCCAAGTAATGTTTTACTGTGCCTTTTAAAAAGCCGGTATGACACCCGTGTTAAAATGAAAAGTCTCATTGCTCAAAACAACAGACCTGGGGAAGGGCAGAGTGTCTCTAGAACTCCTGGAATACGTTTTAGAACCCGAACATCTCTACTGAATTTTGAAATACTGAGAATCTGTATCCAAAGCGCTGTGAAAGGTAGGATAGACTTTCAAGTGGTAATAATGTTGAAAGTGCTGGTATATTTGTAACAAAGGTTGTTTTACCAAATTAGAATTCACAATGAAAAAGCTTGAGACACTGGAAGAGAGAGACTCCAACTCGGGAAATTCACAATGATAACCTAGGTTAATATCTAAGAAAGTGATTCAAACACTAGGAATACGTGAATAAAGGGCCTTAATATCTGTAACACATTGTTTCCTGACAAGGAAATCTTGTTCAAAGAACATAGAACCGAGTTGGATACTGGTTACATTTTTTATTCCGGGAAAATGAGTTGGCGATTTTGAAAGAAGCCTGGTTAGGCCATTAAACCAGATGTGATGACGTCACCAAGGGGGAGGGGCCACGTGGGCAGGCTTAATTGATCCCAGGTGATAATGATTTGGCCAGGGGACCAGCTGGGAGTGATGACGTCATCAAGAGTAGTTCTGGTATTAGGGTTAGAGAATTGGGGCTCTGTTCATGGTTAGGGTTAGGATAAGGTTTTGGGCTAGGTAGCTTTCAGGCTCAGGTGTGGACTAGGTTTAGGGTTTGGGTTAGAGGGTTAGGGACAGGGTTACGGTCACAGTGTAGTAATGTTGGCTATTCACAATGAATGAGCTTCAATCACTGGACAATTTGGTGTGTAGCACTCAGAACTTACGACTCCAGACTAGGGAAATATTTAGAAATGTGCTTCAACAATAGGAATACATATTCCAATAGACTGAATGTCTGAACAGCAGTATTTTGTCACTGGGAAATCTTGTTCAAACAGCTGAGAAGCGAGTGTGACACTGTTTACATTTATTTTTCCCGTCAAAAGGAGTTGACGTTTTCGGGAAAAGGTTTTGGTGAAACACTGAAAAACTCATTTTCCTAGAGCTATCGAACAGTATGAAAGTATTGAGAACACTATGAAATAAAAATGTTAGCTAGGCTAGGGTTCCAAGTAATGGTTTACTGTGCCTTTAAAAAGCCGGTATGACACCCGTGTTAAAATGAATAGTCTCATTGCTCAAAACAACAGACCACGGGAATGGCAGAGTGTCTCTAGAACTCCTGGAATACGTTTTAGATCCCGAACATCTCTACTGAATTTTGAAATACTGAGAATTTGTATCCAAAGCGCTGTGAAAGGTAGGATAGATTTCAAGTGGTAATAATGTTGAAAGTGCTGGTATATTTGTAAAAAAGGTTGTTTTACCAAATTAGAATTCACAATGAAAAAGCTTGAGACACTGGAAGAGAGAGACTCCAACTCGGGAAATTCACAATGATAACCTAGGTTAATATCTAAGACAGTGCTTCAAACACTAGGAATACGTGAATAAAGGGCCTTAATATCTGTAACACATTGTTTCCTGACAAGGAAATCGTGTTCAAAGAACATAGAACCGAGTTGGATACTGGTTACATTTATTATTCAGGGACAATGAGTTGGCGATTTTGAAAGAAGCCAGGTTAGGCCATTAAACCGGATGTGATGACGTCACCAAGGGGGAGGGGCCACGTGGGCAGGCTTAATTGATCCCAGGTGATAATGATTTGGCCAGGGGACCAGCTGGGAGTGATGACGTCATCAAGAGTAGTTCTGGTATTAGGGTTAGAGAATTGGGGCTCTGTTCATGGTTAGGGTTAGGATAAGGTTTTGGGCTAGGTAGCTTTCAGGCTCAGGTGTGGACTAGGTTTAGGGTTTGCGTTAGAGGGTTAGGGACAGGGTTACGGTCACAGTGTAGTAATGTTGGCTATTCACAATGAATGAGCTTCAATCACTGGACAATTTGCTGTGTAGCACTCAGAACTTACGACTCCAGACTAGGGAAATATTTAGAAATGTGCTTCACACAATAGGAATACATATTCCAATAGACTGAGTGTCTGAACAGCATTATTTTGTCACTGGGAAATCTTGTTCAAACAGCTGAGAAGCAAGTGTGACACTGTTTACATTTATTTTTCCCGTCAAAAGGAGTTGGCGTTTTCGGGAAAAGGTTTTGGTGAAACACTGAAAAACTCATTTTCCTAGAGCTATCGAAGAGTATGAAAGTATTGAGAACACTATGAAATAAAAATGTTAGTTAGGCTAGGGTTCCAAGTAATGTTTTACTGTGCCTTTTAAAAAGCCGGTATGACACCCGTGTTAAAATGAAAAGTCTCATTGCTCAAAACAACAGACCTGGGGAAGGGCAGAGTGTCTCTAGAACTCCTGGAATACGTTTTAGAACCCGAACATCTCTACTGAATTTTGAAATACTGAGAATCTGTATCCAAAGCGCTGTGAAAGGTAGGATAGACTTTCAAGTGGTAATAATGTTGAAAGTGCTGGTATATTTGTAACAAAGGTTGTTTTACCAAATTAGAATTCACAATGAAAAAGCTTGAGACACTGGAAGAGAGAGACTCCAACTCGGGAAATTCACAATGATAACCTAGGTTAATATCTAAGAAAGTGATTCAAACACTAGGAATACGTGAATAAAGGGCCTTAATATCTGTAACACATTGTTTCCTGACAAGGAAATCTTGTTCAAAGAACATAGAACCGAGTTGGATACTGGTTACATTTTTTATTCCGGGAAAATGAGTTGGCGATTTTGAAAGAAGCCTGGTTAGGCCATTAAACCAGATGTGATGACGTCACCAAGGGGGAGGGGCCACGTGGGCAGGCTTAATTGATCCCAGGTGATAATGATTTGGCCAGGGGACCAGCTGGGAGTGATGACGTCATCAAGAGTAGTTCTGGTATTAGGGTTAGAGAATTGGGGCTCTGTTCATGGTTAGGGTTAGGATAAGGTTTTGGGCTAGGTAGCTTTCAGGCTCAGGTGTGGACTAGGTTTAGGGTTTGGGTTAGAGGGTTAGGGACAGGGTTACGGTCACAGTGTAGTAATGTTGGCTATTCACAATGAATGAGCTTCAATCACTGGACAATTTGGTGTGTAGCACTCAGAACTTACGACTCCAGACTAGGGAAATATTTAGAAATGTGCTTCAACAATAGGAATACATATTCCAATAGACTGAATGTCTGAACAGCAGTATTTTGTCACTGGGAAATCTTGTTCAAACAGCTGAGAAGCGAGTGTGACACTGTTTACATTTATTTTTCCCGTCAAAAGGAGTTGACGTTTTCGGGAAAAGGTTTTGGTGAAACACTGAAAAACTCATTTTCCTAGAGCTATCGAACAGTATGAAAGTATTGAGAACACTATGAAATAAAAATGTTAGCTAGGCTAGGGTTCCAAGTAATGGTTTACTGTGCCTTTAAAAAGCCGGTATGACACCCGTGTTAAAATGAATAGTCTCATTGCTCAAAACAACAGACCACGGGAATGGCAGAGTGTCTCTAGAACTCCTGGAATACGTTTTAGATCCCGAACATCTCTACTGAATTTTGAAATACTGAGAATTTGTATCCAAAGCGCTGTGAAAGGTAGGATAGATTTCAAGTGGTAATAATGTTGAAAGTGCTGGTATATTTGTAAAAAAGGTTGTTTTACCAAATTAGAATTCACAATGAAAAAGCTTGAGACACTGGAAGAGAGAGACTCCAACTCGGGAAATTCACAATGATAACCTAGGTTAATATCTAAGACAGTGCTTCAAACACTAGGAATACGTGAATAAAGGGCCTTAATATCTGTAACACATTGTTTCCTGACAAGGAAATCGTGTTCAAAGAACATAGAACCGAGTTGGATACTGGTTACATTTATTATTCCGGGACAATGAGTTGGCAATTTTGAAAGAAGCCTGGTTAGGCCATTAAACCGGATGTGATGACGTCACCAAGGGGGAGGGGCCACGTGGGCAGGCTTAATTGATCCCAGGTGATAATGATTTGGCCAGGGGACCAGCTGGGAGTGATGACGTCATCAAGAGTAGTTCTGGTATTAGGGTTTGAGAATTGGGGCTCTGTTCATGGTTAGGGTTAGGATAAGGTTTTGGGCTAGGTAGCTTCCAGGCTCAGGTGTGGACTAGGTTTAGGGTTTGGGTTAGAGGGTTAGGGACAGGGTTTCGGTCACAGTGTAGTAATGTTGGCTATTCACAATGAATGAGCTTCAATCACTGGACAATTTGCTGTGTAGCACTCAGAACTTACGACTCCAGACTAGGGAAATATTTAGAAATGTGCTTCACACAATAGGAATACATATTCCAATAGACTGAATGTCTGAACAGCACTATTTTGTCACTGGGAAATCTTGTTCAAACAGCTGAGAACCGAGTGTGACACTGTTTACATTTATTTTTCCCGTCAAAAGGAGTTGGCGTTTTCGGGAAAAGGTTTTGGTGAAACACTGAAAAACTCATTTTCCTAGAGCTATCGAAGAGTATGAAAGTATTGAGAACACTATGAAATAAAAATGTTAGTTAGGCTAGGGTTCCAAGTAATGTTTTACTGTGCCTTTTAAAAAGCCGGTATGACACCCGTGTTAAAATGAAAAGTCTCATTGCTCAAAACAACAGACCACGGGAATGGCAGAGTGTCTCTAGAACTCCTGGAATACGTTTTAGAACCCGAACATCTCTACTGAATTTTGAAATACTGAGAATTTGTATCCAAAGCGCTGTGAAAGGTAGGATAGACTTTCAAGTGGTAATAATGTTGAAAGTGCTGGTATATTTGTAAAAAAGGTTGTTTTACCAAATTAGAATTCACAATGAAAAAGCTTGAGACACTGGAAGAGAGAGACTCCAACTCGGGAAATTCACAATGATAACCTAGGTTAATATCTAAGAAAGTGCTTCAAACACTAGGAATACGTGAATAAAGGGCCTTAATATCTGTAACACATTGTTTTCTGACAAGGAAATCATGTTCAAAGAACATAGAACCGAGTTGGATACTGGTTACATTTATTATTCAGGGACAATGAGTTGGCGATTTTGAAAGAAGCCAGGTTAGGCCATTAAACCGGATGTGATGACGTCACCAAGGGGGAGGGGCCACGTGGGCAGGCTTAATTGATCCCAGGTGATAATGATTTGGCCAGGGGACCAGCTGGGAGTGATGACGTCATCGAGATTAGTTCTGGTATTAGGGTTAGAGAATTGGGGCTCTGTTCATGGTTAGGGTTAGGATAAGGTTTTGGGCTAGGTAGCGTTCAGGCTCAGGTGTGGGCTAGGTTAAGGGTTTGGGTTAGAGGGTTAGGGACAGGGTTATGGTCACAGTTTAGTAATGTTGGCTATTCACAATGAATGAGCTTCAATCACTGGACAATTTGGTGTGTAGCACTCAGAACTTACGACTCCAGACTAGGGAAATATTTAGAAATGTGCTTCACACAATAGGAATACATATTCCAATAGACTGAATATCTGAACAGCACAATTTTGTCACTGGGAAATCTTGTTCAAACAGCTGAGAACCGAGTGTGACACTGTTTACATTTATTTTTCCCGTCCACAGGAGTTGGCGTTTTCAGGAAAAGGTTTTGGTGAAACACTGAAAAACTCATTTTCCTAGAGCTATCGAACATTATGAAAGTATTGAGAACACTATGAAATAAAAATGTTAGTTAGGCTAGGGTTCCAAGTAATGTTTTACTGTGCCTTTTAAAAAGCCGGTATGACACCCTTGTTAAAATGAAAAGTCTCATTGCTCAAAACAACAGACCAGGGGAATGGCAGAGTGTCTCTAGAACTCCTGGAGTACGTTTTAGAACCCTAACATCTCTACTGAATTTTGAAATACTGAGAATTTGTATCCAAAGCGCTGTGAAAGGTAGGATAGAGTTTCAAGTGGTCATAATGTTGAAAGTGCTGGTATATTTGAAAAAAGGTTGTTTTACCAAATTAGAATTCACAATGAAAAAGCTTGAGACACTGGAAGAGAGAGACACCAACTCGGGAAATTCACAATGATAACCTAGGTTAATATCTAAGAAAGTGCTTCAAACACTAGGAATACGTGAATAAAGGGCCTTAATATCTGTAACACATTGTTTCCTGACAAGGAAATCATATTCAAAGAACATAGAACCCAGTTGGATACTGGTTACATTTTTTATTCCTGGAAAATGAGCTGGCGATTTTGAAAGAAGCCTGGTTAGGCCATTAAACAGGATGTGATGACGTCATCAAGGGGGAGGGGCCACGTGGGCAGGCTTAATTGATCCCAGGTGATAATGATTTGGCCAGGGGACCAGCTGGGAGTGATGACGTCATCGAGGTGAGTTCTGGTATTAGGGTTAGAGAATTGGGGCTCTGTTCATGGTTAGGGTTAGGATAAGGTTTTGGGCTAGGTAGGGTCCATGCTCAGGTGTGGGCTAGGTTTAGGGTTTGGGTTAGAGGGTTATGGACAGGCTGACGGTCACAATGTAGTAATGTTGGCTATTCACAATGAATGAGCTTCAATCACTCGACAATTTGGTGTGTAGCACTCAGAACTTACGACTCCAGACTAGGGAAATATTTAGAAATGTGCTTCACACAATAGGAATACATATTTCAATAGACGGAATATCTGAACATCACAATTTTGTCACCGGGAAATCTTGTTCAAACAGCTGAGAAGCGAGTGTGACACTGTTTACATTTATTTTTCCCGTCAAAAGGAGTTGGCGTTTTCGGGAAAAGGTTTTGGTGAAACACTGAAAACTCATTTTCCTAGAGCTATCGAACAGTATGAAAGTATTGAGAACACTATGAAATAAAAATGTTAGTTAGGCTAGGGTTCCAAGTAATGTTTTACTGTGCCTTTAAAAAGCCGGTATGACACCCCTGTTAAAATGAAAAGTCTCATTGCTGAAAACAACAGACCAGGGGAATGGCAGAGTGTCTCTAGAACTCCTGGAATACCTTTTAGAACCCGAACATCTCTACTGAATTTTGAAATACTGAGAATTTGTATCCAAAGCGCTGTGAAAGGTAGGATAGACTGTCAAGTGGTAATAATGTTGAAAGTGCTGGTATATTTGTAAAAAAGGTTGTTTTACCAAATTAGAATTCACAATGAAAAAGCTTGAGACTCTGGAAGAGAGAGACTCCACCTCGGGAAATTCACAATGATAACCTAGGTTAATATCTAAGAAAGTGCTTCAAACACTAGGAATACGTGAATAAAGGGCCTTAATATCTGTAACACATTGTTTCCTGACAAGGAAATCGTGTTCAAAGAACATAGAACTGAGTTGGATACTGGTTACATTTATTATTCCGGGACAATGAGTTGGCGATTTTGAAAGAAGCCTGGTTAGGCCATTAAAACGGAGGTGATGACGTCACCAAGGGGTGGGGCCATGTGGGCAGCCTTAATTGATCCCAGGTGATAATGATTTGGCCAGGGGACCAGTTGCGAGTGATGATGTCATCGAGATTAGTTCTGGTATTAGGGATAGAGAATTGGGGCTCTGTTCAGGGTTAGGGTTAGGATAAGGTTTCGGGGTAGGTAGGGTTCAGGCTCAGGATAGGGCTAGGTTTAGGGTTAGGGTTAGAGGGTTAGGGACATGGTTCCGGTCTCGGTGTAGTAACGTTGGCTATTCTCAATGAATAAGGTTCAATCACTGGACTATTTGCTGTGTATCACTGAGAACTTACGACTCCAGACTAGGGAAATATTTAGACATGTGCTTCACACAATAGGAATACATATTCCAATAGACTGAATATCTGAACAGCACAATTTTGTCACTGGGAAATCTTGTTCAAACAGCTGAGAACCGAGTGTGACACTATTTACATTTATTTTTCCCGTCAAAAGGAGTTGGCGTTTTCGGGAAAAGGTTTTGGTGAAACACTGAAAACTCATTTTCCTATAGCTATAGAATAGTATGAAAGTATTGAGAACACTATGAAATAAAAATGTTACTTAGGCTAGGGTTCCAAGTAATGTATTAATATGCCTTTAAAAAGCCGGTATGACACCTATGTTAAAAAGAAAAGTCTCATAGCTCAAAACAACAGAACAGGGGAATGGCAGAGTTTCTCTAGAACTCCTGGAATACGTTTTAAAACCCGAACATCTCTACTGAATTTTGAAATACTGAGAATTTGTATCCAAAGCGCTTTGAAAGGTAGGATAGACTTTCAAGTGGTAATAATGTTGTAAGTGCTGGTATATTTGTAAAAAAGGTTGTTTCACCAAATTAGAATTCACAATGAAAAAACTTGAGACACTGGAAGACAGACACTCCAACTCGGGAAATTCACAATGATAACCTAGGTTAATATCTAAGACAGTGCTTCAAACACTAGGAATACGTGAATAAAGGGCCTTATTCAAACACTAGGAATACGTGAATAAAGGGGGTAAAGGGGGAGATCAAACAAAGGACTTGAGTGCAGGCATATGAGCCTAACCAGCGGTTAAGGACAACAGGGGGGTGGGGGCATGTGTGGGGAGGGGTGTGGGATGGGAATGGGGGGACGAGGGCAAATATGTGATACCTTAATCAATAAAGAAATTAAAAAAAAGAAAGAATTGGGGCTCTGTTCAGGGTTAGGGTTAGGATAAGGTTTCGGGCTAGGTAGAGTTCAGGCTCAGGTTAGGGCTAGGTTTAGGGTTAGGGTTAGAGGGTTAGGGACAGGGTTCCGGTCACCATGTAGTAACCTTGGCTATTCTCAATGAATGAGATTCAATCACTAATGATTTCTAGCTGTGTCTTATAATGGGCCATCTGCTCTATTTGTGGGACTTCACCACATGTACAAACAACTTTATACACTCTTCTCTGAACTGGAGAAGCTATATAAACTTGTATTTCAACTGTTTTACAGTTGAGTACTACTTTTCAGTGACTTATGGTGGATTGAAACACTGGTTTCATGTGAACTAACACTATTTCAAGGATTTCTGCAGTGTACAACATCCTTTCTATTCTAGACACTTACATTTTGATGGTTTTCCAGTTGTTCTAACACAATTCTATGATATATATTAGTATTTGCTCTGAATTACTATGCTTTCTTGCAGTGTCCTTTAATTTGCCTTCTGCTCCACTAGTGGGACTTCACCACTTGTAGCAACATCTTTATACATTCTTCTCTGAACTTGAGAAGCTATATACACTTGTTTCCCAACTGTTTTACAGTTGAATACTACTTTTCAGTGAATTCTGGTGGTTTCAAACACTGGTTTCATGTGATCTAACTCTATTTCCACTTGTTCTCACACAATTCTATGATATTCATTAGTATTTGCTCTGAATTACTACTGATTTCTAGCTGTGTCCTATAATGGGACTTCTGCTCTACTTGTGGGAATTCACCACTTGTAGAAACAACTTTATAAATTCTTCTCTGAATTAGAGAAGCTATATACACTTGTCTTTCAACTGTTTTATTGTTGAATATTACTTTTCAGTGAATTCTGATGGTTTCAAACCCTGGTTTCATGTGAACTAACTCTATTTCAAGGATTTCTGCAGTGTACAACATCCTTTCTAGAGTAGACACATTTTGATTTTTTTCCACTTGTTCTCACACAATTCTATGACATTCATTAGTATTTGCTCTGAATTACTACAGATTTCTAGCTGTGTCCTGTAATGAGCCCTCTGCTCTACATGTGGGACTTCACCACATGTAGAAAAAACTTCATACACTCTTCTCTGAATTTGAGAAGCTATATACACTTGTCTTTCAACAGTTTTACAGTTGTATGCGAATTTTCATTGTATTCTAGGGGTTTCAAACACTGTTTTCATGTGAACTAACTCTATTTCAAGGATTTCTGCAGTGTACTACATCCTTTCTAGACTAGACACTTACATTTTGATGTCTTTTCCACCTGGTCTCTCACAATTCTGTGATACTCATTAGTATTTGCTCTGAATTACTACTGCTTTCTTACAGTGTCCTATAATGGACCTTCTGCTCTACTTGTGGGACTTCACCACTTGTAGAAACAACTTTATACATTCTTCTCTGAATTAGAGAAGCTATATACACTTGTCTTTCAACTGTTTTACTGTTGAATACTACTTTTCAGTGAATTCTGATGGTTTGAAACACTGGTTTCATGTGAACTAACTCTATTTCAAGGATTTCTGCAGTGTACAACATCCTTTCTAGACTAGACACTTACGTTTTGATGTCTTTTTTACTTGGTCTCTCACAATTCTGTGATACTCATTAGTATTTGCTCTGAATTACTACTGCTTTCATGCAGTGCCCTATAATAGCCCTTCTGCTCTACTTGTGGGACTTCACCACATGTAGAAACTACTTAATACACTCTTCTCTGAACCTGAGAAGCTATATACACTTGTCTTTCAACTGTTTTACAGTTGAAAACTACTTTTCAGTGACTTCTGGTGGTTGCAAACACTGGTTTCATGTGAACTAACTCTATTTCCAGGATTTCTGCAGTGTACAACATCCCTTCTAGACTATACACTTACATTTTGATGTTTTTCCACTTGTTCTCACACAATTCTATGATATTCATTAGTATTTGCTCTGAATTACTACTGCTTTCTAGCTGTATCTTATATTCGGCCTTCTGCACTATATGTGGGACTTCACCACATGTACAAACAACTTTATACACTGTTCTCTGAACTTGAGAAGCTATATACACTTGTTTCCCAACTGTTTTACAGTTGAATACTACTTTTCAGTGACTTCTGGTGGTTTCAAACACTGGTTTCATGTGAACTAAGTCTATTTCAAGGATTTCCGCAGTGTACAACATCCTTTCTACACTAGACACTTACATTTTGATGTCTTTTCCACCTGGTCTCTCACAATTCTGTGATACTCATTAGTATTAGCTCTGTATTACTACTGCTTTCTTGCAGTGTCCTATAATGGACCTTCTGCTCTACTTGTGGGACTTCACCACTTGTAGAAACAACTTTATACATTCTTCTCTGAATTATAGAAGCTATATACACTTGTATTTCAACTGTTTTACTGTTGAAAACTACTTTTCAGTGAATTCTGATGGTTTCAAACACTGGTTTCATGTGAACTAACTCTATTTCAAGGATTTCTGCAGTGTACAACATCCTTTCTAGACTAGACACATTTTGATTTTTTTTCCACTTGTTCTCACACAATTCTGTGATATTCATTAGTATTCGCTCTGAAATACTACTGCTTTCTAGCTGTATCTTATAATCGGCCTTCTGCTCTATATGTGGGACTTCACCACATGTACAAACAACTTTATACACTGTTCTCTGAACTTGAGAAGCTATATACACTTGTTTCCCAACTGTTTTACAGTTGAATACTACTTTTCAGTGACTTCTGGTGGTTTCAAACACTGGTTTCATGTGAACTAACTCTATTTCAAGGATTTCCGCAGTGTACAACATCCTTTCTACACTAGACACTTACATTTTGATGTCTTTTCCACCTGGTCTCTCACAATTCTGTGATACTCATTAGTATTAGCTCTGTATTACTACTGCTTTCTTGCAGTGTCCTATAATGGACCTTCTGCTCTACTTGTGGGACTTCACCACTTGTAGAAACAACTTTATACATTCTTCTCTGAATTATAGAATCTATATACACTTGTATTTCAACTATTTTACTGTTGAATACTACTTTTCAGTGAATTCTGATGGTTTCAAACACTGGTTTCATGTGAACTAACTCTATTTCAAGGATTTCTGCAGTGTACAACATCCTTTCTAGACTAGACACATTTTGATTTTTTTCCACTTGTTCTCACACAATTCTATGATATTCATTAGTATTTGCTCTGAATTACTACTGCTTTCTAGCTGTATCTTATATTCGGCCTTCTGCACTATATGTGGGACTTCACCACATGTACAAACAACTTTATACACTGTTCTCTGAACTTGAGAAGCTATATACACTTGTTTCCCAACTGTTTTACAGTTGAATACTACTTTTCAGTGACTTCTGGTGGTTTCAAACACTGGTTTCATGTGAACTAACTCTATTTCAAGGATTTCCGCAGTGTACAACATCCTTTCTACACTAGACACTTACATTTTGATGTCTTTTCCACCTGGTCTCTCACAATTCTGTGATACTCATTAGTATTAGCTCTGTATTACTACTGCTTTCTTGCAGTGTCCTATAATGGACCTTCTGCTCTACTTGTGGGACTTCACCACTTGTAGAAACAACTTTATACATTCTTCTCTGAATTATAGAAGCTATATACACTTGTATTTCAACTGTTTTACTGTTGAAAACTACTTTTCAGTGAATTCTGATGGTTTCAAACACTGGTTTCATGTGAACTAACTCTATTTCAAGGATTTCTGCAGTGTACAACATCCTTTCTAGACTAGACACATTTTGATTTTTTTTCCACTTGTTCTCACACAATTCTGTGATATTCATTAGTATTCGCTCTGAAATACCACTGCTTTCTAGCTGTATCTTATAATCGGCCTTCTGCTCTATATGTGGGACTTCACCACATGTACAAACAACTTTATACACTGTTCTCTGAACTTGAGAAGCTATATACACTTGTTTCCCAACTGTTTTACAGTTGAATACTACTTTTCAGTGACTTCTGGTGGTTTCAAACACTGGTTTCATGTGAACTAACTCTATTTCAAGGATTTCCGCAGTGTACAACATCCTTTCTACACTAGACACTTACATTTTGATGTCTTTTCCACCTGGTCTCTCACAATTCTGTGATACTCATTAGTATTAGCTCTGTATTACTACTGCTTTCTTGCAGTGTCCTATAATGGACCTTCTGCTCTACTTGTGGGACTTCACCACTTGTAGAAACAACTTTATACATTCTTCTCTGAATTATAGAAGCTATATACACTTGTATTTCAACTATTTTACTGTTGAATACTACTTTTCAGTGAATTCTGATGGTTTCAAACACTGGTTTCATGTGAACTAACTCTATTTCAAGGATTTCTGCAGTGTACAACATCCTTTCTAGACTAGACACATTTTGATTTTTTTCCACTTGTTCTCACACAATTCTATGATATTCATTAGTATTTGCTCTGAATTACTACTGATTTCTAGCTGTGTCCTCTAATGGGCCTTCTGCTCTACTTGTAGGACTTCACCACATATGTAAACAACTTTATACACTCTTCTCTGAACTTGAGAAGCTATATACACTTGTCTTTCTACTGTTTTACAGTTGAATACTACTTTTCAGTGAATTCTGTTGTTTACAAACACTGGTTTCATGTGAACTAACTCTATTTCAAGGATTTCTGCAGTGTACAACATCCTTTCTAGACAAGACACGTACATTTTGATGTCTTTTTTACTTGGTCTCTCACAATACTGTGATACTCATGAGTATTTGCTCTGAATTACTACTGCTTTCATGCAGTGCCCTATAATAGCCCATCTGCTCTACTTGTGGGACTTCACCACATGTAGAAACTACTTCACACACTCTTCTCTGAACTTGAGAAGCTATATACACTTTTCTTTCAACAGTTTTACAGTTGAATGCTAATTTTTTTTTTGTATTCTAGGGGATTCAGACACTGGTTTCATGTGAACTAACTCTATTTCCAAGATTTCTGCAGTGTATAACATCCTTTATAGACTAGACACTTACATTTTGATGTCTTTTCCACCTGGTCTCTCACAATTCTGTGATACTCATTAGCAATTGCTCTGAATTACTACTGCTTTCTTGCAGTGTCCTTTAATGGGCCTTCTGCTCTACTTGTGGGACTTCACCACTTGTAAAAACAACTTTATACATTCTTCTCTGAATTATAGAAGCTATATACACTTGTCTTTCAACTGTTTTACTGTTGAATACTACTTTTATGTGAATTCTGATGGTTTCAAACACTGGTTTCATGTAAACTAACTCTATTTCAAGGATTTCTGCAGTGTACAACATCCTTTCTAGACTAGACACTTACATTTTGATGTCTTTTTTACTTGGTCTCTCACAATTCTGTGATACTCATTAGTATTTTCTCTGAATTACTACTGCTTTCATGCAGTGCCCTATAATAGCCCTTCTGCTCTACTTGTGGGACTTCACCACATGTAGAAACTACTTAATACACTCTTCTCTGAACTTGAGAAGCTATATACACTTGTCTTTCAACTGTTTTACAGTTGAAAACTACTTTTCAGTGACTTCTAGTGGTTGCAAACACTGGTTTCATGTGAACTAACTCTATTTCCCGGATTTCTGCAGTGTACAACATCCCTTCTAGACTAGACACTTACATTTTGATGTTTTTCCACTTGTTCTCACACAATTCTATGATATTCATTAGTATTTGCTCTGAATTACTACTGATTTCTAGCTGTGTCCTATAATGGGACTTCTGCTCTACTTGTGAGACTTCACCACATGTAAAAACAACTTCATACACTCTTATCTGAACTTGAGAAGCTATATACACTTGTTTCGCAACTGTTTTACACTTGAATGCTACTTTTCAGTGGATTCTAGTCGGTTAATACACTGGTTTCATGTGAACTAACTCTATTTCAAGGATTTCCGCAGTGTACAACATCCTTTCTACACTAGACACTTACATTTTGATGGTTTTCTACTTGTTCTCTAAAAAAATTCCCTGCCATTCATTAATATTTGCTCTGAATTACTACAGATTTCTAGCTGTGTCCTGTAATGCGCCCTCTGCTCTACTTGTGGGACTTCACCACATGTAGAAACAACTTCATACACTCTTCTCTGAACTTGAGAAGCTATATACATTTGTCTTTCAACTGTTTTACAGTTGAAAACTACTTTTCAGTGACTTCTGGTGATTTCAAACACTGGTTTCATGTGAACTAACTCTATTTGAAGGATTTCTGCAGTGTACAACATCCCTTCTAGACTAGACACTTACATTTTGATGGTTTTCCACTTGTTCTCACACAATTCTATGATATTCATTAGTATTTGCTCTGAATTACTACTGATTTCTAGCTGTGTCCTATAATGGGACTTCTGCTCCTCTTGTGGGACTTCACCACTTGTAGAAACAACTTTACACATTGTTCTCTGAATTAGAGAAGCTATATACACTTGTCTTTCAACTGTTTTATTGTTGAATACTACTTTTTAGTTAATTCTGGTGGTTTGAAACACTGGTTTCATGTGAACTAACTCTATTTCAAGGATTTCTGCAGTGTACAACATCCTTTCTAGACTAGACACTTACATTTTGATGTCTTTTTTACTTGGTCTCTCACAATTCTGTGATACTCATTAGTATTTGCTCTGAATTACTACTGCTTTCATGCAGTGCCCTATAATAGCCCTTCTGCTCTACTTGTGGGACTTCACCACATGTAGAAACAACTTCATACACTCTTCTCTGAACTTGAGAAGCTATATACATTTGTCTTTCAACTGTTTTACAGTTGAAAACTACTTTTCAGTGACTTCTGGTGATTTCAAACACTGGTTTCATGTGAACTAACTCTATTTGAAGGATTTCTGCAGTGTACAACATCCCTTCTAGACTAGACACTTACATTTTGATGTCTTTTTTACTTGGTCTCTCACAATTCTGTGATACTCATTAGAATTTGCTCTGTATTACTACTGCTTTCATGCAGTGCCCTATAATAGCCCTTCTGCTCTACTTGTGGGACTTCAGCACATGTAGAAACAACTTCATACACTCTTCTCTGAACTTGAGAAGCTATATACATTTGTCTTTCGATTGTTTTACAGTTGAAAACTACTTTTCAGTGACTTCTGGTGATTTCAAACACTGGTTTCATGTGAACTAACTCTATTTCAAGGATTTCTGCAGTGTACAACATCCTTTCTAGACTAGACACATTTTGATTATTTTCCACTGGTTCTCACACAATTCTATGATATTCATTAGTATTTGCTCTGAATTACTACTGATTTCTAGCTGTGTCCTATTTTGGGCTTTCTACTCTACTTGATGATCTTCTCCACAAGTACAAACTATATTATACACTCTTCTCTGAGCTTGAGAATCTATATACACTTGTCTTTCAACTGTTTTACAGTTGAATACTATTATTCAGTGACTTCTGGTTCTTTCAAACACTGGTTTCATGTGAACTAACTCTATTTCAAGGATTTCTGCAGTGTACAACATACTTTCTAGACTAGACACTTACATTTTATGGTTTTCCACTTGTTCTCAAACAATTCTATGATATTCATTAGTATTTGCTCTGAATTACTACTGCTTTCTTGCAGTGTCCTATAATAGCCCTTCTGCTCTACTTGTGGGACTTCACCACATGTAGAAACAACTTTATACACTCTTCTCTGAACTTGAGAAGCTATATACATTTGTCTTTCGATTGTTTTACAGTTGAAAACTACTTTTCAGTGACTTCTGGTGATTTCAAACACTGGTTTCATGTGAACTAACTCTATTTCAAGGATTTCTGCAGTGTACAACATCCTTTCTAGACTAGACACATTTTGATTATTTTCCACTGGTTCTCACACAATTCTATGATATTCATTAGTATTTGCTCTGAATTACTACTGATTTCTAGCTGTGTCCTATTTTGGGCTTTCTACTCTACTTGATGATCTTCTCCACAAGTACAAACTATATTATACACTCTTCTCTGAGCTTGAGAATCTATATACACTTGTCTTTCAACTGTTTTACAGTTGAATACTATTATTCAGTGACTTCCGGTTCTTTCAAACACTGGTTTCATGTGAACTAACTCTATTTCAAGGATTTCTGCAGTGTACAACATCCTTTCTAGACTAGACACTTACATTTTATGGTTTTCCACTTGTTCTCACACAATTCTATGATATTCATTAGTATTTGCTCTGAATTACTACTGCTTTCTTGCAGTGTCCTATAATAGCCCTTCTGCTCTATTGTGGGACTTCACCACATGTAGAAACAACTTTATACACTCTTCTCTGAACTTGAGTAGCTATATAAACTTGTCTTTCAACTGTTTTACAGTAGAATACTACTTTTCATTGAATTCTGTTGTTTTCAAACCCTGGTTTCATGTGAACTAACTCTATTTCAAGGATTTCCGCAGTGTACAACATCCTTTATGAACTAGACACTTACATTTTGATGGTTTTCCACTTGTTCTCACACAATTCTATGATATTCATTAGTATTTGCTCTCAATTACTGCTAATTTCTATCTGTGTCGTATAATGGGCCTTCTGCTCTACTTGTGGGACTTCTCCACAAGTACAAACAACATTATACACTCTTCTCTGAACTTGAGAAGCTATATAGACTTGTCTTTCAACTGTTTTACAGTTGAAAACTTTCTTTTCTGTGACTTCTGGTGGTTTTAAACCCTGGTTTCATGTGAACTAACTCTATTTCAAGGATTTCTGCAGTGTACAACATCCCTTCTAGATTAGACACTTACATTTTGATGGTTTTCCACTTGTTCTCACACAATTCTGTGATACTCATTAGTATTTGCTCTGAATTAATACTGCTTTCTTTTTTTTAATTCTTTATTGATTAAGGTGTCACATATTTGTCCTTATCCCCCATTCCCATCCCACACCCTTCCCCATGGATGCCCCAACCCCCTGTTGAACTTAACCATTGGTTAGGCTCATATGCATGCACACAAGACCTTTGGTTGATCTCTCCCCCCTCCCCCCACCCTCCCTTATCCTCCCTCTGAGGCCCGATAGTCTGATCGATGCCTCCTTGTTTCTGGTTCTTTTCTTGTTCATCAGTCTATGTTGTTCATCATTTCCCCTAGATGAGCGAAATCATGTGTCACTAGAGATATACTTATAAGTATTGAATATGAGACGAGCAATAATAATTATGCTGACAGGCAAATGAATCAGTCTGTATTGAGTTTCTTTCTGGACCAATAGTTCTTTTGAGACCCAATATCAATGTCCACCAGTTCCTTTTGAGTACATGTCGGCACTGACCCCTCAGCTCTGGATGGTGGAGAAATGGTGGTAATGCAGGTCCGACTCCCTCTGGTTTGGTCTCGGCCGGACCCAGGGGCACGGCTTCACCCGGATCCAGGGGCCCACGGACTCACCAGGACCCGGGACCCAGTCTCACCCGGATCCAGGTGCACACGGCCTCGCCCAGACCCAGGATTCAGCTTCACCCGGACCCAGGGGCGCATGGCCTCACCCGGACCCAGGGGCGCGTGGCTTCTCCCCGGCCCGGGACTCAGCCTCACCCGGATCCAGGGGCACACGGCCTCGCCCGGACCCGGGATCTAGCTTCCCCCGGACCCAGGGGCACGTGGCCTCACCCGGACCCAGGGGCGCGTGGCCTCTCCCAGACCCAGGGTCGCATGACCTCACCCGGATCCAAGGGCCCACGGCCTCACGCGGACCTGGGACCCAGGCTCACCCGGATGCAGGGGCCCACGGCTTCACCCGGACCTGGGATCCAGCCTCACCCGGATCCAGGGGCACACGGCCTCGCCCAGACCCAGGATTCAGCTTTACCTGGACCCAGGGGCACATGGCCTCACCCGGACCCAGGGGTGCGTGGCCTCTCCTGGCCCTGGGACCCAGCCTCACCCGGATCCAGGGGCACACGGCCTCGCCCGGACCCGGGATCTAGCTTCCCCCGGACGCAGGGGCATGTGGCCTCACCCGGACCCAGGGGCGCGTGGCCTCTCCCAGACCCAGGGTCGCGTGGCCTCACCTGGATCCAGGGGCCCACGGCCTCACGCGGACCTGGGACCCAGGCTCACCCGGATGCAGGGGCCCACGGCTTCACCCGGACCCGGGACCCAGCCTCACCCGGATCCAGGGGCACACGGCCTCGCCCAGACCCAGGATTCAGTTTAACCTAGGTTAATATCTAAGAAAGTGTTTCAAACACTAGAAATACGTGAAAAAAGGGCCTTAATATCTGTCACACATTGTTTCCTGACAAGCAAATCATGTTCAAAGAACATAGAACCGAGTTGGATGCTGTTTACATTTATAATTAAGAGACAATGAGTTGGCGTTTTTGAAAGAGGCCCGGTTAGGCCATTAAACAGGAAGTGATGACGTCACCAAGGGGGAGGGGCCACGAGGGCAGGTTTAATTGATACCAGGAGATAATGATTTAGCCGGGGGCCCAGCTGGGTGTGATGACAACATTGAAGTAAGTTCTGGTGTTAGGGTTAGAGAATTGGGGTTCTGGCTAGGGTTAGGGTTAGGATAAGGGTTCGGGCTAGGTAGGGTCCAGGCTCAGGATAGGGCTAGGTTTAGGCTTAGGGTTAGAGGGTTAGGGACAGGGTTATGGTCAGAGTGTAGTAAGGTTGGGTATTCACGATGAATGAGCTTCAACCACTGGACAAATTGGAGTGTAGCACTGAGAATTTACAACTCCAGACTAGGGAAATATTTAGAAATGTGCTTCACACACTAAGAATACATAATCCAATAGACTGAAAATCTGAACAGCACAATTTTGTCATTGGGAAATCTTGTTCAAACAGCTGAGAACCGAGTGTGACACTGTTTACATTTATTTTTCCCGTCAAAAGGAGTTGGAGTTTTCGGGAAAAGGAGTTGGTGAAACACTGAAAAATTCATTTTCCTAGAGCTATAGAATAGTATGAAAGTATTGAGAACACTATGAAATAAAAATGTTAGTTAGGCTAGGGTTCCAAGTAGTGTTTTAAAGTACCTTTTAAAAGCTGTTATGACACCCGTGTTAAAATGAAAACTCTCAGAGCTCAAAACAACAGAACAGGGGGATGTCTCAGAGTGTCTCTAGAACTCTTGGAATACGTTTTAGAACATGAACATCTCTACTGAATTTTGAAATACTAAGAATTTGTATCCAAAGCGCTGTGAAAAGTAGGGTAGACTTTCAAGTGGTAATAATGGTTAAAGTATGGTATATATATAAAAAACGCTGTTTCACCAATTTGGAATTCACAATGAAGGAGCTTGAGACACTGGAAGAGAGAGACTCCAACTCAGGCAATTCACAATGAAAACCTAGGTTAATATCTAAGAAAGTGTTTCAAACACTAGAAATATGTGAATAAAGGGCCTTAATATCTGTCACACATTGATTCCTGACAAGCAAATCGTGTGCAAAGAACATAGAACCGAGTTGGATGCTGTTTACCTTTATAATTAAGAGACAATGAGTTGGCGTTTTTGAAAGAGTCCTGATTAGGCCATTAATCAGGAAATGGTGACGTCACCAAGGGGGAGGGGCCAGGAGGGAAGGTTTAATTGATACCAGGAGATAATGATTTAGCCGGGGGCCCAGCTGGGTGTGATGACGTCATTGAGGTTAGTTCTGGTGTTAGGGTTAGAGAATTGGGGTTCTGGCTAGGGTTAGGGTTAGGATAAGGGTTCGGGCTAGGTAGGGTTCAGGCTCAGGTTAGGGCTAGGTTTAGGCTTAGGGTTAGAGGGTTAGGGACAGGGTTATGGTCACAGTGTAGTAAGGTTGGGTATTCACGATGAATGAGCTTCAACCACTGGACAAATTGGAGTGTAGCACTGAGAATTTACAACTCCAGACTAGGGTAATATTTAGAAATGTGCTTCACACACTAGGAATACATATTCCAATAGACTGAATATCTGAACAGCACAATTTTGTCACTGGAAAATCTTGTTCAAACCGCTGAGAATCGAGTGTGACACTGTTTACATTTATTTTTCCTGACAAAAGGAGTTGGCGTTTTCGGGAAAAGGACTTGCTGAAACACTGAAAAATTCATTTTCCTAGAGCTATAGAATAGTATGAAAGTATTGAGAACACTATGAAATCAAAATGTTAGTTAGGCTAGGGTTCCAAGTAGTGTTTTACAGTACCTTTAAAAAGCCGGTATGACACCCGTGTTAAAATGAAAACTCTCGGAGCTCAAAACAACAGAACAGGGGGATGTCTCAGAGTGTCTCTAGAACTCCTGGAATACGTTTTAGAAAACGAATATCTCTACTGAATTTTGAAATACTGAGAATTTGTATCCAAAGCGCTGTGAAAGGTAGGGTAGACTATCAAGTGGTAATAATGGTTAAAGTACTGGTATATTTGTAAAAAACGCTGTTTCAGCAAATTGGAACTCACAATGAAGGAGCTTGAGACACTGGAAGAGAGAGACTCCAACTCGGGCAATTCACAATGAAAACCTAGGTTAATATCTAAGACAGTGTTTCAAACACTAGAAATACGTGAACAAAGGGCCTTAATATCTGTCACACATTGTTTCCTGACAAGCAAATCCTGTTCAAAGAACATAGAACCGAGTTGGAAGCTATTTACATTGATAATTAAGAGACAATGAGTTGGCATTTTTGAAAGAGGCCTGGTTAGGCCATTAAACAGGAAGTGATGACGTCACCAAGGGGGAGGGGCCACGAGGGAAGGTTTAATTGATACCAGGAGATAATGATTTAGCCTGGGGCCCAGCTGGGAGTGATGATGTCATCGAGGTTAGTTCTGGTGTTAGGGTTAGAGAATTGGGGTCTGGACAGGGTTAAGGATAGGATAAGGGTTCGGGCTAGGTAGGGTTCAGGCTCAGGTTAGGGATAGGTTTAGGGTTAGGGTTAGAGGGTTAGGGACAGGGTTAAGGTCACGGTGCTGTAAGGTTGGGTATTCACAATGAATGAGCTTCAACCACTGGACAAATTGGAGTGTAGCACTGAGAATTTACAACTCCAGACTAGGGAAATATTTAGAAATGTGCTTCACACACTTGGAATACATATTCCAATAGACTGTATATCTGAACAGCACAATTTTGTCACTAGGAAATCTTGTTCAAACCGCTGAGAACCGAGTGTGACAGTGTTTACATTTATTTTTCCCGTCAAAAGGAGTTGGCGTTTTCGGGAAAAGGAGTTGGTGAAACACTGAAAAATTCATTTTCCTAGAACTATAGAATAGTATGAAAGTATTGAGAACACTATGAAATCAAAATGTTAGTTAGGCTAGGGTTCCAAGTAGTGTTTTAAAGTACCTTTAAAAAGCCGGTATGACACCAGTGTTAAAATGAAAACTCTCAGAGCTCAAAGCAACAGAACAGGGGGATGTCTCAGAGTGTCTCTAGAACTCTTGGAATACGTTTTAGAAAACGAACATCTCTATTGAATTTTGAAATACTGAGAATTTGTATCCAAAGCGCTGTGAAAAGTAGGGTAGACTTTCAAGTGGTAATAATGGTTAAAGTATGGTATATTTGTAAAAAACGCTGTTTCACTAAATTGGAATTCACAATGAAGGAGCTTGTGACACTGGAAGAGAGAGACTCCAACTCGGGCAATTCACAATGAAAACCTAGGTTAATATCTAAGAAAGTGCTTCAAACACTAGGAATACGTGAATAAAGGGCCTTAATATCTGTCACACATTGTTTCCTGACAAGCAAATTGTGTTCAAAGAACATAGAACTGAGTTGGATGCTATTTACATTGGTAATTAAGAGACAATTAGTTGGCGTTTTGAAACAGGCCTGGTTAGGCCATTAAACAGGAATTGATTATGTCACCAAGGGGGAGGGGCCATGAGGGCAGGTTTAATTGATCCCAGGAGATAATGATTTAGCAGGGGCCCAGCTAGGAATTATGACATCATCGAGGTTAGTTCTGGTGTTAGGGTTAGAGAATTGGGGTTCAGGCTCAGGTTAGGGCTAGGTTTAGCGTTAGGGTTAGAGGGTTAGGGACAGGGTTAAGGTCACGGTGCTGTAAGGTTGGGTATTCACAATGAATGAGCTTCAACCACTGGACAAATTGGAGTGTAGCACTGTTATAGTAATAGTGATAAGAATAATATAGAATAAGTATCAAAATGTGGAATTACAGTGTGATATTAAAATATGATGTTAAAAAATATTGAATGTAATGTAAACAGGTTGATTAAACACCACTGAGTGGCCTGTATGTAGAAAAAAAAAAAAGTAAAGTGATCTGTTCCACATATGTAAAACCAGATATGCAAGGCTCCTGGGACCCGCTGATAAGACACACTGAATACGCCCATCTAGGCACATAAAAAGAGGAAGCACCAGAGGAAGATTAGAGAGGCCTGCTCTGCTCCTCCACAGACGGTCACTCTCCACCCCCCTTTCTGCATCTGCCCAAGCTCTGCCATGGACCGTGAGTCCAAACAGTGAGCCGGAAAGTGAGGCCTCAAGCAAGACGCCGACCCGCAGCTGCAATTTCCAAAGTCCAGTGTGTGTGTCTGTCGGCGCGGATCCCTGGGTGGCCTGCTGAGGTCTGGAAACCACCGTAAATAAACCGTGTGTGATTCGTGCATTGCATGTCTGTCTCCTGTGTAATTTATGCTAGGTCAATATTAAGTAAGTACCTTGGGTTGTACGTGTCAGTTTAGAGACTGGCTGAGGCACCCTTGGTCACCTGTGCTTACGTCCCTGAAGGAGAAATTGGGACAATTGGCGTAGTCGGCAGTTGCTAAATTAAAATTGGACATTAAGGGGGTAAGTGAAACCAAATTTCCTAAATTAATTTTTCTAAATTGCTCCGGGCACAGCGGAGATCAATTTGAATAAGAGAGAAAAGGGGAAGCTTCTAGCCAAATCTGAGGTCAAGTATTGGGCCTGCTAAGAGCAGATAATGTCGTCCACCCAAACCCGAAAGTAATCAGGCATAGAGAACCGATCGGTGTCACTTCTGAAAAACCTTGAGCTTGCTTCAAACTAAAAGTTGTCCACCGTAAGGGCACGCCCAGGAGAGGCTGACTCCCAAAGGCAAACGCCGGAGGGTCCTAGCAGTTTCTCTGCCCAAGCGGAGCCGTGCAGAAGGGTTATATCTGCCAACCGTTTACGCAAGCAAGGGGCTGTGGAGGTAGCCAAGAGGAAGGACACGCGAAAGGGGAAACTAGGCTTGAGAAATCGGTGGAGGGACCCAAGTTGGCGGATTATACCAACCGACAGCTTACGTAGGCAGCACAACCGTGGCATAAACGGGACGGAGGAATTGTGGCTGGAAGGAATAATTCTCTCATTGCAAATTACGGAAAGAAAGAGGAATATATATATATATATATATAGATTTTATAAATGAATGGCAGAGCATAAATTACAAAACAGGATCCTGAATTTCTTAAGAAAGGCTCACAATTATCTCTTTCTTTGCAATATATACCTGACTGAAGTCCAGAGGGAAACTTCCCCTTGTGCCATCTATCCCTTTGGGAGAGCAGGTCCTAAAATAATAATTTGTCCGGACTGCCTTCAAGATAGGAAGGAAGATTAAAATGGAATAACTCAGAAGCTTCTAGCAGAAACTAAGGAGGAATAAAGAACGACTAGCTAACATACCGGCCAAAAGTAAATGGTGCACCCTAGAGGACAGCCTCAGGGAGAAATGCAAGGTCAGATACACTCCCAGATTGGGAGAGAAAGTAATCAATAACCCTGATACATTAATACCAGTAATTCAAAGGGCTTCACCTGAAGAGGTGATCCCAATACTTCTACATACAATTCATAATCTTCAGGAAGATAATGATAAAGGCAAAAGATTAGCACAAAAGGTGATAGGACAATATTCTAGCAAGCCAGCCATAGTAAGAAAAAAGGTGGTGAGGAAGGAAGGAACAGAAGGTGAAGGAGAGACAGTAGAATTTTCCTCCTTCACCACACAAGAAATGAATTAACTTAGAGGCCTATTAATAAAGGGAGAACTGACAGACATTGATTGGTTGCTACATCTGTATGAGAAGAGAGGCCACACCGTTATGATCAGTGCAGATGAATTATCACAAGTAATTGATGCAATAGAACACCCAAAACTAAGAGAACAACTACTAAAAGACATAGAACAGCAAGGAAGACAGGCACTGGCGTCTATATGGCACTGGGTGTCTAAGGCTTGGAAAAAGTCTTTTCCCCATATAGATTTCTCCTCATCACAATTTTCAAAACCATGGAATAATATAGGCCAGCTCCAACATCAATTGAGGAAATTAACTATCCTTAATGGAATATACCATGGAGATAATCCCTGGGAAGCCACTAATGTGGATGGCATCATAAGCTGTCTAATTAAAAATGCACCCGAGGGATATAAAATACAAATGCAAAATTTATTAGCAGGGTCAAGAACCCCAAATGAGATTAAGGAAAAAATCACCCTCCATCAGGACATGATTACAGATAAAAAATTCACCTTTGTAGCAAAGGAGGAGAGAACACAAAATTACTCTTTAAAAAAAAATATATATAAATAAATAAATAAATAAATAAATAAATAAATAAATAAATAATAAAATAAAATAAAATAAAATAAGGAAGGAAATAAGGGGACCCCAGAATATGTATAGAAATAATAATAATTTCCAGAACAAGGGAAGAAATTGGACACAACCAAAGCCATGCCTAGCACAGCAAAAACCTTACTGGAAGGTGAATAACCCTTTCTTTAAAAGGGGACCCCCACAAAACCCATTTACAAAAAATCAATCTGGAAATTCATTCAATAAAACCCAATCCAGAAACCCCTTCCCCACTTACCAATCTAAGAATAACCCATTTCAACAACAACCCAGAAATAATCCATTCAGACAACAGGGAAACTACCAAGGCCCCCGCCCCCAATGGAAGGGCAACCAAGGGGGCATAAGAAGAAACTAACCTCTCTTGCTCTAGCAGACGAGTTTTATAGGGAAAATGATAAGAGGCCATATATTACTTTGAATATAAAACCCCAAGATGATTTAATCTTACCTAAAACATTTTTAATATACACTGGATCCCAAATCACTTTAATGGCCATAGATAATATACCCACAAAATCCTGTGAAAACACAGGATTTCTATTGAAAGAATCACAGGAAATATTATTAAGGCAAATCCAATACACTGTAAAATACTGTACAGAAATAGACAGATTAAAGAATACATTGGGATTCTACAGGAAGAACATTACCAAATAAGGTCATCAATAAATTAGACTCACTTAAAAGCCCCACATCAAAAAAGGAAGCACAACAAGTTGTGGGATTATTTATGTTTTGGAAACAACACATACCATATCTGTCAGACATAGCAAAACCTATATACAAAGTAACTAGAAAAGCAGTAAACTTCCAATGGAATAAAGAACAGAAAGAAGCTTTCCAACAATTAAAACACTACATCCACCTCTTTTCTCAACTACAAAATATACAACCAGGTGACAAGGTAGTTCTAGATATTGCTTTTATATCAGAACATGGTAATTGGGGACTATATAAAAAAGGGAAAGATGACCATAAGCTAATGCCAGTAGGATTCTGGTCCAAGAAATTTCCATACTCTCATTTTAAATACTCATATTTTGAGAAATTGATTTGGACTTTATATGCAGCACTGCTACACACAGAACCTCTGACAGGACAACAGCCAATAACAGTCAGGAGCACCCTGCCTCTTAAGGCATGGTTAAATATGTCAGCGGAAGAGTTGGCAGGTAACCAAATTGAAGAAAAGGTACTCGCGTGGAAGTGGTACATAAACACGCGTTGTATCAGCGGCTCCGGAGAACCAGCCCTCCTCACCGAGGAGGTAAACAAACTTGAGGTGGAGCCACCCACCTGTGCCAACAAGTTTGAACCTATAGAGACATCTATAGGTGTACAGGGGCCAAAATACACCCCTGTCTTTAAAAATGCCTGGTTTACAGACGGATCAGCCCCCGTATCCGGTGACCGCAACACCTGGAGGGCAGCAGCCTTCATTCCCGCGACACAACAAGCTCTGACTGTGTCTGGTGAGTCCAATTCTGCACAACATGCAGAACTTATAGCCGCATATATGGCTATACAGGAAGCAGTGCGGACACAAAAACAAAATATATATATTTACAGACTCTTGGGCAGTATATAATGGCATTATATTATGGTCAGGAAAATGGAAACAAACTAATTGGCAAATTAATGGCAAAGATTTATGGTCTAGAGAATATTGGGAAGAGATATATATTTTATCACAAAAGATAAAAATATATGTAACACATGTCAATGCACATGCTAGTGACAGCTCTAAAACAACACTATACAACAAAATAGTAGATCAACTAGCAAAAGGACTAACACCAGGAAATAACCTCACTATCACTGACAAATCTAAATCTTTAGCAATAACATTAGCATTAAAAAAGGAAGATAACAATTCTTACTCCTTGCCACCAATTCCATCAATTAAATTAAAAAAGGAAGATGGAAAATACAAAATACAACCTCCAGAATTAGAAATGAAATTGACCATACCATTTATCACACAAATACATCAAACATTAGGACACATAGGACAATCAGCACTTATAAACTGGTTTCTAAAAAGAAACATAAAAGCCCCAATCAGAGACATTAAATCAGCCATAAATGCATGCACTGTTTGCAAAGGAACACACATGTTCCGCACACTTCAGCCACCTAGAATGAATAAACCATATATACCCAACCAACTCTTACAGATAGATTTTATTGGACCTTTAAAAGTACCATATTCACAAAAATATGCATGCACATTAGTGGATGTAAATACAGGAATCCTTGCTGCCACAGCATCGTCACATCCAGATGCAAATACAACATTACGCTCCCTAAATACCTGGATGATGCATTTTGGCCCGCCACAAATCATAGATCAAGGATCACACTTTACTGCCACATCTGTACAAAAGTTGGCAGCAGAATATGACATAGATTGGAACTTTCACTTATCATACAACCCAACAGCAGCAGGAACAATTGAAAGGCACAATGGACTCCTCAAACATAAAATGCAAACATTATTGATGGATAATAAATATCCATCTTTACAAGTTCTTTTAAATAAAGCATGCCTTTTATTGAATTCTAGACCTAGACAGAACAGACCCTCCCCCCTAGAACAACTATATCTTCCACACATTGAAAATATCAATGAATACCAATTCATCCCTCCACCTAGAACAAATAGGAAAATTCTTTACAAAATCTTAACAAAAAACTCTAAAGATAACTCCTTGTCCTTGCAGGAAATCATAGCTGACAGCGGAGCCTCACTTTACTGGACAGTAAATGATAAGGGAGAACTACAACAAACCAAAATCCAAAACACACAACCAAGATTTTAAATGAACATTATATTATTTATTTATTGTCTTATCTCAGCCATAATCACTCTTACACTCCTCCTGCCACTCATATCATACATTGAACAGAATGTACACAAGAATATTTGCCAGGAGAAACAGCTGTACTTTTTCATGCTCTACTCAGAGACTATATTGCCATAGGAGAACAAGCAATCTATTCTGCTTACAGATACCCAAGCTCACTTCCACCATTAACAACCCCAAATGAATTATTCAATATAATTTGCATATGAGACTTAAATGCAGAATATTTGACACCACCTTGGAACTATATCCCTGCAATCTCTCAGAGAGAACTTGAAGACAGAGAAAGATGGGAACATATGATGGAACTAGATGGCCCAGAGGAATTTTCCACTGGACATTGATTTTACTCTTTACTAATATTCTTGTTAATGATGTTATTTCTAGTGCTTCTAGCACTACAACTACTTTTAGTACTTCTACTAATGCTGATATTACTCCTGAAGTGCCTGCTACTGCTTTACCTATTACTACTTTTCCTACTACTATTACTACTACTAATACTGGCAAGCCAGATACCATAAAACCAGCTATAGCCCATAAATTATCCATACAACTAACTAAACCAAACAAACATTATGTTTTCCACCACCCAGTCACACTTACAGCAAATAACTCAATCTTTTCACTAACTATAGGTGATTTTTCTTTCAATACTTCTTTACAATATTACTCCACATACAAGATGTGTCCATCATATTACCACCCAGATTTTTGCCAACTTAAAATATTGAATTATGTACAAAATTCTATGAGAACATATGGTCACACTCAATTGAAAGAATGCATTTCCCAACAATGGTTTCAGGACTCTCTGTCTCTGAGATCAGTTTCCATTATAGATGTCCAATCAAGAGATCCTCCCACAACAACTTATCATATAACTACTGATACCCTTATAACTCTCAATTCCAAATTTATAAACATAGTTCAAAATGTAGATCCATATTTAAATATAGAAAATAATTCATGCATTCAGAGAGCACTAATTAATGTAGTTCCATTTCAAGAACATCTCATGCATTTTTGGTATACAGGAGAACTAGGAGATGAATTTGAGGATTATGATGAATATGATAAATATGAGGAGATGATGAACACAACAGAGGCATCCATACCTACACTCACAACAGAAACACCCATATCAACCTATTTTAACAGACAACCATTCTTTTCACCACCCACCACAAACCCAACCCTACCAGAAGGCTTTCCTATCTCACCATAATATAACATGACACACATTGTAAAAGAAAATGACATAACTTATTATCAATATTATTTAACAGGCTTTCCAAATTTTCCAACATTTGGCAACTTTTGTGTAGGCATTAAATGTCACATGTCAAAGTCTGAATATGGCCCTGTGATGATAACCTTTTTAACTGATGCCATCACACCAGAAGAATATTTAGCTCATGATAACAACTACTGGCCATTTAGACACATACCTCAGATGATGATAGACCTCATTAGTCCTGTCAATTTTGACTCTGGTGAAACTATGCATAAACTTTGGAATTCACCTATGTTTGGCACCATATATCAAATTTGCTTTCCAGCAGCTATATCTAATAATACCCTTCATATTAATACCACTGGGACAAACTTTACTCATTTTTATACCAAACTAGAACCAGCTATATATTGTGTTGACCCCAACAAGAAATTGGCCAAATCTGTTCTAAATCTATTACAAAGACTAACCCCCAATATGCTATATCCAAATTCTTACAAACTAAGATCACAGCAATTTCTAGGATTCTGGAATATAAATTATACCACCCTTTACTACCCAGATATAATTACACATACCTTTACAGAAATCCCACAAGGAGAACAATTTGTCATGAATTCAACCCACATTTGTTCTAATACCATAGCCATTGGTAAAATTAACCCATCAATTATGCCCTCCTATAACTGCTCTATATTATCCACAAAAAATGACAATGTCTATAACGGATTGGTTGCAGTCTAAAAGATACATACTAGAACAAGCTAATTCCTTAGCAAATTTAACTATGTTTTTCTCTAACTACACACAGAAATTTTTTCCTTTATTCATGTTTAATTCCTCTACAACATCATATCTATTAGATTGCTCCCCAAGTGTCACAGAAATGCTCACCTATGCAATTATTCCTAAACATGATCAACAAGCACGACAACCTACATTTTTAAACCACCCATACTCATATGGACCATTCCCCATTATAAGCTATAGAAATTTTACATTTAGCTACACCTCTACAAACATTCTTTCAAATCTTATCACAGGCCAACAACACCAAACAACCTATACAGTTCTTTATCCCAACTCAACATTAAGACCTACGCCTATACCACTAAATCACTCACATTTTGCTTGCAGAGGATATGACCCACTCATTAGTTTACATTATAATATTTCTTATGGACTAAAACCTACTTCTTGGTTTACAACCTTTGGAGCCTATATTAATCCCTCAAAAGCAAAACGTATAGCTGGATCCTTCACTACTGGTTTTCAATCATATATGCTACATTACTTAGACGGCGGATGGAAAAAATTATTCCTCCACCACCATTCACCCATGACTAATCATTCTCTTCTACTCTTCACTGATTTCTACTATATACCTAATATTGCTGATAAATGTTATAATAACCTATTAGAACCATGCAAAGAGGTTGCTACAATTCTACGACATGCTTAAGAACCTTACATTTCTCACCTGTCTATTCTTATGGCATTACAAAACCTGCACCTAAACTTCTTGAGGCCCAATCAGTAATTACACAAATCAATAACCCAGGTAGACTAATTTTCCAACCACAGATTCAGAGAACTACCATATACTTCTCACCAGATGATTTTCTAGTCTCCTCATTAGTCAAAGCTTGTGCAGATGTAGAACCCCCAATTCCAATCAGAAATGCACCATTCCCTCAAAAATTTAGACAACATTCAGGAAGGAAACTCTTACAACTAGACGCAGCTTCCTTTGCATTGGCATCAATCGCAGCATCTGTATCTATAGCAAATTCAGTTAAAATTAATCAATTAACTAATGCTTTAAATAAATACTTCCACCATACAACCGAATTTGAAACTAAAACATTAGAACTCATCTCTAAATCATTTGACAGTGCCTATCAACTGGCAGCACAAACCCATCAGCAAGTTATGCTCTTATCAGACATAGTTAAGGAACAGGATCACTATATGCACACATTACATCAAGACATAGAGGACATTAATCAAAGATTCCAAAAATACCAATTTAGACAACAATGTCAACTTATACAAAATTCCCTAACACAAGCCCAACGAGACCTTTTGTCTCTCATTGTCAGGGGACAAGGACTGAACCCATTGTGGAATGATGCAATAGCTGCAATTGACTTTACAAAACCTATAGGATGCTCCTACTCAGACTGTGAACTTTCAATACTCACAGCAGTAGGAGGAGAAAACTTAGTGGCATATCCTACATTGAATATACCAATACACATGAACAATAATGAATATGCAATGCCTAATGGAGACATGCTATATGTGGAACCTTATTTCTTCTTAAAATCTTCACTAATACAATTCACTCCAAATATCTTCATTGCATTCCAACCACTATCTGTAGATACATTTCCTGTATCACTTCTTCCACATGACCCAAGACCACTCATGTATAATATAGGCAGACACAACTTTGTCGCCTGCTTTACAAATATCTCTGTATATGATCACACAATAAGGAAGAACGTGAACAACTCCTTCCCTAATTCTTGTCACTTAATCACTAATGCTATGAACATCACCTTTAATAATAAAATATATTATTCATTCTTTGACACCAAAACCTCTCTATACTTCTCACCCTCTTTACCCTTATACCAACGCTTGCAAGAAAAACATTATACTGCACCTCCGACTCTTAATGAATCTTTTAACAAGCTTAGCTCTTTAGAACCCCTTGTAAAAGATACTATGAAGACCTTGAAGTCACAAGCTGAACAACTACATCACTTAGCCTACATCCCAAACGCCGAAACCATCACAACCTTGGAAGACTTGAAAAAACTACACCGTAATTGCAAGACAGCGGACACTCTCCTATCCTTATGGAGGACCGTCCCCTGCACTCCTGATTGGAATTTCATCAACCCCATCGCATGGATTCAGCATGGACTCTCTTCATTTGAAGCTACATGGACTTTAATTAAGGAGATATTATTTGCATTGGCTATTATTTTCCTCTTTTGTTTATTTGTTAAGATTGCTAAAATCATTATATGCCTTATCCCCAATAAAATAAAAAATAATTGATTCCCTTGGGGTAAACCCTTCAGGAATCACTGGGTGGAATGTTATAGTAATAGTGATAAGAATAATATAGAATAAGTATCAAAATGTGGAATTACAGTGTGATATTAAAATATGATGTTAAAAAGTATTGAATGTAATGAAAACAGGTTGATTAAACACCCCTGAGTGGCCTGTATGTAGAAAAAAAAGTAAAGTGATCGGTTCCCCATATGTAAAACCAGATATGCAAGGCTCCTGGCACCCGCTGATAAGACAAACACTGAAGACGCCCATCTAGGCACATAAAAAGAGGAAGCACCAGAGGAAGATCAGAGAGGCCTGCTCTGCTCCTCCACAGACGGTCACTCTCCACCCCCCTTTCTGCATCTGCCCAAGCTCTGCCGTGGACCATGAGTCCAAACAATGAGCCGGAAAGTGAGGCCTCAAGCAAGACTCTGAGCCGCAGCTGCAACGTCCAAAGTCCAGTGTGTGTGTCTGTCGGCGCGGATGCCCGGGTGGCCTGCCGAGGTCTGGAAACCACCAGGACTCTGGTAAATAAACCATGTGTGATTCGTGCATTGCATGTCTGTCTCCTGTGTAATTTATGCTCGGTCAATATTAAGTAAGTACCTTGGGTCGTACATGTCAGTTTAGAGACTGGCTGAGGCACCCTTGGTCACCTGTGCTTACATCCCTGAAGGAGAAATTGGGACAAGCACTGAGAATTTACAACTCCAGACTAGGGAAATATTTAGAAATGTGCTTCACACACTAGGAATACATATTCCAATAGACTGAATATCTGAACAGCACAATTTTGTCACTGGGAAATCTTGCTCAAACCGCTGAGAACCGAGTGTGACACTGTTTACATTTATTTTTCCCATCAAAAGGACTTGGTGTTTTCGGGAAAAGGAGTTGGTGAAACACTGAAAAATTCATTTTCCAAGAACTATAAAATAGTATGAAAGTATTGAGAACACTATGAAATCAAAATGTTAGTTAGGCTAGGGTTCCAAGTAGTGTTTTAAAGTACCTTTAAAAAGCCGATATGACACCCCTGTTAAAATGAAAACTCTCAGAGCTTAAAACAACAGAACAGGGGGATGTCTCAGAGTGTCTCTAGAACTCTTGGAATACGTTTTAGAACACGAACATCTCTACTGAATTTTGAAATACTGAGAATTTGTATCTAAAGCGCTGTGAAAAGTAGGGTAGACTTTCAAGTGGTAATAATGTTTAAAGTACTGGTATATTTGTAAAAAACTCAGTTTCAGCAAATTGGAATTCACAATAAAGGAGCTTGAGACACTGGAAGAGAGAGACTCCAACTCGGGCAATTCAAAATGAAAACCTAGGTTAATATCTAAGAAAGTGTTTCAAACACTAGAAATACGTGAATAAAGGGCCTTAATATCTGTCACACATTGTTTCCTGACAAGTAAATCGTGTTCAAAGAACATAGAACCGAGTTGGATGCTATTTACATTGATAATTAAGATACAATGAGTTGGCGTTTTTGAAAGAGGCCTAGTTAGGCCATTATCAGGAGGTGATGATGTCACCAAGAGGGAGGGGCCACGTGGGCAGGTTTAATTGATATCAGGAGATAATGATTTAGCCTGGGGCCCAGCTGTGAGTGATGACATCATCGAGGTTAGTTCTGGTGTTAGGGTTAGAGAATTGGGGTTCTGGCTAGGGTTAGGGATAGGATAAGGGTTCGGGCTAGGTAGGGTTCAGGCTCAGGTTAGGGCTAGGTTTAGGGTTAGGGTTAGAGGGTTAGGGACAGGGTTAAGGTCACAGTGCTGTAAGGTTGGGTATTCACAATGAATGAGCTTCAACCACTGGACAAATTGGAGTGTAGCACTGAGAATTTACAACTCCAGACTAGGGAAATATTTAGAAATGTGATTCACACACTAGGAATACATATTCCAATAGACTGAATCTCTGAACAGCACAATTTTGTCACTGGGAAATCTTGTTCAAACCGCTGAGAACCTAGTCTGACACAGTTTACATTTATGTTTCCCGTCAAAAGGAGTTGGCGTTTTCGGGAAAAGGAGTTGGTGAAACACTGAAAAATTCATTTTCCTAGAACTATAGAATAGTATGAAAGTATTGAGAACACTATGAAATCAAAATTTTAGTTAGGATAGGGTTCCAAGTAGTGTTTTAAAGTACCTTTAAAAAGCTGGTATGACACCCGTGTCAAAATGAAAACTCTCAGAGCTCAAAACAGCAGAACAGGGGGATGTCTCAGAGTGTCTCTAGAACTCTTGGAATACGTGTTAGAAAACGAACATCTCTACTGAATTTTGAAATACTGAGAATTTGTATCCAAAGCGCTGTGAAAAGTAGGGTAGACTATCAAGTGGTAATAATGTTTAAAGTACTGGTATATTTATAAAAAACGCTGTTTCAGCAAATTGGAACTCACAATGAAGGAGCTTGAGACACTGGAAGAGAGAGACTCCAACTCGGGTAATTCACAATGAAAACCTAGGTTAATATCTAAGACAGTGTTTAAAACACTAGAAATACGTGAATAAAGGGCCTTAATATCTGTCACACATTGTTTCCTGACAAGCAAATCGTGTTCAAAGAACATAGAACCTAGTTGGAAGCTGTTTACATTTATAATTAAGAGACAATGAGTTGGCCTTTTTGAAAGAGGCCTGGTTAGGCCATTAAACAGGAAGTGATGAGGTCACCAAAGCGGAGGGGCCACGAGGGCAGGTTTAATTGATACCAGGAGATAATGATTTAGCCTGGGGACCAGCTGGGAGTGATGACATCATCTAGGTTAGTTCTGGTGTTAGGGTTCGATAATTGGGGTTCTGGCTAGGGTTAGGTTTAGGATAAGGGTTCGTGCTAGGTAGAGTTCAGGCTCAGGATAGGGCTAGGTTTAGGGTTAGGGTTAGAGGGTTAGGGACAGGGTTAAGGTCACGGTGCTGTAAGGTTGGGTATTCACAATGAATGAGCTTCAAACACTGGACAAATTGGAGTGTAGCACTGAGAATTTACAACTCCAGACTAGGGAAATATTTAGAAATGTGCTTCACACACTAGGAATACATATTCCAATAGACTGAATATCTGAACAGCACAATTTTGTCACTGGGAAATCTTGCTCAAACCGCTGAGAACCGAGTGTGACACTGTTTACATTTATTTTTCCTGTCAAAAGGAGTTGGCGTTTTCAGGAAAAGGAGTTGGTAAAACACTGAAAAATTCATTTTCCTAGAACTATAAAATAGTATGAAAGTATTGAGAACACTATTAAATCAAAATGTTAGTTAGGCTAGGGTTCCAAGTAGTGTTTTAAAGTACCTTTAAAAAGCCGGTATGACACCCTTGTTAAAATGAAAACTCTCAGAGCTCAAAACAACAGAACAGGGGGATGTAACAGAGTGTCTCTAGAACTCTTGGAATACGTTTTAGAAAACGAACATCTCTACTGAATTTTGAAATACTGAGAATTTGTATCCAAAGCGCTGTGAAAAGTAGTGTAGACTATCAAGTGGTAATAATGGTTAAAGTACTGGTATATTTGTAAAAAACGCTGTTTCAGCAAATTGGAACTCACAATGAAGGAGCTTGAGACACTGGAAGAGAGAGACTCCAACTCGGGCAATTCACAATGAAAACCTAGGTTAATATCTAACACAGTGTTTCAAACACTAGAAATACGTGAATAAAGGGCCTTAATATCTTTCACACATTGTTTCCTGACAAGCAAATCCTGTTCAAAGAAGATAGAACCAAGTTGGAAGCTGTTTACATTTATAATTAAGAGACAATGAGTTGGCATTTTTGAAAGAGGCCTGGTAAGGCCATTAAACAGGAAGTGATGACGTCACCAAGGGGGAGGGCCAAGAGGGCAGGTTTAATTGATACCAGGAGATAATGATTTAGCCTGGCGCCCAGCTGGGAGTGATGATGTGATTGAGGTTAGTTCTGGTGTTAGGGTTAGAGAATTGGGGTTCTGGCTAGGGTTAGGGATAAGATAAGGGTTCGGGCTAGATAGAGTTCAGGCTCAGGTTAGGGCTAGGTTTAGGGTTAGGGTTAGAGGGTTAGGGACAGGGTTTCGGTCACAGTGCTGTAAGGTTGGGTATTCAAAATGAATGAGATTCAAACAATGGACAAATTGGAGTGTAGGACTGAGAATTTACAACTCCAGACTAGGGAAATATTTAGAAATGTGCATCACACACTAGGAACACATATTCCAATACACTGAATATCTGAACAGCACAATTTTGTCACTGGGAAATCTTATTCAAACCACTGAGAACCTAGTGTGACACTGTTTACATTTATTTTTCCCGTCAAAAAGAGCTGGCGTTTTCCGGAAAAGGAGTTGGTGAAACACTGAAAAATTCATTTTCCTAGAACTATAGAATAGTATGAAAGTATTGAGAACACTATGAAATCAAAATGTTAGTTAGGCTAGGGTTCCAAGTAGTGTTTTAAAGTACCTTTAAAAAGCCGGTATGACACCCGTGTTAAAATGAAAACTCTCAGAGCTCAAAACAACAGAACAGGGGTATGTCTCAGAGTGTCTCTAGAACTCCTGGAATACGTTTTAGAACACGAACATCTCTACTGAATTTTGAAATACTGAGAATTTGTATCCAAAGCGCTGTGAAAAGTAGGGTACACTATCAAGTGGTAATAATGGTTAAAGTACTGGTATATTTATAAAAAACGCTGTTTCATCAAATTGGAACTCACAATGAAGGAGCTTGAGACACTGGAAGAGAGAGACTCCAACTCGGGCAATTCACAATGAAAACCTAGGTTAATATCTAACACAGTGTTTCAAACACTAGAAATACGTGAATAAAGGGCCTTAATATCTTTCACACATTGTTTCCTGACAAGCAAATCCTGTTCAAAGAAGATAGAACCAAGTTGGAAGCTGTTTACATTTATAATTAAGAGACAATGAGTTGGCATTTTTGAAAGAGGCCTGGTAAGGCCATTAAACAGGAAGTGATGACGTCACCAAGGGGGGAGGGCCAAGAGGGCAGGTTTAATTGATACCAGGAGATAATGATTTAGCCTGGCGCCCAGCTTGGAGTGATGATGTCATTGAGGTTAGTTCTGGTGTTAGGGTTAGAGAATTGGGGTTCTGGCTAGGGTTAGGGATAAGATAAGGGTTCAGGCTAGATAGGGTTCAGGCTCAGGTTAGGGCTAGGTTTAGGGTTAGGGTTAGAGGGTTAGGGACAGGGTTTCGGTCACAGTGCTGTAAGGTTGGGTATTCAAAATGAATGAGATTCAAACAATGGACAAATTGGAGTGTAGGACTGAGAATTTACAACTCCAGACTAGGGAAATATTTAGAAATGTGCATCACACACTAGGAACACATATTCCAATACACTGAATATCTGAACAGCAAAATTTTGTCACTGGGAAATCTTATTCAAACCACTGAGAACCTAGTGTGACACTGTTTACATTTATTTTTCCCGTCAAAAAGAGCTGGCGTTTTCCGGAAAAGGAGTTGGTGAAACACTGAAAAATTCATTTTCCTAGAACTATAGAATAGTATGAAAGTATTGAGAACACTATGAAATCAAAATGTTAGTTAGGCTAGGGTTCCAAGTAGTGTTTTAAAGTACCTTTAAAAAGCCGGTATGACACCCGTGTTAAAATGAAAACTCTCAGAGCTCAAAACAACAGAACAGGGGTATGTCTCAGAGTGTCTCTAGAACTCCTGGAATACGTTTTAGAACACGAACATCTCTACTGAATTTTGAAATACTGAGAATTTGTATCCAAAGCGCTGTGAAAAGTAGGGTACACTATCAAGTGGTAATAATGTTTAAAGTACTGGTATATTTATAAAAAACGCTGTTTCATCAAATTGGAACTCACAATGAAGGAGCTTGAGACACTGGAAGAGAGAGACTCCAACTCGGGCAATTCACAATGAAAACCTAGGTTAATATCTAACACAGTGTTTCAAACACTAGAAATACGTGAATAAAGGGCCTTAATATCTTTCACACATTGTTTCCTGACAAGCAAATCCTGTTCAAAGAAGATAGAACCAAGTTGGAAGCTGTTTACATTTATAATTAAGAGACAATGAGTTGGCATTTTTGAAAGAGGCCTGGTAAGGCCATTAAACAGGAAGTGATGACGTCACCAAGGGGGAGGGCCAAGAGGGCAGGTTTAATTGATACCAGGAGATAATGATTTAGCCTGGCGCCCAGCTTGGAGTGATGATGTCATTGAGGTTAGTTCTGGTGTTAGGGTTAGAGAATTGGGGTTCTGGCTAGGGTTAGGGATAAGATAAGGGTTCAGGCTAGATAGGGTTCAGGCTCAGGTTAGGGCTAGGTTTAGGGTTAGGGTTAGAGGGTTAGGGACAGGGTTTCGGTCACAGTGCTGTAAGGTTGGGTATTCAAAATGAATGAGATTCAAACAATGGACAAATTGGAGTGTAGGACTGAGAATTTACAACTCCAGACTAGGGAAATATTTAGAAATGTGCATCACACACTAGGAACACATATTCCAATACACTGAATATCTGAACAGCACAATTTTGTCACTGGGAAATCTTATTCAAACCACTGAGAACCTAGTGTGACACTGTTTACATTTATTTTTCCCGTCAAAAAGAGCTGGCGTTTTCCGGAAAAGGAGTTGGTGAAACACTGAAAAAATCATTTTCCTAGAACTATAAAATAGTATGAAAGTATTGAGAACACTATTAAATCAAAATGTTAGTTAGGCTAGGGTTCCAAGTAGTGTTTTAAAGTACCTTTAAAAAGCTGGTATGACACCCTTGTTAAAATGAAAACTCTCAGAGCTCAAAACAACAGAACAGGGGGATGTCTCAGAGTGTCTCTAGAACTCTTGGAATACGTTTTAGAAAACGAACATCTCTACTGAATTTTGAAATACTGAGAATTTGTATGCAAAGCGCTGTGAAAAGTAGGGTACACTATCAAGTGGTAATAATGGTTAAAGTACTGGTATATTTGTAAAAAACGCTGTTTCAGCAAATTGGAACTCACAATGAAGGAGCTTGAGACACTGGAAGAGAGAGACTCCAACACAGGCAATTCACAATGAAAACCTAGGTTAATATCTAACACAGTGTTTCAAACACCAGAAATACGTGAATAAAGGGCCTTAATATCTGTTACACATTGTTTACTGACAAGCAAATCCTGTTCAAAGAAGATAGAACCAAGTTGGAAGCTGTTTACATTTATAATTAAGAGACAATGAGTTGGCATTTTTGAAAGAGGCCTGGTAAGGCCATTAAACAGGAAGTGATGACGTCACCAAGGGGGAGGGGCCAAGAGGGCAGGTATAATTGATACCAGGAGATAATGATTTAGCCTGGGGCCCAGCTGGGAGTGATGACGTCATTGAGGTTAGTTCTGGTGTTAGGGTTAGAGAATTGGGGTTCTGGCTAGGGTTAGGGATAAGATAAGGGTTCGGGCTAGATAGTGTTCAGGCTCAGGTTAGGGCTAGGTTTAGGGTTAGGGTTAGAGGGTTAGGGACAGGGTTTCGGTCACAGTGCTGTAAGGTTGGGTATTCAAAATGAATGAGCTTCAAACACTGGACAAATTGGAGTGTAGGACTGAGAATTCACAACTCCAGACTAGGGAAATATTTACAAATGTGCATCACACACTAGGAATACATATTCCAATAGACTGAATATCTGAACAGCACAATTTTGTCACTGGGAAATCTTGTTCAAACAGCTGAGAAGCGAGTGTGACACTGTTTACATTTATTTTTCCCGTCAAAAGGAGTTGGCGTTTTCGGGAAAAGGTTTTGGTGAAACACTGAAAAACACATTTTCCTAGAGCTATCGAACAGTATGAAAGTATTGAGAACACTATGAAATAAAAATGTTAGTTAGGCTAGGGTTCCAAGTAATGTTTTACTGTGCCTTTAAAAAGCCGGTATGACACCCGTGTTAAAATGAAAAGTCTCATTGCTCAAAACTACAGACCAGGGGAATGGCAGAGTGTCTCTTGAACTCCTGGAATACGTTTTAGAACCCGAATATCTCTACTGAATTTTGAAATACTGAGAATTTGTATCCAAAGCGCTGTGAAAAGTAGGATCGACTTTCAAGTGGTCATAATGTTGAAAGTGCTGGTATATTTGTAAAAAAGGTTGTTTTACCAAATTAGAATTCACAATGAAAAAGCTTGAGACACTGGAAGAGAGAGACTCCAACTCGGGAAATTCACAATGACAACCTAGGTTAATATCTAAGAAAGTGCTTCAAACTCTAGGAATACGTGAATAAAGGGCCTTCATATCTGTAACACATTGTTTCCTGACAAGGAAATCGTGTTCAAAGAACATAGAACCGAGTTGGATACTGGTTACATTTATTATGCCAGGACAATGAGTTGGCGATTTTGAAAGAAGCCTGGTTAGGTTATTAAACCGGATATGATGACGTCACCAAGGGGGAGGCGCCACGTGGGCAGGCTTAATTGATCCCAGGTGATAATGATTTGGCCAGGGGACCAGCTGGGAGTGATGACGTCATCGAGATTAGTTCTGGTATTAGGGTTAGAGAATTGGGGCTCTGTTCATGGTTAGGGTTAGGATAAGGTTTTGGGCTAGGTAGGGTTCAGGCTCAGGTGTGGGCTAGGTTTAGGGTTTGCGTTAGAGGGTTAGGGACAGGCTTATGGTCACAGTGTAGTAATGTTGGCTATTCACAATGAATGAGCTTCAATCACTCGATAATTTGGTGTGTAGCACACAGAACTTACGACTCCAGACTAGGGAAATATTTAGAAATGTGCTTCACACAATAGGAATACATATTCCAATAGACTGAATATCTGAACAGCACAATTTTGTCACTGGAAAATCTTGTTCAAACAGCTGAGAAGCGAGTGTGACACTGTTTACATTTATTTTTCCCGTCAAAAGGAGTTGGCGTTTTCGGGAAAAGGTTTTGGTGAAACACTGAAAAACTCATTTTCCTAGAGCTATCGAACAGGATGAAAGTATTGAGAACACTATGAAATAAAAATGTTAGTTAGGCTAGGGTTCCAAGTAATGTTTTACTGTGCCTTTAAAATGCAGGTATGACACCCGTGTTAAAATGAAAAGTCTCATTGCTCAAAACAACAGACCAGGGGAATGGCAGAGTGTCTCTAGAACTCCTGGAATACGTTTTAGAAAACGAACATCTCTACTGAATTTTGAAATACTGTGAATTTGTATCCAAAGCGCTGTGAAAGGTAGGATAGACTGCCAAGTGGTAATAATGTTGAAAGTGCTGGTATATTTGTAAAAAAGGTTGTTTTACCAAATTAGAATTCACAATGAAAAAGCTTGAGACACTGGAAGAGAGAGACTCCAACTCGGGAAATTCACAATGATAACCTAGGTTAATATCTAAGAAAGTGCTTCAAACACTAGGAATACGTGAATAAAGGGCCTTAATATCTGTAACACATTGTTTCCTGACAAGGAAATCGTGTTCAAAGAACATAGAACCTAGTTGGATTCTGCTTACATTTATTATTCCGGGACAATGAGTTGGCGATTTTGAAAGAAGCCTGGTTAGGCCATTAAACTGGATGTGATGACGTCACCAAGGGGGAGGGGCCACGTGGGCAGGCTTAATTGATCCCAGGTGATAATGATTTGGCCAGGGGACCAGCTGGGAGTGATGACGTCATCGAGATTAGTTCTGGTATTAGGGTTAGAGAATTGGGGCTCTGTTCATGGTTAGGGTTAGGATAAGGTTTTGGGCTAGGTAGGGTCCAGGCTCAGGTGTGGGCTAGGTTTAGGGTTTGGGTTAGAGGGTTAGGGACAGGCTGACGGTCACAGTGTAGTAATGTTGGCTATTCACAATGAATGAGCTTCAATCACTGGACAATTTGGTGTGTAGCACTCAGAACTTACGACGCCAGACTAGGGAAATATTTAGAAATGTGCTTCACACAATAGAAATACATATTCCAATAGACTGACTATCTGAACAGCACAATTTTGTCACTGGGAAATCTTGTTCAAACAGCTGAGAAGCGAGTGTGACACTGTTTACATTTATTTTTCCCGTCAAAAGGAGTTGGCGTTTTCGGGAAAAGGTTTTGGAGAAACACTGAAAAACTCATTTTCCTAGAGCTATCGAACAGGATGAAAGTATTGAGAACACTATGAAATAAAAATGTTAGTTAGGCTAGGGTTCCAAGTAATGTTTTACTGTGCCTTTAAAAAGCCGGTATGACACCCGTGTTAAAATGAAAAGTCTCATTGCTCAAAACAACAGACCAGGGGAATGGCAGAGTGTCTCTAGAACTCCTGGAATACGTTTTAGAACCCGAACATGTCTACTGAATTTTGAAATACTGAGAATTTGTATCCAAAGCGCTGTGAAAGGTAGGATAGACTGTCAAGTGGTAATAATGTTGAAAGTGCTGGTATATTTGTAAAAAAGGTTGTTTTACCAAATTAAAATTCACAATGAAAAAGCTTGAGACACTGGAAGAGAGAGACTCCAACTCGGGAAATTCACAATGATAACCTAGGTTAATATATAAGAAAGTGCTTCAAACACTAGGAATACGTGAATAAAGGGCCTTAATATCTGTAACACATTGTTTCCTGACAAGGAAATCGTGTTCAAAGAACATAGAACCGAGTTGGATGCTGCTTACATTTATTATTCCGGGACAATGAGTTGGCGATTTTGAAAGAAGCCTGGTTAGGCCATTAAACCGGATGTGATGACGTCACCAAGGGGGAGGGGCCATGTGGGCAGGCTTAATTGATCCCAGGTGATAATGATTTGGCCAGGGGACCAGCTGGGAGTGATGACGTCATCGAGATTAGTTCTGGTATTAGGGTTAGAGAATTGGGGCTCTGTTCATGGTTAGGGTTAGGATAAGGTTTTGGGCTAGGTAGGGTCCAGGCTGAGGTGTGGGCTAGGTTTAGGGTTTGGGTTAGAGGGTTAGGGACAGGCTTATGGTCACAGTGTAGTAATGTTGGCTATTCACAATGAATGAGCTTCAATCACTGGACAATTTGGTGTGTAGCACTCAGAACTTACGACTCCAGACTAGGGAAATATTTAGAAATGTGCTTAACACAATAGGAATACATATTCCAATAGACTGAATATCTGAACAGCACAATTTTGTCACTGGGAAATCTTGTTCAAACAGCTGAGAAGCGAGTGTGACACTGTTTACATTTATTTTTCCCGTCAAAAGGAGTTGGCGTTTCCAGGAAAAGGTTTTGGTGAAACACTGAAAAACTCATTTTCCTAGAGCTATCCAACAGGATGAAAGTATTGAGAACACTATGAAATAAAAATGTTAGTTAGGCTAGGGTTCCAAGTAATGTTTTACTGTGCCTTTAAAAAGCCGGTATGACACCCGTGTTAAAATGAAAAGTCTCATTGCTCAAAACAACAGACCAGGGGAATGGCAGAGTGTCTCTAGAACTCCTGGAATACGTTTTAGAACCCGAACATCTCTACTGAATTTTGAAATACTGAGAATTTGTATCCAAAGCGCTGTGAAAGGTAGGATAGACTGTCAAGTGGTAATAATGTTGAAAGTGCTGGTATATTTGTAAAAAAGGTTGTTTTACCAAATTAGAATTCACAATGAAAAAGCTTGAGACACTGGAAGAGAGAGTCTCCAACTCGGGAAATTCAAAATGATAACCTAGGTTAATATCTAAGAAAGTGCTTCAAACACTAGGAATACGTGAATAATGGGCCTTAATATCTGTAACACATTGTTTCCTGACAAGGAAATCGTGTTCAAAGAACATAGAACCGAGTTGGATACTGCTTACATTTATTATTCCGGGACAATGAGTTGGCGATTTTGAAAGAAGCCTGGTTAGGCCATTAAACCGGATGTGATGACGTCACCAAGGGGGAGGGGCCACGTGGGCAGGCTTAATTGATCCCAGGTGATAATGATTTGGCCAGGGGACCAGCTGGGAGTGATGACGTCATCGAGATTAGTTCTGGTATTAGGGTTAGAGAATTGGGGCTCTGTTCATGGTTAGGGTTAGGATAAGGTTTTGGGCTAGGTAGGGTCCAGGCTCAGGTGAGGGCTAGGTTTAGGGTTTGGGTTAGAGGGTTAGGGACAGGCTGACGGTCACAGTGTAGTAATGTTGGCTATTCACAATGAATGAGCTTCAATCACTGAACAATTTGGTGTGTAGCACTCAGAACTTAGGACTCCATACTAGGGAAATATTTAGAAATGTGCTTCACACAATAGGAATACATATTCCAATAGACTGAATATCTGAACAGCACAATTTTGTCACTGGGAAATCTTGTTCAAACAGCTGAGAAGCGAGTGTGACACTGTTTACATTTATTTTTCCTGTGAAAAGAGTTGGCGTTTTCGGGAAAAGGTTTTGGTGAAACACTGAAAAACTCATTTTCCTAGAGCTATCGAACAGGATGAAAGTATTGAGAACACTACGAAATAAAGATGTTAGTTAGGCTAGGGTTCCAAGTAATGTTTTACTGTGACTTTAAAAAGCAGGTATGACACCCGTGTTAAAATGAAAAGTCTCATTGCTCAAAACAACAGACCAGGGGAATGGCAGAGTGTCTCTAGAACTCCTGGAATACGTTTTAGAACCCGAACATCTCTACTGAATTTTGAAATACTGAGAATTTGTATCCAAAGCGCTGTGAAAGGTAGGATAGACTGTCAAGTGGTAATAATGTTGAAAGTGCTGGTATATTTGTAAAAAAGGTTGTTTTACCAAATTATAATTCACAATGAAAAAGCTTGAGACACTGGAAGAGAGAGACTCCAACTCGGGAAATTCACAATGATAACCTAGGTTAATATCTAAGAAAGTGCTTCAAACACTAGGAATACGTGAATAAAGGGCCTTAATATCTGTAACACATTGTTTCCTGACAAGGAAATCGTGTTCAAAGAACATAGAACCGAGTTTGATACTGCTTACATTTATTATTCCGGGACAATGAGTTGGCGATTTTGAAAGAAGCCTGGTTAGGCCATTAAACTGGCTGTGATGACGTCACCAAGGGGGAGGGGCCACGTGTGAAGGCTTAATTGATCCCAGGTGATAATGATTTGGCCAGGGGACCAGCTGGGAGTGATGACGTCATTGAGATTAGTTCTGGTATTAGGGTTAGAGAATTGGGGCTCTGTTCATGGTTAGGGTTAGGATAAGGTTTTGGGCTAGGTGGGGTCCAGGCTCAGGTGTGGGCTAGGTTTAGGGTTTGGGTTAGAGGGTTAGGGACAGGCTGACGGTCACAGTGTAGTAATGTTGGCTATTCACAATGAATGAGCTTCAATCACTGGACAATTTGGTGTGTAGCACTCAGAAGTTACAACTCTAGACTAGGGAAATATTTAGAAATGTGCTTCACACAATAGGAATACATATTCCAATAGACTGAATATCTGAACAGCACAATTTTGTCACTAGGAAATCTTGTTCAAACAGCTGAGAAGCGAGTGTGACACTGTTTACATTTATTTTTCCCGTCAAAAGGAGTTGGCGTTTTCGGGAAAAGGTTTTGGTGAAACACTGAAAAACTCATTTTCCTATAGCTATCGAACAGTATGAAAGTATTGAGAACACTATGAAATAAAAATGTTAGTTAGGCTAGGGTTCCAAGTAATGTTTTACTGTGCCTTTAAAAAGCCGGTATGACACCCATGTTAAAATGAAAAGTCTCATTGCTCAAAACAACAGACCAGCGGAATGGCAGAGTGTCTCTAGAACTCCCGGAATGCTTTTTAGAAACCGAACATCTCTACTGAATTTTGAAATACTGAAAATTTGTATCCAAAGCGCTGGGAAAGGTAGGATAGACTGTCAAGTGGTCATAATGTTGAAAGTGCTGGTATATTTGTAAAAAAGGTTGTTTTACCAAATTAGAATTCACAATGAAAAAGCTTGAGACACTGGAAGAGAGAGACTCCAACTCGGGAAATTCACAATGATAACCTAGGTTAATATCTAATAAAGTACTTCAAACACTAGGAATACGTGAATAAAGGGCCTTAATATCTGTAACACACTGTTTCCTGACAAGGAAATCCTGTTCAAAGAACATACAACCGAGTTGGATACTGGTTACACTTATAATTCCTGGACAATGAGTTGGCGATTTTGAAAGAAGCCTGGTTAGGCCATTAAAACGGATGTGATGATGTCACCAAGGGGGAGGGCCTACGTGGGCAGGCTTATTTGATCCCAGGTGATAATGATTTGGCCAGGGGACCAGCTGGGAGTGATGACGTCATCGAGATTAGTTCTGGTATTAGGGTTAGAGAATTGGGGCTCTGTTCATGGTTAGGGTTAGGATAAGGTTTTGGGCTAGGTAGGGTCCAGGCTCAGGTGTGGGCTAGGTTTAGGGTTTGGGTTAGAGGGTTAGGGACAGGCTGACGGTCACAGTGTAGTAATGTTGGCTATTCACAATGAATGAGCTTTAATCACTGGACAATTTGGTGTGTAGCACTCAGAACTTACGACTCCAGACTAGGGAAATATTTAGAAATGTGCTTCACACAATAGGAATATATATTCCAATAGACTGAATATCTGAACAGCATAATTTTGTCACTGGGAAATCTTGTTCAAACAGCTGAGAAGCGAGTGTGACACTGTTTACATTTATTTTTCCCGTCAAAAGGAGTTGGCTTTTTCGGGAAAAGGTTTTGGTGAAACACTGAAAAACTCCTTTTCTAGAGCTATCGAACAGTATGAAAGTATTGAGAACACTATGAAATAAAAATGTTAGTTAGGCTAGGGTTCCAAGTAATGTTTTACTGTGCCTTTAAAAAGCCGGTATGACACCCGTGTTAAAATGAAAAGTCTCATTGCTCAAAACAACAGACCAGGGGAATGGCAGAGTGTCTCTAGAACTCCTGGAATATGTTTTAGAACCCGAACATCTCTACTGAATTTTGAAATACTTAGAATCTGTATCCAAAGCGCTGTGAAAGGTAGGATAGACTTTCAAGTGGTAATAATGTTGAAAGTGCTGGTATATTTGTAAAAAAGGTTGTTTTACCAAATTAGAATTCACAATGAAAAAGCTTGAGACACTGGAAGAGAGAGACTCCAACTCGGGAAATTCACAAAGATAACCTAGGTTAATATCTAAGAAAGTGCTTCAAACAGTAGGAATACGTGAACAAAGGGCCTTAATATTTGGAACACATTGTTTCCTGACAAGGAAATCGTGTTCAAAGAACATAGAACCGAGTTGGATACTGGTTACATTTATTATTCCTGGACAATGAGTTGGCGATTTTGAAAGAAGCCTGGTTAGGCCATTAAACCGGATGTGATGACGTCACCAAGGGGGAGGGGCCACGTGGGCAGGCTTAATTGATCCCAGGTGATAATGATTTGGCCAGGGGACCAGCTGGGAGTGATGACGTCATCGAGATTAGTTCTGGTATTAGGGTTAGCGAATTGGGGCTCTGTTCATGGTTAGGGTTAGGATAAGGTTTTGGGCTAGGTAGGGTCCAGGCTCAGGTGTGGGCTAAGTTTAGGGTTTGGGTTAGAGGTTTAGGGACAGGCTGATGGTCACAGTGTAGTAATGTTGGCTATTCACAATAAATGAGCTTCAATCACTGGACAATTTGGTGTGTAGCACTCAGAACTTAGGACTCCAGACTAGGGAAATATTTAGAAATGTGCTTCACACAATAGGAATACATATTCCAATAGACTGAATATCTGAACAGCACAATTTTGTCACTGGGAAATCTTGTTCAAACAGCTGAGAAGGGAGTGTGACACTGTTTACATTTATTTTTCCCGTCAAAAGGAGTTGGCGTTTTCGGGAAAAGGTTTTGGTGAAACACTGAAAAACTCATTTTCCAGAGCTATCGAACAGTATGAAAGTATTGAGAACACTATGAAATAAAAATGTTAGTTAGGCTAGGGTTCCAAGTAATGTTTTACTGTGCCTGTAAAAAGCCGGTATGACACCCGTGTTAAAATGAAAAGTGTCATTGCTCAAAACAACAGACCAGGGGAATGGCAGAGTGTCTCTAGAACTCCTGGAATACGTTTTAGAACCCGAACATCTCTACTGAATTTTGAAATACTGAGAATCTGTATCCAAAGCGCTGTGAAAGGTAGGATAGACTGCCAAGTGGTAATAATGTTGAAAGTGCTGGTATATTTGTAAAAAAGGTTGTTTTACCAAATTAGAATTCACAATGAAAAAGCTTGAGACACTGGAAGAGAGAGACTCCAACTCGGGAAATTCACAATGATAACCTAGGTTAATTTCTAAGAAAGTGCTTCAAACACTAGGAATACGTGAATAAAGGGCCTTAATATCTGTAACACATTGTTTCCTGACAAGGAAATCGTGTACAAAGAACATAGAATCGAGTTGGATACTGCTTACATTTATTATTCCGGGACAATGAGTTGGCGATTTTGAAAAAAGCCTGGTTAGGCCATTAAACCGGATGTGATGACGTCACCAAGGGGGAGGGGCCACGTGGGCAGGCTTAATTGATCCCAGGTGATAATGATTTGGCCAGGGGACCAGCTGGGAGTGATGACGTCATCGAGATTAGTTCTGGTATTAGGGTTAGAGAATTGGGGCTCTGTTCATGGTTAGGGTTAGGATAAGGTTTTGGGCTAGGTAGGGTCCAGGCTCAGGTGTGCGCTAGGTTTAGGTTTTGGGTTAGAGGGTTAGGGACAGGCTGACGGTCACAGTGTACTAATGTTGGCTATTCACAATGAATGAGCTTCAATCACTGGACAATTTGGTGTGTAGCACTCAGAACTTACGACTCCAGACTAGGGAAATATTTATAAATATGCTTCACACAATAGGAATACATATTCCAATAGACTGAATATCTGAACAGCACAATTTTGTCACTGGGAAATCTTGTTCAAACAGCTGAGAAGCGAGTGTGACACTGTTTACATTTATTTTTCCCGTCAAAAGGAGTTGGCGTTTCCGGGAAAAGGTTTTGGTGAAACACTGAAAAACTCATTTTCCTAGAGCTATCGAACAGGATGAAAGTATTGAGAACACTATGAAATAAAAATGTTAGTTAGGCTAGGGTTCCAAGTAATGTTTTACTGTGCCTTTAAAAAGCCGGTATGACACCCGTGTTAAAATGAAAAGTCTCATTGCTCAAAACAACAGACCAGGGGAATGGCAGAGTGTCTCTAGAACTCCTGGAATACGTTTTAGAACCCGAACATCTCTACTGAATTTTGAAATACTGAGAATTTGTATCCAAAGCGCTGTGAAAGGTAGGATAGACTGTCAAGTGGTAATAATGTTGAAAGTGCTGGTATATTTGTAAAAAAGGTTGTTTTACCAAATTAGAATTCACAATGAAAAAGCTTGAGACACTGGAAGAGAGAGTCTCCAACTCGGGAAATTCACAATGATAACCTAGGTTAATATCTAAGAAAGTGCTTCAAACACTAGGAATACGTGAATAATGGGCCTTAATATCTGTAACACATTGTTTCCTGACAAGGAAATCGTGTTCAAAGAACATAGAACCGAGTTGGATACTGCTTACATTTATTATTCCGGGACAATGAGTTGGCGATTTTGAAAGAAGCCTGGTTAGGCCATTAAACCGGATGTGATGACGTCACCAAGGGGGAGGGGCCACGTGGGCAGGCTTAATTGATCCCAGGTGATAATGATTTGGCCAGGGGACCAGCTGGGAGTGATGACGTCATCGAGATTAGTTCTGGTATTAGGGTTAGAGAATTGGGGCTCTGTTCATGGTTAGGGTTAGGATAAGGTTTTGGGCTAGGTAGGGTCCAGGCTCAGGTGAGGGCTAGGTTTAGGGTTTGGGTTAGAGGGTTAGGGACAGGCTGACGGTCACAGTGTAGTAATGTTGGCTATTCACAATGAATGAGCTTCAATCACTGAACAATTTGGTGTGTAGCACTCAGAACTTAGGACTCCATACTAGGGAAATATTTAGAAATGTGCTTCACACAATAGGAATACATATTCCAATAGACTGAATATCTGAACAGCACAATTTTGTCACTGGGAAATCTTGTTCAAACAGCTGAGAAGCGAGTGTGACACTGTTTACATTTATTTTTCCCGTGAAAAGAGTTGGCGTTTTCGGGAAAAGGTTTTGGTGAAACACTGAAAAACTCATTTTCCAGAGCTATCGAACAGTATGAAAGTAATGAGAACACTATGAAATAAAAATGTTAGTTAGGCTAGGGTTCCAAGTAATGTTTTACTGTGCCTGTAAAAAGCCGGTATGACACCCGTGTTAAAATGAAAAGTGTCATTGCTCAAAACAACAGACCAGGGGAATGGCAGAGTGTCTCTAGAACTCCTGGAATACGTTTTAGAACCCGAACATCTCTACTGAATTTTGAAATACTGAGAATCTGTATCCAAAGCGCTGTGAAAGGTAGGATAGACTTTCAAGTGGTAATAATGTTGAAAGTGCTGGTATATTTGTAAAAAAGGTTGTTTTACCAAATTAGAATTCACAATGAAAAAGCTTGAGACACTGGAAGAGAGAGACTCCAACTCCGAAAATTCACAATGATAACCTAGGTTAATATCTAAGAAAGTGCTTCAAACACTAGGAATACGTGAATAAAGGGCCTTAAAATCTGTAACACATTGTTTCCTGACAAGGAAATCGTGTTCAAAGAACATAGAACCGAGTTGGATACTGGTTACATTTATTATTCCTGGACAATGAGTTGGCAATTTTGAAAGAAGCCTGGTTAGGCCATTAAACAGGATGTGATGACGTCACCAAGGGGGAGGGGCCACGTGGGCAGGCTTAATTGATCACAGGTGATAATGATTTGGCCAGGGGACCAGCTGGGAGTGATGACGTCATCTAGATTAGTTCTGGTATTAGGGTTAGCGAATTGGGGCTCTGTTCATGGTTAGGGTTAGGATAAGGTTTTGGGCTAGGTAGGGTCCAGGCTCAGGTGTGGGCTAAGTTGAGGGTTTGGGTTAGAGGGTTAAGGACAGGCTGAAGGTCACAGTGTAGTAATGTTGGCTATTCCCAATAAATGAGCTTCAATCACTGGACAATTTGGTGTGTAGCACTCAGAACTTAGGACTCCAGACTAGGGAAATATTTAGAAATGTGCTTCACACAATAGGAATACATATTCCAATAGACTGAATATCTGAACAGCACAATTTTGTCACTGGGAAATCTTGTTCAAACAGCTGAGAAGCTAGTGTGACACTGTTTACATTTATTTTTCCCGTCAAAAGGAGTTGGCGTTTTCCGGAAAAGGTTTTGGTGAAACACTGAAAAACTCATTTTCCAGAGCTATCGAACAGTATGAAAGTATTGAGAACACTATGAAATAAAAATGTTAGTTAGGCTAGGGTTCCAAGTAATGTTTTACTGTGCCTGTAAAAAGCCGGTATGACACCCGTGTTAAAATGAAAAGTCTCATTGCTCAAAAAAACAGACCAGGGGAATGGCAGAGTGTCTCTAGAACTCCTGGAATACGTTTTAGAACCCGAACATCTCTACTGAATTTTGAAATACTGAGAATCTGTATCCAAAGCGCTGTGAAAGGTAGGATAGACTTTCAAGTGGTCATAATGTTGAAAGTGCTGGTATATTTGTAAAAAAGGTTGTTTTAACAAGTTAGAATTCACAATGAAAAAGCTTGAGACACTGGAAGAGAGAGACTCCAACTCGGGAAATTCACAATGATAACCTATGTTAATATCTAAGAAAGTGCTTCAAACACTAGGAATACGTGAATAAAGGTCCTTAATATCTGTAACACATTGTTTCCTGACAAGGAAATCGTGTTCAAAGAACATAGAACCGAGTTGGATACTGGTTACCTTTATTATTCCTGGACAATGAGTTGGCAATTTTGAAAGAAGCCTGGTTAGGCCATTAAACAGGATGTGATGACGTCACCAAGGGGGAGGGGCCACGTGGGCAGGCTTAATTGATCACAGGTGATAATGATTTGGCCAGGGGACCAGCTGGGAGTGATGACGTCATCGAGATTAGTTCTGGTATTAGGGTTAGAAAATTGGGGCTCTGGTCATGGTTAGGGTTAGGATGAGGTTTTGGGCTAGGTAGGGTCCAGGCTCAGGTGTGGGCTAGGTTTAGGGTTTGGGTTAGATTGTTAGGGACAGGCTGACGGTCACAGTGTAGTAATGTTGGCTATTCACAATGAATGAGCTTCAATCACTGGACAATTTGGTGTGTTGCACTCAGAACTTACGACTCCAGACTAGGGAAATATTTAGAAATGTGCTTCACACAATAGGAATATATATTCCAATAGACTGAGTATCTGAACAGCATAATTTTGTCACTGGGAAATCTTGTTCAAACAGCTGAGAAGCGAGTGTGACACTGTTTACATTTATTTTTCCCGTCAAAAGGAGTTGGCTTTTTCGGGAAAAGGTTTTGGTGAAACACTGAAAAACTTATTTTCTAGAGCTATCGAACAGTATGAAAGTATTGAGAACACTATGAAATAAAAATGTTAGTTAGGCTAGGGTTCCAAGTAATGGTTTACTGTGCCTTTAAAAAGCCGGTATGACACCCGTGTTAAAATGAAAAGTCTCATTGCTCAAAACAACAGACCAGGGGAATGGCAGAGTGTCTCTAGAACTCCTGGAATACGTTTTAGAACCCGAACATCTCTACTGAATTTTGAAATACTGAGAATTTGTATCCAAAGTGCTGTGAAAGGTAGGATAGACTGTCAAGTGATAATAATGTTGAAAGTGCTGGTATATTTGTAAAAAAGTTTGTTTTACCAAATTAGAATTCACAATGAAAAAGCTTGAGACACTGGAAGAGAGAGACTCCAACGCGGGAAATTCACAATGATAACCTAGGTGAATATCTAAGAAAGTGCTTGAAACACTAGGAATACATGAATAAAGGGCCTTAATATCTGTTAAACATTGTTTCCTGACAAGGAAATCTTGTTCAAAGAACATAGAACCGAGTTGGATACTGGTTACATTTATTATTCCGGGACAATGAGTTGGCGATTTTGAAGAAGCCTGGTTAGGCCATTAAACCAGAAGTGATGAAGTCACCAAAGGGGAGGGGCCAGGGGGGCAGGCTTAATTGATCCCAGGTGATAATGATTTGGCCAGGGGACCAGCTGGGAGTGATGACGTCATTGAGATTAGTTCTTGTTTTAGGTTTAGAGAATTGGGGCTCTGTTCATGGTTAGGGTTAGGATAAGGTTTTGGGCTAGGTAGGGTTCAGGCTCAGGTGTGGGCTAGGTTTAGGGTTTGCGTTAGAGGGTTAGGGACAGGCTTATGGTCACAGTGTAGTAATGTTGGCTATTCACAATGAATGAGCTTCAATCACTCGATAATTTGGTGTGTAGCACACAGAACTTACGACTCCAGACTAGGGAAATATTTAGAAATGTGCTTCACACAATAGGAATACATATTCCAATAGACTGAATATCTGAACAGCACAATTTTGTCACTGGGAAATCTTGTTCAAACAGCTGAGAAGCGAGTGTGACACTGTTTACATTTATTTTTCCCGTCAAAAGGAGTTGCCATTTTCGGGAAAAGGTTTTGGTGAAACACTGAAAAACTCATTTTCCTAGAGCTATAGAACAGGATGAAAGTATTGAGAACACTATGAAATAAAAATGTTAGTTAGGCTAGGGTTCCAAGTAATGTTTTACTGTGCCTTTAAAAAGCCGGTATGACACCCTTGTTAAAATGAAAAGTCTCATTGCTCAAAACAACAGACCAGGGGAATGGCAGAGTGTCTCTAGAACTCCTGGAATACGTTTTAGAACCGGGACATCTGTACTGAATTTTGAAATACTGAGAATTTGTATCCAAAGCGCTGTGAAAGGTAGGATAGACTGTCAAGTGGTAATAATGTTGAAAGTGCTGGTATATTTGTAAAAAAGGTTGTTTTACCAAATTAGAATTCACAATGAAAAAGCTTGAGACACTGGAAGAGAGAGACCCAACTCGGGAAATTCACAATGATAACCTAGGTTAATATCTGAGAAAGTGCTTCAAACACTAGGAATACGTGAATAAAGGGCCTTAATATCTGCAACACATTGTTTCCTGACAAGGAAATCGTGTTCAAAGAACATAGAACCGAGTTGGATACTGGTTACATTTATTATTCCGGGACAATGAGTTGGCGATTTTGAAAGAAGCCTGGTTAGGCTATTAAACCGGATGTGATGACGTCACCAAGGGGGAGGGGCCATGTGGGCAGGCTTAATTGATCCCAGGTGATAATGATTTGGCCAGGGGACCAGCTGGGAGTGATGACGTCATCGAGAGTAGTTCTGGTATTAGGGTTAGAGAATTGGGCCTCTGTTCATGGTTAGGGTTAGGATAAGGTTTTGGGCTAGGTAGCGTTCAGGCTCAGGTGTGGACTAGCTTTAGGGTTTGGGTTAGAGGGTTAGGGACAGGCTTATGGTCACAGTGTAGTAATGTTGGCTATTCACAATGAATGAGCTTCAATCACTCGACAATTTGGTGTGTAGCACTCAGAACTTACGACTCCAGACTAGGGAAATATTTAGAAATGTGCTTCACACAATAGGAATACATATTCCAATAGACTGAATATCTGAACAGCACAATTTTGTCACTGGGAAATGTTGTTCAAACAGCTGAGAAGAAAGTGTGACACTGTTTACATTTATTTTTCCCGTCAAAAGGAGTTGGCGTTTTCGGGAAAAGGTTTTGGTGAAACACTGAAAAACTCATTTTCCTAGAGGTATCGAACAGTATGAAAGTATTGAGAACAGTGTGAAATAAAAATGTTAGTTAGGCTAGGGTTCCAAGTATTGTTTTACTGTGCCTTTAAAAAGCCGGTATGACACCCTTGTTAAAATGAAAAGTCTCATTGCTCAAAACAACAGACCAGGGGAATGGCAGAGTGTCTCTAGAACTCCTGGAATACGTTTTAGAAGCCAAACATCTCTACTGAATTTTGAAATACTGAGAATTTGTATCCAAAGCGCTGTGAAAGGGAGGATAGACTGTCAAGTGGTAATAATGTTGAAAGTGCTGGTATATTTGTAAAAAAGGTTGTTTTACCAAATTAGAATTCACAATGAAAAAGCTTGAGACACTGGAAGAGAGAGACTCTAACTCGGGAAATTCACAATGATAACCTAGGTTAATATCTAAGAAAGTGCTTCAAACACTAGGAATACGTGAATAAAGGGCCTTAATATCTGTAACACATTGTTTCCTGACAAGGAAATCGTGTTCAAAGAACATAGAACCTAGTTGGATATTGGTTACATTTATTATTCCGGGACAATGAGTTGGCGATTTTGAAAGAAGCCTGGTTAGGCCATTAAACCGGGTGTGATGTCGTCACCAAGGGGGAGGGGCCACGTGGGCAGGCTTAATTGATCCCAGGTGATAATGATTTGGCCAGGGGAACAGCTGGGAGTGATGACGTCTTCGAGATTAGTTCTGGTATTAGGGTTAGAGAATTGGGGCTCTGTTCATGGTTAGGGTTAGGATAAGGTTTTGGGCTAGGTAGCGTTCAGGCTCAGGTGTGGACTAGGTTTAGGGTTTGGGTTAGAGGGTTAGGGACAGGCTTATGGTCACAGTGTAGTAATGTTGGCTATTCACAATGAATGAGCTTCAATCACTGGACAATTTGGTGTGTAGCACTCAGAACTTACGACTCCAGACTAGGGAAATATTTAGAAATGTGCTTCACACAATAGGAATATATATTCCAATAGACTGAGTATCTGAACAGCATAATTTTGTCACTGGGAAATCTTGTTCAAACAGCTGAGAAGCGAGTGTGACACTGTTTACATTTATTTTTCCCGTCAAAAGGAGTTGGCGTTTTCGGGAAAAGGTTTTGGTGAAACACTGAAAATCTCATTTTCCTAGAGGTATCGAACAGTATGAAAGTATTGAGAACAGTGTGAAATAAAAATGTTAGTTAGGCTAGGGTTCCAAGTAATGTTTTACTGTGCCTTTAAAAAGCCGGTATGACACCCGTGTTAAAATGAAAAGTCTCATTGCTCAAAACAACAGACCAGGGGAATGGCAGAGTGTCTCTAGAACTCTTGGAATACGTTTTAGAACCCGAACATCTCTACTGAATTTTGAAATACTGAGAATTTGTATCCAAAGCGCTGTGAAAGGTAGGATAGACTGTCAAGTGGTAATAATGTTGAAAGTGCTGGTATATTTGTAAAAAAGGTTGTTTTACTAAATTAGAATTCACAATGAAAAAGCTTGAGACACTGGAAGAGAGAGATTGCAACTCGGGAAATTCACAATGATAACCTAGGTTAATATCTAAGAAAGGGCTTCAAACACTAGGAATACGTGAATAAAGGGCCTTAATATCTGTAACACATTGTTTCCTGACAAGGAAATCGTGTTCAAAGAACATAGAACCGAGTTGGATACTGCTTACATTTATTATCCCGGGACAATGAGTTGGCGATTTTGAAAGAAGCCTGGTTAGGCCATTAAACCGGATGTGATGACGTCACCAAGGGGGAGGGGCCACGTTGGCAGGCTTAATTGATCCCAGGTGATAATGATTTGGCCAAGGGACAAACTGAGGGTGATGACGTCATCGAGATTAGTTCTGGTATTACGGTTAGAGAATTGGGGCTTTGTTCATGGTTAGGGTTAGGATAAGGTTTTGGGCTAGGTAGGGTCCAGGCTGAGGTGTGGGCTAGGTTTACGTTTTGGGTTAGAGGGTTAGGGACAGGCTTATGATCACAGTGTAGTAATGTTGGCTATTCACAATGAATGAGCTTCAATCACTGGACAATTTGGTGTGTAGCACTCAGAACTTACGACTCCAGACTAGGGAAATATTTAGAAATGTGCTTCACACAATAGGAATACATATTCCAATAGACTGAATATCTGAACAGCACAATTTTGTCACTGGGAAATCTTGTTCAAACAGCTGAGAAGCGAGTGTGACACTGTTTGCATTTATATTTCCCGTCAAAAGGAGTTGGCGTTTTCGGGAAAAGATTTTGGTGAAACACTGAAAAACTCATTTTCCTAGAGCTATCGAACAGGATGAAAGTATTGAGAACACTATGAAATAAAAATGTTAGTTAGGCTAGGGTTCCAAGTAATGTTTTACTGTGCCTTTAAAAAGCCAGTATGACACCCGTGTTAAAATGAAAAGTCTCATTGCTCAAAACAACAGACCAGGGGAATGGCAGAGTGTCTCTAGAACTCCTGGAATACGTTTTAGAACCCGAACATCTCTACTGAATTTTGAAACACTGAGAATTTGTATCCAAAGCGCTGTGAAAGGTAGGATAGACTGTCAAGTGGTAATAATGTTGAAAGTGCTGGTACATTTGTAAAAAAGGTTGTTTTAACAAGTTAGAATTCACAATGAAAAAGCTTGAGACACTGGAAGAGAGAGACTCCAACTCGGGAAATTCACAATGATAACCTATGTTAATATCTAAGAAAGTGCTTCAAACACTAGGAATACGTGAATAAAGGTCCTTAATATCTGTAACACATTATTTCCTGACAAGGAAATCGTGTTCAAAGAACATAGAACCGAGTTGGATACTGGTTACCTTTATTATTCCTGGACAATGAGTTGGCAATTTTGAAAGAAGCCTGGTTAGGCCATTAAACAGGATGTGATGATGTCACCAAGGGGGAGGGGCCACGTGGGCAGGCTTAATTGATCACAGGTGATAATGATTTGGCCAGGGGACCAGCTGGGAGTGATGACGTCATCGAGATTAGTTCTGGTATTAGGGTTAGAAAATTGGGGCTCTGGTCATGGTTAGGGTTAGGATGAGGTTTTGGGCTAGGTAGGGTCCAGGCTCAGGTGTGGGCTAGGTTTAGGGTTTGGGTTAGATTGTTAGGGACAGGCTGACGGTCACAGTGTAGTAATGTTGGCTATTCACAATGAATGAGCTTCAATCACTGGACAATTTGGTGTGTTGCACTCAGAACTTACGACTCCAGACTAGGGAAATATTTAGAAATGTGCTTCACACAATAGGAATATATATTCCAATAGACTGAGTATCTGAACAGCATAATTTTGTCACTGGGAAATCTTGTTCAAACAGCTGAGAAGCGAGTGTGACACTGTTTACATTTATTTTTCCCGTCAAAAGGAGTTGGCTTTTTCGGGAAAAGGTTTTGGTGAAACACTGAAAAACTTATTTTCTAGAGCTATCGAACAGTATGAAAGTATTGAGAACACTATGAAATAAAAATGTTAGTTAGGCTAGGGTTCCAAGTAATGGTTTACTGTGCCTTTAAAAAGCCGGTATGACACCCGTGTTAAAATGAAAAGTCTCATTGCTCAAAACAACAGACCAGGGGAATGGCAGAGTGTCTCTAGAACTCCTGGAATACGTTTTAGAACCCGAACATCTCTACTGAATTTTGAAATACTGAGAATTTGTATCCAAAGTGCTGTGAAAGGTAGGATAGACTGTCAAGTGGTAATAATGTTGAAAGTGCTGGTATATTTGTAAAAAAGTTTGTTTTACCAAATTAGAATTCACAATGAAAAAGCTTGAGACACTGGAAGAGAGAGACTCCAACGCGGGAAATTCACAATGATAACCTAGGTGAATATCTAAGAAAGTGCTTGAAACACTAGGAATACATGAATAAAGGGCCTTAATATCTGTTAAACATTGTTTCCTGACAAGGAAATCTTGTTCAAAGAACATAGAACCGAGTTGGATACTGGTTACATTTATTATTCCGGGACAATGAGTTGGCGATTTTGAAGAAGCCTGGTTAGGCCATTAAACCAGAAGTGATGAAGTCACCAAAGGGGAGGGGCCAGGGGGGCAGGCTTAATTGATCCCAGGTGATAATGATTTGGCCAGGGGACCAGCTGGGAGTGATGACGTCATTGAGATTAGTTCTTGTTTTAGGTTTAGAGAATTGGGGCTCTGTTCATGGTTAGGGTTAGGATAAGGTTTTGGGCTAGGTAGGGTTCAGGCTCAGGTGTGGGCTAGGTTTAGGGTTTGCGTTAGAGGGTTAGGGACAGGCTTATGGTCACAGTGTAGTAATGTTGGCTATTCACAATGAATGAGCTTCAATCACTCGATAATTTGGTGTGTAGCACACAGAACTTACGACTCCAGACTAGGGAAATATTTAGAAATGTGCTTCACACAATAGGAATACATATTCCAATAGACTGAATATCTGAACAGCACAATTTTGTCACTGGGAAATCTTGTTCAAACAGCTGAGAAGCGAGTGTGACACTGTTTACATTTATTTTTCCCGTCAAAAGGAGTTGCCACTTTCGGGAAAAGGTTTTGGTGAAACACTGAAAAACTCATTTTCCTAGAGCTATAGAACAGGATGAAAGTATTGAGAACACTATGAAATAAAAATGTTAGTTAGGCTAGGGTTCCAAGTAATGTTTTACTGTGCCTTTAAAAAGCCGGTATGACACCCTTGTTAAAATGAAAAGTCTCATTGCTCAAAACAACAGACCAGGGGAATGGCAGAGTGTCTCTAGAACTCCTGGAATACGTTTTAGAACCGGGACATCTGTACTGAATTTTGAAATACTGAGAATTTGTATCCAAAGCGCTGTGAAAGGTAGGATAGACTGTCAAGTGGTAATAATGTTGAAAGTGCTGGTATATTTGTAAAAAAGGTTGTTTTACCAAATTAGAATTCACAATGAAAAAGCTTGAGACACTGGAAGAGAGAGACCCAACTCGGGAAATTCACAATGATAACCTAGGTTAATATCTGAGAAAGTGCTTCAAACACTAGGAATACGTGAATAAAGGGCCTTAATATCTGCAACACATTGTTTCCTGACAAGGAAATCGTGTTCAAAGAACATAGAACCGAGTTGGATACTGGTTACATTTATTATTCCGGGACAATGAGTTGGCGATTTTGAAAGAAGCCTGGTTAGGCTATTAAACCGGATGTGATGACGTCACCAAGGGGGAGGGGCCATGTGGGCAGGCTTAATTGATCCCAGGTGATAATGATTTGGCCAGGGGACCAGCTGGGAGTGATGACGTCATCGAGAGTAGTTCTGGTATTAGGGTTAGAGAATTGGGCCTCTGTTCATGGTTAGGGTTAGGATAAGGTTTTGGGCTAGGTAGCGTTCAGGCTCAGGTGTGGACTAGCTTTAGGGTTTGGGTTAGAGGGTTAGGGACAGGCTTATGGTCACAGTGTAGTAATGTTGGCTATTCACAATGAATGAGCTTCAATCACTCGACAATTTGGTGTGTAGCACTCAGAACTTACGACTCCAGACTAGGGAAATATTTAGAAATGTGCTTCACACAATAGGAATACATATTCCAATAGACTGAATATCTGAACAGCACAATTTTGTCACTGGGAAATGTTGTTCAAACAGCTGAGAAGAAAGTGTGACACTGTTTACATTTATTTTTCCCGTCAAAAGGAGTTGGCGCTTTCGGGAAAAGGTTTTGGTGAAACACTGAAAAACTCATTTTCCTAGAGGTATCGAACAGTATGAAAGTATTGAGAACAGTGTGAAATAAAAATGTTAGTTAGGCTAGGGTTCCAAGTATTGTTTTACTGTGCCTTTAAAAAGCCGGTATGACACCCTTGTTAAAATGAAAAGTCTCATTGCTCAAAACAACAGACCAGGGGAATGGCAGAGTGTCTCTAGAACTCCTGGAATACGTTTTAGAAGCCAAACATCTCTACTGAATTTTGAAATACTGAGAATTTGTATCCAAAGCGCTGTGAAAGGGAGGATAGACTGTCAAGTGGTAATAATGTTGAAAGTGCTGGTATATTTGTAAAAAAGGTTGTTTTACCAAATTAGAATTCACAATGAAAAAGCTTGAGACACTGGAAGAGAGAGACTCCAACTCGGGAAATTCACAATGATAACCTAGGTTAATATCTAAGAAAGTGCTTCAAACACTAGGAATACGTGAATAAAGGGCCTTAATATCTGTAACACATTGTTTCCTGACAAGGAAATCGTGTTCAAAGAACATAGAACCGAGTTGGATACTGGTTACATTTATTATTCCGGGACAATGAGTTGGCGATTTTGAAAGAAGCCTGGTTAGGCCATTAAACAGGATGTGATGTCGTCACCAAGGGGGAGGGGCCACGTGGGCAGGCTTAATTGATCCCAGGTGATAATGATTTGGCCAGGGGAACAGCTGGGAGTGATGACGTCTTCGAGATTAGTTCTGGTATTAGGGTTAGAGAATTGGGGCTCTGTTCATGGTTAGGGTTAGGATAAGGTTTTGGGCTAGGTAGCGTTCAGGCTCAGGTGTGGACTAGGTTTAGGGTTTGGGTTAGAGGGTTAGGGACAGGCTTATGGTCACAGTGTAGTAATGTTGGCTATTCACAATGAATGAGCTTCAATCACTGGACAATTTGGTGTGTAGCACTCAGAACTTACGACTCCAGACTAGGGAAATATTTAGAAATGTGCTTCACACAATAGGAATACATATTCCAATAGACTGAATATCTGAACAGCACAATTTTTTCACTGGGAAATGTTGTTCAAACAGCTGAGAAGTGAGTGTGACACTGTTTACATTTATTTTTCCCGTCAAAAGGAGTTGGCGTTTTCGGGAAAAGGTTTTGGTGAAACACTGAAAAACTCATTTTCCTAGAGCTATGGAACAGTATGAAAGTATTGAGAACACTATGAAATAAAAATGTTAGTTAGGCTAGGGTTACAAGTAATGTTTTACTGTGCCTTTAAAAAGCCGGTATGACACCCGTGTTAAAATGAAAAGTCTCATTGCTCAAAACAACAGACCAGGGGAATGGCAGAGTGTCTCTAGAACTCCTGGAATACGTTTCAGAACCCGAACATCTCTACTGAATTTTGAAATACTGAGAATTTGTATCCAAAGCGCTGTGAAAGGTAGGATAGACTGTCAAGTGGTCATAATGTTGAAAGTGCTGGTATATTTGTAAAAAAGGTTGTTTTACCAAATTAGAATTCACAATGAAAAAGCTTGAGACACTGGAAGAGAGAGACTCCAACTCGGGAAATACACAATGATAACCTAGGTTAATATCTAAGAAAGTGCTTCAAACACTAGGAATACGTGAATAAATGGCCTTAATATCTGTAACACATTGTTTCCTGACAAGGAAATCGTGTTCAAAGAACATAGAACTGAGTTGGATTCTGGTTACATTTATTATTCCGGGACAATGAGTTGGCGATTTTGAAAGAAGCCTGGTTAGGCCATTAAACTGGATGTGATGACGTCACCAAGGGGGAGGGGCCGCGTGGGCAGGCTTAATTGATGCCAGGTGATAATGATTTGGCCAGGTGACTAGCTGGGAGTGATGACGTCATCGATATTAGTTCTGGTATTAGGGTTAGAGAATTTGGGCTCTGTTCATGGTTAGGGTTAGGATAAGGTTTTGGGCTAGGTAGGGTCCAGGCTGAGGTGTGGGCTAGGTTTAGGGTTTGGGTTAGAGGGTTAGGGACAGGGTTAAGGTCACAGTGTAGTAATGTTGGCTATTCACAATGAATGAGCTTCAATCACTGGACAATTTGGTGTGTAGCACTCAGAACTTACGACTCCAGACTAGGGAAATATTTAGAAATATGCTTCAAACAATAGGAATACATATTCCAATAGACTGAATATCTGAACAGCACAATTTTGTCATTGGGAAATCTTGTTCAAATAGCTGAGAAGCGAGTGTGACACTGTTTAAATTTATTTTTCCCGTCAAAAGGAGTTGGCGTTTTCGGGAAAAGGTTTTGGTGAAACACTGAAAATCTCATTTTCCTAGAGGTATCGAACAGTATGAAAGTATTGAGAACAGTGTGAAATAAAAATGTTAGTTAGGCTAGGGTTCCAAGTAATGTTTTACTGTGCCTTTAAAAAGCCGGTATGACACCCGTGTTAAAATGAAAAGTCTCATTGCTCAAAACAACAGACCAGGGGAATGGCAGAGTGTCTCTAGAACTCTTGGAATACGTTTTAGAACCCGAACATCTCTACTGAATTTTGAAATACTGAGAATTTGTATCCAAAGCGCTGTGAAAGGTAGGATAGACTGTCAAGTGGTAATAATGTTGAAAGTGCTGGTATATTTGTAAAAAAGGTTGTTTTACTAAATTAGAATTCACAATGAAAAAGCTTGAGACACTGGAAGAGAGAGATTGCAACTCGGGAAATTCACAATGATAACCTAGGTTAATATCTAAGAAAGGGCTTCAAACACTAGGAATACGTGAATAAAGGGCCTTAATATCTGTAACACATTGTTTCCTGACAAGGAAATCGTGTTCAAAGAACATAGAACCGAGTTGGATACTGCTTACATTTATTATCCCGGGACAATGAGTTGGCGATTTTGAAAGAAGCCTGGTTAGGCCATTAAACCGGATGTGATGACGTCACCAAGGGGGAGGGGCCACGTTGGCAGGCTTAATTGATCCCAGGTGATAATGATTTGGCCAAGGGACAAACTGAGAGTGATGACGTCATCGAGATTAGTTCTGGTATTAGGGTTAGAGAATTGGGGCTTTGTTCATGGTTAGGGTTAGGATAAGGTTTTGGGCTAGGTAGGGTCCAGGCTGAGGTGTGGGCTAGGTTTACGTTTTGGGTTAGAGGGTTAGGGACAGGCTTATGATCACAGTGTAGTAATGTTGGCTATTCACAATGAATGAGCTTCAATCACTGGACAATTTGGTGTGTAGCACTCAGAACTTACGACTCCAGACTAGGGAAATATTTAGAAATGTGCTTCACACAATAGGAATACATATTCCAATAGACTGAATATCTGAACAGCACAATTTTGTCACTGGGAAATCTTGTTCAAACAGCTGAGAAGCGAGTGTGACACTGTTTGCATTTATATTTCCCGTCAAAAGGAGTTGGCGTTTTCGGGAAAAGATTTTGGTGAAACACTGAAAAACTCATTTTCCTAGAGCTATCGAACAGGATGAAAGTATTGAGAACACTATGAAATAAAAATGTTAGTTAGGCTAGGGTTCCAAGTAATGTTTTACTGTGCCTTTAAAAAGCCAGTATGACACCCGTGTTAAAATGAAAAGTCTCATTGCTCAAAACAACAGACCAGGGGAATGGCAGAGTGTCTCTAGAACTCCTGGAATACGTTTTAGAACCCGAACATCTCTACTGAATTTTGAAACACTGAGAATTTGTATCCAAAGCGCTGTGAAAGGTAGGATAGACTGTCAAGTGGTAATAATGTTGAAAGTGCTGGTATATTTGTAAAAAAGGTTGTTTTACCAAATTAGAATTCACAATGAAAAGGCTTGAGACACTGGAAGAGAGAGACTCCAACTCGGGAAATTCACAATGATAACCTAGGTTAATATCTAAGAAAGTGCTTCAAACACTAGGAATACGTGAATAAAGGGCCTTAATATCTGTAACACATTGTTTCCTGACAAGGAAATCGTGTTCAAAGAACATAGAACCGAGTTGGATGCTGCTTACATTTATTATTCCGGGACAATGAGTTGGCGATTTTGAAAGAAGCCTGGTTAGGCCATTAAACCGGATGTGATGATGTCACCAAGGGGGAGGGGCCACGTGGGCAGGCTTAATTGATCCCAGGTGATAATGATTTGGCCAGGGGACCAGCTGGGAGTGATGACGTCATCGATATTAGTTCTGGTATTAGGGTTAGAGAATTGGGGCTCTGTTCATGGTTAGGGTTAGGATAAGGTTTTGGGCTAGGTAGGGTCCAGGCTCAGGTGTGGGCTAGGTTTAGGGTTTGGGTTACAGGGTTAGGGACAGGCTGACGGTCACAGTGTAGTAATGTTGGCTATTCACAATGAATGAGCTTCAATCACTGGACAATTTGGTGTGTAGCAATCAGAACTTACGACTCCAGACTAGGGAAATATTTAGAAATGTGCTTCACACAGTAGGAATACATATTCCAATAGACTGAATATCTGAACAGCACAATTTTGTCACTGGGAAATCTTGTTCAAACAGCTGAGAAGCGAGTGTGACACTGTTTACATTTATTTTTCCCGTCAAAATGAGTTGGCGTTCTCGGGAATAGGTTTTGGTGAAACACTGAAAAACTCATTTTCCTAGAGCTATCGAACAGGATGAAAGTATTGAGAACACTATGAAATAAAAATGTTAGTTAGGCTAGGGTTACAAGTAATGTTTTACTGTGCCTTTAAAAAGCCGGTATGACACCCGTGTTAAAATGAAAAGTCTCATTGCTCAAAACAACAGACCAGGGGAATGGCAGAGTGTCTCTAGAACTCCTGGAATACGTTTTAGAACCCGAACATCTCTACTGAATTTTGAAATACTGAGAATTTGTATCCAAAGCGCTGTGAAAGGTAGGATAGACGGTCAAGTAGTAATAATGTTGAAAGTGCTGGCATATTTGTAAAAAAGGTTGTTTTACCAAATTAGAATTCACAAAGAAAAAGCTAGAGACACTGGAAGAGAGAGACTCCAACTCGGGAAATTCACAATGATAACCTAGGTTAATATCTAAGAAAGGGCTTCAAACACTAGGAATACGTGAATAAAGGGCCTTAATATCTGTAACACATTGTTTCCTGACAAGGAAATCGTGTTCAAAGAACATAGAACCGAGTTGGATACTGCTTACATTTATTATTCCGGGACAATGAGTTGGCGATTTTGAAAGAAGCCTGGTTAGGCCATTAAACCGGATGTGATGACGTCATCAAGGGGGAGGGGCGACGTGGGCAGGCTTAATTGATCCCAGGTGATAATGATTTGGCCAGGGGACCAGCTGGGAGTGATGACGTCATCGAGATTAGTTCTGGTATTAGGGTTAGAGAATTGGGGCTCTGTTCATGGTTAGGGTTAGGATAAGGTTTTGGGCTAGGTAGGGTCCAGGCTCAGGTGTGGGCTAGGTTTAGGGTTTGGGTTACAGGGTTAGGGACAGGCTGACGGTCACAGTGTAGTAATGTTGGCTATTCACAATGAATGAGCTTCAATCACTGGACAATTTGGTGTGTAGCAATCAGAACTTACGACTCCAGACTAGGGAAATATTTAGAAATGTGCTTCACACAGTAGGAATACATATTCCAATAGACTGAATATCTGAACAGCACAATTTTGTCACTGGGAAATCTTGTTCAAACAGCTGAGAAGCGAGTGTGACACTGTTTACATTTATTTTTCCCGTCAAAATGAGTTGGCGTTCTCGGGAAAAGGTTTTGGTGAAACACTGAAAAACTCATTTTCCTAGAGCTATCGAACAGGATGAAAGTATTGAGAACACTATGAAATAAAAATGTTAGTTAGGCTAGGGTTCCAAGTAATGTTTTACTGTGCCTTTAAAAAGCCGGTATGACACCCATGTTAAAATGAAAAGTCTCATTGCTCAAAACAACAGACCAGGGGAATGGCAGAGTGTCTCTAGAACTCCTGGAATACGTTTTAGAACCCGAACATCTCTACTGAATTTTGAAATACTGAGAATTTGTATCCAAAGCGCGGTGAAAGGTAGGATAGACTGTCAAGTGGTAATAATGTTGAAAGTGCTGGTATATTTGTAAAAAAGGTTGTTTTACCAAATTAGAATTCACAATGAAAAAGCTTGAGACACTGGAAGAGAGAGACTCCAACTCGGGAAATTCACAATGATAACCTAGGTTAATATCTAAGAAAGTGCTTCAAACACTAGGAATACGTGAATAAAGGGCCTTAATATCTGTAACACATTGTTTCCTGACAAGGAAATCGTGTTCAAAGAACATAGAACCGAGTTGGATACTGGTTACATTTATTATTCCGGGACAATGAGTTGGCGATTTTGAAAGAAGCCTGGTTAGGCCATTAAACAGGATGTGATGACGTCACCAAGGGGGAGGGGCCACGTGGGCAGGCTTAATTGATCCCAGGTGATAATGATTTGGCCAGGGGACCAGCTGGGAGTGATGACGTCATCGAGATTAGTTCTGGTATTAGTGTTAGAGAATTGGGGCTCTGTTCATGGTTAGGGTTAGGATAAGGTTTTGGGCTATGTAGGGTCCACGCTCAGGTGTGGGCTAGGTTTAGGGTTTGGGTTAGAGGGTTAGGGACAGGCTGACGGTCACAGTGTAGTAATGTTGGCTATTCACAATGAATGAGCTTCAATCACTGGACAATTTGGTGTGTAGCACTCAGAACTTACGACTACAGACTAGGCAAATATTTAGAAATGTGCTTCACACAATAGGAATACATATTCCAATAGACTGAATATCTGAACAGCACAATTTTGTCACTGGGAAATCTTGTTCAAACAGCTGAGAAGCGAGTGTGACACTGATTACATTTATTTTCCCGTCAAAAGGAGTTGGCGTTTTCGGGAAAAGGTTTTGGTGAAACACTGAAAAACTCATTTTCCTAGAGCTATCGAATAGGATGAAAGTATTGAGAACACTATGAAATAAAAATGTTAGTTAGGCTAGGGTTCCAAGTAATGTTTTACTGTGCCTTTAAAATGCCGGTATGACACCCGTGTTAAAATGAAAAGTCTCATTGCTCAAAACAACAGACCAGGGGAATGGCAGAGTGTCTCTAGAACTCCTGGAATACGTTTTAGAAAACGAACATCTCTACTGAATTTTGAAATACTGTGAATTTGTATCCAAAGCGCTGTGAAAGGTAGGATAGACTGCCAGGTGGTAATAATGTTGAAAGTGCTGGTATATTTGTAAAAAAGGTTGTTTTACCAAATTAGAATTCACAATGAAAAAGCTTGAGACACTGGAAGAGAGAGACTCCAACTCGGGAAATTCACAATGATAACCTAGGTTAATATCTAAGAAAGTGCTTCAAACACTAGGAATACGTGAATAAAGGGCCTTAATATCTGTAACACATTGTTTCCTGACAAGGAAATCGTGTTCAAAGAACATAGAACCTAGTTGGATACTGCTTACATTTATTATCCCGGGACAATGAGTTGGCGATTTTGAAAGAAGCCTGGTTAGGCCATTAAACCGGATGTGATGACGTCACCAAGGGGGAGGGGCCACGTGGGCAGGCTTAATTGATCCCAGGTGATAATGATTTGGCCAGGGGACCAGCTGGGAGTGATGACGTCATCGAGATTAGTTCTGGTATTAGGGATAGAGAATTGGGGCTCTGTTCATGGTTAGGGTTAGGATAAGGTTTTGGGCTAGGTAGGGTCCAGGCTCAGGTGTGGGCTAGGTTTAGGGTTTGGGTTAGAGGGTTAGGGACAGGCTGACGGTCATAGTGTAGTAATGTTGGCTATTCACAATGAATGAGCTTCAATCACTGGACAATTTGGTGTGTAGCACTCAGAACTTACGACGCCAGACTAGGGAAATATTTAGAAATGTGCTTCACACAATAGGAATACATATTCCAATAGACTGACTATCTGAACAGCACAATTTTGTCACTGGGAAATCTTGTTCAAACAGCTGAGAAGCGAGTGTGACACTGTTTACATTTATTTTTCCCGTCAAAAGGAGTTGGCGTTTTCGGGAAAAGGTTTTGGAGAAACACTGAAAAACTCATTTTCCTAGAGCTATCGAACAGGATGAAAGTATTGAGAACACTATGAAATAAAAATGTTAGTTAGGCTAGGGTTCCAAGTAATGTTTTACTGTGCCTTTAAAAAGCCGGTATGACACCCGTGTTAAAATGAAAAGTCTCATTGCTCAAAACAACAGACCAGGGGAATGGCAGAGTGTCTCTAGAACTCCTGGAATACGTTTTAGAACCCGAACATGTCTACTGAATTTTGAAATACTGAGAATTTGTATCCAAAGCGCTGTGAAAGGTAGGATAGACTGTCAAGTGGTAATAATGTTGAAAGTGCTGGTATATTTGTAAAAAAGGTTGTTTTACCAAATTAGAATTCACAATGAAAAAGCTTGAGACACTGGAAGAGAGAGACTCCAACTCGGGAAATTCACAATGATAACCTAGGTTAATATCTAAGAAAGTGCTTCAAACACTAGGAATACGTGAATAAAGGGCCTTAATATCTGTAACACATTGTTTCCTGACAAGGAAATCGTGTTGAAAGAACATAGAACCGAGTTGGATGCTGCTTACATTTATTATTCCGGGACAATGAGTTGGCGATTTTGAAAGAAGCCTGGTTAGGCCATTAAACCGGATGTGATGACGTCACCAAGGGGGAGGGGCCACGTGGGCAGGCTTAATTGATCCCAGGTGATAATGATTTGGCCAGGGGACCAGCTGGGAGTGATGACGTCATCGAGATTAGTTCTGGTATTAGGGTTAGAGAATTGGGGCTCAGTTCATGGTTAGGGTTAGGATAAGGTTTTGGGCTAGGTAGGGTCCAGGCTGAGGTGTGGGCTAGGTTTAGGGTTTGGGTTAGAGGGTTAGGGACAGGCTGACGGTCACAGTGTAGTAATGTTGGCTATTCACAATGAATGAGCTTCAATCACTGGACAATTTGGTGTGTAGCACTCAGAACTTACGACTACAGACTAGGGAAATATTTAGAAATGTGCTTCACACAATAGGAATACATATTCCAATAGACTGAATATCTGAACAGCACAATTTTGTCACTGGGAAATCTTGTTCAAACAGCTGAGAAGCGAGTGTGACACTGTTTACATTTATTTTTCCCGTCAAAAGGAGTTGGCGTTTCCGGGAAAAGGTTTTGGTGAAACACTGAAAAACTCATTTTCCTAGAGCTATCCAACAGGATGAAAGTATTGAGAACACTATGAAATAAAAATGTTAGTTAGGCTAGGGTTCCAAGTAATGTTTTACTGTGCCTTTAAAATGCCGGTATGACACCCGTGTTAAAATGAAAAGTCTCATTGCTCAAAACAACAGACCAGGGGAATGGCAGAGTGTCTCTAGAACTCCTGGAATACGTTTTAGAAAACGAACATCTCTACTGAATTTTGAAATACTGTGAATTTGTATCCAAAGCGCTGTGAAAGGTAGGATAGACTGCCAAGTGGTAATAATGTTGAAAGTGCTGGTATATTTGTAAAAAAGGTTGTTTTACCAAATTAGAATTCACAATGAAAAAGCTTGAGACACTGGAAGAGAGAGACTCCAACTCGGGAAATTCACAATGATAACCTAGGTTAATATCTAAGAAAGTGCTTCAAACACTAGGAATACGTGAATAAAGGGCCTTAATATCTGTAACACATTGTTTCCTGACAAGGAAATCGTGTTCAAAGAACATAGAACCGAGTTGGATACTGCTTACATTTATTATCCCGGGACAATGAGTTGGCGATTTTGAAAGAAGCCTGGTTAGGCCATTAAACCGGATGTGATGACGTCACCAAGGGGGAGGGGCCACGTGGGCAGGCTTAATTGATCCCAGTTGATAATGATTTGGCCAGGGGACCAGCTGGGAGTGATGACGTCATCGAGATTAGTTCTGGTATTAGGGATAGAGAATTGGGGCTCTGTTCATGGTTAGGGTTAGGATAAGGTTTTGGGCTAGGTAGGGTCCAGGCTCAGGTGTGGGCTAGGTTTAGGGTTTGGGTAAGAGGGTTAGGGACAGGCTGATGGTCACAGTGTAGTAATGTTGGCTATTCACAATGAATGAGCTTCAATCACTGGACAATTTGGTGTGTAGCACTCAGAACTTACGACGCCAGACTAGGGAAATATTTAGAAATGTGCTTCACACAATAGGAATACATATTCCAATAGACTGACTATCTGAACAGCACAATTTTGTCACTGGGAAATCTTGTTCAAACAGCTGAGAAGCGAGTGTGACACTGTTTACATTTATTTTTCCCGTCAAAAGGAGTTGGCGTTTTCGGGAAAAGGTTTTGGAGAAACACTGAAAAACTCATTTTCCTAGAGCTATCGAACAGGATGAAAGTATTGAGAACACTAGGAAATAAAAATGTTAGTTAGGCTAGGGTTCCAAGTAATGTTTTACTGTGCCTTTAAAAAGCCAGTATGACACCCGTGTTAAAATGAAAAGTCTCATTGCTCAAAACAACAGACCAGGGGCATGGCAGAGTGTCTCTAGAACTCCTGGAATACGTTTTAGAACCCGAACATCTCTACTGAATTTTGAAACACTGAGAATTTGTATCCAAAGCGCTGTGAAAGGTAGGATAGACTGTCAAGTGGTAATAATGTTGAAAGTGCTGGTATATTTGTAAAAAAGGTTGTTTTACCAAATTAGAATTCACAATGAAAAGGCTTGAGACACTGGAAGAGAGAGACTCCAACTCGGGAAATTCACAATGATAACCTAGGTTAATATCTAAGAAAGTGCTTCAAACACTAGGAATACGTGAATAAAGGGCCTTAATATCTGTAACACATTGTTTCCTGACAAGGAAATCGTGTTCAAGGAACATAGAACCGAGTTGGATGCTGCTTACATTTATTATTCCGGGACAATGAGTTGGCGATTTTGAAAGAAGCCTGGTTAGGCCATTAAACCGGATGTGATGATGTCACCAAGGGGGAGGGGCCACGTGGGCAGGCTTAATTGATCCCAGGTGATAATGATTTGGCCAGGGGACCAGCTGGGAGTGATGACGTCATCGATATTAGTTCTGGTATTAGGGTTAGAGAATTGGGGCTCTGTTCATGGTTAGGGTTAGGATAAGGTTTTGGGCTAGGTAGGGTCCAGGCTCAGGTGTGGGCTAGGTTTAGGGTTTGGGTTACAGGGTTAGGGACAGGCTGACGGTCACAGTGTAGTAATGTTGGCTATTCACAATGAATGAGCTTCAATCACTGGACAATTTGGTGTGTAGCAATCAGAACTTACGACTCCAGACTAGGGAAATATTTAGAAATGTGCTTCACACAGTAGGAATACATATTCCAATAGACTGAATATCTGAACAGCACAATTTTGTCACTGGGAAATCTTGTTCAAACAGCTGAGAAGCGAGTGTGACACTGTTTACATTTATTTTTCCCGTCAAAATGAGTTGGCGTTCTCGGGAAAAGGTTTTGGTGAAACACTGAAAAACTCATTTTCCTAGAGCTATCGAACAGGATGAAAGTATTGAGAACACTATGAAATAAAAATGTTAGTTAGGCTAGGGTTCCAAGTAATGTTTTACTGTGCCTTTAAAAAGCCGGTATGACACCCGTGTTAAAATGAAAATTCTCATTGCTCAAAACAACAGACCAGGGGAATGGCAGAGTGTCTCTAGAACTCCTGGAATACGTTTTAGAACCCGAACATGTCTACTGAATTTTGAAATACTGAGAATTTGTATCCAAAGCGCTGTGAAAGGTAGGATAGACTGTCAAGTGGTAATAATGTTGAAAGTGCTGGTATATTTGTAAAAAAGGTTGTTTTACCAAATTAGAATTCACAATGAAAAAGCTTGAGACACTGGAAGAGAGAGACTCCAACTCGGGAAATTCACAATGATAACCTAGGTTAATATCTAAGAAAGTGCTTCAAACACTAGGAATACGTGAATAAAGGGCCTTAATATCTGTAACACATTGTTTCCTGACAAGGAAATCGTGTTCAAAGAACATAGAACCGAGTTGGATACTGCTTACATTTATTATTCCGGGACAATGAGTTGGCGATTTTGAAAGAAGCCTGGTTAGGCCATTAAACAGGATGTGATGACGTCACCAAGGGGGAGGGGCCACGTGGGCAGGCTTAATTGATCCCAGGTGATAATGATTTGGCCAGGGGACCAGCTGGGAGTGATGACGTCATTGAGATTAGTTCTGGTATTAGTGTTAGAGAATTGGGGCTCTGTTCATGGTTAGGGTTAGGATAAGGTTGTGGGCTAGGTAGGGTCCACGCTCAGGTGTGGGCTAGGTTTAGGGTTTGGGTTAGAGGGATAGGGACAGGCTGACGGTCACAGTGTAGTAATGTTGGCTATTCACAATGAATGAGCTTCAATCACTGGACAATTTGGTGTGTAGCACTCAGAACTTACGACTACAGACTAGGCAAATATTTAGAAATGTGCTTCACACAATAGGAATACATATTCCAATAGACTGAATATCTGAACAGCACAATTTTGTCACTGGGAAATCTTGTTCAAACAGCTGAGAAGCGAGTGTGACACTGATTACATTTATTTTCCCGTCAAAAGGAGTTGGCGTTTCCAGGAAAAGGTTTTGGTGAAACACTGAAAAACTCATTTTCCTAGAGCTATCCAACAGGATGAAAGTATTGAGAACACTATGAAATAAAAATGTTAGTTAGGCTAGGGTTCCAAGTAATGTTTTACTGTGCCTTTAAAAAGCCAGTATGACACCCGTGTTAAAATGAATAGTCTCATTGCTCAAAACAACAGACCAGGGGAATGGCAGAGTGTCTCTAGAACTCCTGGAATACGTTTTAGAACCCGAACATCTCTACTGAATTTTGAAATACTGAGAATTTGTATCCAAAGCGCTGTGAAAGGTAGGATAGACGGTCAAGTAGTAATAATGTTGAAAGTGCTGGCATATTTGTAAAAAAGGTTGTTTTACCAAATTAGAATTCACAAAGAAAAAGCTAGAGACACTGGAAGAGAGAGACTCCAACTCGGGAAATTCACAATGATAACCTAGGTTAATATCTAAGAAAGTGCTTCAAACACTAGGAATACGTGAATAAAGGGCCTTAATATCTGTAACACATTGTTTCCTCACAAGGAAATCGTGTTCAAAGAACATAGAACCGAGTTGGATACTGGTTACATTTATTATTCCGGGACAATGAGTTGGCGATTTTGAAAGAAGCCTGGTTAGGCCATTAAACAGGATGTGATGACGTCACCAAGGGGGAGGGGCCACGTGGGCAGGCTTAATTGATCCCAGGTGATAATGATTTGTCCAGGGGACCAGCTGGGAGTGATGACGTCATCGAGATTAGTTCTGGTATTAGTGTTAGAGAATTGGGGCTCTGTTCATGGTTAGGGTTAGGATAAGGTTTTGGGCTAGGTAGGGTCCACGCTCAGGTGTGGGCTAGGTTTAGGGTTTGGGTTAGAGGGTTAGGGACAGGCTGACGGTCACAGTGTAGTAATGTTGGCTATTCACAATGAATGAGCTTCAATCACTGGACAATTTGGTGTGTAGCACTCAGAACTTACGACTACAGACTAGGGAAATATTTAGAAATGTGCTTCACACAATAGGAATACATATTCCAATAGACTGAATATCTGAACAGCACAATTTTGTCACTGGGAAATCTTGTTCAAACAGCTGAGAAGCGAGTGTGACACTGTTTACATTTATTTTTCCCGTCAAAAGGAGTTGGCGTTTCCGGGAAAAGGTTTTGGTGAAACACTGAAAAACTCATTTTCCTAGAGCTATCCAACAGGATGAAAGTATTGAGAACACTATGAAATAAAAATGTTAGTTAGGCTAGGGTTCCAAGTAATGTTTTACTGTGCCTTTAAAATGCCGGTATGACACCCGTGTTAAAATGAAAAGTCTCATTGCTCAAAACAACAGACCAGGGGAATGGCAGAGTGTCTCTAGAACTCCTGGAATACGTTTTAGAAAACGAACATCTCTACTGAATTTTGAAATACTGTGAATTTGTATCCAAAGCGCTGTGAAAGGTAGGATAGACTGCCAAGTGGTAATAATGTTGAAAGTGCTGGTATATTTGTAAAAAAGGTTGTTTTACCAAATTAGAATTCACAATGAAAAAGCTTGAGACACTGGAAGAGAGAGACTCCAACTCGGGAAATTTACAATGATAACCTAGGTTAATATCTAAGAAAGTGCTTCAAACACTAGGAATACGTGAATAAAGGGCCTTAATATCTGTAACACATTGTTTCCTGACAAGGAAATCGTGTTCAAAGAACATAGAACCGAGTTGGATACTGGTTACATTTATTATTCCGGGACAATGAGTTGGCGATTTTGAAAGAAGCCTGGTTAGGCCATTAAACAGGATGTGATGACGTCACCAAGGGGGAGGGGCCACGTGGGCAGGCTTAATTGATCCCAGGTGATAATGATTTGGCCAGGGGACCAGCTGGGAGTGATGACGTCATCGAGATTAGTTCTGGTATTAGTGTTAGAGAATTGGGGCTCTGTTCATGGTTAGGGTTAGGATAAGGTTTTGGGCTATGTAGGGTCCACGCTCAGGTGTGGGCTAGGTTTAGGGTTTGGGTTAGAGGGTTAGGGACAGGCTGACGGTCACAGTGTAGTAATGTTGGCTATTCACAATGAATGAGCTTCAATCACTGGACAATTTGGTGTGTAGCACTCAGAACTTACGACTACAGACTAGGCAAATATTTAGAAATGTGCTTCACACAATAGGAATACATATTCCAATAGACTGAATATCTGAACAGCACAATTTTGTCACTGGGAAATCTTGTTCAAACAGCTGAGAAGCGAGTGTGACACTGATTACATTTATTTTCCCGTCAAAAGGAGTTGGCGTTTTCGGGAAAAGGTTTTGGTGAAACACTGAAAAACTCATTTTCCTAGAGCTATCGAATAGGATGAAAGTATTGAGAACACTATGAAATAAAAATGTTAGTTAGGCTAGGGTTCCAAGTAATGTTTTACTGTGCCTTTAAAATGCCGGTATGACACCCGTGTTAAAATGAAAAGTCTCATTGCTCAAAACAACAGACCAGGGGAATGGCAGAGTGTCTCTAGAACTCCTGGAATACGTTTTAGAAAACGAACATCTCTACTGAATTTTGAAATACTGTGAATTTGTATCCAAAGCGCTGTGAAAGGTAGGATAGACTGCCAGGTGGTAATAATGTTGAAAGTGCTGGTATATTTGTAAAAAAGGTTGTTTTACCAAATTAGAATTCACAATGAAAAAGCTTGAGACACTGGAAGAGAGAGACTCCAACTCGGGAAATTCACAATGATAACCTAGGTTAATATCTAAGAAAGTGCTTCAAACACTAGGAATACGTGAATAAAGGGCCTTAATATCTGTAACACATTGTTTCCTGACAAGGAAATCGTGTTCAAAGAACATAGAACCTAGTTGGATACTGCTTACATTTATTATCCCGGGACAATGAGTTGGCGATTTTGAAAGAAGCCTGGTTAGGCCATTAAACCGGATGTGATGACGTCACCAAGGGGGAGGGGCCACGTGGGCAGGCTTAATTGATCCCAGGTGATAATGATTTGGCCAGGGGACCAGCTGGGAGTGATGACGTCATCGAGATTAGTTCTGGTATTAGGGATAGAGAATTGGGGCTCTGTTCATGGTTAGGGTTAGGATAAGGTTTTGGGCTAGGTAGGGTCCAGGCTCAGGTGTGGGCTAGGTTTAGGGTTTGGGTTAGAGGGTTAGGGACAGGCTGACGGTCATAGTGTAGTAATGTTGGCTATTCACAATGAATGAGCTTCAATCACTGGACAATTTGGTGTGTAGCACTCAGAACTTACGACGCCAGACTAGGGAAATATTTAGAAATGTGCTTCACACAATAGGAATACATATTCCAATAGACTGACTATCTGAACAGCACAATTTTGTCACTGGGAAATCTTGTTCAAACAGCTGAGAAGCGAGTGTGACACTGTTTACATTTATTTTTCCCGTCAAAAGGAGTTGGCGTTTTCGGGAAAAGGTTTTGGAGAAACACTGAAAAACTCATTTTCCTAGAGCTATCGAACAGGATGAAAGTATTGAGAACACTATGAAATAAAAATGTTAGTTAGGCTAGGGTTCCAAGTAATGTTTTACTGTGCCTTTAAAAAGCCGGTATGACACCCGTGTTAAAATGAAAAGTCTCATTGCTCAAAACAACAGACCAGGGGAATGGCAGAGTGTCTCTAGAACTCCTGGAATACGTTTTAGAACCCGAACATGTCTACTGAATTTTGAAATACTGAGAATTTGTATCCAAAGCGCTGTGAAAGGTAGGATAGACTGTCAAGTGGTAATAATGTTGAAAGTGCTGGTATATTTGTAAAAAAGGTTGTTTTACCAAATTAGAATTCACAATGAAAAAGCTTGAGACACTGGAAGAGAGAGACTCCAACTCGGGAAATTCACAATGATAACCTAGGTTAATATCTAAGAAAGTGCTTCAAACACTAGGAATACGTGAATAAAGGGCCTTAATATCTGTAACACATTGTTTCCTGACAAGGAAATCGTGTTGAAAGAACATAGAACCGAGTTGGATGCTGCTTACATTTATTATTCCGGGACAATGAGTTGGCGATTTTGAAAGAAGCCTGGTTAGGCCATTAAACCGGATGTGATGACGTCACCAAGGGGGAGGGGCCACGTGGGCAGGCTTAATTGATCCCAGGTGATAATGATTTGGCCAGGGGACCAGCTGGGAGTGATGACGTCATCGAGATTAGTTCTGGTATTAGGGTTAGAGAATTGGGGCTCAGTTCATGGTTAGGGTTAGGATAAGGTTTTGGGCTAGGTAGGGTCCAGGCTGAGGTGTGGGCTAGGTTTAGGGTTTGGGTTAGAGGGTTAGGGACAGGCTGACGGTCACAGTGTAGTAATGTTGGCTATTCACAATGAATGAGCTTCAATCACTGGACAATTTGGTGTGTAGCACTCAGAACTTACGACTACAGACTAGGGAAATATTTAGAAATGTGCTTCACACAATAGGAATACATATTCCAATAGACTGAATATCTGAACAGCACAATTTTGTCACTGGGAAATCTTGTTCAAACAGCTGAGAAGCGAGTGTGACACTGTTTACATTTATTTTTCCCGTCAAAAGGAGTTGGCGTTTCCGGGAAAAGGTTTTGGTGAAACACTGAAAAACTCATTTTCCTAGAGCTATCCAACAGGATGAAAGTATTGAGAACACTATGAAATAAAAATGTTAGTTAGGCTAGGGTTCCAAGTAATGTTTTACTGTGCCTTTAAAATGCCGGTATGACACCCGTGTTAAAATGAAAAGTCTCATTGCTCAAAACAACAGACCAGGGGAATGGCAGAGTGTCTCTAGAACTCCTGGAATACGTTTTAGAAAACGAACATCTCTACTGAATTTTGAAATACTGTGAATTTGTATCCAAAGCGCTGTGAAAGGTAGGATAGACTGCCAAGTGGTAATAATGTTGAAAGTGCTGGTATATTTGTAAAAAAGGTTGTTTTACCAAATTAGAATTCACAATGAAAAAGCTTGAGACACTGGAAGAGAGAGACTCCAACTCGGGAAATTCACAATGATAACCTAGGTTAATATCTAAGAAAGTGCTTCAAACACTAGGAATACGTGAATAAAGGGCCTTAATATCTGTAACACATTGTTTCCTGACAAGGAAATCGTGTTCAAAGAACATAGAACCTAGTTGGATACTGCTTACATTTATTATTCCGGGACAATGAGTTGGCGATTTTGAAAGAAGCCTGGTTAGGCCATTAAACCGGATGTGATGACGTCACCAAGGGGGAGGGGCCACGTGGGCAGGCTTAATTGATCCCAGTTGATAATGATTTGGCCAGGGGACCAGCTGGGAGTGATGACGTCATCGAGATTAGTTCTGGTATTAGGGATAGAGAATTGGGGCTCTGTTCATGGTTAGGGTTAGGATAAGGTTTTGGGCTAGGTAGGGTCCAGGCTCAGGTGTGGGCTAGGTTTAGGGTTTGGGTAAGAGGGTTAGGGACAGGCTGATGGTCACAGTGTAGTAATGTTGGCTATTCACAATGAATGAGCTTCAATCACTGGACAATTTGGTGTGTAGCACTCAGAACTTACGACGCCAGACTAGGGAAATATTTAGAAATGTGCTTCACACAATAGGAATACATATTCCAATAGACTGACTATCTGAACAGCACAATTTTGTCACTGGGAAATCTTGTTCAAACAGCTGAGAAGCGAGTGTGACACTGTTTACATTTATTTTTCCCGTCAAAAGGAGTTGGCGTTTTCGGGAAAAGGTTTTGGAGAAACACTGAAAAACTCATTTTCCTAGAGCTATCGAACAGGATGAAAGTATTGAGAACACTAGGAAATAAAAATGTTAGTTAGGCTAGGGTTCCAAGTAATGTTTTACTGTGCCTTTAAAAAGCCAGTATGACACCCGTGTTAAAATGAAAAGTCTCATTGCTCAAAACAACAGACCAGGGGCATGGCAGAGTGTCTCTAGAACTCCTGGAATACGTTTTAGAACCCGAACATCTCTACTGAATTTTGAAACACTGAGAATTTGTATCCAAAGCGCTGTGAAAGGTAGGATAGACTGTCAAGTGGTAATAATGTTGAAAGTGCTGGTATATTTGTAAAAAAGGTTGTTTTACCAAATTAGAATTCACAATGAAAAGGCTTGAGACACTGGAAGAGAGAGACTCCAACTCGGGAAATTCACAATGATAACCTAGGTTAATATCTAAGAAAGTGCTTCAAACACTAGGAATACGTGAATAAAGGGCCTTAATATCTGTAACACATTGTTTCCTGACAAGGAAATCGTGTTCAAGGAACATAGAACCGAGTTGGATGCTGCTTACATTTATTATTCCGGGACAATGAGTTGGCGATTTTGAAAGAAGCCTGGTTAGGCCATTAAACCGGATGTGATGATGTCACCAAGGGGGAGGGGCCACGTGGGCAGGCTTAATTGATCCCAGGTGATAATGATTTGGCCAGGGGACCAGCTGGGAGTGATGACGTCATCGATATTAGTTCTGGTATTAGGGTTAGAGAATTGGGGCTCTGTTCATGGTTAGGGTTAGGATAAGGTTTTGGGCTAGGTAGGGTCCAGGCTCAGGTGTGGGCTAGGTTTAGGGTTTGGGTTACAGGGTTAGGGACAGGCTGACGGTCACAGTGTAGTAATGTTGGCTATTCACAATGAATGAGCTTCAATCACTGGACAATTTGGTGTGTAGCAATCAGAACTTACGACTCCAGACTAGGGAAATATTTAGAAATGTGCTTCACACAGTAGGAATACATATTCCAATAGACTGAATATCTGAACAGCACAATTTTGTCACTGGGAAATCTTGTTCAAACAGCTGAGAAGCGAGTGTGACACTGTTTACATTTATTTTTCCCGTCAAAATGAGTTGGCGTTCTCGGGAAAAGGTTTTGGTGAAACACTGAAAAACTCATTTTCCTAGAGCTATCGAACAGGATGAAAGTATTGAGAACACTATGAAATAAAAATGTTAGTTAGGCTAGGGTTCCAAGTAATGTTTTACTGTGCCTTTAAAAAGCCGGTATGACACCCGTGTTAAAATGAAAATTCTCATTGCTCAAAACAACAGACCAGGGGAATGGCAGAGTGTCTCTAGAACTCCTGGAATACGTTTTAGAACCCGAACATGTCTACTGAATTTTGAAATACTGAGAATTTGTATCCAAAGCGCTGTGAAAGGTAGGATAGACTGTCAAGTGGTAATAATGTTGAAAGTGCTGGTATATTTGTAAAAAAGGTTGTTTTACCAAATTAGAATTCACAATGAAAAAGCTTGAGACACTGGAAGAGAGAGACTCCAACTCGGGAAATTCACAATGATAACCTAGGTTAATATCTAAGAAAGTGCTTCAAACACTAGGAATACGTGAATAAAGGGCCTTAATATCTGTAACACATTGTTTCCTGACAAGGAAATCGTGTTCAAAGAACATAGAACCGAGTTGGATACTGCTTACATTTATTATTCCGGGACAATGAGTTGGCGATTTTGAAAGAAGCCTGGTTAGGCCATTAAACAGGATGTGATGACGTCACCAAGGGGGAGGGGCCACGTGGGCAGGCTTAATTGATCCCAGGTGATAATGATTTGGCCAGGGGACCAGCTGGGAGTGATGACATCATTGAGATTAGTTCTGGTATTAGTGTTAGAGAATTGGGGCTCTGTTCATGGTTAGGGTTAGGATAAGGTTGTGGGCTAGGTAGGGTCCACGCTCAGGTGTGGGCTAGGTTTAGGGTTTGGGTTAGAGGGATAGGGACAGGCTGACGGTCACAGTGTAGTAATGTTGGCTATTCACAATGAATGAGCTTCAATCACTGGACAATTTGGTGTGTAGCACTCAGAACTTACGACTACAGACTAGGCAAATATTTAGAAATGTGCTTCACACAATAGGAATACATATTCCAATAGACTGAATATCTGAACAGCACAATTTTGTCACTGGGAAATCTTGTTCAAACAGCTGAGAAGCGAGTGTGACACTGATTACATTTATTTTCCCGTCAAAAGGAGTTGGCGTTTCCAGGAAAAGGTTTTGGTGAAACACTGAAAAACTCATTTTCCTAGAGCTATCCAACAGGATGAAAGTATTGAGAACACTATGAAATAAAAATGTTAGTTAGGCTAGGGTTCCAAGTAATGTTTTACTGTGCCTTTAAAAAGCCAGTATGACACCCGTGTTAAAATGAATAGTCTCATTGCTCAAAACAACAGACCAGGGGAATGGCAGAGTGTCTCTAGAACTCCTGGAATACGTTTTAGAACCCGAACATCTCTACTGAATTTTGAAATACTGAGAATTTGTATCCAAAGCGCTGTGAAAGGTAGGATAGACGGTCAAGTAGTAATAATGTTGAAAGTGCTGGCATATTTGTAAAAAAGGTTGTTTTACCAAATTAGAATTCACAAAGAAAAAGCTAGAGACACTGGAAGAGAGAGACTCCAACTCGGGAAATTCACAATGATAACCTAGGTTAATATCTAAGAAAGTGCTTCAAACACTAGGAATACGTGAATAAAGGGCCTTAATATCTGTAACACATTGTTTCCTCACAAGGAAATCGTGTTCAAAGAACATAGAACCGAGTTGGATACTGGTTACATTTATTATTCCGGGACAATGAGTTGGCGATTTTGAAAGAAGCCTGGTTAGGCCATTAAACAGGATGTGATGACGTCACCAAGGGGGAGGGGCCACGTGGGCAGGCTTAATTGATCCCAGGTGATAATGATTTGTCCAGGGGACCAGCTGGGAGTGATGACGTCATCGAGATTAGTTCTGGTATTAGTGTTAGAGAATTGGGGCTCTGTTCATGGTTAGGGTTAGGATAAGGTTTTGGGCTAGGTAGGGTCCACGCTCAGGTGTGGGCTAGGTTTAGGGTTTGGGTTAGAGGGTTAGGGACAGGCTGACGGTCACAGTGTAGTAATGTTGGCTATTCACAATGAATGAGCTTCAATCACTGGACAATTTGGTGTGTAGCACTCAGAACTTACGACTACAGACTAGGGAAATATTTAGAAATGTGCTTCACACAATAGGAATACATATTCCAATAGACTGAATATCTGAACAGCACAATTTTGTCACTGGGAAATCTTGTTCAAACAGCTGAGAAGCGAGTGTGACACTGTTTACATTTATTTTTCCCGTCAAAAGGAGTTGGCGTTTCCGGGAAAAGGTTTTGGTGAAACACTGAAAAACTCATTTTCCTAGAGCTATCCAACAGGATGAAAGTATTGAGAACACTATGAAATAAAAATGTTAGTTAGGCTAGGGTTCCAAGTAATGTTTTACTGTGCCTTTAAAATGCCGGTATGACACCCGTGTTAAAATGAAAAGTCTCATTGCTCAAAACAACAGACCAGGGGAATGGCAGAGTGTCTCTAGAACTCCTGGAATACGTTTTAGAAAACGAACATCTCTACTGAATTTTGAAATACTGTGAATTTGTATCCAAAGCGCTGTGAAAGGTAGGATAGACTGCCAAGTGGTAATAATGTTGAAAGTGCTGGTATATTTGTAAAAAAGGTTGTTTTACCAAATTAGAATTCACAATGAAAAAGCTTGAGACACTGGAAGAGAGAGACTCCAACTCGGGAAATTTACAATGATAACCTAGGTTAATATCTAAGAAAGTGCTTCAAACACTAGGAATACGTGAATAAAGGGCCTTAATATCTGTAACACATTGTTTCCTGACAAGGAAATCGTATTCAAAGAACATAGAACCTAGTTGGATTCTGCTTACATTTATTATTCCGGGACAATGAGTTGGCGATTTTGAAAGAAGCCTGGTTAGGCCATTAAACCGGATGTGATGACGTCACCAAGGGGGAGGGGCCACGTGGGCAGGCTTAATTGATCCCAGGTGATAATGATTTGGCCAGGGGACCAGCTGGGAGTGATGACGTCATCGAGATTAGTTCTGGTATTAGGGATAGAGAATTGGGGCTCTGTTCATGGTTAGGGTTAGGATAAGGTTTTGGGCTAGGTAGGGTCCAGGCTCAGGTGTGGGCTAGGTTTAGGGTTTGGGTTAGAGGGTTAGGGACAGGCTGACGGTCACAGTGTAGTAATGTTGGCTATTCACAATGAATGAGCTTCAATCACTGGACAATTTGGTGTGTAGCACTCAGAACTTACGACGCCAGACTAGGGAAATATTTAGAAATGTGCTTCACACAATAGGAATACATATTCCAATAGACTGACTATCTGAACAGCACAATTTTGTCACTGGGAAATCTTGTTCAAACAGCTGAGAAGCGAGTGTGACACTGTTTACATTTATTTTTCCCGTCAAAAGGAGTTGGCGTTTTCGGGAAAAGGTTTTGGAGAAACACTGAAAAACTCATTTTCCTAGAGCTATCGAACAGGATGAAAGTATTGAGAACACTATGAAATAAAAATGTTAGTTAGGCTAGGGTTCCAAGTAATGTTTTACTGTGCCTTTAAAAAGCCGGTATGACACCCGTGTTAAAATGAAAAGTCTCATTGCTCAAAACAACAGACCAGGGGAATGGCAGAGTGTCTCTAGAACTCCTGGAATACGTTTTAGAACCCGAACATGTCTACTGAATTTTGAAATACTGAGAATTTGTATCCAAAGCGCTGTGAAAGGTAGGATAGACTGTCAAGTGGTAATAATGTTGAAAGTGCTGGTATATTTGTAAAAAAGGTTGTTTTACCAAATTAGAATTCACAATGAAAAAGCTTGAGACACTGGAAGAGAGAGACTCCAACTCGGGAAATTCACAATGATAACCTAGGTTAATATCTAAGAAAGTGCTTCAAACACTAGGAATACGTGAATAAAGGGCCTTAATATCTGTAACACATTGTTTCCTGACAAGGAAATCGTGTTCAAAGCACATAGAACCGAGTTGGATGCTGCTTACATTTATTATTCTGGGACAATGAGTTGGCGATTTTGAAAGAAGCCTGGTTAGGCCATTAAACCGGATGTGATGACGTCACCAAGGGGGAGGGGCCACGTGGGCAGGCTTAATTGATCCCAGGTGATAATGATTTGGCCAGGGGACTAGCTGGGAGTGATGACGTCATCGAGATTAGTTCTGGTATTAGGGTTAGAGAATTGGGGCTCTGTTCATGGTTAGGGTTAGGATAAGGTTTTGGGCTAGGTAGGGTCCAGGCTGAGGTGTGGGCTAGGTTTAGGGTTTGGGTTAGAGGGTTAGGGACAGGCTGACGGGCACAGTGTAGTAATGTTGGCTATTCACAATGAATGAGCTTCAATCACTGGACAATTTGGTGTGTAGCACTCAGAACTTACGACTCCAGACTAGGGAAATATTTAGAAATGTGCTTAACACAATAGGAATACATATTCCAATAGACTGAATATCTGAACAGCACAATTTTGTCACTGGGAAATCTTGTTCAAACAGCTGAGAAGCGAGTGTGACACTGTTTACATTTATTTTTCCCGTCAAAAGGAGTTGGCGTTTTCGGGAAAAGGTTTTGGAGAAACACTGAAAAACTCATTTTCCTAGAGCTATCGAACAGGATGAAAGTATTGAGAACACTATGAAATAAAAATGTTAGTTAGGCTAGGGTTCCAAGTAATGTTTTACTGTGCCTTTAAAATGCAGGTATGACACCCGTGTTAAAATGAAAAGTCTCATTGCTCAAAACAACAGACCAGGGGAATGGCAGAGTGTCTCTAGAACTCCTGGAATACGTTTTAGAAAACGAACATCTCTACTGAATTTTGAAATACTGTGAATTTGTATCCAAAGCGCTGTGAAAGGTAGGATAGACTGCCAAGTGGTCATAATGTTGAAAGTGCTGGTATATTTGTAAAAAAGGTTGTTTTACCAAATTAGAATTCACAATGAAAAAGCTTGAGACACTGGAAGAGAGAGACTCCAACTCGGGAAATTCACAATGATAACCTAGGTTAATTTCTAAGAAAGTGCTTCAAACACTAGGAATACGTGAATAAAGGGCCTTAATATCTGTAACACATTGTTTCCTGACAAGGAAATCGTGTTCAAAGAACATAGAACCGAGTTGGATACTGCTTACATTTATTATTCCGGGACAATGAGTTGGCGATTTTGAAAGAAGCCTGGTTAGGCCATTAAACCGGATGGGATGACGTCACCAAGGGGGAGGGGCCACGTGGGCAGGCTTAATTGATCCCAGGTGATAATGATTTGGCCAGGGGACCAGCTGGGAGTGATGACGTCATCGAGATTAGTTCTGGTATTAGTGATAGAGAATTGGGGCTCTGTTCATGGTTAGGGTTAGGATAAGGTTTTGGGCTAGGTAGGGTCCACGCTCAGGTGTGGGCTAGGTTTAGGGTTTGGGTTAGAGGGTTAGGGACAGGCTGACGGTCACAGTGTAGTAATGTTGGCTATTCACAATGAATGAGCTTCAATCACTGGACAATTTGGTGTGTAGCACTCAGAACTTACGACTACAGACTAGGCAAATATTTAGAAATGTGCTTCACACAATAGGAATACATATTCCAATAGACTGAATATCTGAACAGCACAATTTTGTCACTGGGAAATCTTGTTCAAACAGCTGAGAAGCGAGTGTGACACTGATTACATTTATTTTCCCTTCAAAAGGAGTTGGCGTTTTCGGGAAAAGGTTTTGGTGAAACACTGAAAAACTCATTTTCCTAGAGCTATCGAATAGGATGAAAGTATTGAGAACACTATGAAATAAAAATGTTAGTTAGGCTAGGGTTCCAAGTAATGTTTTACTGTGCCTTTAAAAAGCCGGTATGACACCCGTGTTAAAATGAAAAGTCTCATTGCTCAAAACAACAGACCAGGGGAATGGCAGAGTGTCTCTAGAACTCCTGGAATACGTTTTAGAACCCGAACATGTCTACTGAATTTTGAAATACTGAGAATTTGTATCCAAAGCGCTGTGAAAGGTAGGATAGACTGTCAAGTGGTAATAATGTTGAAAGTGCTGGTATATTTGTAAAAAAGGTTGTTTTACCAAATTAGAATTCACAATGAAAAAGCTTGAGACACTGGAAGAGAGAGACTCCAACTCGGGAAATTCACAATGATAACCTAGGTTAATATCTAAGAAAGTGCTTCAAACACTAGGAATACGTGAATAAAGGGCCTTAATATCTGTAACACATTGTTTCCTGACAAGGAAATCGTGTTCAAAGAACATAGAACCTAGTTGGATACTGCTTACATTTATTATTCCGGGACAATGAGTTGGCGATTTTGAAAGAAGCCTGGTTAGGCCATTAAACCGGATGTGATAACGTCACCAAGGGGGAGGGGCCACGTGGGCAGGCTTAATTGATCCCAGGTGATAATGATTTGGCCAGGGGACCAGCTGGGAGTGATGACGTCATCGAGATTAGTTCTGGTATTAGTGATAGAGAATTGGGGCTCTGTTCATGGTTAGGGTTAGGATAAGGTTTTGGGCTAGGTAGGGTCCACGCTCAGGTGTGGGCTAGGTTTAGGGTTTGGGTTAGAGGGTTAGGGACAGGCTGACGGTCACAGTGTAGTAATGTTGGCTATTCACAATGAATGAGCTTCAATCACTGGACAATTTGGTGTGTAGCACTCAGAACTTACGACTACAGACTAGGCAAATATTTAGAAATGTGCTTCACACAATAGGAATACATATTCTAATAGACTGAATATCTGAACAGCACAATTTTGTCACTGGGAAATCTTGTTCAAACAGCTGAGAAGCGAGTGTGACACTGATTACATTTATTTTCCCTTCAAAAGGAGTTGGCGTTTTCGGGAAAAGGTTTTGGTGAAACACTGAAAAACTCATTTTCCTAGAGCTATCGAATAGGATGAAAGTATTGAGAACACTATGAAATAAAAATGTTAGTTAGGCTAGGCTTCCAAGTAATGTTTTACTGTGCCTTTAAAATGCCGGTATGACACCCGTGTTAAAATGAAAAGTCTCATTGCTCAAAACAACAGACCAGGGGAATGGCAGAGTCTCTCTAGAACTCCTGGAATACGTTTTAGAACCCGAACATCTCTACTGAATTTTGAAATACTGTGAATTTGTATCCAAAGCGCTGTGAAAGGTAGGATAGACTGCCAAGTGGTAATAATGTTGAAAGTGCTGGTATATTTGTAAAAAAGGTTGTTTTACCAAATTAGAATTCACAATGAAAAAGCTTGAGACACTGGAAGAGAGAGACTCCAACTCGGGAAATTTACAATGATAACCTAGGTTAATATCTAAGAAAGTGCTTCAAACACTAGGAATACGTGAATAAAGGGCCTTAATATCTGTAACACATTGTTTCCTGACAAGGAAATCGTATTCAAAGAACATAGAACCTAGTTGGATTCTGCTTACATTTATTATTCCGGGACAATGAGTTGGCGATTTTGAAAGAAGCCTGGTTAGGCCATTAAACCGGATGTGATGACGTCACCAAGGGGGAGGGGCCACGTGGGCAGGCTTAATTGATCCCAGGTGATAATGATTTGGCCAGGGGACCAGCTGGGAGTGATGACGTCATCGAGATTAGTTCTGGTATTAGGGATAGAGAATTGGGGCTCTGTTCATGGTTAGGGTTAGGATAAGGTTTTGGGCTAGGTAGGGTCCAGGCTCAGGTGTGGGCTAGGTTTAGGGTTTGGGTTAGAGGGTTAGGGACAGGCTGACGGTCACAGTGTAGTAATGTTGGCTATTCACAATGAATGAGCTTCAATCACTGGACAATTTGGTGTGTAGCACTCAGAACTTACGACGCCAGACTAGGGAAATATTTAGAAATGTGCTTCACACAATAGGAATACATATTCCAATAGACTGACTATCTGAACAGCACAATTTTGTCACTGGGAAATCTTGTTCAAACAGCTGAGAAGCGAGTGTGACACTGTTTACATTTATTTTTCCCGTCAAAAGGAGTTGGCGTTTTCGGGAAAAGGTTTTGGAGAAACACTGAAAAACTCATTTTCCTAGAGCTATCGAACAGGATGAAAGTATTGAGAACACTATGAAATAAAAATGTTAGTTAGGCTAGGGTTCCAAGTAATGTTTTACTGTGCCTTTAAAAAGCCGGTATGACACCCGTGTTGAAATGAAATGTCTCATTGCTCAAAACAACAGACCAGGGGAATGGCAGAGTGTCTCTAGAACTCCTGGAATACGTTTTAGAACCCGAACATGTCTACTGAATTTTGAAATACTGAGAATTTGTATCCAAAGCGCTGTGAAAGGTAGGATAGACTGTCAAGTGGTAATAATGTTGAAAGTGCTGGTATATTTGTAAAAAAGGTTGTTTTACCAAATTAGAATTCACAATGAAAAAGCTTGAGACACTGGAAGAGAGAGACTCCAACTCGGGAAATTCACAATGATAACCTAGGTTAATATCTAAGAAAGTGCTTCAAACACTAGGAATACGTGAATAAAGGGCCTTAATATCTGTAACACATTGTTTCCTGACAAGGAAATCGTGTTCAAAGCACATAGAACCGAGTTGGATGCTGCTTACATTTATTATTCTGGGACAATGAGTTGGCGATTTTGAAAGAAGCCTGGTTAGGCCATTAAACCGGATGTGATGACGTCACCAAGGGGGAGGGGCCACGTGGGCAGGCTTAATTGATCCCAGGTGATAATGATTTGGCCAGGGGACTAGCTGGGAGTGATGACGTCATCGAGATTAGTTCTGGTATTAGGGTTAGAGAATTGGGGCTCTGTTCATGGTTAGGGTTAGGATAAGGTTTTGGGCTAGGTAGGGTCCAGGCTGAGGTGTGGGCTAGGTTTAGGGTTTGGGTTAGAGGGTTAGGGACAGGCTGACGGGCACAGTGTAGTAATGTTGGCTATTCACAATGAATGAGCTTCAATCACTGGACAATTTGGTGTGTAGCACTCAGAACTTACGACTCCAGACTAGGGAAATATTTAGAAATGTGCTTAACACAATAGGAATACATATTCCAATAGACTGAATATCTGAACAGCACAATTTTGTCACTGGGAAATCTTGTTCAAACAGCTGAGAAGCGAGTGTGACACTGTTTACATTTATTTTTCCCGTCAAAAGGAGTTGGCGTTTTCGGGAAAAGGTTTTGGAGAAACACTGAAAAACTCATTTTCCTAGAGCTATCGAACAGGATGAAAGTATTGAGAACACTATGAAATAAAAATGTTAGTTAGGCTAGGGTTCCAAGTAATGTTTTACTGTGCCTTTAAAATGCAGGTATGACACCCGTGTTAAAATGAAAAGTCTCATTGCTCAAAACAACAGACCAGGGGAATGGCAGAGTGTCTCTAGAACTCCTGGAATACGTTTTAGAACCCGAACATGTCTACTGAATTTTGAAATACTGAGAATTTGTATCCAAAGCGCTGTGAAAGGTAGGATAGACTGTCAAGTGGTAATAATGTTGAAAGTGCTGGTATATTTGTAAAAAAGGTTGTTTTACCAAATTAGAATTCACAATGAAAAAGCTTGAGACACTGGAAGAGAGAGACTCCAACTCGGGAAATTCACAATGATAACCTAGGTTAATATCTAAGAAAGTGCTTCAAACACTAGGAATACGTGAATAAAGGGCCTTAATATCTGTAACACATTGTTTCCTGACAAGGAAATCGTGTTCAAAGAACATAGAACCGAGTTGGATGCTGCTTACATTTATTATTCCGGGACAATGAGTTGGCGATTTTGAAAGAAGCCTGGTTAGGCCATTAAACCGGATGTGATGACGTCACCAAGGGGGAGGGGCCACGTGGGCAGGCTTAATTGATCCCAGGTGATAATGATTTGGCCAGGGGACCAGCTGGGAGTGATGACGTCATCGAGATTAGTTCTGGTATTAGGGTTAGAGAATTGGGGCTCTGTTCATGCTTAGGGTTAGGATAAGGTTTTGGGCTAGGTAGGGTCCAGGCTGAGGTGTGGGCTAGGTTTAGGGTTTGGGTTAGAGGGTTAGGGACAGGCTGACGGTCACATTGTAGTAATGTTGGCTATTCACAATGAATGAGCTTCAATCACTGGACAATTTGGTGTGTAGCACTCAGAACTTACGACTCCAGACTAGGGAAATATTTAGAAATGTGCTTAACACAATAGGAATACATATTCCAATAGACTGAATATCTGAACAGCACAATTTTGTCACTGGGAAATCTTGTTCAAACAGCTGAGAAGCGAGTATGACACTGTTTACATTTATTTTTCCCGTCAAAAGGAGTTGGCGTTTTCGGGAAAAGGTTTTGGAGAAACACTGAAAAACTCATTTTCCTAGAGCTATCGAACAGGATGAAAGTATTGAGAACACTATGAAATAAAAATGTTAGTTAGGCTAGGGTTCCAAGTAATGTTTTACTGTGCCTTTAAAATGCAGGTATGACACCCGTGTTAAAATGAAAAGTCTCATTGCTCAAAACAACAGACCAGGGGAATGGCAGAGTGTCTCTAGAACTCCTGGAATACGTTTTAGAAAACGAACATCTCTATTGAATTTTGAAATACTGTGAATTTGTATCCAAAGCGCTGTGAAAGGTAGGATAGACTGCCAAGTGGTAATAATGTTGAAAGTGCTGGTATATTTGTAAAAAAGGTTGTTTTACCAAATTAGAATTCACAATGAAAAAGCTTGAGACACTGGAAGAGAGAGACTCCAACTCGGGAAATTCACAATGATAACCTAGGTTAATTTCTAAGAAAGTGCTTCAAACACTAGGAATACGTGAATAAAGGGCCTTAATATCTGTAACACATTGTTTCCTGACAAGGAAATCGTGTTCAAAGAACATAGAACCGAGTTGGATACTGCTTACATTTATTATTCCGGGACAATGAGTTGGCGATTTTGAAAGAAGCCTGGTTAGGCCATTAAACCGGATGTGATGACGTCACCAAGGGGGAGGGGCCACGTGGGCAGGCTTAATTGATCCCAGGTGATAATGATTTGGCCAGGGGACCAGCTGGGAGTGATGACGTCATCGAGATTAGTTCTGGTATTAGTGATAGAGAATTGGGGCTCTGTTCATGGTTAGGGTTAGGATAAGGTTTTGGGCTAGGTAGGGTCCACGCTCAGGTGTGGGCTAGGTTTAGGGTTTGGGTTAGAGGGTTAGGGACAGGCTGACGGTCACAGTGTAGTAATGTTGGCTATTCACAATGAATGAGCTTCAATCACTGGACAATTTGGTGTGTAGCACTCAGAACTTACGACTACAGACTAGGCAAATATTTAGAAATGTGCTTCACACAATAGGAATACATATTCTAATAGACTGAATATCTGAACAGCACAATTTTGTCACTGGGAAATCTTGTTCAAACAGCTGAGAAGCGAGTGTGACACTGATTACATTTATTTTCCCTTCAAAAGGAGTTGGCGTTTTCGGGAAAAGGTTTTGGTGAAACACTGAAAAACTCATTTTCCTAGAGCTATCGAATAGGATGAAAGTATTGAGAACACTATGAAATAAAAATGTTAGTTAGGCTAGGGTTCCAAGTAATGTTTTACTGTGCCTTTAAAATGCCGGTATGACACCCGTGTTAAAATGAAAAGTCTCATTGCTCAAAACAACAGACCAGGGGAATGGCAGAGTCTCTCTAGAACTCCTGGAATACGTTTTAGAACCCGAACATCTCTACTGAATTTTGAAATACTGTGAATTTGTATCCAAAGCGCTGTGAAAGGTAGGATAGACTGCCAAGTGGTAATAATGTTGAAAGTGCTGGTATATTTGTAAAAAAGGTTGTTTTACCAAATTAGAATTCACAATGAAAAAGCTTGAGACACTGGAAGAGAGAGACTCCAACTCGGGAAATTCACAATGATAACCTAGGTTAATATCTAAGAAAGTGCTTCAAACACTAGGAATACGTGAATAAAGGGCCTTAATATCTGTAACACATTGTTTCCTGACAAGGAAATCGTGTTCAAAGAACATAGAACCTAGTTGGATACTGCTTACATTTATTATTCCGGGACAATGAGTTGGCGATTTTGAAAGAAGCCTGGTTAGGCCATTAAACCGGATGTGATGACGTCACCAAGGGGGAGGGGCCACGTGGGCAGGCTTAATTGATCCCAGTTGATAATGATTTGGCCAGGGGACCAGCTGGGAGTGATGACGTCATCGAGATTAGTTCTGGTATTAGGGTTAGAGAATTGGGGCTCAGTTCATGGTTAGGGTTAGGATACGGTTTTGGGCTAGGTAGGGTCCAGGCTGAGGTGTGGGCTAGGTTTAGGGTTTGGGTTAGAGGGTTAGGGACAGGCTGACGGTCACAGTGTAGTAATGTTGGCTATTCACAATGAATGAGCTTCAATCACTGGACAATTTGGTGTGTAGCACTCAGAACTTACGACTCCAGACTAGGGAAATATTTATAAATATGCTTCACACAATAGGAATACATATTCCAATAGACTGAATATCTGAACAGCACAATTTTGTCACTGGGAAATCTTGTTCAAACAGCTGAGAAGCGAGTGTGACACTGTTTACATTTATTTTTCCCGTCAAAAGGAGTTGGCGTTTTCAGGAAAAGGTTTTGGTGAAACACTGAAAAACTCATTTTCCTAGAGCTATCGAACAGGATGAAAGTATTGAGAACACTATGAAATAAAAATGTTAGTTAGGCTAGGGTTCCAAGTAATGTTTTACTGTGCCTTTAAAAAGCCGGTATGATACCCGTGTTAAAATGAAAAGTCTCATTGCTCAAAACAACAGACCAGGGGAATGGCAGAGTGTCTCTAGAACTCCTGGAATACGTTTTAGAACCCGAACATCTCTACTGAATTTTGAAATACTGAGAATTTGTATCCAAAGCGCTGTGAAAGGTAGGATAGACTGTCAAGTGGTAATAATGTTGAAAGTGCTGGTATATTTGTAAAAAAGGTTGTTTTACCAAATTAGAATTCACAATGAAAAAGCTTGAGACACTGGAAGAGAGAGTCTCCAACTCGGGAAATTCACAATGATAACCTAGGTTAATATCTAAGAAAGTGCTTCAAACACTAGGAATACGTGAATAATGGGCCTTAATATCTGTAACACATTGTTTCCTGACAAGGAAATCGTGTTCAAAGAACATAGAACCGAGTTGGATACTGCTTACATTTATTATTCCGGGACAATGAGTTGGCGATTTTGAAAGAAGCCTGGTTAGGCCATTAAACCGGATGTGATGACGTCACCAAGGGGGAGGGGCCACGTGGGCAGGCTTAATTGATCCCAGGTGATAATGATTTGGCCAGGGGACCAGCTGGGAGTGATGACGTCATCGAGATTAGTTCTGGTATTAGGGTTAGAGAATTGGGGCTCTGTTCATGGTTAGGGTTAGGATAAGGTTTTGGGCTAGGTAGGGTCCAGGCTCAGGTGAGGGCTAGGTTTAGGGTTTGGGTTAGAGGGTTAGGGACAGGCTGACGGTCACAGTGTAGTAATGTTGGCTATTCACAATGAATGAGCTTCAATCACTGAACAATTTGGTGTGTAGCACTCAGAACTTAGGACTCCATACTTGGGAAATATTTAGAAATGTGCTTCACACAATAGGAATACATATTCCAATAGACTGAATATCTGAACAGCACAATTTTGTCACTGGGAAATCTTGTTCAAACAGCTGAGAAGCGAGTGTGACACTGTTTACATTTATTTTTCCCGTGAAAAGAGTTGGCGTTTTCGGGAAAAGGTTTTGGTGAAACACTGAAAAACTCATTTTCCTAGAGCTATCGAACAGGATGAAAGTATTGAGAACACTACGAAATAAAAATGTTAGTTAGGCTAGGGTTCCAAGTAATGTTTTACTGTGCCTTTAAAAAGCAGGTATGACACCCGTGTTAAAATGAAAAGTCTCATTGCTCAAAACAACAGACCAGGGGAATGGCAGAGTGTCTCTAGAACTCCTGGAATACGTTTTAGAACCCGAACATCTCTACTGAATTTTGAAATACTGAGAATTTGTATCCAAAGCGCTGTGAAAGGTAGGATAGACTGTCAAGTGGTAATAATGTTGAAAGTGCTGGTATATTTGTAAAAAAGGTTGTTTTACCAAATTAGAATTCACAATGAAAAAGCTTGAGACACTGGAAGAGAGAGACACCAACTCGGGAAATTCACAATGATAACCTAGGTTAATATCTAAGAAAGTGCTTCAAACACTAGGAATACGTGAATAAAGGGCCTTAATATCTGTAACACATTGTTTCCTGACAAGGAAATCGTGTTCAAAGAACATAGAACCGAGTTGGATGCTGCTTACATTTATTATTCCGGGACAATGAGTTGGCGATTTTGAAAGAAGCCTGGTTAGGCCATTTAACCGGATGTGATGATGTCACCAAGGGGGAGGGGCCATGTGGGCAGGCTTAATTGATCCCAGGTGATAATGATTTGGCCAGGGGACCAGCTGGGAGTGATGACGTCATCGAGATTAGTTCTGGTATTAGGCTTAGAGAATTGGGGCTCTGTTCATGGTTAGGGTTAGGATAAGGTTTTGGGCTAGGTAGGGTCCAGGCTGAGGTGTGGGCTAGGTTTAGGGTTTGGGTTAGAGGGTTAGGGACAGGCTGACGGTCACAGTGTAGTAATGTTGGCTATTCACAATGAATGAGCTTCAATCACTGGACAATTTGGTGTGTAGCACTCAGTACTTACGACTCCAGACTAGGGAAATATTTAGAAATGTGCTTAACACAATAGGAATACATATTCCAATAGACTGAATATCTGAACAGCACAATTTTGTCACTGGGAAATCTTGTTCAAACAGCTGAGAAGCGAGTGTGACACTGTTTACATTTATTTTTCCCGTCAAAAGGAGTTGGCGTTTCCAGGAAAAGGTTTTGGTGAAACACTGAAAAACTCATTTTCCTAGAGCTATCCAACAGGATGAAAGTATTGAGAACACTATGAAATAAAAATGTTAGTTAGGCTAGTGTTCCAAGTAATGTTTTACTGTGCCTTTAAAAAGCCAGTATGACACCCGTGTTAAAATGAATAGTCTCATTGCTCAAAACAACAGACCAGGGGAATGGCAGAGTGTCTCTAGAACTCCTGGAATACGTTTTAGAACCCGAACATCTCTACTGAATTTTGAAATACTGAGAATTTGTATCCAAAGCGCTGTGAAAGGTAGGATAGACGGTCAAGTGGTAATAATGTTGAAAGTGCTGGCATATTTGTAAAAAAGGTTGTTTTACCAAATTAGAATTCACAATGAAAAAGCTTGAGACACTGGAAGAGAGAGACTCCAACTCGGGAAATTCCCAATGATAACCTAGGTTAATTTCTAAGAAAGTGCTTCAAACACTAGGAATACGTGAATAAAGGGCCTTAATATCTGTAACACATTGTTTCCTGACAAGGAAATCGTGTTCAAAGAACATAGAACCGAGTTGGATACTGCTTACATTTATTATTCTGGGACAATGAGTTGGCGATTTTGAAAAAAGCCTGGTTAGGCCATTAAACCGGATGTGATGACGTCACCAAGGGGGAGGGGCCACGTGGGCAGGCTTAATTGATCCCAGGTGATAATGATTTGGCCAGGGGACCAGCTGGGAGTGATGACGTCATCGAGATTAGTTCTGGTATTAGGGTTAGAGAATTGGGGCTCTGTTCATGGTTAGGGTTAGGATAAGGTTTTGGGCTAGGTAGGGTCCAGGCTCAGGTGTGCGCTAGGTTTAGGTTTTGGGTTAGAGGGTTAGGGACAGGCTGACGGTCACAGTGTACTAATGTTGGCTATTCACAATGAATGAGCTTCAATCACTGGACAATTTGGTGTGTAGCACTCAGAACTTACGACTCCAGACTAGGGAAATATTTATAAATATGCTTCACACAATAGGAATACATATTCCAATAGACTGAATATCTGAACAGCACAATTTTGTCACTGGGAAATCTTGTTCAAACAGCTGAGAAGCGAGTGTGACACTGTTTACATTTATTTTTCCCGTCAAAAGGAGTTGTCGTTTTCGGGAAAAGGTTTTGGTGAAACACTGAAAAACTCATTTTCCTAGAGCTATCGAACAGGATGAAAGTATTGAGAACACTATGAAATAAAAATGTTAGTTAGGCTAGGGTTCCAAGTAATGTTTTACTGTGCCTTTAAAAAGCCGGTATGACACCCGTGTTAAAATGAAAAGTCTCATTGCTCAAAACAACAGACCAGGGGAATGGCAGAGTGTCTCTAGAACTCCTGGAATACGTTTTAGAACCCGAACATCTCTACTGAATTTTGAAATACTGAGAATTTGTATCCAAAGCGCTGTGAAAGGTAGGATAGACTGTCAAGTGGTAATAATGTTGAAAGTGCTGGTATATTTGTAAAAAAGGTTGTTTTACCAAATTAGAATTCACAATGAAAAAGCTTGAGACACTGGAAGAGAGAGTCTCCAACTCGGGAAATTCACAATGATAACCTAGGTTAATATCTAAGAAAGTGCTTCAAACACTAGGAATACGTGAATAATGGGCCTTAATATCTGTAACACATTGTTTCCTGACAAGGAAATCGTGTTCAAAGAACATAGAACCGAGTTGGATACTGCTTACATTTATTATTCCGGGACAATGAGTTGGCGATTTTGAAAGAAGCCTGGTTAGGCCATTAAACCGGATGTGATGACGTCACCAAGGGGGAGGGGCCACGTGGGCAGGCTTAATTGATCCCAGGTGATAATGATTTGGCCAGGGGACCAGCTGGGAGTGATGACGTCATCGAGATTAGTTCTGGTATTAGGGTTAGAGAATTGGGGCTCTGTTCATGGTTAGGGTTAGGATAAGGTTTTGGGCTAGGTAGGGTCCAGGCTCAGGTGAGGGCTAGGTTTAGGGTTTGGGTTAGAGGGTTAGGGACAGGCTGACGGTCACAGTGTAGTAATGTTGGCTATTCACAATGAATGAGCTTCAATCACTGAACAATTTGGTGTGTAGCACTCAGAACTTAGGACTCCATACTAGGGAAATATTTAGAAATGTGCTTCACACAATAGGAATACATATTCCAATAGACTGAATATCTGAACAGCACAATTTTGTCACTGGGAAATCTTGTTCAAACAGCTGAGAAGCGAGTGTGACACTGTTTACATTTATTTTTCCCGTGAAAAGAGTTGGCGTTTTCGGGAAAAGGTTTTGGTGAAACACTGAAAAACTCATTTTCCTAGAGCTATCGAACAGGATGAAAGTATTGAGAACACTACGAAATAAAAATTTTAGTTAGGCTAGGGTTCCAAGTAATGTTTTACTGTGCCTTTAAAAAGCAGGTATGACACCCGTGTTAAAATGAAAAGTCTCATTGCTCAAAACAACAGACCAGGGGAATGGCAGAGTGTCTCTAGAACTCCTGGAATACGTTTTAGAACCCGAACATCTCTACTGAATTTTGAAATACTGAGAATTTGTATCCAAAGCGCTGTGAAAGGTAGGATAGACTGTCAAGTGGTAATAATGTTGAAAGTGCTGGTATATTTGTAAAAAAGGTTGTTTTACCAAATTATAATTCACAATGAAAAAGCTTGAGACACTGGAAGAGAGAGACTCCAACTCGGGAAATTCACAATGATAACCTAGGTTAATATCTAAGAAAGTGCTTCAAACACTAGGAATACGTGAATAAAGGGCATTAATATCTGTAACACATTGTTTCCTGACAAGGAAATCGTGTTCAAAGAACATAGAACCGAGTTTGATACTGCTTACATTTATTATTCCGGGACAATGAGTTGGCGATTTTGAAAGAAGCCTGGTTAGGCCATTAAACTGGCTGTGATGACGTCACCAAGGGGGAGGGGCCACGTGTGCAGGCTTAATTGATCCCAGGTGATAATGATTTGGCCAGGGGACCAGCTGGGAGTGATGACGTCATCGAGATTAGTTCTGGTATTAGGGTTAGAGAATTGGGGCTCTGTTCATGGTTAGGGTTAGGATAAGGTTTTGGGCTAGGTAGGGTCCAGGCTCAGGTGTGGGCTAGGTTTAGGGTTTGGGTTAGAGGGTTAGGGACAGGCTGACGGTCACAGTGTAGTAATGTTGGCTATTCACATTGAATGAGCTTCAATCACTGGACAATTTGGTGTGTAGCACTCAGAACTTACGACTCCAGACTAGGGAAATATTTAGAAATGTGCTTCACACAATAGGAATACATATTCCAATAGACTGAATATCTGAACAGCACAATTTTGTCACTAGGAAATCTTGTTCAAACAGCTGAGAAGCGAGTGTGACACTGTTTACATTTATTTTTCCCGTCAAAAGGAGTTGGCGTTTTCGGGAAAAGGTTTTGGTGAAACACTGAAAAACTCATTTTCCTATAGCTATCGAACAGTATGAAAGTATTGAGAACACTATGAAATAAAAATGTTAGTTAGGCTAGGGTTCCAAGTAATGTTTTACTGTGCCTTTAAAAAGCCGGTATGACACCCATGTTAAAATGAAAAGTCTCATTGCTCAAAACAACAGACCAGCGGAATGGCAGAGTGTCTCTAGAACTCCCGGAATGCTTTTTAGAAACCGAACATCTCTACTGAATTTTGAAATACTGAAAATTTGTATCCAAAGCGCTGGGAAAGGTAGGATAGACTGTCAAGTGGTCATAATGTTGAAAGTGCTGGTATATTTGTAAAAAAGGTTGTTTTACCAAATTAGAATTCACAATGAAAAAGCTTGAGACACTGGAAGAGAGAGACTCCAACTCGGGAAATTCACAATGATAACCTAGGTTAATATCTAATAAAGTACTTCAAACACTAGGAATACGTGAATAAAGGGCCTTAATATCTGTAACACACTGTTTCCTGACAAGGAAATCCTGTTCAAAGAACATACAACCGAGTTGGATACTGGTTACACTTATTATTCCTGGACAATGAGTTGGCGATTTTGAAAGAAGCCTGGTTAGGCCATTAAAACGGATGTGATGATGTCACCAAGGGGGAGGGCCCACGTGGGCAGGCTTATTTGATCCCAGGTGATAATGATTTGGCCAGGGGACCAGCTGGGAGTGATGACGTCATCGAGATTAGTTCTGGTATTAGGGTTAGAGAATTGGGGCTCTGTTCATGGTTAGGGTTAGGATAAGGTTTTGGGCTAGGTAGGGTCCAGGCTCAGGTGTGGGCTAGGTTTAGGGTTTGGGTTAGAGGGTTAGGGACAGGCTGACGGTCACAGTGTAGTAATGTTGGCTATTCACAATGAATGAGCTTCAATCACTGGACAATTTGGTGTGTAGCACTCAGAACTTACGACTCCAGACTAGGGAAATATTTAGAAATGTGCTTCACACAATAGGAATATGTATTCCAATAGACTGAATATCTGAACAGCATAATTTTGTCACTGGGAAATCTTGTTCAAACAGCTGAGAAGCGAGTGTGACACTGTTTACATTTATTTTTCCCGTCAAAAGGAGTTGGCTTTTTCGGGAAAAGGTTTTGGTGAAACACTGAAAAACTCATTTTCTAGAGGTATCGAACAGTATGAAAGTATTGAGAACACTATGAAATAAAAATGTTAGTTAGGCTAGGGTTCCAAGTAATGTTTTACTGTGCCTTTAAAAAGCCGGTATGACACCCGTGTTAAAATGAAAAGTCTCATTGCTCAAAACAACAGACCAGGGGAATGGCAGAGTGTCTCTAGAACTCCTGGAATATGTTTTAGAACCCGAACATCTCTACTGAATTTTGAAATACTGAGAATTTGTATCCAAAGCGCTGTGAAAGGTAGGATAGACGTTCAAGTGGTCATAATGTTGAAAGTGCTGGTATATTTGTAAAAAAGGTTGTTTTACCAAATTAGAATTCACAATGAAAAAGCTTGAGACACTGGAAGAGAGAGTCTCCAACTCGGGAAATTCACAATGATAACCTAGGTTAATATCTAAGAAAGTGCTTCAAACACTAGGAATACGTGAATAATGGGCCTTAATATCTGTAACACATTGTTTCCTGACAAGGAAATCGTGTTCAAAGAACATAGAACCGAGTTGGATACTGGTTACATTTATTATTCCGGGACAATGAGTTGGCGATTTTGAAAGAAGCCTGGTTAGGCCATTAAACAGGATGTGATGACGTCACCAAGGGGGAGGGGCCACGTGGGCAGGCTTAATTGATCCCAGGTGATAATGATTTGGCCAGGGGACCAGCTGGGAGTGATGACGTCATCGAGATTAGTTCTGGTATTAGGGTTAGAGAATTGGGGCTCTGTTCATGGTTAGAGTTAGGATAAGGTTTTGGGCTAGGTAGGGTCCAGGCTCAGGTGAGGGCTAGGTTTAGGGTTTGGGTTAGAGGGTTAGGGACAGGCTGACGGTCACAGTGTAGTAATGTTGGCTATTCACAATGAATGAGCTTCAATCACTGAACAATTTGGTGTGTAGCACTCAGAACTTAGGACTCCATACTAGGGAAATATTTAGAAATGTGCTTCACACAATAGGAATACATATTCCAATAGACTGAATATCTGAACAGCACAATTTTGTCACTGGGAAATCTTGTTCAAACAGCTGAGAAGCGAGTGTGACACTGTTTACATTTATTTTTTCCATCAAAAGGAGTTGGCGTTTTCGGGAAAAGGTTTTGGTGAAACACTGAAAAACTCATTTTCCAGAGCTATCGAACAGTATGAAAGTATTGAGAACACTATGAAATAAAAATGTTAGTTAGGCTAGGGTTCCAAGTAATGTTTTACTGTGCCTGTAAAAAGCCGGTATGACACCCGTGTTAAAATGAAAAGTCTCATTGCTCAAAACAACAGACCAGGGGAATGGCAGAGTGTCTCTAGAACTCCTGGAATACGTTTTAGAACCCGAACATCTCTACTGAATTTTGAAATACTTAGAATCTGTATCCAAAGCGCTGTGAAAGGTAGGATAGACTTTCAAGTGGTAATAATGTTGAAAGTGCTGGTATATTTGTAAAAAAGGTTGTTTTACCAAATTAGAATTCACAATGAAAAAGCTTGAGACACTGGAAGAGAGAGACTCCAACTCGGGAAATTCACAAAGATAACCTAGGTTAATATCTAAGAAAGTGCTTCAAACAGTAGGAATACGTGAACAAAGGGCCTTAATATCTGGAACACATTGTTTCCTGACAAGGAAATCGTGTTCAAAGAACATAGAACCGAGTTGGATACTGGTTACATTTATTATTCCTGGACAATGAGTTGGCGATTTTGAAAGAAGCCTGGTTAGGCCATTAAACCGGATGTGATGACGTCACCAAGGGGGAGGGGCCACGTGGGCAGGCTTAATTGATCCCAGGTGATAATGATTTGGCCAGGGGACCAGCTGGGAGTGATGACGTCATCGAGATTAGTTCTGGTATTACGGTTAGAAAATTGGGGCTCTGGTCATGGTTAGGGTTAGGATGAGGTTTTGGGCTAGGTAGGGTCCAGGCTCAGGTGTGGGCTAGGTTTAGGGTTTGGGTTAGATTGTTAGGGACAGGCTGACGGTCACAGTGTAGTAATGTTGGCTATTCACAATGAATGAGCTTCAATCACTGGACAATTTGGTGTGTTGCACTCAGAACTTACGACTCCAGACTAGGGAAATATTTAGAAATGTGCTTCACACAATAGGAATATATATTCCAATAGACTGAGTATCTGAACAGCATAATTTTGTCACTGGGAAATCTTGTTCAAACAGCTGAGAAGCGAGTGTGACACTGTTTACATTTATTTTTCCCGTCAAAAGGAGTTGGCTTTTTCGGGAAAAGGTTTTGGTGAAACACTGAAAAACTTATTTTCTAGAGCTATCGAAAAGTATGAAAGTATTGAGAACACTATGAAATAAAAATGTTAGTTAGTCTAGGGTTCCAAGTAATGGTTTACTGTGCCTTTAAAAAGCCGGTATGACACCCGTGTTAAAATGAAAAGTCTCATTGCTCAAAACAACAGACCAGGGGAATGGCAGAGTGTCTCTAGAACTCCTGGAATACGTTTTAGAACCCGAACATCTCTACGGAATTTTGAAATACTGAGAATCTGTATCCAAAGCGCTGTGAAAGGTAGGATAGACTTTCAAGTGGTCATAATGTTGAAAGTGCTGGTACATTTGTAAAAAAGGTTGTTTTACCAAATTAGAATTCACAATGAAAAAGCTTGAGACACTGCAAGAGAGAGACTCCAACTCGGGAAATTCACAATGATAACCTAGGTTAATATCTAAGAAAGTGCTTCAAACACTAGGAATACGTGAATAAAGGGCCTTAATATCTGTAACACATTGTTTCCTGACAAGGAAATCGTGTTCAAAGAACATAGAACCGAGTTGGATACTGGTTACATTTATTATTCCTGGACAATGAGTTGGCGATTTTGAAAGAAGCCTGGTTAGGCCATTAAACTGGATGTGATGACGTCACCAAGGGGGAGGGGCCACGTGGGCAGGCTTAATTGATCCCAGGTGACAATGATTTGGCCAGGGGACCAACTGGGAGTGATGACGTCATCGAGATTAGTTCTGGTATTAGGGTTAGAGAATTGGGGCTCTGTTCATGGTTAGGGTTAGGATGAGGTTTTGGGCTAGGTAGGGTCCAGGCTCAGGTGTGGGCTAGGTTTAGGGTTTGGGTTAGAGGGTTAGGGACAGGCTGAAGGTCACAGTGTAGTAATGGTGGCTATTCACAATGAATGAGCTTCAATCACTGGACAATTTGGTGTGTAGAACTCAGAACTTACGACTCCAGACTAGGGAAATATTTAGAAATGTGCTTCACACAATAGGAATATATATTCCAATAGACTGAATATCTGAGCAGCATAATTTTGTCACTGGGAAATCTTGTTCAACAGCTGAGAAGCGAGTGTGACACTGTTTACATTTATTTTTCCCGTCAAAAGGAGTTGGCTTTTTCGGGAAAAGGTTTTGGTGAAACACTGAAAAACTCATTTTCTAGAGCTATCGAACAGGATGAAAGTATTGAGAACACTATGAAATAAAAATGTTAGTTAGGCTAGGGTTCCAAGTAATGTTTTACTGTGCCTTTAAAAAGCCGGTATGACACCCGTGTTAAAATGAAAAGTCTCATTGCTCAAAACAACAGACCAGGGGAATGGCAGAGTGTCTCTAGAACTCCTGGAATACGTTTTAGAACCCGAACATCTCTACTGAATTTTGAAATACTGAGAATTTGTATCCAAAGCGCTGTGAAAGGTAGGATAGACGTTCAAGTGGTCATAATGTTGAAAGTGCTGGTATATTTGTAAAAAAGGTTGTTTTACCAAATTAGAATTCACAATGAAAAAGCTTGAGGCACTGGAAGAGAGAGACTCCAACTCAGGAAATTCACAATGATAACCTAGGTTAATATCTAACAAAGTGCTTCAAACACTAGGAATACGTGAATAAAGGGCCTTAATATCTGTAACACATTGTTTCCTGACAAGGAAATCGTGTTCAAAGAACATAGAACCGAGTTGGATACTGGTTACATTTATTATTCCTGGACAATGAGTTGGCGATTTTGAAAGAAGCCTGGTTAGGCCATTAAACCGGATGTGATGACGTCACCAAGGGGGAGGGGCCACGTGGGCAGGCTTAATTGATCCCAGGTGATAATGATTTGGCCAGGGGACCAGCTGGGAGTGATGACGTCATCGAGATTAGTTCTGGTATTAGGGTTAGCGAATTGGGGCTCTGGTCATGGTTAAGGTTAGGATAAGGTGTTGGGCTAGGTAGGGTCCAGGCTCAGGTGTGGGCTAGGTTTAGGGTTTGGGTTAGAGGGTTAGGGACAGGCTGAAGGTCACAGTGTAGTAATGTTGGCTATTCACAATAAATGAGCTTCAATCACTGGACAATTTGGTGTGTAGCACTCAGAACTTAGGACTCCAGACTAGGGAAATATTTAGAAATGTGCTTCACACAATAGGAATACATATTCCAATAGACTGAATATCTGAACAGCACAATTTTGTCACTGGGAAATCTTGTTCAAACAGCTGAGAAGCGAGTGTGACACTGTTTACATTTATTTTTCCCATCAAAAGGAGTTGGCGTTTTCGGGAAAAGGTTTTGGTGAAACACTGAAAAACTCATTTTCCAGAGCTATCGAACAGTATGAAAGTATTGAGAACACTATGAAATAAAAATGTTAGTTAGGCTAGGGTTCCAAGTAATGTTTTACTGTGCCTGTAAAAAGCCGGTATGACACCCGTGTTAAAATGAAAAGTCTCATTGCTCAAAACAACAGACCAGGGGAATGGCAGAGTGTCTCTAGAACTCCTGGAATACGTTTTAGAACCCGAACATCTCTACTGAATTTTGAAATACTTAGAATCTGTATCCAAAGCGCTGTGAAAGGTAGGATAGACTTTCAAGTGGTAATAATGTTGAAAGTGCTGGTATATTTGTAAAAAAGGTTGTTTTACCAAATTAGAATTCACAATGAAAAAGCTTGAGACACTGGAAGAGAGAGACTCCAACTCGGGAAATTCACAAAAATAACCTAGGTTAATATCTAAGAAAGTGCTTCAAACAGTAGGAATACGTGAACAAAGGGCCTTAATATCTGGAACACATTGTTTCCTGACAAGGAAATCGTGTTCAAAGAACATAGAACCGAGTTGGATACTGGTTACATTTATTATTCCTGGACAATGAGTTGGCGATTTTGAAAGAAGCCTGGTTAGGCCATTAAACCGGATGTGATGACGTCACCAAGGGGGAGGGGCCACGTGGGCAGGCTTAATTGATCCCAGGTGATAATGATTTGGCCAGGGGACCAGCTGGGAGTGATGACGTCATCGAGATTAGTTCTGGTATTAGGGTTAGAAAATTGGGGCTCTGGTCATGGTTAGGGTTAGGATGAGGTTTTGGGCTAGGTAGGGTCCAGGCTCAGGTGTGGGCTAGGTTTAGGGTTTGGGTTAGAGGGTTAGGGACAGGCTGAAGGTCACAGTGTAGTAATGGTGGCTATTCACAATGAATGAGCTTCAATCACTGGACAATTTGGTGTGTAGAACTCAGAACTTACGACTCCAGACTAGGGAAATATTTAGAAATGTGCTTCACACAATAGGAATATATATTCCAATAGACTGAATATCTGAGCAGCATAATTTTGTCACTGGGAAATCTTGTTCAACAGCTGAGAAGCGAGTGTGACACTGTTTACATTTATTTTTCTCGTCAAAAGGAGTTGGCTTTTTCGGGAAAAGGTTTTGGTGAAACACTGAAAAACTCATTTTCTAGAGCTATCGAACAGGATGAAAGTATTGAGAACACTATGAAATAAAAATGTTAGTTAGGCTAGGGTTCCAAGTAATGTTTTACTGTGCCTTTAAAAAGCCGGTATGACACCCGTGTTAAAATGAAAAGTCTCATTGCTCAAAACAACAGACCAGGGGAATGGCAGAGTGTCTCTAGAACTCCTGGAATACGTTTTAGAACCCGAAAATCTCTACTGAATTTTGAAATACTGAGAATTTGTATCCAAAGCGCTGTGAAAGGTAGGATAGACGTTCAAGTGGTCATAATGTTGAAAGTGCTGGTATATTTGTAAAAAAGTTTTTTTTACCAAATTGGAATTCACAAAGAAAAAGCTTGAGACACTGGAAGAGAGAGACTCCAACTCGGGAAATTCACAATGATAACCTATGTTAATATCTAAGAAAGTGCTTCAAACACTAGGAATACGTGAATAAAGGGCCTTAATATCTGTAACACATTGTTTCCTGACAAGGAAATCGTGTTCAAAGAACAGAGAACCGAGTTGGATGCTGCTTACATTTATTATTCCGGGACAATGAGTTGGCGATTTTGAAAGAAGCCTGGTTAGGCCATTAAACCGGATGTGATGACGTCACCAAGGGGGAGGGGCCACGTGGGCAGGCTTAATTGATCCCAGGTGATAATGATTTGGCCAGGGGACCAGCTGGGAGTGATGACGTCATCGAGATTAGTTCTGGTATTAGGGTTAGAGAATTGGGGCTCTGTTCATGGTTAGCGTTAGGATAAGGTTTTGGGCTAGGTAGGGTCCAGGCTCAGGTGTGGGCTAGGTTTATGGTTTGGGTTAGAGGGTTAGGGACAGGCTGACGGTCACAGTGTAGTAATGGTGGCTATTCACAATGAATGAGCTTCAATCACTGGACAATTTGGTGTGTAGCACTCAGAACTTACGACTCCAGACTAGGGAAATATTTAGAAATGTGCTTCACACAATAGGAATATATATTCCAATAGACTGAATATCTGAACAGCATAATTTTGTCACTGGGAAATCTTGTTCAAACAGCTGAGAATTGAGTGTGACACTGTTTACATTTATTTTTCCCGTCAAAAGGAGTTGGCTTTTTCGGGAAAAGGTTTTGGTGAAACACTGAAAAACTCATTTTCTAGAGCTATCGAACAGGATGAAAGTATTGAGAACACTATGAAATAAAAATGTTAGTTAGGCTAGGGTTCCAAGTAATGTTTTACTGTGCCTTTAAAAAGCCGGTATGACACCCGTGTTAAAATGAAAAGTCTCATTGCTCAAAACAACAGACCAGGGGAATGGCAGAGTGTCTCTAGAACTCCTGGAATACGTTTTAGAACCCGAACATCTCTACTGAATGTTGAAATACTGAGAATCTGTATCCAAAGCGCTATGAAAGGTAGGATAGACGTTCAAGTGGTCATAATGTTGAAAGTGCTGGTATATTTGTAAAAAAGGTTTTTTTACCAAATTAGAATTCACAATGAAAAAGCTTGAGACACTGGAAGAGAGAGTCTCCAACTCAGGAAATGCACAATGATAACGTATGTTAATATCTAAGAAAGTGCTTCAAACACTAGGAATATGTGAATATAGGGCCTTAATATCTGTAACACACTGTTTCCTGACAAGGAAATCGTGTTCAAAGAACATAGAACCGAGTTGGATACTGGTTACATTTATTATTCCTGGACAATGAGTTGGCAATTTTGAAAGAAGCCTGGTTAGGCCATTAAACGGGATGTGATGATGTGACCAAGGGGGAGGGGCTACGTGGACAGGCTTAATTGATCCCAGGTGATAATGATTTGGCCAGGGGACCAGCTGGGAGTGATGACGTCATCGAGATTAGTTCTGGTATTAGGGTTAGAGAATTGGGGCTCTGTTCATGGTTAGGGTTAGGATAAGGTTTTGGGCTGGGTAGGGTCCAGGCTCAGGTGTGGGCTAGGTTTAGGGTTTGGGTTAGAGGGTTAGGGACAGGCTGACGGTCACAGTGTAGTAATGGTGGCTATTCACAATGAATGAGCTTCAATCACTGGACAATTTGTTGTGTAGCACTCAGAACTTACGACTCCAGACTAGGGAAATATTTAGAAATGTGCTTCACACAATAGGAATATATATTCCAATAGACTGAATATCTGAACAGCATAATTTTGTCACTGGGAAATCTTGTTCAAACAGCTGAGAAGCGAGTGTGACACTGTTTACATTTATTTTTCCCGTCAAAAAGAGTTGGCTTTTTCGGGAAAGGTTTTGGTGAAACACTGAAAAACTCATTTTCTAGAGCTATCGAACAGGATGAAAGTATTGAGAACACTATGAAATAAAAATGTTAGTTAGGCTAGGGTTCCAAGTAATGTTTTACTGTGCCTTTAAAAAGCCGGTATGACACCCGTGTTAAAATGAAAAGTCTCATTGCTCAAAACAACAGACCACGGGAATGGCAGAGTGTCTCTAGAACTCCTGGAATACGTTTTAGAACCCGAACATCTCTACTGAATTTTGAAATACTGAGAATTTGTATCCAAAGCGCTGTGAAAGGTAGGATAGACGTTCAAGTGGTCATAATGTTGAAAGTGCTGGTATATTTGTAAAAAAGGTTGTTTTACCAAATTAGAATTCACAATGAAAAAGCTTGAGACACTGGAAGAGAGAGACTCCAACTCGGGAAATTCACAATGATAACCTAGTTTAATATCTAAGAAAGTGCTTCAAACACTAGGAATACGTGAATAAAGGGCCTTAATATCTGTAACACATTGTTTCCTGACAAGGAAATCGTGTTCAAAGAACATAGAACCGAGTTGGATACTGGTTACATTTATTATTCCTGGACAATGAGGTGGCAATTTTGAAAGAAGCCTGGTTAGGCCATTAAACCGGATGTGATGACGTCACCAAGGGGGAGGGGCCACGTGGGCAGGATTAGTTGATCCCAGGTGATAATGATTTGGCCAGGGGACCAGCTGGGAGTGATGACGTCATCAAGATTAGTTCTGGTATTAGGGTTAGAGAATTGGGGCTCTGTTCATGGTTAGGGTTAGGATAAGGTTTTGGGCTAGGTAGGGTCCAGGCTCAGGTGTGGGCTAGGTTTAGGGTTTGGGTTAGAGGGTTAGGGACAGGCTGACGGTCACAGTGTAGTAATGGTGGTTATTCACAATGAATGAGCTTCAATCACTGGACAATTTGGTGTGTAGCACTCAGAACTTACGACTCCAGACTAGGGAAATATTTAGAAATGTGCTTCACACAATAGGAATATATATTCCAATAGACTGAATATCTGAACAGCATAATTTTGTCACTGGGAAATTTTGTTCAAACAGCTGACAAGCGAGTGTGACACTGTTTACATTTATTTTTCCCTTCAAAAGGAGTTGGCTTTTTCGGGAAAGGTTTCGGTGAAACACTGAAAAACTCATTTTCTAGAGCTATCGAACAGGATGAAAGTATTGAGAACACTATGAAATAAAAATGTTAGTTAGGCTAGGGTTCCAAGTAATGTTTTACTGTGCCTTTAAAAAGCCGGTATGACACCCGTGTTAAAATGAAAAGTCTCATTGCTCAAAACAACAGACCAGGGGAATGGCAGAGTGTCTCTAGAACTCCTAGAATATGTTTTAGAACCCGAATATCTCTACTGAATTTTGAAATACTGAGAATTTGTATCCAAAGCGCTGTGAAAGGTAGGATAGACGTTCAAGTGGTCATAATGTTGAAAGTGCTGGTATATTTGTAAAAAAGGTTGTTTTACCAAATTAGAATTCACAATGAAAAAGCTTGAGACACTGGAAGAGAGAGACTCCAACTCGGGAAATTCACAATGATAACGTATGTTAATATCTAAGAAAGTGCTTCAAACACTAGGAATACGTGAATATAGGGCCTTAATATCTGTAACACACTGTTTCCTGACAAGGAAATCGTGTTCAAAGAACATAGAACCGAGTTGGATACTGGTTACATTTATTATTCCTGGACAATGAGTTGGCAATTTTGAAAGAAGCCTGGTTAGGCCATTAAACCGGATGTGATGACGTCACCAAGGGGGAGGGGCCACGTGGGCAGGATTAATTGATCCCAGGTGATAATGATTTGGCCAGGGGACCAGCTGGGAGTGATGACGTCATCGAGATTAGTTCTGGTATTAGGGTTAGAGAATTGGGGCTCTGTTCATGGTTAGGGTTAGGATAAGGTTTTGGGCTAGTTAGTGTCCAGGCTCAGGTGTGGGCTAGGTTTAGGGTTTGGGTTAGAGGGTTAGGGACAGGCTGACGGTCACAGTGTAGTAATGGTGGCTATTCACAATGAATGAGCTTCAATCACTGGACAATTTGTTGTGTAGCACTCAGAACTTACGACTCCAGACTAGGGAAATATTTAGAAATGTGCTTCACACAATAGGAATATATATTCCAATAGACTGAATATCTGAACAGCAAAATTTTGTCACTGGGAAATCTTGTTCAAACAGCTGAGAAGCGAGTGTGACACTGTTTACATTTATTTTTCCCGTCAAAAGGAGTTGGCTTTTTCGGGAAAAGGTTTTGGTGAAACACTGAAAAACTCATTTTCTAGAGCTATCGAACAGGATGAAAGTATTGAGAACACTATGAAATAAAAATGTTAGTTAGGCTAGGGTTCCAAGTAATGTTTTACTGTGCCTTTAAAAAGCCGGTATGACACCCGTGTTAAAATGAAAAGTCTCATTGCTCAAAACAACAGACCAGGGGAATGGCAGAGTGTCTCTAGAACTCCTGGAATACGTTTTAGAACCCGAACATCTCTACTGAATTTTGAAATACTGAGAATTTGTATCCAAATCGCTGTGAAAGGTAGGATAGACGTTCAAGTGGTCATAATGTTGAAAGTGCTGGTATATTTGTAAAAAAGGTTGTTTTACCAAATTAGAATTCACAATGAAAAAGCTTGAGACACTGGAAGAGAGAGACTCCAACTCGGGAAATTCACAATGATAACCTAGGTTAATATCTAAGAAAGTGCTTCAAACACTAGGAATACGTGAATAAAGGGCCTTAATATCTGTAACACATTGTTTCCTGACAAGGAAATCGTGTTCAAAGAACATAGAACCGAGTTGGATACTGGTTACATTTATTATTCCTGGACAATGAGTTGGCAATTTTGAAAGAAGCCTGGTTAGGCCATTAAACAGGATGTGATGACGTCACCAAGGGGGAGGGGCCACGTGGGCAGGCTTAATTGATCCCAGGTGATAATGATTTGGCCAGGGGACCAGCTGGGAGTGATGACGTCATCGAGATTAGTTCTGGTATTGGGGTTAGAGAATTGGGGCTCTGTTCATGGTTAGGGTTAGGATAAGGTTTTGGGCTAGGTAGGGTCCAGGCTCAGGTGTGGGCTAGGTTTATGGTTTGGGTTAGAGGGTTAGGGACAGGCTGACAGTCACAGTGTAGTAATGGTGGCTATTCACAATGAATGAGCTTCAATCACTGGATAATTTGGTGTGTAGCACTCAGAACTTACGACTCCAGACTAGGGAAATATTTAGAAATGTGCTTCACACAATAGGAATATATATTCCTATAGACTGAATATCTGAACAGCATAATTTTGTCACTGGGAAATCTTGTTCAAACAACTGAGAAGCGAGTGTGACACTGTTTACATTTATTTTTCCCGTCAAAAGGAGTTGGCTTTTTCGGGAAAAGGTTTTGGTGAAACACTGAAAAACTCATTTTCTAGAGCTATCGAACAGGATGAAAGTATTGAGAACACTATGAAATAAAAATGTTAGTTAGGCTAGGGTTCCAAGTAATGTTTTACTGTGCCTTTAAAAAGCCAGTATGACACCCGTGTTAAAATGAAAAGTCTCATTGCTCAAAACAACAGACCAGGGGAATGGCAGAGTGTCTCTAGAACTCCTGGAATACGTTTTAGAACCCGAACATCTCTAATGAATTTTGAAATACTGAGAATGTGTATCCAAGCGCTGTGAAAGGTAGGATAGACGTTCAAGTGGTCATAATGTTGAAAGTGCTGGTATATTTGTAAAAAAGGTTGTTTTACCAAATTAGAATTCACAATGAAAAAGCTTGAGACACTGGAAGAGAGAGACTCCAACTCGGGAAATTCACAATGATAACGTATGTTAATATCTAAGAAAGTGCTTCAAACACTAGGAATACGTGAATATAGGGCCTTAATATCTGTAACACATTGTTTCCTGACAAGGAAATCGTGTTCAAAGAACATAGAACCGAGTTGGATACTGGTTACATTTATTATTCCTGGACAATGAGTTGGCAATTTTGAAAGAAGCCTGGTTAGGCCATTAAACCGGATGTGATGATGTCACCAAGGGGGAGGGGCCACGTGGGCAGGATTAATTGATCCCAGGTGATAATGATTTGGCCAGGGGATCAGCTGGGAGTGATGACGTCATCGAGATTAGTTCTGGTATTAGGGTTAGAGAATTGGGGCTCTGTTCATGGTTAGGGTTAGGATAAGGTTTTGGGCTAGGTAGGGTCCAGGCTCAGGTGTGGGCTAGGTTTAGGGTTTGGGTTAGAGGGTTAGGGACAGGCTGACGGTCACAGTGTAGTAATGGTGGCTATTCACAATGAATGAGCTTCAATCACTGGACAATTTGGTGTGTAGCACTCAGAACTTACGACTCCAGACTAGGGAAATATTTAGAAATGTGCTTCACACAATAGGAATATATATTCCAATAGACTGAATATCTGAACAGCATAATTTTGTCACTGGGAAATTTTGTTCAAACAGCTGACAAGCGAGTGTGACACTGTTTACATTTATTTTTCCCGTCAAAAGGAGTTGGCTTTTTCGGGAAAGGTTTTGGTGAAACACTGAAAAACTCATTTTCTAGAGCTATCGAACAGGATGAAAGTATTGAGAACACTATGAAATAAAAATGTTAGTTAGGCTAGGGTTCCAAGTAATGTTTTACTGTGCCTTTAAAAAGCCGGTATGACACCCGTGTTAAAATGAAAAGTCTCATTGCTCAAAACAACAGACCAGGGGAATGGCAGAGTGTCTCTAGAACTCCTAGAATATGTTTTAGAACCCGAATATCTCTACTGAATTTTGAAATACTGAGAATGTGTATCCAAAGCGCTGTGAAAGGTAGGATAGACGTTCAAGTGGTCATAATGTTGAAAGTGCTGGTATATTTGTAAAAAAGGTTGTTTTACCAAATTAGAATTCACAATGAAAAAGCTTGAGACACTGGAAGAGAGAGACTCCAACTCGGGAAATTCACAATGATAACGTATGTTAATATCTAAGAAAGTGCTTCAAACACTAGGAATACGTGAATATAGGGCCTTAATATCTGTAACACACTGTTTCCTGACAAGGAAATCGTGTTCAAAGAACATAGAACCGAGTTGGATACTGGTTACATTTATTATTCCTGGACAATGAGTTGGCAATTTTGAAAGAAGCCTGGTTAGGCCATTAAACCGGATGTGATGACGTCACCAAGGGGGAGGGGCCACGTGGGCAGGCTGAATTGATCCCAGGTGATAATGATTTGGCCAGGGGACCAGCTGGGAGTGATGACGTCATGGAGATTAGTTCTGTTATTAGGGTTAGAGAATTGGGGCTCTGTTCATGGTTAGGGTTAGGATAAGGTTTTGGGCTAGGTAGGGTCCAGGCTCAGGTGTGGGCTAGGTTTAGGGTTTGGGTTAGAGGGTTAGGGACAGGCTGACGGTCACAGTGTAGTAATGGTGGCTATTCACAATGAATGAGCTTCAATCACTGGACAATTTGTTGTGTAGCACTCAGAACTTACGACTCCAGACTAGGGAAATATTTAGAAATGTGCTTCACACAATAGGAATATATATTCCAATAGACTGAATATCTGAACAGCAAAATTTTGTCACTGGGAAATCTTGTTCAAACAGCTGAGAAGCGAGTGTGACACTGTTTACATTTATTTTTCCCGTCAAAAGGAGTTGGCTTTTTCGGGAAAGGTTTTGGTGAAACACTGAAAAACTCATTTTCTAGAGCTATCGAACAGGATGAAAGTATTGAGAACACTATGAAATAAAAATGTTAGTTAGGCTAGGGTTCCAAGTAATGTTTTACTGTGCCTTTAAAAAGCCGGTATGACACCCGTGTTAAAATGAAAAGTCTCATTGCTCAAAACAACAGACCAGGGGAATGGCAGAGTGTCTCTAGAACTCCTGGAATACGTTTTAGAAACCGAACATCTCTACTGAATTTTGAAATACTGAGAATTTGTATCCAAAGCGCTGTGAAAGGTAGGATAGACGTTCAAGTGGTCATAATGTTGAAAGTGCTGGTATATTTGTAAAAAAGGTTGTTTTACCAAATTAGAATTCACAATGAAAAAGCTTGAGACACTGGAAGAGAGAGACTCCAACTCGGGAAATTCACAATGATAACCTAGGTTAATATCTAAGAAAGTGCTTCAAACACTAGGAATACGTGAATAAAGGGCCTTAATATCTGTAACACATTGTTTCCTGACAAGGAAATCGTGTTCAAAGAACATAGAACCGAGTTGGATACTGGTTACATTTATTATTCCTGGACAATGAGTTGGCAATTTTGAAAGAAGCCTGGTTAGGCCATTAAACAGGATGTGATGACGTCACCAAGGGGGAGGGGCCACGTGGGCAGGATTAATTGATCCCAGGTGATAATGATTTGGCCAGGGGATCAGCTGGGAGTGATGACGTCATCGAGATTAGTTCTGGTATTAGGGTTAGAGAATTGGGGCTCTGTTCATGGTTAGGGTTAGGATAAGGTTTTGGGCTAGGTAGGGTCCAGGCTCAGGTGTGGGCTAGGTTTATGGTTTGGGTTAGAGGGTTAGGGACAGGCTGACGGTCACAGTGTAGTAATGGTGGCTATTCACAATGAATGAGCTTCAATCACTGGACAATTTGGTGTGTAGCACTCAGAACTTACGACTCCAGACTAGGGAAATATTTAGAAATGTGCTTCACACAATAGGAATATATATTCCAATAGACTGAATATCTGAACAGCATAATTTTGTCACTGGGAAATTTTGTTCAAACAGCTGACAAGCGAGTGTGACACTGTTTACATTTATTTTTCCCGTCAAAAGGAGTTGGCTTTTTCGGGAAAGGTTTTGGTGAAACACTGAAAAACTCATTTTCTAGAGCTATCGAACAGGATGAAAGTATTGAGAACACTATGAAATAAAAATGTTAGTTAGGCTAGGGTTCCAAGTAATGTTTTACTGTGCCTTTAAAAAGCCGGTATGACACCCGTGTTAAAATGAAAAGTCTCATTGCTCAAAACAACAGACCAGGGGAATGGCAGAGTGTCTCTAGAACTCCTAGAATATGTTTTAGAACCCGAATATCTCTACTGAATTTTGAAATACTGAGAATTTGTATCCAAAGCGCTGTGAAAGGTAGGATAGACGTTCAAGTGGTCATAATGTTGAAAGTGCTGGTATATTTGTAAAAAAGGTTGTTTTACCAAATTAGAATTCACAATGAAAAAGCTTGAGACACTGGAAGAGAGAGACTCCAACTCGGGAAATTCACAATGATAACGTATGTTAATATCTAAGAAAGTGCTTCAAACACTAGGAATACGTGAATATAGGGCCTTAATATCTGTAACACACTGTTTCCTGACAAGGAAATCGTGTTCAAAGAACATAGAACCGAGTTGGATACTGGTTACATTTATTATTCCTGGACAATGAGTTGGCAATTTTGAAAGAAGCCTGGTTAGGCCATTAAACAGGATGTGATGACGTCACCAAGGGGGAGGGGCCACGTGGGCAGGCTTAATTGATCCCAAGTGATAATGATTTGGCCAGGGGACCAGCAGGGAGTGATGATGTCATCGAGATTAGTTCTGGTATTAGGGTTAGAGAATTGGGGCTCTGTTCATGGTTAGGGTTAGGGTAAGGTTTTGGGCTAGGTAGCTTTCAGGCTCAGTTGTGGGCTAGATTTAGGCTTTGGGTTTGAGGGTTAGGGACAGGCTGACGGTCACAGTGTAGTAATGTTGGCTATTCACAATGAATGAGCTTCAATCACTGGACAATTTGGTGTGTAGCACTCAGAACTTACGACTCCAGACTAGGAAAATATTTAGAAATGTGCTTCACACAATAGGAATACATATTCCAATAGACTGAATATCTGAACAGCACTATTTTGTCACTGGGAAATCTTGTTCAAACAGCTGAGAAACGAGTGTGACATCGTTAACATTTATTTTGCCCGTCAAAAGGAGTTGGCGTTTTCGGGAAAAGGTTTTGGTGAAACACTGAAAAACTCATTTTCCTAGAGCTATCGAACAGTATGAAAGTATTGAGAACACTATAAAATAAAAATGTTAGTTAGGCTAGGGTTCCAAGTAATGTTTTACTGTGACTTAAAAAGCCAGTATGACACCCGTGTTAAAATGAAAATTCTCATTGCTCAAAACAACAGACAGGGGAATGGCAGAGTGTCTCTAGAACTCCTGGAATACGTTTTAGAACCCGAACATCTCTACTGAATTTTGAAATACTGAGAACTTGTATCCAAAGCGCTGTGAAAGGTAGGATAGAGTTTCAAGTGGTAATAATGTTGAAAGTGCTGGTATATTTGTAAAAAAGGTTGTTTTACCAAATTAGAATTCACAATGAAAAAGGTTGAGACACTGGAAGAGAGAGACTCCAACTCGGGAAATTCACAATGATAACGTAGGTGAATATCTAAGAAAGTGCTTCAAACACTAGGAATACGTGAATAAAGGGTCTTAATATCTGTAACACATTGTTTCCTGACAAGGAAATCGTGTTCCAAGAACATAGAACCGAGTTGGATACTGGTTACATTTTTTTTCCGGGAAAATGAGTTGGCGATTTTGAAAGAAGCCTGGTTAGGCTATTAAACTGGATGTGATGACGTCACCAAGGGGGAGGGGCCACGTGGGCAGGCTTAATTGATCCCAGGTGATATTGATTTGGCCAGGGGACCAGCAGGGAGTGATGACGTCATCGAGATTAGTTCTGTTATTAGGGTTAGAGAATTGGGGCTCTGTTCATGGTTAGGGTTAGGATAAGGTTTTGGGCTAGGTAGGGTCCAGGTTCAGGTGTGGGCTAGGTTTAGGGTTTGGGTTAGAGGGTTAGGGACAGGCTGACGGTCACAAGTTAGTAATGTTGGCTATTCACAATGAATGAGCTTCAATCACTGGACAATTTGGTGGGTAGCACTCAGAACTTACGACTCCAGACTAGGGAAATATTTAGAAATGTGCTTCACACAATAGGAATACATATTCCTATAGACTGAATATCTGAACAGCATAATTTTGTCACTGGGAAATCTTGTTCAAACAGCTGAGAAGCGAGTGTGACACTGTTTACATTTATTTTTCCCGTCAAAAGGAGTTGGCTTTTTCGGGAAAAGGTTTTGGTGAAAGACTGAAAAACTCATTTTCTAGAGCTATCGAACAGGATGAAAGTATTGAGAACACTATGAAATAAAAATGTTAGTTAGGCTAGGGTTCCAAGTAATGTTTTACTGTGCCTTTAAAAAGCCGGTATGACACCCGTGTTAAAATGAAAAGTCTCATTGCTCAAAACAACAGACCAGGGGAATGGCAGAGTGTCTCTAGAACTCCTAGAATATGTTTTAGAACCCGAATATCTCTACTGAATGTTGAAATACTGAGAATTTGTATCCAAAGCGCTGTGAAAGGTAGGATAGACGTTCAAGTGGTCATAATGTTGAAAGTGCTGGTATATTTGTAAAAAAGGTTGTTTTACCAAATTAGAATTCACAATGAAAAAGCTTGAGACACTGGAAGAGAGAGACTCCAACTCGGGAAATTCACAATGATAACGTATGTTAATATCTAAGAAAGTGCTTCAAACACTAGGAATACGTGAATATAGGGCCTTAATATCTGTAACACACTGTTTCCTGACAAGGAAATCGTGTTCAAAGAACATAGAACCGAGTTGGATACTGGTTACATTTATTATTCCTGGACAATGAGTTGGCAATTTTGAAAGAAGCCTGGTTAGGCCATTAAACCGGATGTGATGACGTCACCAAGGGGGAGGGGCCACGTGGGCAGGATTAATTGATCCCAGGTGATAATGATTTGGCCAGGGGACCAGCTGGGAGTGATGACGTCATCGAGATTAGTTCTGGTATTAGGGTTAGAGAATTGGGGCTCTGTTCATGGTTAGGGTTAGGATAAGGTTTTGGGCTAGTTAGTGTCCAGGCTCAGGTGTGGGCTAGGTTTAGGGTTTGGGTTAGAGGGTTACGGACAGGCTGACGGTCACAGTGTAGTAATGGTGGCTATTCACAATGAATGAGCTTCAATCACTGGACAATTTGTTGTGTAGCACTCAGAACTTACGACTCCAGACTAGGGAAATATTTAGAAATGTGCTTCACACAATAGGAATATATATTCCAATAGACTGAATATCTGAACAGCAAAATTTTGTCACTGGGAAATCTTGTTCAAACAGCTGAGAAGCGAGTGTGACACTGTTTACATTTATTTTTCCCGTCAAAAGGAGTTGGCTTTTTCGGGAAAAGGTTTTGGTGAAACACTGAAAAACTCATTTTCTAGAGCTATCGAACAGGATGAAAGTATTGAGAACACTATGAAATAAAAATGTTAGTTAGGCTAGGGTTCCAAGTAATGTTTTACTGTGCCTTTAAAAAGCCGGTATGACACCCGTGTTAAAATGAAAAGTCTCATTGCTCAAAACAACAGACCAGGGGAATGGCAGAGTGTCTCTAGAACTCCTGGAATACGTTTTAGAACCCGAACATCTCTACTGAATTTTGAAATACTGAGAATTTGTATCCAAATCGCTGTGAAAGGTAGGATACACGTTCAAGTGGTCATAATGTTGAAAGTGCTGGTATATTTGTAAAAAAGGTTGTTTTACCAAATTAGAATTCACAATGAAAAAGCTTGAGACACTGGAAGAGAGAGACTCCAACTCGGGAAATTCACAATGATAACCTAGGTTAATATCTAAGAAAGTGCTTCAAACACTAGGAATACGTGAATAAAGGGCCTTAATATCTGTAACACATTGTTTCCTGACAAGGAAATCGTGTTCAAAGAACATAGAACCGAGTTGGATACTGGTTACATTTATTATTCCTGGACAATGAGTTGGCAATTTTGAAAGAAGCCCGGTTAGGCCATTAAACAGGATGTGATGACGTCACCAAGGGGGAGGGGCCACGTGGGCAGGCTTAATTGATCCCAGGTGATAATGATTTGGCCAGGGGACCAGCTGGGAGTGATGACGTCATCGAGATTAGTTCTGGTATTGGGGTTAGAGAATTGGGGCTCTGTTCATGGTTAGGGTTAGGATAAGGTTTTGGGCTAGGTAGGGTCCAGGCTCAGGTGTGGGCTAGGTTTATGGTTTGGGTTAGAGGGTTAGGGACAGGCTGACAGTCACAGTGTAGTAATGGTGGCTATTCACAATGAATGAGCTTCAATCACTGGATAATTTGGTGTGTAGCACTCAGAACTTACGACTCCAGACTAGGGAAATATTTAGAAATGTGCTTCACACAATAGGAATATATATTCCTATAGACTGAATATCTGAACAGCATAATTTTGTCACTGGGAAATCTTGTTCAAACAACTGAGAAGCGAGTGTGACACTGTTTACATTTATTTTTCCCGTCAAAAGGAGTTGGCTTTTTCGGGAAAAGGTTTTGGTGAAACACTGAAAAACTCATTTTCTAGAGCTATCGAACAGGATGAAAGTATTGAGAACACTATGAAATAAAAATGTTAGTTAGGCTAGGGTTCCAAGTAATGTTTTACTGTGCCTTTAAAAAGCCAGTATGACACCCGTGTTAAAATGAAAAGTCTCATTGCTCAAAACAACAGACCAGGGGAATGGCAGAGTGTCTCTAGAACTCCTGGAATACGTTTTAGAACCCGAACATCTCTAATGAATTTTGAAATACTGAGAATGTGTATCCAAGCGCTGTGAAAGGTAGGATAGACGTTCAAGTGGTCATAATGTTGAAAGTGCTGGTATATTTGTAAAAAAGGTTGTTTTACCAAATTAGAATTCACAATGAAAAAGCTTGAGACACTGGAAGAGAGAGACTCCAACTCGGGAAATTCACAATGATAACGTATGTTAATATCTAAGAAAGTGCTTCAAACACTAGGAATACGTGAATATAGGGCCTTAATATCTGTAACACATTGTTTCCTGACAAGGAAATCGTGTTCAAAGAACATAGAACCGAGTTGGATACTGGTTACATTTATTATTCCTGGACAATGAGTTGGCAATTTTGAAAGAAGCCTGGTTAGGCCATTAAACCGGATGTGATGATGTCACCAAGGGGGAGGGGCCACGTGGGCAGGATTAATTGATCCCAGGTGATAATGATTTGGCCAGGGGATCAGCTGGGAGTGATGACGTCATCGAGATTAGTTCTGGTATTAGGGTTAGAGAATTGGGGCTCTGTTCATGGTTAGGGTTAGGATAAGGTTTTGGGCTAGGTAGGGTCCAGGCTCAGGTGTGGGCTAGGTTTAGGGTTTGGGTTAGAGGGTTAGGGACAGGCTGACGGTCACAGTGTAGTAATGGTGGCTATTCACAATGAATGAGCTTCAATCACTGGACAATTTGGTGTGTAGCACTCAGAACTTACGACTCCAGACTAGGGAAATATTTAGAAATGTGCTTCACACAATAGGAATATATATTCCAATAGACTGAATATCTGAACAGCATAATTTTGTCACTGGGAAATTTTGTTCAAACAGCTGACAAGCGAGTGTGACACTGTTTACATTTATTTTTCCCGTCAAAAGGAGTTGGCTTTTTCGGGAAAGGTTTTGGTGAAACACTGAAAAACTCATTTTCTAGAGCTATCGAACAGGATGAAAGTATTGAGAACACTATGAAATAAAAATGTTAGTTAGGCTAGGGTTCCAAGTAATGTTTTACTGTGCCTTTAAAAAGCCGGTATGACACCCGTGTTAAAATGAAAAGTCTCATTGCTCAAAACAACAGACCAGGGGAATGGCAGAGTGTCTCTAGAACTCCTAGAATATGTTTTAGAACCCGAATATCTCTACTGAATTTTGAAATACTGAGAATGTGTATCCAAAGCGCTGTGAAAGGTAGGATAGACGTTCAAGTGGTCATAATGTTGAAAGTGCTGGTATATTTGTAAAAAAGGTTGTTTTACCAAATTAGAATTCACAATGAAAAAGCTTGAGACACTGGAAGAGAGAGACTCCAACTCGGGAAATTCACAATGATAACCTAGGTTAATATCTAAGAAAGTGCTTCAAACACTAGGAATACGTGAATATAGGGCCTTAATATCTGTAACACACTGTTTCCTGACAAGGAAATCGTGTTCAAAGAACATAGAACCGAGTTGGATACTGGTTACATTTATTATTCCTGGACAATGAGTTGGCAATTTTGAAAGAAGCCTGGTTAGGCCATTAAACCGGATGTGATGACGTCACCAAGGGGGAGGGGCCACGTGGGCAGGCTGAATTGATCCCAGGTGATAATGATTTGGCCAGGGGACCAGCTGGGAGTGATGACGTCATGGAGATTAGTTCTGTTATTAGGGTTAGAGAATTGGGGCTCTGTTCATGGTTAGGGTTAGGATAAGGTTTTGGGCTAGGTAGGGTCCAGGCTCAGGTGTGGGCTAGGTTTAGGGTTTGGGTTAGAGGGTTAGGGACAGGCTGACGGTCACAGTGTAGTAATGGTGGCTATTCACAATGAATGAGCTTCAATCACTGGACAATTTGTTGTGTAGCACTCAGAACTTACGACTCCAGACTAGGGAAATATTTAGAAATGTGCTTCACACAATAGGAATATATATTCCAATAGACTGAATATCTGAACAGCAAAATTTTGTCACTGGGAAATCTTGTTCAAACAGCTGAGAAGCGAGTGTGACACTGTTTACATTTATTTTTCCCGTCAAAAGGAGTTGGCTTTTTCGGGAAAGGTTTTGGTGAAACACTGAAAAACTCATTTTCTAGAGCTATCGAACAGGATGAAAGTATTGAGAACACTATGAAATAAAAATGTTAGTTAGGCTAGGGTTCCAAGTAATGTTTTACTGTGCCTTTAAAAAGCCGGTATGACACCCGTGTTAAAATGAAAAGTCTCATTGCTCAAAACAACAGACCAGGGGAATGGCAGAGTGTCTCTAGAACTCCTGGAATACGTTTTAGAAACCGAACATCTCTACTGAATTTTGAAATACTGAGAATTTGTATCCAAAGCGCTGTGAAAGGTAGGATAGACGTTCAAGTGGTCATAATGTTGAAAGTGCTGGTATATTTGTAAAAAAGGTTGTTTTACCAAATTAGAATTCACAATGAAAAAGCTTGAGACACTGGAAGAGAGAGACTCCAACTCGGGAAATTCACAATGATAACCTAGGTTAATATCTAAGAAAGTGCTTCAAACACTAGGAATACGTGAATAAAGGGCCTTAATATCTGTAACACATTGTTTCCTGACAAGGAAATCGTGTTCAAAGAACATAGAACCGAGTTGGATACTGGTTACATTTATTATTCCTGGACAATGAGTTGGCAATTTTGAAAAAAGCCTGGTTAGGCCATTAAACAGGATGTGATGATGTCACCAAGGGGGAGGGGCCACGTGGGCAGGATTAATTGATCCCAGGTGATAATGATTTGGCCAGGGGATCAGCTGGGAGTGATGACGTCATCGAGATTAGTTCTGGTATTAGGGTTAGAGAATTGGGGCTCTGTTCATGGTTAGGGTTAGGATAAGGTTTTGGGCTAGGTAGGGTCCAGGCTCAGGTGTGGGCTAGGTTTAGGGTTTGGGTTAGAGGGTTAGGGACAGGCTGACGGTCACAGTGTAGTAATGGTGGCTATTCACAATGAATGAGCTTCAATCACTGGACAATTTGGTGTGTAGCACTCAGAACTTACGACTCCAGACTAGGGAAATATTTAGAAATGTGCTTCACACAATAGGAATATATATTCCAATAGACTGAATATCTGAACAGCATAATTTTGTCACTGGGAAATTTTGTTCAAACAGCTGACAAGCGAGTGTGACACTGTTTACATTTATTTTTCCCGTCAAAAGGAGTTGGCTTTTTCGGGAAAGGTTTTGGTGAAACACTGAAAAACTCATTTTCTAGAGCTATCGAACAGGATGAAAGTATTGAGAACACTATGAAATAAAAATGTTAGTTAGGCTAGGGTTCCAAGTAATGTTTTACTGTGCCTTTAAAAAGCCGGTATGACACCCGTGTTAAAATGAAAAGTCTCATTGCTCAAAACAACAGACCAGGGGAATGGCAGAGTGTCTCTAGAACTCCTAGAATATGTTTTAGAACCCGAATATCTCTACTGAATTTTGAAATACTGAGAATTTGTATCCAAAGCGCTGTGAAAGGTAGGATAGACGTTCAAGTGGTCATAATGTTGAAAGTGCTGGTATATTTGTAAAAAAGGTTGTTTTACCAAATTAGAATTCACAATGAAAAAGCTTGAGACACTGGAAGAGAGAGACTCCAACTCGGGAAATTCACAATGATAACGTATGTTAATATCTAAGAAAGTGCTTCAAACACTAGGAATACGTGAATATAGGGCCTTAATATCTGTAACACACTGTTTCCTGACAAGGAAATCGTGTTCAAAGAACATAGAACCGAGTTGGATACTGGTTACATTTATTATTCCTGGACAATGAGTTGGCAATTTTGAAAGAAGCCTGGTTAGGCCATTAAACAGGATGTGATGACGTCACCAAGGGGGAGGGGCCACGTGGGCAGGCTTAATTGATCCCAGGTGATAATGATTTGGCCAGGGGACCAGCAGGGAGTGATGATGTCATCGAGATTAGTTCTGGTATTAGGGTTAGAGAATTGGGGCTCTGTTCATGGTTAGGGTTAGGGTAAGGTTTTGGGCTAGGTAGCTTTCAGGCTCAGTTGTGGGCTAGATTTAGGCTTTGGGTTTGAGGGTTAGGGACAGGCTGACGGTCACAGTGTAGTAATGTTGGCTATTCACAATGAATGAGCTTCAATCACTGGACAATTTGGTGTGTAGCACTCAGAACTTACGACTCCAGACTAGGAAAATATTTAGAAATGTGCTTCACACAATAGGAATACATATTCCAATAGACTGAATATCTGAACAGCACTATTTTGTCACTGGGAAATCTTGTTCAAACAGCTGAGAAACGAGTGTGACATCGTTAACATTTATTTTGCCCGTCAAAAGGAGTTGGCGTTTTCGGGAAAAGGTTTTGGTGAAACACTGAAAAACTCATTTTTCTAGAGCTATCGAACAGTATGAAAGTATTGAGAACACTATAAAATAAAAATGTTAGTTAGGCTAGGGTTCCAAGTAATGTTTTACTGTGACTTTAAAAAGCCAGTATGACACCCGTGTTAAAATGAAAATTCTCATTGCTCAAAACAACAGACAGGGGAATGGCAGAGTGTCTCTAGAACTCCTGGAATACGTTTTAGAACCCGAACATCTCTACTGAATTTTGAAATACTGAGAACTTGTATCCAAAGCGCTGTGAAAGGTAGGATAGAGTTTCAAGTGGTAATAATGTTGAAAGTGCTGGTATATTTGTAAAAAAGGTTGTTTTACCAAATTAGAATTCACAATGAAAAAGGTTGAGACACTGGAAGAGAGAGACTCCAACTCGGGAAATTCACAATGATAACGTAGGTGAATATCTAAGAAAGTGCTTCAAACACTAGGAATACGTGAATAAAGGGTCTTAATATCTGTAACACATTGTTTCCTGACAAGGAAATCGTGTTCCAAGAACATAGAACCGAGTTGGATACTGGTTACATTTTTTTTCCGGGAAAATGAGTTGGCGATTTTGAAAGAAGCCTGGTTAGGCTATTAAACTGGATGTGATGACGTCACCAAGGGGGAGGGGCCACGTGGGCAGGCTTAATTGATCCCAGGTGATATTGATTTGGCCAGGGGACCAGCAGGGAGTGATGACGTCATCGAGATTAGTTCTGTTATTAGGGTTAGAGAATTGGGGCTCTGTTCATGGTTAGGGTTAGGATAAGGTTTTGGGCTAGGTAGGGTCCAGGTTCAGGTGTGGGCTAGGTTTAGGGTTTGGGTTAGAGGGTTAGGGACAGGCTGACGGTCACAAGTTAGTAATGTTGGCTATTCACAATGAATGAGCTTCAATCACTGGACAATTTGGTGGGTAGCACTCAGAACTTACGACTCCAGACTAGGGAAATATTTAGAAATGTGCTTCACACAATAGGAATACATATTCCTATAGACTGAATATCTGAACAGCATAATTTTGTCACTGGGAAATCTTGTTCAAACAGCTGAGAAGCGAGTGTGACACTGTTTACATTTATTTTTCCCGTCAAAAGGAGTTGGCTTTTTCGGGAAAAGGTTTTGGTGAAAGACTGAAAAACTCATTTTCTAGAGCTATCGAACAGGATGAAAGTATTGAGAACACTATGAATTAAAAATGTTAGTTAGGCTAGGGTTCCAAGTAATGTTTTACTGTGCCTTTAAAAAGCCAGTATGACACCCGTGTTAAAATGAAAAGTCTGATTGCTCAAAACAACAGACCAGGGGAATGTCAGAGTGTCTCTAGAACTCCTGGAATACGTTTTAGAACCCGAACATCTCTACTGAATTTTGAAATACTGAGAATGTGTATCCAAAGCGCTGTGAAAGGTAGGATAGACGTTCAAGTGGTCATAATGTTGAAAGTGCTGGTATATTTGTAAAAAAGGTTGTTTTACCAAATTAGAATTCACAATGAAAAAGCTTGAGACACTGGAAGAGAGAGACTCCAACTCGGGAAATTCACAATGATAACGTATGTTAATATCTAAGAAAGTGCTTCAAACACTAGGAATACGTGAATATAGGGCCTTAATATCTGTAACACACTGTTTCCTGACAAGGAAATCGTGTTCAAAGAACATAGAACCGAGTTGGATACTGGTTACATTTATTATTCCTGGACAATGAGTTGGCAATTTTGAAAGAAGCCTGGTTAGGCCATTAAACCGGATGTGATGACGTCACCAAGGGGGAGGGGCCACGTGGGCAGGATTAATTGATCCCAGGTGATAATGATTTGGCCAGGGGACCAGCTGGGAGTGATGACGTCATCGAGATTAGTTCTGGTATTGGGGTTAGAGAATTGGGGCTCTGTTCATGGTTAGGGTTAGGATAAGCTTTTGGGCTAGGTAGGGTCCAGGCTCAGGTGTGGGCTAGGTTTATGGTTTGGGTTAGAGGGTTAGGGACAGGCTGACGGTCACAGTGTAGTAATGGTGGCTATTCACAATGAATGAGCTTCAATCACTGGATAATTTGGTGTGTAGCACTCAGAACTTACGACTCCAGACTAGGGAAATATTTAGAAATGTGCTTCACACAATAGGAATATATATTCCTATAGACTGAATATCTGAACAGCATAATTTTGTCACTGGGAAATCTTGTTCAAACAGCTGAGAAGCGAGTGTGACACTGTTTACATTTATTTTTCCCGTCAAAAGGAGTTGGCTTTTTCGGGAAAAGGTTTTGGTGAAACACTGAAAAACTCATTTTCTAGAGCTATCGAACAGGATGAAAGTATTGAGAACACTATGAAATAAAAATGTTAGTTAGGCTAGGGTTCCAAGTAATGTTTTACTGTGCCTTTAAAAAGCCGGTATGACACCCGTGTTAAAATGAAAAGTCTCATTGCTCAAAACAACAGACCAGGGGAATGGCAGAGTGTCTCTAGAACTCCTGGAATACGTTTTAGAACCCGAACATCTCTACTGAATTTTGAAATACTGAGAATGTGTATCCAAAGCGCTGTGAAAGGTAGGATAGACGTTCAAGTGGTCATAATGTTGAAAGTGCTGGTATATTTGTAAAAAAGGTTGTTTTACCAAATTAGAATTCACAATGAAAAAGCTTGAGACACTGGAAGAGAGAGACTCCAAATCGGGAAATTCACAATGATAACGTAGGTTAATATCTAAGAAAGTGCTTCAAACACTAGGAATACGTGAATAAAGGGCCTTAATATCTGTAACACATTGTTTCCTGACAAGGAAATCGTGTTCAAAGAACATAGAACCGAGTTGGATACTGGTTACATTTATTATTCCTGGACAATGAGTTGGCAATTTTGAAAGAAGCCTGGTTAGGCCATTAAACCGGATGTGATGATGTCACCAAGGCGGAGGGGCCACGTGGGCAGGATTAATTGATCCCAGGTGATAATGATTTGGCCAGGGGAAAAGCTGGGAGTGATGACGTCATCGAGATTAGTTCTGGTATTAGGGTTAGAGAATTGGGGCTCTGTTCATGGTTAGGGTTAGGATAAGGTTTTGGGCTAGGTAGGGTCCAGGCTCAGGTGTGGACTAGGTTTAGTGTTTGGGTTAGAGGGTTAGGGACAGGCTGACGGTCACAGTGTAGTAATGGTGGCTATTCACAATGAATGAGCTTCAATCACTTGACAATTTGGTGTGTAGCACTCAGAACTTACGACTCCAGACTAGGGAAATGTTTAGAAATGTGCTTCACACAATAGGAATATATATTCCAATAGACTGAATATCTGAGCAGCATAATTTTGTCAGTGGGAAATCTTGTTCAACAGCTGAGAAGCGAGTGTGACACTGTTTACATTTATTTTTCCCGTCAAAAGGAGTTGGCTTTTTCGGGAAAAGGTTTTGGTGAAACACTGAAAAACTCATTTTCTAGAGCTATCGAACAGTATGAAAGTATTGAGAACACTATGAAATAAAAATGTTAGTTAGGCTAGGGTTCCAAGTAATGTTTTACTGTGCCTTTAAAAAGCCGGTATGACACCCGTGTTAAAATGAAAAGTCTCATTGCTCAAAACAACAGACCAGGGGAATGGCAGAGTGTCTCTAGAACTCCTGGAATATGTTTTAGAACCCGAACATCTCTACTGAATTTTGAAATACTGAGAATTTGTATCCAAAGCGCTGTGAAAGGTAGGATAGACGTTCAAGTGGTCATAATGTTGAAAGTGCTGGTATATTTGTAAAAAAGGTTGTTTTACCAAATTGGAATTCACAAAGAAAAAGCTTGAGACACTGGAAGAGAGATACTCCAACTCGGGAAATTCACAATGATAACCTATGTTAATATCTAAGAAAGTGCTTCAAACACTAGGAATACGTGAATAAAGGGCCTTAATATCTGTAACACATTGTTTCCTGACAAGGAAATCGTGTTCAAAGAACATAGAACCGAGTTGGATACTGGTTACATTTATTATTCCTGGACAATGAGTTGGCAATTTTGAAAGAAGCCTGGTTAGGCCATTAAACAGGATGTGATGACGTCACCAAGGGGGAGGGGCCACGTGGGCAGGCTTAATTGATCCCAGGTGATAATGATTTGGCCAGGGGACCAGCAGGGAGTGATGATGTCATCGAGATTAGTTCTGGTATTAGGGTTAGAGAATTGGGGCTCTGTTCATGGTTAGGGTTAGGGTAAGGTTTTGGGCTAGGTAGCTTTCAGGCTCAGTTGTGTGCTAGATTTAGGCTTTGGGTTAGAGGGTTAGGGACAGGCTGACGGTCACAGTGTAGTAATGTTGGCTATTCACAATGAATGAGCTTCAATCACTGGACAATTTGGTGTGTAGCACTCAGAACTTACGACTCCAGACTAGGAAAATATTTAGAAATGTGCTTCACACAATAGGAATACATATTCCAATAGACTGAATATCTGAACAGCACTATTTTGTCACTGGGAAATCTTGTTCAAACAGCTGAGAAACGAGTGTGACACCGTTAACATTTATTTTGCCCGTCAAAAGGAGTTGGCGTTTTCGGGAAAAGGTTTTGGTGAAACACTGAAAAACTCATTTTCCTAGAGCTATCGAACAGTATGAAAGTATTGAGAACACTATAAAATAAAAATGTTAGTTAGGCTAGGGTTCCAAGTAATGTTTTACTGTGCCTTTAAAAAGCCAGTATGACACCCGTGTTAAAATGAAAATTCTCATTGCTCAAAACAACAGACAGGGGAATGGCAGAGTGTCTCTAGAACTCCTGGAATACGTTTTAGAACCCGAACATCTCTACTGAATTTTGAAATACTGAGAACTTGTATCCAAAGCGCTGTGAAAGGAAGGATAGAGTTTCAAGTGGTAATAATGTTGAAAGTGCTGGTATATTTGTAAAAAAGGTTGTTTTACCAAATTAGAATTCACAATGAAAAAGGTTAAGACACTGGAAGAGAGAGACTCCAACTCGGGAAATTCACAATGATAACGTAGGTGAATATCTAAGAAAGTGCTTCAAACACTAGGAATACGTGAATAAAGGGTCTTAATATCTGTAACACATTGTTTCCTGACAAGGAAATCGTGTTCCAAGAACATAGAACCGAGTTGGATACTGGTTACATTTTTTTTCCGGGAAAATGAGTTGGCGATTTTGAAAGAAGCCTGGTTAGGCTATTAAACTGGATGTGATGACGTCACCAAGGGGGAGGGGCCACGTGGGCAGGCTTAATTGATCCCAGGTGATATTGATTTGGCCAGGGGACCAGCAGGGAGTGATGACGTCATCGAGATTAGTTCTGTTATTAGGGTTAGAGAATTGGGGCTCTGTTCATGGTTAGGGTTAGGATAAGGTTTTGGGCTAGGTAGGGTCCAGGTTCAGGTGTGGGCTAGGTTTAGGGTTTGGGTTAGAGGGTTAGGGACAGGCTGACGGTCACAAGTTAGTAATGTTGGCTATTCACAATGAATGAGCTTCAATCACTGGACAATTTGGTGTGTAGCACTCAGAACTTACGACTCCAGACTAGGGAAATATTTAGAAATGTGCTTCACACAATAGGAATACATATTCCAATAGACTGAATATCTGAACAGCACAATTTTGTCCCTGGGAAATCTTGTTCAAACAGCTGAGAAGCGAGTGTGACACTGTTTACATTGATTTTTCCCGTCAAAAGGAGTTGGCGTTTTTGGGAAAAGGTTTTGGTGAAACACTGAAAAACTCATTTTCCTAGAGCTATAGAACAGTATGAAAGTATTGAGAACACTATGAAATAAAAATGTTAATTAGGCTAGGGTTCCAAGTAATGTTTTACTGTGCCTTTAAAAAGCCGGTATGACACCCGTGTTAAAATGAAAAGTCTCATTGCTCAAAACAACAGACCAGGGGAATGGCAGAGTGTCTCTAGAACTCCTGGAATACGTTTTAGAACCCGAACATCTCTACTGAATTTTGAAACACAGAGAATTTGTATCCAAAGCGCTGTGAAAGGTAGGATAGACGTTCAAGTGGTCATAATGTTGAAAGTGCTGGTATATTTGTAAAAAAGGTTGTTTTACCAAATTAGAATTCACAATGAAAAAGCTTGAGACACTGGAAGAGAGAGACTCCAACTCGGGAAATTCACAATGATAACGTAGGTTAATATCTAAGAAAGTGCTTCAAACACTAGGAATACGTGAATAAAGGGCCTTAATATCTGTAACACATTGTTTCCTGACAAGGAAATCGTGTTCAAAGAACATAGAACCGAGTTGGATACTGGTTACATTTTTTATTCCTAGACAATGAGTTGGCGATTTTGAAAGAAGCCTGGTTAGGCCATTAAACTGGATGTGATGACGTCACCAAGGGGGAGTGGCCACGTGGGCAGGCTTAATTGATCCCAGGTGATAATGATTTGGCCAGGGGACCAACTGGGAGTGATGACGTCATCGAGATTAGTTCTGGTATTAGGGTTAGAGAATTGGGGCTCTGTTCAAGGTTAGGGTTAGGATAAGGTTTTGGGCTAGGTAGGGTCCAGGCTCAGGTGTGGGCTAGGTTTAGGGTTTGGGTTAGAGGGTTAGGGACAGGCTGAAGGTCACAGTTTAGTAATGTTGGCTATTCACAATGAATGAGCTTCAATCACTGGACAATTTGTTGTGTAGCACTCAGAACTTACGACTCCAGACTAGGGAAATATTTAGAAATGTGCTTCACACAATAGGAATACATATTCCAATAGACTGAATATCTGAACAGCACTATTTTGTCACTGGGAAATCTTGTTCAAACAGCTGAGAAATGAGTGTGACACCGTTAACATTTATTTTGCCCGTCAAAAGGAGTTGGCGTTTTCGGGAAAAGGTTTTGGTGAAACACAGAAAAACTCATTTTCCTAGAGCTATCGAACAGTATGAAAGTATTGAGAACACTATAAAATAAAAATGTTAGTTAGGCTAGGGTTCCAAGTAATGTTTTACTGTGCCTTTAAAAAGCCAGTATGACACCCGTGTTAAAATGAAAAGTCTCATTGCTCAAAACAACAGACCAGGGGAATGGCAGAGTGTCTCTAGAACTCCTGGAATACGTTTTAGAACCCGAACATCTCTACTGAATTTTGAAATACTGAGAACTTGTATCCAAAGCGCTGTGAAAGGAAGGATAGAGTTTCAAGTGGTAATAATGTTGAAAGTGCTGGTATATTTGTAAAAAAGGTTGTTTTACCAAATTAGAATTCACAATGAAAAAGGTTAAGACACTGGAAGAGAGAGACTCCAACTCGGGAAATTCACAATGATAACGTAGGTGAATATCTAAGAAAGTGCTTCAAACACTAGGAATACGTGAATAAAGGGTCTTAATATCTGTAACACATTGTTTCCTGACAAGGAAATCGTGTTCCAAGAACATAGAACCGAGTTGGATACTGGTTACATTTTTTTTCCGGGAAAATGAGTTGGCGATTTTGAAAGAAGCCTGGTTAGGCTATTAAACTGGATGTGATGACGTCACCAAGGGGGAGGGGCCACGTGGGCAGGCTTAATTGATCCCAGGTGATATTGATTTGGCCAGGGGACCAGCAGGGAGTGATGACGTCATCGAGATTAGTTCTGTTATTAGGGTTAGAGAATTGGGGCTCTGTTCATGGTTAGGGTTAGGATAAGGTTTTGGGCTAGGTAGGGTCCAGGTTCAGGTGTGGGCTAGGTTTAGGGTTTGGGTTAGAGGGTTAGGGACAGGCTGACGGTCACAAGTTAGTAATGTTGGCTATTCACAATGAATGAGCTTCAATCACTGGACAATTTGGTGTGTAGCACTCAGAACTTACGACTCCAGACTAGGGAAATATTTAGAAATGTGCTTCACACAATAGGAATACATATTCCAATAGACTGAATATCTGAACAGCACAATTTTGTCCCTGGGAAATCTTGTTCAAACAGCTGAGAAGCGAGTGTGACACTGTTTACATTGATTTTTCCCGTCAAAAGGAGTTGGCGTTTTTGGGAAAAGGTTTTGGTGAAACACTGAAAAACTCATTTTCCTAGAGCTATAGAACAGTATGAAAGTATTGAGAACACTATGAAATAAAAATGTTAATTAGGCTAGGGTTCCAAGTAATGTTTTACTGTGCCTTTAAAAAGCCGGTATGACACCCGTGTTAAAATGAAAAGTCTCATTGCTCAAAACAACAGACCAGGGGAATGGCAGAGTGTCTCTAGAACTCCTGGAATACGTTTTAGAACCCGAACATCTCTACTGAATTTTGAAACACAGAGAATTTGTATCCAAAGCGCTGTGAAAGGTAGGATAGACGTTCAAGTGGTCATAATGTTGAAAGTGCTGGTATATTTGTAAAAAAGGTTGTTTTACCAAATTAGAATTCACAATGAAAAAGCTTGAGACACTGGAAGAGAGAGACTCCAACTCGGGAAATTCACAATGATAACGTAGGTTAATATCTAAGAAAGTGCTTCAAACACTAGGAATACGTGAATAAAGGGCCTTAATATCTGTAACACATTGTTTCCTGACAAGGAAATCGTGTTCAAAGAACATAGAACCGAGTTGGATACTGGTTACATTTTTTATTCCTAGACAATGAGTTGGCGATTTTGAAAGAAGCCTGGTTAGGCCATTAAACTGGATGTGATGACGTCACCAAGGGGGAGTGGCCACGTGGGCAGGCTTAATTGATCCCAGGTGATAATGATTTGGCCAGGGGACCAACTGGGAGTGATGACGTCATCGAGATTAGTTCTGGTATTAGGGTTAGAGAATTGGGGCTCTGTTCAAGGTTAGGGTTAGGATAAGGTTTTGGGCTAGGTAGGGTCCAGGCTCAGGTGTGGGCTAGGTTTAGGGTTTGGGTTAGAGGGTTAGGGACAGGCTGAAGGTCACAGTTTAGTAATGTTGGCTATTCACAATGAATGAGCTTCAATCACTGGACAATTTGTTGTGTAGCACTCAGAACTTACGACTCCAGACTAGGGAAATATTTAGAAATGTGCTTCACACAATAGGAATACATATTCCAATAGACTGAATATCTGAACAGCACTATTTTGTCACTGGGAAATCTTGTTCAAACAGCTGAGAAATGAGTGTGACACCGTTAACATTTATTTTGCCCGTCAAAAGGAGTTGGCGTTTTCGGGAAAAGGTTTTGGTGAAACACAGAAAAACTCATTTTCCTAGAGCTATCGAACAGTATGAAAGTATTGAGAACACTATAAAATAAAAATGTTAGTTAGGCTAGGGTTCCAAGTAATGTTTTACTGTGCCTTTAAAAAGCCAGTATGACACCCGTGTTAAAATGAAAAGTCTCATTGCTCAAAACAACAGACCAGGGGAATGGCAGAGTGTCTCTAGAACTCCTGGAATACGTTTTAGAACCCGAACATCTCTACTGAATTTTGAAATACTGAGAACTTGTATCCAAAGCGCTGTGAAAGGTAGGATAGAGTTTCAAGTGGTAATAATGTTGAAAGTGCTGGTATATTTGTAAAAAAGGTTGTTTTACCAAATTAGAATTCACAATGAAAAAGGTTGAGACACTGGAAGAGAGAGACTCCAACTCGGGAAATTCACAATGATAACCTAGCTTAATATCTAAGAAACTGCTTCAAACACTAGGAATACGTGAATAAAGGGCCTTAATATCTGTAACACATTGTTTCCTGACAAGGAAATCGTGTTCAAAGAACATAGAACCGAGTTGGATACTGGTTACATTTTTTTTCCGGGAAAATGAGTTGGCGATTTTGAAAGAAGCCTGGTTAGGCTATTAAACTGGATGTGATGACGTCACCAAAGGGGAGGGGCCACGTGGGCAGGCTTAATTGATCCCAGGTGATATTGATTTGACCAGGGGACCAGCAGGGAGTGATGACGTCATCGAGATTAGTTCTGTTATTAGGGTTAGAGAATTGGGGCTCTGTTCATGGTTAGGGTTAGGATAAGGTTTTGGGCTAGGTAGGGTCCAGGCTCAGGTGTGGGCTAGGTTTAGGGTTTGGGTTAGAGGGTTAGGGACAGGCTGACGGTCACAAGTTAGTAATGTTGGCTATTCACAATGAATGAGCTTCAATCACTGGACAATTTGGTGTGTAGCACTCAGAACTTACGACTCCAGACTAGGGAAATATTTAGAAATGTGCTTCACACAATAGGAATACATATTCCAATAGACTGAATATCTGAACAGCACAATTTTGTCACTGGGAAATCTTGTTCAAACAGCTGAGAAGCGAGTGTGACACTGTTTACATTGATTTTTCCCGTCAAAAGGAGTTGGCGTTTTTGGGAAAAGGTTTTGGTGAAACACTGAAAAACTCATTTTCCTAGAGCTATAGAACAGTATGAAAGTATTGAGAACACTATGAAATAAAAATGTTAGTTAGGCTAGGGTTCCAAGTAATGGTTTACTGTGCCTTTAAAAAGCCGGTATGACACCCGTGTTAAAATGAAAAGTCTCATTGCTCAAAACAACAGACCAGGGGAATGGCAGAGTGTCTCTAGAACTCCTGGAATACGTTTTAGAACCCGAACATCTCTACTGAATTTTGAAATACTGAGAACTTGTATCCAAAGCGCTGTGAAAGGTAGGATAGAGTTTCAAGTGGTAATAATGTTGAAAGTGCTGGTATATTTGTAAAAAAGGTTGTTTTACCAAATTAGAATTCACAATGAAAAAGGTTGAGACACTGGAAGAGAGAGACTCCAACTCGGGAAATTCACAATGATAACCTAGCTTAATATCTAAGAAAGTTCTTCAAACACTAGGAATACGTGAATAAAGGGCCTTAATATCTGTAACACATTGTTTCCTGACAAGGAAATCGTGTTCAAAGAACATAGAACCGAGTTGGATACTGGTTACATTTTTTATTCCGGGAAAATGAGTTGGTGATTTTGAAAGAAGCCTTGTTAGGCCATTAAACCGGATGTGATGACATCACCAAGGGGGAGGGGCCACGAGGGCAGGCTTAATTGATCCCAGGTGATAATGATTTGGCCAGGGGACCAGCTGGGAGTGATGACATCGTGGAGATTAGTTCTGGTATTAGGGTTAGAGAATTGGGGCTCTGTTCATGGTTAGGGTTAGGATAAGGTTTTGGGCTAGGTAGGGTTCAGGCTCAGGTGTGGGCTAGGTTTAGGGTTTGGGTTAGAGGGTTAGGGACAGGTTGACGGTCACAGTGTAGTAATGGTGGCTATTCACAATGAATGAGCTTCAATCACTGGACAATTTGGTGTGTAGCACTCAGAACTTACGACTCCAGACTAGGGAAATATTTAGAAATGTGCTTCACACAGTAGGAATACATATTCCAATAGACTGAATATCTGAACAGCACAATTTTGTCACTGGGAAATCTTGTTCAAAGAGCTGAGAAGCGAGTGTGACACTCTTTACATTTATTTTTCCCGTCAAAAGGAGTTGGCGTTTTCGGGAAAAGGTTTTGGTGAAACACTGAAAAACTCATTTTCCTAGAGCTATCGAACAGTATGAAAGTATTGAGAACACTATGAAATAAAAATGTTAGTTAGGCTAGGGTTCCAAGTAATGTTTTACTGTGCCTTTAAAAAGGCGGTATGACACCCGTGTTAAAATGAAAAGTCTCATTGCTCAAAACAACAGACGAGGGGAATGGCAGAGTGTCTCTAGAACTCCTGGAATACGTTTTAGAACCCGAACATCTATACTGAATTTTGAAATACTGAGAATTTGTATCCAAAGTGCTGTGAAAGGTAGGATAGACTGTCAAGTGGTAATAATGTTGAAAGTGCTGGTATATTTGTAAAAAAGGTTGTTTTACCCAATTAGAATTCACAATGAAAGAGCTTGAGACACTGGAAGAGAGAGACTCCAACTCGGGAAATTCACAATGATAACCTAGGTTAATATCTAAGAAAGTGCTTCAAACACTAGGAATACGTGAATAAAGGGCCTTAATATCTGTAACACATTGTTTCCTGACAAGGAAATCATTTTCAAAGAACATAGAACCCAGTTGGATACTGGTTACATTTATTATTCAGGGCCAATGAGTTGGCTATTTTGAAAGAAGCCAGGTTAGGCCATTAAACTGGATGTGATGACGTCACCAAGGGGGAGGGGCCACGTGGGCAGGCTTAATTGATCCCAGGTGATAATGATTTGGCCAGGGGACCAGCTGGGAGTGATGACGTCATGGAGATTAGTTCTGTTATTAGGGTTAGAGAATTGGGGCTCTGTTTATGGTTAGGGTTAGGATAAGGTTTTGGGCTAGGTAGGGTCCAGGCTCAGGTGTGGGCTAGGTTTAGGGTTTGGGTTAGAGGGTTAGGGACAGGCTGACGGTCACAGTGTAGTAATGGTGGCTATTCACAATGAATGAGCTTCAATCACTAGACAATTTGTTGTGTAGCACTCAGAACTTACGACTCCAGACTAGGGAAATATTTAGAAATGTGCTTCACACAATGGGAATACATATCCAATAGACTGAATATCTGAACATCACAATTTTGTCACTGGGAAATCTTGTTCAAACAGCTGAGAAGCGAGTATGACACTGTTTACATTTATTTTTCCCTTCAAAAGGAGTTGGCGTTTTCGGGAAAAGGTTATGGTGAAACACTGAAAAATCATTTTCCTAGAGCTATCGAACAGTATGAAAGTATTGAGAACACTATGAAATAAAAATGTTAGTTAGGCTAGGGTTCCAAGTAATGGTTTACTGTGCCTTTAAAAAGCCGGTATGACACCCGTGTTAAAATGAAAAGTCTCATTGCTCAAAACAACAGACCAGGGGAATGGCAGAGTGTCTCTAGAACTCCTGGAATACGTTTTAGAACCCGAACATCTCTACTGAATTTTGAAATACTGAGAATTTGTATCCAAAGCGCTGTGAAAGGTAGGATAGAGTTTCAAGTGGTAATAATGTTGAAAGTGCTGGTATATTTGTAAAAAAGGTTGTTTTACCAAATTAGAATTCACAATGAAAAAGCTTGAGACACTGGAAGAGAGAGACTCCAACTCGGGAAATTCACAATGATAACCTAGGTTAGTATCTAAGAAAGTGCTTCAAACACTAGGAATACGTGAATAAAGGGCCTTAATATCTGTAACACATTGTTTCCTGACAAGGAAATCGTGTTCAAAGAACATAGAACCGAGTTGGATACTGGTTACATTTTTTATTCCGGGAAAAAGAGTTGGTGATTTTGAAAGAAGCCTGGTTAGGCTATTAAACTGGATGTGATGACGTCACCAGGGGGGAGGGGCCACGTGGGCAGGCTTAATTGATCCCAAGTGATATTGATTTGGCCAGGGGACCAGCAGGGAGTGATGACGTCATCGAGGTTAGTTCTGTTATTAGGGTTAGAGAATTGGGGCTCTGTTCATGGTTAGGGTTAGGATAAGGTTTTGGGCTAGGTAGGGTCCAGGCTCAGGTGTGGGCTAGGTTTAGGGTTTGGGTTAGAGGGTTAGGGACATGCTGACGGTCATAAGTTAGTTATGTTGGCTATTCACAATGAATGAGCTTCAATCACTGGACAATTTGGTGTGTAGCACTCAGAACTTACGACTCCAGACTACGGAAATATTTAGAAATGTGCTTCACACAATAGGAATACATATTCCAATAGACTGAATATCTGAACAGCACAATTTTGTCACTGGGAAATCTTGTTCAAACAGCTGAGAAGCGAGTGTGACACTGTTTACATTTATTTTTCCCGTCAAAAGGAGTTGGTGTTTTCGGGAAAAGGTTTTGGTGAAACACTGAAAAACTCATTTTCCTAGAGCTATCGAACAGTATGAAAGTATTGAGAAGACTATGAAATAAAAATGTTAGTTAGGCTAGGGTTCCAAGTAATGTTTTACTGTGCCTTTAAAAAGGCGGTATGACACCCGTGTTAAAATGAAAAGTCTCATTGCTCAAAACAATAGACGAGGGGAATGGCAGAGTGTCTCTAGAACTCCTGGAATACGTTTTAGAACCCGAACATCTATACTGAATTTTGAAATACTGAGAATTTGTATCCAAAGCGCTGTGAAAGGTAGGATAGACTGTCAAGTGGTAATAATGTTGAAAGTGCTGGTATATTTGTAAAAAAGGTTGTTTTACCAAATTAGAATTCACAATGAAAGAGCTTGAGACACTGGAAGAGAGAGACTCCAACTCGGGAAATTCACAATGATAACGTATGTTAATATCTAAGAAAGTGCTTCAAACACTAGGAATACGTGAATAAAGGGCCTTAATATCTGTAACACATTGTTTCCTGACAAGGAAATCATTTTCAAAGAACATAGAACCCAGTTGGATACTGGTTACATTTATTATTCAGGGCCAATGAGTTGGCGATTTTGAAAGAAGCCAGGGTAGGCCATTAAACCGGATGTGATGACGTCACCAAGGGGGAGGGGCCACGTGGGCAGGCTGAATTGATCCCAGGTGATAATGATTTGGCCAGGGGACCAGCTGGGAGTGATGACGTCATGGAGATTAGTTCTGTTATTAGGGTTAGAGAATTGGGGCTCTGTTCATGGTTAGGGTTAGGATAAGGTTTTGGGCTAGGTAGGGTCCAGGCTCAGGTGTGGGCTAGGTTTAGGGTTTGGGTTAGAGGGTTAGGGACAGGCTGACGGTCACAGTGTAGTAATGGTGGCTATTCACAATGAATGAGCTTCAATCACTGGACAATTTGGTGTGTAGCACTCAGAACTTACGACTCCAGACTAGGGAAATATTTAGAAATGTGCTTCACACAATGGGAATACATATCCAATAGACTGAATATCTGAACATCACAATTTTGTCACTGGGAAATCTTGTTCAAACAGCTGAGAAGCGAGTATGACACTGTTTACATTTATTTTTCCCTTGAAAAGGAGTTGGCGTTTTCGGGAAAAGGTTATGGTGAAACACTGAAAAATCATTTTCCTAGAGCTATCGAACAGTATGAAAGTATTGAGAACACTATGAAATAAAAATGTTAGTTAGGCTAGGGTTCCAAGTAATGGTTTACTGTGCCTTTAAAAAGCCGGTATGACACCCGTGTTAAAATGAAAAGTCTCATTGCTCAAAACAACAGACCAGGGGAATGGCAGAGTGTCTCTAGAACTCCTGGAATACGTTTTAGAACCCGAACATCTCTACTGAATTTTGAAATACTGAGAATTTGTATCCAAAGCGCTGTGAAAGGTAGGATAGAGTTTCAAGTGGTAATAATGTTGAAAGTGCTGGTATATTTGTAAAAAAGGTTGTTTTACCAAATTAGAATTCACAATGAAAAAGCTTGAGACACTGGAAGAGAAAGACTCCAACTCGGGAAATTCACAATGATAACCTAGGTTAGTATCTAAGAAAGTGCTTCAAACACTAGGAATACGTGAATAAAGGGCCTTAATATCTGTAACACATTGTTTCCTGACAAGGAAATCGTGTTCAAAGAACATAGAACCGAGTTGGATACTGGTTACATTTTTTATTCCGGGAAAAAGAGTTGGTGATTTTGAAAGAAGCCTGGTTAGGCTATTAAACTGGATGTGATGACGTCACCAAGGGGGAGGGGCCACGTGGGCAGGCTTAATTGATCCCAAGTGATATTGATTTGGCCAGGGGACCAGCAGGGAGTGATGACGTCATCGAGGTTAGTTCTGTTATTAGGGTTAGAGAATTGGGGCTCTGTTCATGGTTAGGGTTAGGATAAGGTTTTGGGCTAGGTAGGGTCCAGGCTCAGGTGTGGGCTAGGTTTAGGGTTTGGGTTAGAGGGTTAGGGACAGGCTGACGGTCACAAGTTAGTTATGTTGGCTATTCACAATGAATGAGCTTCAATCACTGGACAATTTGGTGTGTAGCACTCAGAACTTACGACTCCAGACTACGGAAATATTTAGAAATGTGCTTCACACAATAGGAATACATATTCCAATAGACTGAATATCTGAACAGCACAATTTTGTCACTGGGAAATCTTGTTCAAACAGCTGAGAAGCGAGTGTGACACTGTTTACATTGATTTTTCCGTCAAAAGGAGTTGGCGTTTTTGGGAAAAGGTTTTGGTGAAACACTGAAAAACTCATTTTCCTAGAGCTATCGAATAGTATGAAAGTATTGAGAACACTATGAAATAAAAATGTTAGTTAGGCTAGGGTTCCAAGTAATGGTTTACTGTGCCTTTAAAAAGCCGGTATGACACCCGTGTTAAAATGAAAAGTCTCATTGCTCAAAACAACAGACCAGGGGAATGGCAGAGTGTCTCTAGAACTCCTGGAATACGTTTTAGAACCCGAACATCTCTACTGAATTTTGAAATACTGAGAACTTGTATCCAAAGCGCTGTGAAAGGTAGGATAGAGTTTCAAGTGGTAATAATGTTGAAAGTGCTGGTATATTTGTAAAAAAGGTTGTTTTACCAAATTAGAATTCACAATGAAAAAGGTTGAGACACTGGAAGAGAGAGACTCCAACTCGGGAAATTCACAATGATAACCTAGCTTAATATCTAAGAAACTGCTTCAAACACTAGGAATACGTGAATAAAGGGCCTTAATATCTGTAACACATTGTTTCCTGACAAGGAAATCGTGTTCAAAGAACATAGAACCGAGTTGGATACTGGTTACATTTTTTATTCCGGGAAAAAGTGTTGGTGATTTTGAAAGAAGCCTGGTTAGGCTATTAAACTGGATGTGATGACGTCACCAAGGGGGAGGGGCCACGTGGGCAGGCTTATTTGATCCCAAGTGATATTGATTTGGCCAGGGGACCAGCAGGGAGTGATGACGTCATCGAGGTTAGTTCTGTTATTAGGGTTAGAGAATTGGGGCTCTGTTCATGGTTAGGGTTAGGATAAGGTTTTGGGCTAGGTAGGGTCCAGGCTCAGGTGTGGGCTAGGTTTAGGGTTTGGGTTAGAGGGTTAGGGACAGGGTTACGGTCACAGTTTAGTAATGTTGGCTATTCACAATGAATGAGCTTCAATCACTGGACAATTTGGTGTGTAGCACTCAGAACTTACGACTCCAGACTAGGGAAATATTTAGAAATGTGCTTCACACAGTAGGAATACATATTCCAATAGACTGAATATCTGAACAGCACAATTTTGTCACTGGGAAATCTTGTTCAAACAGCTGAGAAGCGAGTGTGACACTGTTTACATTTATTTTTCCCATCAAAAGGAGTTGGCGTTTTCAGGAAAAGGTTTTGGTGAAACACTGAAAAACTCATTTTCCTAGAGCTATCGAACAGTATGAAAGTATTGAGAACACTATGAAATAAAAATGTTAGTTAGGCTAGGGTTCCAAGTAATGGTTTACTGTGCCTTTAAAAAGCCGGTATGACACCCGTGTTAAAATGAAAAGTCTCATTGCTCAAAACAACAGACCAGGGGAATGGCAGAGTGTCTCTCTAACTCCTGGAATACGTTTTAGAACCCGAACATCTCTACTGAATTTTGAAATACTGAGAATTTGTATCCAAAGCGCTGTGAAAGGTAGGATAGAGTTTCAAGTGGTAATAATGTTGAAAGTGCTGGTATATTTGTAAAAAAGGTTGTTTTACCAAATTAGAATTCACAATGAAAAAGCTTGAGACACTGGAAGAGAGAGACTCCAACTCGGGAAATTCACAATGATAACCTAGGTTAGTATCTAAGAAAGTGCTTCAAACACTAGGAATACGTGAATAAAGGGCCTTAATATCTGTAACACATTGTTTCCTGACAAAGAAATCGTGTTCAAAGAACATAGAACCGAGTTGGATATTGGTTACATTTTTTATTCCGGGAAAATGAGTTGGTGATTTTGAAAGAAGCCTGGTTAGGCCATTAAACCGGATGTGATGACGTCACCAAGGGGGAGGGGCCACGAGGGCAGGCTTAATTGATCCCAGGTGATAATAATTTGGCCAGGGGACCAGCTGGGAGTGATGACGTCATCGAGATTAGTTCTGGTATTAGGGTTAGAGAATTGGGGCTCTGTTCATGGTTAGGGTTAGGATAAGGTTTTGGGCTAGGTAGGGTTCAGGCTCAGGTGTGGGCTAGGTTTAGGGTTTGGGTTAGAGGGTTAGGGACAGGTTGACTGTCACAGTGTAGTAATGGTGGCTATTCACAATGAATGAGCTTCAATCACTGGACAATTTGGTGTGTAGCACTCAGAACTTACGTCTCCAGACAATGGAAATATTTAGAAATGTGCTTCACACAGTAGGAATACATATTCCAATAGACTGAATATCTGAACAGCACAATTTTGTCACTGGGAAATCTTGTTCAAACAGCTGAGAAGCGAGTGTGACACTGTTTACATTTATTTTTCCCGTCAAAAGGAGTTGGCGTTTTCGGGAAAAGGTTTTGGTGAAACACTGAAAAACTCATTTTCCTAGAGCTATCGAACAGTATGAAAGTATTGAGAACACTATGAAATAAAAATGTTAGTTAGGCTAGGGTTCCAAGTAATGTTTTACTGTGCCTTTAAAAAGGCGGTATGACACCCGTGTTAAAATGAAAAGTCTCATTGCTCAAAACAACAGACGAGGGGAATGGCAGAGTGTCTCTAGAACTCCTGGAATACGTTTTAGAACCCGAACATCTATACTGAATATTGAAATACTGAGAATTTGTATCCAAAGCGCTGTGAAAGGTAGGATAGACTGTCAAGTGGTAATAATGTTGAAAGTGCTGGTATATTTGTAAAAAAGGTTGTTTTACCAAATTAGAATTCACAATGAAAGAGCTTGAGACACTGGAAGAGAGAGACTCCAACTCGGGAAATTCACAATGATAACCTAGGTTAATATCTAAGAAAGTGCTTCAAACACTAGGAATACGTGAATAAAGGGCCTTAATATCTGTAACACATTGTTTCCTGACAAGGAAATCATTTTCAAAGAACATAGAACCCAGTTGGATACTGGTTACATTTATTATTCAGGGCCAATGAGTTGGCGATTTTGAAAGAAGCCAGGTTAGGCCATTAAACCGGATGTGATGACGTCACCAAGGGGGAGGGGCCACGTGGGCAGGCTTAATTGATCCCAGGTGATAATGATTTGGCCAGGGGACCAGCTGGGAGTGATGACGTCATGGAGATTAGTTCTGTTATTAGGGTTAGAGAATTGGGGCTCTGTTCATGGTTAGGGTTAGGATAAGGTTTTGGGCTAGGTAGGGTCCAGGCTCAGGTGTGGGCTAGGTTTAGGGTTTGGGTTAGAGGGTTAGGGACAGGCTGACGGTCACAGTGTAGTAATGGTGGCTATTCACAATGAATGAGCTTCAATCACTGGACAATTTGGTGTGTAGCACTCAGAACTTACGACTCCAGACTAGGGAAATATTTAGAAATGTGCTTCACACAATGGGAATACATATCCAATAGACTGAATATCTGAACATCACAATTTTGTCACTGGGAAATCTTGTTCAAACAGCTGAAAAGCGAGTATGACACTGTTTACATTTATTTTTCCCTTCAAAAGGAGTTGGCGTTTTCGGGAAAAGGTTATGGTGAAACACTGAAAAATCATTTTCCTAGAGCTATCGAACAGTATGAAAGTATTGAGAACACTATGAAATAAAAATGTTAGTTAGGCTAGTGTTCCAAGTAATGGTTTACTGTGCCTTTAAAAAGCCGGTATGACACCCGTGTTAAAATGAAAAGTCTCATTGCTCAAAACAACAGACCAGGGGAATGGCAGAGTGTCTCTAGAACTCCTGGAATACGTTTTAGAACCCGAACATCTCTACTGAATTTTGAAATACTGAGAATTTGTATCCAAAGCGCTGTGAAAGGTAGGATAGAGTTTCAAGTGGTAATAATGTTGAAAGTGCTGGTATATTTGTAAAAAAGGTTGTTTTACCAAATTAGAATTCACAATGAAAAAGCTTGAGACACTGGAAGAGAGAGACTCCAACTCGGGAAATTCACAATGATAACCTAGGTTAGTATCTAAGAAAGTGCTTCAAACACTAGGAATACGTGAATAAAGGGCCTTAATATCTGTAACACATTGTTTCCTGACAAGGAAATCGTGTTCAAAGAACATAGAACCGAGTTCGATACTGGTTACATTTTTTATTCCGGGAAAAAGAGTTGGTGATTTTGAAAGAAGCCTGGTTAGGCCATTAAACTGGTTGTGATGACGTCACCAAGGGGGAGGGGCCACGTGGGCAGGCTTAATTGATCCCAGGTGATAATGATTTGGCCAGGGGACCAGCTGGGAGTGATGACGTCATCGAGATTAGTTCTGGTATTAGGGTTAGAGAATTGGGGCTCTGTTCATGGTTAGAGTTAGGATAAGGTTTTGGGCTAGGTAGGGTCCAGGATCAGGTGTGGGCTAGGTTTAGGGTTTGGGTTAGAGGGTTAGAGACAGGCTGACGGTCACAGTGTAGTAATGTTGGCTATTCACAATGAATGAGCTTCAATCACTGGACAATTTGGTGTGTAGCACTCAGAACTTACGACTCCAGACTAGGGAAATATTTAGAAATGTGCTTCACACAATAGGAATATATATTCCAATAGACTAAATATCTGAACAGCATAATTTTGACATTGGGAAATCTTGTTCAAACAGCTGAGAAGCGAGTGTGACACTGTTTACATTTATATTTCCCGTCAAAAGGAGTTGGCGTTTTCGGGAAAAGGTTTTGGTGAAACACTGAAAAACTCATTTTCTAGAGCTATCGAACAGTATGAAAGTATTGAGAACACTATGAAATAAAAATGTTAGTTAGGCTAGGGTTCCAAGTAATGTTTTACTGTGCCTTTAAAAAGCCGGTATGACACCCTTGTTAAAATGAAAAGTCTCATTGCTCAAAACAACAGGCCAGGGGAATGGCAGAGTGTCTCTAGAACTCCTGGAATACGTTTTAGAACCCGAACATCTCTACTGAATTTTGAAATACTGAGAATTTGTATCCAAAGCGCTGTGAAAGGTAGGATAGATTTTCAAGTGGTAATAATGTTGAAAGTGCTGGTATATTTGTAAAAAAGGTTGTTTTACCAAATTAGAATTCACAATGAAAAAGCTTGAGACACTGGAAGAGAGAGACTCCAACTCAGGAAATTCACAATGATAACCTAGGTTAGTATCTAAGAAAGTGCTTCAAACACTAGGAATACGTGAATAAAGGGCCTTAATATCTGTAACACATTGTTTCCTGACAAGGAAATCGTGTTCAAAGAACATAGAACCCAGTTGGATACTGGTTACATTTTTTATTCCGGGAAAATGAGTTGGTGATTTTGAAAGAAGCCTGGTTAGGCCATTAAACTGGATGTGATGACGTCACCAAGGGGGAGGGGCCACGTGGGCAGGCTTAATTGATCCCAGGTGATAATGATTTGGCCAGGGGACCAGCTGGGAGTGATGACGTCCTCGAGATTAGTTCTGGTATTAGGGTTAGAGAATTGGGGCTCTGTTCATGGTTAGGGTTAGGATAAGGTTTTGGGCTAGGTAGGGTCCAGGCTCAGGTGTGGGCTAGGTTTAGGGTTTGGGTTAGAGGGTTAGGGACAGGATGACGGTCACAGTGTAGTAATGTTGGCTATTCACAATGAATGAGCTTCAATCACTGGACAATTTGGTGTGTAGCACTCAGAACTTATGACTCCAGACTAGGGAAATATTTAGAAATGTGCTTCACACAATAGGAATATATATTCCAATAGACTGAATATCTGAACAGCACAATTTTGTCACTGGGAAATCTTGTTCAAACAGCTGAGAAGCGAGTGTGACACTGTTTACATTTATTTTTCCCGTCAAAAGGAGTTGGCTTTTTCGGGAAAAGGTTTTGTTGAAACACTGAAAAACTCATTTTCTAGAGCTATCGAACAGTATGAAAGTATTGAGAACACTATGAAATAAAAATGTTAGTTAGGCTAGGGTTCCAAGTAATGTTTTACTGTGCCTTTAAAAAGCCGGTATGACACCCTTGTTAAAATGAATAGTCTCATTGCTCAAAACAACAGATCAGGGGAATGGCAGAGTGTCTCTAGAACTCCTGGAATACGTTTTAGAACCCGAACATCTCTACTGAATTTTGAAATACTGAGAATTTGTATCCAAAGCGCTGTGAAAGGTAGGATAGACTTTCAAGTGGTAATAATGTTGAAAGTGCTGGTATATTTGTAAAAAAGATTGTTTTACCAAATTAGAATTCACAATGAAAAAGCTTGAGACACTGGAAGAGAGAGACTCCAACTCGGGAAATTCACAATGATAACCTAGGTTAGTATCTAAGAAAGTGCTTCAAACACTAGGAATACGTGAATAAAGGGCCTTAATATCTGTAACACATTGTTTCCTGACAAGGAAATCGTGTTCAAAGAACATAGAACCGAGTTGGATACTGGTTACATTTTTTATTCCGGGAAAATGAGTTGGTGATTTTGAAAGAAGCCTGGTTAGGCCATTAAACTGGATGTGATGACGTCACCAAGGGGGAGGGGCCACGTGGGCAGGCTTAATTGATCCCAGGTGATAATGATTTGGCCAGGGGACCAGCTGGGAGTGATGACGTCATTGAGATTAGTTCTGGTATTAGAGTTAGAGAATTGGGGTCTGTTCATGGTTAGGGTTAGGATAAGGTTTTGGGCTAGGTAGGGTCCAGGTTCAGGTGTGGGCTAGGTTTAGGGTTTGGGTTAGAGGGTTAGGGACAGGTTGACGGTCACAGTGTAGTAATGGTGGCTATTCACAATGAATGAGCTTCAATCACTGGACAATTTGGTGTGTAGCACTCAGAACTTACGACTCCAGACTAGGGAAATATTTAGAAATGTGCTTCACACAATGGGAATACATATCCAATAGACTGAATATCTGAACATCACAATTTTGTCACTGGGAAATCTTGTTCAAACAGCTGAGAAGCGAGTATGACACTGTTTACATTTATTTTTCCCTTCAAAAGGAGTTGGCGTTTTCGGGAAAAGGTTATGGTGAAACACTGAAAAATCATTTTCCTAGAGCTATCGAACAGTATGAAAGTATTGAGAACACTATGAAATAAAAATGTTAGTTAGGCTAGGGTTCCAAGTAATGGTTTACTGTGCCTTTAAAAAGCCGGTATGACACCCGTGTTAAAATGAAAAGTCTCATTGCTCAAAACAACAGACCAGGGGAATGGCAGAGTGTCTCTAGAACTCCTGGAATACGTTTTAGAACCCGAACATCTCTACTGAATTTTGAAATACTGAGAATTTGTATCCAAAGCGCTGTGAAAGGTAGGATAGAGTTTCAAGTGGTAATAATGTTGAAAGTGCTGGTATATTTGTAAAAAAGGTTGTTTTACCAAATTAGAATTCACAATGAAAAAGCTTGAGACACTGGAAGAGAGAGACTCCAACTCGGGAAATTCACAATGATAACCTAGGTTAGTATCTAAGAAAGTGCTTCAAACACTAGGAATACGTGAATAAAGGGCCTTAATATCTGTAACACATTGTTTCCTGACAAGGAAATCGTGTTCAAAGAACATAGAACCCAGTTGGATACTGGTTACATTTTTTATTCCGGGAAAATGAGTTGGTGATTTTGAAAGAAGCCTGGTTAGGCCATTAAACTGGATGTGATGACGTCACCAAGGGGGAGGGGCCACGTGGGCAGGCTTAATTGATCCCAGGTGATAATGATTTGGCCAGGGGACCAGCTGGGAGTGATGACGTCATCGAGATTAGTTCTGGTATTAGGGTTAGAGAATTGGGGTCTGTTCATGGTTAGGGTTAGGATAAGGTTTTGGGCTAGGTAGGGTCCAGGTTCAGGTGTGGGCTAGGTTTAGGGTTTGGGTTAGAGGGTTAGGGACAGGTTGACGGTCACAGTGTAGTAATGGTGGCTATTCACAATGAATGAGCTTCAATCACTGGACAATTTGGTGTGTAGCACTCAGAACTTACGACTCCAGACTAGGGAAATATTTAGAAATGTGCTTCACACAATAGGAATACATATTCCAATAGACTGAATGTCTGAACAGCACTATTTTGTCACTGGGAAATCTTGTTCAAACAGCTGAGAAGCGAGTGTGACACTGTTTACATTTATTTTTCCCGTCAAAAGGAGTTGACGTTTTCGGGAAAAGGTTTTGGTGAAACACTGAAAAACTCATTTTCCTAGAGCTATCGAACAGTATGAAAGTATTGAGAACACTATGAAATAAAAATGTTAGCTAGGCTAGGGTTCCAAGTAATGGTTTACTGTGCCTTTAAAAAGCCGGTATGACACCCGTGTTAAAATGAAAAGTCTCATTGCTCAAAACAACAGACCACGGGAATGGCAGAGTGTCTCTAGAACTCCTGGAATACGTTTTAGATCCCGAACATCTCTACTGAATTTTGAAATACTGAGAATTTGTATCCAAAGCGCTGTGAAAGGTAGGATAGACTTTCAAGTGGTAATAATGTTGAAAGTGCTGGTATATTTGTAAAAAAGGTTGTTTTACCAAATTAGAATTCACAATGAAAAAGCTTGAGACACTGGAAGAGAGAGACTCCAACTCGGGAAATTCACAATGATAACCTAGGTTAATATCTAAGACAGTGCTTCAAACACTAGGAATACGTGAATAAAGGGCCTTAATATCTGTAACACATTGTTTCCTGACAAGGAAATCGTGTTCAAAGAACATAGAACAGAGTTGGATACTGGTTACATTTATTATTCCGGGACAATGAGTTGGCGATTTTGAAAGAAGCCTGGTTAGGCCATTAAACCGGATGTGATGACGTCACCAAGGGGGAGGGGCCACGTGGGCAGGCTTAATTGATCCCAGGTGATAATGATTTGGCCAGGCGACCAGCTGGGAGTGATGACGTCATCAAGAGTAGTTCTGGTATTAGGGTTAGAGAATTGGGGCTCTGTTCATGGTTAGGGTTAGGATAAGGTTTTGGGCTAGGTAGCTTTCTGGCTCAGGTGTGGACTAGGTTTAGGGTTTGGGTTAGAGGGTTAGGGACAGGGTTTCGGTCACAGTGTAGTAATGTTGGCTATTCACAATGAATGAGCTTCAATCACTGGACAATTTGCTGTGTAGCACTCAGAACTTACGACTCCAGACTAGGGAAATATTTAGAAATGTGCTTCACACAATAGGAATACATATACCAATAGACTGAATGTCTGAACAGCACTATTTTGTCACTGGGAAATCTTGTTCAAACAGCTGAGAAGCGAGTGTGACACTGTTTACATTTATTTTTCCCGTCAAAAGGAGTTGGCGTTTTCGGGAAAAGGTTTTGGTGAAACACTGAAAAACTCATTTTCCTAGAGCTATCGAAGAGTATGAAAGTATTGAGAACACTATGAAATAAAAATGTTAGTTAGGCTAGGGTTCCAAGTAATGTTTTACTGTGCCTTTTAAAAAGCCGGTATGACACCCGTGTTAAAATGAAAAGTCTCATTGCTCAAAACAACAGACCAGGGGAATGGCAGAGTGTCTCTAGAACTCCTGGAATACGTTTTAGAACCCGAACATCTCTACTGAATTTTGAAATACTGAGAATTTGTATCCAAAGTGCTGTGAAAGGTAGGATAGACTGTCAAGTGGTCATAATGTTGAAAGTGCTGGTATATTTGTAAAAAAGGTTGTTTTACCAAATTAGAATTCACAATGAAAAAGCTTGAGACACTGGAAGAGAGAGACTCCAACTCGGGAAATTCACAATGATAACCTAGGTTAATATCTAAGACAGTGCTTCAAACACTAGGAATACGTGAATAAAGGGCCTTAATATCTGTAACACATTGTTTCCTGACAAGGAAATCGTGTTCAAAGAACATAGAACCGAGTTGGATACTGGTTACATTTATTATTCAGGGACAATGAGTTGGCGATTTTGAAAGAAGCCAGGTTAGGCCATTAAACCGGATGTGATGACGTCACCAAGGGGGAGGGGCCACGTGGGCAGGCTTAATTAATCCCAGGTGATAATGATTTGGCCAGGCGACCAGCTGGGAGTGATGACGTCATCAAGAGTAGTTCTGGTATTAGGGTTAGAGAATTGGGGCTCTGTTCATGGTTAGGGTTAGGATAAGGTTTTGGGCTAGGTAGCTTTCTGGCTCAGGTGTGGACTAGGTTTAGGGTTTGGGTTAGAGGGTTAGGGACAGGGTTTCGGTCACGGTGTAGTAATGTTGGCTATTCACAATGAATGAGCTTCAATCACTGGACAATTTGCTGTGTAGCACTCAGAACTTACGACTCCAGACTAGGGAAATATTTAGAAATGTGCTTCACACAATAGGAATACATATTCCAATAGACTGAATGTCTGAACAGCACTATTTTGTCACTGGGAAATCTTGTTCAAACAGCTGAGAAGCGAGTGTGACACTGTTTACATTTATTTTTCCCGTCAAAAGGAGTTGGCGTTTTCGGGATAAGGTTTTGGTGAAACACTGAAAAACTCATTTTCCTAGAGCTATCGAAGAGTATGAAAGTATTGAGAACACTATGAAATAAAAATGTTAGTTAGGCTAGGGTTCCAAGTAATGTTTTACTGTGCCTTTTAAAAAGCCGGTATGACACCCGTGTTAAAATGAAAAGTCTCATTGCTCAAAACAACAGACCAAGGGAATGGCAGAGTGTCTCTAGGACTCCTGGAATACGTTTTAGAACCCGAACATCTCTACTGAATTTTGAAATACTGAGAATTTGTATCCAAAGTGCTGTGAAAGGTAGGATAGACTGTCAAGTGGTAATAATGTTGAAAGTGCTGGTATATTTGTAAAAAAGGTTGTTTTACCAAATTAGAATTCACAATGAAAAAGCTTGAGACACTGGAAGAGAGAGACTCCAACTCGGGAAATTCACAATGATAACCTAGGTTAATATCTAAGAAAGTGCTTCAAACACTAGGAATACGTGAATAAAGGGCCTTAATATCGGTAACACATTGTTTCCTGACAAGGAAATCATGTTCAAAGAACATAGAACCGAGTTGGATACTGGTTACATTTATTATTCAGGGACAATGAGTTGGCGATTTTGAAAGAAGCCAGGTTAGGCCATTAAACCGGATGTGATGACGTCACCAAGGGGGAGGGGCCACGTGGGCAGGCTTAATTGATCCCAGGTGATAATGATTTGGCCAGGGGACCAGCTGGGAGTGATGACGTCATCAAGAGCAGTTCTGGTATTAGGGTTAGAGAATTGGGGCTCTGTTCATGGTTAGGGTTAGGATAAGGTTTTGGGCTAGGTAGCTTTCAGGCTCAGGTGTGGACTAGGTTTAGGGTTTGCGTTAGAGGGTTAGGGACAGGGTTACGGTCACAGTGTAGTAATGTTGGCTATTCACAATGAATGAGCTTCAATCACTGGACAATTTGGTGTGTAGCACTCAGAACTTACGACTCCAGACTAGGGAAATATTTAGAAATGTGCTTCACACAATAGGAATACATATTCCAATAGACTGAGTGTCTGAACAGCATTATTTTGTCACTGGGAAATCTTGTTCAAACAGCTGAGAAGCAAGTGTGACACTGTTTACATTTATTTTTCCCGTCAAAAGGAGTTGGCGTTTTCGGGAAAAGGTTTTGGTGAAACACTGAAAAACTCATTTTCCTAGAGCTATCGAAGAGTATGAAAGTATTGAGAACACTATGAAATAAAAATGTTAGTTAGGCTAGGGTTCCAAGTAATGTTTTACTGTGCCTTTTAAAAAGCCGGTATGACACCCGTGTTAAAATGAAAAGTCTCATTGCTCAAAACAACAGACCAGGGGAATGGCAGAGTGTCTCTAGAACTCCTGGAATACGTTTTAGAACCCGAACATCTCTACTGAATTTTGAAATACTGAGAATCTGTATCCAAAGCGCTGTGAAAGGTAGGATAGACTTTCAAGTGGTAATAATGTTGAAAGTGCTGGTATATTTGTAACAAAGGTTGTTTTACCAAATTAGAATTCACAATGAAAAAGCTTGAGACACTGGAAGAGAGAGACTCCAACTCGGGAAATTCACAATGATAACCTAGGTTAATATCTAAGAAAGTGATTCAAACACTAGGAATACGTGAATAAAGGGCCTTAATATCTGTAACACATTGTTTCCTGACAAGGAAATCTTGTTCAAAGAACATAGAACCGAGTTGGATACTGGTTACATTTTTTATTCCGGGAAAATGAGTTGGCGATTTTGAAAGAAGCCTGGTTAGGCCATTAAACCGGATGTGATGACGTCACCAAGGGGGAGGGGCCACGTGGGCAGGCTTAATTGATCCCAGGTGATAATGATTTGGCCAGGGGACCAGCTGGGAGTGATGACGTCATCAAGAGTAGTTCTGGTATTAGGGTTAGAGAATTGGGGCTCTGTTCATGGTTAGGGTTAGGATAAGGTTTTGGGCTAGGTAGCTTTCAGGCTCAGGTGTGGACTAGGTTTAGGGTTTGGGTTAGAGGGTTAGGGACAGGGTTACGGTCACAGTGTAGTAATGTTGGCTATTCACAATGAATGGGCTTCAATCACTGGACAATTTGGTGTGTAGCACTCAGAACTTACGACTCCAGATTAGGGAAATATTTAGAAATGTGCTTCACACAATAGGAATACATATTCCAATAGACTGAATGTCTGAACAGCACTATTTTGTCACTGGGAAATCTTGTTCAAACAGCTGAGAAGCGAGTGTGACACTGTTTACATTTATTTTTCCCGTCAAAAGGAGTTGACGTTTTCGGGAAAAGGTTTTGGTGAAACACTGAAAAACTCATTTTCCTAGAGCTATCGAACAGTATGAAAGTATTGAGAACACTATGAAATAAAAATGTTAGCTAGGCTAGGGTTCCAAGTAATGGTTTACTGTGCCTTTAAAAAGCCGGTATGACACCCGTGTTAAAATGAATAGTCTCATTGCTCAAAACAACAGACCACGGGAATGGCAGAGTGTCTCTAGAACTCCTGGAATACGTTTTAGATCCCGAACATCTCTACTGAATTTTGAAATACTGAGAATTTGTATCCAAAGCGCTGTGAAAGGTAGGATAGATTTCAAGTGGTAATAATGTTGAAAGTGCTGGTATATTTGTAAAAAAGGTTGTTTTACCAAATTAGAATTCACAATGAAAAAGCTTGAGACACTGGAAGAGAGAGACTCCAACTCGGGAAATTCACAATGATAACCTAGGTTAATATCTAAGACAGTGCTTCAAACACTAGGAATACGTGAATAAAGGGCCTTAATATCTGTAACACATTGTTTCCTGACAAGGAAATCGTGTTCAAAGAACATAGTACCGAGTTGGATACTGGTTACATTTATTATTCCGGGACAATGAGTTGGCAATTTTGAAAGAAGCCTGGTTAGGCCATTAAACCGGATGTGATGACGTCACCAAGGGGGAGGGGCCACGTGGGCAGGCTTAATTGATCCCAGGTGATAATGATTTGGCCAGGGGACCAGCTGGGAGTGATGACGTCATCAAGAGTAGTTCTGGTATTAGGGTTAGAGAATTGGGGCTCTGTTCATGGTTAGGGTTAGGATAAGGTTTTGGGCTAGGTAGCTTTCAGGCTCAGGTGTGGACTAGGTTTAGGGTTTGGGTTAGAGGGTTAGGGACAGGGTTTCGGTCACAGTGTAGTAATGTTGGCTATTCACAATGAATGAGCTTCAATCACTGGACAATTTGCTGTGTAGCACTCAGAACTTACGACTCCAGACTAGGGAAATATTTAGAAATGTGCTTCACACAATAGGAATACATATTCCAATAGACTGAATGTCTGAACAGCACTATTTTGTCACTGGGAAATCTTGTTCAAACAGCTGAGAACCGAGTGTGACACTGTTTACATTTATTTTTCCCGTCAAAAGGAGTTGGCGTTTTCGGGAAAAGGTTTTGGTGAAACACTGAAAAACTCATTTTCCTAGAGCTATCGAAGAGTATGAAAGTATTGAGAACACTATGAAATAAAAATGTTAGTTAGGCTAGGGTTCCAAGTAATGTTTTACTGTGCCTTTTAAAAAGCCGGTATGACACCCGTGTTAAAATGAAAAGTCTCATTGCTCAAAACAACAGACCACGGGAATGGCAGAGTGTCTCTAGAACTCCTGGAATACGTTTTAGATCCCGAACATCTCTACTGAATTTTGAAATACTGAGAATTTGTATCCAAAGCGCTGTGAAAGGTAGGATAGATTTCAAGTGGTAATAATGTTGAAAGTGCTGGTATATTTGTAAAAAAGGTTGTTTTACCAAATTAGAATTCACAATGAAAAAGCTTGAGACACTGGAAGAGAGAGACTCCAACTCGGGAAATTCACAATGATAACGTAGGTTAATATCTAAGACAGTGCTTCAAACACTAGGAATACGTGAATAAAGGGCCTTAATATCTGTAACACATTGTTTCCTGACAAGGAAATCGTGTTCAAAGAACATAGAACCGAGTTGGATACTGGTTACATTTATTATTCCGGGACAATGAGTTGGCAATTTTGAAAGAAGCCTGGTTAGGCCATTAAACCGGATGTGATGACGTCACCAAGGGGGAGGGGCCACGTGGGCAGGCTTAATTGATCCCAGGTGATAATGATTTGGCCAGGGGACCAGCTGGGAGTGATGACGTCATCAAGAGTAGTTCTGGTATTAGGGTTAGAGAATTGGGGCTCTGTTCATGGTTAGGGTTAGGATAAGGTTTTGGGCTAGGTAGCTTTCAGGCTCAGGTGTGGACTAGGTTTAGGGTTTGGGTTAGAGGGTTAGGGACAGGGTTTCGGTCACAGTGTAGTAATGTTGGCTATTCACAATGAATGAGCTTCAATCACTGGACAATTTGCTGTGTAGCACTCAGAACTTACGACTCCAGACTAGGGAAATATTTAGAAATGTGCTTCACACAATAGGAATACATATTCCAATAGACTGAATGTCTGAACAGCACTATTTTGTCACTGGGAAATCTTGTTCAAACAGCTGAGAACCGAGTGTGACACTGTTTACATTTATTTTTCCCGTCAAAAGGAGTTGGCGTTTTCGGGAAAAGGTTTTGGTGAAACACTGAAAAACTCATTTTCCTAGAGCTATCGAACAGTATGAAAGTATTGAGAACACTATGAAATAAAAATGTTAGTTAGGCTAGGGTTCCAAGTAATGTTTTACTGTGCCTTTAAAAAGCCGGTATGACACCCGTGTTAAAATGAAAAGTCTCATTGCTCAAAACAACAGACCACGGGAATGGCAGAGTGTCTCTAGAACTCCTGGAATACGTTTTAGAACCCGAACATCTCTACTGAATTTTGAAATACTGAGAATTTGTATCCAAAGCGCTGTGAAAGGTAGGATAGACTTTCAAGTGGTAATAATGTTTAAAGTGCTGGTATATTTGTAAAAAAGGTTGTTTTACCAAATTAGAATTCACAATGAAAAAGCTTGAGACACTGGAAGAGAGAGACTCCAACTCGGGAAATTCACAATGATAACCTAGGTTAATATCTAAGAAAGTGCTTCAAACACTAGGAATACGTGAATAAAGGGCCTTAATATCTGTAACACATTGTTTTCTGACAAGGAAATCATGTTCAAAGAACATAGAACCGAGTTGGATACTGGTTACATTTATTATTCAGGGACAATGAGTTGGCGATTTTGAAAGAAGCCAGGTTAGGCCATTAAACCGGATGTGATGACGTCACCAAGGGGGAGGGGCCACGTGGGCAGGCTTAATTGATCCCAGGTGATAATGATTTGGCCAGGGGACCAGCTGGGAGTGATGACGTCATCGAGATTAGTTCTGGTATTAGGGTTAGAGAATTGGGGCTCTGTTCATGGTTAGGGTTAGGATAAGGTTTTGGGCTAGGTAGCGTTCAGGCTCAGGTGTGGGCTAGGTTAAGGGTTTGGGTTAGAGGGTTAGGGACAGGGTTATGGTCACAGTTTAGTAATGTTGGCTATTCACAATGAATGAGCTTCAATCACTGGACAATTTGGTGTGTAGCACTCAGAACTTACGACTCCAGACTAGGGAAATATTTAGAAATGTGCTTCACACAATAGGAATACATATTCTAATAGACTGAATATCTGAACAGCACAATTTTGTCACTGGGAAATCTTGTTCAAACAGCTGAGAACCGAGTGTGACACTGTTTACATTTATTTTTTCCGTCCACAGGAGTTGGCGTTTTCAGGAAAAGGTTTTGGTGAAACACTGAAAAACTCATTTTCCTAGAGCTATCGAACATCATGAAAGTATTGAGAACACTATGAAATAAAAATGTTAGTTAGGCTAGGGTTCCAAGTAATGTTTTACTGTGCCTTTTAAAAAGCCGGTATGACACCCTTGTTAAAATGAAAAGTCTCATTGCTCAAAACAACAGACCAGGGGAATGGCAGAGTGTCTCTAGAACTCCTGGAGTACGTTTTAGAACCCTAACATCTCTACTGAATTTTGAAATACTGAGAATTTGTATCCAAAGCGCTGTGAAAGGTAGGATAGAGTTTCAAGTGGTCATAATGTTGAAAGTGCTGGTATATTTGAAAAAAGGTTGTTTTACCAAATTAGAATTCACAATGAAAAAGCTTGAGACACTGGAAGAGAGAGACACCAACTCGGGAAATTCACAATGATAACCTAGGTTAATATCTAAGAAAGTGCTTCAAACACTAGGAATACGTGAATAAAGGGCCTTAATATCTGTAACACATTGTTTCCTGACAAGGAAATCATATTCAAAGAACATAGAACCCAGTTGGATACTGGTTACATTTTTTATTCCTGGAAAATGAGCTGGCGATTTTGAAAGAAGCCTGGTTAGGCCATTAAACAGGATGTGATGACGTCACCAAGGGGGAGGGGCCACGTGGGCAGGCTTAATTGATCCCAGGTGATAATGATTTGGCCAGGGGACCAGCTGGGAGTGATGACGTCATCGAGGTGAGTTCTGGTATTAGGGTTAGAGAATTGGGGCTCTGTTCATGGTTAGGGTTAGGATAAGGTTTTGGGCTAGGTAGGGTCCATGCTCAGGTGTGGGCTAGGTTTAGGGTTTGGGTTACAGGGTTATGGACAGGCTGACGGTCACAATGTAGTAATGTTGGCTATTCACAATGAATGAGCTTCAATCACTCGACAATTTGGTGTGTAGCACTCAGAACTTACGACTCCAGACTAGGGAAATATTTAGAAATGTGCTTCACACAATAGGAATACATATTTCAATAGGCGGAATATCTGAACATCACAATTTTGTCACCGGGAAATCTTGTTCAAACAGCTGAGAAGCGAGTGTGACACTGTTTACATTTATTTTTCTCGTCAAAAGGAGTTGGCGTTTTCGGGAAAAGGTTTTGGTGAAACACTGAAAAACTCATTTTCCTAGAGCTATCGAACAGTATGAAAGTATTGAGAACACTATGAAATAAAAATGTTAGTTAGGCTAGGGTTCCAAGTAATGTTTTACTGTGCCTTTAAAAAGCCGGTATGACACCCCTGTTAAAATGAAAAGTCTCATTGCTGAAAACCACAGACCAGGGGAATGGCAGAGTGTCTCTAGAACTCCTGGAATACCTTTTAGAACCCGAACATCTCTACTGAATTTTGAAATACTGAGAATTTGTATCCAAAGCGCTGTGAAAGGTAGGATAGACTTTCAAGTGGTAATAATGTTGAAAGTGCTGGTATACTTGTAAAAAAGGTTGTTTTACCAAATTAGAATTCACAATGAAAAAGCTTGAGACACTGGAAGAGAGAGACTCCAACTCGGGAAATTCACAATGATAACCTAGGTTAATATCTAAGAAAGTGCTTCAAACACTAGGAATACGTGAATAAAGGGCCTTAATATCTGTAACACATTGTTTCCTGACAAGGAAATCGTATTCAAAGAACATAGAACCGAGTTGGATACTGGTTACATTTTTTATTCCTGGAAAATGAGCTGGCGATTTTGAAAGAAGCCTGGTTAGGCCATTAAACCGGATGTGATGATGTCACCTAGGGGGAGGGGCCACGTGGGCAGGCTTAATTGATCCCAGGTGATAATGAGTTGGCCAGGGGACCAGCTAGGAGTGATGACGTCATCGAGATGAGTTATGGTATTAGGGTTAGAGAATTGGGGCTCTGTTCATGGTTAGGGTTAGGATAAGGTTTTGGGCTAGGTAGGGTCCAGGCTCAGGTGTGGGCTAGGTTTAGGGTTTGGGTTAGAGGGTTAGGGACAGGTTGACGGTCATAGTGTAGTAATGTTGGCTATTCACAATGAATGAGCTTCAATCACTGGACAATTTGGTGTGTAGCACTCAGAACTTACGACTCCAGACTAGGGAAATATTTAGAAATGTGCTTCACACAATAGGAATACATATTTCAATAGACTGAATATCTGAACATCACAATTTTGTCACTGGGAAATCTTGGTCAAACAGCTGAGAAGCGAGTGTGACACTGTTTACATTTATTTTTCCCGTCAAAAGGAGTTGGCGTTTTCGGGAAAAGGTTTTGGTGAAACACTGAAAAACTCATTTTCCTAAAGCTATCGAACAGTATGAAAGTATTGAGAACACTATGAAATAAAATGTTAGTTAGGCTAGGGTTCCAAGTAATGTTTTACTGTGCCTTTAAAAAGCCAGTATGACACCCGTGTTAAAATGAAAAGTCTCATTGCTCAAAACAACAGACCAGGGGAATGGCAGAGTGTCTCTAGAACTCCTGGAATACGTTTTAGAACCCGAACATCTCTACTGAATTTTGAAATACTGAGAATTTGTATCCAAAGCGCTGTGAAAGGTAGGATAGACTTTCAAGTGGTAATAATGTTGAAAGTGCTGGCATATTTGTAAAAAAGGTTGTTTTACTAAATTAGAATTCACAATGAAAAAGCTTGAGACTCTGGAAGAGAGAGACTCCAACTCGGGAAATTCACAATGATAACCTAGGTTAATATCTAAGAAAGTGCTTGAAACACTAGGAATACGTGAATAAAGGGCCTTAATATCTGTAACACATTGTTTCCTGACAAGGAAATTGTGTTCAAAGAACATAGAACCGAGTTGGATACTGGTTACATTTATTATTCCGGGACAATGAGTTGGCGATTTTGAAAGAAGCCTGGTTAGGCCATTAAAACGGAGGTGATGACGTCACCAAGGGGTGGGGCCATGTGGGCAGCCTTAATTGATCCCAGGTGATAATGATTTGGCCAGGGGACCAGTTGCGAGTGATGATGTCATCGAGATTAGTTCTGGTATTAGGGATAGAGAATTGGGGCTCTGTTCAGGGTTAGGGTTAGGATAAGGTTTCGTGGTAGGTAGGGTTCAGGCTCAGGATAGGGCTAGGTTTAGGGTTAGGGTTAGAGGGTTAGGGATATGGTTCCGGTCTCGGTGTAGTAACGTTGGCTATTCTCAATGAATAAGGTTCAATCACTGGACTATTTGCTGTGTATCACTGAGAACTTACGACTCCAGACTAGGGAAATATTTAGACATGTGCTTCACACAATAGGAATACATATTCCAATAGACTGAATATCTGAACAGCACAATTTTGTCACTGGGAAATCTTGTTCAAACAGCTGAGAACCGAGTGTGACACTGTTTACATTTATTTTTCCCGTCAAAAGGAGTTGGCGTTTTCGGGAAAAGGTTTTGGTGAAACACTGAAAACTCATTTTCCTATAGCTATAGAATAGTATGAAAGTATTGAGAACACTATGAAATAAAAATGTTACTTAGGCTAGGGTTCCAAGTAATGTATTAATATGCCTTTAAAAAGCCGGTATGACACCTATGTTAAAAAGAAAAGTCTCATAGCTCAAAACAACAGAACAGGGGAATGGCAGAGTGTCTCTAGAACTCCTGGAATACGTTTTAAAACCCGAACATCTCTACTGAATTTTGAAATACTGAGAATTTGTATCCAAAGCGCTTTGAAAGGTAGGATAGACTTTCAAGTGGTAATAATGTTGTAAGTGCTGGTATATTTGTAAAAAAGGTTGTTTCACCAAATTAGAATTCACAATGAAAAAACTTGAGACACTGGAAGACAGACACTCCAACTCGGGAAATTCACAATGATAACCTAGGTTAATATCTAAGACAGTGCCTCAAACACTAGGAATACGTGAATAAAGGGCCTTATTCAAACACTAGGAATACGTGAATAAAGGGGGTAAAGGGGGAGATCAAACAAAGGACTTGAGTGCAGGCATATGAGCCTAACCAGCGGTTAAGGACAACAGGGGGGTGGGGGCATGTGTGGGGAGGGGTGTGGGATGGGAATGGGGGGACGAGGGCAAATATGTGATACCTTAATCAATAAAGAAATTTAAAAAAAGAAAGAATTGGGGCTCTGTTCAGGGTTAGGGTTAGGATAAGGTTTCGGGCTAGGTAGAGTTCAGGCTCAGGTTAGGGCTAGGTTTAGGGTTAGGGTTAGAGGGTTAGGGACAGGGTTCCGGTCACCATGTAGTAACCTTGGCTATTCTCAATGAATGAGATTCAATCACTAATGATTTCTAGCTGTGTCTTATAATGGGCCATCTGCTCTATTTGTGGGACTTCACCACATGTACAAACAACTTTATACACTCTTCTCTGAACTGGAGAAGCTATATAAACTTGTATTTCAACTGTTTTACAGTTGAGTACTACTTTTCAGTGACTTATGGTGGATTGAAACACTGGTTTCATGTGAACTAACACTATTTCAAGGATTTCTGCAGTGTACAACATCCTTTCTATTCTAGACACTTACATTTTGATGGTTTTCCAGTTGTTCTAACACAATTCTATGATATATATTAGTATTTGCTCTGAATTACTATGCTTTCTTGCAGTGTCCTTTAATTTGCCTTCTGCTCCACTAGTGGGACTTCACCACTTGTAGCAACATCTTTATACATTCTTCTCTGAACTTGAGAAGCTATATACACTTGTTTCCCAACTGTTTTACAGTTGAATACTACTTTTCAGTGAATTCTGGTGGTTTCAAACACTGGTTTCATGTGATCTAACTCTATTTCCACTTGTTCTCACACAATTCTATGATATTCATTAGTATTTGCTCTGAATTACTACTGATTTCTAGCTGTGTCCTATAATGGGACTTCTGCTCTACTTGTGGGAATTCACCACTTGTAGAAACAACTTTATAAATTCTTCTCTGAATTAGAGAAGCTATATACACTTGTCTTTCAACTGTTTTATTGTTGAATATTACTTTTCAGTGAATTCTGATGGTTTCAAACCCTGGTTTCATGTGAACTAACTCTATTTCAAGGATTTCTGCAGTGTACAACATCCTTTCTAGAGTAGACACATTTTGATTTTTTTCCACTTGTTCTCACACAATTCTATGACATTCATTAGTATTTGCTCTGAATTACTACAGATTTCTAGCTGTGTCCTGTAATGAGCCCTCTGCTCTACATGTGGGACTTCACCACATGTAGAAAAAACTTCATACACTCTTCTCTGAATTTGAGAAGCTATATACACTTGTCTTTCAACAGTTTTACAGTTGTATGCGAATTTTCATTGTATTCTAGGGGTTTCAAACACTGTTTTCATGTGAACTAACTCTATTTCAAGGATTTCTGCAGTGTACTACATCCTTTCTAGACTAGACACTTACATTTTGATGTCTTTTCCACCTGGTCTCTCACAATTCTGTGATACTCATTAGTATTTGCTCTGAATTACTACTGCTTTCTTACAGTGTCCTATAATGGACCTTCTGCTCTACTTGTGGGACTTCACCACTTGTAGAAACAACTTTATACATTCTTCTCTGAATTAGAGAAGCTATATACACTTGTCTTTCAACTGTTTTACTGTTGAATACTACTTTTCAGTGAATTCTGATGGTTTGAAACACTGGTTTCATGTGAACTAACTCTATTTCAAGGATTTCTGCAGTGTACAACATCCTTTCTAGACTAGACACTTACGTTTTGATGTCTTTTTTACTTGGTCTCTCACAATTCTGTTATACTCATTAGTATTTGCTCTGAATTACTACTGCTTTCATGCAGTGCCCTATAATAGCCCTTCTGCTCTACTTGTGGGACTTCACCACATGTAGAAACTACTTAATACACTCTTCTCTGAACCTGAGAAGCTATATACACTTGTCTTTCAACTGTTTTACAGTTGAAAACTACTTTTCAGTGACTTCTGGTGGTTGCAAACACTGGTTTCATGTGAACTAACTCTATTTCCAGGATTTCTGCAGTGTACAACATCCCTTCTAGACTATACACTTACATTTTGATGTTTTTCCACTTGTTCTCACACAATTCTATGATATTCATTAGTATTTGCTCTGAATTACTACTGCTTTCTAGCTGTATCTTATATTCGGCCTTCTGCACTATATGTGGGACTTCACCACATGTACAAACAACTTTATACACTGTTCTCTGAACTTGAGAAGCTATATACACTTGTTTCCCAACTGTTTTACAGTTGAATACTACTTTTCAGTGACTTCTGCTGGTTTCAAACACTGGTTTCATGTGAACTAACTCTATTTCAAGGATTTCTGCAGTGTACAACATCCTTTCTACACTAGACACTTACATTTTGATGTCTTTTCCACCTGGTCTCTCACAATTCTGTGATACTCATTAGTATTAGCTCTGTATTACTACTGCTTTCTTGCAGTGTCCTATAATGGACCTTCTGCTCTACTTGTGGGACTTCACCACTTGTAGAAACAACTTTATACATTCTTCTCTGAATTATAGAAGCTATATACACTTGTATTTCAACTGTTTTACTGTTGAAAACTACTTTTCAGTGAATTCTGATGGTTTCAAACACTGGTTTCATGTGAACTAACTCTATTTCAAGGATTTCTGCAGTGTACAACATCCTTTCTAGACTAGACACATTTTGATTTTTTTTCCACTTGTTCTCACACAATTCTGTGATATTCATTAGTATTCGCTCTGAAATACTACTGCTTTCTAGCTGTATCTTATAATCGGCCTTCTGCTCTATAGGTTGGACTTCACCACATGTACAAACAACTTTATACACTGTTCTCTGAACTTGAGAAGCTATATACACTTGTTTCCCAACTGTTTTACAGTTGAATACTACTTTTCAGTGACTTCTGGTGGTTTCAAACACTGGTTTCATGTGAACTAACTCTATTTCAAGGATTTCCGCAGTGTACAACATCCTTTCTACACTAGACACTTACATTTTGATGGTTTTCTACTTGTTCTCTAAAAAAATTCCCTGCCATTCATTAATATTTGCTCTGAATTACTACAGATTTCTAGCTGTGTCCTGTAATGCGCCCTCTGCTCTACTTGTGGGACTTCACCACATGTAGAAACAACTTCATACACTCTTCTCTGAACTTGAGAAGCTATATACATTTGTCTTTCAACTGTTTTACAGTTGAAAACTACTTTTCAGTGACTTCTGGTGATTTCAAACACTGGTTTCATGTGAACTAACTCTATTTGAAGGATTTCTGCAGTGTACAACATCCCTTCTAGACTAGACACTTACATTTTGATGTTTTTCCACTTGTTCTCACACAATTCTATGATATTCATTAGTATTTGCTCTGAATTACTACTGATTTCTAGCTGTGTCCTATAATGGGACTTCTGCTCCTCTTGTGGGACTTCACCACTTGTAGAAACAACTTTACACATTGTTCTCTGAATTAGAGAAGCTATATACACTTGTCTTTCAACTGTTTTATTGTTGAATACTACTTTTTAGTTAATTCTGGTGGTTTGAAACACTGGTTTCATGTGAACTAACTCTATTTCAAGGATTTCTGCAGTGTACAACATCCTTTCTAGACTAGACACTTACATTTTGATGTCTTTTTTACTTGGTCTCTCACAATTCTGTGATACTCATTAGTATTTGCTCTGAATTACTACTGCTTTCATGCAGTGCCCTATAATAGCCCTTCTGCTCTACTTGTGGGACTTCACCACATGTAGAAACAACTTCATACACTCTTCTCTGAACTTGAGAAGCTATATACATTTGTCTTTCAACTGTTTTACAGTTGAAAACTACTTTTCAGTGACTTCTGGTGATTTCAAACACTGGTTTCATGTGAACTAACTCTATTTGAAGGATTTCTGCAGTGTACAACATCCCTTCTAGACTAGACACTTACATTTTGATGTCTTTTTTACTTGGTCTCTCACAATTCTGTGATACTCATTAGAATTTGCTCTGTATTACTACTGCTTTCATGCAGTGCCCTATAATAGCCCTTCTGCTCTACTTGTGGGACTTCAGCACATGTAGAAACAACTTCATACACTCTTCTCTGAACTTGAGAAGCTATATACATTTGTCTTTCGATTGTTTTACAGTTGAAAACTACTTTTCAGTGACTTCTGGTGATTTCAAACACTGGTTTCATGTGAACTAACTCTATTTCAAGGATTTCTGCAGTGTACAACATCCTTTCTAGACTAGACACATTTTGATTATTTTCCACTGGTTCTCACACAATTCTATGATATTCATTAGTATTTGCTCTGAATTACTACTGATTTCTAGCTGTGTCCTATTTTGGGCTTTCTACTCTACTTGATGATCTTCTCCACAAGTACAAACTATATTATACACTCTTCTCTGAGCTTGAGAATCTATATACACTTGTCTTTCAACTGTTTTACAGTTGAATACTATTATTCAGTGACTTCTGGTTCTTTCAAACACTGGTTTCATGTGAACTAACTCTATTTCAAGGATTTCTGCAGTGTACAACATACTTTCTAGACTAGACACTTACATTTTATGGTTTTCCACTTGTTCTCAAACAATTCTATGATATTCATTAGTATTTGCTCTGAATTACTACTGCTTTCTTGCAGTGTCCTATAATAGCCCTTCTGCTCTACTTGTGGGACTTCACCACATGTAGAAACAACTTTATACACTCTTCTCTGAACTTGTGTAGCTATATAAACTTGTCTTTCAACTGTTTTACAGTAGAATACTACTTTTCATTGAATTCTGTTGTTTTCAAACACTGGTTTCATGTGAACTAACTCTATTTCAAGGATTTCTGCAGTGTACAACATCCTTTATGAACTAGACACTTACATTTTGATGGTTTTCCACTTGTTCTCACACAATTCTATGATATTCATTAGTATTTGCTCTGAATTGCTACTGATTTCTAGCTGTGTCCTCTAATGGGCCTTCTGCTCTACTTGCGGGACTTCACCACATGTAGAAACAACTTTATACACTCTTCTCTGAACTTGAGTAGCTATATAAACTTGTCTTTCAACTGTTTTACAGTAGAATACTACTTTTCATTGAATTCTGTTGTTTTCAAACCCTGGTTTCATGTGAACTAACTCTATTTCAAGGATTTCCGCAGTGTACAACATCCTTTATGAACTAGACACTTACATTTTGATGGTTTTCCACTTGTTCTCACACAATTCTATGATATTCATTAGTATTTGCTCTCAATTACTGCTAATTTCTATCTGTGTCGTATAATGGGCCTTCTGCTCTACTTGTGGGACTTCTCCACAAGTACAAACAACATTATACACTCTTCTCTGAACTTGAGAAGCTATATAGACTTGTCTTTCAACTGTTTTACAGTTGAAAACTTTCTTTTCTGTGACTTCTGGTGGTTTTAAACCCTGGTTTCATGTGAACTAACTCTATTTCAAGGATTTCTGCAGTGTACAACATCCCTTCTAGATTAGACACTTACATTTTGATGGTTTTCCACTTGTTCTCACACAATTCTGTGATACTCATTAGTATTTGCTCTGAATTAATACTGCTTTCTTTTTTTTTAATTCTTTATTGATTAAGGTGTCACATATTTGTCCTTATCCCCCATTCCCATCCCACACCCTTCCCCATGGATGCCCCAACCCCCTGTTGAACTTAACCATTGGTTAGGCTCATATGCATGCACACAAGACCTTTGGTTGATCTCTCCCCCCTCCCCCCACCCTCCCTTATCCTCCCTCTGAGGCCCGATAGTCTGATCGATGCCTCCTTGTTTCTGGTTCTTTTCTTGTTCATCAGTCTATGTTGTTCATCATTTCCCCTAGATGAGCGAAATCATGTGTCACTAGAGATATACTTATAAGTATTGAATATGAGACGAGCAATAATAATTATGCTGACAGGCAAATGAATCAGTCTGTATTGAGTTTCTTTCTGGACCAATAGTTCTTTTGAGATCCAATATCAATGTCCACCAGTTCCTTTTGAGTACATGTCGGCACTGACCCCTCAGCTCTGGATGGTGCAGAAATGGTTGTTTGGTCTCGGCCGGACCCAGGGGCACGGCTTCACCCGGATCCAGGGGCCCACGGACTCACCAGGACCCGGGACCCAGTCTCACCCGGATCCAGGTGCACACGGCCTCGCCCAGACCCAGGATTCAGCTTCACCCGGACCCAGGGGCGCATGGCCTCACCCGGACCCAGGGGCGCGTGGCTTCTCCCCGGCCCGGGACTCAGCCTCACCCGGATCCAGGGGCACACGGCCTCGCCCGGACCCGGGATCTAGCTTCCCCCGGACCCAGGGGCACGTGGCCTCACCCGGACCCAGGGGCGCGTGGCCTCTCCCAGACCCAGGGTCGCGTGACCTCACCCGGATCCAAGGGCCCACGGCCTCACGCGGACCTGGGACCCAGGCTCACCCGGATGCAGGGGCCCACGGCTTCACCCGGACCTGGGACCCAGCCTCACCCGGATCCAGGGGCACACGGCCTCGCCCAGACCCAGGATTCAGCTTTACCTGGACCCAGGGGCACATGGCCTCACCCGGACCCAGGGGTGCGTGGCCTCTCCTGGCCCTGGGACCCAGCCTCACCCGGATCCAGGGGCACACGGCCTCGCCCGGACCCGGGATCTAGCTTCCCCCGGACGCAGGGGCATGTGGCCTCACCCGGACCCAGGGGCGCGTGGCCTCTCCCAGACCCAGGGTCGCGTGGCCTCACCTGGATCCAGGGGCCCACGGCCTCACGCGGACCTGGGACCCAGGCTCACCCGGATGCAGGGGCCCACGGCTTCACCCGGACCCGGGACCCAGCCTCACCCGGATCCAGGGGCACACGGCCTCGCCCAGACCCAGGATTCAGTTTAACCTAGGTTAATATCTAAGAAAGTGTTTCAAACACTAGAAATACGTGAAAAAAGGGCCTTAATATCTGTCACACATTGTTTCCTGACGAGCAAATCATGTTCAAAGAACATAGAACCGAGTTGGATGCTGTTTACATTTATAATTAAGAGACAATGAGTTGGCGTTTTTGAAAGAGGCCCGGTTAGGCCATTAAACAGGAAGTGATGACGTCACCAAGGGGGAGGGGCCACGAGGGCAGGTTTAATTGATACCAGGAGATAATGATTTTGCCGGGGGCCCAGCTGGGTGTGATGACAACATTGAAGTAAGTTCTGGTGTTAGGGTTAGAGAATTGGGGTTCTGGCTAGGGTTAGGGTTAGGATGAGGGTTCGGGCTAGGTAGGGTCCAGGCTCAGGATAGGGCTAGGTTTAGGCTTAGGGTTAGAGGGTTAGGGACAGGGTTATGGTCAGAGTGTAGTAAGGTTGGGTATTCACGATGAATGAGCTTCAACCACTGGACAAATTGGAGTGTAGCACTGAGAATTTACAACTCCAGACTAGGGAAATATTTAGAAATGTGCTTCACACACTAAGAATACATATTCCAATAGACTGAAAATCTGAACAGCACAATTTTGTCATTGGGAAATCTTGTTCAAACAGCTGAGAACCGAGTGTGACACTGTTTACATTTATTTTTCCCGTCAAAAGGAGTTGGAGTTTTCGGGAAAAGGAGTTGGTGAAACACTGAAAAATTCATTTTCCTAGAGCTATAAAATAGTATGAAAGTATTGAGAACACTATGAAATAAAAATGTTAGTTAGGCTAGGGTTCCAAGTAGTGTTTTAAAGTACCTTTTAAAAGCTGTTATGACACCCGTGTTAAAATGAAAACTCTCAGAGCTCAAAACAACAGAACAGGGGGATGTCTCAGAGTGTCTCTAGAACTCTTGGAATACGTTTTAGAACATGAACATCTCTACTGAATTTTGAAATACTAAGAATTTGTATCCAAAGCGCTGTGAAAAGTAGGGTAGACTTTCAAGTGGTAATAATGGTTAAAGTATGGTATATATATAAAAAACGCTGTTTCACCAATTTGGAATTCACAATGAAGGAGCTTGAGACACTGGAAGAGAGAGACTCCAACTCAGGCAATTCACAATGAAAACCTAGGTTAATATCTAAGAAAGTGTTTCAAACACTAGAAATATGTGAATAAAGGGCCTTAATATCTGTTACACATTGATTCCTGACAAGCAAATCGTGTGCAAAGAACATAGAACCGAGTTGGATGCTGTTTACCTTTATAATTAAGAGACAATGAGTTGGCGTTTTTGAAAGAGTCCTGATTAGGCCATTAATCAGGAAATGGTGACGTCACCAAGGGGGAGGGCCCAGGAGGGAAGGTTTAATTGATACCAGGAGATAATGATTTAGCCGGGGGCCCAGCTGGGTGTGATGATGTCATTGAGGTTAGTTCTGGTGTTAGGGTTAGAGAATTGGGGTTCTGGCTAGGGTTAGGGTTAGGATAAGGGTTCGGGCTAGGTAGGGTTCAGGCTCAGGTTAGGGCTAGGTTTAGGCTTAGGGTTAGAGGGTTAGGGACAGGGTTATGGTCACAGTGTAGTAAGGTTGGGTATTCACGATGAATGAGCTTCAACCACTGGACAAATTGGAGTGTAGCACTGAGAATTTACAACTCCAGACTAGGGTAATATTTAGAAATGTGCTTCACACACTAGGAATACATATTCCAATAGACTGAATATCTGAACAGCACAATTTTGTCACTGGAAAATCTTGTTCAAACCGCTGAGAATCGAGTGTGACACTGTTTACATTTATTTTTCCTGACAAAAGGAGTTGGCGTTTTCGGGAAAAGGACTTGCTGAAACACTGAAAAATTCATTTTCCTAGAGCTATAGAATAGTATGAAAGTATTGAGAACACTATGAAATCAAAATGTTAGTTAGGCTAGGGTTCCAAGTAGTGTTTTACAGTACCTTTAAAAAGCCGGTATGACACCCGTGTTAAAATGAAAACTCTCGGAGCTCAAAACAACAGAACAGGGGGATGTCTCAGAGTGTCTCTAGAACTCTTGGAATACGTTTTAGAAAACGAATATCTCTACTGAATTTTGAAATACTGAGAATTTGTATCCAAAGCGCTGTGAAAGGTAGGGTAGACTATCAAGTGGTAATAATGGTTAAAGTACTGGTATATTTGTAAAAAACGCTGTTTCAGCAAATTGGAACTCACAATGAAGGAGCTTGAGACACTGGAAGAGAGAGACTCCAACTCGGGCAATTCACAATGAAAACCTAGGTTAATATCTAAGACAGTGTTTCAAACACTAGAAATACGTGAATAAAGGGCCTTAATATCTGTCACACATTGTTTCCTGACAAGCAAATCCTGTTCAAAGAACATAGAACCGAGTTGGAAGCTATTTACATTGATAATTAAGAGACAATGAGTTGGCATTTTTGAAAGAGGCCTGGTTAGGCCATTAAACAGGAAGTGATGACGTCACCAAGGGGGAGGGGCCACGAGGGAAGGTTTAATTGATACCAGGAGATAATGATTTAGCCTGGGGCCCAGCTGGGAGTGATGATGTCATCGAGGTTAGTTCTGGTGTTAGGGTTAGAGAATTGGGGTCTGGACAGGGTTAAGGATAGGATAAGGGTTCGGGCTAGGTAGGGTTCAGGCTCAGGTTAGGGATAGGTTTAGGGTTAGGGTTAGAGGGTTAGGGACAGGGTTAAGGTCACGGTGCTGTAAGGTTGGGTATTCACAATGAATGAGCTTCAACCACTGGACAAATTGGAGTGTAGCACTGAGAATTTACAACTCCAGACTAGGGAAATATTTAGAAATGTGCTTCACACACTTGGAATACATATTCCAATAGACTGTATATCTGAACAGCACAATTTTGTCACTGGGAAATCTTGTTCAAACCGCTGAGAACCGAGTGTGACAGTGTTTACATTTATTTTTCCCGTCAAAAGGAGTTGGCGTTTTCGGGAAAAGGAGTTGGTGAAACACTGAAAAATTCATTTTCCTACAACTATAGAATAGTATGAAAGTATTGAGAACACTATGAAATCAAAATGTTAGTTAGGCTAGGGTTCCAAGTAGTGTTTTAAAGTACCTTTAAAAAGCCGGTATGACACCAGTGTTAAAATGAAAACTCTCAGAGCTCAAAGCAACAGAACAGGGGGATGTCTCAGAGTGTCTCTAGAACTCTTGGAATACGTTTTAGAAAACGAACATCTCTACTGAATTTTGAAATACTGAGAATTTGTATCCAAAGCGCTGTGAAAAGTAGGGTAGACTTTCAAGTGGTAATAATGGTTAAAGTATGGTATATTTGTAAAATACGCTGTTTCACTAAATTGGAATTCACAATGAAGGAGCTTGTGACACTGGAAGAGAGAGACTCCAACTCGGGCAATTCACAATGAAAACCTAGGTTAATATCTAAGAAAGTGCTTCAAACACTAGGAATACGTGAATAAAGGGCCTTAATATCTGTCACACATTGTTTCCTGACAAGCAAATTGTGTTCAAAGAACATAGAACTGAGTTGGATGCTATTTACATTGGTAATTAAGAGACAATTAGTTGGCATTTTGAAACAGGCCTGGTTAGGCCATTAAACAGGAATTGATTATGTCACCAAGGGGGAGGGGCCATGAGGGCAGGTTTAATTGATCCCAGGAGATAATGATTTAGCAGGGGCCCAGCTAGGAATTATGACATCATCGAGGTTAGTTCTGGTGTTAGGGTTAGAGAATTGGGGTTCAGGCTCAGGTTAGGGCTAGGTTTAGCGTTAGGGTTAGAGGGTTAGGGACAGGGTTAAGGTCACGGTGCTGTAAGGTTGGGTATTCACAATGAATGAGCTTCAACCACTGGACAAATTGGAGTGTAGCACTGTTACAGTAATAGTGATAAGAATAATATAGAATAAGTATCAAAATGTGGAATTACAGTGTGATATTAAAATATGATGTTAAAAAATATTGAATGTAATGTAAACAGGTTGATTAAACACCACTGAGTGGCCTGTATGTAGAAAAAAAAAAAAGTAAAGTGATCTGTTCCACATATGTAAAACCAGATATGCAAGGCTCCTGGGACCCGCTGATAAGACACACTGAATACGCCCATCTAGGCACATAAAAAGAGGAAGCACCAGAGGAAGATTAGAGAGGCCTGCTCTGCTCCTCCACAGACGGTCACTCTCCACCCCCCTTTCTGCATCTGCCCAAGCTCTGCCATGGACCGTGAGTCCAAACAGTGAGCCGGAAAGTGAGGCCTCAAGCAAGACGCCGACCCGCAGCTGCAATTTCCAAAGTCCAGTGTGTGTGTCTGTCGGCGCGGATCCCTGGGTGGCCTGCTGAGGTCTGGAAACCACCAGGACTCTGGTAAATAAACCGTGTGTGATTCGTGCATTGCATGTCTGTCTCCTGTGTAATTTATGCTCGGTCAATATTAAGTAAGTACCTTGGGTTGTACGTGTCAGTTTAGAGACTGGCTGAGGCACCCTTGGTCACCTGTGCTTACGTCCCTGAAGGAGAAATTGGGACAATTGGCGTAGTCGGCAGTTGCTAAATTAAAATTGGACATTAAGGGGGTAAGTGAAACCAAATTTCCTAAATTAATTTTTCTAAATTGCTCCGGGCACAGCGGAGATCAATTTGAATAAGAGAGAAAAGGGGAAGCTTCTAGCCAAATCTGAGGTCAAGTATTGGGCCTGCTAAGAGCAGATAATGTCGTCCACCCAAACCCGAAAGTAATCAGGCATAGAGAACCGATCGGTGTCACTTCTGAAAAACCTTGAGCTTGCTTCAAACTAAAAGTTGTCCACCGTAAGGGCACGCCCAGGAGAGGCTGACTCCCAAAGGCAAACGCCGGAGGGTCCTAGCAGTTTCTCTGCCCAAGCGGAGCCGTGCAGAAGGGTTATATCTGCCAACCGTTTACGCAAGCAAGGGGCTGTGGAGGTAGCCAAGAGGAAGGACACGCGAAAGGGGAAACTAGGCTTGAGAAATCGGTGGAGGGACCCAAGTTGGCGGATTATACCAACCGACAGCTTACGTAGGCAGCACAACCGTGGCATAAACGGGACGGAGGAATTTTGGCTGGAAGGAATAATTCTCTCATTGCAAATTACGGAAAGAAAGAGGAATATATATATATATATATATAGATTTTATAAATGAATGGCAGAGCATAAATTACAAAACAGGATCCTGAATTTCTTAAGAAAGGCTCACAATTATCTCTTTCTTTGCAATATATACCTGACTGAAGTCCAGAGGGAAACTTCCCCTTGTGCCATCTATCCCTTTGGGAGAGCAGGTCCTAAAATAATAATTTGTCCGGACTGCCTTCAAGATAGGAAGGAAGATTAAAATGGAATAACTCAGAAGCTTCTAGCAGAAACTAAGGAGGAATAAAGAACGACTAGCTAACATACCGGCCAAAAGTAAATGGTGCACCCTAGAGGACAGCCTCAGGGAGAAATGCAAGGTCAGATACACTCCCAGATTGGGAGAGAAAGTAATCAATAACCCTGATACATTAATACCAGTAATTCAAAGGGCTTCACCTGAAGAGGTGATCCCAATACTTCTACATACAATTCATAATCTTCAGGAAGATAATGATAAAGGCAAAAGATTAGCACAAAAGGTGATAGGACAATATTCTAGCAAGCCAGCCATAGTAAGAAAAAAGGTGGTGAGGAAGGAAGGAACAGAAGGTGAAGGAGAGACAGTAGAATTTTCCTCCTTCACCACACAAGAAATGAATTAACTTAGAGGCCTATTAATAAAGGGAGAACTGACAGACATTGATTGGTTGCTACATCTGTATGAGAAGAGAGGCCACACCGTTATGATCAGTGCAGATGAATTATCACAAGTAATTGATGCAATAGAACACCCAAAACTAAGAGAACAACTACTAAAAGACATAGAACAGCAAGGAAGACAGGCACTGGCGTCTATATGGCACTGGGTGTCTAAGGCTTGGAAAAAGTCTTTTCCCCATATAGATTTCTCCTCATCACAATTTTCAAAACCATGGAATAATATAGGCCAGCTCCAACATCAATTGAGGAAATTAACTATCCTTAATGGAATATACCATGGAGATAATCCCTGGGAAGCCACTAATGTGGATGGCATCATAAGCTGTCTAATTAAAAATGCACCCGAGGGATATAAAATACAAATGCAAAATTTATTAGCAGGGTCAAGAACCCCAAATGAGATTAAGGAAAAAATCACCCTCCATCAGGACATGATTACAGATAAAAAATTCACCTTTGTAGCAAAGGAGGAGAGAACACAAAATTACTCTTTAAAAAAAAAAAAATAAATAAATAAATAAATAAATAAATAAATAATAAAATAAAATAAAATAAGGAAGGAAATAAGGGGACCCCAGAATATGTATAGAAATAATAATAATTTCCAGAACAAGGGAAGAAATTGGACACAACCAAAGCCATGCCTAGCACAGCAAAAACCTTACTGGAAGGTGAATAACCCTTTCTTTAAAAGGGGACCCCCACAAAACCCATTTACAAAAAATCAATCTGGAAATTCATTCAATAAAACCCAATCCAGAAACCCCTTCCCCACTTACCAATCTAAGAATAACCCATTTCAACAACAACCCCGAAATAATCCATTCAGACAACAGGGAAACTACCAAGGCCCCCGCCCCCAATGGAAGGGCAACCAAGGGGGCATAAGAAGAAACTAACCTCTCTTGCTCTAGCAGACGAGTTTTATAGGGAAAATGATAAGAGGCCATATATTACTTTGAATATAAAACCCCAAGATGATTTAATCTTACCTAAAACATTTTTAATATACACTGGATCCCAAATCACTTTAATGGCCATAGATAATATACCCACAAAATCCTGTGAAAACACAGGATTTCTATTGAAAGAATCACAGGAAATATTATTAAGGCAAATCCAATACACTGTAAAATACTGTACAGAAATAGACAGATTAAAGAATACATTGGGATTCTACAGGAAGAACATTACCAAATAAGGTCATCAATAAATTAGACTCACTTAAAAGCCCCACATCAAAAAAGGAAGCACAACAAGTTGTGGGATTATTTATGTTTTGGAAACAACACATACCATATCTGTCAGACATAGCAAAACCTATATACAAAGTAACTAGAAAAGCAGTAAACTTCCAATGGAATAAAGAACAGAAAGAAGCTTTCCAACAATTAAAACACTACATCCACCTCTTTTCTCAACTACAAAATATACAACCAGGTGACAAGGTAGTTCTAGATATTGCTTTTATATCAGAACATGGTAATTGGGGACTATATAAAAAAGGGAAAGATGACCATAAGCTAATGCCAGTAGGATTCTGGTCCAAGAAATTTCCATACTCTCATTTTAAATACTCATATTTTGAGAAATTGATTTGGACTTTATATGCAGCACTGCTACACACAGAACCTCTGACAGGACAACAGCCAATAACAGTCAGGAGCACCCTGCCTCTTAAGGCATGGTTAAATATGTCAGCGGAAGAGTTGGCAGGTAACCAAATTGAAGAAAAGGTACTCGCGTGGAAGTGGTACATAAACACGCGTTGTATCAGCGGCTCCGGAGAACCAGCCCTCCTCACCGAGGAGGTAAACAAACTTGAGGTGGAGCCACCCACCTGTGCCAACAAGTTTGAACCTATAGAGACATCTATAGGTGTACAGGGGCCAAAATACACCCCTGTCTTTAAAAATGCCTGGTTTACAGACGGATCAGCCCCCGTATCCGGTGACCGCAACACCTGGAGGGCAGCAGCCTTCATTCCCGCGACACAACAAGCTCTGACTGTGTCTGGTGAGTCCAATTCTGCACAACATGCAGAACTTATAGCCGCATATATGGCTATACAGGAAGCAGTGCGGACACAAAAACAAAATATATATATTTACAGACTCTTGGGCAGTATATAATGGCATTATATTATGGTCAGGAAAATGGAAACAAACTAATTGGCAAATTAATGGCAAAGATTTATGGTCTAGAGAATATTGGGAAGAGATATATATTTTATCACAAAAGATAAAAATATATGTAACACATGTCAATGCACATGCTAGTGACAGCTCTAAAACAACACTATACAACAAAATAGTAGATCAACTAGCAAAAGGACTAACACCAGGAAATAACCTCACTATCACTGACAAATCTAAATCTTTAGCAATAACATTAGCATTAAAAAAGGAAGATAACAATTCTTACTCCTTGCCACCAATTCCATCAATTAAATTAAAAAAGGAAGATGGAAAATACAAAATACAACCTCCAGAATTAGAAATGAAATTGACCATACCATTTATCACACAAATACATCAAACATTAGGACACATAGGACAATCAGCACTTATAAACTGGTTTCTAAAAAGAAACATAAAAGCCCCAATCAGAGACATTAAATCAGCCATAAATGCATGCACTGTTTGCAAAGGAACACACATGTTCCGCACACTTCAGCCACCTAGAATGAATAAACCATATATACCCAACCAACTCTTACAGATAGATTTTATTGGACCTTTAAAAGTACCATATTCACAAAAATATGCATGCACATTAGTGGATGTAAATACAGGAATCCTTGCTGCCACAGCATCGTCACATCCAGATGCAAATACAACATTACGCTCCCTAAATACCTGGATGATGCATTTTGGCCCGCCACAAATCATAGATCAAGGATCACACTTTACTGCCACATCTGTACAAAAGTTGGCAGCAGAATATGACATAGATTGGAACTTTCACTTATCATACAACCCAACAGCAGCAGGAACAATTGAAAGGCACAATGGACTCCTCAAACATAAAATGCAAACATTATTGATGGATAATAAATATCCATCTTTACAAGTTCTTTTAAATAAAGCATGCCTTTTATTGAATTCTAGACCTAGACAGAACAGACCCTCCCCCCTAGAACAACTATATCTTCCACACATTGAAAATATCAATGAATACCAATTCATCCCTCCACCTAGAACAAATAGGAAAATTCTTTACAAAATCTTAACAAAAAACTCTAAAGATAACTCCTTGTCCTTGCAGGAAATCATAGCTGACAGCGGAGCCTCACTTTACTGGACAGTAAATGATAAGGGAGAACTACAACAAACCAAAATCCAAAACACACAACCAAGATTTTAAATGAACATTATATTATTTATTTATTGTCTTATCTCAGCCATAATCACTCTTACACTCCTCCTGCCACTCATATCATACATTGAACAGAATGTACACAAGAATATTTGCCAGGAGAAACAGCTGTACTTTTTCATGCTCTACTCAGAGACTATATTGCCATAGGAGAACAAGCAATCTATTCTGCTTACAGATACCCAAGCTCACTTCCACCATTAACAACCCCAAATGAATTATTCAATATAATTTGCATATGAGACTTAAATGCAGAATATTTGACACCACCTTGGAACTATATCCCTGCAATCTCTCAGAGAGAACTTGAAGACAGAGAAAGATGGGAACATATGATGGAACTAGATGGCCCAGAGGAATTTTCCACTGGACATTGATTTTACTCTTTACTAATATTCTTGTTAATGATGTTATTTCTAGTGCTTCTAGCACTACAACTACTTTTAGTACTTCTACTAATGCTGATATTACTCCTGAAGTGCCTGCTACTGCTTTACCTATTACTACTTTTCCTACTACTATTACTACTACTAATACTGGCAAGCCAGATACCATAAAACCAGCTATAGCCCATAAATTATCCATACAACTAACTAAACCAAACAAACATTATGTTTTCCACCACCCAGTCACACTTACAGCAAATAACTCAATCTTTTCACTAACTATAGGTGATTTTTCTTTCAATACTTCTTTACAATATTACTCCACATACAAGATGTGTCCATCATATTACCACCCAGATTTTTGCCAACTTAAAATATTGAATTATGTACAAAATTCTATGAGAACATATGGTCACACTCAATTGAAAGAATGCATTTCCCAACAATGGTTTCAGGACTCTCTGTCTCTGAGATCAGTTTCCATTATAGATGTCCAATCAAGAGATCCTCCCACAACAACTTATCATATAACTACTGATACCCTTATAACTCTCAATTCCAAATTTATAAACATAGTTCAAAATGTAGATCCATATTTAAATATAGAAAATAATTCATGCATTCAGAGAGCACTAATTAATGTAGTTCCATTTCAAGAACATCTCATGCATTTTTGGTATACAGGAGAACTAGGAGATGAATTTGAGGATTATGATGAATATGATAAATATGAGGAGATGATGAACACAACAGAGGCATCCATACCTACACTCACAACAGAAACACCCATATCAACCTATTTTAACAGACAACCATTCTTTTCACCACCCACCACAAACCCAACCCTACCAGAAGGCTTTCCTATCTCACCATATTATAACATGACACACATTGTAAAAGAAAATGACATAACTTATTATCAATATTATTTAACAGGCTTTCCAAATTTTCCAACATTTGGCAACTTTTGTGTAGGCATTAAATGTCACATGTCAAAGTCTGAATATGGCCCTGTGATGATAACCTTTTTAACTGATGCCATCACACCAGAAGAATATTTAGCTCATGATAACAACTACTGGCCATTTAGACACATACCTCAGATGATGATAGACCTCATTAGTCCTGTCAATTTTGACTCTGGTGAAACTATGCATAAACTTTGGAATTCACCTATGTTTGGCACCATATATCAAATTTGCTTTCCAGCAGCTATATCTAATAATACCCTTCATATTAATACCACTGGGACAAACTTTACTCATTTTTATACCAAACTAGAACCAGCTATATATTGTGTTGACCCCAACAAGAAATTGGCCAAATCTGTTCTAAATCTATTACAAAGACTAACCCCCAATATGCTATATCCAAATTCTTACAAACTAAGATCACAGCAATTTCTAGGATTCTGGAATATAAATTATACCACCCTTTACTACCCAGATATAATTACACATACCTTTACAGAAATCCCACAAGGAGAACAATTTGTCATGAATTCAACCCACATTTGTTCTAATACCATAGCCATTGGTAAAATTAACCCATCAATTATGCCCTCCTATAACTGCTCTATATTATCCACAAAAAATGACAATGTCTATAACGGATTGGTTGCAGTCTAAAAGATACATACTAGAACAAGCTAATTCCTTAGCAAATTTAACTATGTTTTTCTCTAACTACACACAGAAATTTTTTCCTTTATTCATGTTTAATTCCTCTACAACATCATATCTATTAGATTGCTCCCCAAGTGTCACAGAAATGCTCACCTATGCAATTATTCCTAAACATGATCAACAAGCACGACAACCTACATTTTTAAACCACCCATACTCATATGGACCATTCCCCATTATAAGCTATAGAAATTTTACATTTAGCTACACCTCTACAAACATTCTTTCAAATCTTACCACAGGCCAACAACACCAAACAACCTATACAGTTCTTTATCCCAACTCAACATTAAGACCTACGCCTATACCACTAAATCACTCACATTTTGCTTGCAGAGGATATGACCCACTCATTAGTTTACATTATAATATTTCTTATGGACTAAAACCTACTTCTTGGTTTACAACCTTTGGAGCCTATATTAATCCCTCAAAAGCAAAACGTATAGCTGGATCCTTCACTACTGGTTTTCAATCATATATGCTACATTACTTAGACGGCGGATGGAAAAAATTATTCCTCCACCACCATTCACCCATGACTAATCATTCTCTTCTACTCTTCACTGATTTCTACTATATACCTAATATTGCTGATAAATGTTATAATAACCTATTAGAACCATGCAAAGAGGTTGCTACAATTCTACGACATGCTTAAGAACCTTACATTTCTCACCTGTCTATTCTTATGGCATTACAAAACCTGCACCTAAACTTCTTGAGGCCCAATCAGTAATTACACAAATCAATAACCCAGGTAGACTAATTTTCCAACCACAGATTCAGAGAACTACCATATACTTCTCACCAGATGATTTTCTAGCTTCCTCATTAGTCAAAGCTTGTGCAGATGTAGAACCCCCAATTCCAATCAGAAATGCACCATTCCCTCAAAAATTTAGACAACATTCAGGAAGGAAACTCTTACAACTAGACGCAGCTTCCTTTGCATTGGCATCAATCGCAGCATCTGTATCTATAGCAAATTCAGTTAAAATTAATCAATTAACTAATGCTTTAAATAAATACTTCCACCATACAACCGAATTTGAAACTAAAACATTAGAACTCATCTCTAAATCATTTGACAGTGCCTATCAACTGGCAGCACAAACCCATCAGCAAGTTATGCTCTTATCAGACATAGTTAAGGAACAGGATCACTATATGCACACATTACATCAAGACATAGAGGACATTAATCAAAGATTCCAAAAATACCAATTTAGACAACAATGTCAACTTATACAAAATTCCCTAACACAAGCCCAACGAGACCTTTTGTCTCTCATTGTCAGGGGACAAGGACTGAACCCATTGTGGAATGATGCAATAGCTGCAATTGACTTTACAAAACCTATAGGATGCTCCTACTCAGACTGTGAACTTTCAATACTCACAGCAGTAGGAGGAGAAAACTTAGTGGCATATCCTACATTGAATATACCAATACACATGAACAATAATGAATATGCAATGCCTAATGGAGACATGCTATATGTGGAACCTTATTTCTTCTTAAAATCTTCACTAATACAATTCACTCCAAATATCTTCATTGCATTCCAACCACTATCTGTAGATACATTTCCTGTATCACTTCTTCCACATGACCCAAGACCACTCATGTATAATATAGGCAGACACAACTTTGTCGCCTGCTTTACAAATATCTCTGTATATGATCACACAATAAGGAAGAACGTGAACAACTCCTTCCCTAATTCTTGTCACTTAATCACTAATGCTATGAACATCACCTTTAATAATAAAATATATTATTCATTCTTTGACACCAAAACCTCTCTATACTTCTCACCCTCTTTACCCTTATACCAACGCTTGCAAGAAAAACATTATACTGCACCTCCGACTCTTAATGAATCTTTTAACAAGCTTAGCTCTTTAGAACCCCTTGTAAAAGATACTATGAAGACCTTGAAGTCACAAGCTGAACAACTACATCACTTAGCCTACATCCCAAACGCCGAAACCATCACAACCTTGGAAGACTTGAAAAAACTACACCGTAATTGCAAGACAGCGGACACTCTCCTATCCTTATGGAGGACCGTCCCCTGCACTCCTGATTGGAATTTCATCAACCCCATCGCATGGATTCAGCATGGACTCTCTTCATTTGAAGCTACATGGACTTTAATTAAGGAGATATTATTTGCATTGGCTATTATTTTCCTCTTTTGTTTATTTGTTAAGATTGCTAAAATCATTATATGCCTTATCCCCAATAAAATAAAAAATAATTGATTCCCTTGGGGTAAACCCTTCAGGAATCACTGGGTGGAATGTTATAGTAATAGTGATAAGAATAATATAGAATAAGTATCAAAATGTGGAATTACAGTGTGATATTAAAATATGATGTTAAAAAGTATTGAATGTAATGAAAACAGGTTGATTAAACACCCCTGAGTGGCCTGTATGTAGAAAAAAAAGTAAAGTGATCGGTTCCCCATATGTAAAACCAGATATGCAAGGCTCCTGGCACCCGCTGATAAGACAAACACTGAAGACGCCCATCTAGGCACATAAAAAGAGGAAGCACCAGAGGAAGATCAGAGAGGCCTGCTCTGCTCCTCCACAGACGGTCACTCTCCACCCCCCTTTCTGCATCTGCCCAAGCTCTGCAGTGGACCATGAGTCCAAACAATGAGCCGGAAAGTGAGGCCTCAAGCAAGACTCTGAGCCGCAGCTGCAACGTCCAAAGTCCAGTGTGTGTGTCTGTCGGCGCGGATGCCCGGGTGGCCTGCCGAGGTCTGGAAACCACCAGGACTCTGGTATATAAACCGTGTGTGATTCGTGCATTGCATGTCTGTCTCCTGTGTAATTTATGCTCGGTCAATATTAAGTAAGTACCTTGGGTCGTACATGTCAGTTTAGAGACTGGCTGAGGCACCCTTGGTCACCTGTGCTTACATCCCTGAAGGAGAAATTGGGACAAGCACTGAGAATTTACAACTCCAGACTAGGGAAATATTTAGAAATGTGCTTCACACACTAGGAATACATATTCCAATAGACTGAATATCTGAACAGCACAATTTTGTCACTGGGAAATCTTGCTCAAACCGCTGAGAACCGAGTGTGACACTGTTTACATTTATTTTTCCCATCAAAAGGACTTGGTGTTTTCGGGAAAAGGAGTTGGTGAAACACTGAAAAATTCATTTTCCAAGAACTATAAAATAGTATGAAAGTATTGAGAACACTATGAAATCAAAATGTTAGTTAGGCTAGGGTTCCAAGTAGTGTTTTAAAGTACCTTTAAAAAGCCGATATGACACCCCTGTTAAAATGAAAACTCTCAGAGCTCAAAACAACAGAACAGGGGGATGTCTCAGAGTGTCTCTAGAACTCTTGGAATACGTTTTAGAACACGAACATCTCTACTGAATTTTGAAATACTGAGAATTTGTATCTAAAGCGCTGTGAAAAGTAGGGTAGACTTTCAAGTGGTAATAATGTTTAAAGTACTGGTATATTTGTAAAAAACTCAGTTTCAGCAAATTGGAATTCACAATAAAGGAGCTTGAGACACTGGAAGAGAGAGACTCCAACTCGGGCAATTCAAAATGAAAACCTAGGTTAATATCTAAGAAAGTGTTTCAAACACTAGAAATACGTGAATAAAGGGCCTTAATATCTGTCACACATTGTTTCCTGACAAGTAAATCGTGTTCAAAGAACATAGAACCGAGTTGGATGCTATTTACATTGATAATTAAGAGACAATGAGTTGGCGTTTTTGAAAGAGGCCTAGTTAGGCCATTATCAGGAGGTGATGATGTCACCAAGAGGGAGGGGCCACGTGGGCAGGTTTAATTGATATCAGGAGATAATGATTTAGCCTGGGGCCCAGCTGTGAGTGATGACATCATCGAGGTTAGTTCTGGTGTTAGGGTTAGAGAATTGGGGTTCTGGCTAGGGTTAGGGATAGGATAAGGGTTCGGGCTAGGTAGGGTTCAGGCTCAGGTTAGGGCTAGGTTTAGGGTTAGGGTTAGAGGGTTAGGGACAGGGTTAAGGTCACAGTGCTGTAAGGTTGGGTATTCACAAAGAATGAGCTTCAACCACTGGACAAATTGGAGTGTAGCACTGAGAATTTACAACTCCAGACTAGGGAAATATTTAGAAATGTGATTCACACACTAGGAATACATATTCCAATAGACTGAATCTCTGAACAGCACAATTTTGTCACTGGGAAATCTTGTTCAAACCGCTGAGAACCTAGTCTGACACAGTTTACATTTATGTTTCCCGTCAAAAGGAGTTGGCGTTTTCGGGAAAAGGAGTTGGTGAAACACTGAAAAATTCATTTTCCTAGAACTATAGAATAGTATGAAAGTATTGAGAACACTATGAAATCAAAATTTTAGTTAGGCTAGGGTTCCAAGTAGTGTTTTAAAGTACCTTTAAAAAGCTGGTATGACACCCGTGTCAAAATGAAAACTCTCAGAGCTCAAAACAGCAGAACAGGGGGATGTCTCAGAGTGTCTCTAGAACTCTTGGAATACGTGTTAGAAAACGAACATCTCTACTGAATTTTGAAATACTGAGAATTTGTATCCAAAGCGCTGTGAAAAGTAGGGTAGACTATCAAGTGGTAATAATGGTTAAAGTACTGGTATATTTATAAAAAACGCTGTTTCAGCAAATTGGAACTCACAATGAAGGAGCTTGAGACACTGGAAGAGAGAGACTCCAACTCGGGTAATTCACAATGAAAACCTAGGTTAATATCTAAGACAGTGTTTAAAACACTAGAAATACGTGAATAAAGGGCCTTAATATCTGTCACACATTGTTTCCTGACAAGCAAATCGTGTTCAAAGAACATAGAACCTAGTTGGAAGCTGTTTACATTTATAATTAAGAGACAATGAGTTGGCCTTTTTGAAAGAGGCCTGGTTAGGCCATTAAACAGGAAGTGATGAGGTCACCAAAGCGGAGGGGCCACGAGGGCAGGTTTAATTGATACCAGGAGATAATGATTTAGCCTGGGGACCAGCTGGGAGTGATGACATCATCTAGGTTAGTTCTGGTGTTAGGGTTCGATAATTGGGGTTCTGGCTAGGGTTAGGTTTAGGATAAGGGTTCGTGCTAGGTAGAGTTCAGGCTCAGGATAGGGCTAGGTTTAGGGTTAGGGTTAGAGGGTTAGGGACAGGGTTAAGGTCACGGTGCTGTAAAGTTGGGTATTCACAATGAATGAGCTTCAAACACTGGACAAATTGGAGTGTAGCACTGAGAATTTACAACTCCAGACTAGGGAAATATTTAGAAATGTGCTTCACACACTAGGAATACATATTCCAATAGACTGAATCTCTGAACAGCACAATTTTGTCACTGGGAAATCTTGTTCAAACCGCTGAGAACTGAGTGTGACACTGTTTACATTTATTTTTCCTGTCAAAAGGAGTTGGCGTTTTCAGGAAAAGGAGTTGGTAAAACACTGAAAAATTCATTTTCCTAGAACTATAAAATAGTATGAAAGTATTGAGAACACTATTAAATCAAAATGTTAGTTAGGCTAGGGTTCCAAGTAGTGTTTTAAAGTACCTTTAAAAAGCCGGTATGACACCCTAGTTAAAATGAAAACTCTCAGAGCTCAAAACAACAGAACAGGGGGATGTCTCAGAGTGTCTCTAGAACTCTTGGAATACGTTTTAGAAAACGAACATCTCTACTGAATTTTGAAATACTGAGAATTTGTATCCAAAGCGCTGTGAAAAGTAGGGTAGACTATCAAGTGGTAATAATGGTTAAAGTACTGGTATATTTGTAAAAAACGCTGTTTCAGCAAATTGGAACTCACAATGAAGGAGCTTGAGACACTGGAAGAGAGAGACTCCAACTCGGGCAATTCACAATGAAAACCTAGGTTAATATCTAACACAGTGTTTCAAACACTAGAAATACGTGAATAAAGGGCCTTAATATCTTTCACACATTGTTTCCTGACAAGCAAATCCTGTTCAAAGAAGATAGAACCAAGTTGGAAGCTGTTTACATTTATAATTAAGAGACAATGAGTTGGCATTTTTGAAAGAGGCCTGGTAAGGCCATTAAACAGGAAGTGATGACGTCACCAAGGGGGAGGGCCAAGAGGGCAGGTTTAATTGATACCAGGAGATAATGATTTAGCCTGGCGCCCAGCTGGGAGTGATGATGTCATTGAGGTTAGTTCTGGTGTTAGGGTTAGAGAATTGGGGTTCTGGCTAAGGTTAGGGATAAGATAAGGGTTCGGGCTAGATAGGGTTCAGGCTCAGGTTAGGGCTAAGTTTAGGGTTAGGGTTAGAGGGTTAGGGACAGGGTTTCGGTTACAGTGCTGTAAGGTTGGGTATTCAAAATGAATGAGATTCAAACAATGGACAAATTGGAGTGTAGGACTGAGAATTTACAACTCCAGACTAGGGATATATTTAGAAATGTGCATCACACACTAGGAACACATATTCCAATACACTGAATATCTGAACAGCACAATTTTGTCACTGGGAAATCTTGTTCAAACCGCTGGGAACCGAGTGTGCCACTGTTTACATTTCTTTTTCCCGTGAAAAGGAGTTGGCGTTTTCCGGAAAAGGAGTTGGTGAAACACTGAAAAATTTATTTTCCTAGAACTATAGAATTGTATGAAAGTATTGAGAACACTATGAAATCAAAATGTTAGTTAGGCTAGGGTTCCAAGTAGTGTTTTAAAGTACCTTTAAAAAGCCAGTATGACACCCGTGTTAAAATGAAAACTCTCAGAGCTCAAAACAACAGAACAGGGGGATGTCTCAGAGTGTCTCTAGAACTCTTGGAATACGTTTTAGAACACGAACATCTCTACTGAATTTTGAAATACTGAGAATTTGTATCCAAAGCGCTGTGAAAAGTAGGGTACACTATCAAGTGGTAATAATGGTTAAAGTACTGGTATATTTATAAAAAACGCTGTTTCAGCAAATTGGAACTCACAATGAAGGAGCTTGAGACACTGGAAGAGAGAGACTCCAACTCGGGTAATTCACAATGAAAACCTAGGTTAATATCTAAGACAGTGTTTAAAACACTAGAAATACGTGAATAAAGGGCCTTAATATCTGTCACACATTGTTTCCTGACAAGCAAATCGTGTTCAAAGAACATAGAACCTAGTTGGAAGCTGTTTACATTTATAATTAAGAGACAATGAGTTGGCCTTTTTGAAAGAGGCCTGGTTAGGCCATTAAACAGGAAGTGATGACGTCACCAAAGCGGAGGGGCCACTAGGGCAGGTTTAATTGATACCAGGAGATAATGATTTAGCCTGGGGACCAGCTGGGAGTGATGACGTCATCTAGGTTAGTTCTGGTGTTAGGGTTAGAGAATTGGGGTTCTGGCTAGGGTTAGGTTTAGGATAAGGGTTCGGGCTAGGTAGAGTTCAGGCTCAGGATAGGGCTAGGTTTAGGGTTAGGGTTAGAGGGTTAGGGACAAGGTTAAGGTCACGGTGCTGTAAGGTTGGGTATTCACAATGAATGAGCTTCAACCACTGGACAAATTGGAGTGTAGCACTGAGAATTTACAACTCCAGACTAGGGAAATATTTAGAAATGTGCTTCACACACTAGGAATACATATTCCAATAGACTGAATATCTGAACAGCACAATTTTGTCACTGGGAAATCTTGCTCAAACCGCTGAGAACCGAGTGTGACACTGTTTACATTTATTTTTCCTGTCAAAAGGAGTTGGCGTTTTCAGGAAAAGGAGTTGGTAAAACACTGAAAAATTCATTTTCCTAGAACTATAAAATAGTATGAAAGTATTGAGAACACTATTAAATCAAAATGTTAGTTATGCTAGGGTTCCAAGTAGTGTTTTAAAGTACCTTTAAAAAGCCGGTATGACAACCTTGTTAAAATGAAAACTCTCAGAGCTCAAAACAACAGAACAGGGGGATGTAACAGAGTGTCTCTAGAACTCTTGGAATACGTTTTAGAAAACGAACATCTCTACTGAATTTTGAAATACTGAGAATTTGTATCCAAAGCGCTGTGAAAAGTAGGGTAGACTATCAAGTGGTAATAATGGTTAAAGTACTGGTATATTTGTAAAAAACGCTGTTTCAGCAAATTGGAACTCACAATGAAGGAGCTTGAGACACTGGAAGAGAGAGACTCCAACTCGGGCAATTCACAATGAAAACCTAGGTTAATATCTAACACAGTGTTTCAAACACTAGAAATACGTGAATAAAGGGCCTTAATATCTTTCACACATTGTTTCCTGACAAGCAAATCCTGTTCAAAGAAGATAGAACCAAGTTGGAAGCTGTTTACATTTATAATTAAGAGACAATGAGTTGGCATTTTTGAAAGAGGCCTGGTAAGGCCATTAAACAGGAAGTGATGACGTCACCAAGGGGGAGGGCCAAGAGGGCAGGTTTAATTGATACCAGGAGATAATGATTTAGCCTGGCCCCCAGCTGGGAGTGATGATGTCATTGAGGTTAGTTCTGGTGTTAGGGTTAGAGAATTGGGGTTCTGGCTAAGGTTAGGGATAAGATAAGGGTTCGGGCTAGATAGGGTTCAGGCTCAGGTTAGGGCTAAGTTTAGGGTTAGGGTTAGAGGGTTAGGGACAGGGTTTCGGTCACAGTGCTGTAAGGTTGGGTATTCAAAATGAATGAGATTCAAACAATGGACAAATTGGAGTGTAGGACTGAGAATTTACAACTCCAGACTAGGGAAATATTTAGAAATGTGCATCACACACTAGGAACACATATTCCAATACACTGAATATCTGAACAGCACAATTTTGTCACTGGGAAATCTTATTCAAACCACTGAGAACCTAGTGTGACACTGTTTACATTTATTTTTCCCGTCAAAAAGAGCTGGCGTTTTCCGGAAAAGGAGTTGGTGAAACACTGAAAAATTAATTTTCCTAGAACTATAAAATAGTATGAAAGTATTGAGAACACTATTAAATCAAAATGTTAGTTAGGCTAGGGTTCCAAGTAGTGTTTTAAAGTACCTTTAAAAAGCTGGTATGACACCCTTGTTAAAATGAAAACTCTCAGAGCTCAAAACAACAGAACAGGGGGATGTCTCAGAGTGTCTCTAGAACTCTTGGAATACGTTTTAGAAAACGAACATCTCTACTGAATTTTGAAATACTGAGAATTTGTATGCAAAGCGCTGTGAAAAGTAGGGTACACTATCAAGTGGTAATAATGGTTAAAGTACTGGTATATTTGTAAAAAACGCTGTTTCAGCAAATTGGAACTCACAATGAAGGAGCTTGAGACACTGGAAGAGAGAGACTCCAACACAGGCAATTCACAATGAAAACCTAGGTTAATATCTAACACAGTGTTTCAAACACCAGAAATACGTGAATAAAGGGCCTTAATATCTGTTACACATTGTTTACTGACAAGCAAATCCTGTTCAAAGAAGATAGAACCAAGTTGGAAGCTGTTTACATTTATAATTAAGAGACAATGAGTTGGCATTTTTGAAAGAGGCCTGGTAAGGCCATTAAACAGGAAGTGATGACGTCACCAAGGGGGAGGGGCCAAGAGGGCAGGTTTAATTGATACCAGGAGATAATGATTTAGCCTGGGGCCCAGCTGGGAGTGATGACGTCATTGAGGTTAGTTCTGGTGTTAGGGTTAGAGAATTGGGGTTCTGGCTAGGGTTAGGGATAAGATAAGGGTTCGGGCTAGATAGGGTTCAGGCTCAGGTTAGGGCTAGGTTTAGGGTTAGGGTTAGAGGGTTAGGGACAGGGTTTCGGTCACAGTGCTGTAAGGTTGGGTATTCAAAATGAATGAGCTTCAAACACTGGACAAATTGGAGTGTAGGACTGAGAATTCACAACTCCAGACTAGGGAAATATTTACAAATGTGCATCACACACTAGGAATACATATTCCAATAGACTGAATATCTGAACAGCACAATTTTGTCACTGGGAAATCTTGTTCAAACAGCTGAGAAGCGAGTGTGACACTGTTTACATTTATTTTTCCCGTCAAAAGGAGTTGGCGTTTTCGGGAAAAGGTTTTGGTGAAACACTGAAAAACACATTTTCCTAGAGCTATCGAACAGTATGAAAGTATTGAGAACACTATGAAATAAAAATGTTAGTTAGGCTAGGGTTCCAAGTAATGTTTTACTGTGCCTTTAAAAAGCCGGTATGACACCCGTGTTAAAATGAAAAGTCTCATTGCTCAAAACTACAGACCAGGGGAATGGCAGAGTGTCTCTTGAACTCCTGGAATACGTTTCAGAACCCGAACATCTCTACTGAATTTTGAAATACTGAGAATTTGTATCCAAAGCGCTGTGAAAAGTAGGATCGACTTTCAAGTGGTCATAATGTTGAAAGTGCTGGTATATTTGTAAAAAAGGTTGTTTTACCAAATTAGAATTCACAATGAAAAAGCTTGAGACACTGGAAGAGAGAGACTCCAACTCGGGAAATTCACAATGATAACCTAGGTTAATATCTAAGAAAGTGCTTCAAACACTAGGAATACGTGAATAAAGGGCCTTAATATCTGTAACACATTGTTTCCTGACAAGGAAATCGTGTTCAAAGAACATAGAACCGAGTTGGATACTGGTTACATTTATTATTCCGGGACAATGAGTTGGCGATTTTGAAAGAAGCCTGGTTAGGCCATTAAACCGGATGTGATGACGTCACCAAGGGGGAGGGGCCACGTGGGCAGGCTTAATTGATCCCAGGTGATAATGATTTGGCCAGGGGACCAGCTGGGAGTGATGACGTCATCGAGATTAGTTCTGGTATTAGTGATAGAGAATTGGGGCTCTGTTCATGGTTAGGGTTAGGATAAGGTTTTGGGCTAGGTAGGGTCCACGCTCAGGTGTGGGCTAGGTTTAGGGTTTGGGTTAGAGGGTTAGGGACAGGCTGTCGGTCACAGTGTAGTAATGTTGGCTATTCAGAATGAATGAGCTTCAATCACTGGACAATTTGGTGTGTAGCACTCAGAACTTACGACTACAGACTAGGCAAATATTTAGAAATGTGCTTCACACAATAGGAATACATATTCCAATAGACTGAATATCTGAACAGCACAATTTTGTCACTGGGAAATCTTGTTCAAACAGCTGAGAAGCGAGTGTGACACTGATTACATTTATTTTCCCGTCAAAAGGAGTTGGCGTTTTCGGGAAAAGGTTTTGGTGAAACACTGAAAAACTCATTTTCCTAGAGCTATCGAATAGGATGAAAGTATTGAGAACACTATGAAATAAAAATGTTAGTTAGGCTAGGGTTCCAAGTAATGTTTTACTGTGCCTTTAAAAAGCCGGTATGACACCCGTGTTAAAATGAAAAGTCTCATTGCTCAAAACAACAGACCAGGGGAATGGCAGAGTGTCTCTAGAACTCCTGGAATACGTTTTAGAAAACGAACATCTCTACTGAATTTTGAAATACTGTGAATTTGTATCCAAAGCGCTGTGAAAGGTAGGATAGACTGCCAAGTGGTAATAATGTTGAAAGTGCTGGTATATTTGTAAAAAAGGTTGTTTTACCAAATTAGAATTCACAATGAAAAAGCTTGAGACACTGGAAGAGAGAGACTCCAACTCGGGAAATTCACAATGATAACCTAGGTTAATATCTAAGAAAGTGCTTCAAACACTAGGAATACGTGAATAAAGGGCCTTAATATCTGTAACACATTGTTTCCTGACAAGGAAATCGTGTTCAAAGAACATAGAACCTAGTTGGATACTGCTTACATTTATTATTCCGGGACAATGAGTTGGCGATTTTGAAAGAAGCCTGGTTAGGCCATTAAACCGGATGTGATGACGTCACCAAGGGGGAGGGGCCACGTGGGCAGGCTTAATTGATCCCAGTTGATAATGATTTGGCCAGGGGACCAGCTGGGAGTGATGACGTCATCGAGATTAGTTCTGGTATTAGGGTTAGAGAATTGGGGCTCAGTTCATGGTTAGGGTTAGGATAAGGTTTTGGGCTAGGTAGGGTCCAGGCTGAGGTGTGGGCTAGGTTTAGGGTTTGGGTTAGAGGGTTAGGGACAGGCTGACGGTCACAGTGTAGTAATGTTGGCTATTCACAATGAATGAGCTTCAATCACTGGACAATTTGGTGTGTAGCACTCAGAACTTACGACGCCAGACTAGGGAAATATTTAGAAATGTGCTTCACACAATAGGAATACATATTCCAATAGACTGACTATCTGAACAGCACAATTTTGTCACTGGGAAATCTTGTTCAAACAGCTGAGAAGCGAGTGTGACACTGTTTACATTTATTTTTCCCGTCAAAAGGAGTTGGCGTTTCCGGGAAAAGGTTTTGGTGAAACACTGAAAAACTCATTTTCCTAGAGCTATCCAACAGGATGAAAGTATTGAGAACACTATGAAATAAAAATGTTAGTTAGGCTAGGGTTCCAAGTAATGTTTTACTGTGCCTTTAAAATGCCGGTATGACACCCGTGTTAAAATGAAAAGTCTCATTGCTCAAAACAACAGACCAGGGGAATGGCAGAGTGTCTCTAGAACTCCTGGAATACGTTTTAGAAAACGAACATCTCTACTGAATTTTGAAATACTGTGAATTTGTATCCAAAGCGCTGTGAAAGGTAGGATAGACTGCCAAGTGGTAATAATGTTGAAAGTGCTGGTATATTTGTAAAAAAGGTTGTTTTACCAAATTAGAATTCACAATGAAAAAGCTTGAGACACTGGAAGAGAGAGACTCCAACTCGGGAAATTCACAATGATAACCTAGGTTAATATCTAAGAAAGTGCTTCAAACACTAGGAATACGTGAATAAAGGGCCTTAATATCTGTAACACATTGTTTCCTGACAAGGAAATCGTGTTCAAAGAACATAGAACCGAGTTGGATACTGGTTACATTTATTATTCCGGGACAATGAGTTGGCGATTTTGAAAGAAGCCTGGTTAGGCCATTAAACCGGATGTGATGACGTCACCAAGGGGGAGGGGCCACGTGGGCAGGCTTAATTGATCCCAGGTGATAATGATTTGGCCAGGGGACCAGCTGGGAGTGATGACGTCATCGAGATTAGTTCTGGTATTAGTGATAGAGAATTGGGGCTCTGTTCATGGTTAGGGTTAGGATAAGGTTTTGGGCTAGGTAGGGTCCAGGCTGAGGTGTGGGCTAGGTTTAGGGTTTGGGTTAGAGGGTTAGGGACAGGCTGACGGTCACAGTGTAGTAATGTTGGCTATTCACAATGAATGAGCTTCAATCACTGGACAATTTGGTGTGTAGCACTCAGAACTTACGACGCCAGACTAGGGAAATATTTAGAAATGTGCTTCACACAATAGGAATACATATTCCAATAGACTGACTATCTGAACAGCACAATTTTGTCACTGGGAAATCTTGTTCAAACAGCTGAGAAGCGAGTGTGACACTGTTTACATTTATTTTTCCCGTCAAAAGGTGTTGGCGTTTTCAGGAAAAGGTTTTGGAGAAACACTGAAAAACTCATTTTCCTAGAGCTATCGAACAGGATGAAAGTATTGAGAACACTATGAAATAAAAATGTTAGTTAGGCTAGGGTTCCAAGTAATGTTTTACTGTGCCTTTAAAAAGCCGGTATGACACCCGTGTTAAAATGAAAAGTCTCATTGCTCAAAACAACAGACCAGGGGAATGGCAGAGTGTCTCTAGAACTCCTGGAATACGTTTTAGAACCCGAACATGTCTACTGAATTTTGAAATACTGAGAATTTGTATCCAAAGCGCTGTGAAAGGTAGGATAGACTGTCAAGTGGTAATAATGTTGAAAGTGCTGGTATATTTGTAAAAAAGGTTGTTTTACCAAATTAGAATTCACAATGAAAAAGCTTGAGACACTGGAAGAGAGAGACTCCAACTCGGGAAATTCACAATGATAACCTAGGTTAATATCTAAGAAAGTGCTTCAAACACTAGGAATACGTGAATAAAGGGCCTTAATATCTGTAACACATTGTTTCCTGACAAGGAAATCGTGTTCAAAGAACATAGAACCGAGTTGGATGCTGCTTACATTTATTATTCCGGGACAATGAGTTGGCGATTTTGAAAGAAGCCTGGTTAGGCCATTAAACCGGATGTGATGACGTCACCAAGGGGGAGGGGCCACGTGGGCAGGCTTAATTGATCCCAGGTGATAATGATTTGGCCAGGGGACCAGCTGGGAGTGATGACGTCATCGAGATTAGTTCTGGTATTAGGGTTAGAGAATTGGGGCTCTGTTCATGGTTAGGGTTAGGATAAGGTTTTGGGCTAGGTAGGGTCCAGGCTGAGGTGTGGGCTAGGTTTAGGGTTTGGGTTAGAGGGTTAGGGACAGGCTGACGGTCACAGTGTAGTAATGTTGGCTATTCACAATGAATGAGCTTCAATCACTGGACAATTTGGTGTGTAGCACTCAGAACTTACGACTCCAGACTAGGGAAATATTTAGAAATGTGCTTAACACAATAGGAATACATATTCCAATAGACTGAATATCTGAACAGCACAATTTTGTCACTGGGAAATCTTGTTCAAACAGCTGAGAAGCGAGTGTGACACTGTTTACATTTATTTTTCCCGTCAAAAGGAGTTGGCGTTTCCAGGAAAAGGTTTTGGTGAAACACTGAAAAACTCATTTTCCTAGAGCTATCCAACAGGATGAAAGTATTGAGAACACTATGAAATAAAAATGTTAGTTAGGCTAGGGTTCCAAGTAATGTTTTACTGTGCCTTTAAAAAGCCAGTATGACACCCGTGTTAAAATGAATAGTCTCATTGCTCAAAACAACAGACCAGGGGAATGGCAGAGTGTCTCTAGAACTCCTGGAATACGTTTTAGAACCCGAACATCTCTACTGAATTTTGAAATACTGAGAATTTGTATCCAAAGCGCTGTGAAAGGTAGGATAGACGGTCAAGTGGTAATAATGTTGAAAGTGCTGGCATATTTGTAAAAAAGGTTGTTTTACCAAATTAGAATTCACAAAGAAAAAGCTAGAGACACTGGAAGAGAGAGACTCCAACTCGGGAAATTCACAATGATAACCTAGGTTAATATCTAAGAAAGTGCTTCAAACACTAGGAATACGTGAATAAAGGGCCTTAATATCTGTAACACATTGTTTCCTGACAAGGAAATCGTGTCCAAAGAACATAGAACCGAGTTGGATACTGCTTACATTTATTATTCCGGGACAATAAGTTGGCGATTTTGAAAGAAGCCTGGTTAGGCCATTAAACCGGATGTGATGACGTCACCAAGGGGGAGGGGCCACGTGGGCAGGCTTAATTGATCCCAGTTGATAATGATTTGGCCAGGGGACCAGCTGGGAGTGATGACGTCATCGAGATTAGTTCTGGTATTAGGGTTAGAGAATTGGGGCTCAGTTCATGGTTAGGGTTAGGATAAGGTTTTGGGCTAGGTAGGGTCCAGGCTGAGGTGTGGGCTAGGTTTAGGGTTTGGGTTAGAGGGTTAGGGACAGGCTGACGGTCACAGTGTAGTAATGTTGGCTATTCACAATGAATGAGCTTCAATCACTGGACAATTTGGTGTGTAGCACTCAGAACTTACGACGCCAGACTAGGGAAATATTTAGAAATGTGCTTCACACAATAGGAATACATATTCCAATAGACTGACTATCTGAACAGCACAATTTTGTCACTGGGAAATCTTGTTCAAACAGCTGAGAAGCGAGTGTGACACTGTTTACATTTATTTTTCCCGTCAAAAGGAGTTGGCGTTTTCGGGAAAAGGTTTTGGTGAAACACTGAAAAACTCATTTTCCTAGAGCTATCGAACAGGATGAAAGTATTGAGAACACTATGAAATAAAAATGTTAGTTAGGCTAGGGTTCCAAGTAATGTTTTACTGTGCCTTTAAAATGCAGGTATGACACCCGTGTTAAAATGAAAAGTCTCATTGCTCAAAACAACAGACCAGGGGAATGGCAGAGTGTCTCTAGAACTCCTGGAATACGTTTTAGAAAACGAACATCTCTACTGAATTTTGAAATACTGTGAATTTGTATCCAAAGCGCTGTGAAAGGTAGGATAGACTGCCAAGTGGTAATAATGTTGAAAGTGCTGGTATATTTGTAAAAAAGGTTGTTTTACCAAATTAGAATTCACAATGAAAAAGCTTGAGACACTGGAAGAGAGAGACTCCAACTCGGGAAATTCACAATGATAACCTAGGTTAATTTCTAAGAAAGTGCTTCAAACACTAGGAATACGTGAATAAAGGGCCTTAATATCTGTAACACATTGTTTCCTGACAAGGAAATCGTGTTCAAAGAACATAGAACCGAGTTGGATACTGCTTACATTTATTATTCCGGGACAATGAGTTGGCGATTTTGAAAGAAGCCTGGTTAGGCCATTAAACCGGATGTGATGACGTCACCAAGGGGGAGGGGCCACGTGGGCAGGCTTAATTGATCCCAGTTGATAATGATTTGGCCAGGGGACCAGCTGGGAGTGATGACGTCATCGAGATTAGTTCTGGTATTAGTGATAGAGAATTGGGGCTCTGTTCATGGTTAGGGTTAGGATAAGGTTTTGGGCTAGGTAGGGTCCACGCTCAGGTGTGGGCTAGGTTTAGGGTTTGGGTTAGAGGGTTAGGGACAGGCTGTCGGTCACAGTGTAGTAATGTTGGCTATTCAGAATGAATGAGCTTCAATCACTGGACAATTTGGTGTGTAGCACTCAGAACTTACGACTACAGACTAGGCAAATATTTAGAAATGTGCTTCACACAATAGGAATACATATTCCAATAGACTGAATATCTGAACAGCACAATTTTGTCACTGGGAAATCTTGTTCAAACAGCTGAGAAGCGAGTGTGACACTGATTACATTTATTTTCCCGTCAAAAGGAGTTGGCGTTTTCGGGAAAAGGTTTTGGTGAAACACTGAAAAACTCATTTTCCTAGAGCTATCGAATAGGATGAAAGTATTGAGAACACTATGAAATAAAAATGTTAGTTAGGCTAGGGTTCCAAGTAATGTTTTACTGTGCCTTTAAAAAGCCGGTATGACACCCGTGTTAAAATGAAAAGTCTCATTGCTCAAAACAACAGACCAGGGGAATGGCAGAGTGTCTCTAGAACTCCTGGAATACGTTTTAGAAAACGAACATCTCTACTGAATTTTGAAATACTGTGAATTTGTATCCAAAGCGCTGTGAAAGGTAGGATAGACTGCCAAGTGGTAATAATGTTGAAAGTGCTGGTATATTTGTAAAAAAGGTTGTTTTACCAAATTAGAATTCACAATGAAAAAGCTTGAGACACTGGAAGAGAGAGACTCCAACTCGTGAAATTTACAATGATAACCTAGGTTAATATCTAAGAAAGTGCTTCAAACACTAGGAATAAGTGAATAAAGGGCCTTAATATCTGTAACACATTGTTTCCTGACAAGGAAATCGTGTTCAAAGAACATAGAACCTAGTTGGATTCTGCTTACATTTATTATTCCGGGACAATGAGTTGGCGATTTTGAAAGAAGCCTGGTTAGGCCATTAAACCGGATGTGATGACGTCACCAAGGGGGAGGGGCCACGTGGGCAGGCTTAATTGATCCCAGGTGATAATGATTTGGCCAGGGGACCAGCTGGGAGTGATGACGTCATCGAGATTAGTTCTGGTATTAGGGATAGAGAATTGGGGCTCTGTTCATGGTTAGGGTTAGGATAAGGTTTTGGGCTAGGTAGGGTCCAGGCTCAGGTGTGGGCTAGGTTTAGGGTTTGGGTTAGAGGGTTAGGGACAGGCTGACGGTCACAGTGTAGTAATGTTGGCTATTCACAATGAATGAGCTTCAATCACTGGACAATTTGGTGTGTAGCACTCAGAACTTACGACGCCAGACTAGGGAAATATTTAGAAATGTGCTTCACACAATAGGAATACATATTCCAATAGACTGACTATCTGAACAGCACAATTTTGTCACTGGGAAATCTTGTTCAAACAGCTGAGAAGCGAGTGTGACACTGTTTACATTTATTTTTCCCGTCAAAAGGTGTTGGCGTTTTCGGGAAAAGGTTTTGGAGAAACACTGAAAAACTCATTTTCCTAGAGCTATCGAACAGGATGAAAGTATTGAGAACACTATGAAATAAAAATGTTAGTTAGGCTAGGGTTCCAAGTAATGTTTTACTGTGCCTTTAAAAAGCCGGTATGACACCCGTGTTAAAATGAAAAGTCTCATTGCTCAAAACAACAGACCAGGGGAATGGCAGAGTGTCTCTAGAACTCCTGGAATACGTTTTAGAACCCGAACATGTCTACTGAATTTTGAAATACTGAGAATTTGTATCCAAAGCGCTGTGAAAGGTAGGATAGACTGTCAAGTGGTAATAATGTTGAAAGTGCTGGTATATTTGTAAAAAAGGTTGTTTTACCAAATTAGAATTCACAATGAAAAAGCTTGAGACACTGGAAGAGAGAGACTCCAACTCGGGAAATTCACAATGATAACCTAGGTTAATATCTAAGAAAGTGCTTCAAACACTAGGAATACGTGAATAAAGGGCCTTAATATCTGTAACACATTGTTTCCTGACAAGGAAATCGTGTTCAAAGAACATAGAACCGAGTTGGATGCTGCTTACATTTATTATTCCGGGACAATGAGTTGGCGATTTTGAAAGAAGCCTGGTTAGGCCATTAAACCGGATGTGATGACGTCACCAAGGGGGAGGGGCCACGTGGGCAGGCTTAATTGATCCCAGGTGATAATGATTTGGCCAGGGGACCAGCTGGGAGTGATGACGTCATCGAGATTAGTTCTGGTATTAGGGTTAGAGAATTGGGGCTCTGTTCATGGTTAGGGTTAGGATAAGGTTTTGGGCTAGGTAGGGTCCAGGCTGAGGTGTGGGCTAGGTTTAGGGTTTGGGTTAGAGGGTTAGGGACAGGCTGACGGTCACAGTGTAGTAATGTTGGCTATTCACGATGAATGAGCTTCAATCACTGGACAATTTGGTGTGTAGCACTCAGAACTTACGACTCCAGACTAGGGAAATATTTAGAAATGTGCTTAACACAATAGGAATACATATTCCAATAGACTGAATATCTGAACAGCACAATTTTGTCACTGGGAAATCTTGTTCAAACAGCTGAGAAGCGAGTGTGACACTGTTTACATTTATTTTTCCCGTCAAAACGAGTTGGCGTTTCCAGGAAAAGGTTTTGGTGAAACACTGAAAAACTCATTTTCCTAGAGCTATCCAACAGGATGAAAGTATTGAGAACACTATGAAATAAAAATGTTAGTTAGGCTAGGGTTCCAAGTAATGTTTTACTGTGCCTTTAAAAAGCCAGTATGACACCCGTGTTAAAATGAATAGTCTCATTGCTCAAAACAACAGACCAGGGGAATGGCAGAGTGTCTCTAGAACTCCTGGAATACGTTTTAGAACCCGAACATCTCTACTGAATTTTGAAATACTGAGAATTTGTATCCAAAGCGCTGTGAAAGGTAGGATAGACGGTCAAGTGGTAATAATGTTGAAAGTGCTGGCATATTTGTAAAAAAGGTTGTTTTACCAAATTAGAATTCACAAAGAAAAAGCTAGAGACACTGGAAGAGAGAGACTCCAACTCGGGAAATTCACAATGATAACCTAGGTTAATATCTAAGAAAGTGCTTCAAACACTAGGAATACGTGAATAAAGGGCCTTAATATCTGTAACACATTGTTTCCTGACAAGGAAATCGTGTCCAAAGAACATAGAACCGAGTTGGATACTGCTTACATTTATTATTCCGGGACAATGAGTTGGCGATTTTGAAAAAAGCCTGGTTAGGCCAGTAAACCGGATGTGATGACGTCACCAAGGGGGAGGGGCCACGTGGGCAGGCTTAATTGATCCCAGGTGATAATGATTTGGCCAGGGGACCAGCTGGGAGTGATGACGTCATCGAGATTAGTTCTGGTATTAGGGTTAGAGAATTGGGGCTCTGTTCATGGTTAGGGTTAGGATAAGGTTTTGGGCTAGGTAGGGTCCAGGCTCAGGTGTGGGCTAGGTTTAGGGTTTGGGTTAGAGTGTTAGGGACAGGCTGACGGTCACAGTGTAGTAATGTTGGCTATTCACAATGAATGAGCTTCAATCACTGGACAATTTGGTGTGTAGCACTCAGAACTTACGACTCCAGACTAGGGAAATATTTAGAAATGTGCTTCACACAATAGGAATACATATTCCAATAGACTGAATATCTGAACAGCACAATTTTGTCACTGGGAAATCTTGTTCAAACAGCTGAGAAGCGAGTGTGACACTGTTTACATTTATTTTTCCCGTCAAAAGGAGTTGGCGTTTTCGGGAAAAGGTTTTGGTGAAACACTGAAAAACTCATTTTCCTAGAGCTATCGAAGAGTATGAAAGTATTGAGAACACTATGAAATAAAAATGTTAGTTAGGCTAGGGTTCCAAGTAATGTTTTACTGTGCCTTTAAAATGCAGGTATGACACCCGTGTTAAAATGAAAAGTCTCATTGCTCAAAACAACAGACCAGGGGAATGGCAGAGTTTCTCTAGAACTCCTGGAATACGTTTTAGAAAACGAACATCTCTACTGAATTTTGAAATACTGTGAATTTGTATCCAAAGCGCTGTGAAAGGTAGGATAGACTGCCAAGTGGTAATAATGTTGAAAGTGCTGGTATATTTGTAAAAAAGGTTGTTTTACCAAATTAGAATTCACAATGAAAAAGCTTGAGACACTGGAAGAGAGAGACTCCAACTCGGGAAATTCACAATGATAACCTAGGTTAATTTCTAAGAAAGTGCTTCAAACACTAGGAATACGTGAATAAAGGGCCTTAATATCTGTAACACATTGTTTCCTGACAAGGAAATTGTGTTCAAAGAACATAGAACCTAGTTGGATACTGCTTACATTTATTATTCCGGGACAATGAGTTGGCGATTTTGAAAGAAGCCTGGTTAGGCCATTAAACCGGATGTGATGACGTCACCAAGGGGGAGGGGCCACGTGGGCAGGCTTAATTGATCCCAGTTGATAATGATTTGGCCAGGGGACCAGCTGGGAGTGATGACGTCATCGAGATTAGTTCTGGTATTAGGGTTAGAGAATTGGGGCTCAGTTCATGGTTAGGGTTAGGATAAGGTTTTGGGCTAGGTAGGGTCCAGGCTGAGGTGTGGGCTAGGTTTAGGGTTTGGGTTAGAGGGTTAGGGACAGGCTGACGGTCACAGTGTAGTAATGTTGGCTATTCACAATGAATGAGCTTCAATCACTGGACAATTTGGTGTGTAGCACTCAGAACTTACGACGCCAGACTAGGGAAATATTTAGAAATGTGCTTCACACAATAGGAATACATATTCCAATAGACTGACTATCTGAACAGCACAATTTTGTCACTGGGAAATCTTGTTCAAACAGCTGAGAAGCGAGTGTGACACTGTTTACATTTATTTTTCCCGTCAAAAGGAGTTGGCGTTTTCGGGAAAAGGTTTTGGTGAAACACTGAAAAACTCATTTTCCTAGAGCTATCGAACAGGATGAAAGTATTGAGAACACTATGAAATAAAAATGTTAGTTAGGCTAGGGTTCCAAGTAATGTTTTACTGTGCCTTTAAAATGCAGGTATGACACCCGTGTTAAAATGAAAAGTCTCATTGCTCAAAACAACAGACCAGGGGAATGGCAGAGTGTCTCTAGAACTCCTGGAATACGTTTTAGAAAACGAACATCTCTACTGAATTTTGAAATACTGTGAATTTGTATCCAAAGCGCTGTGAAAGGTAGGATAGACTGCCAAGTGGTAATAATGTTGAAAGTGCTGGTATATTTGTAAAAAAGGTTGTTTTACCAAATTAGAATTCACAATGAAAAAGCTTGAGACACTGGAAGAGAGAGACTCCAACTCGGGAAATTCACAATGATAACCTAGGTTAATTTCTAAGAAAGTGCTTCAAACACTAGGAATACGTGAATAAAGGGCCTTAATATCTGTAACACATTGTTTCCTGACAAGGAAATCGTGTTCAAAGAACATAGAACCGAGTTGGATACTGCTTACATTTATTATTCCGGGACAATGAGTTGGCGATTTTGAAAGAAGCCTGGTTAGGCCATTAAACCGGATGTGATGACGTCACCAAGGGGGAGGGGCCACGTGGGCAGGCTTAATTGATCCCAGGTGATAATGATTTGGCCAGGGGACCAGCTGGGAGTGATGACGTCATCGAGATTAGTTCTGGTATTAGTGATAGAGAATTGGGGCTCTGTTCATGGTTAGGGTTAGGATAAGGTTTTGGGCTAGGTAGGGTCCACGCTCAGGTGTGGGCTAGGTTTAGGGTTTGGGTTAGAGGGTTAGGGACAGGCTGTCAGTCACAGTGTAGTAATGTTGGCTATTCAGAATGAATGAGCTTCAATCACTGGACAATTTGGTGTGTAGCACTCAGAACTTACGACTACAGACTAGGCAAATATTTAGAAATGTGCTTCACACAATAGGAATACATATTCCAATAGACTGAATATCTGAACAGCACAATTTTGTCACTGGGAAATCTTGTTCAAACAGCTGAGAAGCGAGTGTGACACTGATTACATTTATTTTCCCGTCAAAAGGAGTTGGCGTTTTCGGGAAAAGGTTTTGGTGAAACACTGAAAAACTCATTTTCCTAGAGCTATCGAATAGGATGAAAGTATTGAGAACACTATGAAATAAAAATGTTAGTTAGGCTAGGGTTCCAAGTAATGTTTTACTGTGCCTTTAAAAAGCCGGTATGACACCCGTGTTAAAATGAAAAGTCTCATTGCTCAAAACAACAGACCAGGGGAATGGCAGAGTGTCTCTAGAACTCCTGGAATACGTTTTAGAAAACGAACATCTCTACTGAATTTTGAAATACTGTGAATTTGTATCCAAAGCGCTGTGAAAGGTAGGATAGACTGCCAAGTGGTAATAATGTTGAAAGTGCTGGTATATTTGTAAAAAAGGTTGTTTTACCAAATTAGAATTCACAATGAAAAAGCTTGAGACACTGGAAGAGAGAGACTCCAACTCGTGAAATTTACAATGATAACCTAGGTTAATATCTAAGAAAGTGCTTCAAACACTAGGAATACGTGAATAAAGGGCCTTAATATCTGTAACACATTGTTTCCTGACAAGGAAATCGTGTTCAAAGAACATAGAACCTAGTTGGATTCTGCTTACATTTATTATTCCGGGACAATGAGTTGGCGATTTTGAAAGAAGCCTGGTTAGGCCATTAAACCGGATGTGATGACGTCACCAAGGGGGAGGGGCCACGTGGGCAGGCTTAATTGATCCCAGGTGATAATGATTTGGCCAGGGGACCAGCTGGGAGTGATGACGTCATCGAGATTAGTTCTGGTATTAGGGATAGAGAATTGGGGCTCTGTTCATGGTTAGGGTTAGGATAAGGTTTTGGGCTAGGTAGGGTCCAGGCTCAGGTGTGGGCTAGGTTTAGGGTTTGGGTTAGAGGGTTAGGGACAGGCTGACGGTCACAGTGTAGTAATGTTGGCTATTCACAATGAATGAGCTTCAATCACTGGACAATTTGGTGTGTAGCACTCAGAACTTACGACGCCAGACTAGGGAAATATTTAGAAATGTGCTTCACACAATAGGAATACATATTCCAATAGACTGACTATCTGAACAGCACAATTTTGTCACTGGGAAATCTTGTTCAAACAGCTGAGAAGCGAGTGTGACACTGTTTACATTTATTTTTCCCGTCAAAAGGTGTTGGCGTTTTCGGGAAAAGGTTTTGGAGAAACACTGAAAAACTCATTTTCCTAGAGCTATCGAACAGGATGAAAGTATTGAGAACACTATGAAATAAAAATGTTAGTTAGGCTAGGGTTCCAAGTAATGTTTTACTGTGCCTTTAAAAAGCCGGTATGACACCCGTGTTAAAATGAAAAGTCTCATTGCTCAAAACAACAGACCAGGGGAATGGCAGAGTGTCTCTAGAACTCCTGGAATACGTTTTAGAACCCGAACATGTCTACTGAATTTTGAAATACTGAGAATTTGTATCCAAAGCGCTGTGAAAGGTAGGATAGACTGTCAAGTGGTAATAATGTTGAAAGTGCTGGTATATTTGTAAAAAAGGTTGTTTTACCAAATTAGAATTCACAATGAAAAAGCTTGAGACACTGGAAGAGAGAGACTCCAACTCGGGAAATTCACAATGATAACCTAGGTTAATATCTAAGAAAGTGCTTCAAACACTAGGAATACGTGAATAAAGGGCCTTAATATCTGTAACACATTGTTTCCTGACAAGGAAATCGTGTTCAAAGAACATAGAACCGAGTTGGATGCTGCTTACATTTATTATTCCGGGACAATGAGTTGGCGATTTTGAAAGAAGCCTGGTTAGGCCATTAAACCGGATGTGATGACGTCACCAAGGGGGAGGGGCCACGTGGGCAGGCTTAATTGATCCCAGGTGATAATGATTTGGCCAGGGGACCAGCTGGGAGTGATGACGTCATCGAGATTAGTTCTGGTATTAGGGTTAGAGAATTGGGGCTCTGTTCATGGTTAGGGTTAGGATAAGGTTTTGGGCTAGGTAGGGTCCAGGCTGAGGTGTGGGCTAGGTTTAGGGTTTGGGTTAGAGGGTTAGGGACAGGCTGACGGTCACAGTGTAGTAATGTTGGCTATTCACAATGAATGAGCTTCAATCACTGGACAATTTTGTGTGTAGCACTCAGAACTTACGACTCCAGACTAGGGAAATATTTAGAAATGTGCTTAACACAATAGGAATACATATTCCAATAGACTGAATATCTGAACAGCACAATTTTGTCACTGGGAAATCTTGTTCAAACAGCTGAGAAGCGAGTGTGACACTGTTTACATTTATTTTTCCCGTCAAAACGAGTTGGCGTTTCCAGGAAAAGGTTTTGGTGAAACACTGAAAAACTCATTTTCCTAGAGCTATCCAACAGGATGAAAGTATTGAGAACACTATGAAATAAAAATGTTAGTTAGGCTAGGGTTCCAAGTAATGTTTTACTGTGCCTTTAAAAAGCCAGTATGACACCCGTGTTAAAATGAATAGTCTCATTGCTCAAAACAACAGACCAGGGGAATGGCAGAGTGTCTCTAGAACTCCTGGAATACGTTTTAGAACCCGAACATCTCTACTGAATTTTGAAATACTGAGAATTTGTATCCAAAGCGCTGTGAAAGGTAGGATAGACGGTCAAGTGGTAATAATGTTGAAAGTGCTGGCATATTTGTAAAAAAGGTTGTTTTACCAAATTAGAATTCACAAAGAAAAAGCTAGAGACACTGGAAGAGAGAGACTCCAACTCGGGAAATTCACAATGATAACCTAGGTTAATATCTAAGAAAGTGCTTCAAACACTAGGAATACGTGAATAAAGGGCCTTAATATCTGTAACACATTGTTTCCTGACAAGGAAATCGTGTCCAAAGAACATAGAACCGAGTTGGATACTGCTTACATTTATTATTCCGGGACAATGAGTTGGCGATTTTGAAAAAAGCCTGGTTAGGCCAGTAAACCGGATGTGATGACGTCACCAAGGGGGAGGGGCCACGTGGGCAGGCTTAATTGATCCCAGGTGATAATGATTTGGCCAGGGGACCAGCTGGGAGTGATGACGTCATCGAGATTAGTTCTGGTATTAGGGTTAGAGAATTGGGGCTCTGTTCATGGTTAGGGTTAGGATAAGGTTTTGGGCTAGGTAGGGTCCAGGCTCAGGTGTGGGCTAGGTTTAGGGTTTGGGTTAGAGTGTTAGGGACAGGCTGACGGTCACAGTGTAGTAATGTTGGCTATTCACAATGAATGAGCTTCAATCACTGGACAATTTGGTGTGTAGCACTCAGAACTTACGACTCCAGACTAGGGAAATATTTAGAAATGTGCTTCACACAATAGGAATACATATTCCAATAGACTGAATATCTGAACAGCACAATTTTGTCACTGGGAAATCTTGTTCAAACAGCTGAGAAGCGAGTGTGACACTGTTTACATTTATTTTTCCCGTCAAAAGGAGTTGGCGTTTTCGGGAAAAGGTTTTGGTGAAACACTGAAAAACTCATTTTCCTAGAGCTATCGAAGAGTATGAAAGTATTGAGAACACTATGAAATAAAAATGTTAGTTAGGCTAGGGTTCCAAGTAATGTTTTACTGTGCCTTTAAAATGCAGGTATGACACCCGTGTTAAAATGAAAAGTCTCATTGCTCAAAACAACAGACCAGGGGAATGGCAGAGTTTCTCTAGAACTCCTGGAATACGTTTTAGAAAACGAACATCTCTACTGAATTTTGAAATACTGTGAATTTGTATCCAAAGCGCTGTGAAAGGTAGGATAGACTGCCAAGTGGTAATAATGTTGAAAGTGCTGGTATATTTGTAAAAAAGGTTGTTTTACCAAATTAGAATTCACAATGAAAAAGCTTGAGACACTGGAAGAGAGAGACTCCAACTCGGGAAATTCACAATGATAACCTAGGTTAATTTCTAAGAAAGTGCTTCAAACACTAGGAATACGTGAATAAAGGGCCTTAATATCTGTAACACATTGTTTCCTGACAAGGAAATTGTGTTCAAAGAACATAGAACCTAGTTGGATACTGCTTACATTTATTATTCCGGGACAATGAGTTGGCGATTTTGAAAGAAGCCTGGTTAGGCCATTAAACCGGATGTGATGACGTCACCAAGGGGGAGGGGCCACGTGGGCAGGCTTAATTGATCCCAGTTGATAATGATTTGGCCAGGGGACCAGCTGGGAGTGATGACGTCATCGAGATTAGTTCTGGTATTAGGGTTAGAGAATTGGGGCTCAGTTCATGGTTAGGGTTAGGATAAGGTTTTGGGCTAGGTAGGGTCCAGGCTGAGGTGTGGGCTAGGTTTAGGGTTTGGGTTAGAGGGTTAGGGACAGGCTGACGGTCACAGTGTAGTAATGTTGGCTATTCACAATGAATGAGCTTCAATCACTGGACAATTTGGTGTGTAGCACTCAGAACTTACGACGCCAGACTAGGGAAATATTTAGAAATGTGCTTCACACAATAGGAATACATATTCCAATAGACTGACTATCTGAACAGCACAATTTTGTCACTGGGAAATCTTGTTCAAACAGCTGAGAAGCGAGTGTGACACTGTTTACATTTATTTTTCCCGTCAAAAGGAGTTGGCGTTTTCGGGAAAAGGTTTTGGTGAAACACTGAAAAACTCATTTTCCTAGAGCTATCGAACAGGATGAAAGTATTGAGAACACTATGAAATAAAAATGTTAGTTAGGCTAGGGTTCCAAGTAATGTTTTACTGTGCCTTTAAAATGCAGGTATGACACCCGTGTTAAAATGAAAAGTCTCATTGCTCAAAACAACAGACCAGGGGAATGGCAGAGTGTCTCTAGAACTCCTGGAATACGTTTTAGAAAACGAACATCTCTACTGAATTTTGAAATACTGTGAATTTGTATCCAAAGCGCTGTGAAAGGTAGGATAGACTGCCAAGTGGTAATAATGTTGAAAGTGCTGGTATATTTGTAAAAAAGGTTGTTTTACCAAATTAGAATTCACAATGAAAAAGCTTGAGACACTGGAAGAGAGAGACTCCAACTCGGGAAATTCACAATGATAACCTAGGTTAATTTCTAAGAAAGTGCTTCAAACACTAGGAATACGTGAATAAAGGGCCTTAATATCTGTAACACATTGTTTCCTGACAAGGAAATCGTGTTCAAAGAACATAGAACCGAGTTGGATACTGCTTACATTTATTATTCCGGGACAATGAGTTGGCGATTTTGAAAGAAGCCTGGTTAGGCCATTAAACCGGATGTGATGACGTCACCAAGGGGGAGGGGCCACGTGGGCAGGCTTAATTGATCCCAGGTGATAATGATTTGGCCAGGGGACCAGCTGGGAGTGATGACGTCATCGAGATTAGTTCTGGTATTAGTGATAGAGAATTGGGGCTCTGTTCATGGTTAGGGTTAGGATAAGGTTTTGGGCTAGGTAGGGTCCACGCTCAGGTGTGGGCTAGGTTTAGGGTTTGGGTTAGAGGGTTAGGGACAGGCTGTCGGTCACAGTGTAGTAATGTTGGCTATTCAGAATGAATGAGCTTCAATCACTGGACAATTTGGTGTGTAGCACTCAGAACTTACGACTACAGACTAGGCAAATATTTAGAAATGTGCTTCACACAATAGGAATACATATTCCAATAGACTGAATATCTGAACAGCACAATTTTGTCACTGGGAAATCTTGTTCAAACAGCTGAGAAGCGAGTGTGACACTGATTACATTTATTTTCCCGTCAAAAGGAGTTGGCGTTTTCGGGAAAAGGTTTTGGTGAAACACTGAAAAACTCATTTTCCTAGAGCTATCGAATAGGATGAAAGTATTGAGAACACTATGAAATAAAAATGTTAGTTAGGCTAGGGTTCCAAGTAATGTTTTACTGTGCCTTTAAAAAGCCGGTATGACACCCGTGTTAAAATGAAAAGTCTCATTGCTCAAAACAACAGACCAGGGGAATGGCAGAGTGTCTCTAGAACTCCTGGAATACGTTTTAGAAAACGAACATCTCTACTGAATTTTGAAATACTGTGAATTTGTATCCAAAGCGCTGTGAAAGGTAGGATAGACTGCCAAGTGGTAATAATGTTGAAAGTGCTGGTATATTTGTAAAAAAGGTTGTTTTACCAAATTAGAATTCACAATGAAAAAGCTTGAGACACTGGAAGAGAGAGACTCCAACTCGTGAAATTTACAATGATAACCTAGGTTAATATCTAAGAAAGTGCTTCAAACACTAGGAATACGTGAATAAAGGGCCTTAATATCTGTAACACATTGTTTCCTGACAAGGAAATCGTGTTCAAAGAACATAGAACCTAGTTGGATTCTGCTTACATTTATTATTCCGGGACAATGAGTTGGCGATTTTGAAAGAAGCCTGGTTAGGCCATTAAACCGGATGTGATGACGTCACCAAGGGGGAGGGGCCACGTGGGCAGGCTTAATTGATCCCAGGTGATAATGATTTGGCCAGGGGACCAGCTGGGAGTGATGACGTCATCGAGATTAGTTCTGGTATTAGGGATAGAGAATTGGGGCTCTGTTCATGGTTAGGGTTAGGATAAGGTTTTGGGCTAGGTAGGGTACAGGCTCAGGTGTGGGCTAGGTTTAGGGTTTGGGTTAGAGGGTTAGGGACAGGCTGACGGTCACAGTGTAGTAATGTTGGCTATTCACAATGAATGAGCTTCAATCACTGGACAATTTGGTGTGTAGCACTCAGAACTTACGACGCCAGACTAGGGAAATATTTAGAAATGTGCTTCACACAATAGGAATACATATTCCAATAGACTGACTATCTGAACAGCACAATTTTGTCACTGGGAAATCTTGTTCAAACAGCTGAGAAGCGAGTGTGACACTGTTTACATTTATTTTTCCCGTCAAAAGGTGTTGGCGTTTTCGGGAAAAGGTTTTGGAGAAACACTGAAAAACTCATTTTCCTAGAGCTATCGAACAGGATGAAAGTATTGAGAACACTATGAAATAAAAATGTTAGTTAGGCTAGGGTTCCAAGTAATGTTTTACTGTGCCTTTAAAAAGCCGGTATGACACCCGTGTTAAAATGAAAAGTCTCATTGCTCAAAACAACAGACCAGGGGAATGGCAGAGTGTCTCTAGAACTCCTGGAATACGTTTTAGAACCCGAACATGTCTACTGAATTTTGAAATACTGAGAATTTGTATCCAAAGCGCTGTGAAAGGTAGGATAGACTGTCAAGTGGTAATAATGTTGAAAGTGCTGGTATATTTGTAAAAAAGGTTGTTTTACCAAATTAGAATTCACAATGAAAAAGCTTGAGACACTGGAAGAGAGAGACTCCAACTCGGGAAATTCACAATGATAACCTAGGTTAATATCTAAGAAAGTGCTTCAAACACTAGGAATACGTGAATAAAGGGCCTTAATATCTGTAACACATTGTTTCCTGACAAGGAAATCGTGTTCAAAGAACATAGAACCGAGTTGGATGCTGCTTACATTTATTATTCCGGGACAATGAGTTGGCGATTTTGAAAGAAGCCTGGTTAGGCCATTAAACCGGATGTGATGACGTCACCAAGGGGGAGGGGCCACGTGGGCAGGCTTAATTGATCCCAGGTGATAATGATTTGGCCAGGGGACCAGCTGGGAGTGATGACGTCATCGAGATTAGTTCTGGTATTAGGGTTAGAGAATTGGGGCTCTGTTCATGGTTAGGGTTAGGATAAGGTTTTGGGCTAGGTAGGGTCCAGGCTGAGGTGTGGGCTAGGTTTAGGGTTTGGGTTAGAGGGTTAGGGACAGGCTGACGGTCACAGTGTAGTAATGTTGGCTATTCACAATGAATGAGCTTCAATCACTGGACAATTTGGTGTGTAGCACTCAGAACTTACGACTACAGACTAGGGAAATATTTAGAAATGTGCTTCACACAATAGGAATACATATTCCAATAGACTGAATATCTGAACAGCACAATTTTGTCACTGGGAAATCTTGTTCAAACAGCTGAGAAGCGAGTGTGACACTGTTTACATTTATTTTTCCCGTCAAAAGGAGTTGGCGTTTCCAGGAAAAGGTTTTGGTGAAACACTGAAAAACTCATTTTCCTAGAGCTATCCAACAGGATGAAAGTATTGAGAACACTATGAAATAAAAATGTTAGTTAGGCTAGGGTTCCAAGTAATGTTTTACTGTGCCTTTAAAAAGCCAGTATGACACCCGTGTTAAAATGAATAGTCTCATTGCTCAAAACAACAGACCAGGGGAATGGCAGAGTGTCTCTAGAACTCCTGGAATACGTTTTAGAACCCGAACATCTCTACTGAATTTTGAAATACTGAGAATTTGTATCCAAAGCGCTGTGAAAGGTAGGATAGACGGTCAAGTGGTAATAATGTTGAAAGTGCTGGCATATTTGTAAAAAAGGTTGTTTTACCAAATTAGAATTCACAAAGAAAAAGCTAGAGACACTGGAAGAGAGAGACTCCAACTCGGGAAATTCACAATGATAACCTAGGTTAATATCTAAGAAAGTGCTTCAAACACTAGGAATACGTGAATAAAGGGCCTTAATATCTGTAACACATTGTTTCCTGACAAGGAAATCGTGTCCAAAGAACATAGAACCGAGTTGGATACTGCTTACATTTATTATTCCGGGACAATGAGTTGGCGATTTTGAAAAAAGCCTGGTTAGGCCAGTAAACCGGATGTGATGACGTCACCAAGGGGGAGGGGCCACGTGGGCAGGCTTAATTGATCCCAGGTGATAATGATTTGGCCAGGGGACCAGCTGGGAGTGATGACGTCATCGAGATTAGTTCTGGTATTAGGGTTAGAGAATTGGGGCTCTGTTCATGGTTAGGGTTAGGATAAGGTTTTGGGCTAGGTAGGGTCCAGGCTCAGGTGTGGGCTAGGTTTAGGGTTTGGGTTAGAGTGTTAGGGACAGGCTGACGGTCACAGTGTAGTAATGTTGGCTATTCACAATGAATGAGCTTCAATCACTGGACAATTTGGTGTGTAGCACTCAGAACTTACGACTCCAGACTAGGGAAATATTTAGAAATGTGCTTCACACAATAGGAATACATATTCCAATAGACTGAATATCTGAACAGCACAATTTTGTCACTGGGAAATCTTGTTCAAACAGCTGAGAAGCGAGTGTGACACTGTTTACATTTATTTTTCCCGTCAAAAGGAGTTGGCGTTTTCGGGAAAAGGTTTTGGTGAAACACTGAAAAACTCATTTTCCTAGAGCTATCGAAGAGTATGAAAGTATTGAGAACACTATGAAATAAAAATGTTAGTTAGGCTAGGGTTCCAAGTAATGTTTTACTGTGCCTTTAAAATGCAGGTATGACACCCGTGTTAAAATGAAAAGTCTCATTGCTCAAAACAACAGACCAGGGGAATGGCAGAGTTTCTCTAGAACTCCTGGAATACGTTTTAGAAAACGAACATCTCTACTGAATTTTGAAATACTGTGAATTTGTATCCAAAGCGCTGTGAAAGGTAGGATAGACTGCCAAGTGGTAATAATGTTGAAAGTGCTGGTATATTTGTAAAAAAGGTTGTTTTACCAAATTAGAATTCACAATGAAAAAGCTTGAGACACTGGAAGAGAGAGACTCCAACTCGGGAAATTCACAATGATAACCTAGGTTAATTTCTAAGAAAGTGCTTCAAACACTAGGAATACGTGAATAAAGGGCCTTAATATCTGTAACACATTGTTTCCTGACAAGGAAATCGTGTTCAAAGAACATAGAACCCAGTTGGATACTGCTTACATTTATTATTCCGGGACAATGAGTTGGCGATTTTGAAAGAAGCCTGGTTAGGCCATTAAACCGGATGTGATGACGTCACCAAGGGGGAGGGGCCACGTGGGCAGGCTTAATTGATCCCAGTTGATAATGATTTGGCCAGGGGACCAGCTGGGAGTGATGACGTCATCGAGATTAGTTCTGGTATTAGGGTTAGAGAATTGGGGCTCAGTTCATGGTTAGGGTTAGGATAAGGTTTTGGGCTAGGTAGGGTCCAGGCTGAGGTGTGGGCTAGGTTTAGGGTTTGGGTTAGAGGGTTAGGGACAGGCTGACGGTCACAGTGTAGTAATGTTGGCTATTCACAATGAATGAGCTTCAATCACTGGACAATTTGGTGTGTAGCACTCAGAACTTACGACTACAGACTAGGGAAATATTTAGAAATGTGCTTCACACAATAGGAATACATATTCCAATAGACTGAATATCTGAACAGCACAATTTTGTCACTGGGAAATCTTGTTCAAACAGCTGAGAAGCGAGTGTGACACTGTTTACATTTATTTTTCCCGTCAAAAGGAGTTGGCGTTTCCGGGAAAAGGTTTTGGTGAAACACTGAAAAACTCATTTTCCTAGAGCTATCCAACAGGATGAAAGTATTGAGAACACTATGAAATAAAAATGTTAGTTAGGCTAGGGTTCCAAGTAATGTTTTACTGTGCCTTTAAAATGCCGGTATGACACCCGTGTTAAAATGAAAAGTCTCATTGCTCAAAACAACAGACCAGGGGAATGGCAGAGTGTCTCTAGAACTCCTGGAATACGTTTTAGAAAACGAACATCTCTACTGAATTTTGAAATACTGTGAATTTGTATCCAAAGCGCTGTGAAAGGTAGGATAGACTGCCAAGTGGTAATAATGTTGAAATTGCTGGTATATTTGTAAAAAAGGTTGTTTTACCAAATTAGAATTCACAATGAAAAAGCTTGAGACACTGGAAGAGAGAGACTCCAACTCGGGAAATTTACAATGATAACCTAGGTTAATATCTAAGAAAGTGCTTCAAACACTAGGAATACGTGAATAAAGGGCCTTAATATCTGTAACACATTGTTTCCTGACAAGGAAATCGTGTTCAAAGAACATAGAACCTAGTTGGATTCTGCTTACATTTATTATTCCGGGACAATGAGTTGGCGATTTTGAAAGAAGCCTGGTTAGGCCATTAAACCGGATGTGATGACGTCACCAAGGGGGAGGGGCCACGTGGGCAGGCTTAATTGATCCCAGGTGATAATGATTTGGCCAGGGGACCAGCTGGGAGTGATGACGTCATCGAGATTAGTTCTGGTATTAGGGATAGAGAATTGGGGCTCTGTTCATGGTTAGGGTTAGGATAAGGTTTTGGGCTAGGTAGGGTCCAGGCTCAGGTGTGGGCTAGGTTTAGGGTTTGGGTTAGAGGGTTAGGGACAGGCTGACGGTCACAGTGTAGTAATGTTGGCTATTCACAATGAATGAGCTTCAATCACTGGACAATTTGGTGTGTAGCACTCAGAACTTACGACGCCAGACTAGGGAAATATTTAGAAATGTGCTTCACACAATAGGAATACATATTCCAATAGACTGACTATCTGAACAGCACAATTTTGTCACTGGGAAATCTTGTTCAAACAGCTGAGAAGCGAGTGTGACACTGTTTACATTTATTTTTCCCGTCAAAAGGTGTTGGCGTTTTCGGGAAAAGGTTTTGGAGAAACACTGAAAAACTCATTTTCCTAGAGCTATCGAACAGGATGAAAGTATTGAGAACACTATGAAATAAAAATGTTAGTTAGGCTAGGGTTCCAAGTAATGTTTTACTGTGCCTTTAAAAAGCCGGTATGACACCCGTGTTAAAATGAAAAGTCTCATTGCTCAAAACAACAGACCAGGGGAATGGCAGAGTGTCTCTAGAACTCCTGGAATACGTTTTAGAACCCGAACATGTCTACTGAATTTTGAAATACTGAGAATTTGTATCCAAAGCGCTGTGAAAGGTAGGATAGACTGTCAAGTGGTAATAATGTTGAAAGTGCTGGTATATTTGTAAAAAAGGTTGTTTTACCAAATTAGAATTCACAATGAAAAAGCTTGAGACACTGGAAGAGAGAGACTCCAACTCGGGAAATTCACAATGATAACCTAGGTTAATATCTAAGAAAGTGCTTCAAACACTAGGAATACGTGAATAAAGGGCCTTAATATCTGTAACACATTGTTTCCTGACAAGGAAATCGTGTTCAAAGAACATAGAACCGAGTTGGATGCTGCTTACATTTATTATTCCGGGACAATGAGTTGGCGATTTTGAAAGAAGCCTGGTTAGGCCATTAAACCGGATGTGATGACGTCACCAAGGGGGAGGGGCCACGTGGGCAGGCTTAATTGATCCCAGGTGATAATGATTTGGCCAGGGGACCAGCTGGGAGTGATGAAGTCATCGAGATTAGTTCTGGTATTAGGGTTAGAGAATTGGGGCTCTGTTCATGGTTAGGGTTAGGATAAGGTTTTGGGCTAGGTAGGGTCCAGGCTGAGGTGTGGGCTAGGTTTAGGGTTTGGGTTAGAGGGTTAGGGACAGGCTGACGGTCACAGTGTAGTAATGTTGGCTATTCACAATGAATGAGCTTCAATCACTGGACAATTTGGTGTGTAGCACTCAGAACTTACGACTCCAGACTAGGGAAATATTTAGAAATGTGCTTAACACAATAGGAATACATATTCCAATAGACTGAATATCTGAACAGCACAATTTTGTCACTGGGAAATCTTGTTCAAACAGCTGAGAAGCGAGTGTGACACTGTTTACATTTATTTTTCCCGTCAAAAGGAGTTGGCGTTTCCAGGAAAAGGTTTTGGTGAAACACTGAAAAACTCATTTTCCTAGAGCTATCGAACAGGATGAAAGTATTGAGAACACTATGAAATAAAAATGTTAGTTAGGCTAGGGTTCCAAGTAATGTTTTACTGTGCCTTTAAAAAGCCAGTATGACACCCGTGTTAAAATGAATAGTCTCATTGCTCAAAACAACAGACCAGGGGAATGGCAGAGTGTCTCTAGAACTCCTGGAATACGTTTTAGAACCCGAACATCTCTACTGAATTTTGAAATACTGAGAATTTGTATCCAAAGCGCTGTGAAAGGTAGGATAGACGGTCAAGTGGTAATAATGTTGAAAGTGCTGGCATATTTGTAAAAAAGGTTGTTTTACCAAATTAGAATTCACAAAGAAAAAGCTAGAGACACTGGAAGAGAGAGACTCCAACTCGGGAAATTCACAATGATAACCTAGGTTAATTTCTAAGAAAGTGCTTCAAACACTAGGAATACGTGAATAAAGGGCCTTAATATCTGTAACACATTGTTTCCTGACAAGGAAATCGTGTTCAAAGAACATAGAACCGAGTTGGATACTGCTTACATTTATTATTCCGGGACAATGAGTTGGCGATTTTGAAAGAAGCCTGGTTAGGCCATTAAACCGGATGTGATGACGTCACCAAGGGGGAGGGGCCACGTGGGAAGGCTTAATTGATCCCAGGTGATAATGATTTGGCCAGGGGACCAGCTGGGAGTGATGACGTCATCGAGATTAGTTCTGGTATTAGTGATAGAGAATTGGGGCTCTGTTCATGGTTAGGGTTAGGATAAGGTTTTGGGCTAGGTAGGGTCCACGCTCAGGTGTGGGCTAGGTTTAGGGTTTGGGTGAGAGGGTTAGGGACAGGCTGTCGGTCACAGTGTAGTAATGTTGGCTATTCAGAATGAATGAGCTTCAATCACTGGACAATTTGGTGTGTAGCACTCAGAACTTACGACTACAGACTAGGCAAATATTTAGAAATGTGCTTCACACAATAGGAATACATATTCCAATAGACTGAATATCTGAACAGCACAATTTTGTCACTGGGAAATCTTGTTCAAACAGCTGAGAAGCGAGTGTGACACTGATTACATTTATTTTCCCGTCAAAAGGAGTTGGCGTTTTCGGGAAAAGGTTTTGGTGAAACACTGAAAAACTCATTTTCCTAGAGCTATCGAATAGGATGAAAGTATTGAGAACACTATGAAATAAAAATGTTAGTTAGGCTAGGGTTCCAAGTAATGTTTTACTGTGCCTTTAAAAAGCCGGTATGACACCCGTGTTAAAATGAAAAGTCTCATTGCTCAAAACAACAGACCAGGGGAATGGCAGAGTGTCTCTAGAACTCCTGGAATACGTTTTAGAAAACGAACATCTCTACTGAATTTTGAAATACTGTGAATTTGTATCCAAAGCGCTGTGAAAGGTAGGATAGACTGCCAAGTGGTAATAATGTTGAAAGTGCTGGTATATTTGTAAAAAAGGTTGTTTTACCAAATTAGAATTCACAATGAAAAAGCTTGAGACACTGGAAGAGAGAGACTCCAACTCGGGAAATTCACAATGATAACCTAGGTTAATATCTAAGAAAGTGCTTCAAACACTAGGAATACGTGAATAAAGGGCCTTAATATCTGTAACACATTGTTTCCTGACAAGGAAATCGTGTTCAAAGAACATAGAACCTAGTTGGATACTGCTTACATTTATTATTCCGGGACAATGAGTTGGCGATTTTGAAAGAAGCCTGGTTAGGCCATTAAACCGGATGTGATGACGTCACCAAGGGGGAGGGGCCACGTGGGCAGGCTTAATTGATCCCAGTTGATAATGATTTGGCCAGGGGACCAGCTGGGAGTGATGACGTCATCGAGATTAGTTCTGGTATTAGGGTTAGAGAATTGGGGCTCAGTTCATGGTTAGGGTTAGGATAAGGTTTTGGGCTAGGTAGGGTCCAGGCTGAGGTGTGGGCTAGGTTTAGGGTTTGGGTTAGAGGGTTAGGGACAGGCTGACGGTCACAGTGTAGTAATGTTGGCTATTCACAATGAATGAGCTTCAATCACTGGACAATTTGGTGTGTAGCACTCAGAACTTACGACGCCAGACTAGGGAAATATTTAGAAATGTGCTTCACACAATAGGAATACATATTCCAATAGACTGACTATCTGAACAGCACAATTTTGTCACTGGGAAATCTTGTTCAAACAGCTGAGAAGCGAGTGTGACACTGTTTACATTTATTTTTCCCGTCAAAAGGAGTTGGCGTTTCCGGGAAAAGGTTTTGGTGAAACACTGAAAAACTCATTTTCCTAGAGCTATCCAACAGGGTGAAAGTATTGAGAACACTATGAAATAAAAATGTTAGTTAGGCTAGGGTTCCAAGTAATGTTTTACTGTGCCTTTAAAATGCCGGTATGACACCCGTGTTAAAATGAAAAGTCTCATTGCTCAAAACAACAGACCAGGGGAATGGCAGAGTGTCTCTAGAACTCCTGGAATACGTTTTAGAAAACGAACATCTCTACTGAATTTTGAAATACTGTGAATTTGTATCCAAAGCGCTGTGAAAGGTAGGATAGACTGCCAAGTGGTAATAATGTTGAAAGTGCTGGTATATTTGTAAAAAAGGTTGTTTTACCAAATTAGAATTCACAATGAAAAAGCTTGAGACACTGGAAGAGAGAGACTCCAACTCGGGAAATTTACAATGATAACCTAGGTTAATATCTAAGAAAGTGCTTCAAACACTAGGAATACGTGAATAAAGGGCCTTAATATCTGTAACACATTGTTTCCTGACAAGGAAATCGTGTTCAAAGAACATAGAACCTAGTTGGATTCTGCTTACATTTATTATTCCGGGACAATGAGTTGGCGATTTTGAAAGAAGCCTGGTTAGGCCATTAAACCGGATGTGATGACGTCACCAAGGGGGAGGGGCCACGTGGGCAGGCTTAATTGATCCCAGGTGATAATGATTTGGCCAGGGGACCAGCTGGGAGTGATGACGTCATCGAGATTAGTTCTGGTATTAGGGATAGAGAATTGGGGCTCTGTTCATGGTTAGGGTTAGGATAAGGTTTTGGGCTAGGTAGGGTCCAGGCTCAGGTGTGGGCTAGGTTTAGGGTTTGGGTTAGAGGGTTAGGGACAGGCTGACGGTCACAGTGTAGTAATGTTGGCTATTCACAATGAATGAGCTTCAATCACTGGACAATTTGGTGTGTAGCACTCAGAACTTACGACGCCAGACTAGGGAAATATTTAGAAATGTGCTTCACACAATAGGAATACATATTCCAATAGACTGACTATCTGAACAGCACAATTTTGTCACTGGGAAATCTTGTTCAAACAGCTGAGAAGCGAGTGTGACACTGTTTACATTTATTTTTCCCGTCAAAAGGTGTTGGCGTTTTCGGGAAAAGGTTTTGGAGAAACACTGAAAAACTCATTTTCCTAGAGCTATCGAACAGGATGAAAGTATTGAGAACACTATGAAATAAAAATGTTAGTTAGGCTAGGGTTCCAAGTAATGTTTTACTGTGCCTTTAAAAAGCCGGTATGACACCCGTGTTAAAATGAAAAGTCTCATTGCTCAAAACAACAGACCAGGGGAATGGCAGAGTGTCTCTAGAACTCCTGGAATACGTTTTAGAACCCGAACATGTCTACTGAATTTTGAAATACTGAGAATTTGTATCCAAAGCGCTGTGAAAGGTAGGATAGACTGTCAAGTGGTAATAATGTTGAAAGTGCTGGTATATTTGTAAAAAAGATTGTTTTACCAAATTAGAATTCACAATGAAAAAGCTTGAGACACTGGAAGAGAGAGACTCCAACTCGGGAAATTCACAATGATAACCTAGGTTAATATCTAAGAAAGTGCTTCAAACACTAGGAATACGTGAATAAAGGGCCTTAATATCTGTAACACATTGTTTCCTGACAAGGAAATCGTGTTCAAAAAACATAGAACCGAGTTGGATGCTGCTTACATTTATTATTCCGGGACAATGAGTTGGCGATTTTGAAAGAAGCCTGGTTAGGCCATTAAACCGGATGTGATGACGTCACCAAGGGGGAGGGGCCACGTGGGCAGGCTTAATTGATCCCAGGTGATAATGATTTGGCCAGGGGACCAGCTGGGAGTGATGACGTCATCGAGATTAGTTCTGGTATTAGGGTTAGAGAATTGGGGCTCTGTTCATGGTTAGGGTTAGGATAAGGTTTTGGGCTAGGTAGGGTCCAGGCTGAGGTGTGGGCTAGGTTTAGGGTTTGGGTTAGAGGGTTAGGGACAGGCTGACGGTCACAGTGTAGTAATGTTGGCTATTCACAATGAATGAGCTTCAATCACTGGACAATTTGGTGTGTAGCACTCAGAACTTACGACGCCAGACTAGGGAAATATTTAGAAATGTGCTTCACACAATAGGAATACATATTCCAATAGACTGACTATCTGAACAGCACAATTTTGTCACTGGGAAATCTTGTTCAAACAGCTGAGAAGCGAGTGTGACACTGTTTACATTTATTTTTCCCGTCAAAAGGAGTTGGCGTTTTCGGGAAAAGGTTTTGGTGAAACACTGAAAAACTCATTTTCCTAGAGCTATCGAACAGGATGAAAGTATTGAGAACACTATGAAATAAAAATGTTAGTTAGGCTAGGGTTCCAAGTAATGTTTTACTGTGCCTTTAAAATGCAGGTATGACACCCGTGTTAAAATGAAAAGTCTCATTGCTCAAAACAACAGACCAGGGGAATGGCAGAGTGTCTCTAGAACTCCTGGAATACGTTTTAGAAAACGAACATCTCTACTGAATTTTGAAATACTGTGAATTTGTATCCAAAGCGCTGTGAAAGGTAGGATAGACTGCCAAGTGGTAATAATGTTGAAAGTGCTGGTATATTTGTAAAAAAGGTTGTTTTACCAAATTAGAATTCACAATGAAAAAGCTTGAGACACTGGAAGAGAGAGACTCCAACTCGGGAAATTCACAATGATAACCTAGGTTAATTTCTAAGAAAGTGCTTCAAACACTAGGAATACGTGAATAAAGGGCCTTAATATCTGTAACACATTGTTTCCTGACAAGGAAATCGTGTTCAAAGAACATAGAACCGAGTTGGATACTGCTTACATTTATTATTCCGGGACAATGAGTTGGCGATTTTGAAAGAAGCCTGGTTAGGCCATTAAACCGGATGTGATGACGTCACCAAGGGGGAGGGGCCACGTGGGCAGGCTTAATTGATCCCAGGTGATAATGATTTGGCCAGGGGACCAGCTGGGAGTGATGACGTCATCGAGATTAGTTCTGGTATTAGTGATAGAGAATTGGGGCTCTGTTCATGGTTAGGGTTAGGATAAGGTTTTGGGCTAGGTAGGGTCCACGCTCAGGTGTGGGCTAGGTTTAGGGTTTGGGTTAGAGGGTTAGGGACAGGCTGTCGGTCACAGTGTAGTAAAGTTGGCTATTCAGAATGAATGAGCTTCAATCACTGGACAATTTGGTGTGTAGCACTCAGAACTTACGACTACAGACTAGGCAAATATTTAGAAATGTGCTTCACACAATAGGAATACATATTCCAATAGACTGAATATCTGAACAGCACAATTTTGTCACTGGGAAATCTTGTTCAAACAGCTGAGAAGCGAGTGTGACACTGATTACATTTATTTTCCCGTCAAAAGGAGTTGGCGTTTTCGGGAAAAGGTTTTGGTGAAACACTGAAAAACTCATTTTCCTAGAGCTATCGAATAGGATGAAAGTATTGAGAACACTATGAAATAAAAATGTTAGTTAGGCTAGGGTTCCAAGTAATGTTTTACTGTGCCTTTAAAAAGCCGGTATGACACCCGTGTTAAAATGAAAAGTCTCATTGCTCAAAACAACAGACCAGGGGAATGGCAGAGTGTCTCTAGAACTCCTGGAATACGTTTTAGAAAACGAACATCTCTACTGAATTTTGAAATACTGTGAATTTGTATCCAAAGCGCTGTGAAAGGTAGGATAGACTGCCAAGTGGTAATAATGTTGAAAGTGCTGGTATATTTGTAAAAAAGGTTGTTTTACCAAATTAGAATTCACAATGAAAAAGCTTGAGACACTGGAAGAGAGAGACTCCAACTCGGGAAATTTACAATGATAACCTAGGTTAATATCTAAGAAAGTGCTTCAAACACTAGGAATACGTGAATAAAGGGCCTTAATATCTGTAACACATTGTTTCCTGACAAGGAAATCGTGTTCAAAGAACATAGAACCTAGTTGGATTCTGCTTACATTTATTATTCCGGGACAATGAGTTGGCGATTTTGAAAGAAGCCTGGTTAGGCCATTAAACCGGATGTGATGACGTCACCAAGGGGGAGGGGCCACGTGGGCAGGCTTAATTGATCCCAGGTGATAATGATTTGGCCAGGGGACCAGCTGGGAGTGATGACGTCATCGAGATTAGTTCTGGTATTAGGGATAGAGAATTGGGGCTCTGTTCATGGTTAGGGTTAGGATAAGGTTTTGGGCTAGGTAGGGTCCAGGCTCAGGTGTGGGCTAGGTTTAGGGTTTGGGTTAGAGGGTTAGGGACAGGCTGACGGTCACAGTGTAGTAATGTTGGCTATTCACAATGAATGAGCTTCAATCACTGGACAATTTGGTGTGTAGCACTCAGAACTTACGACGCCAGACTAGGGAAATATTTAGAAATGTGCTTCACACAATAGGAATACATATTCCAATAGACTGACTATCTGAACAGCACAATTTTGTCACTGGGAAATCTTGTTCAAACAGCTGAGAAGCGAGTGTGACACTGTTTACATTTATTTTTCCCGTCAAAAGGTGTTGGCGTTTTCGGGAAAAGGTTTTGGAGAAACACTGAAAAACTAATTTTCCTAGAGCTATCGAACAGGATGAAAGTATTGAGAACACTATGAAATAAAAATGTTAGTTAGGCTAGGGTTCCAAGTAATGTTTTACTGTGCCTTTAAAAAGCCGGTATGACACCCGTGTTAAAATGAAAAGTCTCATTGCTCAAAACAACAGACCAGGGGAATGGCAGAGTGTCTCTAGAACTCCTGGAATACGTTTTAGAACCCGAACATGTCTACTGAATTTTGAAATACTGAGAATTTGTATCCAAAGCGCTGTGAAAGGTAGGATAGACTGTCAAGTGGTAATAATGTTGAAAGTGCTGGTATATTTGTAAAAAAGGTTGTTTTACCAAATTAGAATTCACAATGAAAAAGCTTGAGACACTGGAAGAGAGAGACTCCAACTCGGGAAATTCACAATGATAACCTAGGTTAATATCTAAGAAAGTGCTTCAAACACTAGGAATACGTGAATAAAGGGCCTTAATATCTGTAACACATTGTTTCCTGACAAGGAAATCGTGTTCAAAGAACATAGAACCGAGTTGGATGCTGCTTACATTTATTATTCCGGGACAATGAGTTGGCGATTTTGAAAGAAGCCTGGTTAGGCCATTAAACCGGATGTGAATACGTCACCAAGGGGGAGGGGCCACGTGGGCAGGCTTAATTGATCCCTGGTGATAATGATTTGGCCAGGGTTCCAGCTGGGAGTGATGACGTCATCGAGATTAGTTCTGGTATTAGGGTTAGAGAATTGGGGCTCTGTTCATGGTTAGGGTTAGGATAAGGCTTTGGGCTAGGTAGGGTCCAGGCTGAGGTGTGGGCTAGGTTTAGGGTTTGGGTTAGAGGGTTAGGGACAGGCTGACGGTCACAGTGTAGTAATGTTGGCTATTCACAATGAATGAGCTTCAATCACTGGACAATTTGGTGTGTAGCACTCAGAACTTACGACTCCAGACTAGGGAAATATTTAGAAATGTGCTTAACACAATAGGAATACATATTCCAATAGACTGAATATCTGAACAGCACAATTTTGTCACTGGGAAATCTTGTTCAAACAGCTGAGAAGCGAGTGTGACACTGTTTACATTTATTTTTCCCGTCAAAAGGAGTTGGCGTTTCCAGGAAAAGGTTTTGGTGAAACACTGAAAAACTCATTTTCCTAGAGCTATCCAACAGGATGAAAGTATTGAGAACACTATGAAATAAAAATGTTAGTTAGGCTAGGGTTCCAAGTAATGTTTTACTGTGCCTTTAAAAAGCCAGTATGACACCCGTGTTAAAATGAATAGTCTCATTGCTCAAAACAACAGACCAGGGGAATGGCAGAGTGTCTCTAGAACTCCTGGAATACGTTTTAGAACCCGAACATCTCTACTGAATTTTGAAATACTGAGAATTTGTATCCAAAGCGCTGTGAAAGGTAGGATAGACGGTCAAGTGGTAATAATGTTGAAAGTGCTGGCATATTTGTAAAAAAGGTTGTTTTACCAAATTAGAATTCACAAAGAAAAAGCTAGAGACACTGGAAGAGAGAGACTCCAACTCGGGAAATTCACAATGATAACCTAGGTTAATATCTAAGAAAGTGCTTCAAACACTAGGAATACGTGAATAAAGGGCCTTAATATCTGTAACACATTGTTTCCTGACAAGGAAATCGTGTCCAAAGAACATAGAACCGAGTTGGATACTGCTTACATTTATTATTCCGGGACAATGAGTTGGCGATTTTGAAAAAAGCCTGGTTAGGCCAGTAAACCGGATGTGATGACGTCACCAAGGGGGAGGGGCCACGTGGGCAGGCTTAATTGATCCCAGGTGATAATGATTTGGCCAGGGGACCAGCTGGGAGTGATGACGTCATCGAGATTAGTTCTGGTATTAGGGTTAGAGAATTGGGGCTCTGTTCATGGTTAGGGTTAGGATAAGGTTTTGGGCTAGGTAGGGTCCAGGCTCAGGTGTGGGCTAGGTTTAGGGTTTGGGTTAGAGTGTTAGGGACAGGCTGACGGTCACAGTGTAGTAATGTTGGCTATTCACAATGAATGAGCTTCAATCACTGGACAATTTGGTGTGTAGCACTCAGAACTTACGACTCCAGACTAGGGAAATATTTAGAAATGTGCTTCACACAATAGGAATACATATTCCAATAGACTGAATATCTGAACAGCACAATTTTGTCACTGGGAAATCTTGTTCAAACAGCTGAGAAGCGAGTGTGACACTGTTTACATTTATTTTTCCCGTCAAAAGGAGTTGGCGTTTTCGGGAAAAGGTTTTGGTGAAACACTGAAAAACTCATTTTCCTAGAGCTATCGAAGAGTATGAAAGTATTGAGAACACTATGAAATAAAAATGTTAGTTAGGCTAGGGTTCCAAGTAATGTTTTACTGTGCCTTTAAAATGCAGGTATGACACCCGTGTTAAAATGAAAAGTCTCATTGCTCAAAACAACAGACCAGGGGAATGGCAGAGTTTCTCTAGAACTCCTGGAATACGTTTTAGAAAACGAACATCTCTACTGAATTTTGAAATACTGTGAATTTGTATCCAAAGCGCTGTGAAAGGTAGGATAGACTGCCAAGTGGTAATAATGTTGAAAGTGCTGGTATATTTGTAAAAAAGGTTGTTTTACCAAATTAGAATTCACAATGAAAAAGCTTGAGACACTGGAAGAGAGAGACTCCAACTCGGGAAATTCACAATGATAACCTAGGTTAATTTCTAAGAAAGTGCTTCAAACACTAGGAATACGTGAATAAAGGGCCTTAATATCTGTAACACATTGTTTCCTGACAAGGAAATCGTGTTCAAAGAACATAGAACCGAGTTGGATGCTGCTTACATTTATTATTCCGGGACAATGAGTTGGCGATTTTGAAAGAAGCCTGGTTAGGCCATTAAACCGGATGTGAATACGTCACCAAGGGGGAGGGGCCACGTGGGCAGGCTTAATTGATCCCTGGTGATAATGATTTGGCCAGGGTTCCAGCTGGGAGTGATGACGTCATCGAGATTAGTTCTGGTATTAGGGTTAGAGAATTGGGGCTCTGTTCATGGTTAGGGTTAGGATAAGGTTTTGGGCTAGGTAGGGTCCAGGCTGAGGTGTGGGCTAGGTTTAGGGTTTGGGTTAGAGGGTTAGGGACAGGCTGACGGTCACAGTGTAGTAATGTTGGCTATTCACAATGAATGAGCTTCAATCACTGGACAATTTGGTGTGTAGCACTCAGAACTTACGACTCCAGACTAGGGAAATATTTAGAAATGTGCTTAACACAATAGGAATACATATTCCAATAGACTGAATATCTGAACAGCACAATTTTGTCACTGGGAAATCTTGTTCAAACAGCTGAGAAGCGAGTGTGACACTGTTTACATTTATTTTTCCCGTCAAAAGGAGTTGGCGTTTCCAGGAAAAGGTTTTGGTGAAACACTGAAAAACTCATTTTCCTAGAGCTATCCAACAGGATGAAAGTATTGAGAACACTATGAAATAAAAATGTTAGTTAGGCTAGGGTTCCAAGTAATGTTTTACTGTGCCTTTAAAAAGCCAGTATGACACCCGTGTTAAAATGAATAGTCTCATTGCTCAAAACAACAGACCAGGGGAATGGCAGAGTGTCTCTAGAACTCCTGGAATACGTTTTAGAACCCGAACATCTCTACTGAATTTTGAAATACTGAGAATTTGTATCCAAAGCGCTGTGAAAGGTAGGATAGACGGTCAAGTGGTAATAATGTTGAAAGTGCTGGCATATTTGTAAAAAAGGTTGTTTTACCAAATTAGAATTCACAAAGAAAAAGCTAGAGACACTGGAAGAGAGAGACTCCAACTCGGGAAATTCACAATGATAACCTAGGTTAATATCTAAGAAAGTGCTTCAAACACTAGGAATACGTGAATAAAGGGCCTTAATATCTGTAACACATTGTTTCCTGACAAGGAAATCGTGTCCAAAGAACATAGAACCGAGTTGGATACTGCTTACATTTATTATTCCGGGACAATGAGTTGGCGATTTTGAAAAAAGCCTGGTTAGGCCAGTAAACCGGATGTGATGACGTCACCAAGGGGGAGGGGCCACGTGGGCAGGCTTAATTGATCCCAGGTGATAATGATTTGGCCAGGGGACCAGCTGGGAGTGATGACGTCATCGAGATTAGTTCTGGTATTAGGGTTAGAGAATTGGGGCTCTGTTCATGGTTAGGGTTAGGATAAGGTTTTGGGCTAGGTAGGGTCCAGGCTCAGGTGTGGGCTAGGTTTAGGGTTTGGGTTAGAGTGTTAGGGACAGGCTGACGGTCACAGTGTAGTAATGTTGGCTATTCACAATGAATGAGCTTCAATCACTGGACAATTTGGTGTGTAGCACTCAGAACTTACGACTCCAGACTAGGGAAATATTTAGAAATGTGCTTCACACAATAGGAATACATATTCCAATAGACTGAATATCTGAACAGCACAATTTTGTCACTGGGAAATCTTGTTCAAACAGCTGAGAAGCGAGTGTGACACTGTTTACATTTATTTTTCCCGTCAAAAGGAGTTGGCGTTTTCGGGAAAAGGTTTTGGTGAAACACTGAAAAACTCATTTTCCTAGAGCTATCGAAGAGTATGAAAGTATTGAGAACACTATGAAATAAAAATGTTAGTTAGGCTAGGGTTCCAAGTAATGTTTTACTGTGCCTTTAAAATGCAGGTATGACACCCGTGTTAAAATGAAAAGTCTCATTGCTCAAAACAACAGACCAGGGGAATGGCAGAGTTTCTCTAGAACTCCTGGAATACGTTTTAGAAAACGAACATCTCTACTGAATTTTGAAATACTGTGAATTTGTATCCAAAGCGCTGTGAAAGGTAGGATAGACTGCCAAGTGGTAATAATGTTGAAAGTGCTGGTATATTTGTAAAAAAGGTTGTTTTACCAAATTAGAATTCACAATGAAAAAGCTTGAGACACTGGAAGAGAGAGACTCCAACTCGGGAAATTCACAATGATAACCTAGGTTAATTTCTAAGAAAGTGCTTCAAACACTAGGAATACGTGAATAAAGGGCCTTAATATCTGTAACACATTGTTTCCTGACAAGGAAATTGTGTTCAAAGAACATAGAACCTAGTTGGATACTGCTTACATTTATTATTCCGGGACAATGAGTTGGCGATTTTGAAAGAAGCCTGGTTAGGCCATTAAACCGGATGTGATGACGTCACCAAGGGGGAGGGGCCACGTGGGCAGGCTTAATTGATCCCAGTTGATAATGATTTGGCCAGGGGACCAGCTGGGAGTGATGACGTCATCGAGATTAGTTCTGGTATTAGGGTTAGAGAATTGGGGCTCAGTTCATGGTTAGGGTTAGGATAAGGTTTTGGGCTAGGTAGGGTCCAGGCTGAGGTGTGGGCTAGGTTTAGGGTTTGGGTTAGAGGGTTAGGGACAGGCTGACGGTCACAGTGTAGTAATGTTGGCTATTCACAATGAATGAGCTTCAATCACTGGACAATTTGGTGTGTAGCACTCAGAACTTACGACTCCAGACTAGGGAAATATTTAGAAATGTGCTTCACACAATAGGAATACATATTCCAATAGACTGAATATCTGAACAGCACAATTTTGTCACTGGGAAATCTTGTTCAAACAGCTGAGAAGCGAGTGTGACACTGTTTACATTTATTTTTCCCGTGAAAAGAGTTGGCGTTTTCGGGAAAAGGTTTTGGTGAAACACTGAAAAACTCATTTTCCTAGAGCTATCGAACAGGATGAAAGTATTGAGAACACTACGAAATAAAAATGTTAGTTAGGCTAGGGTTCCAAGTAATGTTTTACTGTGCCTTTAAAAAGCAGGTATGACACCCGTGTTAAAATGAAAAGTCTCATTGCTCAAAACAACAGACCTGGGGAATGGCAGAGTGTCTCTAGAACTCCTGGAATACGTTTTAGAACCCGAACGTCTCTACTGAATTTTGAAATACTGAGAATTTGTATCCAAAGCGCTGTGAAAGGTAGGATAGACTGTCAAGTGGTAATAATGTTGAAAGTGCTGGTATATTTGTAAAAAAGGTTGTTTTACCAAATTATAATTCACAATGAAAAAGCTTGAGACACTGGAAGAGAGAGACTCCAACTCGGGAAATTCACAATGATAACCTAGGTTAATATCTAAGAAAGTGCTTCAAACACTAGGAATACGTGAATAAAGGGCCTTAATATCTGTAACACATTGTTTCCTGACAAGGAAATCGTGTTCAAAGAACATAGAACCGAGTTTGATACTGCTTACATTTATTATTCCGGGACAATGAGTTGGCGATTTTGAAAGAAGCCTGGTTAGGCCATTAAACGGGCTGTGATGACGTCACCAAGGGGGAGGGGCCACGTGTGCAGGCTTAATTGATCCCAGGTGATAATGATTTGGCCAGGGGACCAGCTGGGAGTGATGACGTCATCGAGATTAGTTCTGGTATTAGGGTTAGAGAATTGGGGCTCTGTTCATGGTTAGGGTTAGGATAAGGTTTTGGGCTAGGTAGGGTCCAGGCTCAGGTGAGGGCTAGGTTTAGGGTTTGGGTTAGAGGGTTAGGGACAGGCTGACGGTCACAGTGTAGTAATGTTGGCTATTCACAATGAATGAGCTTCAATCACTGGACAATTTGGTGTGTAGCACTCAGAACTTACGACTCCAGACTAGGGAAATATTTAGAAATGTGCTTCACACAATAGGAATACATATTCCAATAGACTGAATATCTGAACAGCACAATTTTGTCACTAGGAAATCTTGTTCAAACAGCTGAGAAGCGAGTGTGACACTGTTTACATTTATTTTTCCCGTCAAAAGGAGTTGGCGTTTTCGGGAAAAGGTTTTGGTGAAACACTGAAAAACTCATTTTCCTATAGCTATCGAACAGTATGAAAGTATTGAGAACACTATGAAATAAAAATGTTAGTTAGGCTAGGGTTCCAAGTAATGTTTTACTGTGCCTTTAAAAAGCCGGTATGACACCCATGTTAACATGAAAAGTCTCATTGCTAAAAACAACAGACCAGCGGAATGGCAGAGTGTCTCTAGAACTCCCGGAATGCTTTTTAGAAACCGAACATCTCTACTGAATTTTGAAATACTGAAAATTTGTATCCAAAGCGCTGGGAAAGGTAGGATAGACTGTCAAGTGGTCATAATGTTGAAAGTGCTGGTATATTTGTAAAAAAGGTTGTTTTACCAAATTAGAATTCACAATGAAAAAGCTTGAGACACTGGAAGAGAGAGACTCCAACTCGGGAAATTCACAATGATAACCTAGGTTAATATCTAATAAAGTACTTCAAACACTAGGAATACGTGAATAAAGGGCCTTAATATCTGTAACACACTGTTTCCTGACAAGGAAATCCTGTTCAAAGAACATACAACCGAGTTGGATACTGGTTACACTTATTATTCCTGGACAATGAGTTGGCGATTTTGAAAGAAGCCTGGTTAGGCCATTAAAACGGATGTGATGATGTCACCAAGGGGGAGGGCCCACGTGGGCAGGCTTATTTGATCCCAGGTGATAATGATTTGGCCAGGGGACCAGCTGGGAGTGATGACGTCATCGAGATTAGTTCTGGTATTAGGGTTAGAGAATTGGGGCTCTGTTCATGGTTAGGGTTAGGATAAGGTTTTGGGCTAGGTAGGGTCCAGGCTCAGGTGTGGGCTAGGTTTAGGGTATGGGTTAGAGGGTTAGGGACAGGCTGACGGTCACAGTGTAGTAATGTTGGCTATTCACAATGAATGAGCTTTAATCACTGGACAATTTGGTGTGTAGCACTCAGAACTTACGACTCCAGACTAGGGAAATATTTAGAAATGTGCTTCACACAATAGGAATACATATTCCAATAGACTGAATATCTGAACAGCACAATTTTGTCTCTGGGAAATCGTGTTCAAACAGCTGAGAAGCGAGTGTGACACTGTTTACATTTATTTTTCCCATCAAAAAGAGTTGGCGTTTTTGGGAAAAGGTTTTGGTGAAACACTGAAAAACTCATTTTCCTAGAGCTATCGAACAGTATGAAAGTATTGAGAACACTATGAAATAAAAATGTTAGTTAGGCTAGGGTTCCAAGTAATGTTTTACTGTGCCTGTAAAAAGCCAGTATGACACCCGTGTTAAAATGAAAAGTCTCATTGCTCAAAACAACAGACCAGGGGAATGGCAGAGTGTCTCTAGAACTCCTGGAATACGTTTCAGAACCCGAACATCTCTACTGAATTTTGAAATACTGAGAATTTGTATCCAAAGCGCTGTGAAAGGTAGGATAGACTGTCAAGTGGTAATAATGTTGAAAGTGCTGGTATATTTGTAAAAAAGGTTGTTTTACCAAATTAGAATTTACAATGAAAAAGCTTGAGACACTGGAAGAGAGAGACTCCAACTCGGGAAATTCACAATGACAACCTAGGTTAATATCTAAGAAAGTGCTTCAAACTCTAGGAATACGTGAATAAAGGGCCTTCATATCTGTAACACATTGTTTCCTGACAAGGAAATCGTGTTCAAAGAACATAGAACCGAGTGTCATACTGGTTACATTTATTATGCCGGGACAATGAGTTGGCGATTTTGAAAGAAGCCTGGTTAGGCCATTAAACCGGATGTCATGTTGTCACCAAGGAGGAGGGGCCACGTGGGCAGGCTTAATTGATCCCAGGTGATAATGATTTGGCCTGGGGACCAGCTGGGAGTGATGACGTCATCGAGATTAGTTCTGGTATTAGGGTTAGAGAATTTGGGCTCTGTTCATGGTTAGGGTTAGGATAAGGTTTTGGGCTAGGTAGGGTCCAGGCTGAGGTGTGGGCTAGGTTTAGGGTTTGGGTTAGAGGGTTAGGGACAGGGTTAAGGTCACAGTGTAGTATTGTTGGCTATTCACAATGAATGAGCTTCAATCACTGGATAATTTGGTGTGTAGCACTCAGAACTTACGACGCGAGACTAGGGAAATATTTAGAAATGTGCTTCACACAATAGGAATACATATTCCAATAGACTGAATATCTGAACAGCACAATTTTGTCACTGGGAAATCTTGTTCAAACAGCTGAGAAGCGAGTGTGACACTGTTTACATTTATTTTTCCCGTCAAAAGGAGTTGGCGTTTTCGGGAAAAGGTTTTGGAGAAACACTGAAAAACTCATTTTCCTAGAGCTATCGAACAGGATGAAAGTATTGAGAACACTATGAAATAAAAATGTTAGTTAGGCTAGGGTTCCAAGTAATGTTTTACTGTGCATTTAAAAAGCCAGTATGACACCCGTGTTAAAATGAAAAGTCTCATTGCTCAAAACAACAGACCAGGGGAATGGCAGAGTGTCTCTAGAACTCCTGGAATACGTTTTAGAACCCGAACATCTCTACTGAATTTTGAAATACTGAGAATTTGTATCCAAAGCGCTGTGAAAGGTAGGATAGACTGTCAAGTGGTAATAATGTTGAAAGTGCTGGTATATTTGTAAAAAAGGTTGTTTTACCAAATTAGAATTCACAATGAAAAAGCTTGAGACACTGAAAGAGAGATACTCCAACTCGGGAAATTCACAATGATAACCTAGGTTAATATCTAAGAAAGTGCTTCAAACACTAGGAATAGGTGAATAAAGGGCCTTAATATCTGCAACACATTGTTTCCTGACAAGGAAATCGTGTTCAAAGAACATAGAACCGAGTTGGATACTGGTTACATTTATTATTCCGGGACAATGAGTTGGCGATTTTGAAAGAAGCCTGGTTAGGCTATTAAACCGGATGTGATGACGTCACCAAGGGGGAGGGGCCATGTGGGCAGGCTTAATTGATCCCAGGTGATAATGATTTGGCCAGGGGACCAGCTGGGAGTGATGACGTCATCGAGAGTAGTTCTGGTATTAGGGTTAGAGAATTGGGGCTCTGTTCATGGTTAGGGTTAGGATAAGGTTTTGGGCTAGGTAGCGTTCAGGCTCAGGTGTGGACTAGCTTTAGGGTTTGGGTTAGAGGGTTCTGGACAGGCTGACGGTCACAGTGTAGTAATGTTGGCTATTCACAATGAATGAGCTTCAATCACTCGACAATTTTGTGTGTAGCACTCAGAACTTACGACTCCAGACTAGGGAAATATTTAGAAATGTGCTTCACACAATAGGAATACATATTCCAATAGACTGAATATCTGAACAGCACAATTTTGTCACTGGGAAATGTTGTTCAAACAGCTGAGAAGAAAGTGTGACACTGTTTACATTTATTTTTCCCGTCAAAAGGAGTTGGCGTTTTCGGTAAAAGGTTTTGGTGAAACACTGAAAAACTCATTTTCCTAGAGCTATGGAACAGTATGAAAGTATTGAGAACACTATGAAATAAAAATGTTAGTTAGGCTAGGGTTCCAAGTATTGTTTTACTGTGACTTTAAAAAGCCGGTATGACACCCGTGTTAAAATGAAAAGTCTAATTGCTCAAAACAACAGACCATGGGAATGGCAGAGTGTCTCTAGAACTCCTGGAATACGTTTCAGAACCCGAACATCTCTACTGAATTTTGAAATACTGAGAATTTGTATCCAAAGCGCTGTGAAAGGTAGGATAGACTGTCAAGTGGTAATAATGTTGAAAGTGCTGGTATATTTGTAAAAAAGGTTGTTTTACCAAATTAGAATTCACAATGAAAAAGCTTGAGACACTGGAAGAGAGAGACTCCAACTCGGGAAATTCACAATGATAACCTAGGTTAATATCTAAGAAAGTGCTTCAAACACTAGGAATACGTGAATAAAGGGCCTTAATATCTGCAACACATTGTTTCCTGACAAGGAAATCGTGTTCAAAGAACATAGAACCGAGTTGGATACTGGTTACATTTATTATTCCGGGACAATGAGTTGGCGATTTTGAAAGAAGCCTGGTTAGGCTATTAAACCGGGTGTGATGACGTCACCAAGGGGGAGGGGCCACGTGGGCAGGCTTAATTGATCCAGGGGTTAATGATTTGGCCAGGGGACCAGCTGGGAGTGATGACATCATCGAGATTAGTTCTGGTATTAGGGTTAGAGAATTGGGGCTCTGTTCATGGTTAGGGTTAGGATAAGGTTTTGAGCTAGGTAGCGTTCAGGCTCAGGTGTGGACTAGCTTTAGGGTTTGGGTTAGAGGGTTCTGGACAGGCTGACGGTCACAGTGTAGTAATGTTGGCTATTCACAATGAATGAGCTTCAATCACTCGACAATTTTGTGTGTAGCACTCAGAACTTACGACTCCAGACTAGGGAAATATTTAGAAATGTGCTTCACACAATAGGAATACATATTGCAATACACTGAATATCTGAACAGCACAATTTTGTCACTGGGAAATGTTGTTCAAACAGCTGAGAAGAAAGTGTGACACTGTTTACATTTATTTTTCCCGTCAAAAGGAGTTGGCGTTTTCGGGAAAAGGTTTTGGTGAAACACTGAAAAACTCATTTTCCTAGAGCTATGGAACAGTATGAAAGTATTGAGAACACTATGAAATAAAAATGTTAGTTAGGCTAGGGTTCCAAGTAATGTTTTACTGTGCCTTTAAAAAGCCAGTATGACACCCGTGTTAAAATGAAAAGTCTCATTGCTCAAAACAACAGACCACGGGAATGGCAGAGTGTCTCTAGAACTCTTGGAATACGTTTTAGAACCCGAACATCTCTACTGAATTTTGAAATACTGAGAATTTGTATCCAAAGCGCTGTGAAAGGTAGGATCGACTTTCAAGTGGTCATAATGTTGAAAGTGCTGGTATATTTGTAAAAAAGGTTGTTTTACCAAATTAGAATTCACAATGAAAAAGCTTGAGACACTGGAAGAGAGAGACTCCAACTCGGGAAATTCACAATGATAACCTAGGTTAATATCTAAGAAAGTGCTTCAAACACTAGGAATACGTGAATAAAGGGCCTTAATATCTGTAACACATTGTTTCCTGACAAGGAAATCGTGTTCAAAGAACATAGAACCGAGTTGGATACTGGTTACATTTATTATTCCGGGACAATGAGTTGGCGATTTTGAAAGAAGCCTGGTTAGGACATTAAACTGGATGTGATGACGTCACCAAGGGGGAGGGGCCACGTGGGCAGGCTTAATTGATCCCAGGTGATAATGATTTGGCCAGGGGACCAGCTGGGAGTGATGACTTCATCGAGATTAGTTCTGGTATTAGGGTTAGAGAATTGGGGCTCAGTTCATGGTTAGGGTTAGGATAAGGTTTTGGGCTAGGTAGGGTCCAGGCTCAGGTGTGGGCTAGGTTTAGGGTTTGGGTTAGAGGGTTAGGGACAGGCTGACGGTCACAGTGTAGTAATGTTGGCTATTCACAATGAATGAGATTCAATCACTCGACAATTTGGTGTGTAGCACTCAGAACTTACGACTCCAGACTAGGGGAATATTTAGAAATGTGCTTCACACAATAGGAATACATATTCCAATAGACTGAATATCTGAACAGCACAATTTTGTCTCTGGGAAATCGTGTTCAAACAGCTGAGAAGCGAGTGTGACACTGTTTACATTTATTTTTCCCATCAAAAAGAGTTGGCGTTTTTGGGAAAAGGTTTTGGTGAAACACTGAAAAACTCATTTTCCTAGAGCTATCGAACAGTATGAAAGTATTGAGAACACTATGAAATAAAAATGTTAGTTAGGCTAGGGTTCCAAGTAATGTTTTACTGTGCCTGTAAAAAGCCAGTATGACACCCGTGTTAAAATGAAAAGTCTCATTGCTCAAAACAACAGACCAGGGGAATGGCAGAGTGTCTCTAGAACTCCTGGAATACGTTTCAGAACCCGAACATCTCTACTGAATTTTGAAATACTGAGAATTTGTATCCAAAGCGCTGTGAAAGGTAGGATAGACTGTCAAGTGGTAATAATTTTGAAAGTGCTGGTATATTTGTAAAAAAGGTTGTTTTACCAAATTAGAATTTACAATGAAAAAGCTTGAGACACTGGAAGAGAGAGACTCCAACTCGGGAAATTCACAATGACAACCTAGGTTAATATCTAAGAAAGTGCTTCAAACTCTAGGAATACGTGAATAAAGGGCCTTCATATCTGTAACACATTGTTTCCTGACAAGGAAATCGTGTTCAAAGAACATAGAACCGAGTGTCATACTGGTTACATTTATTATGCCGGGACAATGAGTTGGCGATTTTGAAAGAAGCCTGGTTAGGCCATTAAACCGGATGTCATGTTGTCACCAAGGAGGAGGGGCCACGTGGGCAGGCTTAATTGATCCCAGGTGATAATGATTTGGCCTGGGGACCAGCTGGGAGTGATGACGTCATCGAGATTAGTTCTGGTATTAGGGTTAGAGAATTTGGGCTCTGTTCAAGGTTAGGGTTAGGATAAGGTTTTGGGCTAGGTAGGGTCCAGGCTGAGGTGTGGGCTAGGTTTAGGGTTTGGGTTAGAGGGTTAGGGACAGGGTTAAGGTCACAGTGTAGTATTGTTGGCTATTCACAATGAATGAGCTTCAATCACTGGATAATTTGGTGTGTAGCACTCAGAACTTACGACGCGAGACTAGGGAAATATTTAGAAATGTGCTTCACACAATAGGAATACATATTCCAATAGACTGAATATCTGAACAGCACAATTTTGTCACTGGGAAATCTTGTTCAAACAGCTGAGAAGCGAGTGTGACACTGTTTACATTTATTTTTCCCGTCAAAAGGAGTTGGCGTTTTCGGGAAAAGGTTTTGGAGAAACACTGAAAAACTCATTTTCCTAGAGCTATCGAACAGGATGAAAGTATTGAGAACACTATGAAATAAAAATGTTAGTTAGGCTAGGGTTCCAAGTAATGTTTTACTGTGCATTTAAAAAGCCAGTATGACACCCGTGTTAAAATGAAAAGTCTCATTGCTCAAAACAACAGACCAGGGGAATGGCAGAGTGTCTCTAGAACTCCTGGAATACGTTTTAGAACCCGAACATCTCTACTGAATTTTGAAATACTGAGAATTTGTATCCAAAGCGCTGTGAAAGGTAGGATAGACTGTCAAGTGGTAATAATGTTGAAAGTGCTGGTATATTTGTAAAAAAGGTTGTTTTACCAAATTAGAATTCACAATGAAAAAGCTTGAGACACTGAAAGAGAGATACTCCAACTCGGGAAATTCACAATGATAACCTAGGTTAATATCTAAGAAAGTGCTTCAAACACTAGGAATAGGTGAATAAAGGGCCTTAATATCTGCAACACATTGTTTCCTGACAAGGAAATCGTGTTCAAAGAACATAGAACCGAGTTGGATACTGGTTACATTTATTATTCCGGGACAATGAGTTGGCGATTTTGAAAGAAGCCTGGTTAGGCTATTAAACCGGATGTGATGACGTCACCAAGGGGGAGGGGCCATGTGGGCAGGCTTAATTGATCCCAGGTGATAATGATTTGGCCAGGGGACCAGCTGGGAGTGATGACGTCATCGAGAGTAGTTCTGGTATTAGGGTTAGAGAATTGGGGCTCTGTTCATGGTTAGGGTTAGGATAAGGTTTTGGGCTAGGTAGCGTTCAGGCTCAGGTGTGGACTAGCTTTAGGGTTTGGGTTAGAGGGTTCTGGACAGGCTGACGGTCACAGTGTAGTAATGTTGGCTATTCACAATGAATGAGCTTCAATCACTCGACAATTTTGTGTGTAGCACTCAGAACTTACGACTCCAGACTAGGGAAATATTTAGAAATGTGCTTCACACAATAGGAATACATATTGCAATACACTGAATATCTGAACAGCACAATTTTGTCACTGGGAAATGTTGTTCAAACAGCTGAGAAGAAAGTGTGACACTGTTTACATTTATTTTTCCCGTCAAAAGGAGTTGGCGTTTTCGGGAAAAGGTTTTGGTGAAACACTGAAAAACTCATTTTCCTAGAGCTATGGAACAGTATGAAAGTATTGAGAACACTATGAAATAAAAATGTTAGTTAGGCTAGGGTTCCAAGTAATGTTTTACTGTGCCTTTAAAAAGCCAGTATGACACCCGTGTTAAAATGAAAAGTCTCATTGCTCAAAACAACAGACCACGGGAATGGCAGAGTGTCTCTAGAACTCTTGGAATACGTTTTAGAACCCGAACATCTCTACTGAATTTTGAAATACTGAGAATTTGTATCCAAAGCGCTGTGAAAGGTAGGATCGACTTTCAAGTGGTCATAATGTTGAAAGTGCTGGTATATTTGTAAAAAAGGTTGTTTTACCAAATTAGAATTCACAATGAAAAAGCTTGAGACACTGGAAGAGAGAGACTCCAACTCGGGAAATTCACAATGATAACCTAGGTTAATATCTAAGAAAGTGCTTCAAACACTAGGAATACGTGAATAAAGGGCCTTAATATCTGTAACACATTGTTTCCTGACAAGGAAATCGTGTTCAAAGAACATAGAACCGAGTTGGATACTGGTTACATTTATTATTCCGGGACAATGAGTTGGCGATTTTGAAAGAAGCCTGGTTAGGACATTAAACTGGATGTGATGACGTCACCAAGGGGGAGGGGCCACGTGGGCAGGCTTAATTGATCCCAGGTGATAATGATTTGGCCAGGGGACCAGCTGGGAGTGATGACTTCATCGAGATTAGTTCTGGTATTAGGGTTAGAGAATTGGGGCTCAGTTCATGGTTAGGGTTAGGATAAGGTTTTGGGCTAGGTAGGGTCCAGGCTCAGGTGTGGGCTAGGTTTAGGGTTTGGGTTAGAGGGTTAGGGACAGGCTGACGGTCACAGTGTAGTAATGTTGGCTATTCACAATGAATGAGATTCAATCACTCGACAATTTGGTGTGTAGCACTCAGAACTTACGACTCCAGACTAGGGGAATATTTAGAAATGTGCTTCACACAATAGGAATACATATTCCAATAGACTGAATATCTGAACAGCACAATTTTGTCTCTGGGAAATCGTGTTCAAACAGCTGAGAAGCGAGTGTGACACTGTTTACATTTATTTTTCCCATCAAAAAGAGTTGGCGTTTTTGGGAAAAGGTTTTGGTGAAACACTGAAAAACTCATTTTCCTAGAGCTATCGAACAGTATGAAAGTATTGAGAACACTATGAAATAAAAATGTTAGTTAGGCTAGGGTTCCAAGTAATGTTTTACTGTGCCTGTAAAAAGCCAGTATGACACCCGTGTTAAAATGAAAAGTCTCATTGCTCAAAACAACAGACCAGGGGAATGGCAGAGTGTCTCTAGAACTCCTGGAATACGTTTCAGAACCCGAACATCTCTACTGAATTTTGAAATACTGAGAATTTGTATCCAAAGCGCTGTGAAAGGTAGGATAGACTGTCAAGTGGTAATAATTTTGAAAGTGCTGGTATATTTGTAAAAAAGGTTGTTTTACCAAATTAGAATTTACAATGAAAAAGCTTGAGACACTGGAAGAGAGAGACTCCAACTCGGGAAATTCACAATGACAACCTAGGTTAATATCTAAGAAAGTGCTTCAAACTCTAGGAATACGTGAATAAAGGGCCTTCATATCTGTAACACATTGTTTCCTGACAAGGAAATCGTGTTCAAAGAACATAGAACCGAGTGTCATACTGGTTACATTTATTATGCCGGGACAATGAGTTGGCGATTTTGAAAGAAGCCTGGTTAGGCCATTAAACCGGATGTCATGTTGTCACCAAGGAAGAGGGGCCACGTGGGCAGGCTTAATTGATCCCAGGTGATAATGATTTGGCCTGGGGACCAGCTGGGAGTGATGACGTCATCGAGATTAGTTCTGGTATTAGGGTTAGAGAATTTGGGCTCTGTTCATGGTTAGGGTTAGGATAAGGTTTTGGGCTAGGTAGGGTCCAGGCTGAGGTGTGGGCTAGGTTTAGGGTTTGGGTTAGAGGGTTAGGGACAGGGTTAAGGTCACAGTGTAGTATTGTTGGCTATTCACAATGAATGAGCTTCAATCACTGGATAATTTGGTGTGTAGCACTCAGAACTTACGACGCGAGACTAGGGAAATATTTAGAAATGTGCTTCACACAATAGGAATACATATTCCAATAGACTGAATATCTGAACAGCACAATTTTGTCACTGGGAAATCTTGTTCAAACAGCTGAGAAGCGAGTGTGACACTGTTTACATTTATTTTTCCCGTCAAAAGGAGTTGGCGTTTTCGGGAAAAGGTTTTGGAGAAACACTGAAAAACTCATTTTCCTAGAGCTATCGAACAGGATGAAAGTATTGAGAACACTATGAAATAAAAATGTTAGTTAGGCTAGGGTTCCAAGTAATGTTTTACTGTGCATTTAAAAAGCCAGTATGACACCCGTGTTAAAATGAAAAGTCTCATTGCTCAAAACAACAGACCAGGGGAATGGCAGAGTGTCTCTAGAACTCCTGGAATACGTTTTAGAACCCGAACATCTCTACTGAATTTTGAAATACTGAGAATTTGTATCCAAAGCGCTGTGAAAGGTAGGATAGACTGTCAAGTGGTAATAATGTTGAAAGTGCTGGTATATTTGTAAAAAAGGTTGTTTTACCAAATTAGAATTCACAATGAAAAAGCTTGAGACACTGAAAGAGAGATACTCCAACTCGGGAAATTCACAATGATAACCTAGGTTAATATCTAAGAAAGTGCTTCAAACACTAGGAATAGGTGAATAAAGGGCCTTAATATCTGCAACACATTGTTTCCTGACAAGGAAATCGTGTTCAAAGAACATAGAACCGAGTTGGATACTGGTTACATTTATTATTCCGGGACAATGAGTTGGCGATTTTGAAAGAAGCCTGGTTAGGCTATTAAACCGGATGTGATGACGTCACCAAGGGGGAGGGGCCATGTGGGCAGGCTTAATTGATCCCAGGTGATAATGATTTGGCCAGGGGACCAGCTGGGAGTGATGACGTCATCGAGAGTAGTTCTGGTATTAGGGTTAGAGAATTGGGGCTCTGTTCATGGTTAGGGTTAGGATAAGGTTTTGGGCTAGGTAGCGTTCAGGCTCAGGTGTGGACTAGCTTTAGGGTATGGGTTAGAGGGTTCTGGACAGGCTGACGGTCACAGTGTAGTAATGTTGGCTATTCACAATGAATGAGCTTCAATCACTCGACAATTTTGTGTGTAGCACTCAGAACTTACGACTCCAGACTAGGGAAATATTTAGAAATGTGCTTCACACAATAGGAATACATATTCCAATAGACTGAATATCTGAACAGCACAATTTTGTCACTGGGAAATGTTGTTCAAACAGCTGAGAAGAAAGTGTGACACTGTTTACATTTATTTTTCCCGTCAAAAGGAGTTGGCGTTTTCGGGAAAAGGTTTTGGTGAAACACTGAAAAACTCATTTTCCTAGAGCTATGGAACAGTATGAAAATATTGAGAACACTATGAAATAAAAATGTTAGTTAGGCTAGGGTTCCAAGTATTGTTTTACTGTGACTTTAAAAAGCCGGTATGACACCCGTGTTAAAATGAAAAGTCTAATTGCTCAAAACAACAGACCATGGGAATGGCAGAGTGTCTCTAGAACTCCTGGAATACGTTTCAGAACCCGAACATCTCTACTGAATTTTGAAATACTGAGAATTTGTATCCAAAGCGCTGTGAAAGGTAGGATAGACTGTCAAGTGGTAATAATGTTGAAAGTGCTGGTATATTTGTAAAAAAGGTTGTTTTACCAAATTAGAATTCACAATGAAAAAGCTTGAGACACTGGAAGAGAGAGACTCCAACTCAGGAAATTCACAATGATAACCTAGGTTAATATCTAAGAAAGTGCTTCAAACACTAGGAATACGTGAATAAAGGGCCTTAATATCTGCAACACATTGTTTCCTGACAAGGAAATCGTGTTCAAAGAACATAGAACCGAGTTGGATACTGGTTACATTTATTATTCCGGGACAATGAGTTGGCGATTTTGAAAGAAGCCTGGTTAGGCTATTAAACCGGGTGTGATGACGTCACCAAGGGGGAGGGGCCACGTGGGCAGGCTTAATTGATCCAGGGGTTAATGATTTGGCCAGGGGACCAGCTGGGAGTGATGACATCATCGAGATTAGTTCTGGTATTAGGGTTAGAGAATTGGGGCTCTGTTCATGGTTAGGGTTAGGATAAGGTTTTGGGCTAGGTAGCGTTCAGGCTCAGGTGTGGACTAGCTTTAGGGTTTGGGTTAGAGGGTTCTGGACAGGCTGACGGTCACAGTGTAGTAATGTTGGCTATTCACAATGAATGAGCTTCAATCACTCGACAATTTTGTGTGTAGCACTCAGAACTTACGACTCCAGACTAGGGAAATATTTAGAAATGTGCTTCACACAATAGGAATACATATTGCAATACACTGAATATCTGAACAGCACAATTTTGTCACTGGGAAATGTTGTTCAAACAGCTGAGAAGAAAGTGTGACACTGTTTACATTTATTTTTCCCGTCAAAAGGAGTTGGCGTTTTCGGGAAAAGGTTTTGGTGAAACACTGAAAAACTCATTTTCCTAGAGCTATGGAACAGTATGAAAGTATTGAGAACACTATGAAATAAAAATGTTAGTTAGGCTAGGGTTCCAAGTAATGTTTTACTGTGACTTTAAAAAGCCAGTATGACACCCGTGTTAAAATGAAAAGTCTAATTGCTCAAAACAACAGACCAGGGGAATGGCAGAGTGTCTCTAGAACTCCTGGAATACGTTTCAGAACCCGAACATCTCTACTGAATTTTGAAATACTGAGAATTTGTATCCAAAGCGCTGTGAAAGGTAGGATAGACTGTCAAGTGGTAATAATGTTGAAAGTGCTGGTATATTTGTAAAAAAGGTTGTTTTACCAAATTAGAATTCACAATGAAAAAGCTTGAGATACTGGAAGAGAGAGACTCCAACTCGGGAAATTCACAATGATAACCTAGGTTAATATCTAAGAAAGTGCTTCAAACACTAGGAATGCGTGAATAAAGGGCCTTAATATCTGCAACACATTGTTTCCTGACAAGGAAATCGTGTTCAAAGAACATAGAACCGAGTTGGATACTGGTTACATTTATTATTCCGGGACAATGAGTTGGCGATTTTGAAAGAAGCCTGGTTAGGCCATTAAACCGGGTGTGATGACGTCACCAAGGGGGAGGGGCCACGTGGGCAGGCTTAATTTATCCAGGGGTTAATGATTTGGCCAGGGGACCAGCTGGGAGTGATGACGTCATCGAGATTAGTTCTGGTATTAGGGTTAGAGAATTGGGGCTCTGTTCATGGTTAGGGTTAGGATAAGGTTTTGGGCTAGGTAGCGTTCAGGCTCAGGTGTGGACTAGCTTTAGGGTTTGGGTTAGAGGGTTCTGGACCGGGTGACGGTCACAGTGTAGTAATGTTGGCTATTCACAATGAATGAGCTTCAATCACTCGACAATTTTGTGTGTAGCACTCAGAACTTACGACTCCAGACTAGGGAAATATTTAGAAATGTGCTTCACACAATAGGAATACATATTCCAATAGACTGAATATCTGAACAGCACAATTTTGTCACTGGGAAATGTTGTTCAAACAGCTGAGAAGAAAGTGTGACACTGTTTACATTTATTTTTCCCGTCAAAAGGAGTTGGCGTTTTCGGGAAAAGGTTTTGGAGAAACACTGAAAAACTCATTTTCCTAGAGCTATCGAACAGGATGAAAGTATTGATAACACTATGAAATAAAAATGTTAGTTAGGCTAGGGTTCCAAGTAATGTTTTACTGTGCCTTTAAAAAGCCAGTATGACACCCGTGTTAAAATGAAAAGTCTCATTGCTCAAAACAACAGACCAGGGGAATGGCAGAGTGTCTCTAGAACTCCTGGAATACGTTTTAGAACCCGAACATCTCTACTGAATTTTGAAATACTGAGAATTTGTATCCAAAGCGCTGTGAAAGGTAGGATAGACTGTCAAGTGGTAATAATGTTGAAAGTGCTGGTATATTTGTAAAAAAGGTTGTTTTACCAAATTAGAATTCACAATGAAAAAGCTTGAGACACTGGAAGAGAGAGACTCCAACTCGGGAAATTCACAATGATAACCTAGGTTAATATCTAAGAAAGTGCTTCAAACACTAGGAATACGTGAATAAAGGGCCTTAATATCTGTAACACATTGTTTCCTGACAAGGAAATCGTGTTCAAAGAACATAGAACCGAGTTGGATACTGCTTACATTTATTATTCCTGGACAATGAGTTGGCGATTTTGAAAGAAGCCTGGTTAGGCCATTAAACCGGATGTGATGACGTCACCAAGGGGGAGGGGCCACGTGGGCAGGCTTAATTGATCCCAGGTGATAATGATTTGGCCAGGGGACCAGCTGGGAGTGATGACGTCATCGAGATTAGTTCTGGTATTAGGGTTAGAGAATTGGGGCTCTGTTCATGGTTAGGGTTAGGATAAGGTTTTGGGCTAGATAGGGTCCAGTTTCATGTGTGGGCTAGGTTTAGGGTTTGGGTTAGAGGGTTAGGGACAGGCTGACGGTCACAGTGTAGTAATGTTGACTATTCACAATGAATGAGCTTCAATCACTGGACAATTTGGTGTGTAGCACTCAGAACTTACGACTCCAGACTACGGAAATATTTAGAAATGTGCTTCACACAATAGGAATACATATTCCAATAGACTGAATATCTGAACAGCACAATTTTGTCACTGGGAAATTTTGTTCAAACAGCTGAGAAGCGAGTGTGACACTGTTTATATTTATTTTTCCCGTCAAAAGGAGTTGGCGTTTTCGGGAAAATGTTTTGGTGAAACATTGAAAAACTCATTTTCCTAGAGCTATCGAACAGGATGAAAGTATTGAGAACACTATGAAATAAAAATGTTAGTTAGGCTAGGGTTCCAAGTATTGTTTTACTGTGCCTTTAAAAAGCCGGTATGACACCCGTGTTAAAATGAAAAGTCTCATTGCTCAAAACAACAGACCAGGGGAATGGCAGAGTGTCTCTAGAACTCCTGGAATACGTTTCAGAACCCGAACATCTCTACTGAATTTTGAAATACTGAGAATTTGTATCCAAAGCGCTGTGAAAGGTAGGATAGACGGTCAAGTGGTAATAATGTTGAAAGTGCTGGTATATTTGTAAAAAAGGTTGTTTTAGCAAATTAGAATTCACAATGAAAAAGCTTGAGACACTGGAAGAGAGAGACTCCAACTCGGGAAATTCACAATGATAACCTAGGTTAATATCTAAGAACGTGCTTCAAACACTAGGAATACGTGAATAAAGGGCCTTAATATCTGTAACACATTGTTTCCTGACAAGGAAATCGTGTTCAAAGAACATAGAACCGAGTTGGATACTGCTTACATTTATTATTCCTGGACAATGAGTTGGCGATTTTGAAAGAAGCCTGGTTAGGCCATTAAACCGGATGTGATGACGTCACCAAGGGGGAGGGGCCACGTGGGCAGGCTTAATTGATTCCAGGTGATAATGATTTGGCCAGGGGACCAGCTGGGAGTGATGACGTCATCGAGATTAGTTCTGGTATTAGGGTTAGAGAATTGGGGCTCTGTTCATGGTTAGGGTTAGGATAAGGTTTTGGGCTAGGTAGGGTCCAGGCTCAGGTGTGGGCTAGGTTTAGGGTTTGGGTTACAGGGTTAGGGACAGGCTGACGGTCACAGTGTAGTAATGTTGGCTATTCACAATGAATGAGATTCAATCACTCGACAATTTGGTGTGTAGCAATCAGAACTTACGACGCCAGACTAGGGAAATATTTAGAAATGTGCTTCACACAATAGGAATACATATTGCAATAGACTGAATATCTGAACAGCACAATCTTGTCACTGGGAAATCTTGTTCAAATAGCTGAGAAGCGAGTGTGACACTGTTTACATTTATTTTTCCCGTCAAAAGGAGTTGGCGTTTTCGGGAAAAGGTTTTGGTGAAACACTGAAAAACTCATTTTCCTAGAGCTATCGAACAGGATGAAAGTATTGAGAACACTATGAAATAAAAATGTTAGTTAGGCTAGGGTTCCAAGTAATGTTTTACTGTGCCTTTAAAAAGCCGGTATGACACCCGTGTTAAAATGAAAAGTCTCATTGCTCAAAACAACAGACCAGGGGAATGGCAGAGTGTCTCTAGAACTCCTGGAATACGTTTTAGAACCCGAACATCTCTACTGAATTTTGAAATACTGAGAATTTGTATCCAAAGCGCTGTGAAAGGTAGGATAGACTGTCAAGTGGTAATAATGTTGAAAGTGCTGGTATATTTGTAAAAAAGGTTGTTTTACCAAATTAGAATTCACAATGAAAAAGCTTGAGACACTGGAAGAGAGAGACTCCAACTCGGGAAATTCACAATGATAACCTAGGTTAATATCTAAGAAAGTGCTTCAAACACTAGGAATACGTGAATAAAGGGCCTTAATATCTGTAACACATTGTTTCCTGACAAGGAAATCGTGTTCAAAGAACATAGAACCGAGTTGGATACTGCTTACATTTATTATTCCGGGACAATGAGTTGGCGATTTTGAAAGAAGCCTGGTTAGGCCATTAAACCGGATGTGATGACGTCACCAAGGGGGAGGGGCCACGTGGGCAGGCTTAATTGATCCCAGGTGATAATGATTTGGCCAGGGGACCAGCTGGGAGTGATGACGTCATCGAGATTAGTTCTGGTATTAGGGTTAGAGAATTGGGGCACAGTTCATGGTTAGGGTTAGGATAAGGTTTTGGGCTAGGTAGGGTCCAGGCTCAGGTGTGGGCTAGGTTTAGGGTTTGGGTTACAGGGTTAGGGACAGGCTGATGGTCACAGTGTAGTAATGTTGGCTATTCACAATGAATGAGCTTCAATCACTGGACAATTTGGTGTGTAGCAATCAGAACTTACGACTCCAGACTAGGGAAATATTTAGAAATGTGCTTCACACAATAGGAATACCTATTCCAATAGACTGAATATCTGAACAGCACAATTTTGTCACTGGGAAATCTTGTTCAAACAGCTGAGAAGCGAGTGTGACACTGTTTACATTTATTTTTCCCGTCAAAAGGAGTTGGCGTTCTCGGGAAAAGGTTTTGGTGAAACACTGAAAAACTCATTTTCCTAGAGCTATCGAACAGGATGAAAGTATTGAGAACACTATGAAATAAAAATGTTAGTTAGGCTAGGGTTCCAAGTAATGTTTTACTGTGCCTTTAAAATGCCGGTATGACAGCCGTGTTAAAATGAAAAGTCTCATTGCTCAAAACAACAGACCAGGGGAATGGCAGAGTGTCTCTAGAACTCCTGGAATACGTTTTAGAAAACGAACATCTCTACTGAATTTTGAAATACTGTGAATTTGTATCCAAAGCGCTGTGAAAGGTAGGATAGACTGCCAAGTGGTAATAATGTTGAAAGTGCTGGTATATTTGTAAAAAAGGTTGTTTTACCAAATTGGAATTCACAATGAAAAAGCTTGAGACACTGGAAGAGAGAGACTCCAACTCGGGAAATTCACAATGATAACCTTGGTTAATATCTAAGAAAGTGCTTCAAACACTAGGAATACGTGAATAAAGGGCCTTAATATCTGTAACACATTGTTTCCTGACAAGGAAATCGTGTTCAAAGAACATAGAACCTAGTTGGATACTGCTTACATTTATTATTCCGGGACAATGAGTTGGCGATTTTGAAAGAAGCCTGGTTAGGCCATTAAACCGGATGTGATGACGTCACCAAGGGGGAGGGGCCACGTGGGCAGGCTTAATTGATCCCAGTTGATAATGATTTGGCCAGGGGACCAGCTGGGAGTGATGACGTCATCGAGATTAGTTCTGGTATTAGGGTTAGAGAATTGGGGCACAGTTCATGGTTAGGGTTAGGATAAGGTTTTGGGCTAGGTAGGGTCCAGGCTGAGGTGTGGGCTAGGTTTAGGGTTTGGGTTAGAGGGTTAGGGACAGGCTGACGGTCACAGTGTAGTAATGTTGGCTATTCACAATGAATGAGCTTCAATCACTGGACAATTTGGTGTGTAGCACTCAGAACTTACGACGCCAGACTAGGGAAATATTTAGAAATGTGCTTCACACAATAGGAATACATATTCCAATAGACTGAATATTTGAACAGCACAATTTTGTCACTGGGAAATCTTGTTCAAACAGCTGAGAAGCGAGTGTGACACTGTTTACATTTATTTTTCCCGTCAAAAGGAGTTGGCATTTCCGGGAAAAGGTTTTGGTGAAACACTGAAAAACTCATTTTCCTAGAGCTATCCAACAGGATGAAAGTATTGAGAACACTATGAAATAAAAATGTTAGTTAGGCTAGGGTTCCAAGTAATGTTTTACTGTGCCTTTAAAATGCCGGTATGACACCCGTGTTAAAATGAAAAGTCTCATTGCTCAAAACAACAGACCAGGGGAATGGCAGAGTGTCTCTAGAACTCCTGGAATACGTTTTAGAAAACGAACATCTCTACTGAATTTTGAAATACTGTGAATTTGTATCCAAAGCGCTGTGAAAGGTAGGATAGACTGCCAAGTGGTAATAATGTTGAAAGTGCTGGTATATTTGTAAAAAAGGTTGTTTTACCAAATTAGAATTCACAATGAAAAAGCTTGAGACACTGGAAGAGAGAGACTCCAACTCGGGAAATTCACAATGATAACCTAGGTTAATATCTAAGAAAGTGTTTCAAACACTAGGAATACGTGAATAAAGGGCCTTAATATCTGTAACACATTGTTTCCTGACAAGGAAATCGTGTTCAAAGAACATAGAACCGAGTTGGATACTGCTTACATTTATTATTCCTGGACAATGAGTTGGCGATTTTGAAAGAAGCCTGGTTAGGCCATTAAACCGGATGTGATGACGTCACCAAGGGGGAGGGGCCACGTGGGCAGGCTTAATTGATCCCAGGTGATAATGATTTGGCCAGGGGACCAGCTGGGAGTGATGACGTCATCGAGATTAGTTCTGGTATTAGGGTTAGAGAATTGGGGCTCTGTTCATGGTTAGGGTTAGGATAAGGTTTTGGGCTAGGTAGGGTCCAGGCTCAGGTGTGGGCTAGGTTTAGGGTTTGGGTTACAGGGTTAGGGACAGGCTGATGGTCACAGTGTAGTAATGTTGGCTATTCACAATGAATGAGCTTCAATCACTGGACAATTTGGTGTGTAGCAATCAGAACTTACGACTCCAGACTAGGGAAATATTTAGAAATGTGCTTCACACAATAGGAATACATATTGCAATAGACTGAATATCTGAACAGCACAATTTTGTCACTGGGAAATCTTGTTCAAATAGCTGAGAAGCGAGTGTGACACTGTTTACATTTATTTTTCCCGTCAAAAGGAGTTGGCGTTTTCGGGAAAAGGTTTTGGTGAAACACTGAAAAACTCATTTTCCTAGAGCTATCGAACAGGATGAAAGTATTGAGAACACTATGAAATAAAAATGTTAGTTAGGCTAGGGTTCCAAGTAATGTTTTACTGTGCCTTTAAAAAGCCGGTATGACACCCGTGTTAAAATGAAAAGTCTCATTGCTGAAAACAACAGACCAGGGGAATGGCAGAGTGTCTCTAGAACTCTTGGAATACGTTTTAGAACCCGAACATCTCTACTGAATTTTGAAATACTGAGAATTTGTATCCAAAGCGCTGTGAAAGGTAGGATAGACTGTCAAGTGGTAATAATGTTGAAAGTGCTGGTATATTTGTAAAAAAGGTTGTTTTACCAAATTAGAATTCACAATGAAAAAGCTTGAGACACTGGAAGAGAGAGACTCCAACTCGGGAAATTCACAATGATAACCTAGGTTAATATCTAAGAAAGTGCTTCAAACACTAGGAATACGTGAATAAAGGGCCTTAATATCTGTAACACATTGTTTCCTGACAAGGAAATCGTGTTCAAAGAACATAGAACCGAGTTGGATACTGCTTACATTTATTATTCCGGGACAATGAGTTGGCGATTTTGAAAGAAGCCTGGTTAGGCCATTAAACCGGATGTGATGACGTCACCAAGGGGAGGGGCCACGTGGGCAGGCTTAATTGATCCCAGGTGATAATGATTTGGCCAGGGGACCAGCTGGGAGTGATGACGTCATCGAGATTAGTTCTGGTATTAGGGTTAGAGAATTGGGGCTCTGTTCATGGTTAGGGTTAGGATAAGGTTTTGGGCTAGGTAGGGTCCAGGCTCAGGTGTGGGCTAGGTTTAGGGTTTGGGTTAGAGTGTCAGGGACAGGCTGACGGTCACAGTGTAGTAATGTTGGCTATTCACAATGAATGAGCTTCAATCACTGGACAATTTGGTGTGTAGCACTCAGAACTTACGACGCCAGACTAGGGAAATATTTAGAAATGTGCTTCACACAATAGGAATACATATTCCAATAGACTGAATATTTGAACAGCACAATTTTGTCACTGGGAAATCTTGTTCAAACAGCTGAGAAGCGAGTGTGACACTGTTTACATTTATTTTTCCCGTCAAAAGGAGTTGGCATTTCCGGGAAAAGGTTTTGGTGAAACACTGAAAAACTCATTTTCCTAGAGCTATCCAACAGGATGAAAGTATTGAGAACACTATGAAATAAAAATGTTAGTTAGGCTAGGGTTCCAAGTAATGTTTTACTGTGCCTTTAAAATGCCGGTATGACACCCGTGTTAAAATGAAAAGTCTCATTGCTCAAAACAACAGACCAGGGGAATGGCAGAGTGTCTCTAGAACTCCTGGAATACGTTTTAGAAAACGAACATCTCTAGTGAATTTTGAAATACTGTGAATTTGTATCCAAAGCGCTGTGAAAGGTAGGATAGACTGCCAAGTGGTAATAATGTTGAAAGTGCTGGTATATTTGTAAAAAAGGTTGTTTTACCAAATTAGAATTCACAATGAAAAAGCTTGAGACACTGGAAGAGAGAGACTCCAACTCGGGAAATTCACAATGATAACCTAGGTTAATATCTAAGAAAGTGTTTCAAACACTAGGAATACGTGAATAAAGGGCCTTAATATCTGTAACACATTGTTTCCTGACAAGGAAATCGTGTTCAAAGAACATAGAACCGAGTTGGATACTGCTTACATTTATTATTCCTGGACAATGAGTTGGCGATTTTGAAAGAAGCCTGGTTAGGCCATTAAACCGGATGTGATGACGTCACCAAGGGGGAGGGGCCACGTGGGCAGGCTTAATTGATCCCAGGTGATAATGATTTGGCCAGGGGACCAGCTGGGAGTGATGACGTCATCGAGATTAGTTCTGGTATTAGGGTTAGAGAATTGGGGCTCTGTTCATGGTTAGGGTTAGGATAAGGTTTTGGGCTAGGTAGGGTCCAGGCTCAGGTGTGGGCTAGGTTTAGGGTTTGGGTTACAGGGTTAGGGACAGGCTGATGGTCACAGTGTAGTAATGTTGGCTATTCACAATGAATGAGCTTCAATCACTGGACAATTTGGTGTGTAGCAATCAGAACTTACGACTCCAGACTAGGGAAATATTTAGAAATGTGCTTCACACAATAGGAATACATATTGCAATAGACTGAATATCTGAACAGCAAAATTTTGTCACTGGGAAATCTTGTTCAAATAGCTGAGAAGCGAGTGTGACACTGTTTACATTTATTTTTCCCGTCAAAAGGAGTTGGCGTTTTCGGGAAAAGGTTTTGGTGAAACACTGAAAAACTCATTTTCCTAGAGCTATCGAACAGGATGAAAGTATTGAGAACACTATGAAATAAAAATGTTAGTTAGGCTAGGGTTCCAAGTAATGTTTTACTGTGCCTTTAAAAAGCCGGTATGACACCCGTGTTAAAATGAAAAGTCTCATTGCTGAAAACAACAGACCAGGGGAATGGCAGAGTGTCTCTAGAACTCTTGGAATACGTTTTAGAACCCGAACATCTCTACTGAATTTTGAAATACTGAGAATTTGTATCCAAAGCGCTGTGAAAGGTAGGATAGACTGTCAAGTGGTAATAATGTTGAAAGTGCTGGTATATTTGTAAAAAAGGTTGTTTTACCAAATTAGAATTCACAATGAAAAAGCTTGAGACACTGGAAGAGAGAGACTCCAACTCGGGAAATTCACAATGATAACCTAGGTTAATATCTAAGAAAGTGCTTCAAACACTAGGAATACGTGAATAAAGGGCCTTAATATCTGTAACACATTGTTTCCTGACAAGGAAATCGTGTTCAAAGAACATAGAACCGAGTTGGATACTGCTTACATTTATTATTCCGGGACAATGAGTTGGCGATTTTGAAAGAAGCCTGGTTAGGCCATTAAACCGGATGTGATGACGTCACCAAGGGGAGGGGCCACGTGGGCAGGCTTAATTGATCCCAGGTGATAATGATTTGGCCAGGGGACCAGCTGGGAGTGATGACGTCATCGAGATTAGTTCTGGTATTAGGGTTAGAGAATTGGGGCTCTGTTCATGGTTAGGGTTAGGATAAGGTTTTGGGCTAGGTAGGGTCCAGGCTCAGGTGTGGGCTAGGTTTAGGGTTTGGGTTAGAGTGTCAGGGACAGGCTGACGGTCACAGTGTAGTAATGTTGGCTATTCACAATGAATGAGCTTCAATCACTGGACAATTTGGTGTGTAGCACTCAGAACTTACGACTCCAGACTAGGGAAATATTTAGAAATGTGCTTCACACAATAGGAATACCTATTCCAATAGACTGAATATCTAAACAGCACAATTTTGTCACTGGGAAATCTTGTTCAAATAGCTGAGAAGCGAGTGTGACACTGTTTACATTTATTTTTCCCGTCAAAAGGAGTTGGCGTTTTCGGAAAAAGGTTTTGGTGAAACACTGAAAAACTCATTTTCCTAGAGCTATCGAACAGGATGAAAGTATTGAGAACACTATGAAATAAAAATGTTAGTTAGGCTAGGGTTCCAAGTAATGTTTTACTGTGCCTTGAAAAAGCCAGTATGACACCCGTGTTAAAATGAAAAGTCTCATTGCTCAAAACAACAGACCACGGGAATGGCAGAGTGTCTCTAGAACTCTTGGAATACGTTTTAGAACCCGAACATCTCTACTGAATTTTGAAATACTGAGAATTTCTATCCAAAGCGCTGTGAAAGGTAGGATAGACTGTCAAGTGGTAATAATGTTGAAAGTGCTGGTATATTTGTAAAAAAGGTTGTTTTACCAAATTAGAATTCACAATGAAAAAGCTTGAGACACTGGAAGAGAGAGACTCCAACTCGGGAAATTCACAATGATAACCTAGGTTAATATCTAAGAAAGTGCTTCAAACACTAGGAATACGTGAATAAAGGGCCTTAATATCTGTAACACATTGTTTCCAGACAAGGAAATCGTGTTCAAAGAACATAGAACCGAGTTGGATACTGCTTTCATTTATTATTCCGGGACAATGAGTTGGCTATTTTGAAAGAAGCCTGGTTAGGCCATTAAACTGGAGGTGATGACGTCACCAAGGAGGAGGGGCCACGTGGGCAGGCTTAATTGATCCCAAGTGATAATGATTTGGCCAGGGGACCAGCTGGGAGTATGACATCTTCGAGATTAGTTCTGGTATTAGGGATAGAGAATTGGGGCTCTGTTCATGATTAGGGTTAGGATAAGGTTTTGGGCTAGGTAGTGTCCAGGCTCAGGTGTGAGCTAGGTTTAGGGTTTGGGTTAGAGTGTTAGGGACAGGCTGACGGTCACAGTGTAGTAATGTTGGCTATTCACAATGAATGAGCTTCAATCACTGGACAATTTGGTGTGTAGCACTCAGAACTTACGACTCCAGACTAGGGAAATATTTAGAAATGTGCTTCACACAATAGGAATACCTATTCCAATAGACTGAATATCTAAACAGCACAATTTTGTCACTGGGAAATCTTGTTCAAACAGCTGAGAAGCGAGTGTGACACTGTTTACATTTATTTTTCCCGTCAAAAGGAGTTGGCGTTTTCGGGAAAAGGTTTTGGTGAAACACTGAAAAACTCATTTTCCTAGAGCTATCGAACAGGATGAAAGTATTGAGAACACTATGAAATAAAAATGTTAGTTAGGCTAGGGTTCCAAGTAATGTTTTACTGTGCCTTTAAAAAGCCGGTATGACACCCGTGTTAAAATGAAAAGTCTCATTGCTCAAAACAACAGACCAGGGGAATGGCAGAGTGTCTCTAGAACTCCCGGAATACGTTTTAGAAAACGAACATCTCTACTGAATTTTGAAATACTAAGAATTTGTATCCAAAGCGCTGTGAAAGGTAGGATAGACTGCCAAGTGGTAATAATGTTGAAAGTGCTGGTATATTTGTAAAAAAGGTTGTTTTACCAAATTAGAATTCACAATGAAAAAGCTTGAGACACTGGAAGAGAGAGACTCCAACTCGGGAAATTCACAATGATAACCTAGGTTAATATCTAAGAAAGTGCTTCAAACACTAGGAATACGTGAATAAAGGGCCTTAATATCTGTAACACATTGTTTCCTGACAAGGAAATCGTGTTCAAAGAACATAGAACCGAGTTGGATACTGCTTACATTTATTATTCCGGGACAATGAGTTGGCGATTTTGAAAGAAGCCTGGTTAGGCCATTAAACCGGATGTGATGATGTCACCAAGGGGGAGGGGCCACGTGGGCAGGCTTAATTGATCCCAGGTGATAATGATTTGGCCAGGGGACCAGCTGGGAGTGATGACATCATCGAGATTAGTTCTGGTATTAGGGTTAGAGAATTGGGGCTCTGTTCATGGTTAGGGTTAGTTTACGGTTTTGGGCTAGGTTGGGTACAGGCTCAGGTGTGGGCTAGGTTTAGGGTTTGGGTTAGAGTGTTAGGGACAGGCTGACGGTCACAGTGTAGTAATGTTGTCTATTCACAATGAATGAGCTTCAATCACTGGACAATTTGGTGTGTAGCACTCAGAACTTACGACTCCAGACTAGGGAAATATTTAGAAATGTGCTTCACACAATAGGAATACATATTCCAATAGACTGAATATCTGAACAGCACAATTTTGTCACTGGGAAATCTTGTTCAAACAGCTGAGAAGCGAGTGTGACACTGTTTACATTTATTTTTCCCGTCAAAAGGAGTTGGCGTTTTCGGGAAAAGGTTTTGGTGAAACACTGAAAAACTCATTTTCCTAGAGCTATCGAACAGGATGAAAGTATTGAGAACACTATGAAATAAAAATGTTAGTTAGGCTAGGGTTCCAAGTAATGTTTTACTGTGCCTTTAAAAAGCCAGTATGACACCCTTGTTAAAATGAAAAGTCTCATTGCTCAAAACAACAGACCAGGGGAATGGCAGAGTGTCTCTAGAACTCCCGGAATACGTTTTAGAACCCGAACATCTCTACTGAATTTTGAAATACTGAGAATTTGTATCCAAAGCGCTGTGAAAGGTAGGATAGACTGTCAAGTGGTAATAATGTTGAAAGTGCTGGTATATTTGTAAAAAAGGTTGTTTTACCAAATTAGAATTCACAATGAAAAAGCTTGAGACACTGGAAGAGAGAGACTCCAACTCGGGAAATTCACAATGATAACCTAGGTTAATTTCTAAGAAAGTGCTTCAAACACTAGGAATACGTGAATAAAGGGCCTTAATATCTGTAACACATTGTTTCCTGACAAGGAAATCGTGTTCAAAGAACATAGAACCGAGTTGGATACTGCTTACATTTATTATTCCGGGACAATGAGTTGGCGATTTTGAAAGAAGCCTGGTTAGGCCATTAAACCGGATGTGATGACGTCACCAAGGGGGAGGGGCCACGTGGGCAGGCTTAATTGATCCCAGGTGATAATGATTTGGCCAGGGGACCAGCTGGGAGTGATGACGTCATCGAGATTAGTTCTGGTATTAGGGTTAGAGAATTGGGGCTCTGTTCATGGTTAGGGTTAGGATAAGGTTTTGGGCTAGGTAGGGTCCAGGCTCAGGTGTGGGCTAGGTTTAGGATTTGGGTTGGAGGGTTAGGGACAGGCTGATGGTCACAGTGTACTAATGTTGGCTATTCACAATGAATGAGCTTCAATCACTGGACAATTTGGTGTGTAGCACTCAGAACTTACGACTCCAGACTAGGGAAATATTTAGAAATGTGCTTCACACAATAGGAATACCTATTCCAATAGACTGAATATCTGAACAGCACAATTTTGTCACTGGGAAATCTTGTTCAAACAGCTGAGAAGCGAGTGTGACACTGTTTACATTTATTTTTCCCGTCAAAAGGAGTTGGCGTTTCTGGGAAAAGGTTTTGGTGAAACACTGAAAAACTCATTTTCCTAGAGCTATCGAACAGGATGAAAGTATTGAGAACACTATGAAATAAAAATGTTAGTTAGGCTAGGGTTCCAAGTAATGTTTTACTGTGCCTTGAAAAAGCCAGTATGACACCCGTGTTAAAATGAAAAGTCTCATTGCTCAAAACAACAGACCACGGGAATGGCAGAGTGTCTCTAGAACTCTTGGAATACGTTTTAGAACCCGAACATCTCTACTGAATTTTGAAATACTGAGAATTTCTATCCAAAGCGCTGTGAAAGGTAGGATAGACTGTCAAGTGGTAATAATGTTGAAAGTGCTGGTATATTTGTAAAAAAGGTTGTTTTACCAAATTAGAATTCACAATGAAAAAGCTTGAGACACTGGAAGAGAGAGACTCCAACTCGGGAAATTCACAATGATAACCTAGGTTAATATCTAAGAAAGTGCTTCAAACACTAGGAATACGTGAATAAAGGGCCTTAATATCTGTAACACATTGTTTCCAGACAAGGAAATCGTGTTCAAAGAACATAGAACCGAGTTGGATACTGCTTACATTTATTATTCCGGGACAATGAGTTGGCGATTTTGAAAGAAGCCTGGTTAGGCCATTAAACCGGATGTGATGACGTCACCAAGGGGGAGGGGCCACGTGGGCAGGCTTAATTGAACCCAGGTGATAATGATTTGGCCAGGGGACCACCTGGGAGTGATGACGTCATCGAGATTAGTTCTGGTATTAGGGTTAGAGAATTGGGGCTCTGTTCATGGTTAGGGTTAGGATAAAGTTTTGGGCTAGGTAGGGTCCAGGCTCAGGTGTGGGCTAGGTTTAGGGTTTGGGTTAGAGGGTTAGGGACAGGCTGAGGGTCACAGTGTAGTAATGTTGGCTATTCACAATGAATGAGCTTCAATCACTGGACAATTTGGTGTGTAGCACTCAGAACTTACGACTCCAGACTAGGGAAATATTTAGAAATGTGCTTCACACAATAGGAATACCTATTCCAATAGACTGAATATCTGAACAGCACAATTTTGTCACTGGGAAATCTTGTTCAAACAGCTGAGAAGCGAGTGTGACACTGTTTACATTTATTTTTCCCGTCAAAAGGAGTTGGCCTTTTTCGGGAAAAGGTTTTGGTGAAACATTGAAAAACTCATTTTCCTAGAGCTATCGAACAGGATGAAAGTATTGAGAACACTATGAAATAAAAATGTTAGTTAGGCTAGGGTTCCAAGTAATGTTTTACTGTGCCTTTAAAATGACGGTATGACACCCGTGTTAAAATGAAAAGTCTCATTGCTCAAAACAACAGACCAGGGGAATGGCAGAGTGTCTCTAGAACTCCTGGAATACGTTTTAGAACCCGAACATCTCTACTGAATTTTGAAATAATGAGAATTTGTATCCAAAGAGCTGTGAAAGGTAGGATAGACTGTCAAGTGGTAATAATGTTGAAAGTGCTGGTATATTTGTAAAAAAAGGTTGTTTTACCAAATTAGAATTCACAATGAAAAAGCTTGAGACACTGGAAGAGAGAGACTCCAACTCGGGAAATTCACAATGATAACCTAGGTTAATATCTAAGAAAGTGCTTCAAACACTAGGAATACGTGAATAAAGGGCCTTAATATCTGTAACACATTGTTTCCTGACAAGGAAATCGTGTTCAAAGAACATAGAACCGAGTTGGATACTGCTTACATTTAGTATTCCGGGACAATGAGTTGGCTATTTTGAAAGAAGCCTGGTTAGGCCATTAAACCGGATGTGATGACGTCACCAAGGGGGAGGGGCCACGTGGGCAGGCTTAATTGATCCCAGGTGATAATGATTTGGCCAGGGGACCACCTGGGAGTGATGACGTCATCGAGATTAGTTCTGGTATTAGGGATAGAGAATTGGGGCTCTGTTCATGATTAGGGTTAGGATAAGGTTTTGGGCTAGGTAGTGTCCAGGCTCAGGTGTGAGCTAGGTTTAGGGTTTGGGTTAGAGTGTTAGGGACAGGCTGACGGTCACAGTGTAGTAATGTTGGCTATTCACAATGAATGAGCTTCAATCACTGGACAATTTGGTGTGTAGCACTCAGAACTTACGACTCCAGACTAGGGAAATATTTAGAAATGTGCTTCACACAATAGGAATACCTATTCCAATAGACTGAATATCTAAACAGCACAATTTTGTCACTGGGAAATCTTGTTCAAACAGCTGAGAAGCGAGTGTGACACTGTTTACATTTATTTTTCCCGTCAAAAGGAGTTGGCGTTTTCGGGAAAAGGTTTTGGTGAAACACTGAAAAACTCATTTTCCTAGAGCTATCGAACAGGATGAAAGTATTGAGAACACTATGAAATAAAAATGTTAGTTAGGCTAGGGTTCCAAGTAATGTTTTACTGTGCCTTTAAAAAGCCGGTATGACACCCGTGTTAAAATGAAAAGTCTCATTGCTCAAAACAACAGACCAGGGGAATGGCAGAGTGTCTCTAGAACTCCCGGAATACGTTTTAGAAAACGAACATCTCTACTGAATTTTGAAATACTAAGAATTTGTATCCAAAGCGCTGTGAAAGGTAGGATAGACTGCCAAGTGGTAATAATGTTGAAAGTGCTGGTATATTTGTAAAAAAGGTTGTTTTACCAAATTAGAATTCACAATGAAAAAGCTTGAGACACTGGAAGAGAGAGACTCCAACTCGGGAAATTCACAATGATAACCTAGGTTAATATCTAAGAAAGTGCTTCAAACACTAGGAATACGTGAATAAAGGGCCTTAATATCTGTAACACATTGTTTCCTGACAAGGAAATCGTGTTCAAAGAACATAGAACCGAGTTGGATACTGCTTACATTTATTATTCCGGGACAATGAGTTGGCGATTTTGAAAGAAGCCTGGTTAGGCCATTAAACCGGATGTGATGATGTCACCAAGGGGGAGGGGCCACGTGGGCAGGCTTAATTGATCCCAGGTGATAATGATTTGGCCAGGGGACCAGCTGGGAGTGATGACATCATCGAGATTAGTTCTGGTATTAGGGTTAGAGAATTGGGGCTCTGTTCATGGTTAGGGTTAGTTTACGGTTTTGGGCTAGGTTGGGTACAGGCTCAGGTGTGGGCTAGGTTTAGGGTTTGGGTTAGAGTGTTAGGGACAGGCTGACGGTCACAGTGTAGTAATGTTGTCTATTCACAATGAATGAGCTTCAATCACTGGACAATTTGGTGTGTAGCACTCAGAACTTACGACTCCAGACTAGGGAAATATTTAGAAATGTGCTTCACACAATAGGAATACATATTCCAATAGACTGAATATCTGAACAGCACAATTTTGTCACTGGGAAATCTTGTTCAAACAGCTGAGAAGCGAGTGTGACACTGTTTACATTTATTTTTCCCGTCAAAAGGAGTTGGCGTTTTCGGGAAAAGGTTTTGGTGAAACACTGAAAAACTCATTTTCCTAGAGCTATCGAACAGGATGAAAGTATTGAGAACACTATGAAATAAAAATGTTAGTTAGGCTAGGGTTCCAAGTAATGTTTTACTGTGCCTTTAAAAAGCCAGTATGACACCCTTGTTAAAATGAAAAGTCTCATTGCTCAAAACAACAGACCAGGGGAATGGCAGAGTGTCTCTAGAACTCCCGGAATACGTTTTAGAACCCGAACATCTCTACTGAATTTTGAAATACTGAGAATTTGTATCCAAAGCGCTGTGAAAGGTAGGATAGACTGTCAAGTGGTAATAATGTTGAAAGTGCTGGTATATTTGTAAAAAAGGTTGTTTTACCAAATTAGAATTCACAATGAAAAAGCTTGAGACACTGGAAGAGAGAGACTCCAACTCGGGAAATTCACAATGATAACCTAGGTTAATTTCTAAGAAAGTGCTTCAAACACTAGGAATACGTGAATAAAGGGCCTTAATATCTGTAACACATTGTTTCCTGACAAGGAAATCGTGTTCAAAGAACATAGAACCGAGTTGGATACTGCTTACATTTATTATTCCGGGACAATGAGTTGGCGATTTTGAAAGAAGCCTGGTTAGGCCATTAAACCGGATGTGATGACGTCACCAAGGGGGAGGGGCCACGTGGGCAGGCTTAATTGATCCCAGGTGATAATGATTTGGCCAGGGGACCAGCTGGGAGTGATGACGTCATCGAGATTAGTTCTGGTATTAGGGTTAGAGAATTGGGGCTCTGTTCATGGTTAGGGTTAGGATAAGGTTTTGGGCTAGGTAGGGTCCAGGCTCAGGTGTGGGCTAGGTTTAGGATTTGGGTTGGAGGGTTAGGGACAGGCTGATGGTCACAGTGTACTAATGTTGGCTATTCACAATGAATGAGCTTCAATCACTGGACAATTTGGTGTGTAGCACTCAGAACTTACGACTCCAGACTAGGGAAATATTTAGAAATGTGCTTCACACAATAGGAATACCTATTCCAATAGACTGAATATCTGAACAGCACAATTTTGTCACTGGGAAATCTTGTTCAAACAGCTGAGAAGCGAGTGTGACACTGTTTACATTTATTTTTCCCGTCAAAAGGAGTTGGCGTTTCTGGGAAAAGGTTTTGGTGAAACACTGAAAAACTCATTTTCCTAGAGCTATCGAACAGGATGAAAGTATTGAGAACACTATGAAATAAAAATGTTAGTTAGGCTAGGGTTCCAAGTAATGTTTTACTGTGCCTTGAAAAAGCCAGTATGACACCCGTGTTAAAATGAAAAGTCTCATTGCTCAAAACAACAGACCACGGGAATGGCAGAGTGTCTCTAGAACTCTTGGAATACGTTTTAGAACCCGAACATCTCTACTGAATTTTGAAATACTGAGAATTTCTATCCAAAGCGCTGTGAAAGGTAGGATAGACTGTCAAGTGGTAATAATGTTGAAAGTGCTGGTATATTTGTAAAAAAGGTTGTTTTACCAAATTAGAATTCACAATGAAAAAGCTTGAGACACTGGAAGAGAGAGACTCCAACTCGGGAAATTCACAATGATAACCTAGGTTAATATCTAAGAAAGTGCTTCAAACACTAGGAATACGTGAATAAAGGGCCTTAATATCTGTAACACATTGTTTCCAGACAAGGAAATCGTGTTCAAAGAACATAGAACCGAGTTGGATACTGCTTACATTTATTATTCCGGGACAATGAGTTGGCGATTTTGAAAGAAGCCTGGTTAGGCCATTAAACCGGATGTGATGACGTCACCAAGGGCGAGGGGCCACGTGGGCAGGCTTAATTGAACCCAGGTGATAATGATTTGGCCAGGGGACCACCTGGGAGTGATGACGTCATCGAGATTAGTTCTGGTATTAGGGTTAGAGAATTGGGGCTCTGTTCATGGTTAGGGTTAGGATAAAGTTTTGGGCTAGGTAGGGTCCAGGCTCAGGTGTGGGCTAGGTTTAGGGTTTGGGTTAGAGGGTTAGGGACAGGCTGAGGGTCACAGTGTAGTAATGTTGGCTATTCACAATGAATGAGCTTCAATCACTGGACAATTTGGTGTGTAGCACTCAGAACTTACGACTCCAGACTAGGGAAATATTTAGAAATGTGCTTCACACAATAGGAATACCTATTCCAATAGACTGAATATCTGAACAGCACAATTTTGTCACTGGGAAATCTTGTTCAAACAGCTGAGAAGCGAGTGTGACACTGTTTACATTTATTTTTCCCGTCAAAAGGAGTTGGCCTTTTTCGGGAAAAGGTTTTGGTGAAACATTGAAAAACTCATTTTCCTAGAGCTATCGAACAGGATGAAAGTATTGAGAACACTATGAAATAAAAATGTTAGTTAGGCTAGGGTTCCAAGTAATGTTTTACTGTGCCTTTAAAATGACGGTATGACACCCGTGTTAAAATGAAAAGTCTCATTGCTCAAAACAACAGACCAGGGGAATGGCAGAGTGTCTCTAGAACTCCTGGAATACGTTTTAGAACCCGAACATCTCTACTGAATTTTGAAATAATGAGAATTTGTATCCAAAGAGCTGTGAAAGGTAGGATAGACTGTCAAGTGGTAATAATGTTGAAAGTGCTGGTATATTTGTAAAAAAAGGTTGTTTTACCAAATTAGAATTCACAATGAAAAAGCTTGAGACACTGGAAGAGAGAGACTCCAACTCGGGAAATTCACAATGATAACCTAGGTTAATATCTAAGAAAGTGCTTCAAACACTAGGAATACGTGAATAAAGGGCCTTAATATCTGTAACACATTGTTTCCTGACAAGGAAATCGTGTTCAAAGAACATAGAACCGAGTTGGATACTGCTTACATTTAGTATTCCGGGACAATGAGTTGGCTATTTTGAAAGAAGCCTGGTTAGGCCATTAAACCGGATGTGATGACGTCACCAAGGGGGAGGGGCCACGTGGGCAGGCTTAATTGATCCCAGGTGATAATGATTTGGCCAGGGGACCACCTGGGAGTGATGACGTCATCGAGATTAGTTCTGGTATTAGGGATAGAGAATTGGGGCTCTGTTCATGATTAGGGTTAGGATAAAGTTTTGGGCTAGGTAGGGTCCAGGCTCAGGTGTGGGCTAGGTTTAGGGTTTGGGTTAGAGGGTTAGGGACAGGCTGAGGGTCACAGTGTAGTAATGTTGGCTATTCACAATGAATGAGCTTCAATCACTGGACAATTTGGTGTGTAGCACTCAGAACTTACGACTCCAGACTAGGGAAATATTTAGAAATGTGCTTAACACAATAGGAATACCTATTCCAATAGACTGAATATCTGAACAGCACAATTTTGTCACTGGGAAATCTTGTTCAAACAGCTGAGAAGCGAGTGTGACACTGTTTACATTTATTTTTCCCGTCAAAAGGAGTTGGCGTTTTCGGGAAAAGGTTTTGGTGAAACACTGAAAAACTCATTTTCCTAGAGCTATCGAACAGGATGAAAGTATTGAGAACAATATGAAATAAAAATGTTAGTTAGGCTAGGGTTCCAAGTAATGTTTTACTGTGCCTTTAAAAAGCCGGTATGACACCCGTGTTAAAATGAAAAGTCTCATTGCTCAAAACAACAGACCAGGGGAATGGCAGAGTGTCTCTAGAACTCCTGGAATACGTTTTAGAACCCGAACATCTCTACTGAATTTTGAAATACTAAGAATTTGTATCCAAAGCGCTGTGAAAGTTAGGATAGACTGCCAAGTGGTAATAATGTTGAAAGTGCTGGTATATTTGTAAAAAAGGTTGTTTTACCAAATTAGAATTCACAATGAAAAAGCTTGAGACACTGCAAGAGAGAGACTCCAACTCGGGAAATTCACAATGATAACCTAGGTTAACATTGAAGAAAGTGCTTCAAACACTAGGAATACGTGAATAAAGGGCCTTAATATCTGTAACACATTGTTTCCTGACAAGGAAATCGTGTTCAAAGAACATAGAACCGAGTTGGATACTGCTTACATTTATTATTCCGGGACAATGAGTTGGCGATTTTGAAAGAAGCCTGGTTAGGCCATTAAACCGGATGTGATGACGTCACCAAGGGGGAGGGGCCACGTGGGCAGGCTTAATTGATCCCAGGTGATAATGATTTGGCCAGGGGACCAGCTGGGAGTGATGACGTCATCGAGATTAGTTCTGGTATTAGGGTTAGAGAATTGGGGCTCTGTTCATGGTTAGGGTTAGGATAAGGTTTTGGGCTAGGTAGGGTCCAGGCTCAGGTGTGGGCTAGGTTTAGGATTTGGGTTAGAGGGTTAGGGACAGGCTGATGGTCACAGTGTACTAATGTTGGCTATTCACAATGAATGAGCTTCAATCACTGGACAATTTGGTGTGTAGCACTCAGAACTTACGACTCCAGACTAGGGAAATATTTAGAAATGTGCTTCACACAATAGGAATACCTATTCCAATAGACTGAATATCTGAACAGCACAATTTTGTCACTGGGAAATCTTTTTCAAACAGCTGAGAAGCGAGTGTGACACTGTTTACATTTATTTTTCCCGTCAAAAGGAGTTGGCGTTTCTGGGAAAAGGTTTTGGTGAAACACTGAAAAACTCATTTTCCTAGAGCTATCGAACAGGATGAAAGTATTGAGAACACTATGAAATAAAAATGTTAGTTAGGCTAGGGTTCCAAGTAATGTTTTACTGTGCCTTGAAAAAGCCAGTATGACACCCGTGTTAAAATGAAAAGTCTCATTGCTCAAAACAACAGACCACGGGAATGGCAGAGTGTCTCTAGAACTCTTGGAATAAGTTTTAGAACCCGAACATCTCTACTGAATTTTGAAATACTGAGAATTTCTATCCAAAGCGCTGTGAAAGGTAGGATAGACTGTCAAGTGGTAATAATGTTGAAAGTGCTGGTATATTTGTAAAAAAGGTTGTTTTACCAAATTAGAATTCAAAATGAAAAAGCTTGAGACACTGGAAGAGAGAGACTCCAACTCGGGAAATTCACAATGATAACCTAGGTTAATATCTAAGAAAGTGCTTCAAACACTAGGAATACGTGAATAAAGGGCCTTAATATCTGTAACACATTGTTTCCAGACAAGGAAATCGTGTTCAAAGAACATAGAACCGAGTTGGATACTGCTTACATTTATTATTCCGGGACAATGAGTTGGCGATTTTGAAAGAAGCCTGGTTAGGCCATTAAACCGGATGTGATGACATCACCAAGGGGGAGGGGCCACGTGGGCAGGCTTAATTGATCCCAGGTGATAATGATTTGGCCAGGGGACCACCTGGGAGTGATGACGTCATCGAGATTAGTTCTGGTATTAGGGTTAGAGAATTGGGGCTCTGTTCATGGTTAGGGTTAGGATAAAGTTTTGGGCTAGGTAGGGTCCAGGCTCAGGTGTGGGCTAGGTTTAGGGTTTGGGTTAGAGGGTTAGGGACAGGCTGAGGGTCACAGTGTAGTAATGTTGGCTATTCACAATGAATGAGCTTCAATCACTGGACAATTTGGTGTGTAGCACTCAGAACTTACGACTCCAGACTAGGGAAATATTTAGAAATGTGCTTCACACAATAGGAATACCTATTCCAATAGACTGAATATCTGAACAGCACAATTTTGTCACTGGGAAATCTTGTTCAAACAGCTGAGAAGCGAGTGTGACACTGTTTACATTTATTTTTCCCGTCAAAAGGAGTTGGCCTTTTAAGGGAAAAGGTTTTGGTGAAACATTGAAAAACTCATTTTCCTAGAGCTATCGAACAGGATGAAAGTATTGAGAACACTATGAAATAAAAATGTTAGTTAGGCTAGGGTTCCAAGTAATGTTTTACTGTGCCTTTAAAATGACGGTATGACACCCGTGTTAAAATGAAAAGTCTCATTGCTCAAAACAACAGACCAGGGGAATGGCAGAGTGTCTCTAGAACTCCTGGAATACGTTTTAGAACCCGAACATCTCTACTGAATTTTGAAATACTGAGAATTTGTATCTAAAGAGCTGTGAAAGGTAGGATAGACTGTCAAGTGGTAATAATGTTGAAAGTGCTGGTATATTTGTAAAAAAAGGTTGTTTTACCAAATTAGAATTCACAATGAAAAAGCTTGAGACACTGGAAGAGAGAGACTCCAACTCGGGAATTTCACAATGATAACCTAGGTTAATATCTAAGAAAGTGCTTCAAACACTAGGAATACGTGAATAAAGGGCCTTAATATCTGTAACACATTGTTTCCTGACAAGGAAATCGTGTTCAAAGAACATAGAACCGAGTTGGATACTGCTTTCATTTATTATTCCGGGACAATGAGTTGGCTATTTTGAAAGAAGCCTGGTTAGGCCATTAAACCGGATGTGATGACGTCACCAAGGAGGAGGGGCCACGTGGGCAGGCTTAATTGATCCCAAGTGATAATGATTTGGCCAGGGGACCAGCTGGGAGTATGACATCTTCGAGATTAGTTCTGGTATTAGGGATAGAGAATTGGGGCTCTGTTCATGATTAGGGTTAGTTTACGGTTTTGGGCTAGGTAGGGTCCAGGCTCAGGTGTGGGCTAGGTTTAGGGTTTGGGTTAGAGGGTTAGGGACAGGCTGACGGTCACAGTGTAGTAATGTTGGCTATTCACAATGAATGAGCTTCAATCACTGGACAATTTGTTGTGTAGCACTCAGAACTTACGACTCCAGACTAGGGAAATATTTAGAAATGTGCTTCACACAATAGGAATACATATTACAGTAGACTGAATATCTGAACAGCCCAATTTTGTCACTGGGAAATCTTGTTCAAACAGCTGAGAAGCGAGTGTGACACTGTTTACATTTATTTTTCCCGTCAAAAGGAGTTGGCGTTTCCGGGAAAAGGTTTTGGTGAAACACTGAAAAACTCATTTTCCTAGAGCTATCCAACAGGATGAAAGTATTGAGAACACTATGAAATAAAAATGTTAGTTAGGCTAGGGTTCCAAGTAATGTTTTACTGTGCCTTTAAAAAGCCGGTATGACACCCGTGTTAAAATGAATAGTCTCATTGCTCAAAACAACAGACCAGGGGAATGGCAGAGTGTCTCTAGAACTCTTGGAATAGGTTTTAGAACCCGAACATCTCTACTGAATTTTGAAATACTGAGAATTTGTATCCAAAGCGCTGTGAAAGGTAGGATAGACTGTCAAGTGGTAATAATGTTGAAAGTGCTGGTATATTTGTAAAAAAGGTTGTTTTACCAAATTAGAATTCACAATGAAAAAGCTTGAGACACTGGAAGAGAGAGACTCCAACTCGGGAAATTCACAATGATAACCTAGGTTAATATCTAAGAAAGTGCTTCAAACACTAGGAATATGTGAATAAAGGGCCTTAATATCTGTAACACATTGTTTCCTGACAAGGAAATCGTGTTCAAAGAACATAGAACCGAGTTGGATACTGCTTACATTTATTATTCCGGGACAATGAGTTGGCGATTTTGAAAGAAGCCTGGTTAGGTCATTAAACCGGATGTGATGACGTCACCAAGGGGGAGGGGCCACGTGGGCAGGCTTAATTGATCCCAGGTGATAATGATTTGGCCAGGGGATCAGCTGGGAGTGATGACGTCATCGAGATTAGTTCTGGTATTAGGGTTAGAGAATTGGGGCTCTGTTCATGGTTAGGGTTAGGATAAGGTTTTGGGCTAGGTAGGGTCCAGGCTGAGGTGTGGGCTAGGTTTAGGGTTTGGGTTAGAGGGTTAGGGACAGGCTGACGGTCATAGTGTAGTAATGTTGGCTATTCACAATGAATGAGCTTCAATCACTGGACAATTTGGTGTGTAGCACTCAGAACTTACGACTCCAGACTAGGGAAATATTTAGAAATGTGCTTCACACAATAGGAATACATATTCCAATAGACTGAATATCTGAACAGCACAATTTTGTCACTGGGAAATCTTGTTCAAACAGCTGAGAAGCGAGTGTGACACTGTTTACATTTATTTTTCCCGTCAAAAGGAGTTGGCGTTTTCGGGAAAAGGTTTTGGTGAAACACTGAAAAAGTCATTTTCCTAGAGCTATCGAACAGGATGAAAGTATTGAGAACACTATGAAATAAAAATGTTAGTTAGGCTAGGGTTCCAAGTAATGTTTTACTGTGCCTTTAAAATGCCGGTATGACACCCGTGTTAAAATGAAAAGTCTCATTGCTCAAAACAACAGACCAGGGGAATGGCAGAGTGTCTCTAGAACTCCTGGAATACGTTTTAGAAAACGAACATCTCTACTGAATTTTGAAATACTGTGAATTTGTATCCAAAGCACTGTGAAAGGTAGGATAGACTGCCAAGTGGTAATAATGTTGAAAGTGCTGGTATATTTGTAAAAAAGGTTGTTTTACCAAATTAGAATTCACAATGAAAAAGCTTGAGACACTGGAAGAGAGAGACTCCAACTCGGGAAATTCACAATGATAACCTAGGTTAATATCTAAGAAAGTGCTTCAAACACTAGGAATACGTGAATAAAGGTCCTTAATATCTGTAACACATTGTTTCCTGACAAGGAAATCGTGTTCAAAGAACATAGAACCGAGTTGGATACTGCTTACATTTATTATTCCGGGACAATGAGTTGGTGATTTTGAAAGAAGCCTGGTTAGGCCATTAAACCGGATGTGATGACGTCACCAAGGGGGAGGGGCCACGTGGGCAGGCTTAATTGATCCCAGGTGATAATGATTTGGCCAGGGGACCAGCTGGGAGTGATGACATCATCGAGATTAGTTCTGGTATCAGGGTTAGAGAATTGGGGCTCTGTTCATGGTTAGGGTTAGATTAAGGTTTTGGGCTAGGTAGGGTACAGGCTCAGGTGTGGGCTAGGTTTAGGGTTTGGGTTAGAGGGTTAGGGACAGGCTGACGGTCACAGTGTAGTAATGCTGGCTATTCACAATGAATGAGCTTCAATCACTGGACAATTTGGTGTGTAGCACTCAGAACTTACGACTCCAGACTAGGGAAATATTTAGAAATGTGCTTCACACAATAGGAATACATATTCCAATAGACTGAATATCTGAACAGCACAATTTTGTCACTGGGAAATCTTGTTCAAACAGCTGAGAAGCAAGTGTGACACTGTTTACATTTATTTTTCCCGTCAAAAGGAGTTGGCGTTTCCAGGAAAAGGTTTTGGTGAAACACTGAAAAACTCATTTTCCTAGAGCTATCGAACAGGATGAAAGTATTGAGAACACTATGAAATAAAAATGTTAGTTAGGCTAGGGTTCCAAGTAATGTTTTACTGTGCCTTTAAAAAGCCGGTATGACACCCGTGTTAAAATGAAAAGTCTCATTGCTCAAAACAACAGACCAGGGGAATGGCAGAGTCTCTCTAGAACTCCTGGAATACTTTTTAGAACCCGAACATCTCTACTGAATTTTGAAATACCGAGAATTTGTATCCAAAGCGCTGTGAAAGGTAGGATAGACTGTCAAGTGGTAATAATGTTGAAAGTGCTGGTATATTTGTAAAAAAGGTTGTTTTACCAAATTAGAATTCACAATGAAAAAGCTTGAGACACTGGAAGAGAGAGACTCCAACTCGGGAAATTCACAATGATAACCTAGGTTAATATCTAAGAAAGTGCTTCAAACACGAGGAATATGTGAATAAAGGGCCTTAATATCTGTAACACATTGTTTCCTGACAAGGAAATCGTGTTCAAAGAACATAGAACCGAGTTGGATACTGCTTACATTTATTATTCCGGGACAATGAGTTGGCGATTTTGAAAGAAGCCTGGTTAGGCCATTAAACTGGATGTGATGACGTCACCAAGGGGGAGGGGCCACGTGGGCAGGCTTAATTGATCCCAGGTGATAATGATTTGGCCAGGGGACCAGCTGGGAGTGATGACGTCATTGAGATTAGTTCTGGTATTAGGGTTAGAGAATTGGGGCTCTGTTCATGGTTAGGGTTAGGATAAGGTTTTGGGCTAGGTAGGGTCCAGGCTCAGGTGTGGGCTAGGTTTAGGGTTTGGGTTAGAGGGTTAGGGACAGGCTGACGGTCACAGTGTAGTAATGTTGGCTATTCACAATGAATGAGCTTCAATCACTGGACAATTTGTTGTGTAGCACTCAGAACTTACGACTCCAGACTAGGGAAATATTTAGAAATGTGCTTCACACAATAGGAATACATATTACAGTAGACTGAATATCTGAACAGCCCAATTTTGTCACTGGGAAATCTTGTTCAAACAGCTGAGAAGCGAGTGTGACACTGTTTACATTTATTTTTCCCGTCAAAAGGAGTTGGCGTTTTCGGGAAAAGGTTTTGGTGAAACACTGACAAACTCATTTTCCTAGAGCTATCAAAAAGGATGAAAGTATTGAGAACACTATGAAATAAAAATGTTAGTTAGGCTAGGGTTCCAAGTAATGTTTTACTGTGCCTTTAAAAAGCCGGTATGACACCCGTGTTAAAATGAATAGTCTCATTGCTCAAAACAACAGACCAGGGGAATGGCAGAGTGTCTCTAGAACTCTTGGAATACGTTTTAGAACCCGAACATCTCTACTGAATTTTGAAATACTGAGAATTTGTATCCAAAGCGCTGTGAAAGGTAGGATAGACTGTCAAGTGGTAATAATGTTGAAAGTGCTGGTATATTTGTAAAAAAGGTTGTTTTACCAAATTAGAATTCACAATGAAAAAGCTTGAGACACTGGAAGAGAGAGACTCCAACTTGGGAAATTCACAATGATAACCTAGGTTAATATCTAAGAAAGTGCTTCAAACACTAGGAATACGTGAATAAAGGGCCTTAATATCTGTAACACTTTGTTTCCTGACAAGGAAATCGTGTTCAAAGAACATAGAACCGAGTTGGATACTGCTTACATTTATTATTCCGGGACAATGAGTTGGCGATTTTGAAAGAAGCCTGGTTAGGCCATTAAACCGGATGTGATGACGTCACCAAGGGGGAGGGGCCACGTGGGCAGGCTTAATTGATCCCAGGTGATAATGATTTGGCCAGGTGACCAGCTGGGAGTGATGACATTATCGAGATTAGTTCTGGTATTAGGGTTAGAGAATTGGGGCTCTGTTCATGGTTAGGGTTAGGATAAGGTTTTCGGCTAGGTAGGGTCCAGGCTCAGGTGTGGGCTAGGTTTAGGGTTTGGGTTAGAGGGTTAGGGACAGGCTGACGGTCACAGTGTAGTAATGCTGGCTATTCACAATGAATGAGCTTCAATCACTGGACAATTTGGTGTGTAGCACTCAGAACTTACGACTCCAGACTAGGGAAATATTTAGAAATGTGCTTCACACAATAGGAATACATATTCCAATAGACTGAATATCTGAACAGCACAATTTTGTCACTGGGAAATCTTGTTCAAACAGCTGAGAAGCGAGTGTGACACTGTTTACATTTATTTTTCCCGTCAAAAGGAGTTGGCGTTTCCGGGAAAAGGTTTTGGTGAAACACTGAAAAACTCATTTTCCTAGAGCTATCGAACAGGATGAAAGTATTGAGAATACTATGAAATAAAAATGTTAGTTAGGCTAGGGTTCCAAGTAATGTTTTACTGTGCCTTTAAAAAGCCGGTATGACACCCGTGTTAAAATGAAAAGTCTCATTGCTCAAAACAACAGACCAGGGGAATGGCAGAGTCTCTCTAGAACTCCTGGAATACTTTTTAGAACCCGAACATCTCTACTGAATTTTGAAATACCGAGAATTTGTATCCAAAGCGCTGTGCAAGGTAGGATAGACTGTCAAGTGGTAATAATGTTGAAAGTGCTGGTATATTTGTAAAAAAGGTTGTTTTACCAAATTAGAATTCACAATGAAAAAGCTTGAGACACTGGAAGAGAGAGACTCCAACTCGGGAAATTCACAATGATAACCTAGGTTAATATCTAAGAAAGTGCTTCAAACACTAGGAATACGTGAATAAAGGGCCTTAATATCTGTAAAACATTGTTTCCTGACAAGGAAATCGTGTTCAAAGAACATAGAACCGAGTGGGATACTGCTTACATTTATTATTCCGGGACAATGAGTTGGCGATTTTGAAAGAAGCCTGGTTAGGCCATTAAACCGGATGTGATGACGTCACCAAGGGGGAGGGGCCACGTGGGCAGGCTTAATTGATCCCAGGTGATAATGATTTGGCCAGGGGACCAGCTGGGAGTGATGACGTCATCGAGATTAGTTCTGGTATTAGGGTTAGAGAATTGGGGCTCTGTTCATGGTTAGGGTTAGGATAAGGTTTTGGGCTAGGTAGGGTCCAGGCTCAGGTGTGGGCTAGGTTTAGGGTTTGGGTTAGAGGGTTAGGGACAGGCTGACGGTCACAGTGTAGTAATGTTGGCTATTCACAATGAATGAGCTTCAATCACTGGACAATTTGGTGTGTAGCACTCAGAACTTACGACTCCAGACTAGGGAAATATTTAGAAATGTGCTTCACACAATAGGAATACATATTCCAATAGACTGAATATCTGAACAGCACAATTTTGTCACTGGGAAATCTTGTTCAAACAGCTGAGAAGCGAGTGTGACACTGTTTACATTTATTTTTCCCGTCAAAAGGAGTTGGCGTTTCCGGGAAAAGGTTTTGGTGAAACACTGAAAAACTCATTTTCCTAGAGCTATCCAACAGGATGAAAGTATTGAGAACACTATGAAATAAAAATGTTAGTTAGGCTAGGGTTCCAAGTAATGTTTTACTGTGCCTTTAAAAAGCCGGTATGACACCCGTATTAAAATGAATAGTCTCATTGCTCAAAACAACAGACCAGGGGAATGGCAGAGTGTCTCTAGAACTCTTGGAATACGTTTTAGAACCCGAACATCTCTACTGAATTTTGAAATACTGAGAATTTGTATCCAAAGCGCTGTGAAAGGTAGGATAGACTGTTAAGTGGTAATAATGTTGAAAGTGCTGGTATATTTGTAAAAAAGGTTGTTTTACCAAATTAGAATTCACAATGAAAAAGCTTGAGACACTGGAAGAGAGAGACTCCAACTCGGGAAATTCACAATGATAACCTAGGTTAATATCTAAGAAAGTGCTTCAAACACTAGGAATACGTGAATAAAGGGCTTTATATCTGTAACACATTGTTTCCTGACAAGGAAATCGTGTTCAAAGAACATAGAACCGAGTTGGATACTGCTTACATTTATTATTCCGGGACAATGAGTTGGCGATTTTGAAAGAAGCCTGGTTAGGCCATTAAACCGGATGTGATGACGTCACCAAGGGGGAGGGGCCACGTGGGCAGGCTTAATTGATCCCAGGTGATAATGATTTGGCCAGGGGACCAGCTGGGAGTGATGACGTCATCGAGATTAGTTCTGGTATTAGGGTTAGAGAATTGGGGCTCTGTTCATGGTTAGGGTTAGGATAAGGTTTTGGGCTAGGTAGGGTCCAGGCTCAGGTGTGGGCTAGGTTTAGGGTTTTGGTTAGAGGGTTAGGGACAGGCTGACGGTCACAGTGTAGTAATGCTGGCTATTCACAATGAATGAGCTTCAATCACTGGACAATTTGGTGTGTAGCACTCAGAACTTACGACTCCAGACTAGGGAAATATTTAGAAATGTGCTTCACACAATAGGAATACATATTCCAATAGACTGAATATCTGAACAGCACAATTTTGTCACTGGGAAATCTTGTTCAAACAGCTGAGAAGCGAGTGTCACACTGTTTACATTTATTTTTCCCGTCAAAAGGAGTTGGCGTTTTCGGGAAAAGGTTTTGGTGAAACACTGAAAAACTCATTTTCCTAGAGCTATCGAACAGGATGAAAGTATTGAGAACACTATGAAATAAAAATGTTAGTTAGGCTAGGGTTCCAAGTAATGTTTTACTGTGCCTTTAAAAAGCCGGTATGACACCCGTGTTAAAATGAAAAGTCTCATTGCTCAAATGAGCAGACCAGGGGAATGGCAGAGTCTCTCTAGAACTCCTGGAATACTTTTTAGAACCCGAACATCTCTACTGAATTTTGAAATACCGAGAATTTGCATCCAAAGCGCTGTGAAAGGTAGGATAGACTGTCAAGTGGAAATAATGTTGAAAGTGCTGGTATATTTGTAAAAAAGGTTGTTTTACCAAATTAGAATTCACAATGAAAAAGCTTGAGACACTGGAAGAGAGAGACTCCAACTCGGGAAATTCACAATGATAACCTAGGTTAATATCTAAGAAAGTGCTTCAAACACTAGGAATACGTGAATAAAGGGCCTTAATATCTGTAACACATTGTTTCCTGACAAGGAAAACGTGTTCAAAGAACATAGAACCGAGTTGGATACTGCTTACATTTATTATTCCGGGACAATGAGTTGGCGATTTTTAAAGAAGCCTGGTTAGGCCATTAAACCGGATGTGATGACGTCACCAAGGGGGAGGGGCCACGTGGGCAGGCTTAATTGATCCCAGGTGATAATGATTTGGCCAGGGGACCAGCTGGGAGTGATGACGTCATCGAGATTAGTTCTGGTATTAGGGTTAGAGAATTGGGGCTCTGTTCATGGTTAGGGTTAGGATAAGGTTTTGGGCTAGGTAGGGTCCAGGCTGAGGTGTGGGCTAGGTTTAGGGTTTGGGTTAGAGGGTTAGGGACAGGCTGACGGTCACAGTGTAGTAATGTTGGCTATTCACAATGAATGAGCTTCAATCACTGGACAATTTGGTGTGTAGCACTCAGAACTTACGACTCCAGACTAGGGAAATATTTAGAAATGTGCTTCACACAATAGGAATACATATTCCAATAGACTGAATATCTGAACAGCACAATTTTGTCACTGGGAAATCTTGTTCAAACAGCTGAGAAGCGAGTGTGACACTGTTTACATTTATTTTTCCCGTCAAAAGGAGTTGGCGTTTCCGGGAAAAGGTTTTGGTGAAACACTGAAAAACTCATTTTCCTAGAGCTATGGAACAGGATGAAAGTATTGAGAACACTATGAAATAAAAATGTTAGTTAGGCTAGGTTTCCAAGTAATGTTTTACTGTGCCTTTAAAAAGCCGATATGACACCCGTGTTAAAATGAAAAGTCTCATTGCTCAAAACAACAGACCAGGGGAATGGCAGAGTCTCTCTAGAACTCCTGGAATACGTTTTAGAACCCGAACATCTCTACTGAATTTTGAAATACTGAGAATTTGTATCCAAAGCGCTGTGAAAGGTAGGATAGACTGTCAAGTGGTAATAATGTTGAAAGTGCTGGTATATTTGTAAAAAAGGTTGTTTTACCAAATTAGAATTCACAATGAAAAAGCTTGAGACACTGGAAGAGAGAGACTCCAACTCGGGAAATTCACAATGATAACCTAGGTTAATATCTAAGAAAGTGCTTCAAACACGAGGAATACGTGAATAAAGGGCCTTAATATCTGTAACACATTGTTTCCTGACAAGGAAATCGTGTTCAAAGAACATAGAACCGAGTTGGATACTGCTTACATTTATTATTCCGGGACAATGAGTTGGCGATTTTGAAAGAAGCCTGGTTAGGCCATTAAACCGGATGTGATGACGTCACCAAGGGGGAGGGGCCACGTGAGCAGGCTTAATTGATCCCAGGTGATAATGATTTGGCCAGGGGACCAGCTGGGAGTGATGACGTCATTCAGGTTAGTTCTGGTATTAGGGTTAGAGAATTGGGGCTCTGTTCATGGTTAGGGTTAGGATAAGGTTTTGGGCTAGGTAGGGTCCAGGCTGAGGTGTGGGCTAGGTTTAGGGTTTGGGTTAGAGGGTTAGGGACAGGCTGACGGTCACAGTGTAGTAATGTTGGCTATTCACAATGAATGAGCTTCAATCACTGGACAATTTGTTGTGTAGCACTCAGAACTTACGACTCCAGACTAGGGAAATATTTAGAAATGTGCTTCACACAATAGGAATACATATTACAGTAGACTGAATATCTGAACAGCACAATTTTGTCACTGGGAAATCTTGTTCAAACAGCTGAGAAGCGAGTGTGACACTGTTTACATTTATTTTTCCCGTCAAAAGGAGTTGGCGTTTTCGGGAAAAGGTTTTGGTGAAACACTGAAAAACTCATTTTCCTAGAGCTATCAAACAGGATGAAAGTATTGAGAACACTATGAAATAAAAATGTTAGTTAGGCTAGGGTTCCAAGTAATGTTTTACTGTGCCTTTAAAAAGCCGGTATGACACCCGTGTTAAAATGAATAGTCTCATTGCTCAAAACAACAGACCAGGGGAATGGCAGAGTGTCTCTAGAACTCTTGGAATACGTTTTAGAACCCGAACATCTCTACTGAATTTTGAAATACTGAGAATTTGTATCCAAAGCGCTGTGAAAGGTAGGATAGACTGTCAAGTGGTAATAATGTTTAAAGTGCGGGTATATTTGTAAAAAAGGTTGTTTTACCAAATTAGAATTCACAATGAAAAAGCTTGAGACACTGGAAGAGAGAGACTCCAACTTGGGAAATTCACAATGATAACCCAGGTTAATATCTAAGAAAGTGCTTCAAACACTAGGAATACGTGAATAAAGGGCCTTAATATCTGTAACACTTTGTTTCCTGACAAGGAAATCGTGTTCAAAGAACATAGAACCGAGTTGGATACTGCTTACATTTATTATTCCGGGACAATGAGTTGGCGATTTTGAAAGAAGCCTGGTTAGGCCATTAAACCGGATGTGATGACGTCACCAAGGGGGAGGGGCCACGTGGGCAGGCTTAATTGATCCCAGGTGATAATGATTTGGCCAGGGGACCAGCTGGAAGTGATGACGTCATCGAGATTAGTTCTGGTATTAGGGTTAGAGAATTGGGGCTCTGTTCATGGTTAGGGTTAGGATAAGGTTTTGGGCTAGGTAGGGTCCAGGCTGAGGTGTGGGCTAGGTTTAGGGTTTGGGTTAGAGGGTTAGGGACAGGCTGACGGTCACAGTGTAGTAATGTTGGCTATTCACAATGAATGAGCTTCAATCACTGGACAATTTGGTGTGTAGCACACAGAACTTACGACTCCAGACTAGGGAAATATTTAGAAATGTGCTTCACACAATAGGAATACATATTCCAATAGACTGAATATCTGAACAGCACAATTTTGTCACTGGGAAATCTTGTTCAAACAGATGAGAAGCGAGTGTGACACTGTTTACATTTATTTTTCCCGTCAAAAGGAGTTGGCGTTTTCGGGAAAAGGTTTTGGTGAAACACTGAAAAACTCATTTTCCTAGAGCTATCGAACAGGATGAAAGTATTGAGAACACTATGAAATAAAAATGTTAGTTAGGCTAGGGTTCCAAGTAATGTTTTACTGTGCCTTTAAAAAGCCGGTATGACACCCGTGTTAAAATGAAAAGTGTCATTACTCAAAACAACAGACCAGGGGAATGGCAGAGTCTCTCTAGAACTCCTGGAATACGTTTTAGAACCCGAACATCTCTACTGAATTTTGAAATACTGAGAATTTGTATCCAAAGCGCTGTGAAAGGTAGGATAGACTGTCAAGTGGTAATAATGTTGAAAGTGCTGGTATATTTGTAAAAAAGGTTGTTTTACCAAATTAGAATTCACAATGAAAAAGCTTGAGACACTGGAAGAGAGAGACTCCAACTCGGGAAATTCACAATGATAACCTAGGTTAATATCTAAGAAAGTGCTTCAAACACGAGGAATACGTGAATAAAGGGCCTTAATATCTGTAACACATTGTTTCCTCACAAGGAAATCGTATTCAAAGAACATAGAACCGAGTTGGATACTGCTTACATTTATTATTCCGGGACAATGAGTTGGCGATTTTGAAAGAAGCCTGGTTAGGCCATTAAACCGGATGTGATGACGTCACCAAGGGGGAGGGGCCACGTGGGCAGGCTTAATTGATCCCAGGTGATAATGATTTGGCCAAGGGACAAACTGGGAGTGATGACGTCATCGAGATTAGTTCTGGTATTAGGGTTAGAGAATTGGGGCTCTGTTCATGGTTAGGGTTAGGATAAGGTTTTGGGCTAGGTAGGGTCCAGGCTCAGGTGTGGGCTAGGTTTAGGGTTTGGGTTAGAGGGTTAGGGACAGGCTGACGGTCACAGTGTAGTAATGTTGGCTATTCACAATGAATGAGCTTCAATCACTGGACAATTTGGTGTGTAGCACTCAGAACTTACGACTCCAGACTAGGGAAATATTTAGAAATGTGCTGCACACAATAGGAATACATATTCCAACAGACTGAATATCTGAACAGCACAATTTTGTCACTGGGAAATCTTGTTCAAACAGCTGAGAACCGAGTGTGACACTGTTTACATTTATTTTTTCCGTCAAAAGGAGTTGGCATTTTCGGGAAAAGGAGTTGGTGAAACACTGAAAAATTCATTTTCCTAGAACTATAGAATAGTATGAAAGTATTGAGAACACTATGAAATCAAAATTTTAGTTAGGCTAGGGTTCCAAGTAGTGTTTTAAAGTACCTTTAAAAAGCTGGTATGACACCCGTGTCAAAATGAAAACTCTCAGAGCTCAAAACAGCAGAACAGGGGGATGTCTCAGAGTGTCTCTAGAACTCTTGGAATACGTGTTAGAAAACGAACATCTCTACTGAATTTTGAAATACTGAGAATTTGTATCCAAAGCGCTGTGAAAAGTAGGGTAGACTATCAAGTGGTAATAATGGTTAAAGTACTGGTATATTTATAAAAAACGCTGTTTCAGCAAATTGGAACTCACAATGAAGGAGCTTGAGACACTGGAAGAGAGAGACTCCAACTCGGGTAATTCACAATGAAAACCTAGGTTAATATCTAAGACAGTGTTTAAAACACTAGAAATACGTGAATAAAGGGCCTTAATATCTGTCACACATTGTTTCCTGACAAGCAAATCGTGTTCAAAGAACATAGAACCTAGTTGGAAGCTGTTTACATTTATAATTAAGAGACAATGAGTTGGCCTTTTTGAAAGAGGCCTGGTTAGGCCATTAAACAGGAAGTGATGAGGTCACCAAAGCGGAGGGGCCACGAGGGCAGGTTTAATTGATACCAGGAGATAATGATTTAGCCTGGGGACCAGCTGGGAGTGATGACATCATCTAGGTTAGTTCTGGTGTTAGGGTTCGATAATTGGGGTTCTGGCTAGGGTTAGGTTTAGGATAAGGGTTCGTGCTAGGTAGAGTTCAGGCTCAGGATAGGGCTAGGTTTAGGGTTAGGGTTAGAGGGTTAGGGACAGGGTTAAGGTCACGGTGCTGTAAGGTTGGGTATTCACAATGAATGAGCTTCAAACACTGGACAAATTGGAGTGTAGCACTGAGAATTTACAACTCCAGACTAGGGAAATATTTAGAAATGTGCTTCACACACTAGGAATACATATTCCAATAGACTGAATCTCTGAACAGCACAATTTTGTCACTGGGAAATCTTGTTCAAACCGCTGAGAACTGAGTGTGACACTGTTTACATTTATTTTTCCTGTCAAAAGGAGTTGGCGTTTTCAGGAAAAGGAGTTGGTAAAACACTGAAAAATTCATTTTCCTAGAAATATAAAATAGTATGAAAGTATTGAGAACACTATTAAATCAAAATGTTAGTTAGGCTAGGGTTCCAAGTAGTGTTTTAAAGTACCTTTAAAAAGCCGGTATGACACCCTTGTTAAAATGAAAACTCTCAGAGCTCAAAACAACAGAACAGGGGGATGTCTCAGAGTGTCTCTAGAACTCTTGGAATACGTTTTAGAAAACGAACATCTCTACTGAATTTTGAAATACTGAGAATTTGTATCCAAAGCGCTGTGAAAAGTAGGGTAGACTATCAAGTGGTAATAATGGTTAAAGTACTGGTATATTTGTAAAAAACGCTGTTTCAGCAAATTGGAACTCACAATGAAGGAGCTTGAGACACTGGAAGAGAGAGACTCCAACTTGGGCAATTCACAATGAAAACCTAGGTTAATATCTAACACAGTGTTTCAAACACTAGAAATACGTGAATAAAGGGCCTTAATATCTTTCACACATTGTTTCCTGACAAGCAAATCCTGTTCAAAGAAGATAGAACCAAGTTGGAAGCTGTTTACATTTATAATTAAGAGACAATGAGTTGGCATTTTTGAAAGAGGCCTGGTAAGGCCATTAAACAGGAAGTGATGACGTCACCAAGGGGGAGGGCCAAGAGGGCAGGTTTAATTGATACCAGGAGATAATGATTTAGCCTGGCGCCCAGCTGGGAGTGATGATGTCATTGAGGTTAGTTCTGGTGTTAGGGTTAGAGAATTGGGGTTCTGGCTAAGGTTAGGGATAAGATAAGGGTTCGGGCTAGATAGGGTTCAGGCTCAGGTTAGGGCTAAGTTTAGGGTTAGGGTTAGAGGGTTAGGGACAGGGTTTCGGTCACAGTGCTGTAAGGTTGGGTATTCAAAATGAATGAGATTCAAACAATGGACAAATTGGAGTGTAGGACTGAGAATTTACAACTCCAGACTAGGGATATATTTAGAAATGTGCATCACACACTAGGAACACATATTCCAATACACTGAATATCTGAACAGCACAATTTTGTCACTGGGAAATCTTTTTCAAACCGCTGGGAACCGAGTGTGCCACTGTTTACATTTCTTTTTCCCGTGAAAAGGAGTTGGCGTTTTCCGGAAAAGGAGTTGGTGAAACACTGAAAAATTTATTTTCCTAGAACTATAGAATTGTATGAAAGTATTGAGAACACTATGAAATCAAAATGTTAGTTAGGCTAGGGTTCCAAGTAATGTTTTACTGTGCCTTTAAAAAGCCAGTATGACACCCGTGTTAAAATGAAAAGTCTCATTGCTCAAAACAACAGACCAGGGGAATGGCAGAGTGTCTCTAGAACTCCTGGAATACGTTTTAGAAAACGAACATCTCTACTGAATTTTGAAGTACTGAGAATTTGTATCCAAAGCGCTGTGAAAGGTAGGATAGACTGCCAAGTGGTAATAATGTTGAAAGTGCTGGTATATTTGTAAAAAAGGTTGTTTTACCAAATTAGAATTCACAATGAAATAGCTTGAGACACTGGAAGAGAGAGACTCCAACTCGGGAAATTCACAATGATAACCTAGGTTAATATCTAAGAAAGTGCTTCAAACACTAGGAATACGTGAATAAAGGGCCTTAATATCTGTAACACATTGTTTCCTGACAAGGAAATCGTGTTCAAAGAACATAGAACCGAGTTGGATACTGGTTACATTTATTATTCCGGGACAATGAGTTGGCGATTTTGAAAGAAGCCTGGTTAGGCCATTAAACCGGATGTGATGACGTCACCAAGGGGGAGGGGCCACGTGGGCAGGCTTAATTGATCCCAGGTGATAATGATTTGGCCAGGGGACCAGCTGGGAGTGATGACGTCATCGAGATTAGTTCTGGTATCAGGGTTAGAGAATTGGGGCTCTGTTCATGGTTAGGGTTAGGATAAGGTTTTGGGCTAGGTAGGGTCCAGGCTCAGGTGTGGGCTAGGTTTAGGGTTTGGGTTAGAGGGTTAGGGACAGGCTGACGGTCACAGTGTAGTAATGTTAGCTATTCACAATGAATGAGCTTCAATCACTGGACAATTTGGTGTGTAGCACTCAGAACTTACGACTCCAGACTAGGGAAATATTTAGAAATGTGCTTCACACAATAGGAATACATATTCCAATAGACTGAATATCTGAACAGCACAATTTTGTCACTGGGAAATCTTGTTCAAACAGCTGAGAAGCGAGTGTGACACTGTTTACATTTATTTTTCCCGTCAAAAGGAGTTGGCATTTTCGGGAAAAGGTTTTGGTGAAACACTGAAAAACTAATTTTCCTAGAGCTATCGAACAGGATGAAAGTATTGAGAACACTATGAAATAAAAATGTTAGTTAGGCTAGGGTTCCAAGTAATGTTTTACTGTGCCTTTAAAAAGCCGGTATGACACCCGTTTTAAAATGAAAAGTCTCATAGCTCTAAACAACAGACCAGGGGAATAGCAGAGTGTCTCTAGAATTCCTGGAATACATTTAAGAACCCGAACATCTCTACTGAATTTTGAAATACTGAGAATTTGTATCCAAAGCGCTGTGAAAGGTAGGATAGACTTTCAAGTGGCAATAATGTTGAAAGTGCTGGTATATTTGTAAAAAAGGTTGTTTTACCAAATTAGAATTCACAATGAAAAAGCTTGAGACACTGGAAGAGAGAGACTCCAACTCGGGAAATTCACAATGATAACCTAGGTTAATATCTAAGAAAGTGCTTCAAACACTAGGAATACGTGAATAAAGGGCCTTAATATCTGTAACACATTGTTTCCTGACGAGGAAATCGTGTTCAAAGAACATAGAACCGAGTTGGATACTGGTTTCATTTATTATTCCAGGACAATGAGTTGGCGATTTTGAAAGAAGCCTGGTCAGGCCATTAAAGCAGAGGTGATGACGTCACCAAGGGGTGGGGCCACCTGGGCAGGCTTAATTCATCCCAGGTGATAATGATTTGGCCAGGGGACTAGCTGGGAGCGATGACGTCATCGAGATTAGTTCTGGTATTAGGGTTAGAGAATTGGGGCTCTGTTCATAGTTGGGGTTAGGATAAGGTTTTGGGCTAGGTAGGGTCCAGGCTCAGGTGTGGGCTAGGTTTAGGGTTTGGGTTAGAGGGTTAGGGACAGGCTGACGGTCACAGTGTAGTAATGTTGGCTATTCACAATGAATGAGCTTCAATCACTGGACAATTTGGTGTGTAGCACTCAGAACTTACGACTCCAGACTAGGGAAATATTTAGAAATGTGCTTCACACAATAGGAATACATATTACAGTAGACTGAATATCTGAACAGCACAATTTTGTCACTGGGAAATCTTGTTCAAACAGCTGAGAAGCGAGTGTGACAATGTTTACATTTATTTTTCCCGTCAAAAGGAGTTGGCGTTTCCGGGAAAAGGTTTTGGTGAAACACTGAAAAACTCATTTTCCTAGAGCTATCCAACAGGATGAAAGTATTGAGAACACTATGAAATAAAAATGTTAGTTAAGCTAGGGTTCCAAGTAATGTTTTACTGTGCCTTTAAAAAGCCGGTATGACACCCGTGTTAAAATGAATAGTCTCATTGCTCAAAACTACAGACCAGGGGAATGGCAGAGTGTCTCTAGAACTCTTGGAATACGTTTTAGAACCCGAACATCTCTACTGAATTTTGAAATACTGAGAATTTGTATCCAAAGCGCTGTGAAAGGTAGGATAGACTGTCAAGTGGTAATAATGTTGAAAGTGCTGGTATATTTGTAAAAAAGGTTGTTTTACCAAATTAGAATTCACAATGAAAAAGCTTGAGACACTGGAAGACAGACACTCCAACTCGGGAAATTCACAATGATAACCTAGGTTAATATCTAAGACAGTGCTTCAAACACTAGGAATACGTGAATAAAGGGCCTTATTCAAACACTAGGAATACGTGAATAAAGGGGGTAAAGGGGGAGATCAAACAAAGGACTTGCGTGCAGGCATATGAGCCTAACCAGCGGTTAAGGACAACAGGGGGGTGGGAGCATGTGTGAGGAGGGGTGTGGGATGGGAATGGGGGGACGAGGACAAATATGTGATACCTTAATCAATAAAGAAATTTAAAAAAAGAAAGAATTGGGGCTCTGTTCAGGGTTAGGGTTAGGATAAGGTTTCGGGCTAGGTAGGGTTCAGGCTCAGGTTAGGGCTAGATTTACGATTAGGGTTAGAGGGTTAGGGACAGGGTTCCGGTCACCATGTAGTAACCTTGGCTATTCTCAATGAATGAGATTCAATCACTAATGATTTCTAGCTGTGTCTTATAATGGGCCATCTGCTCTATTTGTGGGACTTCACCACATGTACAAACAACTTTATACACTCTTCTCTGAACTGGAGAAGCTATATAAACTTGTATTTCAACTGTTTTACAGTAGAGTACTACTTTTCAGTGACTTATGGTGGATTCAAACACTGGTTTCATGTGAACTAACACTATTTCAAGGATTTCTGTAGTGTACAACATCCTTTCTATTCTAGACACTTACATTTTGATGGTTTTCCAGTTGTTCTAACACAATTCTATGATATTTATTAGTATTTGCTCTGAATTACTATGCTTTCTTGCAGTGTCCTTTAATGGGCCTTCTGCTCCACTTGTGGGACTTCATCACATGTAAAAACAACTTCATACACTCTTCTCTGAATTTGACAAGCTATATACACTTGTCTCTCAACTGTTGTACTGTTCAATGCTACTTTTCAGTGAATTCTATTGGGTGGAAACACTGGTTTCTTGTGAACTAACTCTATTTCAAGGATTTCTGCAGTGTACAACATCCTTTCTAGACTAGACACTTACATTTTTATGTCTTTTCCACTTGGTCTATCACAATTCTGTGATACTCATTAGTATTTGCTCTGAATTACTACTGCTTTCTTGCAGTGTCCTATAATAGCCCTTCTGCTCTACTTGTGGGACTTCACCACATGTATAAACAACTTCATATACTCTTCTCTGAACCTGAGAAGCTATATATACTTGTCTTTCAAGTGTTTTACAGTTGAATACTACTTTTCAGTGACTTCTGGTGGTTTCAAAAACTGGTTTCATGTGAAGTACCTCTATTTCAAGGATTTCTGCAGTGTACAACATCCCTTCTAGACTAGACACTTACATTTTGATGGTTTTCCACTTGTTCTCACACAATTCTATGATATTCATTAGTATTTGCTCTGAATTACTATTGATTTCTAGCTGTGTCCTATAATGGGACTTCTTCTCTACTTGTTGGGCTTCAACACATGTAAAAACAACTTCATACACTCTTATCTGAACTTGAGAAGGTATATACACTTGTCTTTCAACAGGTTTACCGTTGAATGCTAATTTTCATTGTATTCTAGGGGTTTCAAACACTGGTTACATGTAAACTAACTCTATTTCCAATATTTCTTCAGTGTACAACATCCTTTCTAGACTAGACACGTACATTTTGATGTCATTTCCACTTGGTCTCTCACAATTCTGTGATACTCATTAGTATTTGCTCTGAATTACTACTGCTTTCTTGCAGTGTCCTATAATAGCCCTTCTGTTCTACTTGTGGGACTTCACCACATGTAGAAACAACTTCATACACTCTTCACTGAACTTGAGAAGCTATATACACTTGTCTTTCAACAGTTTTACAGTTGAATGCTAATTTTAATTGTATTCTAGGGGTTTCAAACACTACTTTCATGTAAACTAACTCTTTTTGCACGATTTCTGCTGTGTACAACATCCTTTCTGGACTAGACACTTACATTTTGATGTCTTTTTCACCTGGTCTCTCACAAATCTGTGATACTCATTAGTATTTGCTCTGAATTACTACTGCTTTCTTGCAGTGTCCTATAATGGACCTTCTGCTCTACTTGTGGGACTTCACCACTTGTAGAAACAACTTTATACATTCTTCTCTGAATTAGAGAAGCTATATACACTTGTCTTTCAACTGTTTTACTGTTGAATACTACTTTTCAGTGAATTCAGATGGTTTCAAACACTGGTTTCATGTGAACTAACTATATTTCAAGGATTTCTGCAGTGTACAACATCCTTTCTAGACTAGACACTTACATTTTGATGTCTTTTTTACTTGGTCTCTCACAATTCTGTGATACTCATTAGTATTTGCTCTGAATTACTACTGTTTTCATGCAGTGCCCTATAATAGCCCTTCTGCTCTACTTGTGGGACTTCACCACATGTAGAAACTACTTCATACACTCTTCTCTGAACTTGAGAAGCTATATACACTTCTCTTTCTACTGTTTTACAGTTGAATTCTACTTTTCAGTGAATTCTGTTCTTTTCAAACACTGGTTTCCTGTGAACTAACTCTATTTCAAGGATTTCCGCAGTGTACAACATCATTTATAAACTAGACACTTACATTTTGATGGTTTTCCACTTGTTCTCACACAATTCTATGATATTCATTAGTATTTGCTCTAAAATACTACTGCTTTCTAGCTGTATCTTATAATCGGCCTTCTGCTCTATATGTGGGATTCACCACATGTACCAACAACTTTATACACTGTTCCCTGAACTTGAGAAGCTATATATACTTGTTTCCCAACTGTTTTACAGTTGAATACTACTTTTCAGTGACTTCTGGTGGTTTCAAACACTGGTTTCAAGTGAACTAACTCTATTTTAAGGATTTCCGCAGTGTACAACATCCTTTCTACACTAGACACTTACATTTTGATGGTTTTCTACTTGTTCTCTAAAAAAATTCCCTGCCATTCATTAATATTTGCTCTGAATTACTACAGATTTCTAGCTGTGTCCTGTAATGAGCCCTCTGCTCTACTTGTGGGACTTCACCACATGTAGAAACAACTTCATACACTGTTCTCTGAATTAGAGAAGCTATATACACTTGTCTTTCAACTGTTTTACTGTTGAATACTACTTTTCAGTGAATTCTGATGGTTTCAAACACTGGTTTCATGTGAACCAACTCTAATTCAAGGATTTCTGCAGTGTACAACATCCTTTCTAGACTAGACACTTACATTTTGATGTCTTTTTTACTTGGTATCTCACAATTCTGTGATACTCATTAGTATTTGCTCTGAATTAATACTGCTTTCATGCAGTGCCCTATAATAGCCCTTCTGCTCTACTTGTGGGACTTCACCACATGTAAAAACAACTTCATACACTGCTATCTGAACTTGAGAAGCTATATACACTTGTCTTTCAACAGTTTTATAGTTGAATGCTAATTTTTTTTGTATTCTAGGGGTTTCAAACACGGGTTTCATGTGAACTAACTCTATTTCCAAGATTTCTGCAGTGTATAACATCCTTTATGGACTAGACACTTACATTTTGATGTCTTTTCCACCTGGTCTCTCACAATTCTGTATTACTCATTAGTATTTGCTCTGAATTACTACTGCTTTCTTGCAGTGTCCTTTAATGGGCCGTCTGCTCTACTTGTGGGACTTCACCACTTGTAAAAACAACTTTATACATTCTTCTCTGAATTATAGAAGCTATATACACTTGTCTTCCAACTGTTTTACTGTTGAATATTACTTTTCAGTGAATTCTGATGGTTTCAAACACTGGTTTCATGTGAACTAACTCTATTTCAAGGATTTCTGCAGTGTACAACATCCTTTCTAGACTAGACACATTTTGATTTTTTTCCACTTGTTCTCACACAATTCTATGATATTCATTAGTATTTGCTCTGAATTACTACTGATTTCTAGCTGTGTCCTCTAATGGGCCTTCTGCTCTACTTGTGGGACTTCACCACATGTAGAAACAACTTTATACACTCTTCTCTGAACTTGAGAAGCAATATACACTTGTCTTTCTACTGTTTTACAGTTGAATACTATTATTCAGTGAATTCTGGTTATTTCAAACACTGGTTTCATGTGAACTAACACTATTTCAAGGATTTCTGCAGTGTACAACATCCCTTCTAGACTAGACACTTACATTTTGATGGTTTTCCACTTGTTCTCACATAATTCTATGATATTCATTAGTATTTGCTCTGAATTACTACTGATTTCTAGCTGTGTCCTATAATGGGACTTCTGCTCTACTTGTGGGACTTCACCACTTGTAGAAACAACTTTATACATTCTTCTCTGAATTAGAGAAGCTATATACACTTGTCTTTCTACTGTTTTACAGTTGAATACTACTTTTTAGTGAATTCTGTTGTTTTCAAACACTGGTTTCATGTGAACTAACTCTATTTCAAAGATTTCTGCAGTGTACAACATCCTTTCTAGACTAGACACTTACATTTTGATGTCTTTTTTACTTGGTCTCTCACAATTCTGTGATACTCATTAGTATTTGCTCTGAATTAATACTGCTTTCATGCAGTGCCCTATAATAGCCCTTCTGCTCTACTTGTGGGACTTCACCACATGTAGAAACTACTTCATACACTCTTCTCTGAACTTGAGAAGCTGTATACACTTGTCTTTCAACTGTTTTACAGTTGAAAACTACTTTTCAGTCACTTCTGGTGGTTTCAAACACTGGTTTCATGTGAACTAACTCTATTTCCAGGATTTCTGCAGTGTACAACATCCCTTCTAGACTAGACACTTACATTTTTATTGTTTTTCCACTTGTTCTCACACAATTCTATGATATTCATTAGTATTTGCTCTGAAATACTACTGCTTTCTAGCTGTGTCCTATAATGGGACTTCTACTCTACTTCTGGGACTTCACCACATGTAAAAACAACTTCATACACTCTTCTCTGAACTTGAGAAGCTATATACACTTGTCTTTCAACAGTTTTACAGTTGTATGTGAATTTTCATCGTATTCTAGGGGTTTCAAACACTGTTTTCATGTGAACTAACTCTATTTCCAGGATTTCTACAGTGTACTACATCCTTTCTAGACTAGACACTTACATTTTGATGTCTTTTCCACCTGGTCTCATAAAATTCTGTGATACTCATTAGTATTTGCTCTGAATTACTACTGCTTTCTTGCAGTGTCCTATAATGGACCTTCTGCTCTACTTGTGGGACTTCACCACTTGTAGAAACAACTTTATACACTCTTCTCTGAACTTGAGAAGCTATATACACTTGTCTTTCAACAGTTTTACAGTTGTATGCGAATTTTCATTGTATTCTAGGGGTTTCAAACACTGTTTTCATTTGAACTAACTCTATTTCCAGGATTTCTGCAGTGTACTACATCCTTTCTAGACTAGACACTTACATTTTGATGTCTTTTTTACATGGTCTCTCACAATTCTGTGATACTCATTAGTATTTGCTCTGAATTACTACTGCTTTCATGCAGTTCCCTATAATAGCCCTTCTGCTCTACTTGTGGGACTTCACCACATGTAGAAACTACTTCATACACTCTTCTCTGAACTTGAGAAGCTATATACACTTGTCTTTCAACTGTTTTACAGTTGAAAACTACTTTTCAGTGACTTCTGGTGGTTTCAAACACTGGTTTCATGTGAACTAACTCTATTTCCAGGATTTCTGCAGTGTACAACATCCCTACTAGACTAGACACTTACATTTTGATGGTTTTCCACTTGTTCTCACATAATTCTATGATATTCATTAGTATTTGCTCTGAATTACTACTGATTTCTAGCTGTGTCCTATAATGGGACTTCTGCTCTACTTGTGGGACTTCACCACTTGTAGAAACAACTTTATATATTCTTCTCTGAATTAGAGAAGCTATATACACTTTTCTTTCTACTGTTTTACAGTTGAATACTACTTTTCAGTGAATTCTGTTCTTTTCAAACACTGGTTTCATGTGAACTAACTCTATTTCAAAGATTTCTGCAGTGTACAACATCCTTTCTAGACTAGACACTTACATTTTGATGTCTTTTTTACATGGTCTCTCACAATTCTGTGATACTCATTAGTATTTGCTCTGAATTACTACTGCTTTCATGCAGTGCCCTATAATAGCCCTTCTGCTCTACTTGTGGGACTTCACCACATGTAGAAACTACTTCATACACTCTTCTCTGAACTTGAGAAGCTATATACACTTGTCTTTCAACTGTTTTACAGTTGAAAACTACTTTTCAGTGACTTCTGGTGGTTTCAAACACTGGTTTCATGTGAACTAACTCTATTTCCAGGATTTCTGCAGTGTACAACATCCCTTCTAGACTAGACACTTACATTTTGTTGTTTTTCCACTTGTTCTCACACAATTCTATGATATTCATTAGTATTTGCTCTGAATTACTACTGATTTCTAGCTGTGTCCTATAATGGGACTTCTGCTCTACTTGTGAGACTTCACCACATGTAAAAACAACTTCATACACTCTTATCTGAACTTGAGAAGCTATATACACTTGTTTCCCAACTGTTTTACAGTTGAATACTACTTTTCAGTGACTTCTGGTGGTTTCAAACACTGGTTTCATGTGAACTAACTCTATTTCAAGGATTTCCGCAGTGTACAACATCCTTTCTACACTAGACACTGACATATTGATGGATTTCTACTTATTCTCTATAAAAATTCCCTGCCATTCATTAATATTTGTTCTGAATTACTACAGATTTCTAGCTGTGTCCTGTAATGAGCCCTCTGCTCTACTTGTGGGACTTCACCACATGTAGAAACAACTTCATACACTCTTCTCTGAACTTGAGAAGCTATATACACTTGTCTTTCAACAGTTTTACAGTTGTATGTGAATTTTCATTGTATTCTAGGGGTTTCAAACACTGTTCTCATGTGAACTAACTCTATTTCCAAGATTTCTGCAGTGTACTACATCCTTTCTAGACTAGACACTTACATTTTGAGTCTTTTCCACCTGGTCTCTCACAATTCTGTGATACTCATTAGTATTTGCTCTGAATTACTACTGCTTTCTTGTAGTGTCCTATAATGGACCTTCTGCTCTACTTGTGGGACTTCACCACTTGTAGAAACAACTTTATACATTCTTCTCTGAATTATAGAAGCTATATACACTTGTATTTCAACTGTTTTACTGTTGAATACTACTTTTCAGTGAATTCTGATGGTTTCAAAAACTGGTTTCATGTGAACTAACTCTATTTCAAGGATTTCTGCACTGTACAACATCCTTTCTAGACTAGACACATTTTGATTTTTTTCCACTTGTTCTCACACAATTCTATGATATTCATTAGTATTTGCTCTGAATTACTACTGATTTCTAGCTGTGTCCTCTAATGGGCCTTCTGCTCTACTTGTAGGACTTCACCACATGTAAAATCAACTTCATACACTCTTATCTGAACTTGAGAAGCTATATACACTTGTCTTTCTACTGTTTTACAGTTGAATACTACTTTTCAGTGAATTCTGTTGTTTTCAAACACTGGTTTCATGTGAACTAACTCTATTTCAAGGATTTCTGCAGTATACAACATCCTTTCTAGACTAGACACTTACATTTTGATGTCTTTTTTACTTGGTCTCTCACAATACTGTGATACTCATTAGTATTTGCTCTGAATTACTACTGCTTTCATGCAGTGCCCTATAATAGCCCTTCTGCTCTACTTGTGGGACTTCACCACATGTAGAAACTACTTCATACACTCTTCTCTGAACTTGAGAAGCTATATACACTTGTCTCTCAACTGTTTTACAGTCGAATGCTACTTTTCAGTGGATTCTAGTTGGTTAATACACTGGTTTCTTGTGAACTAACTCTATTTCAAGGATTTCCGCAGTGTACAACATCCTTTATAAACTAGACACTTACATTTTGATGGTTTTCTACTTGTTCTCACACAATTCTATGATATTCATTAGTATTTGCTCTGAATTACTACTGCTTTCTAGCTGTGTCCTATAATGGGACTTCTGCTCTACTTGTGGGACTTCAACACATGTAAAATCAACTTCATACACTCTTATCTGAACTTGAGAAGCTATATACACTTGTCTTTCAACAGTTTTACAGTTGTATGCGAATTTTCATTGTATTCTAGGGGTTTCAAACACTGTTTTCATGTGAACTAACTCTATTTCCAGGATTTCTGCAATGTACTACATCCTTTCTAGACTAGACACTTACATTTTGATGTGTTTTCCACCTGGTCTCTCACAATTCTGTGATACTCATTAGTGTTTGCTCTGAATTACTACTGCTTTTTTGCAGTGTCCTATAATGGACCTTCTGCTCTACTTGTGGGACTTCACCACTTGTAGAAACAACTTTATACATTCTTATCTGAATTAGAGAAGCTATATACACTTGTGCTTCAACTGTTTTCCTGTTGAATACTACTTTTCTGTGAATTCTGATGGTTTCAAACACTGGTTTCATGTGAACTAACTCTATTTCAAGGATTTCTGCAGTGTACAACATCCTTTCTAGACTAGACACATTTTGATTATTTTCCACTGGTTCTCACACAATTCTATGATATTCATTAGTATTTGCTCTGAATTACTACTGATTTCTAGCTGTATCCTATAATGGGCCTTCTGCTCTACTTGTGGGACTTCACCACATGTAGAAACAACTTTATACACTCTTCTCTGAACTTGAGAAGCTATATACACTTGTCTTTCTACTGTTTTACAGTTGAATACTAATTTTTAGTGAATTCTGTTGTTTTCAAACACTGGTTTCATGTGAACTAACTCTATTTCAAAGATTTCTGCAGTGTACAACATCCTTTCTAGACTAGACACTTACATTTTGATGTCTTTTCCACTTGGTCTCTCACAATTCTGTGATACTCATTAGTATTTGCTCTGAATTAATACTGCTTTCATGCAGTGCCCTATAATAGCCCTTCTGCTCTACTTGTGGGACTTCACCACATGTAGAAACTACTTCATACACTCTTCTCTGAACTTGAGAAGCTATATACACTTGTCTTTCAACTGTTTTACAGTTGAAAACTACTTTTCAGTGACTTCTGGTGGTTTCAAACACTGGTTTCTTGTGAACTAACTCTATTTCCAGGATTTCTGCAGTGTACAACATCCCTTCTAGACTAGACACTTACATTTTTATTGTTTTTCCACTTGTTCTCACACAATTCTATGATATTCATTAGTATTTGCTCTGAATTACTACTGCTTTCTAGCTGTGTCCTATAATGGGACTTCTACTCTACTTGTGGGACTTCACGACTTGTAAAAACAACTTCATACACTCTTCTCTGAACTTGAGAAGCTATACACACTTGTCTTTCAACAGTTTTACAGTTGTATGTGAATTTTCATTGTATTCTAGGGGTTTCAAACACTGTTTTCATGTGAACTAACTCTATTTCCAGGATTTCTGCAGTGTACTACATCCTTTCTAGACTAGACACTTACATTTTGATGTCTTTTCCACCTGGTCTCATACAATTCTGTGATACTCATTAGTATTTGCTCTGAATTACTACTGCTTTCTTGCAGTGTCCTATAATGGACCTTCTGCTCTACTTGTGGGACTTCACCACTTGTAGAAACAACTTTATACATTCTTATCTGAATTAGAGAAGCTATATACACTTGTCCTTCAACTGTTTTCCTGTTGAATACTACTTTTCTGTGAATTCTGATGGTTTCAAACACTGGTTTCATGTGAACTAACTCTATTTCAAGGATTTCTGCAGTGTACAACATCCTTTCTAGACTAGACACATTTTGATTTTTTTCCACTTGTTCTCACACAATTCTATGATATTCATTAGTATTTGCTCTGAATTACTACTGATTTCTAGCTGTGTCCTCTAATGGGCCTTCTGCTCTACTTGTGGGACTTCACCACATGTAGAAACAACTTTATACACTCTTCTCTGAACTTGAGAAGCTATATACACTTGTCTTTCAACAGTTTTACAGTTGTATGCGAATTTTCATTGTATTCTAGGTGTTTCAAACACTGTTTTCATTTGAACTAACTCTATTTCCAGGATTTCTGCAGTGTACTACATCCTTTCTAGACTAGACACTTACATTTTGATGTCTTTTTTACATGGTCTCTCACAATTCTGTGATACTCATTAGTATTTGCTCTGAATTACTACTGCTTTCATGCAGTGCCCTATAATAGCCCTTCTGCTCTACTTGTGGGACTTCACCACATGTAGAAACTACTTCATACACTCTTCTCTGAACTTGAGAAGCTATATACACTTGTCTTTCAACTGTTTTACAGTTGAAAACTACTTTTCAGTGACTTCTGGTGGTTTCAAACACTGGTTTCATGTGAACTAACTCTATTTCCAGGATTTCTGCAGTGTACAACATCCCTTCTAGACTAGACACTTACATTTTGTTGTTTTTCCACTTGTTCTCACACAATTCTATGATATTCATTAGTATTTGCTCTGAATTACTACTGATTTCTAGCTGTGTCCTATAATGAGACTTCTGTTCTACTTGTGAGACTTCACCACATGTAAAAACAACTTCATAAACTCTTATCTGAACTTGAGAAGCTATATACACTTGTCTCTCAACTGTTTTACAGTTGAATACTACTTTTCAGTGAATTCTGTTGTTTTCAAACACTGGTTTCATGTGAACTAACTCTATTTCAAGGATTTCCTCAGTGTACAACATCCTTTATAAACTAGATACTTACATTTTGATGGTTTTCCACTTGTTCTCACACAATTCTATGATATTCATTAGTATTTGCTCTAAAATACTACTGCTTTCTAGCTGTATCTTATAATCGGCCTTCTGCTCTATATGTGGGACTTCACCACATGTACAAACAACTTTATACACTGTTCTCTGAACTTGAGAAGCTATATACACTTGTTTCCCAACTGTTTTACAGTTGAATACTACTTTTCAGTGACTTCTGGTGGTTTCAAACACTGGTTTCATGTGAACTAACTCTATTTCAAGGATTTCCGCAGTGTACAACATCCTTTCTACACTAGACACTTACATTTTGATGGTTTTCTACTTATTCTCTATAAAAATTCCCTGCCATTCATTAATATTTCTTCTGAATTACTACAGATTTCTAGCTGTGTCCTGTAATGAGCCCTCTGCTCTACTTGTGGGACTTCACCACATGTAGAAACAACTTCATACACTCTTCTCTGAACTTGAGAAGCTATATACACTTGTCTTTCAACAGTTTTACAGTTGTATGTGAATTTTCATTGTATTCTAGGGGTTTCAAACACTGTTCTCATGTGAACTAACTCTATTTCCAGGATTTCTGCAGTGTACTACATCCTTTCTAGACTAGACACTTACATTTTGATGTCTTTTCCACCTGGTCTCTCACAATTCTGTGATACTCATTAGTATTTGCTCTGAATTACTACTGCTTTCTTGTAGTGTCCTATAATGGACCTTCTGCTCTACTTGTGGGACTTCACCACTTGTAGAAACAACTTTATACATTCTTATCTGAATTAGAGAAGCTATATACACTTGTCCTTCAACTGTTTTCCTGTTGAATACTACTTTTCTGTGAATTCTGATGGTTTCAAACACTGGTTTCATGTGAACTAACTCTATTTCAAGGATTTCTGCAGTGTACAACATCCTTTCTAGACTAGACACATTTTGATTTTTTTCCACTTGTTCTCACACAATTCTATGATATTCATTAGTATTTGCTCTGAATTACTACTGATTTCTAGCTGTGTCCTCTAATGGGCCTTCTGCTCTACTTGTAGGACTTCACCACATGTAAAATCAACTTCATACACTCTTATCTGAACTTGAGAAGCTATATACACTTGTCTTTCTACTGTTTTACAGTTGAATACTACTTTTCAGTGAATTCTGTTGTTTTCAAACACTGGTTTCATGTGAACTAACTCTATTTCAAGGATTTCTGCAGTATACAACATCCTTTCTAGACTAGACACTTACATTTTGATGTCTTTTTTACTTGGTCTCTCACAATACTGTGATACTCATTAGTATTTGCTCTGAATTACTACTGCTTTCATGCAGTGCCCTATAATAGCCCTTCTGCTCTACTTGTGGGACTTCACCACATGTAGAAACTACTTCATACACTCTTCTCTGAACTTGAGAAGCTATATACACTTGTCTCTCAACTGTTTTACAGTCGAATGCTACTTTTCAGTGGATTCTAGTTGGTTAATACACTGGTTTCTTGTGAACTAACTCTATTTCAAGGATTTCCGCAGTGTACAACATCCTTTATAAACTAGACACTTACATTTTGATGGTTTTCTACTTGTTCTCACACAATTCTATGATATTCATTAGTATTTGCTCTGAATTACTACTGCTTTCTAGCTGTGTCCTATAATGGGACTTCTGCTCTACTTGTGGGACTTCACCTCTTGTAGAAACAACTTTATACATTCTTCTCTGAATTAGAGAAGCTATATACACTTGTCTTTCTACTGTTTTACAGTTGAATACTACTTTTTAGTGAATTCTGTTGTTTTCAAACACTGGTTTCATGTGAACTAACTCTATTTCAAAGATTTCTGCAGTGTACAACATCCTTTCTAGACTAGACACTTACATTTTGATGTCTTTTTTACTTGGTCTCTCACAATTCTGTGATACTCATTAGTATTTGCTCTGAATTAATACTGCTTTCATGCAGTGCCCTATAATAGCCCTTCTGCTCTACTTGTGGAACTTCACCACATGTAGAAACTACTTCATACACTCTTCTCTGAACTTGAGAAGCTATATACACTTGTCTTTCAACTGTTTTGCAGTTGAAAACTACTTTTCAGTGACTTCTGGTGGTTTCAAACACTGGTTTCATGTGAACTAACTCTATTTCCAGGATTTCTGCAGTGTACAACATCCCTTCTAGACTAGACACTTACATTTTTATTGTTTTTCCACTTGTTCTCACACAATTCTATGATATTCATTAGTATTTGCTCTGAATTACTACTGCTTTCTAGCTGTGTCCTATAATGGGACTTCTACTCTACTTGTGGGACTTCATCAGATGTAAAAACAACTTCATACACTCTTCTCTGAACTTGAGAAGCTATATACACTTGTCTTTCAACAGTTTTACAGTTGTATGTGAATTTTCATTGTATTCTAGGGGTTTCAAACACTGTTTTCATGTGAACTAACTCTATTTCCAGGATTTCTGCAGTGTACTACATCCTTTCTAGACTAGACACTTACATTTTCATGTCTTTTCCACCTGGTCTCATACAATTCTGTGATACTCATTAGTATTTGCTCTGAATTACTACTGCTTTCTTGCAGTGTCCTATAATGGACCTTCTGCTCTACTTGTGGGACTTCACCACTTGTAGAAACAACTTTATACATTCTTATCTGAATTAGAGAAGCTATATACACTTGTCCTTCAACTGTTTTCCTGTTGAATACAACTTTTCTGTGAATTCTGATGGTTTCAAACACTGGTTTCATGTGAACTAACTCTATTTCAAGGATTTCTGCAGTGTACAACATCCTTTCTAGACTAGACACATTTTGATTTTTTTCCACTTGTTCTCACACAATTCTATGATATTCATTAGTATTTGCTCTGAATTACTACTGATTTCTAGCTGTGTCCTCTTTTGGGCCTTCTGCTCTACTTGTGGGACTTCACCACATGTAGAAACAACTTTATACACTCTTCTCTGAACTTGAGAAGCTATATACACTTGTCTTTCAACAGTTTTACAGTTGTATGCGAATTTTCATTGTATTCTAGGGGTTTCAAACACTGTTTTCATTTGAACTAACTCTATTTCCAGGATTTCTGCAGTGTACTACATCCTTTCTAGACTAGACACTTACATTTTGATGTCTTTTTTACTTGGTCTCTCACAATTCTGTGATACTCATTAGTATTTGCTCTGAATTACTACTGCTTTCATGCAGTGCCCTATAATAGCCCTTCTGCTCTACTTGTGGGACTTCACCACATGTAGAAACTACTTCATACACTCTTCTCTGAACTTGAGAAGCTATATACACTTGTCTTTCAACTGTTTTACAGTTGAAAACTACTTTTCAGTGACTTCTGGTGGTTTCACACACTGGTTTCATGTGAAGTAACTCTATTTCCAGGATTTCTGCAGTGTACAACATCCCTTCTAGACTAGACACTTATATTTTGTTGTTTTTCCACTTGTTCTCACACAATTCTATGATATTCATTAGTATTTGCTCTGAATTACTACTGATTTCTAGCTGTGTCCTGTAATGGGACTTCTGCTCTACTTGTGAGACTTCACCACATGTAAAAACAACTTCATAAACTCTTATCTGAACTTGAGAAGCTATATACACTTGTCTCTCAACTGTTTTACAGTTGAATGCTACTTTAAAGTGGATTCTAGTCGGTTAATACACTGGTTTCTTGTGAACTAACTCTATTTCAAGGATTTCAGCAGAGTACAACATGCTTTCTAGACTAGAGACGTACATTTTGATGTCTTTTACACTTGTTCTCTCACTATTCTCTGATATTCATTAGTATTTGCTCTGAATTACTACTGATTTCTAGCTGTGTCCTCTAATGGGCCTTCTCCTCTACTTGTGGGACTTCACCACATGTACAAACAACTTTATACACTCTTCTCTGAACTTGAGAAGGTATATACACTTCTCTTTCTACTGTTTTACAGTTGAATACTACTTTTCAGTGAATTCTGTTCTTTTCAAACACTGGTTTCATGTGAACTAACTCTATTTCAAGGATTTCCTCAGTGTACAACATCCTTTATAAACTAGACACTTACATTTTGATGGTTTTCCACTTGTTCTCACACAATTCTATGATATTCAGTAGTATTTGCTCTAAAATACTACTGCTTTCTAGCTGTATCTTATAATCGGCCTTCTGCTCTATATGTGGGACTTCACCACATGTACAAACAACTTTATACACTGTTCTCTGAACTTGAGAAGCTATATACACTTGTTTCCCAACTGTTTTACAGTTGAATACTACTTTTCAGTGACTTCTGGTGGTTTCAAACACTGGTTTCATGTGAACTAACTCTATTTCAAGGATTTCCGCAGTGTACAACATCCTTTCTACACTAGACACTTACATTTTGATGGTTTTCTACTTGTTCTCTATAAAAATTCCCTGCCATTCATTAATATTTGTTCTGAATTACTACAGATTTCTAGCTGTGTCCTGTAATGAGCCCTCTGCTCTACTTGTGGGACTTCACCACATGTAGAAACAACTTCATACACTCTTCTCTGAACTTGAGAAGCTATATACACTTCTCTTTCAACAGTTTTACAGTTGTATGTGAATTTTCATTGTATTCTAGGGGTTTCAAACACTGTTCTCATGTGAACTAACTCTATTTCCAGGATTTCTGCAGTGTACTACATCCTTTCTAGACTAGACACTTACATTTTGATGTCTTTTCCACCTGGTCTCTCACAATTCTGTGATACTCATTAGTATTTGCTCTGAATTACTACTGCTTTCTTGCAGTGTCCTATAATGGACATTCTGCTCTACTTGTGGGACTTCACCACTTGTAGAAACAACTTTATACATTCTTCTCTGAATTATAGAAGCTATATACACTTGTATTTCAACTGTTTTACTGTTGAATACTACTTTTCAGTGAATTCTGATGGTTTCAAACACTGGTTTCATGTGAACTAACTCTATTTCAAGGATTTCTGCAGTGTACAACATCCTTTCTAGACTAGACACATTTTGGTTATTTTCCACTGGTTCTCACACAATTCTATGATATTCATTAGTATTTGCTCTGAATTACTACTGATTTCTAGCTCTGTCCTATTTCGGGCTTTCTACTCTACTTGTTGATCTTCTCCACAAGTACAAACTATATTATACACTCTTCTCTGAGCTTGAGAATCTATATACACTTGTCTTTCAACTGTTTTACAGTTGAATACTATTATTCAGTGACTTCTGGTTCTTTCAAACACTGGTTTCATGTGAACTAACTCTATTTCAAGGATTTCTGCAGTGAACAACATACTTTCTTGACTAGACACTTACATTTTATGGTTTTCCACTTGTTCTCAAACAATTCTATGATATTCATTAGTATTTCCTCTGAATTACTACTGCTTTCGTGCAGTGTCCTGTAATGAGCCCTTCTGCTCTACTTGTGGGACTTCACCACATGTAGAAACAACTTTATACACTCTTCTCTGAACTTGTGTAGCTATATAAACTTGTCTTTCAACTGTTTTACAGTAGAATACTACTTTTCATTGAATTCTGTTGTTTTCAAACACTGGTTTCATGTGAACTAACTCTATTTCAAGGATTTCTGCAGTGTACAACATCCTTTATGAACTAGACACTTACATTTTGATGGTTTTCCACTAGTTCTCACACAATTCTATGATATTCATTAGTATTTGCTCTGAATTACTACTGATTTCTAGCTGTGTCCTCTAATGGGCCTTCTGCTCTACTTGCGGGACTTCACCACATGTAGAAACAACTTTATACACTCTTCTCTGAACTTGAGAAGCTATATACACCTGTCTTTCAAATGTTTTCCAGTTGAATACTACTTTTCAGTGAATTCTGTTGGTTTCAAACACTGGTTTCATGTGAACTAACTCTATTCCCAGGATTTCTGCAGTGTACAACATCCTTTCTAGACTAGACACACTTACATTTTGATTGTTTTCCACTTGTTCTCACACAATTCTATGATATTTATTATTATTTGCTCTGAATTACTACTGATTTCTAGCTGTGTCCTATTTTGGGCTTTCTACTCTACTTGTTGGACTTCTCCACAAGTACAAACTACATTATACACTATTCTCTGAGCTTGAGAAGCTATATACACTTGTCTTTCAACTGTTTTACAGTAGAATACTACTTTTCATTGAATTCTGTTGTTTTCAAACACTGGTTTCATGTGAACTAACTCTATTTCAAGGATTTCCGCAGTGTACAACATCCTTTATGAACTAGACACTTACATTTTGATGGTTTTCCACTTGTTCTCACACAATTCTATGATATTCATTAGTATTTGCTCTCAATTACTGCTAATTTCTATCTGTGTCGTATAATGGGCCTTCTGCTCTACTTGTGGGACTTCTCCACAAGTACAAACAACATTATACACTCTTCTCTGATCTTGAGAAGCTATATAGACTTGTCTTTCAACTGTTTTACAGTTGAAAACTTTCTTTTCTGTGACTTCTGGTTGTTTTAAACCCTGGTTTCATGTGAACTAACTCTATTTCAAGGATTTATGCAGTGTACAACATCCCTTCTAGATTAGACACTTACATTTTGATGGTTTTCCACTTGTTCTCACACAATTCTGTGATACTCATTAGTATTTGCTCTGAATTAATACTGCTTTCTTTTTTTTTAAATTCTTTATTGATTAAGGTGTCACATATTTGTCCTCATCCCCCCATTCCCATCCCACACCCCTCTCCATGGAGGCCCCAACCCCCTGTTGAAGTTAACCATTGGTTAGGCTCATATGCATGCACACAAGACCTTTCTTGATCTCTCCCCCCTCCCCCCACCCTCCCCTATCCTCCTTCTGATTCCTGATAGTCCGATCGATGCCTCCTTGTTTCTGGTTCTTTTCTTGTTCATCAGTCTATGTTGTTCATCATTTCCCCTAGATGAGCGAAATCATGTGTCACTATAGATATACTTATAAGAATTGAATGTGAGACGAGCAATAATAATTATGCTGACAGGCAAATGAATCAGTCTGTAGTGAGTTTCTTTCTGGACCAATAGTTCTTTTGAGACCCAATATCAATGTCCACCAGTTCCTTATGAGTACATGTCGGCACTGACCTCTCAGCTCTGGATGGTGGAGAAATGGTGGTAATGCAGGTCCGACTCCCTCTGGTTTGGTCTCGGCTGGACCCAGGGGCACGGCTTCACCCAGATCCAGGGGCCCACGGACTCACCAGGACCCGGGACCCAGTCTCACCCGGATCCAGGTGCACACGGCCTCGCCCAGACCCAGGATTCAGCTTCACCCGGACCCAGGGGCGCATGGCCTCACCCGGACCCAGGGGCGCGTGGCTTCTCCCCGGCCCGGGACTCAGCCTCACCCGGATCCAGGGGCACACGGCCTCGCCCGGACCCGGGATCTAGCTTCCCCCGGACCCAGGGGCACGTGGCCTCACCCGGACCCAGGGGTGCGTGGCCTCTCCCAGACCCAGGGTCGCGTGACCTCACCCGGATCCAGGGGCCCACGGCCTCACGCGGACATGGGACCCAGGCTCACCCGGACCCGGGACCCAGCCTCACCCGGATCCAGGGGCACACGGCCTCGCCCGGACCCAGGATTCAGCTTTAACTGGACCCAGGGGCACATGGCCTCACCCGGACCCAGGGGTGCGTGGCCTCTCCTGGCCCTGGGACCCAGCCTCACCCAGATCCAGGGGCACACGGCCTCGCCCGGACCCGGGATCTAGCTTCCCCCAGACGCAGGGGCATGTGGCCTCACCCGGACCCAGGGGTGCGTGGCCTCTCCCAGACCCAGGATCGCGTGGCCTCACCCGGATCCAGGGGTCCACGGCCTCACGCGGACCTGGGACCCAGGCTCACCCGGATGCAGGGGCCCACGGCTTCACCCAGACCCAGGACCCAGCCTCACCCGGATCCGGGGGCACACGGCCTCGCCCAGACCCAGGATTCAGTTTAACCTAGGTTAATATCTAAGAAAGTGTTTCAAACACTAGAAATACGTGAAAAAAGGGCCTTAATATCTGTCACACATTGTTTCCTGACAAGCAAATCGTGTTCAAAGAACACAGAACCGAGTTGGATGCTGTTTACATTTATAATTAAGAGACAATGAGTTGGCGTTTTTGAAAGAGGCCCGTTTAGGCCATTAAACAGGAAGTGATGACGTCACCAAGGGGGAGGGGCCACGAGGGCAGGTTTAATTGATACCAGGAGATAATGATTTAGCCGGAGGCCCAGCTGGGTGTGATGACGACATTGAAGTTAGTTCTGGTGTTAGGGTTAGAGAATTGGGGTTCTGGCTAGGGTTAGGGTTAGGATAAGGGTTCGGGCTAGGTAGGGTTCAGGCTTAGGATAGGGCTAGGTTTAGGCTTAGGGTTAGAGGGTTAGGGACAGGGTTATGGTCACAGTGTAGTAAGGTTGGGTATTCACGATGAATGAGCTTCAACCACTGGACAAATTGGGGTGTAGCACTGAGAATTTACAACTCCAGACTAGGGAAATATTTAGAAATGTGCTTCACACACTAGGAATACATATTCCAATAGACTGAAAATCTGAACAGCACAATTTTGTCATTGGGAAATCTTGTTCAAACCGCTGAGAACCGAGTGTGACACTGTTTACATTTATTTTTCCGTCAAAAGGAGTTGGAGTTTTCGGGAAAAGGAGTTGGTGAAACACTGAAAAATTCATTTTCCTAGAGCTATAGAATAGTATGAAAGTATTGAGAACACTATGAAATAAAAATGTTAGTTAGGCTAGGGTTCCAAGTAGTGTTTTAAAGTACCTTTTAAAAGCTGTTATGACACCCGTGTTAAAATGAAAACTCTCAGAGCTCAATACAACAGAACAGGGGGATGTCTCAGAGTGTCTCTAGAACTCTTGGAATACGTTTTAGAACATGAACATCTCTACTGAATTTTGAAATACTAAGAATTTGTATCCAAAGCGCTGTGAAAAGTAGGGTAGACTTTCAAGTGGTAATAATGGTTAAAGTATGGTATATATGTAAAAAACGCTGTTTCACCCATTTGGAATTCACAATGAAGGAGCTTGATACACTGGAAGAGAGAGACTCCAACTCAGGCAATTCACAATGAAAACCTAGGTTAATATCTAAGAAAGTGTTTCAAACACTAGAAATATGTGAATAAAGGGCCTTAATATCTGTCACACATTGATTCCTGACAAGCAAATCGTGTGCAAAGAACATAGAACCGAGTTGGATGCTGTTTACCGTTATAATTAAGAGACAATGAGTTGGCGTTTTTGAAAGAGGCCTGGTTAGGCCATTAATCAGGAAATGGTGACGTCACCAAGGGGGAGGGGCCACGAGGGAAGGTTTAATTGATACCAGGAGATAATGATTTAGCCTGGGGCCCAGCTGGGAGTGATGATGTCATCGAGGTTAGTTCTGGTGTTAGGGTTAGAGAATTGGGGTCTGGACAGGGTTAGGGATAGGATAAGGGTTCGGGCTAGGTAGGGTTCAGGCTCAGGTTAGGGCTAGGTTTAGGGTTAGGGTTAGAGGGTTAGGGACAGGGTTAAGGTCACGGTGCTGTAAGGTTGGGTATTCACAATGAATGAGCTTCAACCACTGGACAAATTGGAGTGTAGCACTGAGAATTTACAACTCCAGACTAGGGAAATATTTAGAAATGTGCTTCACACACTTGGAATACATATTCCAATAGACTGTATATCTGAACAGCACAATTTTGTCACTGGGAAATCTTGTTCAAACCGCTGAGAACCGAGTGTGACACTGTTTACATTTATTTTTCCCGTCAAAAGGAGTTGGCGTTTTCGGGAAAAGGAGTTGGTGAAACTGAAAAATTCATTTTCCTAGAACTATAGAATAGTATGAAAGTATTGAGAACACTATGAAATCAAAATGTTAGTTAGGCTAGTGTTCCAAGTAGTGTTTTAAAGTACCTTTAAAAAGCCGGTATGACACCAGTGTTAAAATGAAAACTCTCAGAGCTCAAAACAACAGAACAGGGGGATGTCTCAGAGTGTCTCTAGAACTCTTGGAATACGTTTTAGAAAACAAACATCTCTACTGAATTTTGAAATACTGAGAATTTGTATCCAAAGCGCTGTGAAAAGTAGGGTAGACTTTCAAGTGGTAATAATGGTTAAAATATGGTATATTTGTAAAAAACGCTGTTTCACCAAATTGGAATTCACAATGAAGGAGCTTGAGACACTGGAAGAGAGAGACTCCAACTCGGGCAATTCACAATGAAAACCTAGGATAATATCTAAGAAAGTGTTTCAACCACTAGAAATACGTGAATAAAGGGCCTTAATATCTGTCACACATTGTTTCCTGACAAGCAAATTGTGTTCAAAGAACATAGAACCGAGTTGGATGCTATTTACATTGGCAATTAAGAGACAATTAGTTGGCGTTTTGAAACAGGCCTGGTTAGGCCATTAAACAGGAAGTGATTATGTCACTAAGGGGGAGGGGCCATGAGGGCAGGTTTAATTATCCCAGGAGATAATGATTTAGCAGGGGGCCCAGCTAGGAGTGATGACATCATCGAGGTTAGTTCTGGTGTTAGGGTTAGAGAATTGGGGTTCAGGCTCAGGTTAGGGCTAGGTTTAGCATTAGGGTTAGAGGGTTAGGGACAGGGTTAAGGTCACGGTGCTGTAAGGTTGGGTATTCACAATGAATGAGCTTCAACCACTGGACAAATTGGAGTGTAGCACTGTTATAGTAATAGTGATAAGAATAATATATAATAAGTATCAAAATGTGGAATTACAGTGTGATATTAAAATATGATGTTAAAAAATATTGAATGTAATGTAAACAGGTTGATTAAACACCCCTGAGTGGCCTGTATTTAGAAAAAAAAAAAGTAAAGTGATCTGTTCCACATATGTAAAACCAGATATGCAAGGCTCCTTGGACCCGCTGATAAGACACACTGAATACGCCCATCTAGGCACATAAAAAGAGGAAGCACCAGAGGAAGATTAGAGAGGCCTGCTCTGCTCCTCCACAGACGGTCACTCTCCACCCCCCTTTCTGCATCTGCCCAAGCTCTGCCGTGGACCGTGAGTCCAAACAGTGAGCCGGAAAGTGAGGCCTCAAGCAAGACGCCGAGCCGCAGCTGCAATTTCCAAAGTCCAGTGTGTGTGTCTGTCGGCCCGGATCCCCGGGTGGCCTGCCGAGGTCTGGAAACCACCAGGACTCTGGTAAATAAACTGTGTGTGATTCGTGCATTGCATGTCTGTCTCCTGTGTAATTTATGCTCGGTCAATATTAAGTAAGTACCTTGGGTTGTACGTGTCAGTTTAGAAACTGGCTGAGGCACCCTTGGTCACCTGTGCTTACGTCCCTGAAGGAGAAATTGGGACAATTGGCGTAGTCGGCAGTTGCTAAATTAAAATTGGACATTAAGGGGGTAAGTGAAACCAAATTTCCTAAATTAATTTTTCTAAATTGCTCCGGGCACAGCGGAGATCAATTTGAATAAGAGAGAAAAGGGGAAGCTTCTAGCCAAATCTGACGTCAAGTGTTGGGCCTGCTAAGAGCAGATAATGTCGTCCACCCAAACCCGAAAGTAATCAGGCATAGAGAACCGATCGGTGTCACTTCTGAAAAACCTTGAGCTTGCTTCAAACTAAAAGTTGTCCACCATAAGGGCACGCCCAGGAGAGGCTGACTCCCAAAGGCAAACGCCGGAAGGTCCTAGCAGTTTCTCTGCCCAAGGGGAGCCATGCAGAAGGGTTATATCTGCAACCGTTTACGCAAGCAAGGGGCTGTGGAGGCAGCCAAGAGGAAGGACACGCGAAAGGGGAAACTAGGCTTGAGAAATCGGTGGAGGGACCCAAGTTGGCGGATTATACCAACCGACAGCTTACGTAGGCAGCACAACCGTGGCATAAACGGGACGGAGGAATTGTGGCTGGAAGGAATAATTCTCTCATTGCAAATTACGGAAAGAAAGAGGAATATATATATATATAAATATAGATTTTATAAATGAATGGCAGAGCATAAATTACAAAACAGGATCCTGAATTTCTTAAGAAAGGCTCACAATTATCTCTTTCTTTGCAATATATACCTGACTGAAGTCCAGAGGGAAACTTCCCCTTGTGCCATCTATCCCTTTGGGAGAGCAGGTCCTAAAATAATAATTTGTCCGGACTGCCTTCAAGATAGGAAGGAAGATTAAAATGGAATAACTCAGAAGCTTCTAGCAGAAACTAAGGAGGAATAAAGAACGACTAGCTAACATACCGGCCAAAAGTAAATGGTGCACCCTAGAGGACAGCCTCAGGGAGAAATGCAAGGTCAGATACACTCCCAGATTGGGAGAGAAAGTAATCAATAACCCTGATACATTAATACCAGTAATTCAAAGGGCTTCACCTGAAGAGGTGATCCCAATACTTCTACATACAATTCATAATCTTCAGGAAGATAATGATAAAGGCAAAAGATTAGCACAAAAGGTGATAGGACAATATTCTAGCAAGCCAGCCATAGTAAGAAAAAAGGTGGTGAGGAAGGAAGGAACAGAAGGTGAAGGAGAGACAGTAGAATTTTCCTCCTTCACCACACAAGAAATGAATTAACTTAGAGGCCTATTAATAAAGGGAGAACTGACAGACATTGATTGGTTGCTACATCTGTATGAGAAGAGAGGCCACACCGTTATGATCAGTGCAGATGAATTATCACAAGTAATTGATGCAATAGAACACCCAAAACTAAGAGAACAACTACTAAAAGACATAGAACAGCAAGGAAGACAGGCACTGGCGTCTATATGGCACTGGGTGTCTAAGGCTTGGAAAAAGTCTTTTCCCCATATAGATTTCTCCTCATCACAATTTTCAAAACCATGGAATAATATAGGCCAGCTCCAACATCAATTGAGGAAATTAACTATCCTTAATGGAATATACCATGGAGATAATCCCTGGGAAGCCACTAATGTGGATGGCATCATAAGCTGTCTAATTAAAAATGCACCCGAGGGATATAAAATACAAATGCAAAATTTATTAGCAGGGTCAAGAACCCCAAATGAGATTAAGGAAAAAATCACCCTCCATCAGGACATGATTACAGATAAAAAATTCACCTTTGTAGCAAAGGAGGAGAGAACACAAAATTACTCTTTAAAAAAAAAAAAAAAAATAAATAAATAAATAAATAAATAAATAAATAATAAAATAAAATAAAATAAGGAAGGAAATAAGGGGACCCCAGAATATGTATAGAAATAATAATAATTTCCAGAACAAGGGAAGAAATTGGACACAACCAAAGCCATGCCTAGCACAGCAAAAACCTTACTGGAAGGTGAATAACCCTTTCTTTAAAAGGGGACCCCCACAAAACCCATTTACAAAAAATCAATCTGGAAATTCATTCAATAAAACCCAATCCAGAAACCCCTTCCCCACTTACCAATCTAAGAATAACCCATTTCAACAACAACCCAGAAATAATCCATTCAGACAACAGGGAAACTACCAAGGCCCCCGCCCCCAATGGAAGGGCAACCAAGGGGGCATAAGAAGAAACTAACCTCTCTTGCTCTAGCAGACGAGTTTTATAGGGAAAATGATAAGAGGCCATATATTACTTTGAATATAAAACCCCAAGATGATTTAATCTTACCTAAAACATTTTTAATATACACTGGATCCCAAATCACTTTAATGGCCATAGATAATATACCCACAAAATCCTGTGAAAACACAGGATTTCTATTGAAAGAATCACAGGAAATATTATTAAGGCAAATCCAATACACTGTAAAATACTGTACAGAAATAGACAGATTAAAGAATACATTGGGATTCTACAGGAAGAACATTACCAAATAAGGTCATCAATAAATTAGACTCACTTAAAAGCCCCACATCAAAAAAGGAAGCACAACAAGTTGTGGGATTATTTATGTTTTGGAAACAACACATACCATATCTGTCAGACATAGCAAAACCTATATACAAAGTAACTAGAAAAGCAGTAAACTTCCAATGGAATAAAGAACAGAAAGAAGCTTTCCAACAATTAAAACACTACATCCACCTCTTTTCTCAACTACAAAATATACAACCAGGTGACAAGGTAGTTCTAGATATTGCTTTTATATCAGAACATGGTAATTGGGGACTATATAAAAAAGGGAAAGATGACCATAAGCTAATGCCAGTAGGATTCTGGTCCAAGAAATTTCCATACTCTCATTTTAAATACTCATATTTTGAGAAATTGATTTGGACTTTATATGCAGCACTGCTACACACAGAACCTCTGACAGGACAACAGCCAATAACAGTCAGGAGCACCCTGCCTCTTAAGGCATGGTTAAATATGTCAGCGGAAGAGTTGGCAGGTAACCAAATTGAAGAAAAGGTACTCGCGTGGAAGTGGTACATAAACACGCGTTGTATCAGCGGCTCCGGAGAACCAGCCCTCCTCACCGAGGAGGTAAACAAACTTGAGGTGGAGCCACCCACCTGTGCCAACAAGTTTGAACCTATAGAGACATCTATAGGTGTACAGGGGCCAAAATACACCCCTGTCTTTAAAAATGCCTGGTTTACAGACGGATCAGCCCCCGTATCCGGTGACCGCAACACCTGGAGGGCAGCAGCCTTCATTCCCGCGACACAACAAGCTCTGACTGTGTCTGGTGAGTCCAATTCTGCACAACATGCAGAACTTATAGCCGCATATATGGCTATACAGGAAGCAGTGCGGACACAAAAACAAAATATATATATTTACAGACTCTTGGGCAGTATATAATGGCATTATATTATGGTCAGGAAAATGGAAACAAACTAATTGGCAAATTAATGGCAAAGATTTATGGTCTAGAGAATATTGGGAAGAGATATATATTTTATCACAAAAGATAAAAATATATGTAACACATGTCAATGCACATGCTAGTGACAGCTCTAAAACAACACTATACAACAAAATAGTAGATCAACTAGCAAAAGGACTAACACCAGGAAATAACCTCACTATCACTGACAAATCTAAATCTTTAGCAATAACATTAGCATTAAAAAAGGAAGATAACAATTCTTACTCCTTGCCACCAATTCCATCAATTAAATTAAAAAAGGAAGATGGAAAATACAAAATACAACCTCCAGAATTAGAAATGAAATTGACCATACCATTTATCACACAAATACATCAAACATTAGGACACATAGGACAATCAGCACTTATAAACTGGTTTCTAAAAAGAAACATAAAAGCCCCAATCAGAGACATTAAATCAGCCATAAATGCATGCACTGTTTGCAAAGGAACACACATGTTCCGCACACTTCAGCCACCTAGAATGAATAAACCATATATACCCAACCAACTCTTACAGATAGATTTTATTGGACCTTTAAAAGTACCATATTCACAAAAATATGCATGCACATTAGTGGATGTAAATTCAGGAATCTTTGCTGCCACAGCATCGTCACATCCAGATGCAAATACAACATTACGCTCCCTAAATACCTGGATGATGCATTTTGGCCCGCCACAAATCATAGATCAAGGATCACACTTTACTGCCACATCTGTACAAAAGTTGGCAGCAGAATATGACATAGATTGGAACTTTCACTTATCATACAACCCAACAGCAGCAGGAACAATTGAAAGGCACAATGGACTCCTCAAACATAAAATGCAAACATTATTGATGGATAATAAATATCCATCTTTACAAGTTCTTTTAAATAAAGCATGCCTTTTATTGAATTCTAGACCTAGACAGAACAGACCCTCCCCCCTAGAACAACTATATCTTCCACACATTGAAAATATCAATGAATACCAATTCATCCCTCCACCTAGAACAAATAGGAAAATTCTTTACAAAATCTTAACAAAAAACTCTAAAGATAACTCCTTGTCCTTGCAGGAAATCATAGCTGACAGCGGAGCCTCACTTTACTGGACAGTAAATGATAAGGGAGAACTACAACAAACCAAAATCCAAAACACACAACCAAGATTTTAAATGAACATTATATTATTTATTTATTGTCTTATCTCAGCCATAATCACTCTTACACTCCTCCTGCCACTCATATCATACATTGAACAGAATGTACACAAGAATATTTGCCAGGAGAAACAGCTGTACGTTTTCATGCTCTACTCAGAGACTATATTGCCATAGGAGAACAAGCAATCTATTCTGCTTACAGATACCCAAGCTCACTTCCACCATTAACAACCCCAAATGAATTATTCAATATAATTTGCATATGAGACTTAAATGCAGAATATTTGACACCACCTTGGAACTATATCCCTGCAATCTCTCAGAGAGAACTTGAAGACAGAGAAAGATGGGAACATATGATGGAACTAGATGGCCCAGAGGAATTTTCCACTGGACATTGATTTTACTCTTTACTAATATTCTTGTTAATGATGTTATTTCTAGTGCTTCTAGCACTACAACTACTTTTAGTACTTCTACTAATGCTGATATTACTCCTGAAGTGCCTGCTACTGCTTTACCTATTACTACTTTTCCTACTACTATTACTACTACTAATACTGGCAAGCCAGATACCATAAAACCAGCTATAGCCCATAAATTATCCATACAACTAACTAAACCAAACAAACATTATGTTTTCCACCACCCAGTCACACTTACAGCAAATAACTCAATCTTTTCACTAACTATAGGTGATTTTTCTTTCAATACTTCTTTACAATATTACTCCACATACAAGATGTGTCCATCATATTACCACCCAGATTTTTGCCAACTTAAAATATTGAATTATGTACAAAATTCTATGAGAACATATGGTCACACTCAATTGAAAGAATGCATTTCCCAACAATGGTTTCAGGACTCTCTGTCTCTGAGATCAGTTTCCATTATAGATGTCCAATCAAGAGATCCTCCCACAACAACTTATCATATAACTACTGATACCCTTATAACTCTCAATTCCAAATTTATAAACATAGTTCAAAATGTAGATCCATATTTAAATATAGAAAATAATTCATGCATTCAGAGAGCACTAATTAATGTAGTTCCATTTCAAGAACATCTCATGCATTTTTGGTATACAGGAGAACTAGGAGATGAATTTGAGGATTATGATGAATATGATAAATATGAGGAGATGATGAACACAACAGAGGCATCCATACCTACACTCACAACAGAAACACCCATATCAACCTATTTTAACAGACAACCATTCTTTTCACCACCCACCACAAACCCAACCCTACCAGAAGGCTTTCCTATCTCACCATATTATAACATGACACACATTGTAAAAGAAAATGACATAACTTATTATCAATATTATTTAACAGGCTTTCCAAATTTTCCAACATTTGGCAACTTTTGTGTAGGCATTAAATGTCACATGTCAAAGTCTGAATATGGCCCTGTGATGATAACCTTTTTAACTGATGCCATCACACCAGAAGAATATTTAGCTCATGATAACAACTACTGGCCATTTAGACACATACCTCAGATGATGATAGACCTCATTAGTCCTATCAATTTTGACTCTGGTGAAACTATGCATAAACTTTGGAATTCACCTATGTTTGGCACCATATATCAAATTTGCTTTCCAGCAGCTATATCTAATAATTCCCTTCATATTAATACCACTGGGACAAACTTTACTCATTTTTATACCAAACTAGAACCAGCTATATATTGTGTTGACCCCAACAAGAAATTGGCCAAATCTGTTCTAAATCTATTACAAAGACTAACCCCCAATATGCTATATCCAAATTCTTACAAACTAAGATCACAGCAATTTCTAGGATTCTGGAATATAAATTATACCACCCTTTACTACCCAGATATAATTACACATACCTTTACAGAAATCCCACAAGGAGAACAATTTGTCATGAATTCAACCCACATTTGTTCTAATACCATAGCCATTGGTAAAATTAACCCATCAATTATGCCCTCCTATAACTGCTCTATATTATCCACAAAAAATGACAATGTCTATAACGGATTGGTTGCAGTCTAAAAGATACATACTAGAACAAGCTAATTCCTTAGCAAATTTAACTATGTTTTTCTCTAACTACACACAGAAATTTTTTCCTTTATTCATGTTTAATTCCTCTACAACATCATATCTATTAGATTGCTCCCCAAGTGTCACAGAAATGCTCACCTATGCAATTATTCCTAAACATGATCAACAAGCACGACAACCTACATTTTTAAACCACCCATACTCATATGGACCATTCCCCATTATAAGCTATAGAAATTTTACATTTAGCTACACCTCTACAAACATTCTTTCAAATCTTACCACAGGCCAACAACACCAAACAACCTATACAGTTCTTTATCCCAACTCAACATTAAGACCTACGCCTATACCACTAAATCACTCACATTTTGCTTACAGAGGATATGACCCACTCATTAGTTTACATTATAATATTTCTTATGGACTAAAACCTACTTCTTGGTTTACAACCTTTGGAGCCTATATTAATCCCTCAAAAGCAAAACGTATAGCTGGATCCTTCACTACTGGTTTTCAATCATATATGCTACATTACTTAGACGGCGGATGGAAAAAATTATTCCTCCACCACCATTCACCCATGACTAATCATTCTCTTCTACTCTTCACTGATTTCTACTATATACCTAATATTGCTGATAAATGTTATAATAACCTATTAGAACCATGCAAAGAGGTTGCTACAATTCTACGACATGCTTAAGAACCTTACATTTCTCACCTGTCTATTCTTATGGCATTACAAAACCTGCACCTAAACTTCTTGAGGCCCAATCAGTAATTACACAAATCAATAACCCAGGTAGACTAATTTTCCAACCACAGATTCAGAGAACTACCATATACTTCTCACCAGATGATTTTCTAGCTTCCTCATTAGTCAAAGCTTGTGCAGATGTAGAACCCCCAATTCCAATCAGAAATGCACCATTCCCTCAAAAATTTAGACAACATTCAGGAAGGAAACTCTTACAACTAGACGCAGCTTCCTTTGCATTGGCATCAATCGCAGCATCTGTATCTATAGCAAATTCAGTTAAAATTAATCAATTAACTAATGCTTTAAATAAATACTTCCACCATACAACCGAATTTGAAACTAAAACATTAGAACTCATCTCTAAATCATTTGACAGTGCCTATCAACTGGCAGCACAAACCCATCAGCAAGTTATGCTCTTATCAGACATAGTTAAGGAACAGGATCACTATATGCACACATTACATCAAGACATAGAGGACATTAATCAAAGATTCCAAAAATACCAATTTAGACAACAATGTCAACTTATACAAAATTCCCTAACACAAGCCCAACGAGACCTTTTGTCTCTCATTGTCAGGGGACAAGGACTGAACCCATTGTGGAATGATGCAATAGCTGCAATTGACTTTACAAAACCTATAGGATGCTCCTACTCAGACTGTGAACTTTCAATACTCACAGCAGTAGGAGGAGAAAACTTAGTGGCATATCCTACATTGAATATACCAATACACATGAACAATAATGAATATGCAATGCCTAATGGAGACATGCTATATGTGGAACCTTATTTCTTCTTAAAATCTTCACTAATACAATTCACTCCAAATATCTTCATTGCATTCCAACCACTATCTGTAGATACATTTCCTGTATCACTTCTTCCACATGACCCAAGACCACTCATGTATAATATAGGCAGACACAACTTTGTCGCCTGCTTTACAAATATCTCTGTATATGATCACACAATAAGGAAGAACGTGAACAACTCCTTCCCTAATTCTTGTCACTTAATCACTAATGCTATGAACATCACCTTTAATAATAAAATATATTATTCATTCTTTGACACCAAAACCTCTCTATACTTCTCACCCTCTTTACCCTTATACCAACGCTTGCAAGAAAAACATTATACTGCACCTCCGACTCTTAATGAATCTTTTAACAAGCTTAGCTCTTTAGAACCCCTTGTAAAAGATACTATGAAGACCTTGAAGTCACAAGCTGAACAACTACATCACTTAGCCTACATCCCAAACGCCGAAACCATCACAACCTTGGAAGACTTGAAAAAACTACACCGTAATTGCAAGACAGCGGACACTCTCCTATCCTTATGGAGGACCGTCCCCTGCACTCCTGATTGGAATTTCATCAACCCCATCGCATGGATTCAGCATGGACTCTCTTCATTTGAAGCTACATGGACTTTAATTAAGGAGATATTATTTGCATTGGCTATTATTTTCCTCTTTTGTTTATTTGTTAAGATTGCTAAAATCATTATATGCCTTATCCCCAATAAAATAAAAAATAATTGATTCCCTTGGGGTAAACCCTTCAGGAATCACTGGGTGGAATGTTATAGTAATAGTGATAAGAATAATATAGAATAAGTATCAAAATGTGGAATTACAGTGTGATATTAAAATATGATGTTAAAAAGTATTGAATGTAATGAAAACAGGTTGATTAAACACCCCTGAGTGGCCTGTATGTAGAAAAAAAAGTAAAGTGATCGGTTCCCCATATGTAAAACCAGATATGCAAGGCTCCTGGCACCCGCTGATAAGACAAACACTGAAGACGCCCATCTAGGCACATAAAAAGAGGAAGCACAAGAGGAAGATCAGAGAGGCCTGCTCTGCTCCTCCACAGACGGTCACTCTCCACCCCCCTTTCTGCATCTGCCCAAGCTCTGCCGTGGACCATGAGTCCAAACAATGAGCCGGAAAGTGAGGCCTCAAGCAAGACTCTGAGCCGCAGCTGCAACGTCCAAAGTCCAGTGTGTGTGTCTGTTGGCGTGGATCCCCAGGTGGCCTGCCTAGGTCTGGAAACCACCAGGACTCAGGTAAATAAACCGTGTGTGATTCGTGCATTGCATGTCTGTCTCCTGTGTAATTTATACTCGGTCAATATTAAGTAAGTACCTTGGGTTGTACGTGTCAGTTTAGAGACTGGCTGAGGCACCCTTGGTCACCTGTGCTTACATCCCTGAAGGAGAAATTGGGACAAGCACTGAGAATTTACAACTCCAGACTAGGGAAATATTTAGAAATGTGCTTCACACACTAGGAATACATATTCCAATAGACTGAATATCTGAACAGCACAATTTTGTCATTGGGAAATCTTGTTCAAACCGCTGAGAACCGAGTGTGACACTGTTTACATTTATTTTTCCGTCAAAAGGAGTTGGAGTTTTCGGGAAAAGGAGTTGGTGAAACACTGAAAAATTCATTTTCCTAGAGCTATAGAATAGTATGAAAGTATTGAGAACACTATGAAATAAAAATGTTAGTTAGGCTAGGGTTCCAAGTAGTGTTTTAAAGTACCTTTTAAAAGCTGTTATGACACCCGTGTTAAAATGAAAACTCTCAGAGCTCAATACAACAGAACAGGGGGATGTCTCAGAGTGTCTCTAGAACTCTTGGAATACGTTTTAGAACATGAACATCTCTACTGAATTTTGAAATACTAAGAATTTGTATCCAAAGCGCTGTGAAAAGTAGGGTAGACTTTCAAGTGGTAATAATGGTTAAAGTATGGTATATATGTAAAAAACGCTGTTTCACCCATTTGGAATTCACAATGAAGGAGCTTGAGACACTGGAAGAGAGAGACTCCAACTCAGGCAATTCACAATGAAAACCTAGGTTAATATCTAAGAAAGTGTTTCAAACACTAGAAATATGTGAATAAAGGGCCTTAATATCTGTCACACATTGATTCCTGACAAGCAAATCGTGTGCAAAGAACATAGAACCGAGTTGGATGCTGTTTACCGTTATAATTAAGAGACAATGAGTTGGCGTTTTTGAAAGAGGCCTGGTTAGGCCATTAATCAGGAAATGGTGACGTCACCAAGGGGGAGGGGCCACGAGGGAAGGTTTAATTGATACCAGGAGATAATGATTTAGCCTGGGGCCCAGCTGGGAGTGATGATGTCATCGAGGTTAGTTCTGGTGTTAGGGTTAGAGAATTGGGGTCTGGACAGGGTTAGGGATAGGATAAGGGTTCGGGCTAGGTAGGGTTCAGGCTCAGGTTAGGGCTAGGTTTAGGGTTAGGGTTAGAGGGTTAGGGACAGGGTTAAGGTCACGGTGCTGTAAGGTTGGGTATTCACAATGAATGAGCTTCAACCACTGGACAAATTGGAGTGTAGCACTGAGAATTTACAACTCCAGACTAGGGAAATATTTAGAAATGTGCTTCACACACTTGGAATACATATTCCAATAGACTGTATATCTGAACAGCACAATTTTGTCACTGGGAAATCTTGTTCAAACCGCTGAGAACCGAGTGTGACACTGTTTACATTTATTTTTCCCGTCAAAAGGAGTTGGCGTTTTCGGGAAAAGGAGTTGGTGAAACTGAAAAATTCATTTTCCTAGAACTATAGAATAGTATGAAAGTATTGAGAACACTATGAAATCAAAATGTTAGTTAGGCTAGTGTTCCAAGTAGTGTTTTAAAGTACCTTTAAAAAGCCGGTATGACACCAGTGTTAAAATGAAAACTCTCAGAGCTCAAAACAACAGAACAGGGGGATGTCTCAGAGTGTCTCTAGAACTCTTGGAATACGTTTTAGAAAACAAACATCTCTACTGAATTTTGAAATACTGAGAATTTGTATCCAAAGCGCTGTGAAAAGTAGGGTAGACTTTCAAGTGGTAATAATGGTTAAAATATGGTATATTTGTAAAAAACGCTGTTTCACCAAATTGGAATTCACAATGAAGGAGCTTGAGACACTGGAAGAGAGAGACTCCAACTCGGGCAATTCACAATGAAAACCTAGGATAATATCTAAGAAAGTGTTTCAAACACTAGAAATACGTGAATAAAGGGCCTTAATATCTGTCACACATTGTTTCCTGACAAGCAAATTGTGTTCAAAGAACATAGAACCGAGTTGGATGCTATTTACATTGGCAATTAAGAGACAATTAGTTGGCGTTTTGAAACAGGCCTGGTTAGGCCATTAAACAGGAAGTGATTATGTCACTAAGGGGGAGGGGCCATGAGGGCAGGTTTAATTATCCCAGGAGATAATGATTTAGCAGGGGGCCCAGCTAGGAGTGATGACATCATCGAGGTTAGTTCTGGTGTTAGGGTTAGAGAATTGGGGTTCAGGCTCAGGTTAGGGCTAGGTTTAGCATTAGGGTTAGAGGGTTAGGGACAGGGTTAAGGTCACGGTGCTGTAAGGTTGGGTATTCACAATGAATGAGCTTCAACCACTGGACAAATTGGAGTGTAGCACTGTTATAGTAATAGTGATAAGAATAATATATAATAAGTATCAAAATGTGGAATTACAGTGTGATATTAAAATATGATGTTAAAAAATATTGAATGTAATGTAAACAGGTTGATTAAACACCCCTGAGTGGCCTGTATTTAGAAAAAAAAAAAGTAAAGTGATCTGTTCCACATATGTAAAACCAGATATGCAAGGCTCCTTGGACCCGCTGATAAGACACACTGAATACGCCCATCTAGGCACATAAAAAGAGGAAGCACCAGAGGAAGATTAGAGAGGCCTGCTCTGCTCCTCCACAGACGGTCACTCTCCACCCCCCTTTCTGCATCTGCCCAAGCTCTGCCGTGGACCGTGAGTCCAAACAGTGAGCCGGAAAGTGAGGCCTCAAGCAAGACGCCGAGCCGCAGCTGCAATTTCCAAAGTCCAGTGTGTGTGTCTGTCGGCCCGGATCCCCGGGTGGCCTGCCGAGGTCTGGAAACCACCAGGACTCTGGTAAATAAACTGTGTGTGATTCGTGCATTGCATGTCTGTCTCCTGTGTAATTTATGCTCGGTCAATATTAAGTAAGTACCTTGGGTTGTACGTGTCAGTTTAGAAACTGGCTGAGGCACCCTTGGTCACCTGTGCTTACGTCCCTGAAGGAGAAATTGGGACAATTGGCGTAGTCGGCAGTTGCTAAATTAAAATTGGACATTAAGGGGGTAAGTGAAACCAAATTTCCTAAATTAATTTTTCTAAATTGCTCCGGGCACAGCGGAGATCAATTTGAATAAGAGAGAAAAGGGGAAGCTTCTAGCCAAATCTGACGTCAAGTGTTGGGCCTGCTAAGAGCAGATAATGTCGTCCACCCAAACCCGAAAGTAATCAGGCATAGAGAACCGATCGGTGTCACTTCTGAAAAACCTTGAGCTTGCTTCAAACTAAAAGTTGTCCACCATAAGGGCACGCCCAGGAGAGGCTGACTCCCAAAGGCAAACGCCGGAAGGTCCTAGCAGTTTCTCTGCCCAAGGGGAGCCATGCAGAAGGGTTATATCTGCAACCGTTTACGCAAGCAAGGGGCTGTGGAGGCAGCCAAGAGGAAGGACACGCGAAAGGGGAAACTAGGCTTGAGAAATCGGTGGAGGGACCCAAGTTGGCGGATTATACCAACCGACAGCTTACGTAGGCAGCACAACCGTGGCATAAACGGGACGGAGGAATTGTGGCTGGAAGGAATAATTCTCTCATTGCAAATTACGGAAAGAAAGAGGAATATATATATATATAAATATAGATTTTATAAATGAATGGCAGAGCATAAATTACAAAACAGGATCCTGAATTTCTTAAGAAAGGCTCACAATTATCTCTTTCTTTGCAATATATACCTGACTGAAGTCCAGAGGGAAACTTCCCCTTGTGCCATCTATCCCTTTGGGAGAGCAGGTCCTAAAATAATAATTTGTCCGGACTGCCTTCAAGATAGGAAGGAAGATTAAAATGGAATAACTCAGAAGCTTCTAGCAGAAACTAAGGAGGAATAAAGAACGACTAGCTAACATACCGGCCAAAAGTAAATGGTGCACCCTAGAGGACAGCCTCAGGGAGAAATGCAAGGTCAGATACACTCCCAGATTGGGAGAGAAAGTAATCAATAACCCTGATACATTAATACCAGTAATTCAAAGGGCTTCACCTGAAGAGGTGATCCCAATACTTCTACATACAATTCATAATCTTCAGGAAGATAATGATAAAGGCAAAAGATTAGCACAAAAGGTGATAGGACAATATTCTAGCAAGCCAGCCATAGTAAGAAAAAAGGTGGTGAGGAAGGAAGGAACAGAAGGTGAAGGAGAGACAGTAGAATTTTCCTCCTTCACCACACAAGAAATGAATTAACTTAGAGGCCTATTAATAAAGGGAGAACTGACAGACATTGATTGGTTGCTACATCTGTATGAGAAGAGAGGCCACACCGTTATGATCAGTGCAGATGAATTATCACAAGTAATTGATGCAATAGAACACCCAAAACTAAGAGAACAACTACTAAAAGACATAGAACAGCAAGGAAGACAGGCACTGGCGTCTATATGGCACTGGGTGTCTAAGGCTTGGAAAAAGTCTTTTCCCCATATAGATTTCTCCTCATCACAATTTTCAAAACCATGGAATAATATAGGCCAGCTCCAACATCAATTGAGGAAATTAACTATCCTTAATGGAATATACCATGGAGATAATCCCTGGGAAGCCACTAATGTGGATGGCATCATAAGCTGTCTAATTAAAAATGCACCCGAGGGATATAAAATACAAATGCAAAATTTATTAGCAGGGTCAAGAACCCCAAATGAGATTAAGGAAAAAATCACCCTCCATCAGGACATGATTACAGATAAAAAATTCACCTTTGTAGCAAAGGAGGAGAGAACACAAAATTACTCTTTAAAAATAAATAAATAAATAAATAAATAAATAAATAAATAAATAATAAAATAAAATAAAATAAGGAAGGAAATAAGGGGACCCCAGAATATGTATAGAAATAATAATAATTTCCAGAACAAGGGAAGAAATTGGACACAACCAAAGCCATGCCTAGCACAGCAAAAACCTTACTGGAAGGTGAATAACCCTTTCTTTAAAAGGGGACCCCCACAAAACCCATTTACAAAAAATCAATCTGGAAATTCATTCAATAAAACCCAATCCAGAAACCCCTTCCCCACTTACCAATCTAAGAATAACCCATTTCAACAACAACCCAGAAATAATCCATTCAGACAACAGGGAAACTACCAAGGCCCCCGCCCCCAATGGAAGGGCAACCAAGGGGGCATAAGAAGAAACTAACCTCTCTTGCTCTAGCAGACGAGTTTTATAGGGAAAATGATAAGAGGCCATATATTACTTTGAATATAAAACCCCAAGATGATTTAATCTTACCTAAAACATTTTTAATATACACTGGATCCCAAATCACTTTAATGGCCATAGATAATATACCCACAAAATCCTGTGAAAACACAGGATTTCTATTGAAAGAATCACAGGAAATATTATTAAGGCAAATCCAATACACTGTAAAATACTGTACAGAAATAGACAGATTAAAGAATACATTGGGATTCTACAGGAAGAACATTACCAAATAAGGTCATCAATAAATTAGACTCACTTAAAAGCCCCACATCAAAAAAGGAAGCACAACAAGTTGTGGGATTATTTATGTTTTGGAAACAACACATACCATATCTGTCAGACATAGCAAAACCTATATACAAAGTAACTAGAAAAGCAGTAAACTTCCAATGGAATAAAGAACAGAAAGAAGCTTTCCAACAATTAAAACACTACATCCACCTCTTTTCTCAACTACAAAATATACAACCAGGTGACAAGGTAGTTCTAGATATTGCTTTTATATCAGAACATGGTAATTGGGGACTATATAAAAAAGGGAAAGATGACCATAAGCTAATGCCAGTAGGATTCTGGTCCAAGAAATTTCCATACTCTCATTTTAAATACTCATATTTTGAGAAATTGATTTGGACTTTATATGCAGCACTGCTACACACAGAACCTCTGACAGGACAACAGCCAATAACAGTCAGGAGCACCCTGCCTCTTAAGGCATGGTTAAATATGTCAGCGGAAGAGTTGGCAGGTAACCAAATTGAAGAAAAGGTACTCGCGTGGAAGTGGTACATAAACACGCGTTGTATCAGCGGCTCCGGAGAACCAGCCCTCCTCACCGAGGAGGTAAACAAACTTGAGGTGGAGCCACCCACCTGTGCCAACAAGTTTGAACCTATAGAGACATCTATAGGTGTACAGGGGCCAAAATACACCCCTGTCTTTAAAAATGCCTGGTTTACAGACGGATCAGCCCCCGTATCCGGTGACCGCAACACCTGGAGGGCAGCAGCCTTCATTCCCGCGACACAACAAGCTCTGACTGTGTCTGGTGAGTCCAATTCTGCACAACATGCAGAACTTATAGCCGCATATATGGCTATACAGGAAGCAGTGCGGACACAAAAACAAAATATATATATTTACAGACTCTTGGGCAGTATATAATGGCATTATATTATGGTCAGGAAAATGGAAACAAACTAATTGGCAAATTAATGGCAAAGATTTATGGTCTAGAGAATATTGGGAAGAGATATATATTTTATCACAAAAGATAAAAATATATGTAACACATGTCAATGCACATGCTAGTGACAGCTCTAAAACAACACTATACAACAAAATAGTAGATCAACTAGCAAAAGGACTAACACCAGGAAATAACCTCACTATCACTGACAAATCTAAATCTTTAGCAATAACATTAGCATTAAAAAAGGAAGATAACAATTCTTACTCCTTGCCACCAATTCCATCAATTAAATTAAAAAAGGAAGATGGAAAATACAAAATACAACCTCCAGAATTAGAAATGAAATTGACCATACCATTTATCACACAAATACATCAAACATTAGGACACATAGGACAATCAGCACTTATAAACTGGTTTCTAAAAAGAAACATAAAAGCCCCAATCAGAGACATTAAATCAGCCATAAATGCATGCACTGTTTGCAAAGGAACACACATGTTCCGCACACTTCAGCCACCTAGAATGAATAAACCATATATACCCAACCAACTCTTACAGATAGATTTTATTGGACCTTTAAAAGTACCATATTCACAAAAATATGCATGCACATTAGTGGATGTAAATTCAGGAATCCTTGCTGCCACAGCATCGTCACATCCAGATGCAAATACAACATTACGCTCCCTAAATACCTGGATGATGCATTTTGGCCCGCCACAAATCATAGATCAAGGATCACACTTTACTGCCACATCTGTACAAAAGTTGGCAGCAGAATATGACATAGATTGGAACTTTCACTTATCATACAACCCAACAGCAGCAGGAACAATTGAAAGGCACAATGGACTCCTCAAACATAAAATGCAAACATTATTGATGGATAATAAATATCCATCTTTACAAGTTCTTTTAAATAAAGCATGCCTTTTATTGAATTCTAGACCTAGACAGAACAGACCCTCCCCCCTAGAACAACTATATCTTCCACACATTGAAAATATCAATGAATACCAATTCATCCCTCCACCTAGAACAAATAGGAAAATTCTTTACAAAATCTTAACAAAAAACTCTAAAGATAACTCCTTGTCCTTGCAGGAAATCATAGCTGACAGCGGAGCCTCACTTTACTGGACAGTAAATGATAAGGGAGAACTACAACAAACCAAAATCCAAAACACACAACCAAGATTTTAAATGAACATTATATTATTTATTTATTGTCTTATCTCAGCCATAATCACTCTTACACTCCTCCTGCCACTCATATCATACATTGAACAGAATGTACACAAGAATATTTGCCAGGAGAAACAGCTGTACGTTTTCATGCTCTACTCAGAGACTATATTGCCATAGGAGAACAAGCAATCTATTCTGCTTACAGATACCCAAGCTCACTTCCACCATTAACAACCCCAAATGAATTATTCAATATAATTTGCATATGAGACTTAAATGCAGAATATTTGACACCACCTTGGAACTATATCCCTGCAATCTCTCAGAGAGAACTTGAAGACAGAGAAAGATGGGAACATATGATGGAACTAGATGGCCCAGAGGAATTTTCCACTGGACATTGATTTTACTCTTTACTAATATTCTTGTTAATGATGTTATTTCTAGTGCTTCTAGCACTACAACTACTTTTAGTACTTCTACTAATGCTGATATTACTCCTGAAGTGCCTGCTACTGCTTTACCTATTACTACTTTTCCTACTACTATTACTACTACTAATACTGGCAAGCCAGATACCATAAAACCAGCTATAGCCCATAAATTATCCATACAACTAACTAAACCAAACAAACATTATGTTTTCCACCACCCAGTCACACTTACAGCAAATAACTCAATCTTTTCACTAACTATAGGTGATTTTTCTTTCAATACTTCTTTACAATATTACTCCACATACAAGATGTGTCCATCATATTACCACCCAGATTTTTGCCAACTTAAAATATTGAATTATGTACAAAATTCTATGAGAACATATGGTCACACTCAATTGAAAGAATGCATTTCCCAACAATGGTTTCAGGACTCTCTGTCTCTGAGATCAGTTTCCATTATAGATGTCCAATCAAGAGATCCTCCCACAACAACTTATCATATAACTACTGATACCCTTATAACTCTCAATTCCAAATTTATAAACATAGTTCAAAATGTAGATCCATATTTAAATATAGAAAATAATTCATGCATTCAGAGAGCACTAATTAATGTAGTTCCATTTCAAGAACATCTCATGCATTTTTGGTATACAGGAGAACTAGGAGATGAATTTGAGGATTATGATGAATATGATAAATATGAGGAGATGATGAACACAACAGAGGCATCCATACCTACACTCACAACAGAAACACCCATATCAACCTATTTTAACAGACAACCATTCTTTTCACCACCCACCACAAACCCAACCCTACCAGAAGGCTTTCCTATCTCACCATATTATAACATGACACACATTGTAAAAGAAAATGACATAACTTATTATCAATATTATTTAACAGGCTTTCCAAATTTTCCAACATTTGGCAACTTTTGTGTAGGCATTAAATGTCACATGTCAAAGTCTGAATATGGCCCTGTGATGATAACCTTTTTAACTGATGCCATCACACCAGAAGAATATTTAGCTCATGATAACAACTACTGGCCATTTAGACACATACCTCAGATGATGATAGACCTCATTAGTCCTATCAATTTTGACTCTGGTGAAACTATGCATAAACTTTGGAATTCACCTATGTTTGGCACCATATATCAAATTTGCTTTCCAGCAGCTATATCTAATAATTCCCTTCATATTAATACCACTGGGACAAACTTTACTCATTTTTATACCAAACTAGAACCAGCTATATATTGTGTTGACCCCAACAAGAAATTGGCCAAATCTGTTCTAAATCTATTACAAAGACTAACCCCCAATATGCTATATCCAAATTCTTACAAACTAAGATCACAGCAATTTCTAGGATTCTGGAATATAAATTATACCACCCTTTACTACCCAGATATAATTACACATACCTTTACAGAAATCCCACAAGGAGAACAATTTGTCATGAATTCAACCCACATTTGTTCTAATACCATAGCCATTGGTAAAATTAACCCATCAATTATGCCCTCCTATAACTGCTCTATATTATCCACAAAAAATGACAATGTCTATAACGGATTGGTTGCAGTCTAAAAGATACATACTAGAACAAGCTAATTCCTTAGCAAATTTAACTATGTTTTTCTCTAACTACACACAGAAATTTTTTCCTTTATTCATGTTTAATTCCTCTACAACATCATATCTATTAGATTGCTCCCCAAGTGTCACAGAAATGCTCACCTATGCAATTATTCCTAAACATGATCAACAAGCACGACAACCTACATTTTTAAACCACCCATACTCATATGGACCATTCCCCATTATAAGCTATAGAAATTTTACATTTAGCTACACCTCTACAAACATTCTTTCAAATCTTACCACAGGCCAACAACACCAAACAACCTATACAGTTCTTTATCCCAACTCAACATTAAGACCTACGCCTATACCACTAAATCACTCACATTTTGCTTACAGAGGATATGACCCACTCATTAGTTTACATTATAATATTTCTTATGGACTAAAACCTACTTCTTGGTTTACAACCTTTGGAGCCTATATTAATCCCTCAAAAGCAAAACGTATAGCTGGATCCTTCACTACTGGTTTTCAATCATATATGCTACATTACTTAGACGGCGGATGGAAAAAATTATTCCTCCACCACCATTCACCCATGACTAATCATTCTCTTCTACTCTTCACTGATTTCTACTATATACCTAATATTGCTGATAAATGTTATAATAACCTATTAGAACCATGCAAAGAGGTTGCTACAATTCTACGACATGCTTAAGAACCTTACATTTCTCACCTGTCTATTCTTATGGCATTACAAAACCTGCACCTAAACTTCTTGAGGCCCAATCAGTAATTACACAAATCAATAACCCAGGTAGACTAATTTTCCAACCACAGATTCAGAGAACTACCATATACTTCTCACCAGATGATTTTCTAGCTTCCTCATTAGTCAAAGCTTGTGCAGATGTAGAACCCCCAATTCCAATCAGAAATGCACCATTCCCTCAAAAATTTAGACAACATTCAGGAAGGAAACTCTTACAACTAGACGCAGCTTCCTTTGCATTGGCATCAATCGCAGCATCTGTATCTATAGCAAATTCAGTTAAAATTAATCAATTAACTAATGCTTTAAATAAATACTTCCACCATACAACCGAATTTGAAACTAAAACATTAGAACTCATCTCTAAATCATTTGACAGTGCCTATCAACTGGCAGCACAAACCCATCAGCAAGTTATGCTCTTATCAGACATAGTTAAGGAACAGGATCACTATATGCACACATTACATCAAGACATAGAGGACATTAATCAAAGATTCCAAAAATACCAATTTAGACAACAATGTCAACTTATACAAAATTCCCTAACACAAGCCCAACGAGACCTTTTGTCTCTCATTGTCAGGGGACAAGGACTGAACCCATTGTGGAATGATGCAATAGCTGCAATTGACTTTACAAAACCTATAGGATGCTCCTACTCAGACTGTGAACTTTCAATACTCACAGCAGTAGGAGGAGAAAACTTAGTGGCATATCCTACATTGAATATACCAATACACATGAACAATAATGAATATGCAATGCCTAATGGAGACATGCTATATGTGGAACCTTATTTCTTCTTAAAATCTTCACTAATACAATTCACTCCAAATATCTTCATTGCATTCCAACCACTATCTGTAGATACATTTCCTGTATCACTTCTTCCACATGACCCAAGACCACTCATGTATAATATAGGCAGACACAACTTTGTCGCCTGCTTTACAAATATCTCTGTATATGATCACACAATAAGGAAGAACGTGAACAACTCCTTCCCTAATTCTTGTCACTTAATCACTAATGCTATGAACATCACCTTTAATAATAAAATATATTATTCATTCTTTGACACCAAAACCTCTCTATACTTCTCACCCTCTTTACCCTTATACCAACGCTTGCAAGAAAAACATTATACTGCACCTCCGACTCTTAATGAATCTTTTAACAAGCTTAGCTCTTTAGAACCCCTTGTAAAAGATACTATGAAGACCTTGAAGTCACAAGCTGAACAACTACATCACTTAGCCTACATCCCAAACGCCGAAACCATCACAACCTTGGAAGACTTGAAAAAACTACACCGTAATTGCAAGACAGCGGACACTCTCCTATCCTTATGGAGGACCGTCCCCTGCACTCCTGATTGGAATTTCATCAACCCCATCGCATGGATTCAGCATGGACTCTCTTCATTTGAAGCTACATGGACTTTAATTAAGGAGATATTATTTGCATTGGCTATTATTTTCCTCTTTTGTTTATTTGTTAAGATTGCTAAAATCATTATATGCCTTATCCCCAATAAAATAAAAAATAATTGATTCCCTTGGGGTAAACCCTTCAGGAATCACTGGGTGGAATGTTATAGTAATAGTGATAAGAATAATATAGAATAAGTATCAAAATGTGGAATTACAGTGTGATATTAAAATATGATGTTAAAAAGTATTGAATGTAATGAAAACAGGTTGATTAAACACCCCTGAGTGGCCTGTATGTAGAAAAAAAAGTAAAGTGATCGGTTCCCCATATGTAAAACCAGATATGCAAGGCTCCTGGCACCCGCTGATAAGACAAACACTGAAGACGCCCATCTAGGCACATAAAAAGAGGAAGCACAAGAGGAAGATCAGAGAGGCCTGCTCTGCTCCTCCACAGACGGTCACTCTCCACCCCCCTTTCTGCATCTGCCCAAGCTCTGCCGTGGACCATGAGTCCAAACAATGAGCCGGAAAGTGAGGCCTCAAGCAAGACTCTGAGCCGCAGCTGCAACGTCCAAAGTCCAGTGTGTGTGTCTGTTGGCGTGGATCCCCAGGTGGCCTGCCTAGGTCTGGAAACCACCAGGACTCAGGTAAATAAACCGTGTGTGATTCGTGCATTGCATGTCTGTCTCCTGTGTAATTTATACTCGGTCAATATTAAGTAAGTACCTTGGGTTGTACGTGTCAGTTTAGAGACTGGCTGAGGCACCCTTGGTCACCTGTGCTTACATCCCTGAAGGAGAAATTGGGACAAGCACTGAGAATTTACAACTCCAGACTAGGGAAATATTTAGAAATGTGCTTCACACACTAGGAATACATATTCCAATAGACTGAATATCTGAACAGCACAATTTTGTCATTGGGAAATCTTGTTCAAACCGCTGAGAACCGAGTGTGACACTGTTTACATTTATTTTTCCGTCAAAAGGAGTTGGAGTTTTCGGGAAAAGGAGTTGGTGAAACACTGAAAAATTCATTTTCCTAGAGCTATAGAATAGTATGAAAGTATTGAGAACACTATGAAATAAAAATGTTAGTTAGGCTAGGGTTCCAAGTAGTGTTTTAAAGTACCTTTTAAAAGCTGTTATGACACCCGTGTTAAAATGAAAACTCTCAGAGCTCAATACAACAGAACAGGGGGATGTCTCAGAGTGTCTCTAGAACTCTTGGAATACGTTTTAGAACATGAACATCTCTACTGAATTTTGAAATACTAAGAATTTGTATCCAAAGCGCTGTGAAAAGTAGGGTAGACTTTCAAGTGGTAATAATGGTTAAAGTATGGTATATATGTAAAAAACGCTGTTTCACCCATTTGGAATTCACAATGAAGGAGCTTGAGACACTGGAAGAGAGAGACTCCAACTCAGGCAATTCACAATGAAAACCTAGGTTAATATCTAAGAAAGTGTTTCAAACACTAGAAATATGTGAATAAAGGGCCTTAATATCTGTCACACATTGATTCCTGACAAGCAAATCGTGTGCAAAGAACATAGAACCGAGTTGGATGCTGTTTACCGTTATAATTAAGAGACAATGAGTTGGCGTTTTTGAAAGAGGCCTGGTTAGGCCATTAATCAGGAAATGGTGACGTCACCAAGGGGGAGGGGCCACGAGGGAAGGTTTAATTGATACCAGGAGATAATGATTTAGCCTGGGGCCCAGCTGGGAGTGATGATGTCATCGAGGTTAGTTCTGGTGTTAGGGTTAGAGAATTGGGGTCTGGACAGGGTTAGGGATAGGATAAGGGTTCGGGCTAGGTAGGGTTCAGGCTCAGGTTAGGGCTAGGTTTAGGGTTAGGGTTAGAGGGTTAGGGACAGGGTTAAGGTCACGGTGCTGTAAGGTTGGGTATTCACAATGAATGAGCTTCAACCACTGGACAAATTGGAGTGTAGCACTGAGAATTTACAACTCCAGACTAGGGAAATATTTAGAAATGTGCTTCACACACTTGGAATACATATTCCAATAGACTGTATATCTGAACAGCACAATTTTGTCACTGGGAAATCTTGTTCAAACCGCTGAGAACCGAGTGTGACACTGTTTACATTTATTTTTCCCGTCAAAAGGAGTTGGCGTTTTCGGGAAAAGGAGTTGGTGAAACTGAAAAATTCATTTTCCTAGAACTATAGAATAGTATGAAAGTATTGAGAACACTATGAAATCAAAATGTTAGTTAGGCTAGTGTTCCAAGTAGTGTTTTAAAGTACCTTTAAAAAGCCGGTATGACACCAGTGTTAAAATGAAAACTCTCAGAGCTCAAAACAACAGAACAGGGGGATGTCTCAGAGTGTCTCTAGAACTCTTGGAATACGTTTTAGAAAACAAACATCTCTACTGAATTTTGAAATACTGAGAATTTGTATCCAAAGCGCTGTGAAAAGTAGGGTAGACTTTCAAGTGGTAATAATGGTTAAAATATGGTATATTTGTAAAAAACGCTGTTTCACCAAATTGGAATTCACAATGAAGGAGCTTGAGACACTGGAAGAGAGAGACTCCAACTCGGGCAATTCACAATGAAAACCTAGGATAATATCTAAGAAAGTGTTTCAAACACTAGAAATACGTGAATAAAGGGCCTTAATATCTGTCACACATTGTTTCCTGACAAGCAAATTGTGTTCAAAGAACATAGAACCGAGTTGGATGCTATTTACATTGGCAATTAAGAGACAATTAGTTGGCGTTTTGAAACAGGCCTGGTTAGGCCATTAAACAGGAAGTGATTATGTCACTAAGGGGGAGGGGCCATGAGGGCAGGTTTAATTATCCCAGGAGATAATGATTTAGCAGGGGGCCCAGCTAGGAGTGATGACATCATCGAGGTTAGTTCTGGTGTTAGGGTTAGAGAATTGGGGTTCAGGCTCAGGTTAGGGCTAGGTTTAGCATTAGGGTTAGAGGGTTAGGGACAGGGTTAAGGTCACGGTGCTGTAAGGTTGGGTATTCACAATGAATGAGCTTCAACCACTGGACAAATTGGAGTGTAGCACTGTTATAGTAATAGTGATAAGAATAATATATAATAAGTATCAAAATGTGGAATTACAGTGTGATATTAAAATATGATGTTAAAAAATATTGAATGTAATGTAAACAGGTTGATTAAACACCCCTGAGTGGCCTGTATTTAGAAAAAAAAAAAGTAAAGTGATCTGTTCCACATATGTAAAACCAGATATGCAAGGCTCCTTGGACCCGCTGATAAGACACACTGAATACGCCCATCTAGGCACATAAAAAGAGGAAGCACCAGAGGAAGATTAGAGAGGCCTGCTCTGCTCCTCCACAGACGGTCACTCTCCACCCCCCTTTCTGCATCTGCCCAAGCTCTGCCGTGGACCGTGAGTCCAAACAGTGAGCCGGAAAGTGAGGCCTCAAGCAAGACGCCGAGCCGCAGCTGCAATTTCCAAAGTCCAGTGTGTGTGTCTGTCGGCCCGGATCCCCGGGTGGCCTGCCGAGGTCTGGAAACCACCAGGACTCTGGTAAATAAACTGTGTGTGATTCGTGCATTGCATGTCTGTCTCCTGTGTAATTTATGCTCGGTCAATATTAAGTAAGTACCTTGGGTTGTACGTGTCAGTTTAGAAACTGGCTGAGGCACCCTTGGTCACCTGTGCTTACGTCCCTGAAGGAGAAATTGGGACAATTGGCGTAGTCGGCAGTTGCTAAATTAAAATTGGACATTAAGGGGGTAAGTGAAACCAAATTTCCTAAATTAATTTTTCTAAATTGCTCCGGGCACAGCGGAGATCAATTTGAATAAGAGAGAAAAGGGGAAGCTTCTAGCCAAATCTGACGTCAAGTGTTGGGCCTGCTAAGAGCAGATAATGTCGTCCACCCAAACCCGAAAGTAATCAGGCATAGAGAACCGATCGGTGTCACTTCTGAAAAACCTTGAGCTTGCTTCAAACTAAAAGTTGTCCACCATAAGGGCACGCCCAGGAGAGGCTGACTCCCAAAGGCAAACGCCGGAAGGTCCTAGCAGTTTCTCTGCCCAAGGGGAGCCATGCAGAAGGGTTATATCTGCAACCGTTTACGCAAGCAAGGGGCTGTGGAGGCAGCCAAGAGGAAGGACACGCGAAAGGGGAAACTAGGCTTGAGAAATCGGTGGAGGGACCCAAGTTGGCGGATTATACCAACCGACAGCTTACGTAGGCAGCACAACCGTGGCATAAACGGGACGGAGGAATTGTGGCTGGAAGGAATAATTCTCTCATTGCAAATTACGGAAAGAAAGAGGAATATATATATATATAAATATAGATTTTATAAATGAATGGCAGAGCATAAATTACAAAACAGGATCCTGAATTTCTTAAGAAAGGCTCACAATTATCTCTTTCTTTGCAATATATACCTGACTGAAGTCCAGAGGGAAACTTCCCCTTGTGCCATCTATCCCTTTGGGAGAGCAGGTCCTAAAATAATAATTTGTCCGGACTGCCTTCAAGATAGGAAGGAAGATTAAAATGGAATAACTCAGAAGCTTCTAGCAGAAACTAAGGAGGAATAAAGAACGACTAGCTAACATACCGGCCAAAAGTAAATGGTGCACCCTAGAGGACAGCCTCAGGGAGAAATGCAAGGTCAGATACACTCCCAGATTGGGAGAGAAAGTAATCAATAACCCTGATACATTGATACCAGTAATTCAAAGGGCTTCACCTGAAGAGGTGATCCCAATACTTCTACATACAATTCATAATCTTCAGGAAGATAATGATAAAGGCAAAAGATTAGCACAAAAGGTGATAGGACAATATTCTAGCAAGCCAGCCATAGTAAGAAAAAAGGTGGTGAGGAAGGAAGGAACAGAAGGTGAAGGAGAGACAGTAGAATTTTCCTCCTTCACCACACAAGAAATGAATTAACTTAGAGGCCTATTAATAAAGGGAGAACTGACAGACATTGATTGGTTGCTACATCTGTATGAGAAGAGAGGCCACACCGTTATGATCAGTGCAGATGAATTATCACAAGTAATTGATGCAATAGAACACCCAAAACTAAGAGAACAACTACTAAAAGACATAGAACAGCAAGGAAGACAGGCACTGGCGTCTATATGGCACTGGGTGTCTAAGGCTTGGAAAAAGTCTTTTCCCCATATAGATTTCTCCTCATCACAATTTTCAAAACCATGGAATAATATAGGCCAGCTCCAACATCAATTGAGGAAATTAACTATCCTTAATGGAATATACCATGGAGATAATCCCTGGGAAGCCACTAATGTGGATGGCATCATAAGCTGTCTAATTAAAAATGCACCCGAGGGATATAAAATACAAATGCAAAATTTATTAGCAGGGTCAAGAACCCCAAATGAGATTAAGGAAAAAATCACCCTCCATCAGGACATGATTACAGATAAAAAATTCACCTTTGTAGCAAAGGAGGAGAGAACACAAAATTACTCTTTAAAAATAAATAAATAAATAAATAAATAAATAAATAAATAAATAAATAATAAAATAAAATAAAATAAGGAAGGAAATAAGGGGACCCCAGAATATGTATAGAAATAATAATAATTTCCAGAACAAGGGAAGAAATTGGACACAACCAAAGCCATGCCTAGCACAGCAAAAACCTTACTGGAAGGTGAATAACCCTTTCTTTAAAAGGGGACCCCCACAAAACCCATTTACAAAAAATCAATCTGGAAATTCATTCAATAAAACCCAATCCAGAAACCCCTTCCCCACTTACCAATCTAAGAATAACCCATTTCAACAACAACCCCGAAATAATCCATTCAGACAACAGGGAAACTACCAAGGCCCCCGCCCCCAATGGAAGGGCAACCAAGGGGGCATAAGAAGAAACTAACCTCTCTTGCTCTAGCAGACGAGTTTTATAGGGAAAATGATAAGAGGCCATATATTACTTTGAATATAAAACCCCAAGATGATTTAATCTTACCTAAAACATTTTTAATATACACTGGATCCCAAATCACTTTAATGGCCATAGATAATATACCCACAAAATCCTGTGAAAACACAGGATTTCTATTGAAAGAATCACAGGAAATATTATTAAGGCAAATCCAATACACTGTAAAATACTGTACAGAAATAGACAGATTAAAGAATACATTGGGATTCTACAGGAAGAACATTACCAAATAAGGTCATCAATAAATTAGACTCACTTAAAAGCCCCACATCAAAAAAGGAAGCACAACAAGTTGTGGGATTATTTATGTTTTGGAAACAACACATACCATATCTGTCAGACATAGCAAAACCTATATACAAAGTAACTAGAAAAGCAGTAAACTTCCAATGGAATAAAGAACAGAAAGAAGCTTTCCAACAATTAAAACACTACATCCACCTCTTTTCTCAACTACAAAATATACAACCAGGTGACAAGGTAGTTCTAGATATTGCTTTTATATCAGAACATGGTAATTGGGGACTATATAAAAAAGGGAAAGATGACCATAAGCTAATGCCAGTAGGATTCTGGTCCAAGAAATTTCCATACTCTCATTTTAAATACTCATATTTTGAGAAATTGATTTGGACTTTATATGCAGCACTGCTACACACAGAACCTCTGACAGGACAACAGCCAATAACAGTCAGGAGCACCCTGCCTCTTAAGGCATGGTTAAATATGTCAGCGGAAGAGTTGGCAGGTAACCAAATTGAAGAAAAGGTACTCGCGTGGAAGTGGTACATAAACACGCGTTGTATCAGCGGCTCCGGAGAACCAGCCCTCCTCACCGAGGAGGTAAACAAACTTGAGGTGGAGCCACCCACCTGTGCCAACAAGTTTGAACCTATAGAGACATCTATAGGTGTACAGGGGCCAAAATACACCCCTGTCTTTAAAAATGCCTGGTTTACAGACGGATCAGCCCCCGTATCCGGTGACCGCAACACCTGGAGGGCAGCAGCCTTCATTCCCGCGACACAACAAGCTCTGACTGTGTCTGGTGAGTCCAATTCTGCACAACATGCAGAACTTATAGCCGCATATATGGCTATACAGGAAGCAGTGCGGACACAAAAACAAAATATATATATTTACAGACTCTTGGGCAGTATATAATGGCATTATATTATGGTCAGGAAAATGGAAACAAACTAATTGGCAAATTAATGGCAAAGATTTATGGTCTAGAGAATATTGGGAAGAGATATATATTTTATCACAAAAGATAAAAATATATGTAACACATGTCAATGCACATGCTAGTGACAGCTCTAAAACAACACTATACAACAAAATAGTAGATCAACTAGCAAAAGGACTAACACCAGGAAATAACCTCACTATCACTGACAAATCTAAATCTTTAGCAATAACATTAGCATTAAAAAAGGAAGATAACAATTCTTACTCCTTGCCACCAATTCCATCAATTAAATTAAAAAAGGAAGATGGAAAATACAAAATACAACCTCCAGAATTAGAAATGAAATTGACCATACCATTTATCACACAAATACATCAAACATTAGGACACATAGGACAATCAGCACTTATAAACTGGTTTCTAAAAAGAAACATAAAAGCCCCAATCAGAGACATTAAATCAGCCATAAATGCATGCACTGTTTGCAAAGGAACACACATGTTCCGCACACTTCAGCCACCTAGAATGAATAAACCATATATACCCAACCAACTCTTACAGATAGATTTTATTGGACCTTTAAAAGTACCATATTCACAAAAATATGCATGCACATTAGTGGATGTAAATTCAGGAATCCTTGCTGCCACAGCATCGTCACATCCAGATGCAAATACAACATTACGCTCCCTAAATACCTGGATGATGCATTTTGGCCCGCCACAAATCATAGATCAAGGATCACACTTTACTGCCACATCTGTACAAAAGTTGGCAGCAGAATATGACATAGATTGGAACTTTCACTTATCATACAACCCAACAGCAGCAGGAACAATTGAAAGGCACAATGGACTCCTCAAACATAAAATGCAAACATTATTGATGGATAATAAATATCCATCTTTACAAGTTCTTTTAAATAAAGCATGCCTTTTATTGAATTCTAGACCTAGACAGAACAGACCCTCCCCCCTAGAACAACTATATCTTCCACACATTGAAAATATCAATGAATACCAATTCATCCCTCCACCTAGAACAAATAGGAAAATTCTTTACAAAATCTTAACAAAAAACTCTAAAGATAACTCCTTGTCCTTGCAGGAAATCATAGCTGACAGCGGAGCCTCACTTTACTGGACAGTAAATGATAAGGGAGAACTACAACAAACCAAAATCCAAAACACACAACCAAGATTTTAAATGAACATTATATTATTTATTTATTGTCTTATCTCAGCCATAATCACTCTTACACTCCTCCTGCCACTCATATCATACATTGAACAGAATGTACACAAGAATATTTGCCAGGAGAAACAGCTGTACGTTTTCATGCTCTACTCAGAGACTATATTGCCATAGGAGAACAAGCAATCTATTCTGCTTACAGATACCCAAGCTCACTTCCACCATTAACAACCCCAAATGAATTATTCAATATAATTTGCATATGAGACTTAAATGCAGAATATTTGACACCACCTTGGAACTATATCCCTGCAATCTCTCAGAGAGAACTTGAAGACAGAGAAAGATGGGAACATATGATGGAACTAGATGGCCCAGAGGAATTTTCCACTGGACATTGATTTTACTCTTTACTAATATTCTTGTTAATGATGTTATTTCTAGTGCTTCTAGCACTACAACTACTTTTAGTACTTCTACTAATGCTGATATTACTCCTGAAGTGCCTGCTACTGCTTTACCTATTACTACTTTTCCTACTACTATTACTACTACTAATACTGGCAAGCCAGATACCATAAAACCAGCTATAGCCCATAAATTATCCATACAACTAACTAAACCAAACAAACATTATGTTTTCCACCACCCAGTCACACTTACAGCAAATAACTCAATCTTTTCACTAACTATAGGTGATTTTTCTTTCAATACTTCTTTACAATATTACTCCACATACAAGATGTGTCCATCATATTACCACCCAGATTTTTGCCAACTTAAAATATTGAATTATGTACAAAATTCTATGAGAACATATGGTCACACTCAATTGAAAGAATGCATTTCCCAACAATGGTTTCAGGACTCTCTGTCTCTGAGATCAGTTTCCATTATAGATGTCCAATCAAGAGATCCTCCCACAACAACTTATCATATAACTACTGATACCCTTATAACTCTCAATTCCAAATTTATAAACATAGTTCAAAATGTAGATCCATATTTAAATATAGAAAATAATTCATGCATTCAGAGAGCACTAATTAATGTAGTTCCATTTCAAGAACATCTCATGCATTTTTGGTATACAGGAGAACTAGGAGATGAATTTGAGGATTATGATGAATATGATAAATATGAGGAGATGATGAACACAACAGAGGCATCCATACCTACACTCACAACAGAAACACCCATATCAACCTATTTTAACAGACAACCATTCTTTTCACCACCCACCACAAACCCAACCCTACCAGAAGGCTTTCCTATCTCACCATATTATAACATGACACACATTGTAAAAGAAAATGACATAACTTATTATCAATATTATTTAACAGGCTTTCCAAATTTTCCAACATTTGGCAACTTTTGTGTAGGCATTAAATGTCACATGTCAAAGTCTGAATATGGCCCTGTGATGATAACCTTTTTAACTGATGCCATCACACCAGAAGAATATTTAGCTCATGATAACAACTACTGGCCATTTAGACACATACCTCAGATGATGATAGACCTCATTAGTCCTATCAATTTTGACTCTGGTGAAACTATGCATAAACTTTGGAATTCACCTATGTTTGGCACCATATATCAAATTTGCTTTCCAGCAGCTATATCTAATAATTCCCTTCATATTAATACCACTGGGACAAACTTTACTCATTTTTATACCAAACTAGAACCAGCTATATATTGTGTTGACCCCAACAAGAAATTGGCCAAATCTGTTCTAAATCTATTACAAAGACTAACCCCCAATATGCTATATCCAAATTCTTACAAACTAAGATCACAGCAATTTCTAGGATTCTGGAATATAAATTATACCACCCTTTACTACCCAGATATAATTACACATACCTTTACAGAAATCCCACAAGGAGAACAATTTGTCATGAATTCAACCCACATTTGTTCTAATACCATAGCCATTGGTAAAATTAACCCATCAATTATGCCCTCCTATAACTGCTCTATATTATCCACAAAAAATGACAATGTCTATAACGGATTGGTTGCAGTCTAAAAGATACATACTAGAACAAGCTAATTCCTTAGCAAATTTAACTATGTTTTTCTCTAACTACACACAGAAATTTTTTCCTTTATTCATGTTTAATTCCTCTACAACATCATATCTATTAGATTGCTCCCCAAGTGTCACAGAAATGCTCACCTATGCAATTATTCCTAAACATGATCAACAAGCACGACAACCTACATTTTTAAACCACCCATACTCATATGGACCATTCCCCATTATAAGCTATAGAAATTTTACATTTAGCTACACCTCTACAAACATTCTTTCAAATCTTACCACAGGCCAACAACACCAAACAACCTATACAGTTCTTTATCCCAACTCAACATTAAGACCTACGCCTATACCACTAAATCACTCACATTTTGCTTACAGAGGATATGACCCACTCATTAGTTTACATTATAATATTTCTTATGGACTAAAACCTACTTCTTGGTTTACAACCTTTGGAGCCTATATTAATCCCTCAAAAGCAAAACGTATAGCTGGATCCTTCACTACTGGTTTTCAATCATATATGCTACATTACTTAGACGGCGGATGGAAAAAATTATTCCTCCACCACCATTCACCCATGACTAATCATTCTCTTCTACTCTTCACTGATTTCTACTATATACCTAATATTGCTGATAAATGTTATAATAACCTATTAGAACCATGCAAAGAGGTTGCTACAATTCTACGACATGCTTAAGAACCTTACATTTCTCACCTGTCTATTCTTATGGCATTACAAAACCTGCACCTAAACTTCTTGAGGCCCAATCAGTAATTACACAAATCAATAACCCAGGTAGACTAATTTTCCAACCACAGATTCAGAGAACTACCATATACTTCTCACCAGATGATTTTCTAGCTTCCTCATTAGTCAAAGCTTGTGCAGATGTAGAACCCCCAATTCCAATCAGAAATGCACCATTCCCTCAAAAATTTAGACAACATTCAGGAAGGAAACTCTTACAACTAGACGCAGCTTCCTTTGCATTGGCATCAATCGCAGCATCTGTATCTATAGCAAATTCAGTTAAAATTAATCAATTAACTAATGCTTTAAATAAATACTTCCACCATACAACCGAATTTGAAACTAAAACATTAGAACTCATCTCTAAATCATTTGACAGTGCCTATCAACTGGCAGCACAAACCCATCAGCAAGTTATGCTCTTATCAGACATAGTTAAGGAACAGGATCACTATATGCACACATTACATCAAGACATAGAGGACATTAATCAAAGATTCCAAAAATACCAATTTAGACAACAATGTCAACTTATACAAAATTCCCTAACACAAGCCCAACGAGACCTTTTGTCTCTCATTGTCAGGGGACAAGGACTGAACCCATTGTGGAATGATGCAATAGCTGCAATTGACTTTACAAAACCTATAGGATGCTCCTACTCAGACTGTGAACTTTCAATACTCACAGCAGTAGGAGGAGAAAACTTAGTGGCATATCCTACATTGAATATACCAATACACATGAACAATAATGAATATGCAATGCCTAATGGAGACATGCTATATGTGGAACCTTATTTCTTCTTAAAATCTTCACTAATACAATTCACTCCAAATATCTTCATTGCATTCCAACCACTATCTGTAGATACATTTCCTGTATCACTTCTTCCACATGACCCAAGACCACTCATGTATAATATAGGCAGACACAACTTTGTCGCCTGCTTTACAAATATCTCTGTATATGATCACACAATAAGGAAGAACGTGAACAACTCCTTCCCTAATTCTTGTCACTTAATCACTAATGCTATGAACATCACCTTTAATAATAAAATATATTATTCATTCTTTGACACCAAAACCTCTCTATACTTCTCACCCTCTTTACCCTTATACCAACGCTTGCAAGAAAAACATTATACTGCACCTCCGACTCTTAATGAATCTTTTAACAAGCTTAGCTCTTTAGAACCCCTTGTAAAAGATACTATGAAGACCTTGAAGTCACAAGCTGAACAACTACATCACTTAGCCTACATCCCAAACGCCGAAACCATCACAACCTTGGAAGACTTGAAAAAACTACACCGTAATTGCAAGACAGCGGACACTCTCCTATCCTTATGGAGGACCGTCCCCTGCACTCCTGATTGGAATTTCATCAACCCCATCGCATGGATTCAGCATGGACTCTCTTCATTTGAAGCTACATGGACTTTAATTAAGGAGATATTATTTGCATTGGCTATTATTTTCCTCTTTTGTTTATTTGTTAAGATTGCTAAAATCATTATATGCCTTATCCCCAATAAAATAAAAAATAATTGATTCCCTTGGGGTAAACCCTTCAGGAATCACTGGGTGGAATGTTATAGTAATAGTGATAAGAATAATATAGAATAAGTATCAAAATGTGGAATTACAGTGTGATATTAAAATATGATGTTAAAAAGTATTGAATGTAATGAAAACAGGTTGATTAAACACCCCTGAGTGGCCTGTATGTAGAAAAAAAAGTAAAGTGATCGGTTCCCCATATGTAAAACCAGATATGCAAGGCTCCTGGCACCCGCTGATAAGACAAACACTGAAGACGCCCATCTAGGCACATAAAAAGAGGAAGCACAAGAGGAAGATCAGAGAGGCCTGCTCTGCTCCTCCACAGACGGTCACTCTCCACCCCCCTTTCTGCATCTGCCCAAGCTCTGCCGTGGACCATGAGTCCAAACAATGAGCCGGAAAGTGAGGCCTCAAGCAAGACTCTGAGCCGCAGCTGCAACGTCCAAAGTCCAGTGTGTGTGTCTGTTGGCGTGGATCCCCAGGTGGCCTGCCTAGGTCTGGAAACCACCAGGACTCAGGTAAATAAACCGTGTGTGATTCGTGCATTGCATGTCTGTCTCCTGTGTAATTTATACTCGGTCAATATTAAGTAAGTACCTTGGGTTGTACGTGTCAGTTTAGAGACTGGCTGAGGCACCCTTGGTCACCTGTGCTTACATCCCTGAAGGAGAAATTGGGACAAGCACTGAGAATTTACAACTCCAGACTAGGGAAATATTTAGAAATGTGCTTCACACACTAGGAATACATATTCCAATAGACTGAATATCTGAACAGCACAATTTTGTCATTGGGAAATCTTGTTCAAACCGCTGAGAACCGAGTGTGACACTGTTTACATTTATTTTTCCGTCAAAAGGAGTTGGAGTTTTCGGGAAAAGGAGTTGGTGAAACACTGAAAAATTCATTTTCCTAGAGCTATAGAATAGTATGAAAGTATTGAGAACACTATGAAATAAAAATGTTAGTTAGGCTAGGGTTCCAAGTAGTGTTTTAAAGTACCTTTTAAAAGCTGTTATGACACCCGTGTTAAAATGAAAACTCTCAGAGCTCAATACAACAGAACAGGGGGATGTCTCAGAGTGTCTCTAGAACTCTTGGAATACGTTTTAGAACATGAACATCTCTACTGAATTTTGAAATACTAAGAATTTGTATCCAAAGCGCTGTGAAAAGTAGGGTAGACTTTCAAGTGGTAATAATGGTTAAAGTATGGTATATATGTAAAAAACGCTGTTTCACCCATTTGGAATTCACAATGAAGGAGCTTGAGACACTGGAAGAGAGAGACTCCAACTCAGGCAATTCACAATGAAAACCTAGGTTAATATCTAAGAAAGTGTTTCAAACACTAGAAATATGTGAATAAAGGGCCTTAATATCTGTCACACATTGATTCCTGACAAGCAAATCGTGTGCAAAGAACATAGAACCGAGTTGGATGCTGTTTACCGTTATAATTAAGAGACAATGAGTTGGCGTTTTTGAAAGAGGCCTGGTTAGGCCATTAATCAGGAATTGGTGACGTCACCAAGGGGGAGGGGCCACGAGGGAAGGTTTAATTGATACCAGGAGATAATGATTTAGCCTGGGGCCCAGCTGGGAGTGATGATGTCATCGAGGTTAGTTCTGGTGTTAGGGTTAGAGAATTGGGGTCTGGACAGGGTTAGGGATAGGATAAGGGTTCGGGCTAGGTAGGGTTCAGGCTCAGGTTAGGGCTAGGTTTAGGGTTAGGGTTAGAGGGTTAGGGACAGGGTTAAGGTCACGGTGCTGTAAGGTTGGGTATTCACAATGAATGAGCTTCAACCACTGGACAAATTGGAGTGTAGCACTGAGAATTTACAACTCCAGACTAGGGAAATATTTAGAAATGTGCTTCACACACTTGGAATACATATTCCAATAGACTGTATATCTGAACAGCACAATTTTGTCACTGGGAAATCTTGTTCAAACCGCTGAGAACCGAGTGTGACACTGTTTACATTTATTTTTCCCGTCAAAAGGAGTTGGCGTTTTCGGGAAAAGGAGTTGGTGAAACTGAAAAATTCATTTTCCTAGAACTATAGAATAGTATGAAAGTATTGAGAACACTATGAAATCAAAATGTTAGTTAGGCTAGTGTTCCAAGTAGTGTTTTAAAGTACCTTTAAAAAGCCGGTATGACACCAGTGTTAAAATGAAAACTCTCAGAGCTCAAAACAACAGAACAGGGGGATGTCTCAGAGTGTCTCTAGAACTCTTGGAATACGTTTTAGAAAACAAACATCTCTACTGAATTTTGAAATACTGAGAATTTGTATCCAAAGCGCTGTGAAAAGTAGGGTAGACTTTCAAGTGGTAATAATGGTTAAAATATGGTATATTTGTAAAAAACGCTGTTTCACCAAATTGGAATTCACAATGAAGGAGCTTGAGACACTGGAAGAGAGAGACTCCAACTCGGGCAATTCACAATGAAAACCTAGGATAATATCTAAGAAAGTGTTTCAACCACTAGAAATACGTGAATAAAGGGCCTTAATATCTGTCACACATTGTTTCCTGACAAGCAAATTGTGTTCAAAGAACATAGAACCGAGTTGGATGCTATTTACATTGGCAATTAAGAGACAATTAGTTGGCGTTTTGAAACAGGCCTGGTTAGGCCATTAAACAGGAAGTGATTATGTCACTAAGGGGGAGGGGCCATGAGGGCAGGTTTAATTATCCCAGGAGATAATGATTTAGCAGGGGGCCCAGCTAGGAGTGATGACATCATCGAGGTTAGTTCTGGTGTTAGGGTTAGAGAATTGGGGTTCAGGCTCAGGTTAGGGCTAGGTTTAGCATTAGGGTTAGAGGGTTAGGGACAGGGTTAAGGTCACGGTGCTGTAAGGTTGGGTATTCACAATGAATGAGCTTCAACCACTGGACAAATTGGAGTGTAGCACTGTTATAGTAATAGTGATAAGAATAATATATAATAAGTATCAAAATGTGGAATTACAGTGTGATATTAAAATATGATGTTAAAAAATATTGAATGTAATGTAAACAGGTTGATTAAACACCCCTGAGTGGCCTGTATTTAGAAAAAAAAAAAGTAAAGTGATCTGTTCCACATATGTAAAACCAGATATGCAAGGCTCCTTGGACCCGCTGATAAGACACACTGAATACGCCCATCTAGGCACATAAAAAGAGGAAGCACCAGAGGAAGATTAGAGAGGCCTGCTCTGCTCCTCCACAGACGGTCACTCTCCACCCCCCTTTCTGCATCTGCCCAAGCTCTGCCGTGGACCGTGAGTCCAAACAGTGAGCCGGAAAGTGAGGCCTCAAGCAAGACGCCGAGCCGCAGCTGCAATTTCCAAAGTCCAGTGTGTGTGTCTGTCGGCCCGGATCCCCGGGTGGCCTGCCGAGGTCTGGAAACCACCAGGACTCTGGTAAATAAACTGTGTGTGATTCGTGCATTGCATGTCTGTCTCCTGTGTAATTTATGCTCGGTCAATATTAAGTAAGTACCTTGGGTTGTACGTGTCAGTTTAGAAACTGGCTGAGGCACCCTTGGTCACCTGTGCTTACGTCCCTGAAGGAGAAATTGGGACAATTGGCGTAGTCGGCAGTTGCTAAATTAAAATTGGACATTAAGGGGGTAAGTGAAACCAAATTTCCTAAATTAATTTTTCTAAATTGCTCCGGGCACAGCGGAGATCAATTTGAATAAGAGAGAAAAGGGGAAGCTTCTAGCCAAATCTGACGTCAAGTGTTGGGCCTGCTAAGAGCAGATAATGTCGTCCACCCAAACCCGAAAGTAATCAGGCATAGAGAACCGATCGGTGTCACTTCTGAAAAACCTTGAGCTTGCTTCAAACTAAAAGTTGTCCACCATAAGGGCACGCCCAGGAGAGGCTGACTCCCAAAGGCAAACGCCGGAAGGTCCTAGCAGTTTCTCTGCCCAAGGGGAGCCATGCAGAAGGGTTATATCTGCAACCGTTTACGCAAGCAAGGGGCTGTGGAGGCAGCCAAGAGGAAGGACACGCGAAAGGGGAAACTAGGCTTGAGAAATCGGTGGAGGGACCCAAGTTGGCGGATTATACCAACCGACAGCTTACGTAGGCAGCACAACCGTGGCATAAACGGGACGGAGGAATTGTGGCTGGAAGGAATAATTCTCTCATTGCAAATTACGGAAAGAAAGAGGAATATATATATATATAAATATAGATTTTATAAATGAATGGCAGAGCATAAATTACAAAACAGGATCCTGAATTTCTTAAGAAAGGCTCACAATTATCTCTTTCTTTGCAATATATACCTGACTGAAGTCCAGAGGGAAACTTCCCCTTGTGCCATCTATCCCTTTGGGAGAGCAGGTCCTAAAATAATAATTTGTCCGGACTGCCTTCAAGATAGGAAGGAAGATTAAAATGGAATAACTCAGAAGCTTCTAGCAGAAACTAAGGAGGAATAAAGAACGACTAGCTAACATACCGGCCAAAAGTAAATGGTGCACCCTAGAGGACAGCCTCAGGGAGAAATGCAAGGTCAGATACACTCCCAGATTGGGAGAGAAAGTAATCAATAACCCTGATACATTAATACCAGTAATTCAAAGGGCTTCACCTGAAGAGGTGATCCCAATACTTCTACATACAATTCATAATCTTCAGGAAGATAATGATAAAGGCAAAAGATTAGCACAAAAGGTGATAGGACAATATTCTAGCAAGCCAGCCATAGTAAGAAAAAAGGTGGTGAGGAAGGAAGGAACAGAAGGTGAAGGAGAGACAGTAGAATTTTCCTCCTTCACCACACAAGAAATGAATTAACTTAGAGGCCTATTAATAAAGGGAGAACTGACAGACATTGATTGGTTGCTACATCTGTATGAGAAGAGAGGCCACACCGTTATGATCAGTGCAGATGAATTATCACAAGTAATTGATGCAATAGAACACCCAAAACTAAGAGAACAACTACTAAAAGACATAGAACAGCAAGGAAGACAGGCACTGGCGTCTATATGGCACTGGGTGTCTAAGGCTTGGAAAAAGTCTTTTCCCCATATAGATTTCTCCTCATCACAATTTTCAAAACCATGGAATAATATAGGCCAGCTCCAACATCAATTGAGGAAATTAACTATCCTTAATGGAATATACCATGGAGATAATCCCTGGGAAGCCACTAATGTGGATGGCATCATAAGCTGTCTAATTAAAAATGCACCCGAGGGATATAAAATACAAATGCAAAATTTATTAGCAGGGTCAAGAACCCCAAATGAGATTAAGGAAAAAATCACCCTCCATCAGGACATGATTACAGATAAAAAATTCACCTTTGTAGCAAAGGAGGAGAGAACACAAAATTACTCTTTAAAAAAAAAAAAAAAAAAAAAAAATAAATAAATAAATAAATAAATAAATAATAAAATAAAATAAAATAAGGAAGGAAATAAGGGGACCCCAGAATATGTATAGAAATAATAATAATTTCCAGAACAAGGGAAGAAATTGGACACAACCAAAGCCATGCCTAGCACAGCAAAAACCTTACTGGAAGGTGAATAACCCTTTCTTTAAAAGGGGACCCCCACAAAACCCATTTACAAAAAATCAATCTGGAAATTCATTCAATAAAACCCAATCCAGAAACCCCTTCCCCACTTACCAATCTAAGAATAACCCATTTCAACAACAACCCAGAAATAATCCATTCAGACAACAGGGAAACTACCAAGGCCCCCGCCCCCAATGGAAGGGCAACCAAGGGGGCATAAGAAGAAACTAACCTCTCTTGCTCTAGCAGACGAGTTTTATAGGGAAAATGATAAGAGGCCATATATTACTTTGAATATAAAACCCCAAGATGATTTAATCTTACCTAAAACATTTTTAATATACACTGGATCCCAAATCACTTTAATGGCCATAGATAATATACCCACAAAATCCTGTGAAAACACAGGATTTCTATTGAAAGAATCACAGGAAATATTATTAAGGCAAATCCAATACACTGTAAAATACTGTACAGAAATAGACAGATTAAAGAATACATTGGGATTCTACAGGAAGAACATTACCAAATAAGGTCATCAATAAATTAGACTCACTTAAAAGCCCCACATCAAAAAAGGAAGCACAACAAGTTGTGGGATTATTTATGTTTTGGAAACAACACATACCATATCTGTCAGACATAGCAAAACCTATATACAAAGTAACTAGAAAAGCAGTAAACTTCCAATGGAATAAAGAACAGAAAGAAGCTTTCCAACAATTAAAACACTACATCCACCTCTTTTCTCAACTACAAAATATACAACCAGGTGACAAGGTAGTTCTAGATATTGCTTTTATATCAGAACATGGTAATTGGGGACTATATAAAAAAGGGAAAGATGACCATAAGCTAATGCCAGTAGGATTCTGGTCCAAGAAATTTCCATACTCTCATTTTAAATACTCATATTTTGAGAAATTGATTTGGACTTTATATGCAGCACTGCTACACACAGAACCTCTGACAGGACAACAGCCAATAACAGTCAGGAGCACCCTGCCTCTTAAGGCATGGTTAAATATGTCAGCGGAAGAGTTGGCAGGTAACCAAATTGAAGAAAAGGTACTCGCGTGGAAGTGGTACATAAACACGCGTTGTATCAGCGGCTCCGGAGAACCAGCCCTCCTCACCGAGGAGGTAAACAAACTTGAGGTGGAGCCACCCACCTGTGCCAACAAGTTTGAACCTATAGAGACATCTATAGGTGTACAGGGGCCAAAATACACCCCTGTCTTTAAAAATGCCTGGTTTACAGACGGATCAGCCCCCGTATCCGGTGACCGCAACACCTGGAGGGCAGCAGCCTTCATTCCCGCGACACAACAAGCTCTGACTGTGTCTGGTGAGTCCAATTCTGCACAACATGCAGAACTTATAGCCGCATATATGGCTATACAGGAAGCAGTGCGGACACAAAAACAAAATATATATATTTACAGACTCTTGGGCAGTATATAATGGCATTATATTATGGTCAGGAAAATGGAAACAAACTAATTGGCAAATTAATGGCAAAGATTTATGGTCTAGAGAATATTGGGAAGAGATATATATTTTATCACAAAAGATAAAAATATATGTAACACATGTCAATGCACATGCTAGTGACAGCTCTAAAACAACACTATACAACAAAATAGTAGATCAACTAGCAAAAGGACTAACACCAGGAAATAACCTCACTATCACTGACAAATCTAAATCTTTAGCAATAACATTAGCATTAAAAAAGGAAGATAACAATTCTTACTCCTTGCCACCAATTCCATCAATTAAATTAAAAAAGGAAGATGGAAAATACAAAATACAACCTCCAGAATTAGAAATGAAATTGACCATACCATTTATCACACAAATACATCAAACATTAGGACACATAGGACAATCAGCACTTATAAACTGGTTTCTAAAAAGAAACATAAAAGCCCCAATCAGAGACATTAAATCAGCCATAAATGCATGCACTGTTTGCAAAGGAACACACATGTTCCGCACACTTCAGCCACCTAGAATGAATAAACCATATATACCCAACCAACTCTTACAGATAGATTTTATTGGACCTTTAAAAGTACCATATTCACAAAAATATGCATGCACATTAGTGGATGTAAATTCAGGAATCCTTGCTGCCACAGCATCGTCACATCCAGATGCAAATACAACATTACGCTCCCTAAATACCTGGATGATGCATTTTGGCCCGCCACAAATCATAGATCAAGGATCACACTTTACTGCCACATCTGTACAAAAGTTGGCAGCAGAATATGACATAGATTGGAACTTTCACTTATCATACAACCCAACAGCAGCAGGAACAATTGAAAGGCACAATGGACTCCTCAAACATAAAATGCAAACATTATTGATGGATAATAAATATCCATCTTTACAAGTTCTTTTAAATAAAGCATGCCTTTTATTGAATTCTAGACCTAGACAGAACAGACCCTCCCCCCTAGAACAACTATATCTTCCACACATTGAAAATATCAATGAATACCAATTCATCCCTCCACCTAGAACAAATAGGAAAATTCTTTACAAAATCTTAACAAAAAACTCTAAAGATAACTCCTTGTCCTTGCAGGAAATCATAGCTGACAGCGGAGCCTCACTTTACTGGACAGTAAATGATAAGGGAGAACTACAACAAACCAAAATCCAAAACACACAACCAAGATTTTAAATGAACATTATATTATTTATTTATTGTCTTATCTCAGCCATAATCACTCTTACACTCCTCCTGCCACTCATATCATACATTGAACAGAATGTACACAAGAATATTTGCCAGGAGAAACAGCTGTACGTTTTCATGCTCTACTCAGAGACTATATTGCCATAGGAGAACAAGCAATCTATTCTGCTTACAGATACCCAAGCTCACTTCCACCATTAACAACCCCAAATGAATTATTCAATATAATTTGCATATGAGACTTAAATGCAGAATATTTGACACCACCTTGGAACTATATCCCTGCAATCTCTCAGAGAGAACTTGAAGACAGAGAAAGATGGGAACATATGATGGAACTAGATGGCCCAGAGGAATTTTCCACTGGACATTGATTTTACTCTTTACTAATATTCTTGTTAATGATGTTATTTCTAGTGCTTCTAGCACTACAACTACTTTTAGTACTTCTACTAATGCTGATATTACTCCTGAAGTGCCTGCTACTGCTTTACCTATTACTACTTTTCCTACTACTATTACTACTACTAATACTGGCAAGCCAGATACCATAAAACCAGCTATAGCCCATAAATTATCCATACAACTAACTAAACCAAACAAACATTATGTTTTCCACCACCCAGTCACACTTACAGCAAATAACTCAATCTTTTCACTAACTATAGGTGATTTTTCTTTCAATACTTCTTTACAATATTACTCCACATACAAGATGTGTCCATCATATTACCACCCAGATTTTTGCCAACTTAAAATATTGAATTATGTACAAAATTCTATGAGAACATATGGTCACACTCAATTGAAAGAATGCATTTCCCAACAATGGTTTCAGGACTCTCTGTCTCTGAGATCAGTTTCCATTATAGATGTCCAATCAAGAGATCCTCCCACAACAACTTATCATATAACTACTGATACCCTTATAACTCTCAATTCCAAATTTATAAACATAGTTCAAAATGTAGATCCATATTTAAATATAGAAAATAATTCATGCATTCAGAGAGCACTAATTAATGTAGTTCCATTTCAAGAACATCTCATGCATTTTTGGTATACAGGAGAACTAGGAGATGAATTTGAGGATTATGATGAATATGATAAATATGAGGAGATGATGAACACAACAGAGGCATCCATACCTACACTCACAACAGAAACACCCATATCAACCTATTTTAACAGACAACCATTCTTTTCACCACCCACCACAAACCCAACCCTACCAGAAGGCTTTCCTATCTCACCATATTATAACATGACACACATTGTAAAAGAAAATGACATAACTTATTATCAATATTATTTAACAGGCTTTCCAAATTTTCCAACATTTGGCAACTTTTGTGTAGGCATTAAATGTCACATGTCAAAGTCTGAATATGGCCCTGTGATGATAACCTTTTTAACTGATGCCATCACACCAGAAGAATATTTAGCTCATGATAACAACTACTGGCCATTTAGACACATACCTCAGATGATGATAGACCTCATTAGTCCTATCAATTTTGACTCTGGTGAAACTATGCATAAACTTTGGAATTCACCTATGTTTGGCACCATATATCAAATTTGCTTTCCAGCAGCTATATCTAATAATTCCCTTCATATTAATACCACTGGGACAAACTTTACTCATTTTTATACCAAACTAGAACCAGCTATATATTGTGTTGACCCCAACAAGAAATTGGCCAAATCTGTTCTAAATCTATTACAAAGACTAACCCCCAATATGCTATATCCAAATTCTTACAAACTAAGATCACAGCAATTTCTAGGATTCTGGAATATAAATTATACCACCCTTTACTACCCAGATATAATTACACATACCTTTACAGAAATCCCACAAGGAGAACAATTTGTCATGAATTCAACCCACATTTGTTCTAATACCATAGCCATTGGTAAAATTAACCCATCAATTATGCCCTCCTATAACTGCTCTATATTATCCACAAAAAATGACAATGTCTATAACGGATTGGTTGCAGTCTAAAAGATACATACTAGAACAAGCTAATTCCTTAGCAAATTTAACTATGTTTTTCTCTAACTACACACAGAAATTTTTTCCTTTATTCATGTTTAATTCCTCTACAACATCATATCTATTAGATTGCTCCCCAAGTGTCACAGAAATGCTCACCTATGCAATTATTCCTAAACATGATCAACAAGCACGACAACCTACATTTTTAAACCACCCATACTCATATGGACCATTCCCCATTATAAGCTATAGAAATTTTACATTTAGCTACACCTCTACAAACATTCTTTCAAATCTTACCACAGGCCAACAACACCAAACAACCTATACAGTTCTTTATCCCAACTCAACATTAAGACCTACGCCTATACCACTAAATCACTCACATTTTGCTTACAGAGGATATGACCCACTCATTAGTTTACATTATAATATTTCTTATGGACTAAAACCTACTTCTTGGTTTACAACCTTTGGAGCCTATATTAATCCCTCAAAAGCAAAACGTATAGCTGGATCCTTCACTACTGGTTTTCAATCATATATGCTACATTACTTAGACGGCGGATGGAAAAAATTATTCCTCCACCACCATTCACCCATGACTAATCATTCTCTTCTACTCTTCACTGATTTCTACTATATACCTAATATTGCTGATAAATGTTATAATAACCTATTAGAACCATGCAAAGAGGTTGCTACAATTCTACGACATGCTTAAGAACCTTACATTTCTCACCTGTCTATTCTTATGGCATTACAAAACCTGCACCTAAACTTCTTGAGGCCCAATCAGTAATTACACAAATCAATAACCCAGGTAGACTAATTTTCCAACCACAGATTCAGAGAACTACCATATACTTCTCACCAGATGATTTTCTAGCTTCCTCATTAGTCAAAGCTTGTGCAGATGTAGAACCCCCAATTCCAATCAGAAATGCACCATTCCCTCAAAAATTTAGACAACATTCAGGAAGGAAACTCTTACAACTAGACGCAGCTTCCTTTGCATTGGCATCAATCGCAGCATCTGTATCTATAGCAAATTCAGTTAAAATTAATCAATTAACTAATGCTTTAAATAAATACTTCCACCATACAACCGAATTTGAAACTAAAACATTAGAACTCATCTCTAAATCATTTGACAGTGCCTATCAACTGGCAGCACAAACCCATCAGCAAGTTATGCTCTTATCAGACATAGTTAAGGAACAGGATCACTATATGCACACATTACATCAAGACATAGAGGACATTAATCAAAGATTCCAAAAATACCAATTTAGACAACAATGTCAACTTATACAAAATTCCCTAACACAAGCCCAACGAGACCTTTTGTCTCTCATTGTCAGGGGACAAGGACTGAACCCATTGTGGAATGATGCAATAGCTGCAATTGACTTTACAAAACCTATAGGATGCTCCTACTCAGACTGTGAACTTTCAATACTCACAGCAGTAGGAGGAGAAAACTTAGTGGCATATCCTACATTGAATATACCAATACACATGAACAATAATGAATATGCAATGCCTAATGGAGACATGCTATATGTGGAACCTTATTTCTTCTTAAAATCTTCACTAATACAATTCACTCCAAATATCTTCATTGCATTCCAACCACTATCTGTAGATACATTTCCTGTATCACTTCTTCCACATGACCCAAGACCACTCATGTATAATATAGGCAGACACAACTTTGTCGCCTGCTTTACAAATATCTCTGTATATGATCACACAATAAGGAAGAACGTGAACAACTCCTTCCCTAATTCTTGTCACTTAATCACTAATGCTATGAACATCACCTTTAATAATAAAATATATTATTCATTCTTTGACACCAAAACCTCTCTATACTTCTCACCCTCTTTACCCTTATACCAACGCTTGCAAGAAAAACATTATACTGCACCTCCGACTCTTAATGAATCTTTTAACAAGCTTAGCTCTTTAGAACCCCTTGTAAAAGATACTATGAAGACCTTGAAGTCACAAGCTGAACAACTACATCACTTAGCCTACATCCCAAACGCCGAAACCATCACAACCTTGGAAGACTTGAAAAAACTACACCGTAATTGCAAGACAGCGGACACTCTCCTATCCTTATGGAGGACCGTCCCCTGCACTCCTGATTGGAATTTCATCAACCCCATCGCATGGATTCAGCATGGACTCTCTTCATTTGAAGCTACATGGACTTTAATTAAGGAGATATTATTTGCATTGGCTATTATTTTCCTCTTTTGTTTATTTGTTAAGATTGCTAAAATCATTATATGCCTTATCCCCAATAAAATAAAAAATAATTGATTCCCTTGGGGTAAACCCTTCAGGAATCACTGGGTGGAATGTTATAGTAATAGTGATAAGAATAATATAGAATAAGTATCAAAATGTGGAATTACAGTGTGATATTAAAATATGATGTTAAAAAGTATTGAATGTAATGAAAACAGGTTGATTAAACACCCCTGAGTGGCCTGTATGTAGAAAAAAAAGTAAAGTGATCGGTTCCCCATATGTAAAACCAGATATGCAAGGCTCCTGGCACCCGCTGATAAGACAAACACTGAAGACGCCCATCTAGGCACATAAAAAGAGGAAGCACAAGAGGAAGATCAGAGAGGCCTGCTCTGCTCCTCCACAGACGGTCACTCTCCACCCCCCTTTCTGCATCTGCCCAAGCTCTGCCGTGGACCATGAGTCCAAACAATGAGCCGGAAAGTGAGGCCTCAAGCAAGACTCTGAGCCGCAGCTGCAACGTCCAAAGTCCAGTGTGTGTGTCTGTTGGCGTGGATCCCCAGGTGGCCTGCCTAGGTCTGGAAACCACCAGGACTCAGGTAAATAAACCGTGTGTGATTCGTGCATTGCATGTCTGTCTCCTGTGTAATTTATACTCGGTCAATATTAAGTAAGTACCTTGGGTTGTACGTGTCAGTTTAGAGACTGGCTGAGGCACCCTTGGTCACCTGTGCTTACATCCCTGAAGGAGAAATTGGGACAAGCACTGAGAATTTACAACTCCAGACTAGGGAAATATTTAGAAATGTGCTTCACACACTAGGAATACATATTCCAATAGACTGAATATCTGAACAGCACAATTTTGTCAATGGGAAATCTTGTTCAAACCGCTGAGAACCCAGTGTGACACTGTTTACATTTATTTTTTCCCGTCAAGAGGAGTTGGCGTTTTCCGGAAAAGAAGTTGGTGAAACACTGAAAAATTCATTTTCCTAGAACTATAGAATAGTATGAAAGTATTGAGAACACTATGAAATCAAAATGTTAGTTAGGCTAGGGTTCCAAGTAGTGTTTTAAAGTACCTTTAAAAAGCCGGTATGACACCCGTGTTAAAATGAAAACTCTCAGAGCTCAAAACAACAGAACAGGGGGATGTCTCAGAGTGTCTCTAGAACTCTTGGAATACGTTTTAGAAAACGAACATCTCTACTGAATTTTGAAATACTGAGAATTTGTATCCAAAGCACTGTGAAAAGTAGGGTAGACTTTCAAGTGGTATAAATGGATAAAGTACTGGTATATTTGTAAAAAACGCTGTTTCAGCAAATTGGAACTCACAATGAAGGAGCTTGAGACACTGGAAGAGAGAGACTCCAACTCGGGCAATTCACAATGAAAACCTAGGTTAATATCTAAGACAGTGTTTCAAACACTAGAAATACGTGAATAAAGGGCCTTAATATCTGTCACACATTGTTTCCTGACAAGCAAATCGTGTTCAAAGAACATAGAACCGAGTTGGAAGCTGTTTACATTTATACTTAAGAGACAATGAGTTGGCCTTTTTGAAAGAGGCCTGGTTAGGCCATTAAACAGGAAATGATGACGTCACCAAGGGGGAGGGGCCACGAGGGCAGGTTTAATTGATACCAGGAGATAATGATTTAGCCTGGGGCCCAGCTGGGAGAGATGATGTCATCGAGGTTAGTTCTGGTGTTAGGGTTAGAGAATTGGGGTTCTGGCTAGGGTTAGGGATAGGATAAGGGTTCGGGTTAGGTAGGGTTCAGGCTCAGGTTAGGGCTAGCTTTAGGGTTAGGGTTAGAGGATTAGGGACAGGGTTAAGGTCACGGTGCTGTAAGGTTGGGTATTCACAATGAATGAGCTTCAACCACTGGACAAATTGGAGTGTAACACTGAGAATTTACAACTCCAGACTAGAGAAATATTTAGAAATGTGCTTCACACACTAGGAATACATATTCCAATAGACTGAATATCTGAACAGCACAATTTTGTCACTGGGAAATCTTGTTCAAACCGCTGAGAACCTAGTGTGACACTGTTTACATTTATTTTTCCCGTCAAAAGGAGTTGGCGTTTTCGGGAAAAGGTCTTGGTGAAACACTGAAAAATTCATTTTCCTAGAACTATAGAATAGTATGAAAGTATTGAGAACACTATGAAATCAAAATGTTAGTTAGGCTAGGGTTCCAAGTAGTGTTTTAAAGTACCTTTAAAAAGCCGGTATGACACCCGTGTTAAAATGAAAACTCTCAGAGGTCAAAACAACAGAACAGGGGGATGTCTCAGAGTGTCTCTAGAACTCTTGGAATACGTTTTAGAAAACGAACATCTCTACTGAATTTTGAAATACTGAGAATTTGTATCCAAAGCGCTGTGAAAAGTAGGGTAGACTATCAAGTGGTAATAATGGTTAAAGTACTGGTATATTTGTAAAAATCGCTGTTTCAGCAAATTGGAACTCACAATGAAGGAGCTTGAGACACTGGAGGCGAGAGACTCCAACTCGGGCAATTCACAATGAAAACCTAGGTTAATATCTAAGACAGTGTTTCAAACACTAGAAATACGTGAATAAAGGGCCTTAATATCTGTCACACATTGTTTCCTGACAAGCAAATCGTGTTCAAGAACATAGAACCGAGTTGGAAGCTGTTTACATTTATACTTAAGAGACAATGAGTTGGCCTTTTTGAAAGAGGCCTGGTTAGGCCATTAAACAGGAAATGATGACATAACCAAGGGGGAGGGGCCACGAGGGAAGGTTTAATTGATACCCGGAGATAATGATTTAGCCTGGGGCCCAGCTGGGAGTGATGATGTCATCGAGGTTAGTTCTGGTGTTAGGGTTAGAGAATTGGGGTCTGGATAGGGTTAGGGATAGGATAAGGGTTCGGGTTAGGTAGGGTTCAGGCTCAGGTTAGGGCAAGGTTTAGGGTTAGGGTTAGAGGGTTAAGGACAGGGTTAAGGTCACGGTGCTGTATGGTTGGGTATTCACAATGAATGAGCTTCAACCACTGGACAAATTGCAGTGTAGCACTGAGAATTTACAACTCCAGACTAGGGAAATATTTAGAAATGTGCTTCACACACTAGGAATACATATTCCAATAGACTGAATATCTGAACAGCACAATTTTGTCACTGGGAAATCTTGTTCAAACAGCTGAAAGAGAGTGTGACACTGTTTACATTTATTTTTCCCGTCAAAAGGAGTTGGCGTTTTCAGGAAAAGGTTTTGGTGAAACACTGCAAAACTCATTTTCCTAGAGCTATCGAACAGGATGAAAGTATTGAGAACACTATGAAATAAAAATGTTAGTTAGGCTAGGGTTCCAAGTAATGTTTTACTGTGCCTTTAAAAAGCCGGTATGACACCCGTGTTAAAATGAAAAGTCTCATTGCTCAAAACAACAGACCAGGGGAATGGCAGAGTGTCTCTAGAACTCTTGGAATACGTTTTAGAACCCGAACATCTCTACTGAATTTTGAAATACTGAGAATTTGTATCCAAAGCGCTGTGAAAGGTAGGATAGACTGTCAAGTGGTAATAATGTTGAAAGTGCTGGTATATTTGTAAAAAAGGTTGTTTTACCAAATTAGAATTCACAATGAAAAAGCTTGAGACACTGGAAGAGAGAGACTCCAACTCGGGAAATTCACAATGATAACCTAGGTTAATATCTAAGAAAGTGCTTCAAACACTAGGAATACGTGAATAAAGGGCCTTAATATCTGTAACACATTGTTTCCTGACAAGGAAATCGTGTTCAAAGAACATAGAACCGAGTTGGATACTGCTTACATTTATTATTCCGGGACAATGAGTTGGCGATTTTGAAAGAAGCCTGGTTAGGCCATTAAACCGGATGTGATGACGTCACCAAGGGGGAGGGGCCACGTGGGCAGGCTTAATTGATCCCAGGTGATAATGATTTGGCCAGGGGACCAGCTGGGAGTGATGACGTCATCGAGATTAGTTCTGGTATTAGGGATAGAGAATTGGGGCTCTGTTCATGGTTAGGGTTAGGATAAGGTTTTGGGCTAGGTAGGGTCCAGGCTCAGGTGTGGGCTAGGTTTAGGGTTTGGGTTACAGGGTTAGGGACAGGCTGATGGTCACAGTGTAGTAATGTTGGCTATTCACAATGAATGAGCTTCAATCACTGGACAATTTGGTGTGTAGCAATCAGAACTTACGACTCCAGACTAGGGAAATATTTAGAAATGTGCTTCACACAATAGGAATACATATTCCAATAGACTGAATATCTGAACAGCACAATTTTGTCACTGGGAAATCTTGTTCAAATAGCTGAGAAGCGAGTGTGACACTGTTTACATTTATTTTTCCCGTCAAAAGGGGTTGGCGTTTCCGGGAAAAGGTTTTGGTGAAACACTGAAAAACTCATTTTCCTAGAGCTATCCAACAGGATGAAAGTATTGAGAACACTATGAAATAAAAATGTTAGTTAGGCTAGGGTTCCAAGTAATGTTTTACTGTGCCTTTAAAAAGCCAGTATGACACCCGTGTTAAAATGAATAGTCTCATTGCTCAAAACAACAGACCAGGGGAATGGCAGAGTGTCTCTAGAACTCTTGGAATACGTTTTAGAACCCGAACATCTCTACTGAATTTTGAAATACTGAGAATTTGTATCCAAAGTGCTGTGAAAGGTAGGATAGACTGTCAAGTGGTAATAATGTTGAAAGTGCTGGTATATTTGTAAAAAAGGTTGTTTTACCAAATTAGAATTCACAATGAAAAAGCTTGAGACACTGGAAGAGAGAGACTCCAACTCGGGAAATTCACAATGATAACCTAGGTTAATATCTAAGAAAGTGCTTCAAACACTAGGAATACGTGAATAAAGGGCCTTAATATCTGTAACACATTGTTTCCTGACAAGGAAATCGTGTTCAAAGAACATAGAACCGAGTTGGATACTGCTTACATATATTATTCCGGGACAATGAGTTGGCGATTTTGAAAGAAGCCTGGTTAGGCCATTAAACCGGATGTGATGACGTCACCAAGGGGGAGGGGCCACGTGGGCAGGCTTAATTGATCCCAGGTGATAATGATTTGGCCAAGGGACAAAAGGGGAGTGATGACGTCATCGAGATTAGTTCTGGTATCAGGGTTAGAGAATTGGGGCTCTGTTCATGGTTAGGGTTAGGATAAGGTTTTGGGCTAGGTAGGGTCCAGGCTCAGGTGTGGGCTAGGTTTAGGGTTTGGGTTACAGGGTTAGGGACAGGCTGATGGTCACAGTGTAGTAATGTTGGCTATTCACAATGAATGAGCTTCAATCACTGGACAATTTGGTGTGTAGCAATCAGAACTTACCACTCCAGACTAGGGAAATATTTAGAAATGTGCTTCACACAATAGGAATACATATTCCAATAGACTGAATATCTGAACAGCACAATTTTGTCACTGGGAAATCTTGTTCAAATAGCTGAGAAGCGAGTGTGACACTGTTTACATTTATTTTTCCCGTCAAAAGGGGTTGGCGTTTCCGGGAAAAGGTTTTGGTGAAACACTGAAAAACTCATTTTCCTAGAGCTATCCAACAGGATGAAAGTATTGAGAACACTATGAAATAAAAATGTTAGTTAGGCTAGGGTTCCAAGTAATGTTTTACTGTGCCTTTAAAAAGCCAGTATGACACCCGTGTTAAAATGAATAGTCTCATTGCTCAAAACAACAGACCAGGGGAATGGCAGAGTGTCTCTAGAACTCTTGGAATACGTTTTAGAACCCGAACATCTCTACTGAATTTTGAAATACTGAGAATTTGTATCCAAAGTGCTGTGAAAGGTAGGATAGACTGTCAAGTGGTAATAATGTTGAAAGTGCTGGTATATTTGTAAAAAAGGTTGTTTTACCAAATTAGAATTCACAATGAAAAAGCTTGAGACACTGGAAGAGAGAGACTCCAACTCGGGAAATTCACAATGATAACCTAGGTTAATATCTAAGAAAGTGCTTCAAACACTAGGAATACGTGAATAAAGGGCCTTAATATCTGTAACACATTGTTTCCTGACAAGGAAATCGTGTTCAAAGAACATAGAACCGAGTTGGATACTGCTTACATATATTATTCCGGGACAATGAGTTGGCGATTTTGAAAGAAGCCTGGTTAGGCCATTAAACCGGATGTGATGACGTCACCAAGGGGGAGGGGCCACGTGGGCAGGCTTAATTGATCCCAGGTGATAATGATTTGGCCAAGGGACAAACTGGGAGTGATGACGTCATCGAGATTAGTTCTGTTATCAGGGTTAGAGAATTGGGGCTCTGTTCATGGTTAGGGTTAGGATAAGGTTTTGGGCTAGGTAGGGTCCAGGCTCAGGTGTGGGCTAGGTTTAGGGTTTGGGTTACAGGGTTAGGGACAGGCTGATGGTCACAGTGTAGTAATGTTGGCTATTCACAATGAATGAGCTTCAATCACTGGACAATTTGGTGTGTAGCAATCAGAACTTACGACTCCAGACTAGGGAAATATTTAGAAATGTGCTTCACACAATAGGAATACATATTCCAATAGACTGAATATCTGAACAGCACAATTTTGTCACTGGGAAATCTTGTTCAAATAGCTGAGAAGCGAGTGTGACACTGTTTACATTTATTTTTCCCGTCAAAAGGGGTTGGCGTTTCCGGGAAAAGGTTTTGGTGAAACACTGAAAAACTCATTTTCCTAGAGCTATCCAACAGGATGAAAGTATTGAGAACACTATGAAATAAAAATGTTAGTTAGGCTAGGGTTCCAAGTAATGTTTTACTGTGCCATTAAAAAGCCAGTATGACACCCGTGTTAAAATGAATAGTCTCATTGCTCAAAACAACAGACCAGGGGAATGGCAGAGTGTCTCTAGAACTCTTGGAATACGTTTTAGAACCCGAACATCTCTACTGAATTTTGAAATACTGAGAATTTGTATCCAAAGCGCTGTGAAAGGTAGGATAGACTGTCAAGTGGTAATAATGTTGAAAGTGCTGGTATATTTGTAAAAAAGGTTGTTTTACCAAATTAGAATTCACAATGAAAAAGCTTGAGACACTGGAAGAGAGAGACTCCAACTCGGGAAATTCACAATGATAACCTAGGTTAATATCTAAGAAAGTGCTTCAAACACTAGGAATACGTGAATAAAGGACCTTAATATCTGTAACACATTTTTTCCTGACTAGGAAATCGTGTTCAAAGAACATAGAACCGAGTTGGATACTGCTTACATTTATTATTCCGGGACAATGAGTTGGCGATTTTGAAAGAAGCCTGGTTAGGCCATTAAACCGCATGTGATGACATCACCAAGGGGGAGGGGCCACGTGGGCAGGCTTAATTGATCCCAGGTGATAATGATTTGGCCAGGGGACCAGCTGGGAGTGATGACGTCATCGAGATTAGTTCTGGTATTAGGGATAGAGAATTGGGGCTCTGTTCATGGTTAGGGTTAGGATAAGGTTTTGGGCTAGGTAGGGTCCAGGCTCAGGTGTGGGCTAGGTTTAGGGTTTGGGTTACAGGGTTAGGGACAGGCTGATGGTCACAGTGTAGTAATGTTGGCTATTCACAATGAATGAGCTTCAATCACTGGACAATTTGGTGTGTAGCAATCAGAACTTACGACTCCAGACTAGGGAAATATTTAGAAATGTGCTTCACACAATAGGAATACATATTCCAATAGACTGAATATCTGAACAGCACAATTTTGTCACTGGGAAATCTTGTTCAAATAGCTGAGAAGCGAGTGTGACACTGTTTACATTTATTTTTCCCGTCAAAAGGAGTTGGCGTTTTCGGGAAAAGGTTTTGGTGAAACACTGAAAAACTCATTTTCCTAGAGCTATCGAACAGGATGAAAGTATTGAGAACACTATGAAATAAAAATGTTAGTTAGGCTAGGGTTCCAAGTAATGTTTTACTGTGCCTTTAAAAAGCAGGTATGACACCCGTGTTAAAATGAATAGTCTCATTGCTCAAAACAACAGACCAGGGGAATGGCAGAGTGTCTCTAGAACTCTTGGAATACGTTTTAGAACACGAACATCTCTACTGAATTTTGAAATACTGAGAATTTGTATCCAAAGCGCTGTGAAAGGTAGGATAGACTGTCAAGTGGTAATAATGTTGAAAGTGCTGGTATATTTGTAAAAAAGGTTGTTTTACCAAATTAGAATTCACAATGAAAAAGCTTGAGACACTGGAAGAGAGAGACTCCAACTCGGGAAATTCACAATGATAACCTAGGTTAATATCTAAGAAAGTGCTTCAAACACTAGGAATACGTGAATAAAGGGCCTTAATATCTGTAACACATTGTTTCCTGACAAGGAAATCGTGTTCAAATAACATAGAACCGAGTTGGATACTGCTTACAATTATTATTCCAGGACAATGAGTTGGCGATTTTGAAAAAAGCCTGGTTAGGCCATTAAACCGGATGTGATGACGTCACCAAGGGGGAGGGGCCACGTGGGCAGGCTTAATTGATCCCAGGTGATAATGATTTGGCCAGGGGACCAGCTGGGAGTGATGACGTCATCGAGATTAGTTCTGGTATCAGGGTTAGAGAATTGGGGCTCTGTTCATGGTTAGGGTTAGGATAAGGTTTTGGGCTAGGTAGGGTCCAGGCTCAGGTGTGGGCTAGGTTTAGGGTTTGGGTTAGAGGGTTAGGGACAGGCTGACGGTCACAGTGTAGTAATGTTGGCTATTCACAATGAATGAGCTTCAATCACTGGACAATTTGGTGTGTAGCACTCAGAACTTACGACTCCAGACTAGGGAAATATTTAGAAATGTGCTTCACACAATAGGAATACATATTCCAATAGACTGAATATCTGAACAGCACAATTTTGTCACTGGGAAATCTTGTTCAAACAGCTGAGAAGCGAGTGTGACACTGTTTACATTTATTTTTCCCATCAAAAGGAGTTGGCGTTTCCGGGAAAAGGTTTTGGTGAAACACTGAAAATGTCATTTTCCTAGAGCTATTGAACAGGATGAAAGTATTGAGAACACTATGAAATAAAAAAGTTAGTTAGGCTAGGGTTCCAAGTAATGTTTTACTGTGCCTTTAAAAAGCCGGTATGACACCCGTGTTAAAATGAAAAGTCTCATTGCTCAAAACAACAGACCAGGGGAATGGCAGAGTGTCTCTAGAACTCCTGGAATATGTTTCAGAAATCGAACATCTCTACTGAATTTTGAAATACTGTGAATTTGTATCCAAAGCGCTGTGAAAGGTAGGATAGACTGTCAAGTGGTAATAATGTTGAAAGTGCTGGTATATTTGTAAAAAAGGTTGTTTTACCAAATTAGAATTCACAATGAAAAAGCTTGAGACACTGGAAGAGAGAGACTCCAACTAGCGGAAATTCACAATGATAACCTAGGTTAATATCTAAGAAAGTGCTTCAAACACTAGGAATACGCGAATAAAGGGCCTTAATATCTGTAACACATTGTTTCCTGACAAGGAAATCGTGTTCAAAGAACATAGAACCGAGTTGGATACTGCTTACATTTATTATTCCGGGACAATGAGTTGGCGATTTTGAAAGAAGCCTGGTTAGGCCATTAAACCGGATGTGATGACGTCACCAAGGGGGAGGGGCCACGTGGGCAGGCTTAATTGATCCCAGGTGATAATGATTTGGCCAGGGGACCAGCTGGGAGTGATGACGTCATCGAGATTAGTTCTGGTATCAGGGTTAGAGAATTGGGGCTCTGTTCATGGTTAGGGTTAGGATAAGTTTTTGGGCTAGGTAGGGTCCAGGCTCAGGTGTGGGCTAGGTTTAGGGTTTGGGTTACAGGGTTAGGGACAGGCTGACGGACACAGTGTAGTAATGTTGGCTATTCACAATGAATGAGCTTCAATCACTGGACAATTTGGTGTGTAGCACTCAGAACTTACGACTCCAGACTAGGGAAATATTTAGAAATGTGCTTCACACAATAGGAATACATATTCCAATAGACTGAATATCTGAACAGCACAATTTTGTCACTGGGAAATCTTGTTCAAACAGCTGAGAAGCGAGTGTGACACTGTTTACATTTATTTTTCCCGTCAAAAGGAGTTGGCGTTTCTGGGAAAAGGTTTTGGTGAAACACTGAAAAACTCATTTTCCTAGAGCTATCGAACAGGATGAAAGTATTGAGAACACTATGAAATAAAAATGTTAGTTAGGCTATGGTTCCAAGTAATGTTTTACTGTGCCTTTAAAAAGCCGGTATGACACCCCTGTTAAAATTAAAAGTCTCATTGCTCAAAACAACAGACCAGGGGAATGGCAGAGTGTCCCTAGAACTCTTGGAATATGTTTTAGAAAACGAACATCTCTACTGAATTTTGAAATACTGTGAATTTGTATCCAAAGCGCTGTGAAAGGTAGGATAGACTGTCAAGTGGTAATAATGTTGAAAGTGCTGGTATATTTGTAAAAAAGGTTGTTTTACCAAATTAGAATTCACAATGAAAAAGCTTGAGACACTGGAAGAGAGAGACTCCAACTCGGGAAATTCACAATGATAACCTAGGTTAATATCTAAGAAAGTGCTTCAAACACTAGGAATACGTGAATAAAGGGCCTTAATATCTGTAACACATTTTTTCCTGACTAGGAAATCGTGTTCAAAGAACATAGAACCGAGTTGGATACTGCTTACATTTATTATTCCGGGACAATGAGTTGGCGATTTTGAAAGAAGCCTGGTTAGGCCATTAAACCGGATGTGATGACGTCACCAAGGGGGAGGGGCCACGTGGGCAGGCTTAATTGATCCCAGGTGATAATGATTTGGCCAGGGGACCAGCTGGGAGTGATGACGTCATCGAGATTAGTTCTGGTATCAGGGTTAGAGAATTGGGGCTCTGTTCATGGTTAGAGTTAGGATAAGGTTTTGGGATAGGTAGGGTCCAGGCTCAGGTGTGGGCTAGGTTTAGGGTTTGGGTTAGAGGGTTAGGGACACGCTGACGGTCACAGTGTAGTAATGTTGGCTATTCACAATGAATGAGCTTCAATCACTGGACAATTTGGTGTGTAGCACTCAGAACTTACGACTCCAGACTAGGGAAATATTTAGAAATGTGCTTCACACAATAGGAATACATATTCCAATAGACTGAATATCTGAACAGCACAATTTTGTCACTGGGAAATCTTGTTCAAACAGCTGAGAAGCGAGTGTGACACTGTTTACATTTATTTTTCCCGTCAAAAGGAGTTGGCGTTTCTGGGAAAAGGTTTTGGTGAAACACTGAAAAACTCATTTTCCTTGAGCTATCGAACAGGATGAAAGTATTGAGAACACTATGAAATAAAAATGTTAGTTAGGCTAGGGTTCAAGTAATGATTTACTGTGCCTTTAAAAAGCCAGTATGACACCCGTGTTAAAATGAAAAGTCTCATTGCTCAAAACAACAAACCGGGGGAATGGCAGAGTGTCTCTAGAACTCTTGGAATACGTTTTAGAACCCGAACATCTCTACTGAATTTTGAAATACTGAGAATTTGTATCCAACGCGCTTTGAAAGGTAGGATAGACTGTCAAGGGGTAATAATGTTGAAAGTGCTGGTATATTTGTAAAAAAGGTTGTTTTACCAAATTAGAATTCACAATGAAAAAGCTTGAGACACTGGAAGAGAGAGACTCCAACTCGGGAAATTCACAATGATAACCTAGGTTAATATCTAAGAAAGTGCTTCAAACACTAGGAATACGTGAATAAAGGGCCTTAATATCTGTAACACATTGTTTCCTGACAAGGAAATCGTGTTCAAAGAACATAGAACCGAGTTGGATACTGCTTACATTTATTATTCCAGGACAATGAGTTGGCGATTTTGAAAAAAGCCTGGTTAGGCCATTAAACCGGATGTGATGACGTCACCAAGGGGGAGGGGCCACGTGGGCAGGCTTAATTGATCCCAGGTGATAATGATTTGGCCAGGGGACCAGCTGGGAGTGATGACGTCATCGAGATTAGTTCTGGTATTAGGGTTAGAGAATTGGGGCTCTGTTCATGGTTAGCGTTAGGATAAGGTTTTAGGCTAGGTAGGGTCCACGCTCAGGTGTGGGCTAGGTTTAGGGTTTGGGTTAGAGGGTTAGGGACAGGCTGACGGTCACAGTGTAGTAATGTTGGCTATTCACAATGAAAGAGCTTCAATCACTGGACAATTTGGTGTGTAGCACTCAGAACTTACGACTCCAGACTAGGGAAATATTTAGAAATGTGCTTCACACAATAGGAATACATATTCCAATAGACTGAATATCTGAACAGCACAATTTTGTCACTGGGAAATCTTGTTCAAACAGCTGAGAAGCCAGTGTGATACTGATTACATTTATTTTTCCCGTCAAAAGGAGTTGGCGTTTCTGGGAAAAGGTTTTGGTGAAACACTGAAAAACTCATTTTCCTAGAGCTATCCAACAGGATGAAAGTATTGAGAACACTATGAAATAAAAATGTTAGTTAGGCTAGGGTTCCAAGTAATGTTTTACTGTGCCTTTAAAAAGCAGGTATGACACCCGTGTTAAAATGAAAAGTCTCATTGCTCAAAACAACAGACCAGGGGAATGGCAGAGTGTCTCTAGAACTCCTGGAATACGTTTTAGAACCCGAACATCTCTACTGAATTTTGAAATACTGAGAATTTGTATCCAAAGCGCTGTGAAAGGTAGGATAGACTGTCAAGTGGTCATAATGTTGAAAGTGCTGGTATATTTGTAAAAAAGGTTGTTTTACCAAATTAGAATTCACAATGAAAAAGCTTGAGACACTGGAAGAGAGAGACTCCAACTCGGGAAATTCACAATGATAACCAAGGTTAATATCTAAGAAAGTGCTTCAAACACTAGGAATACGTGAATAAAGGGCCTTAATATCTGTAACACATTGTTTCCTGACAAGGAAATCGTGTTCAAAGAACATAGAACCGAGTTGGATACTGCTTACATTTATTATTCCGGGACAATGAGGTGGCGATTTTGAAAGAAGCCTGGTTAGGCCATTAAACCGGATGTGATGACGTCACCAAGGGGGAGGGGCCACGTGGGCAGGCTTAATTGATCCCAGGTGATAATGATTTGCCCAGGGGACCAGCTGGGAGTGATGACGTCATCGAGATCAATTCTGGTATTAGGGTTAGAGAATTGGGGCTCTGTTCATGGTTAGGGTTAGGATAAGGTTTTGGGCTAGGTAGGGTCCAGGCTCAGGTGTGGGCTAGGTTTAGGGTTTGGGTTAGAGGGTTAGGGACAGGCTGACGGTCACAGTGTAGTAATGTTGGCTATTCACAATGAATGAGCTTCAATCACTCGACAATTTGGTGTGTAGCACTCAGAACTTACGACTCCAGACTAGGGAAATATTTAGAAATGTGCTTCACACAATAGGAATACATATTCCAATAGACTGAATATCTGAACAGCACAATTTTGTCACTGGGAAATCTTGTTCAAACAGCCGAGAAGCGAGTGTGACACTGTTTACATTTATTTTTCCCGTCAAAAGGAGTTGGCGTTTTCGGGAAAAGGTTTTGGTGAAACACTGAAAAACTCATTTTCCTAGAGCTATCGAACAGGATGAAAGTATTGAGAACACTATGAAATAAAAATGTTAGTTAGGCTAGGGTTCCAAGTAATGTTTTACTGTGCCTTTAAAAAGCCGGTATGACACCCGTGTTAAAATGAAAAGTCTCATTGCTCAAAACAACAGACCAGGGGAATGGCAGAGTGTCTCTAGAACTCCTGGAATACGTTTTAGAACCCGAACATCTCTACTGAATTTTGAAATACTGAGAATTTGTATCCAAAGCGCTGTGAAAGGTAGGATAGACTGTCAAGTGGTCATAATGTTGAAAGTGCTGGTATATTTGTAAAAAAGGTTGTTTTACCAAATTAGAATTCACAATGAAAAAGCTTGAGACACTGGAAGAGAGAGACTCCAACTCGGGAAATTCACAATGATAACCTAGGTTAATATCTAAGAAAGTGCTTCAAACACTAGGAATACGTGAATAAAGGGCCTTATTATCTGTAACACATTGTTTCCTGACAAGGAAATCGTGTTCAAAGAACATAGAACCGAGTTGGATACTGCTTACATTTATTATTCCGGGACAATGAGTTGGCGATTTTGAAAGAAGCCTGGTTAGGCCATTAAACCGGATGTGATGACGTCACCAAGGGGGAGGGGCCACGTGGGCAGGCTTAATTGGTCCCAGGTGATAATGATTTGGCCAGGGGACCAGCTGGGAGTGATGACGTCATCGAGATTAGTTCTGGTATTAGGGTTAGAGAATTGGGGCTCTGTTCATGGTTAGGGTTAGGATAAGGTTTTGGGCTAGGTAGGGTCCAGGCTCAGGTGTGGGCTAGGTTTAGGGTTTGGGTTAGAGGGTTAGGGACAGGCTGATGGTCACAGTGTAGTAATGTTGGCTATTCACAATGAATGAGCTTCAATCACTCGACAATTTGGTGTGTAGCACTCAGAACTTACGACTCCAGACTAGGGAAATATTTAGAAATGTGCTTCACACAATAGGAATACATATTCCAATACACTGAATATCTGAACAGCACAATTTTGTCACTGTGAAATCTTGTTCAAACAGCTGAGAAGCGAGTGTGACACTGTTTACATTTATTTTTCCCGTCAAAAGGAGTTGGCGTTTTCGGGAAAAGGTTTTGGTGAAACACTGAAAAACTCATTTTCCTAGAGCTATCGAACAGGATGAAAGTATTGAGAACACTATGAAATAAAAATGTTAGTTAGGCTAGGGTTCCAAGTAATGTTTTACTGTGCCTTTAAAAAGCAGGTATGACACCCGTGTTAAAATGAAGAGTCTCATTGCTCAAAACAACAGACCAGGGGAATGGCAGAGTGTCTCTAGAACTCCTGGAATACGTTTTAGAACCCGAACATATCTACTGAATTTTGAAATACTGAGAATTTGTATCCAAAGCGCTGAGAAAGGTAGGATAGACTGTCAAGTGGTCATAATGTTGAAAGTGCTGGTATATTTGTAAAAAAGGTTGTTTTACCAAATTAGAATTCACAATGAAAAAGCTTGAGACACTGGAAGAGAGAGACTCCAACTCGGGAAATTCACAATGATAACCTAGGTTAATATCTAAGAAAGTGCTTCAAACACTAGGAATACGTGAATAAAGGGCCTTAATATCTGTAACACATTGTTTCCTGACAAGGAAATCGTGTTCAAAGAACATAGAACCGAGTTGGATACTGCTTACATTTATTATTCCGGGACAATGAGTTGGCGATTTTGAAAGAAGCCTGGTTAGGCCATTAAACCGGATGTGATGACGTCACCAAGGGGGAGGGGCCACGTGGGCAGGCTTAATTGATCCCAGGTGATAATGATTTGCCCAGGGGACCAGCTGGGAGTGATGACGTCATCGAGATTAGTTCTGGTATTAGGGTTAGAGAATTGGGGCTCTGTTCATGGTTAGGGTTAGGATAAGGTTTTGGGCTAGGTAGGGTCCAGGCTCAGGTGTGGGCTAGGTTTAGGGTTTGGGTTAGAGGGTTAGGGACAGGCTGATGGTCACAGTGTAGTAATGTTGGCCATTCACAATGAATGAGCTTCAATCACTCGACAACTTGGTGTGTAGCACTCAGAACTTACGACTCCAGACTAGGGAAATATTTAGAAATGTGCTTCACACAATAGGAATACATATTCCAATAGACTGAATATCTGAACAGCACAATTTTGTCACTGGGAAATCTTGTTCAAACAGCCGAGAAGCGAGTGTGACACTGTTTACATTTATTTTTCCCGTCAAAAGGAGTTGGCATTTTCCGGAAAAGGTTTTGGTGAAACACTGAAAAACTCATTTTCCTAGAGCTATCGAACAGGATGAAAGTATTGAGAACACTATGAAATAAAAATGTTAGTTAGGCTAGGGTTCCAAGTAATGTTTTACTGTGCCTTTAAAAAGCCAGTATGACACCCGTGTTAAAATGAAAAGTCTCATTGCTCAAAACAACAGACCAGGGGAATGGCAGAGTGTCTCTAGAAATCCTGGAATACGTTTTAGAACCTGAATATCTCTACTGAATTTTGAAATACTGAGAATTTGTATCCAAAGCGCTGTGAAAGGTAGGATAGACTGTCAAGTAGTCATAATGTTGAAAGTGCTGGTATATTTGTAAAAAAGGTTGTTTTACCAAATTAGAATTCACAATGAAAAAGCTTGAGACACTGGAAGAGAGAGACTCCAACTCGGGAAATTCACAATGATAACCTAGGTTAATATCTAAGAAAGTGCTTCAAACACTAGGAATACGTGAATAAAGGGCCTTAATATCTGTAACACATTGTTTCCTGACAAGGAAATCGTGTTCAAAGAACATAGAACCGAGTTGAATACTGCTTACATTTATTATTCCGGGACAATGAGTTGGCGATTTTGAAAGAAGCCTGGTTAGGCCATTAAACCGGATGTGATGACGAAACCAAGGGGGAGGGGCCACGTGGGCAGGCTTAATTGATCCCAGGTGATAATGATTTGGCCAGGGGACCAGCTGGGAGTGATGACGTCATCGAGATTAGTTCTGGTATTAGGGTTAGAGAATTGGGGCTCTGTTCATGGTTAGGGTTAGGATAAGGTTTTGGGCTAGGTAGGGTCCAGGCTCAGGTGTGGGCTAGGTTTAGGGTTTGGGTTAGAGGGTTAGGGACAGGCTGATGGTCACAGTGTAGTAATGTTGGCTATTCACAATGAATGAGCTTCAATCACTCGACAATTTGGTGTGTAGCACTCAGAACTTACGACTCCAGACTAGGGAAATATTTAGAAATGTGCTTCACACAATAGGAATACATATTCCAATAGACTGAATATCTGAACAGCACAATTTTGTCACTGGGAAATCTTGTTCAAACAGCCCAGAAGCGAGTGTGACACTGTTTACATTTATTTTTCCCGTCAAAAGGAGTTGGCGTTTTAGGGAAAAGGTTTTGGTGAAACACTGAAAAACTCATATTCCTAGAGCTATCGAACAGGATGAAAGTATTGAGAACACTATGAAATAAAAATGTTAGTTAGGCTAGGGTTCCAAGTAATGTTTTACTGTGCCTTTAAAAATCCGGTAGGACACCCGTGTTAAAATGAAAAGTCTCATTGCTCAAAACAACAGACCAGGGGAATGGCAGAGTGTCTCTAGAACTCCTGGAATACGTTTTAGAACCCGAACATCTCTACTGAATTTTGAAATACTGAGAATTTGTATCCAAAGCGCTGTGAAAGGTAGGATAGACTGTCAAGTGGTCATAATGTTGAAAGTGCTGGTATATTTGTAAAAAAGGTTGTTTTACCAAATTAGAATTCACAATGAAAAAGCTTGAGACACTGGAAGAGAGAGACTCCAACTCGGGAAATTCACAATGATAACCAAGGTTAATATCTAAGAAAGTGCTTCAAACACTAGGAATACGTGAATAAAGGGCCTTAATATCTGTAACACATTGTTTCCTGACAAGGAAATCGTGTTCAAAGAACATAGAACCGAGTTGGATACTGCTTACATTTATTATTCCGGGACAATGAGGTGGCGATTTTGAAAGAAGCCTGGTTAGGCCATTAAACCGGATGTGATGACGTCACCAAGGGGGAGGGGCCACGTGGGCAGGCTTAATTGATCCCAGGTGATAATGATTTGCCCAGGGGACCAGCTGGGAGTGATGACGTCATCGAGATCAATTCTGGTATTAGGGTTAGAGAATTGGGGCTCTGTTCATGGTTAGCGTTAGGATAAGGTTTTGGGCTAGGTAGGGTCCAGGCTCAGGTGTGGGCTAGGTTTAGGGTTTGGGTTAGAGGGTTAGGGACAGGCTGACGGTCACAGTGTAGTAATGTTGGCTATTCACAATGAATGAGCTTCAATCACTCGACAATTTGGTGTGTAGCACTCAGAACTTACGACTCCAGACTAGGGAAATATTTAGAAATGTGCTTCACACAATAGGAATCCATATTCCAATAGACTGAATATCTGAACAGCACAATTTTGTCACTGGGAAATCTTGTTCAAACAGCCGAGAAGCGAGTGTGACACTGTTTACATTTATTTTTCCCGTCAAAAGGAGTTGGCGTTTTCGGGAAAAGGTTTTGGTGAAACACTGAAAAACTCATTTTCCTAGAGCTATCGAACAGGATGAAAGTATTGAGAACACTATGAAATAAAAATGTTAGTTAGGCTAGGGTTCCAAGTAATGTTTTACTGTGCCTTTAAAAAGCCGGTATGACACCCGTGTTAAAATGAAAAGTCTCATTGCTCAAAACAACAGACCAGGGGAATGGCAGAGTGTCTCTAGAACTCCTGGAATACGTTTTAGAACCCGAACATCTCTACTGAATTTTGAAATACTGAGAATTTGTATCCAAAGCGCTGTGAAAGGTAGGATAGACTGTCAAGTGGTCATAATGTTGAAAGTGCTGGTATATTTGTAAAAAAGGTTGTTTTACCAAATTAGAATTCACAATGAAAAAGCTTGAGACACTGGAAGAGAGAGTTCCCAACTCGGGAAATTCACAATGATAACCTAGGTTAATATCTAAGAAAGTGCTTCAAACACGAGGAATACGTGAATAAAGGGCCTTAATATCTGTAACACATTGTTTCCTGACAAGGAAATCGTGTTCAAAGAACATAGAACCGAGTTGGATACTGGTTACATTTATTATTCCGGGACCATGAGTTGGCGAATTTGAAAGAAGCCTGGTTAGGCCATTAAACCGGATGTGATGACGACACCAAGGGGGAGGGGCCACGTGGGCAGGCTTAATTGATCCCAGGTGATAATGATTTGGCCAGGGGACCAGCTGGGAGTGATGACGTCATAGAGATTAGTTCTGGTATTAGGGTTAGAGAACTGGGGCTCTGTTCATGGTTAGGGTTAGGATAAGGTTTTGGGCTAGGTAGGGTCCAGGCTCAGGTGTGGGCTAGGTTTAGGGTTTGGGTTAGAGGGTTAGGGACAGGGTTAAGGTCACAGTGTAGTAATGTTGGCTATTCACAATGAATGAGCTTCAATCACTGGACATTTTGGTGTGTAGCACTCAGAACTTACGACTCCAGACTAGGGAAATATTTAGAAATGTGCTTCACACAATAGGAATACATATTCCAATAGACAGAATATCTGAACAGCACAATTTTGTCACTGGGAAATCTTGTTCAAACAGCTGAGAAGCGAGTGTGACACTGTTTACATTTATTTTTCCCGTCAAAAGGAGTTGGCGTTTTCGGGAAAAGGTTTTGGTGAAACACTGAAAAACTCATTTCCCTAGAGCTATCGAACAGGATGAAAGTATTGAGAACACTATGAAATAAAAATGTTAGTTAGGCTAGGGTTCAAAGTAATGTTTTACTGTGCCTTTAAAAAGCCGGTAGGACACCCGTGTTAAAATGAAAAGTCTCATTGCTCAAAACAACAGACCAGGGGAATGGCAGAGTGTCTCTAGAACTCCTGGAATACGTTTTAGAACCCGAACATCTCTACTGAATTTTGAAATAATGAGTATTTGTATCCAAAGCGCTGTGAAAGGTAGGATAGACTGTCAAGTGGTCATAATGTTGAAAGTGCTGGTATATTTGTAAAAAAGGTTGTTTTACCAAATTAGAATTCACAATGAAAAAGCTTGAGACACTGGAAGAGAGAGACTCCAACTCGGGAAATTCACAATGATAACCAAGGTTAATATCTAAGAAAGTGCTTCAAACACTAGGAATACGTGAATAAAGGGCCTTAATATCTGTAACACATTGTTTCCTGACAAGGAAATCGTGTTCAAAGAACATAGAACCGAGTTGGATACTGCTTACATTTATTATTCCGGGACAATGAGGTGGCGATTTTGAAAGAAGCCTGGTTAGGCCATTAAACCGGATGTGATGACGTCACCAAGGGGGAGGGGCCACGTGGGCAGGCTTAATTGATCCCAGGTGATAATGATTTGCCCAGGGGACCAGCTGGGAGTGATGACGTCATCGAGATCAATTCTGGTATTAGGGTTAGAGAATTGGGGCTCTGTTCATGGTTAGCGTTAGGATAAGGTTTTGGGCTAGGTAGGGTCCAGGCTCAGGTGTGGGCTAGGTTTAGGGTTTGGGTTAGAGGGTTAGGGACAGGCTGACGGTCACAGTGTAGTAATGTTGGCTATTCACAATGAATGAGCTTCAATCACTCGACAATTTGGTGTGTAGCACTCAGAACTTACGACTCCAGACTAGGGAAATATTTAGAAATGTGCTTCACACAATAGGAATACATATTCCAATAGACTGAATATCTGAACAGCACAATTTTGTCACTGGGAAATCTTGTTCAAACAGTTGAGAACCGAGTGTGACACTGTTTACATTTATTTTTCCCGTCAAAAGGAGTTGGCGTTTTCGGGAAAAGGTTTTGGTGAAACACTGAAAAACTCATTTCCCTAGAGCTATCGAACAGGATGAAAGTATTGAGAACACTATGAAATAAAAATGTTAGTTAGGCTAGGGTTCCAAGTAATGTTTTACTGTGCCTTTAAAAAGCCGGTATGACACCCGTGTTAAAATGAAAAGTCTCATTGCTCAAAACAACAGACCAGGGGATTGGCAGAGTGTCTCTAGAACTCCTGGAATACGTTTTAGAACCCGAACATCTCTACTGAATTTTGAAATACTGAGAATTTGTATCCAAAGCGCTGTGAAAGGTAGGATAGACTGTCAAGTGCTAATAATGTTGAAAGTGCTGGTATATTTGTAAAAAAGGTTGTTTTACCAAATTAGAATTCACAATGAAAAAGCTTGAGACACTGGAAGAGAGAGACTCCAACTCCGGAAATTCACAATGATAACCTAGGTTAATATCTAAGAAAGTGCTTCAAACACTAGGAATATGTGAATAAAGGGCCTTAATATCTGTAACATGTTGTTTCCTGGCAAGGAAATCGTGTTCAAAGAACATAGAACCGAGTTGGATACTGCTTACATTTATTATTCCAGGACCATGAGTTGGCGATTTTGAAAGAAGCCTGGTTAGGCCATTAAACCGGATGTGATGACGTCACCAAGGGGAGGGGCCACGTGGGCAGGCTTAATTGATCCCAGGTGATAATGATTTGGCCAGGGGACCAGCTGGGAGTGATGACGTCATCGAGATTAGTTCTGGTATTAGGGTTAGAGAATTGGGGCTCTGTTCATGGTTAGGGTTAGGATAAGGTTTTGGGCTAGGTAGCGTTCAGGCTCAGGTGTGGGCTAGGTTTAGGGTTTGGGTTAGAGTGATAGGGACAGGGTTACGGTCACAGTGTAGTAATGATGGCTATTCACAATGAATGAGCTTCAAACACTCGACAATTTGGTGTGTAGCACTCAGAACTTACGACTCCAGACTAGGGAAATATTTAGAAATGTGCTTCACACAATAGGAATACATATTCCAATAGACTGAATATCTGAACAGCACAATTTTGTCACTGGGAAATCTTGTTCAAACAGCTGAGAAGCGAGTGTGACACTGTTTACATTTATTTTTCCCGTCAAAAGGAGTTGGCGTTTTCGGGAAAAGGTTTTGGTGAAACACTGAAAAACTCATTTCCCTAGAGCTATCGAACAGGATGAAAGTATTGAGAACACTATGAAATAAAAATGTTAGTTAGGCTAGGGTTCCAAGTACTGTTTTACTGTGCCTTTAAAAAGCCGGTATGACACCAGTGTTAAAATGAAAAGTCTCATTGCTCAAAACAACAGACCAGGGGAATGGCAGAGTGTCCCTAGAACTCCTGGAATACGTTTTAGAACCCGAACATCTCTACTGAATTTTGAAATACTGAGAATTTGTATCCAAAGCGCTGTGAAAGGTAGGATAGACTGTCAAGTGGTAATAATGTTGAAAGTGCTGGTATATTTGTAAAAAAGGTTGTTTTACCAAATTAGAATTCACAATGAAAAAACTTGAGACACTGGAAGAGAGAGTCTATAACTCGGGAAATTCACAATGATAACCTAGGTTAATATCTAAGAAAGTGCTTCAAACACTAGGAATATGTGAATAAAGGGCCTTAATATCTGTAACATGTTGTTTCCTGGCAAGGAAATCGTGTTCAAAGAACATAGAACCGAGTTGGATACTGCTTACATTTATTATTCCAGGACCATGAGTTGGCTATTTTGAAAGAAGCCTGGTTAGGCCATTAAACCGGATGTGATGACGTCACCAAGGGGAGGGGCCACGTGGGCAGGCTTAATTGATCCCAGGTGATAATGATTTGGCCAGGGGACCAGCTGGGAGTGATGACGTCATCGAGATTAGTTCTGGTATTAGGGTTAGAGAATTGGGGCTCTGTTCATGGTTAGGGTTAGGATAAGGTTTTGGGCTAGGTAGCGTTCAGGCTCAGGTGTGGGCTAGGTTTAGGGTTTGGGTTACAGTGATAGGGACAGGGTTATGGTCACAGTGTAGTAATGATGGCTATTCACAATGAATGAGCTTCAAACACTCGACAATTTGGTGTGTAGCACTCAGAACTTATGACTCCAGACTAGGGAAATATTTAGAAATGTGCTTCACACAATAGGAATACATATTCCAATAGACTGAATATCTGAACAGCACAATTTTGTCACTGGGAAATCTTGTTCAAACAGCTGAGAAGCGAGTGTGACACTGTTTACATTTATTTTTCCCGTCAAAAGGAGTTGGCGTTTTCGGGAAAAGGTTTTGGTGAAACACTGAAAAACTCATTTCCCTAGAGCTATCGAACAGGATGAAAGTATTGAGAACACTATGAAATAAAAATGTTAGTTAGGCTAGGGTTCCAAGTACTGTTTTACTGTGCCTTTAAAAAGCCGGTATGACACCCGTGTTAAAATGAAAAGTCTCATTGCTCAAAACAACAGACCAGGGGAATGGCAGAGTGTCTCTAGAACTCCTGGAATACGTTTTAGAACCCGAACATCTCTACTGAATTTTGAAATACTGAGAATTTGTATCCAAAGTGCTGTGAAAGGTAGGATAGACTGTCAAGTGGTAATAATGTTGAAAGTGCTGGTATATTTGTAAAAAAGGTTGTTTTACCAAATTAGAATTCACAATGAAAAAACTTGAGACAATGGAAGAGAGAGTCTATAACTCGGGAAATTCACAATGATAACCTAGGTTAATATCTAAGAAAGTGCTTCAAACACTAGGAATACGTGAATAAAGGGCCTTAATATCTGTAACACATTGTTTGCTGACAAGGAAATCGTGTTCAAAGAACATAGAACCGAGTTGGATACTGCTTACATTTATTATTCCAGGACAATGAGTTGGCGATTTTGAAAGAAGCCTGGTTAGGCCATTAAACCGGATGTGATGACGTCACCAAGGGGGAGGGGCCACGTGGGCAGGCTTAATTGATCCCAGGTGATAATGATTTGGCCAGGGGACCAGCTGGGAGTGATGACGTCATCGAGATTAGTTCTCGTATTAGGGTTAGAGAATTGGGGCTCTGTTTATGGTTAGGGTTAGGATAAGGTTTTGGGCTAGGTAGCGTTCAGGCTCAGGTGTGGGCTAGGTTTAGGGTTTGGGTTAGAGGGTTAGGGACAGGGTTATGGTCACAGTTTAGTAATGTTGGCTATTCACAATGAATGAGCTTCAATCACTGGACAATTTGGTGTGTAGCACTCAGAACTTACGACTCCAGACTAGGGAAATATTTAGAAATGTGCTTCACACAGTAGGAATACATATTCCAATAGACTGAATATCTGAACAGCACAATTTTGTCACTGTGAAATCTTGTTCAAACAGCTGAGAAGCAAGTGTGACACTGTTTACATTTATTTTTCCCGTCAAAAGGAGTTGGCGTTTTCGGGAAAAGGTTTTGGTGAAACACTGAAAAACTCATTTTCTAGAGCTATCGAACAGTATGAAAGTATTGAGAACACTATGAAATAAAAATGTTAGTTAGGCTAGGGTTCCAAGTAATGTTTTACTGTGCCTTTAAAAAGCCGGTATGATACCCGTGTTAAAATGAAAAGTCTCATTGCTCAAAACAACAGACCAGGGGAATGGCAGAGTGTCTCTAGAACTCCTGGAATATGTTTTAGAACCCGAACATCTCTACTGAATTTTTAAATACTGAGAATTTGTATCCAAAGCGCTGTGAAAGGTAGGATAGACGTTCAAGTGGTCATAATGTTGAAAGTGCTAGTATATTTGTAAAAAAGGTTGTTTTACCAAATTAGAATTCACAATGAAAAAGCTTGAGACACTGGAAGAGAGAGACTCCAACTCGGGAAATTCACAATGATAACCTAGGTTAATATCTAAGAAAGTGCTTCAAACACTAGGAATACGTGCATAAAGGGCCTTAATATCTGTAACACATTGTTTCCTGACAAGGAAATCGTGTTCAAAGAACATAGAACCGAGTTGGATAATGGTTACATTTTTTATTCCGGGAAAATGAGTTGGCGATTTTGAAAGAAGCCTGGTTAGGCCATTAAACTGGATATGATGACGTCACCAAGGGGGAGGGCCACATGGGCAGGCTTAATTGATCCCAGGTGATAATGATTTGGCCAGGGGACCAGCTGGGAGTGATGACGTCATCGAGATTAGTTCTGGTATTAGGGTTAGAGAATTGGGGCTCTGTTCATGGTTAGGGTTAGGATAAGGTTTTGGGCTAGGTAGGGTCCAGGCTCAGGTGTGGGCTAGGTTTAGGGTTTGTGTTAGAGGGTTAGGGACAAGGTGAAGGTCACAGTGTAGTAATGTTGGCTATTCACAATGAATGAGCTTCAATCACTGGACAATTTGGTGTGTAGCACTCAGAACTTACGACTCCAGACTAGGGAAATATTTAGAAATGTGCTTCACACAGTAGGAATACATATTCCAATAGACTGAATATCTGAACAGCACAATTTTGTCACTGGGAAATCTTGTTCAAACAGCTGAGAAGCGAGTATGACACTGTTTACATTTATTTTTCCCGTCAAAAGGAGTTGGCGTTTTCGGGAAAAGGTTTTGGTGAAACACTGAAAAACTCATTTTCTAGAGATATCGAACAGTATGAAAGTATTGAGAACACTATGAAATAAAAATGTTAGTTAGGCTAGGGTTCCAAGTAATGTTTTACTGTGCCTGTAAAAAGCCAGTATGACACCCGTGTTAAAATGAAAAGTCTCATTGCTCAAAACAACAGACCAGGGGAATGGCAGAGTGTCTCTAGAACTCCTGGAATACGTGTTAGAACCCGAACATCTCTACTGAATTTTGAAATACTGAGAATTTGTATCCAAAGCGCTGTGAAAGGTAGGATAGTCGTTCACGTGGTCATAATGTTGAAAGTGCTAGTATATTTGTAAAAAAGGTTGTTTTACCAAATTAGAATTCACAATGAAAAAGCTTGAGACACTGGAAGAGAGAGACTCCAACTCAGGAAATTCACAATGTTAACCTAGGTTAATATCTAAGAAAGTGCTTCAAACACTAGGAATATGTGAATAAAGGGCCTTAATATCTGTAACATGTTGTTTCCTGGCAAGGAAATCGTGTTCAAAGAACATAGAACCGAGTTGGATACTGCTTACATTTATTATTCCAGGACCATGAGTTGGCTATTTTGAAAGAAGCCTGGTTAGGCCATTAAACCGGATGTGATGACGTCACCAAGGGGAGGGGCCACGTGGGCAGGCTTAATTGATGCCAGGTGATAATGATTTGGCCAGGGGACCAGCTGGGAGTGATGACTTCATCGAGATTAGTTCTGGTATTAGGGTTAGAGAATTGGGGCTCTGTTCATGGTTAGGGTTAGGATAAGGTTTTGGGCTAGGTAGCGTTCAGGCTCAGGTGTGGGCTAGGTTTAGGGTTTGGGTTAGAGTGATAGGGACAGGGTTATGGTCACAGTGTAGTAATGATGGCTATTCACAATGAATGAGCTTCAAACACTCGACAATTTGGTGTGTAGCACTCAGAACTTACGACTCCAGACTAGGGAAATATTTAGAAATGTGCTTCACACAATAGGAATACATATTCCAATAGACTGAATATCTGAACAGCACAATTTTGTCACTGGGAAATCTTGTTCAAACAGCTGAGAAGCGAGTGTGACACTGTTTACATTTATTTTTCCCGTCAAAAGGAGTTGGCGTTTTCGGGAAAAGGTTTTGGTGAAACACTGAAAAACTCATTTCCCTAGAGCTATCGAACAGGATGAAAGTATTGAGAACACTATGAAATAAAAATGTTAGTTAGGCTAGGGTTCCAAGTACTGTTTTACTGTGCCTTTAAAAAGCCGGTATGACACCCGTGTTAAAATGAAAAGTCTCATTGCTCAAAACAACAGACCAGGGGAATGGCAGAGTGTCCCTTGAACTCCTGGAATACGTTTTAGAACCCGAACATCTCTACTGAATTTTGAAATACTGAGAATTTGTATCCAAAGTGCTGTGAAAGGTAGGATAGACTGTCAAGTGGTAATAATGTTGAAAGTGCTGGTATATTTGTAAAAAAGGTTGTTTTACCAAATTAGAATTCACAATGAAAAAACTTGAGACAATGGAAGAGAGAGTCTATAACTCGGGAAATTCACAATGATAACCTAGGTTAATATCTAAGAAAGTGCTTCAAACACTAGGAATACGTGAATAAAGGGCCTTAATATCTGTAACACATTGTTTCCTGACAAGGAAATCGTGTTCAAAGAACATAGAACCGAGTTGGATACTGCTTACATTTATTATTCCGGGACAATGAGTTGGCGATTTTGAAAGAAGCCTGGTTAGGCCATTAAACCGGATGTGATGACGTCACCAAGGGGGAGGGGCCACGTGGGCAGGCTTAATTGATCCCAGGTGATAATGATTTGGCCAGGGGACCAGCTGGGAGTGATGACGTCATCGAGATTAGTTCTGGTATTAGGGTTAGAGAATTGGGGCTCTGTTTATGGTTAGGGTTAGGATAAGGTTTTGGGCTAGGTAGCGTTCAGGCTCAGGTGTGGGCTAGGTTTAGGGTTTGGGTTAGAGGGTTAGGGACAGGGTTATGGTCACAGTTTAGTAATGTTGGCTATTCACAATGAATGAGCTTCAATCACTGGACAATTTGGTGTGTAGCACTCAGAACTTACGACTCCAGACTAGGGAAATATTTAGAAATGTGCTTCACACAGTAGGAATACATATTCCAATAGACTGAATATCTGAACAGCACAATTTTGTCACTGTGAAATCTTGTTCAAATAGCTGAGAAGCAAGTGTGACACTGTTTACATTTATTTTTCCCGTCAAAAGGAGTTGGCGTTTTCGGGAAAAGGTTTTGGTGAAACACTGAAAAACTCATTTTCTAGAGCTATCGAACAGTATGAAAGTATTGAGAACACTATGAAATAAAAATGTTAGTTCGGCTAGGGTTCCAAGTAATGTTTTACTGTGCCTTTAAAAAGCCGGTATGATACCCGTGTTAAAATGAAAAGTCTCATTGCTCAAAACAACAGACCAGGGGAATGGCAGAGTGTCTCTAGAACTCCTGGAATATGTTTTAGAACCCGAACATCTCTACTGAATTTTGAAATACTGAGAATTTGTATCCAAAGCGCTGTGAAAGGTAGGATAGACGTTCAAGTGGTCATAATGTTGAAAGTGCTAGTATATTTGTAAAAAAGGTTGTTTTACCAAATTAGAATTCACAATGAAAAAGCTTGAGACACTGGAAGAGAGAGACTCCAACTCGGGAAATTCACAATGATAACCTAGGTTAATATCTAAGAAAGTGCTTCAAACACTAGGAATACGTGCATAAAGGGCCTTAATATCTGTAACACATTGTTTCCTGACAAGGAAATCGTGTTCAAAGAACATAGAACCGAGTTGGATAATGGTTACATTTTTTATTCCGGGAAAATGAGTTGGCGATTTTGAAAGAAGCCTGGTTAGGCCATTAAACTGGATATGATGACGTCACCAAGGGGGAGGGCCACATGGGCAGGCTTAATTGATCCCAGGTGATAATGATTTGGCCAGGGGACCAGCTGGGAGTGATGACGTCATCGAGATTAGTTCTGGTATTAGGGTTAGAGAATTGGGGCTCTGTTCATGGTTAGGGTTAGGATAAGGTTTTGGGCTAGGTAGGGTCCAGGCTCAGGTGTGGGCTAGGTTTAGGGTTTGTGTTAGAGGGTTAGGGACAAGGTGAAGGTCACAGTGTAGTAATGTTGGCTATTCACAATGAATGAGCTTCAATCACTGGACAATTTGGTGTGTAGCACTCAGAACTTACGACTCCAGACTAGGGAAATATTTAGAAATGTGCTTCACACAGTAGGAATACATATTCCAATAGACTGAATATCTGAACAGCACAATTTTGTCACTGGGAAATCTTGTTCAAACAGCTGAGAAGCGAGTATGACACTGTTTACATTTATTTTTCCCGTCAAAAGGAGTTGGCGTTTTCGGGAAAAGGTTTTGGTGAAACACTGAAAAACTCATTTTCTAGAGATATCGAACAGTATGAAAGTATTGAGAACACTATGAAATAAAAATGTTAGTTAGGCTAGGGTTCCAAGTAATGTTTTACTGTGCCTGTAAAAAGCCAGTATGACACCCGTGTTAAAATGAAAAGTCTCATTGCTCAAAACAACAGACCAGGGGAATGGCAGAGTGTCTCTAGAACTCCTGGAATACGTGTTAGAACCCGAACATCTCTACTGAATTTTGAAATACTGAGAATTTGTATCCAAAGCGCTGTGAAAGGTAGGATAGTCGTTCACGTGGTCATAATGTTGAAAGTGCTAGTATATTTGTAAAAAAGGTTGTTTTACCAAATTAGAATTCACAATGAAAAAGCTTGAGACACTGGAAGAGAGAGACTCCAACTCAGGAAATTCACAATGTTAACCTAGGTTAATATCTAAGAAAGTGCTTCAAACACTAGGAATATGTGAATAAAGGGCCTTAATATCTGTAACATGTTGTTTCCTGGCAAGGAAATCGTGTTCAAAGAACATAGAACCGAGTTGGATACTGCTTACATTTATTATTCCAGGACCATGAGTTGGCTATTTTGAAAGAAGCCTGGTTAGGCCATTAAACCGGATGTGATGACGTCACCAAGGGGAGGGGCCACGTGGGCAGGCTTAATTGATCCCAGGTGATAATGATTTGGCCAGGGGACCAGCTGGGAGTGATGACTTCATCGAGATTAGTTCTGGTATTAGGGTTAGAGAATTGGGGCTCTGTTCATGGTTAGGGTTAGGATAAGGTTTTGGGCTAGGTAGCGTTCAGGCTCAGGTGTGGGCTAGGTTTAGGGTTTGGGTTAGAGTGATAGGGACAGGGTTATGGTCACAGTGTAGTAATGATGGCTATTCACAATGAATGAGCTTCAAACACTCGACAATTTGGTGTGTAGCACTCAGAACTTACGACTCCAGACTAGGGAAATATTTAGAAATGTGCTTCACACAATAGGAATACATATTCCAATAGACTGAATATCTGAACAGCACAATTTTGTCACTGGGAAATCTTGTTCAAACAGCTGAGAAGCGAGTGTGACACTGTTTACATTTATTTTTCCCGTCAAAAGGAGTTGGCGTTTTCGGGAAAAGGTTTTGGTGAAACACTGAAAAACTCATTTCCCTAGAGCTATCGAACAGGATGAAAGTATTGAGAACACTATGAAATAAAAATGTTAGTTAGGCTAGGGTTCCAAGTACTGTTTTACTGTGCCTTTAAAAAGCCGGTATGACACCCGTGTTAAAATGAAAAGTCTCATTGCTCAAAACAACAGACCAGGGGAATGGCAGAGTGTCCCTTGAACTCCTGGAATACGTTTTAGAACCCGAACATCTCTACTGAATTTTGAAATACTGAGAATTTGTATCCAAAGTGCTGTGAAAGGTAGGATAGACTGTCAAGTGGTAATAATGTTGAAAGTGCTGGTATATTTGTAAAAAAGGTTGTTTTACCAAATTAGAATTCACAATGAAAAAACTTGAGACAATGGAAGAGAGAGTCTATAACTCGGGAAATTCACAATGATAACCTAGGTTAATATCTAAGAAAGTGCTTCAAACACTAGGAATACGTGAATAAAGGGCCTTAATATCTGTAACACATTGTTTCCTGACAAGGAAATCGTGTTCAAAGAACATAGAACCGAGTTGGATACTGCTTACATTTATTATTCCGGGACAATGAGTTGGCGATTTTGAAAGAAGCCTGGTTAGGCCATTAAACCGGATGTGATGACGTCACCAAGGGGAGGGGCCACGTGGGCAGGCTTAATTGATCCCAGGTGATAATGATTTGGCCAGGGGACCAGCTGGGAGTGATGACGTCATCGAGATTAGTTCTGGTATTAGGGTTAGAGAATTGGGGCTCTGTTTATGGTTAGGGTTAGGATAAGGTTTTGGGCTAGGTAGCGTTCAGGCTCAGGTGTGGGCTAGGTTTAGGGTTTGGGTTAGAGGGTTAGGGACAGGGTTATGGTCACAGTTTAGTAATGTTGGCTATTCACAATGAATGAGCTTCAATCACTGGACAATTTGGTGTGTAGCACTCAGAACTTACGACTCCAGACTAGGGAAATATTTAGAAATGTGCTTCACACAGTAGGAATACATATTCCAATAGACTGAATATCTGAACAGCACAATTTTGTCACTGTGAAATCTTGTTCAAATAGCTGAGAAGCAAGTGTGACACTGTTTACATTTATTTTTCCCGTCAAAAGGAGTTGGCGTTTTCGGGAAAAGGTTTTGGTGAAACACTGAAAAACTCATTTTCTAGAGCTATCGAACAGTATGAAAGTATTGAGAACACTATGAAATAAAAATGTTAGTTAGGCTAGGGTTCCAAGTAATGTTTTACTGTGCCTTTAAAAAGCCGGTATGATACCCGTGTTAAAATGAAAAGTCTCATTGCTCAAAACAACAGACCAGGGGAATGGCAGAGTGTCTCTAGAACTCCTGGAATATGTTTTAGAACCCGAACATCTCTACTGAATTTTGAAATACTGAGAATTTGTATCCAAAGCGCTGTGAAAGGTAGGATAGACGTTCAAGTGGTCATAATGTTGAAAGTGCTAGTATATTTGTAAAAAAGGTTGTTTTACCAAATTAGAATTCACAATGAAAAAGCTTGAGACACTGGAAGAGAGAGACTCCAACTCGGGAAATTCACAATGATAACCTAGGTTAATATCTAAGAAAGTGCTTCAAACACTAGGAATACGTGCATAAAGGGCCTTAATATCTGTAACACATTGTTTCCTGACAAGGAAATCGTGTTCAAAGAACATAGAACCGAGTTGGATAATGGTTACATTTTTTATTCCGGGAAAATGAGTTGGCGATTTTGAAAGAAGCCTGGTTAGGCCATTAAACTGGATATGATGACGTCACCAAGGGGGAGGGCCACATGGGCAGGCTTAATTGATCCCAGGTGATAATGATTTGGCCAGGGGACCAGCTGGGAGTGATGACGTCATCGAGATTAGTTCTGGTATTAGGGTTAGAGAATTGGGGCTCTGTTCATGGTTAGGGTTAGGATAAGGTTTTGGGCTAGGTAGGGTCCAGGCTCAGGTGTGGGCTAGGTTTAGGGTTTGTGTTAGAGGGTTAGGGACAAGGTGAAGGTCACAGTGTAGTAATGTTGGCTATTCACAATGAATGAGCTTCAATCACTGGACAATTTGGTGTGTAGCACTCAGAACTTACGACTCCAGACTAGGGAAATATTTAGAAATGTGCTTCACACAGTAGGAATACATATTCCAATAGACTGAATATCTGAACAGCACAATTTTGTCACTGGGAAATCTTGTTCAAACAGCTGAGAAGCGAGTATGACACTGTTTACATTTATTTTTCCCGTCAAAAGGAGTTGGCGTTTTCGGGAAAAGGTTTTGGTGAAACACTGAAAAACTCATTTTCTAGAGATATCGAACAGTATGAAAGTATTGAGAACACTATGAAATAAAAATGTTAGTTAGGCTAGGGTTCCAAGTAATGTTTTACTGTGCCTGTAAAAAGCCAGTATGACACCCGTGTTAAAATGAAAAGTCTCATTGCTCAAAACAACAGACCAGGGGAATGGCAGAGTGTCTCTAGAACTCCTGGAATACGTGTTAGAACCCGAACATCTCTACTGAATTTTGAAATACTGAGAATTTGTATCCAAAGCGCTGTGAAAGGTAGGATAGTCGTTCACGTGGTCATAATGTTGAAAGTGCTAGTATATTTGTAAAAAAGGTTGTTTTACCAAATTAGAATTCACAATGAAAAAGCTTGAGACACTGGAAGAGAGAGACTCCAACTCAGGAAATTCACAATGTTAACCTAGGTTAATATCTAAGAAAGTGCTTCAAACACTAGGAATATGTGAATAAAGGGCCTTAATATCTGTAACATGTTGTTTCCTGGCAAGGAAATCGTGTTCAAAGAACATAGAACCGAGTTGGATACTGCTTACATTTATTATTCCAGGACCATGAGTTGGCTATTTTGAAAGAAGCCTGGTTAGGCCATTAAACCGGATGTGATGACGTCACCAAGGGGAGGGGCCACGTGGGCAGGCTTAATTGATCCCAGGTGATAATGATTTGGCCAGGGGACCAGCTGGGAGTGATGACTTCATCGAGATTAGTTCTGGTATTAGGGTTAGAGAATTGGGGCTCTGTTCATGGTTAGGGTTAGGATAAGGTTTTGGGCTAGGTAGCGTTCAGGCTCAGGTGTGGGCTAGGTTTAGGGTTTGGGTTAGAGTGATAGGGACAGGGTTATGGTCACAGTGTAGTAATGATGGCTATTCACAATGAATGAGCTTCAAACACTCGACAATTTGGTGTGTAGCACTCAGAACTTACGACTCCAGACTAGGGAAATATTTAGAAATGTGCTTCACACAATAGGAATACATATTCCAATAGACTGAATATCTGAACAGCACAATTTTGTCACTGGGAAATCTTGTTCAAACAGCTGAGAAGCGAGTGTGACACTGTTTACATTTATTTTTCCCGTCAAAAGGAGTTGGCGTTTTCGGGAAAAGGTTTTGGTGAAACACTGAAAAACTCATTTCCCTAGAGCTATCGAACAGGATGAAAGTATTGAGAACACTATGAAATAAAAATGTTAGTTAGGCTAGGGTTCCAAGTACTGTTTTACTGTGCCTTTAAAAAGCCGGTATGACACCCGTGTTAAAATGAAAAGTCTCATTGCTCAAAACAACAGACCAGGGGAATGGCAGAGTGTCCCTTGAACTCCTGGAATACGTTTTAGAACCCGAACATCTCTACTGAATTTTGAAATACTGAGAATTTGTATCCAAAGTGCTGTGAAAGGTAGGATAGACTGTCAAGTGGTAATAATGTTGAAAGTGCTGGTATATTTGTAAAAAAGGTTGTTTTACCAAATTAGAATTCACAATGAAAAAACTTGAGACAATGGAAGAGAGAGTCTATAACTCGGGAAATTCACAATGATAACCTAGGTTAATATCTAAGAAAGTGCTTCAAACACTAGGAATACGTGAATAAAGGGCCTTAATATCTGTAACACGTTGTTTCCTGACAAGGAAATCGTGTTCAAAGAACATAGAACCGAGTTGGATACTGCTTACATTTATTATTCCGGGACAATGAGTTGGCGATTTTGAAAGAAGCCTGGTTAGGCCATTAAACCGGATGTGATGACGTCACCAAGGGGAGGGGCCACGTGGGCAGGCTTAATTGATCCCAGGTGATAATGATTTGGCCAGGGGACCAGCTGGGAGTGATGACGTCATCGAGATTAGTTCTGGTATTAGGGTTAGAGAATTGGGGCTCTGTTTATGGTTAGGGTTAGGATAAGGTTTTGGGCTAGGTAGCGTTCAGGCTCAGGTGTGGGCTAGGTTTAGGGTTTGGGTTAGAGGGTTAGGGACAGGGTTATGGTCACAGTTTAGTAATGTTGGCTATTCACAATGAATGAGCTTCAATCACTGGACAATTTGGTGTGTAGCACTCAGAACTTACGACTCCAGACTAGGGAAATATTTAGAAATGTGCTTCACACAGTAGGAATACATATTCCAATAGACTGAATATCTGAACAGCACAATTTTGTCACTGTGAAATCTTGTTCAAATAGCTGAGAAGCAAGTGTGACACTGTTTACATTTATTTTTCCCGTCAAAAGGAGTTGGCGTTTTCGGGAAAAGGTTTTGGTGAAACACTGAAAAACTCATTTTCTAGAGCTATCGAACAGTATGAAAGTATTGAGAACACTATGAAATAAAAATGTTAGTTAGGCTAGGGTTCCAAGTAATGTTTTACTGTGCCTTTAAAAAGCCGGTATGATACCCGTGTTAAAATGAAAAGTCTCATTGCTCAAAACAACAGACCAGGGGAATGGCAGAGTGTCTCTAGAACTCCTGGAATATGTTTTAGAACCCGAACATCTCTACTGAATTTTGAAATACTGAGAATTTGTATCCAAAGCGCTGTGAAAGGTAGGATAGACGTTCAAGTGGTCATAATGTTGAAAGTGCTAGTATATTTGTAAAAAAGGTTGTTTTACCAAATTAGAATTCACAATGAAAAAGCTTGAGACACTGGAAGAGAGAGACTCCAACTCGGGAAATTCACAATGATAACCTAGGTTAATATCTAAGAAAGTGCTTCAAACACTAGGAATACGTGCATAAAGGGCCTTAATATCTGTAACACATTGTTTCCTGACAAGGAAATCGTGTTCAAAGAACATAGAACCGAGTTGGATAATGGTTACATTTTTTATTCCGGGAAAATGAGTTGGCGATTTTGAAAGAAGCCTGGTTAGGCCATTAAACTGGATATGATGACGTCACCAAGGGGGAGGGCCACATGGGCAGGCTTAATTGATCCCAGGTGATAATGATTTGGCCAGGGGACCAGCTGGGAGTGATGACGTCATCGAGATTAGTTCTGGTATTAGGGTTAGAGAATTGGGGCTCTGTTCATGGTTAGGGTTAGGATAAGGTTTTGGGCTAGGTAGGGTCCAGGCTCAGGTGTGGGCTAGGTTTAGGGTTTGTGTTAGAGGGTTAGGGACAAGGTGAAGGTCACAGTGTAGTAATGTTGGCTATTCACAATGAATGAGCTTCAATCACTGGACAATTTGGTGTGTAGCACTCAGAACTTACGACTCCAGACTAGGGAAATATTTAGAAATGTGCTTCACACAGTAGGAATACATATTCCAATAGACTGAATATCTGAACAGCACAATTTTGTCACTGGGAAATCTTGTTCAAACAGCTGAGAAGCGAGTATGACACTGTTTACATTTATTTTTCCCGTCAAAAGGAGTTGGCGTTTTCGGGAAAAGGTTTTGGTGAAACACTGAAAAACTCATTTTCTAGAGATATCGAACAGTATGAAAGTATTGAGAACACTATGAAATAAAAATGTTAGTTAGGCTAGGGTTCCAAGTAATGTTTTACTGTGCCTGTAAAAAGCCAGTATGACACCCGTGTTAAAATGAAAAGTCTCATTGCTCAAAACAACAGACCAGGGGAATGGCAGAGTGTCTCTAGAACTCCTGGAATACGTGTTAGAACCCGAACATCTCTACTGAATTTTGAAATACTGAGAATTTGTATCCAAAGCGCTGTGAAAGGTAGGATAGTCGTTCACGTGGTCATAATGTTGAAAGTGCTAGTATATTTGTAAAAAAGGTTGTTTTACCAAATTAGAATTCACAATGAAAAAGCTTGAGACACTGGAAGAGAGAGACTCCAACTCAGGAAATTCACAATGTTAACCTAGGTTAATATCTAAGAAAGTGCTTCAAACACTAGGAATATGTGAATAAAGGGCCTTAATATCTGTAACATGTTGTTTCCTGGCAAGGAAATCGTGTTCAAAGAACATAGAACCGAGTTGGATACTGCTTACATTTATTATTCCAGGACCATGAGTTGGCTATTTTGAAAGAAGCCTGGTTAGGCCATTAAACCGGATGTGATGACGTCACCAAGGGGAGGGGCCACGTGGGCAGGCTTAATTGATCCCAGGTGATAATGATTTGGCCAGGGGACCAGCTGGGAGTGATGACTTCATCGAGATTAGTTCTGGTATTAGGGTTAGAGAATTGGGGCTCTGTTCATGGTTAGGGTTAGGATAAGGTTTTGGGCTAGGTAGCGTTCAGGCTCAGGTGTGGGCTAGGTTTAGGGTTTGGGTTAGAGTGATAGGGACAGGGTTACGGTCACAGTGTAGTAATGATGGCTATTCACAATGAATGAGCTTCAAACACTCGACAATTTGGTGTGTAGCACTCAGAACTTACGACTCCAGACTAGGGAAATATTTAGAAATGTGCTTCACACAATAGGAATACATATTCCAATAGACTGAATATCTGAACAGCACAATTTTGTCACTGGGAAATCTTGTTCAAACAGCTGAGAAGCGAGTGTGACACTGTTTACATTTATTTTTCCCGTCAAAAGGAGTTGGCGTTTTCGGGAAAAGGTTTTGGTGAAACACTGAAAAACTCATTTCCCTAGAGCTATCGAACAGGATGAAAGTATTGAGAACACTATGAAATAAAAATGTTAGTTAGGCTAGGGTTCCAAGTACTGTTTTACTGTGCCTTTAAAAAGCCGGTATGACACCCGTGTTAAAATGAAAAGTCTCATTGCTCAAAACAACAGACCAGGGGAATGGCAGAGTGTCCCTTGAACTCCTGGAATACGTTTTAGAACCCGAACATCTCTACTGAATTTTGAAATACTGAGAATTTGTATCCAAAGTGCTGTGAAAGGTAGGATAGACTGTGAAGTGGTAATAATGTTGAAAGTGCTGGTATATTTGTAAAAAAGGTTGTTTTACCAAATTAGAATTCACAATGAAAAAACTTGAGACACTGGAAGAGAGAGTCTATAACTCGGGAAATTCACAATGATAACCTAGGTTAATATCTAAGAAAGTGCTTCAAACACTAGGAATATGTGAATAAAGGGCCTTAATATCTGCAACATGTTGTTTCCTGGCAAGGAAATCGTGTTCAAAGAACATAGAACCGAGTTGGATACTGCTTACATTTATTATTCCAGGACCATGAGTTGGCTATTTTGAAAGAAGCCTGGTTAGGCCATTAAACTGGATGTGATGACGTCACCAAGGGGAGGGGCCACGTGGGCAGGCTTAATTGATCCCAGGTGATAATGATTTGGCCAGGGGACCAGCTGGGAGTGATGACGTCATCGAGATTAGTTCTGGTATTAGGGTTAGAGAATTGGGGCTCTGTTCATGGTTAGGGTTAGGATAAGGTTTTGGGCTAGGTAGCGTTCAGGCTCAGGTGTGGGCTAGGTTTAGGGTTTGGGTTAGAGTGATAGGGACAGGGTTAAGGTCACAGTGTAGTAATGATGGCTATTCACAATGAATGAGCTTCAAACACTCGACAATTTGGTGTGTAGCACTCAGAACTTACGACTCCAGACTAGGGAAATATTTAGAAATGTGCTTCACACAATAGGAATACATATTCCAATAGACTGAATATCTGAACAGCACAATTTTGTCACTGGGAAATCTTGTTCAAACAGCTGAGAAGCGAGTGTGACACTGTTTACATTTATTTTTCCCGTCAAAAGGAGTTGGCGTTTTCGGGAAAAGGTTTTGGTGAAACACTGAAAAACTCATTTTCTAGAGCTATCGAACAGTATGAAAGTATTGAGAACACTATGAAATAAAAATGTTAGTTAGGCTAGGGTTCCAAGTAATGTTTTACTGTGCCTTTAAAAAGCCGGTATGATACCCATGTTAAAATGAAAAGTCTCATTGCTCAAAACAACAGACCAGGGGAATGGCAGAGTGTCTCTAGAACTCCTGGAATACGTTTTAGAACCCGAACATCTCTACTGAATTTTGAAATACTGAGAATTTGTATCCAAAGCGCTGTGAAAGGTAGGATAGAGTTTCAAGTGGTAATAATGTTGAAAGTGCTGGTATATTTGTAAAAAAGGTTGTTTTACCAAATTAGAATTCACAATGAAAAAGCTTGAGACACTGGAAGAGAGAGTCTCCAACTCGGGAAATTCACAATGATAACCTAGGTTAATATCTAAGAAAGTGCTTCAAACACTAGGAATACGTGAATATAGGGCCTTAATATCTGTAACACATTGTTTCCTGACAAGGAAATCGTGTTCAAAGAACATAGAACCGAGTTGGATACTGGTTACATTTATTATACCTGGACAATGAGTTGGCAATTTTGAAAGAAGCCTGGTTAGGCCATTAAACTGGATGTGATGACGTCACCAAGGGGGAGGGGCCACGTGGGCAGGATTAATTGATCCCAGGTGATAATGATTTGGCCAGGGGACCAGCTGGGAGTGATGACGTCATCGAGATTAGTTCTGGTATTAGGGTTAGGGAATTGGGGCTCTGTTCATGGTTAGGGTTAGGATAAGGTTTTGGGCTAGGTAGGGTCCAGGCTCAGGTGTGGGCTAGGTTTATGGTTTGGGTTAGAGGGTTAGGGACAGGCTGACGGTCACAGTGTAGTAATGTTGGCTATTCACAATGAATGAGCTTCAATCACTGGACAATTTGGTGTGTAGCACTCAGAACTTACGACTCCAGACTAGGGAAATATTTAGAAATGTGCTTCACACAATAGGAATATATATTCCAATAGACTGAATATCTGAGCAGCATAATTTTGTCACTGGGAAATCTTGTTCAACAGCTGAGAAGCGAGTGTGACACTGTTTACATTTATTTTTCCCGTCAAAAGGAGTTGGCTTTTTCGGGAAAAGGTTTTGGTGAAACACTGAAAAACTCATTTTCTAGAGCTATCGAACAGGATGAAAGTATTGAGAACACTATGAAATAAAAATGTTAGTTAGGCTAGGGTTCCAAGTAATGTTTTACTGTGCCTTTAAAAAGCTGGTATGACACCCGTGTTAAAATGAAAAGTCTCATTGCTCAAAACAACAGACCAGGGGAATGGCAGTGTGTCTCTAGAACTCCTGGAATATGTTTTAGAACCCGAACATCTCTACTGAATTTTGAAATACTGAGAATTTGTATCCAAAGCGCTGTGAAAGGTAGGATAGACGTTGAAGTGGTCATAATGTTGAAAGTGCTGGTATATTTGTAAAAAAGGTTGTTTTACCAAATTAGAATTCACAATGAAAAAGCTTGAGACACTGGAAGAGAGAGACTCCAACTCGGGAAATTCACAATGATAACGTAGGTGAATATCTAAGAAAGTGCTTCAAACACTAGGAATACGTGAATAAAGGGCCTTAATATCTGTAACACATTGTTTCCTGACAAGGAAATCGTGTTCAAAGAACATACAACCCAGTTGAATACTGGTTACATTTATTATTCCTGGACAATGAGTTGGCAATTTTGAAAGAAGCCTGGTTAGGCCATTAAACCGGATGTGATGACGTCACCAAGGGGGAGGGGCCACGTGGGCAGGCTTAATTGATCCCAGGTGATAATGATTTGGCCAGGGGACCAGCTGGGAGTGATGACGTCATCCAGATTAGTTCTGGTATTAGGGATAGAGAATTGGGGCTCTGTTCATGGTTAGGGTTAGGATAACGTTTTGGGCTAGGTAGGGTCCAGGCTCAGGTGTGGGCTAGGTTTAGGGTTTGGATTAGAGGGTTAGGGACAGGCTGACGGTCACAGTGTAGTAATGTTGGCTATTCACAATGAATGAGCTTCAATCACTGGACAATTTGGTGTGTAGCACTCAGAACTTACGACTCCAGACTAGGGAAATATTTAGAAATGTGCTTCACACAATAGGAATATATATTCCAATAGACTGAATATCTGAACAGCATAATTTTGTCACTGGGAAATCTTGTTCAAACAGCTGAGAAGCGAGTGTGACACTGTTTACATTTATTTTTCCCGACAAAAGGAGTTGGCTTTTTCGGGAAAAGGTTTTGGTGAAACACTGAAAAACTCATTTTCCAGAGCTATGGAACAGTATGAAAGTATTGAGAACACTATGAAATAAAAATGTTAGTTAGGCTAGGGTTCCAAGTAATGTTTTACTGTGCCTTTAAAAAGCCGGTATGACACCCGTGTTAAAATGAAAAGTCTCATTGCTCAAAACAACAGACCAGGGGAATGGCAGAGTGTCTCTAGAACTCCTGGAATATGTTTTAGAACCCGAACATCTCTACTGAATTTTGAAATACTGAGAATTTGTATCCAAAGCGCTGTGAAAGGTAGGATAGACGTTCAAGTGGTCATAATGTTGAAAGTGCTAGTATATTTGTAAAAAAGGTTGTTTTACCAAATTAGAATTCACAATGAAAAAGCTTGAGACACTGGAAGAGAGAGACTCCAACTCGGGAAATTCACAATGATAACCTAGGTTAATATCTAAGAAAGTGCTTCAAACACTAGGAATACGTGCATAAAGGGCCTTAATATCTGTAACACATTGTTTCCTGACAAGGAAATCGTGTTCAAAGAACATAGAACCGAGTTGGATAATGGTTACAATTTTTATTCCGGGAAAATGAGTTGGCGATTTTGAAAGAATCCTGGTTAGGCCATTAAACTGGATATGATGACGTCACCAAGGGGGAGGGGCCACATGGGCAGGCTTAATTGATCCCAGGTGATAATGATTTGGCCAGGGGACCAGCTGGGAGTGATGACGTCATCGAGATTAGTTCTGGTATTAGGGTTAGAGAATTGGGGCTCTGTTCATGGTTAGGGTTAGGATAAGGTTTTGGGCTAGGTAGGGTCCAGGCTCAGGTGTGGGCTAGGTTTAGGGTTTGTGTTAGAGGGTTAGGGACAGGCTGAAGGTCACAGTGTAGTAATGTTGGCTATTCACAATGAATGAGCTTCAATCACTGGACAATTTGGTGTGTAGCACTCAGAACTTACGACTCCAGACTAGGGAAATATTTAGAAATGTGCTTCACACAGTAGGAATACATATTCCAATAGACTGAATATCTGAACAGCACAATTTTGTCACTGGGAAATCTTGTTCAAACAGCTGAGAAGCGAGTATGACACTGTTTACATTTATTTTTCCCGTCAAAAGGAGTTGGCGTTTTCGGGAAAAGGTTTTGGTGAAACACTGAAAAACTCATTTTCTAGAGATATCGAACAGTATGAAAGTATTGAGAACACTATGAAATAAAAATGTTAGTTAGGCTAGGGTTCCAAGTAATGTTTTACTGTGCCTGTAAAAAGCCGGTATGACACCCGTGTTAAAATGAAAAGTCTCATTGCTCAAAACAACAGACCAGGGGAATGGCAGAGTGTCTCTAGAACTCCTGGAATACGTGTTAGAACCCGAACATCTCTACTGAATTTTGAAATACTGAGAATTTGTATCCAAAGCGCTGTGAAAGGTAGGATAGACGTTCACGTGGTCATAATGTTGAAAGTGCTAGTATATTTGTAAAAAAGGTTGTTTTACCAAATTAGAATTCACAATGAAAAAGCTTGAGACACTGGAAGAGAGAGACTCCAACTCAGGAAATTCACAATGATAACCTAGGTTAATATCTAAGAAAGTGCTTCAAACACTAGGAATACGTGAATAAAGGGCCTTAATATCTGTAACACATTGTTTCCTGACAAGGAAATCGTGTTCAAAGAACATAGAACCGAGTTGGATACTGGTTACATTTTTTATTCCGGGAAAATGAGTTGGCGATTTTGAAAGAAGCCTGGTTAGGCCATTAAACTGGATATGATGACGTCACCAAGGGGGAGGGGCCACATGGGCAGGCTTAATTGATCCCAGGTGATAATGATTTGGCCAGGGGACCAGCTGGGAGTGATGACATCATCGAGATTAGTTCTGGTATTAGGGTTCGGGAATTGGAGCTCTGTTCATGGTTAGGGTTAGGATAAGGTTTTGGGCTAGGTAGGGTTCAGGCTCAGGTGTGGGCTAGGTTTAGAGTTTGGGTTAGAGGGTTAGGGACAGGGTTAAGGTGACAGTGTAGTAATGTTGGCTATTCACAATGAATGAGCTTCAATCACTGGACAATTTGGTGTGTAGCACTCAGAACTTACGACTCCAGACTAGGGAAATATTTAGAAATGTGCTTCACACAATAGGAATACATATTCCAATAGACTCAATATCTGAACAGCACAATTTTGTCACTGGGAAATCTTGTTCAAACAGCTGAGAAGCGAGTGTGACACTGTTTACATTTATTTTTCCCGTCAAAAGGACTTGGCGTTTTCGGGAAAAGGTTTTGGTGAAACACTGAAAAACTCATTTTCCTAGAGCTATCGAACAGTATGAAAGTATTGAGAACACTATGAAATAAAAATGTTAGTTAGGCTAGGGTTCCAAGTAATGTTTTACTGTGCCTTTACAAAGCCTGTATGACACCCGTGTTAAAATGAAAAGTCTCATTGCTCAAAACAACAGACCAGGGGAATGGCAGAGTGTCTCTAGAACTCCTGGAATACGTTTTAGAACCCGAACATCTCTACTGAATTTTGAAATACTGAGAATTTGTATCCATAGCGCTGTGAAAGGTAGGACACACTTTCAAGTGGTAATAATGTTGAAAGTGCTGGTATATTTGTAAAAAAGTTTGTTTTACCAAATTAGAATTCACAATGAAAAAGCTTGGGACCCTGGAAGAGAGAGCCTCCAACTCGGGAAATTCACAATGATAACCTAGGTTAACATCTAAGAAAGTACTTCAAACACTAGGAATACGTGAATAAAGGGCCTTAATATCTGTAACACATTGTTTCCTGACAAGGAAATCGTGTTCAAAGGACATAGAACCGAGTTGGATACTGGTTACATTTATTATTCCGGGACAATGAGTTGGCGATTTTGAAAGAAGCCTGGTTAGGCCATTAAACCGGATGTGATGACGTCACCAAGGGGGAGGGGCCACGTGGGCAGGCTTAATTGATCCCAGGTGATAATGATTTGGCCAGGGGACCAGCTGGGAGTGATGACGTCATCGAGATTAGTTCTGGTATTAGGGTTAGAGAATTGGGGCTCTGTTCATGGTTAGGGTTAGGATAAGGTTTTGGGCTAGGTAGGGTCCAGGCTCAGGTGTGGGCTAGGTTTAGGGTTTGTGTTAGAGGGTTAGGGACAGGCTGAAGGTCACAGTGTAGTAATGTTGGCTATTCACAATGAATGAGCTTCAATCACTGGACAATTTGGTGTGTAGCACTCAGAACTTACGACTCCAGACTAGGGAAATATTTAGAAATGTGCTTCACACAGTAGGAATACATATTCCAATAGACTGAATATCTGAACAGCACAATTTTGTCACTGGGAAATCTTGTTCAAACAGCTGAGAAGCGAGTATGACACTGTTTACATTTATTTTTCCCGTCAAAAGGAGTTGGCGTTTTCGGGAAAAGGTTTTGGTGAAACACTGAAAAACTCATTTTCTAGAGATATCGAACAGTATGAAAGTATTGAGAACACTATGAAATAAAAATGTTAGTTAGGCTAGGGTTCCAAGTAATGTTTTACTGTGCCTGTAAAAAGCCGGTATGACACCCGTGTTAAAATGAAAAGTCTCATTGCTCAAAACAACAGACCAGGGGAATGGCAGAGTGTCTCTAGAACTCCTGGAATACGTGTTAGAACCCGAACATCTCTACTGAATTTTGAAATACTGAGAATTTGTATCCAAAGCGCTGTGAAAGGTAGGATAGACGTTCACGTGGTCATAATGTTGAAAGTGCTAGTATATTTGTAAAAAAGGTTGTTTTACCAAATTAGAATTCACAATGAAAAAGCTTGAGACACTGGAAGAGAGAGACTCCAACTCAGGAAATTCACAATGATAACCTAGGTTAATATCTAAGAAAGTGCTTCAAACACTAGGAATACGTGAATAAAGGGCCTTAATATCTGTAACACATTGTTTCCTGAGAAGGAAATCGTGTTCAAAGAACATAGAACCGAGTTGGATACTGGTTACATTTTTTATTCCGGGAAAATGAGTTGGCGATTTTGAAAGAAGCCTGGTTAGGCCATTAAACTGGATATGATGACGTCACCAAGGGGGAGGGGCCACATGGGCAGGCTTAATTGATCCCAGGTGATAATGATTTGGCCAAGGGACCAGCTGGGAGTGATGACGTCATCGATATTAGTTCTGGTATTAGGGTTAGAGAATTGGGGCTCTGTTCATGGTTAGGGTTAGGATAATGTTTTGGGCTAGGTAGGGTCCAGGCTAAGGTGTGGGCTAGGTTTAGGGTTTGTGTTAGAGGGTTAGGGACAGGCTGAAGGTCACAGTGTAGTAATGTTGGCTATTCACAATGAATGACCTTCAATCACTGGACAATTTGGTGTGTAGCACTCAGAACTTACGACTCCAGACTAGGGAAATATTTAGAAATGTGTTTCACACAATAGGAATACATATTCCAATAGACTCAATATCTGAACAGCACAATTTTGTCACTGGGAAATCTTGTTCAAACAGCTGAGAAGCGAGTGTGACACTGTTTACATTTATTTTTCCCGTCAAAAGGACTTGGCGTTTTCGGGAAAAGGTTTTGGTGAAACACTGAAAAACTCATTTTCCTAGAGCTATCGAACAGTATGAAAGTATTGAGAACACTATGAAATAAAAATGTTAGTTAGGCTAGGGTTCCAAGTAATGTTTTACTGTGCCTTTACAAAGCCTGTATGACACCCGTGTTAAAATGAAAAGTCTCATTGCTCAAAACAACAGACCAGGGGAATGGCAGAGTGTCTCTAGAACTCCTGGAATACGTTTTAGAACCCGAACATCTCTACTGAATTTTGAAATACTGAGAATTTGTATCCATAGCGCTGTGAAAGGTAGGACACACTTTCAAGTGGTAATAATGTTGAAAGTGCTGGTATATTTGTAAAAAAGTTTGTTTTACCAAATTAGAATTCACAATGAAAAAGCTTGGGACCCTGGAAGAGAGAGCCTCCAACTCGGGAAATTCACAATGATAACCTAGGTTAACATCTAAGAAAGTACTTCAAACACTAGGAATACGTGAATAAAGGGCCTTAATATCTGTAACACATTGTTTCCTGACAAGGAAATCGTGTTCAAAGGACATAGAACCGAGTTGGATACTGGTTACATTTATTATTCCGGGACAATGAGTTGGCGATTTTGAAAGAAGCCTGGTTAGGCCATTAAACCGGATGTGATGACGTCACCAAGGGGGAGGGGCCACGTGGGCAGGCTTAATTGATCCCAGGTGATAATGATTTGGCCAGGGGACCAGCTGGGAGTGATGACGTCATCGAGATTAGTTCTGGTATTAGGGTTAGAGAATTGGGGCTCTGTTCATGGTTAGGGTTAGGATAAGGTTTTGGGCTAGGTAGGGTCCAGGCTCAGGTGTGGGCTAGGTTTAGGGTTTGTGTTAGAGGGTTAGGGACAGGCTGAAGGTCACAGTGTAGTAATGTTGGCTATTCACAATGAATGAGCTTCAATCACTGGACAATTTGGTGTGTAGCACTCAGAACTTACGACTCCAGACTAGGGAAATATTTAGAAATGTGCTTCACACAGTAGGAATACATATTCCAATAGACTGAATATCTGAACAGCACAATTTTGTCACTGGGAAATCTTGTTCAAACAGCTGAGAAGCGAGTATGACACTGTTTACATTTATTTTTCCCGTCAAAAGGAGTTGGCGTTTTCGGGAAAAGGTTTTGGTGAAACACTGAAAAACTCATTTTCTAGAGATATCGAACAGTATGAAAGTATTGAGAACACTATGAAATAAAAATGTTAGTTAGGCTAGGGTTCCAAGTAATGTTTTACTGTGCCTGTAAAAAGCCGGTATGACACCCGTGTTAAAATGAAAAGTCTCATTGCTCAAAACAACAGACCAGGGGAATGGCAGAGTGTCTCTAGAACTCCTGGAATACGTGTTAGAACCCGAACATCTCTACTGAATTTTGAAATACTGAGAATTTGTATCCAAAGCGCTGTGAAAGGTAGGATAGACGTTCACGTGGTCATAATGTTGAAAGTGCTAGTATATTTGTAAAAAAGGTTGTTTTACCAAATTAGAATTCACAATGAAAAAGCTTGAGACACTGGAAGAGAGAGACTCCAACTCAGGAAATTCACAATGATAACCTAGGTTAATATCTAAGAAAGTGCTTCAAACACTAGGAATACGTGAATAAAGGGCCTTAATATCTGTAACACATTGTTTCCTGAGAAGGAAATCGTGTTCAAAGAACATAGAACCGAGTTGGATACTGGTTACATTTTTTATTCCGGGAAAATGAGTTGGCGATTTTGAAAGAAGCCTGGTTAGGCCATTAAACTGGATATGATGACGTCACCAAGGGGGAGGGGCCACATGGGCAGGCTTAATTGATCCCAGGTGATAATGATTTGGCCAAGGGACCAGCTGGGAGTGATGACGTCATCGATATTAGTTCTGGTATTAGGGTTAGAGAATTGGGGCTCTGTTCATGGTTAGGGTTAGGATAATGTTTTGGGCTAGGTAGGGTCCAGGCTAAGGTGTGGGCTAGGTTTAGGGTTTGTGTTAGAGGGTTAGGGACAGGCTGAAGGTCACAGTGTAGTAATGTTGGCTATTCACAATGAATGACCTTCAATCACTGGACAATTTGGTGTGTAGCACTCAGAACTTACGACTCCAGACTAGGGAAATATTTAGAAATGTGTTTCACACAATAGGAATACATATTCCAATAGACTGAATATCTGAACAGCACAATTTTGTCACTGGGAAATCTTGTTCAAACAGCTGAGAAGGGAGTGTGACACTGTTTACATTTATTTTTCCCGTCAAAAGGAGTTGGCGTTTTCGGGAAAAGTTTTTGGTGAAACACTGAAAAACTCATTTTCCAGAGCTATCGAACAGTATGAAAGTATTGAGAACACTATGAAATAAAAATGTTAGTTAGGCTAGGGTTCCAAGTAATGTTTTACTGTGCCTTTAAAAAGCTGGTATGACACCCGTGTTAAAATGAAAAGTCTCATTGCTCAAAACAACAGACCAGGGGAATGGCAGTGTGTCTCTAGAACTCCTGGAATACGTTTTAGAACCCGAACATCTCTACTGAATTTTGAAATACTGAGAATTTGTATCCAAAGCGCTGTGAAAGGTAGGATAGACGTTCAAGTGGTCATAATGTTGAAAGTGCTGGTATATTTGTAAAAAAGGTTGTTTTACCAAATTAGAATTCACAATGAAAAAGCTTGAGACACTGGAAGAGAGAGACTCCAACTCGGGAAATTCACAATGATAACGTAGGTGAATATCTAAGAAAGTGCTTCAAACACTAGGAATACGTGAATATAGGGCCTTAATATCTGTAACACATTGTTTCCTGACAAGGAAATCGTGTTCAAAGAACATAGAACCGAGTTGGATACTGGTTACATTTATTATTCCTGGACAATGAGTTGGCAATTTTGAAAGAAGCCTGGTTAGGCCATTAAACCGGATGTGATGACGTCACCAAGGGGGAGGGGCCACGTGGGCAGGATTAATTGATCCCAGGTGATAATGATTTGGCCAGGGGACCAGCTGGGAGTGATGACGTCATCGAGATTAGTTCTGGTATTAGGGTTAGAGAATTGGGGCTCTGTTCATGGTTAGGGTTAGGATAAGGTTTTGGGCTAGGTAGGGTCCAGGCTCAGGTGTGGGCTAGGTTTAGGGTTTGGGTTAGAGGGTTAGGGACAGGCTGACGTTCACAGTGTAGTAATGGTGGCTATTCACAATGAATGAGCTTCAATCACTGGACAATTTGGTGTGTAGCACTCAGAACTTACGACTCCAGACTAGGGAAATATTTAGAAATGTGCTTCACACAATAGGAATACATATTCCAATAGACTCAATATCTGAACAGCACAATTTTGTCACTGGGAAATCTTGTTCAAACAGCTGAGAAGCGAGTGTGACACTGTTTACATTTATTTTTCCCGTCAAAAGGACTTGGCGTTTTCGGGAAAAGGTTTTGGTGAAACACTGAAAAACTCATTTTCCTAGAGCTATCGAACAGTATGAAAGTATTGAGAACACTATGAAATAAAAATGTTAGTTAGGCTAGGGTTCCAAGTAATGTTTTACTGTGCCTTTACAAAGCCTGTATGACACCCGTGTTAAAATGAAAAGTCTCATTGCTCAAAACAACAGACCAGGGGAATGGCAGAGTGTCTCTAGAACTCCTGGAATACGTTTTAGAACCCGAACATCTCTACTGAATTTTGAAATACTGAGAATTTGTATCCATAGCGCTGTGAAAGGTAGGACACACTTTCAAGTGGTAATAATGTTGAAAGTGCTGGTATATTTGTAAAAAAGTTTGTTTTACCAAATTAGAATTCACAATGAAAAAGCTTGGGACCCTGGAAGAGAGAGCCTCCAACTCGGGAAATTCACAATGATAACCTAGGTTAACATCTAAGAAAGTACTTCAAACACTAGGAATACGTGAATAAAGGGCCTTAATATCTGTAACACATTGTTTCCTGACAAGGAAATCGTGTTCAAAGGACATAGAACCGAGTTGGATACTGGTTACATTTATTATTCCGGGACAATGAGTTGGCGATTTTGAAAGAAGCCTGGTTAGGCCATTAAACCGGATGTGATGACGTCACCAAGGGGGAGGGGCCACGTGGGCAGGCTTAATTGATCCCAGGTGATAATGATTTGGCCAGGGGACCAGCTGGGAGTGATGACGTCATCGAGATTAGTTCTGGTATTAGGGTTAGAGAATTGGGGCTCTGTTCATGGTTAGGGTTAGGATAAGGTTTTGGGCTAGGTAGGGTCCAGGCTCAGGTGTGGGCTAGGTTTAGGGTTTGTGTTAGAGGGTTAGGGACAGGCTGAAGGTCACAGTGTAGTAATGTTGGCTATTCACAATGAATGAGCTTCAATCACTGGACAATTTGGTGTGTAGCACTCAGAACTTACGACTCCAGACTAGGGAAATATTTAGAAATGTGCTTCACACAGTAGGAATACATATTCCAATAGACTGAATATCTGAACAGCACAATTTTGTCACTGGGAAATCTTGTTCAAACAGCTGAGAAGCGAGTATGACACTGTTTACATTTATTTTTCCCGTCAAAAGGAGTTGGCGTTTTCGGGAAAAGGTTTTGGTGAAACACTGAAAAACTCATTTTCTAGAGATATCGAACAGTATGAAAGTATTGAGAACACTATGAAATAAAAATGTTAGTTAGGCTAGGGTTCCAAGTAATGTTTTACTGTGCCTGTAAAAAGCCGGTATGACACCCGTGTTAAAATGAAAAGTCTCATTGCTCAAAACAACAGACCAGGGGAATGGCAGAGTGTCTCTAGAACTCCTGGAATACGTGTTAGAACCCGAACATCTCTACTGAATTTTGAAATACTGAGAATTTGTATCCAAAGCGCTGTGAAAGGTAGGATAGACGTTCACGTGGTCATAATGTTGAAAGTGCTAGTATATTTGTAAAAAAGGTTGTTTTACCAAATTAGAATTCACAATGAAAAAGCTTGAGACACTGGAAGAGAGAGACTCCAACTCAGGAAATTCACAATGATAACCTAGGTTAATATCTAAGAAAGTGCTTCAAACACTAGGAATACGTGAATAAAGGGCCTTAATATCTGTAACACATTGTTTCCTGAGAAGGAAATCGTGTTCAAAGAACATAGAACCGAGTTGGATACTGGTTACATTTTTTATTCCGGGAAAATGAGTTGGCGATTTTGAAAGAAGCCTGGTTAGGCCATTAAACTGGATATGATGACGTCACCAAGGGGGAGGGGCCACATGGGCAGGCTTAATTGATCCCAGGTGATAATGATTTGGCCAAGGGACCAGCTGGGAGTGATGACGTCATCGATATTAGTTCTGGTATTAGGGTTAGAGAATTGGGGCTCTGTTCATGGTTAGGGTTAGGATAATGTTTTGGGCTAGGTAGGGTCCAGGCTAAGGTGTGGGCTAGGTTTAGGGTTTGTGTTAGAGGGTTAGGGACAGGCTGAAGGTCACAGTGTAGTAATGTTGGCTATTCACAATGAATGACCTTCAATCACTGGACAATTTGGTGTGTAGCACTCAGAACTTACGACTCCAGACTAGGGAAATATTTAGAAATGTGTTTCACACAATAGGAATACATATTCCAATAGACTGAATATCTGAACAGCACAATTTTGTCACTGGGAAATCTTGTTCAAACAGCTGAGAAGGGAGTGTGACACTGTTTACATTTATTTTTCCCGTCAAAAGGAGTTGGCGTTTTCGGGAAAAGTTTTTGGTGAAACACTGAAAAACTCATTTTCCAGAGCTATCGAACAGTATGAAAGTATTGAGAACACTATGAAATAAAAATGTTAGTTAGGCTAGGGTTCCAAGTAATGTTTTACTGTGCCTTTAAAAAGCTGGTATGACACCCGTGTTAAAATGAAAAGTCTCATTGCTCAAAACAACAGACCAGGGGAATGGCAGTGTGTCTCTAGAACTCCTGGAATACGTTTTAGAACCCGAACATCTCTACTGAATTTTGAAATACTGAGAATTTGTATCCAAAGCGCTGTGAAAGGTAGGATAGACGTTCAAGTGGTCATAATGTTGAAAGTGCTGGTATATTTGTAAAAAAGGTTGTTTTACCAAATTAGAATTCACAATGAAAAAGCTTGAGACACTGGAAGAGAGAGACTCCAACTCGGGAAATTCACAATGATAACGTAGGTGAATATCTAAGAAAGTGCTTCAAACACTAGGAATACGTGAATATAGGGCCTTAATATCTGTAACACATTGTTTCCTGACAAGGAAATCGTGTTCAAAGAACATAGAACCGAGTTGGATACTGGTTACATTTATTATTCCTGGACAATGAGTTGGCAATTTTGAAAGAAGCCTGGTTAGGCCATTAAACCGGATGTGATGACGTCACCAAGGGGGAGGGGCCACGTGGGCAGGATTAATTGATCCCAGGTGATAATGATTTGGCCAGGGGACCAGCTGGGAGTGATGACGTCATCGAGATTAGTTCTGGTATTAGGGTTAGAGAATTGGGGCTCTGTTCATGGTTAGGGTTAGGATAAGGTTTTGGGCTAGGTAGGGTCCAGGCTCAGGTGTGGGCTAGGTTTAGGGTTTGGGTTAGAGGGTTAGGGACAGGCTGACGTTCACAGTGTAGTAATGGTGGCTATTCACAATGAATGAGCTTCAATCACTGGACAATTTGGTGTGTAGCACTCAGAACTTACGACTCCAGACTAGGGAAATATTTAGAAATGTGCTTCACACAATAGGAATACATATTCCAATAGACTCAATATCTGAACAGCACAATTTTGTCACTGGGAAATCTTGTTCAAACAGCTGAGAAGCGAGTGTGACACTGTTTACATTTATTTTTCCCGTCAAAAGGACTTGGCGTTTTCGGGAAAAGGTTTTGGTGAAACACTGAAAAACTCATTTTCCTAGAGCTATCGAACAGTATGAAAGTATTGAGAACACTATGAAATAAAAATGTTAGTTAGGCTAGGGTTCCAAGTAATGTTTTACTGTGCCTTTACAAAGCCTGTATGACACCCGTGTTAAAATGAAAAGTCTCATTGCTCAAAACAACAGACCAGGGGAATGGCAGAGTGTCTCTAGAACTCCTGGAATACGTTTTAGAACCCGAACATCTCTACTGAATTTTGAAATACTGAGAATTTGTATCCAAAGCGCTGTGAAAGGTAGGATAGACGTTCACGTGGTCATAATGTTGAAAGTGCTAGTATATTTGTAAAAAAGGTTGTTTTACCAAATTAGAATTCACAATGAAAAAGCTTGGGACCCTGGAAGAGAGAGCCTCCAACTCGGGAAATTCACAATGATAACCTAGGTTAACATCTAAGAAAGTACTTCAAACACTAGGAATACGTGAATAAAGGGCCTTAATATCTGTAACACATTGTTTCCTGACAAGGAAATCGTGTTCAAAGGACATAGAACCGAGTTGGATACTGGTTACATTTATTATTCCGGGACAATGAGTTGGCGATTTTGAAAGAAGCCTGGTTAGGCCATTAAACCGGATGTGATGACGTCACCAAGGGGGAGGGGCCACGTGGGCAGGCTTAATTGATCCCAGGTGATAATGATTTGGCCAGGGGACCAGCTGGGAGTGATAACGTCACTGAGATTAGTTCGGGTATTAGGGTTAGAGAATTGGGGCTCTGTTCATGGTTAGGGTTAGGATAAGGTTTTGGGCTAGGTTGGGTTCAGGCTCAGGTGTGGGCTAGGTTTAGGGTTTGGGTTATAGGGTTAGGGACAGGGTTACGGTCACAGTGTAGTAATGTTGGCTATTCACAATGAATGAGCTTCAATCACTGGACAATTTGGTGTGTAGCACTCAGAACTTACGACTCCAGACTAGGGAAATATTTAGAAATGTGCTTCACACAATAGGAATACATATTCCAATAGACTGAATATCTGAACAGCACAATTTTGTCACTGGGAAATCTTGTTCAAACAGCTGAGAAGCGAGTGTGACACTGTTTACATTTATTTTTCCCGTCACAAGGAGTTGGCGTTTTCGGGAAAAGGTTTTGGTGAAACACTGAAAAAGTCATTTTCCTAGAGCTATCGAACAGTATGAAAGTATTGAGAATACTATGAAATAAAAATGTTAGTTAGGCTAGGGTTCTAAGTAATGTTTTACTGTACCTTTAAAAAGCCGGTATGACACCAGTGTTAAAATGAAAAGTCTCATTGCTCAAAACAACAGACCAGGGGAATGGCAGAGTGTCTCTAGAACTCCGGGAATACGTTTTAGAACCCGAATATTTCTACTGAATTTTGAAATACTGAGAATTTGTATCCAAAGCGCTGTGAAAGGTAGGATAGACTGTCAAGTGGTAATAATGTTGAAAGTGCTGGTATATTTGTAAAAAAGGTTGTTTTACCAAATTAGAATTCACAATGAAAAAGCTTGAGACACTGGAAGAGAGAGCCTCCAACTCGGGAAATTCACAATGATAACCTAGGTTAATATCTAAGAAAGTGCTTCAAACACTAGGAATACGTGAATAAAGGGCCTTAATATCTGTAACACATTGTTTCCTGACAAGGAAATCGTGTTCAAAGAACATAGAACCGAGTTGGTTACTGGTTACATTTATTATTCCGGGACAATGAGTTGGCGATTTTGAAAGAAGCCTGGTTAGGCCATTAAACCGGATGTGATGACGTCACCAAGGGGGAGGTCCCACGTGGGCAGGCTTAATTGATCCCAGGTGATAATGATTTGGCAGGGGACCAGCTGGGAGTGATGACGTCATCGAGATTAGTTCTGGTATTAGGGTTAGGGAATTGGGGCTCTGTTCATGGTTAGGGTTAGGATAAGGTTTTGGGCTAGGTAGGGTTCTGGCTCATGTGTGGGCAAGGTTTAGGGTTTGGGTTAGAGGGTTAGGGAGAGCGTTATGGTCACAGTGTGGTAATGTTGGCTATTCACAATGAATGAGCTTCAATCACTGGACAATTTGGTGTGTAGCACTCAGAACTTACGACTCCAAACTAGGGAAATATTTAGAAATGTGCTTCACACAATAGGAATACATATTCCAATAGACTGAATATCTGAACAGCACAATTTTGTCACTGGGAAATCTTGTTCAAACAGCTGAGAAGCGAGTGTGACACTGTTTACATTTATTTTTCGCCTCAAAAGGAGTTGGCGTTTTCGGGAAAAGATTTTGGTGAAACACTGAAAAACTCATTTTCCTAGAGCTATCGAACAGTATGAAAGTATTGAGAACACTATGAAATAAAAATGTTAGTTAGGCTAGGGTTCCAAGTAATGTTTTACTGTGCCTTTACAAAGCCGGTATGACACCCGTGTTAAAATGAAAAGTCTCATTGCTCAAAACAACAGACCAGGGGAATGGCAGAGTGTCTCTAGAACTCCTGGAATACGTTTTAGAACCCGAACATCTCTACTGAATTTTGAAATACTGAGAATTTGTATCCAAAGCGCTATGAAAGGTAGGATAGACTTTCAAGTGGTAATAATGTTGAAAGTGCTGGTATGTTTGTAAAAAAGTTTGTTTTACCAAATTAGAATTCACAATGAAAAAGCTTGGGACCCTGGAAGAGAGAGCCTCCAACTCGGGAAATTCACAATGATAACCTAGGTTAACATCTAAGAAAGTACTTCAAACACTAGGAATACGTGAATAAAGGGCCTTAATATCTGTAACACATTGTTTCCTGACAAGGAAATCGTGTTCAAAGGACATAGAACCGAGTTGGATACTGGTTACATTTATTATTCCGGGACAATGAGTTGGCGATTTTGAAAGAAGCCTGGTTAGGCCATTAAACCGGATGTGATGACGTCACCAAGGGGGAGGGGCCACGTGGGCAGGCTTAATTGATCCCAGGTGATAATGATTTGGCCAGGGGACCAGCTGGGAGTGATAACGTCACTGAGATTAGTTCGGGTATTAGGGTTAGAGAATTGGGGCTCTGTTCATGGTTAGGGTTAGGATAAGGTTTTGGGCTAGGTTGGGTTCAGGCTCAGGTGTGGGCTAGGTTTAGGGTTTGGGTTATAGGGTTAGGGACAGGGTTACGGTCACAGTGTAGTAATGTTGGCTATTCACAATGAATGAGCTTCAATCACTGGACAATTTGGTGTGTAGCACTCAGAACTTACGACTCCAGACTAGGGAAATATTTAGAAATGTGCTTCACACAATAGGAATACATATTCCAATAGACTGAATATCTGAACAGCACAATTTTGTCACTGGGAAATCTTGTTCAAACAGCTGAGAAGCGAGTGTGACACTGTTTACATTTATTTTTCCCGTCACAAGGAGTTGGCGTTTTCGGGAAAAGGTTTTGGTGAAACACTGAAAAAGTCATTTTCCTAGAGCTATCGAACAGTATGAAAGTATTGAGAATACTATGAAATAAAAATGTTAGTTAGGCTAGGGTTCTAAGTAATGTTTTACTGTACCTTTAAAAAGCCGGTATGACACCAGTGTTAAAATGAAAAGTCTCATTGCTCAAAACAACAGACCAGGGGAATGGCAGAGTGTCTCTAGAACTCCGGGAATACGTTTTAGAACCCGAATATTTCTACTGAATTTTGAAATACTGAGAATTTGTATCCAAAGCGCTGTGAAAGGTAGGATAGACTGTCAAGTGGTAATAATGTTGAAAGTGCTGGTATATTTGTAAAAAAGGTTGTTTTACCAAATTAGAATTCACAATGAAAAAGCTTGAGACACTGGAAGAGAGAGCCTCCAACTCGGGAAATTCACAATGATAACCTAGGTTAATATCTAAGAAAGTGCTTCAAACACTAGGAATACGTGAATAAAGGGCCTTAATATCTGTAACACATTGTTTCCTGACAAGGAAATCGTGTTCAAAGAACATAGAACCGAGTTGGTTACTGGTTACATTTATTATTCCGGGACAATGAGTTGGCGATTTTGAAAGAAGCCTGGTTAGGCCATTAAACCGGATGTGATGACGTCACCAAGGGGGAGGTCCCACGTGGGCAGGCTTAATTGATCCCAGGTGATAATGATTTGGCAGGGGACCAGCTGGGAGTGATGACGTCATCGAGATTAGTTCTGGTATTAGGGTTAGGGAATTGGGGCTCTGTTCATGGTTAGGGTTAGGATAAGGTTTTGGGCTAGGTAGGGTTCTGGCTCATGTGTGGGCAAGGTTTAGGGTTTGGGTTAGAGGGTTAGGGAGAGCGTTATGGTCACAGTGTGGTAATGTTGGCTATTCACAATGAATGAGCTTCAATCACTGGACAATTTGGTGTGTAGCACTCAGAACTTACGACTCCAAACTAGGGAAATATTTAGAAATGTGCTTCACACAATAGGAATACATATTCCAATAGACTGAATATCTGAACAGCACAATTTTGTCACTGGGAAATCTTGTTCAAACAGCTGAGAAGCGAGTGTGACACTGTTTACATTTATTTTTCCCGTGAAAAGGAGTTGGCGTTTTCGGGAAAAGGTTTTGGTGAAACACTGAAAAACTCATTTTCCTAGAGCTATCGAACAGGATGAAAGTATTGAGAACACTATGAAATAAAAATGTTAGTTAGGCTAGGGTTCCAAATAATGTTTTACTGTGCCTTTAAAATGCCGGTATGACAACCGTGTTAAAATGAATAGTCTCATTGCTCAAAACAACAGACCAGGGGAATGGAAGAGTGTCTCTAGAACTCCTGGAATACGTTTTAGAAAACGAACATCTCTACTGAATTTTGAAATACTGTGAATTTGTATCCAAAGCGCTGTGAAAGGTAGGATAGACTGCCAAGTGGTAATAATGTTGAAAGTGCTGGTATATTTGTAAAAAAGGTTGTTTTACCAAATTAGAATTCACAATGAAAAAGCTTGAGACACTGGAAGAGAGAGACTCCAACTCGGGAAATTCACAATGATAACCTAGGTTTATATCTAAGAAAGTGCTTCAAACACTAGGAATACGTGAATAAAGGGCCTTAATATCTGTAACACATTGTTTCCTGACAAGGAAATCGTGTTCAAAGAACATAGAACCGAGTTGGATACTGCTTACATTTATTATTCCGGGACAATGAGTTGGTGATTTTGAAAGAAGCCTGGTTAGGCCATTAAACCGGATGTGATGACGTCACCAAGGGGGAGGGGCCACGTGGGCAGGCTTAATTGATCCCAGGTGATAATGATTTGGCCAGGGGACCAGCTGGGAGTGATGACGTCATCGAGATTAGTTCTGGTATCAGGGTTAGAGAATTGGGGCTCTGTTCATGGTTAGGGTTAGGATAAGGTTTTGGGCTAGGTAGGGTCCAGGCTGAGGTGTGGGCTAGGTTTAGGGTTTGGGTTAGAGGGTTAGGGACAGGCTGACTGTCACAGTGTAGGAATGTTGGCTATTCACAATGAATGAGCTTCAATCACTGGACAATTTGGTGTGTAGCACTCAGAACTTACGACTCCAGACTAGGGAAATATTTAGAAATGTGCTTCACACAATAGGAATACATATTCCAATAGACTGAATATCTGAACAGCACAATTTTGTCACTGGGAAATCTTGGTCAAACAGCTGAGAAGTGAGTGTGACACTGTTTACATTTATTTTTCCCGTCAAAAGGAGTTGGCGTTTCCGGGAAAAGGTTTTGGTGAAACACTGAAAAACTCATTTTCCTAGAGCTATCCAACAGGATGAAAGTATTGAGAACACTATGAAATAAAAATCTTAGTTAGGCTAGGGTTCCAAGTAATGTTTTACTGTGCCTTTAAAAAGCCAGTATGAAACCCGTGTTAAAATGAAAAGTCTCATTGCTCAAAACAACAGACCAGGGGAATGGCAGAGTGTCTCTAGAACTCCTGGAATACGTTTTAGAACCCGAACATCTCTACTGAATTTTGAAATACTGAGAATTTGTATCCAAAGCGCTGTGAAAGGTAGGATAGACTGTCAAGTGGTAATAATGTTGAAAGTGCTGGTATATTTGTAAAAAAGGTTGTTTTACCAAATTAGAATTCACAATGAAAAAGCTTGAGACACTGGAAGAGAGAGACTCCAACTCGGGAAATTCACAATGATAACCTAGGTTAATATCTAAGAAAGTGCTTCAAACACTAGGAATACGTGAATAAAGGGCCTTAATATCTGTAACACATTGTTTCCTGACAAGGAAATCGTGTTCAAAGAACATAGAACCGAGTTGGATACTGCTTACATTTATTATTCCGGGACAATGAGTTGGCGATTTTGAAAGAAGCCTGGTTAGGCCATTAAACCGGATGTGATGACATCACCAAGGGGGAGGGGCCACGTGGGCAGGCTTAATTGATCCCAGGTGATAATGATTTGGCCAGGGGACCAGCTTGGAGTGATGACGTCATCGAGATTAGTTCTGGTATTTGGGTTAGAGAATTGGGACTCTGTTCATGGTTAGGGTTAGGATAAGGTTTTGGGCTAGGTAGGGTCCAGGCTCAGGTGTGGGCTAGGTTTAGGGTTTGGGTTAGAGGGTTAGGGACAGGCTGACGGTCACAGTGTAGTAATGTTGGCTATTCACAATGAATGAGCTTCAATCACTGGACAATTTGGTGTGTAGCACTCAGAACTTAGGACTCCAGACTAGGGAAATATTTGGAAATGTGCTTCACACAATAGGAATACATATTCCAATAGACTGAATATCTGAACAGCACAATTTTGTCACTGGGAAATCTTGTTCAAACAGCTGAGAAGCGAGTGTGACACTGTTTACATTTATTTTTCCCGTGAAAAGGAGTTGGCGTTTTCGGGAAAAGGTTTTGGTGAAACACTGAAAAACTCATTTTCCTAGAGGTATCGAACAGGATGAAAGTATTGAGAACACTATGAAATAAAAATGTTAGTTAGGCTAGGGTTCCAAATAATGTTTTACTGTGCCTTTAAAATGCCGGTATGACAACCGTGTTAAAATGAATAGTCTCATTGCTCAAAACAACAGACCAGGGGAATGGAAGAGTGTCTCTAGAACTCCTGGAATACGTTTTAGAAAACGAACATCTCTACTGAATTTTGAAATACTGTGAATTTGTATCCAAAGCGCTGTGAAAGGTAGGATAGACTGCCAAGTGGTAATAATGTTGAAAGTGCTGGTATATTTGTAAAAAAGGTTGTTTTACCAAATTAGAATTCACAATGAAAAAGCTTGATACACTGGAAGAGAGAGACTCCAACTCGGGAAATTCACAATGATAACCTAGGTTTATATCTAAGAAAGTGCTTCAAACACTAGGAATACGTGAATAAAGGGCCTTAATATCTGTAACACATTGTTTCCTGACAAGGAAATCGTGTTCAAAGAACATAGAACCGAGTTGGATACTGCTTACATTTATTATTCCGGGACAATGAGTTGGCGATTTTGAAAGAAGCCTGGTTAGGCCATTAAACCGGATGTGATGACGTCACCAAGGGGGAGGGGCCACGTGGGCAGGCTTAATTGATCTCAGGTGATAATGATTTGGCCTGGGGACCAGCTGGGAGTGATGACGTCATCGAGATTAGTTCTGGTATCAGGGTTAGAGAATTGGGGCTCTGTTCATGGTTAGGGTTAGGATAAGGTTTTGGGCTAGGTAGGGTCCAGGCTCAGGTGTGGGCTAGGTTTAGGGTTTGGGTTAGAGGGTTAGGGACAGGCTGACTGTCACAGTGTAGGAATGTTGGCTATTCACAATGAATGAGCTTCAATCACTGGACAATTTGGTGTGTAGCACTCAGAACTTACGACTCCAGACTAGGGAAATATTTAGAAATGTGCTTCACACAATAGGAATACATATTCCAATAGACTGAATATCTGAAAGGCACAATTTTGTCACTGGGAAATCTTGTTCAAACAGCTGAGAAGCGAGTGTGACACTGTTTACATTTATTTTTCCCGTCAAAAGGAGTTGGCGTTTCCGGGAAAAGATTTCGGTGAAACACTGAAAAACTCATTTTCCTAGAGCTATCGAACAGGATGAAAGTATTGAGAACAGTATGAAATAAAAATGTTAGTTAGGCTAGGGTTCCAAGTAATGTTTTACTGTGCCTTTAAAAAGCCGGTATGACACCCGTGTTAAAATGAAAAGTCTCATTGCTCAAAACAACAGACCAGGGGAATGGCAGAGTGTCTCTAGAACTCCTGGAATACGTTTTAGAACCCGAACATCTCTACTGAATTTTGAAATACTGAGAATGTGTATCCAAAGCGCTGTGAAAGGTAGGATAGACTGTCAAGTGGTAATAATGTTGAAAGTGCTGGTATATTTGTAAAAAAGGTTGTTTTACCAAATTAGAATTCACAATGAAAAAGCTTGAGACACTGGAAGAGAGAGACTCCAACTCGGGAAATTCACAATGATAACCTAGGTTAATATCTAAGAAAGTGCTTCAAACACTAGGAATACGTGAATAAAGGTCCTTAATATCTGTAACACATTGTTTCCTGACAAGGAAATCGTGTTCAAAGAACATAGAACCGAGTTGGATACTGCTTACATTTATTATTCCGGGAAAATGAGTTGGCGATTTTGAAAGAAGCCTGGTTAGGCCATTAAACCGGATGTGATGACGTCACCAAGGGGGAGAGGCCACGTGGGCAGGCTTAATTGATCCCAGGTGATAATGATTTGGCCAGGGGACCAGCTGGGAGTGATGACGTCATCGAGATTAGTTCTGGTATCAGGGTTAGAGAATTGGGGCTCTGTTCATGGTTAGGGTTATATTAAGGTTTTGGGCTAGGTAGGGTCCAGGCTCAGGTGTGGGCTAGGTTTAGGGTTTGGGTTAGAGGGTTAGGGACAGGCTGACGGTCACAGTGTAGTAATGTTGGCTATTCACAATGAATGAGCTTCAATCACTGGACAATTTGGTGTGTAGCACTCAGAACTTAGGACTCCAGACTAGGGAAATATTTGGAAATGTGCTTCACACAATAGGAATACATATTCCAATAGACTGAATATCTGAACAGCACAATTTTGTCACTGGGAAATCTTGTTCAAACAGCTGAGAAGCGAGTGTGACACTGTTTACATTTATTTTTCCCGTGAAAAGGAGTTGGCGTTTTCGGGAAAAGGTTTTGGGGAAACACTGAAAAACTCATTTTCCTAGAGCTATCGAACAGGATGAAAGTATTGAGAACACTATGAAATAAAAATGTTAGTTAGGCTAGGGTTCCAAATAATGTTTTACTGTGCCTTTAAAATGCCGGTATGACAACCGTGTTAAAATGAATAGTCTCATTGCTCAAAACAGCAGACCAGGGGAATGGAAGAGTGTCTCTAGAACTCCTGGAATACGTTTTAGAACCCGAACATCTCTACTGAATTTTGAAATACTGTGAATTTGTATCCAAAGCGCTGTGAAAGGTAGGATAGACTGCCAAGTGGTAATAATGTTGAAAGTGCTGGTATATTTGTAAAAAAGGTTGTTTTACCAAATTAGAATTCACAATGAAAAAGCTTGAGACACTGGAAGAGAGAGACTCCAACTCGGGAAATTCACAATGATAACCTAGGTTAATATCTAAGAAAGTGCTTCAAACACTAGGAATACGTGAATAAAGGGCCTTAATATCTGTAACACATTGTTTCCTGACAAGGAAATCGTGTTCAAAGAACATAGAACCGAGTTGGATACTGCTTACATTTATTATTCCGGGACAATGAGTTGGCGATTTTGAAAGAAGCCTGGTTAGGCCATTAAACCGGATGTGATGACGTCACCAAGGGGGAGGGGCCACGTGGGCAGGCTTAATTGATCCCAGGTGATAATGATTTGGCCAGGGGACCAGCTGGGAGTGATGACGTCATCGAGATTAGTTCTGGTATCAGGGTTAGAGAATTGGGGCTCTGTTCATGGTTAGGGTTAGGATAAGGTTTTGGGCTAGGTAGGGTCCAGGCTGAGGTGTGGGCTAGGTTTAGGGTTTGGGTTAGAGGGTTAGGGACAGGCTGACTGTCACAGTGTAGGAATGTTGGCTATTCACAATGAATGAGCTTCAATCACTGGACAATTTGGTGTGTAGCACTCAGAACTTAGGACTCCAGACTAGGGAAATATTTGGAAATGTGCTTCACACAATAGGAATACATATTCCAATAGACTGAATATCTGAACAGCACAATTTTGTCACTGGGAAATCTTGTTCAAACAGCTGAGAAGCGAGTGTGACACTGTTTACATTTATTTTTCCCGTGAAAAGGAGTTGGCGTTTTCGGGAAAAGGTTTTGGTGAAACACTGAAAAACTCATTTTCCTAGAGCTATCGAACAGGATGAAAGTATTGAGAACACTATGAAATAAAAATGTTAGTTAGGCTAGGGTTCCAAATAATGTTTTACTGTGCCTTTAAAATGCCGGTATGACAACCGTGTTAAAATGAATAGTCTCATTGCTCAAAACAACAGACCAGGGGAATGGCAGAGTGTCTCTAGAACTCTTGGAATACGTTTTAGAACCCGAACATCTCTACTGAATTTTGAAATACTGAGAATTTGTATCAAAAGCGCTGTGAAAGGTAGGATAGACTGTCAAGTGGTAATAATGTTGAAAGTGCTGGTATATTTGTAAAAAAGGTTGTTTTACCAAATTAGAATTCACAATGAAAAAGCTTGAGACACTGGAAGAGAGAGACTCCAATTCGGGAAATTCACAATGATAACCTAGGTTAATATCTAAGAAAGTGCTTCAAACACTAGGAATACGTGAATAAAGGGCCTTAAGATCTGTAACACATTGTTTCCTGACAAGGAAATCGTGTTCAAAGAACATAGAACCGAGTTGGATACTGCTAACATTTATTATTCCGGGACAATGAGTTGGCGATTTTGAAAGAGGCCTGGTTAGGCCATTAAACCGGATGTATGACGTCACCAAGGGGGAGGGGCCACGTGGGCAGGCTTAATTGATCTCAGGTGATTATGATTTGGCCAGGGGATCAGCTGGGAGTGATGACGTCATCGAGATTAGTTCTGGTATTAGGGTTAGAGAATTGGGGCTCTGTTCATAGTTAGGGTTAGGATAAGGTTTTGAGCTAGGTAGGGTCCAGGCTGAGGTGTGGGCTAGGTTTAGGGTTTGGGTTAGAGGGTTAGGGACAGGCTGACGGTCACAGTGTAGTAATGTTGGCTATTCACAATGAATGAGCTTCAATCACTGGACAATTTGGTGTGTAGCACTCAGAACTTACGACTCCAGACTAGGGAAATATTTAGAAATGTGCTTCACACAATAGGAATACATATTCCAATAGACTGAATATCTGAACAGCACAATTTTGTCACTGGGAAATCTTGTTCAAACAGCTGAGAAGCGAGTGTGACACTGTTTACATTTATTTTTCCCGTCAAAAGGAGTTGGCGTTTTCGGGAAAAGGTTTTGGTGAAACACTGAAAAACTCATTTTCCTAGAGCTATCCAACAGGATGAAAGTATTGAGAACACTATGAAATAAAAATGTTAGTTAGGCTAGGGTTCCAAGTAATGTTTTACTGTGCCTTTAAAAAGCCGGTATGACACCCGTGTTAAAATGAATAGTCTCATTGCTCAAAACAACAGACCAGGGGAATGGCAGAGTGTCTCTAGAACTCTTGGAATACGTTTTAGAACCCGAACATCTCTACTGAATTTTGAAATACTGAGAATTTGTATCCAAAGCTCTGTGAAAGGTAGGATAGACTGTCAAGTGGTAATAATGTTGAAAGTGCTGGTATATTTGTAAAAAAGGTTGTTTTACCAAATTAGAATTCACAATGAAAAAGCTTGAGACACTGGAAGAGAGAGACTACAACTTGGGAAATTCACAATGATAACCTAGGTTAATATCTAAGAAAGTGCTTCAAACACTAGGAATACGTGAATAAAGGGCCTTAATATCTGTAACACTTTGTTTCCTGACAAGGAAATCGTGTTCAAAGAACATAGAACCGAGTTGGATACTGCTTACATTTATTTTTCCGGGACAATGAGTTGGCGATTTTGAAAGAAGCCTGGTTAGGCCATTAAACCGGATGTGATGACGTCACCGAGGGGGAGGGGCCACGTGGGCAGGCTTAATTGATCCCAGGTGATAATGATTTGGCCAGGGGACCAGCTGGGAGTGATGACGTCATCGAGATTAGTTCTGGTATTAGGGTTAGAGAATTGGGGCTCTGTTCATGGTTAGGGTTAGGATAAGGTTTTGGGCTAGGTAGGGTCCAGGCTCAGGTGTGATCTAGGTTTAGGGTTTGGGTTAGAGGGTTAGGGACAGGCTGACGGTCACAGTGTAGTAATGTTGGCTATTCACAATGAATGAGCTTCAATCACTGGACAATTTGGTGTGTAGCACTCAGAACTTACGACTCCAGACTAGGGAAATATTTAGAAATGTGCTTCACACAATAGGAATACATATTCCAATAGACTGAATATCTGAACAGCACAATTTTGTCACTGGGAAATCTTGTTCAAACAGCTGAGAGGCGAGTGTGACACTGTTTACAGTTATTTTTCCCGTCAAAAGGAGTTGGCGTTTCCGGGAAAAGGTTTTGGTGAAACACTGAAAAACTCATTTTCCTAGAGCTATCCAACAGGATGAAAGTATTGAGAACACTATGAAATAAAAATGTTAGTTAGGCTAGGGTTCCAAGTAATGTTTTACTGTGCCTTTAAAAAGCCGGTATGACACCCATGTTAAAATGAATAGTCTCATTGCTCAAAACAACAGACCAGGGGAATGGCAGAGTGTCTCTAGAACTCTTGGAATACGTTTTAGAACCCGAACATCTCTACTGAATTTTGAAATACTGAGAATTTGTATCCAAAGCGCTGTGAAAGGTAGGATAGACTGTCAAGTGGTAATAATGTTGAAAGTGCTGGTATATTTGTAAAAAAGGTTGTTTTACCAAATTAGAATTCACAATGAAAAAGCTTGAGACACTGGAAGAGAGAGACTCCAACTTGGGAAATTCACAATGATAACCTAGGTTAATATCTAAGAAAGTGCTTCAAACACTAGGAATACGTGAATAAAGGGCCTTAATATCTGTAACACTTTGTTTCCTGACAAGGAAATCGTGTTCAAAGAACATAGAACCGAGTTGGATACTGCTTACATTTATTATTCCGGGACAATGAGTTGGCGATTTTGAAAGAAGCCTGGTTAGGCCATTAAACCGGATGTGATGACGTCACCAAGGGGGAGGGGCCACGTGGGCAGGCTTAATTGATCCCAGGTGATAATGATTTGGCCAGGGGACCAGCTGGGAGTGATGACATCATCGAGATTAGTTCTGGTATTAGGGTTAGAGAATTGGGGCTCTGTTCATGGTTAGGGTTAGGATAAGGTTTTGGGCTAGGTAGGGTCCAGGCTCAGGCGTGGGCTAGGTTTAGGGTTCGGTTTAGAGGGTTAGGGACAGGCTGATGGTCACAGTGTAGTAATGTTGGCTATTCACAATGAATGAGCTTCAATCACTGGACAATTTGGTGTGTAGCACTCAGAACTTACGACTCCAGACTAGGGAAATATTTAGAAATGTGCTTCACACAATAGGAATACATATTCCAATAGACTGAATATCTGAACAGCACAATTTTGTCACTGGGAAATCTTCTTCAAACAGCTGAGAGGCGAGTGTGACACTGTTTACAGTTATTTTTCCCGTCAAAAGGAGTTGGCGTTTCCGGGAAAAGGTTTTGGTGAAACACTGAAAAACTCATTTTCCTAGAGCTATCCAACAGGATGAAAGTATTGAGAACACTATGAAATAAAAATGTTAGTTAGGCTAGGGTTCCAAGTAATGTTTTACTGTGCCTTTAAAAAGCCGGTATGACACCCTTGTTAAAATGAATAGTCTCATTGCTCAAAACAACAGACCAGGGGAATGGCAGAGTGTCTCTAGAACTCTTGGAATACGTTTTAGAACCCGAACATCTCTACTGAATTTTGAAATACTGAGAATTTGTATCCAAAGCGCTGTGAAAGGTAGGATAGACTGTCAAGTGGTAATAATGTTGAAAGTGCTGGTATATTTGTAAAAAAGGTTGTTTTACCAAATTAGAATTCACAATGAAAAAGCTTGAGACACTGGAAGAGAGAGACTCCAACTCGGGAAATTCACAATGATAACCTAGGTTAATATCTAAGAAAGTGCTTCAAACACTAGGAATACGTGAATAAAGGGCCTTAATATCTGTAACACATTGTTTACTGACAAGGAAATCGTGTTCAAAGAACATAGAACCGAGTTGGATACTGCTTACATTTATTATTCCGGGACAATGAGTTGGCGATTTTGAAAGAAGCCTGGTTAGGCCATTAAACCGGATGTGATGACGTCACCAAGGGGGAGGGGCCACGTGGGCAGGCTTAATTGATCCCAGGTGATAATGATTTGGCCAGGGGACCAGCTGGGAGTGATGACGTCATCGATATTAGTTATGGTATTAGGGTTAGAGAATTGGGGCTCTGTTCATGGTTAGGGTTAGGATAAGGTTTTGGGCTAGGTAGGGTCCAGGCTCAGGTGTGGGCTAGGTTTAGGGTTTGGGTTAGAAGGTTAGGGACAGGGTTACTGTCAGAGTGTGGTAATGTTGGCTATTCACAATGAATGATCTTCAATCACTGGACAATTTGTTGTGTAGCACTCAGAACTTACGACTCCAGACTAGGGAAATATTTAGAAATGTGCTTCACACAATAGGAATACATATTCCAATAGACTGAATATCTGAACAGCACAATTTTGTCACTGGGAAATCTTGTTCAAACAGCTGAGAAGCGAGTGTGACACTGTTTACATTTATTTTTCCCGTCAAAATTAGTTGGCGTTTCCGGGAAAAGGTTTTGGTGAAACACTGAAAAACTCATTTTCCTAGAGCTATCCAACAGGATGAAAGTATTGAGAACACTATGAAATAAAAATGTTAGTTAGGCTAGGGTTCCAAGTAATGTTTTACTGTGCCTTTAAAAAGCCGGTATGACACCCGTGTTAAAATGAAAAGTCTCATTGCTCAAAACAACAGACCAGGGGAATGGCAGAGTCTCTCTAGAACTCCTGGAATACGTTTTAGAACCCGAACATCTCTACTGAATTTTGAAATACTGAGAATTTGTATCCAAGCACTGTGAAAGGTAGGATAGACTGTCAAGTGGTAATAATGTTGAAAGTGCTGGTATATTTGTAAAAAAGGTTGTTTTACCAAATTAGAATTCACAATGAAAAAGCTTGAGACACTGGAAGAGAGAGACTCCAACTCGGGAAATTCACAATGATAACCTAGGTTAATATCTAAGAAAGTGCTTCAAACACTAGGAATACGTGAATAAAGGGCCTTAATATCTGTAACACATTGTTTCCTGACAAGGAAATCGTGTTCAAAGAACATAGAACCGAGTTGGATACTGCTTACATTTATTATTCCGGGACAATGAGTTGGCGATTTTGAAAGAAGCCTGGTTAGGCCATTAAACCGGATGTGATGAGGTCACCAAGGGGGAGGGGCCACATGGGCAGGCTAAATTGATCCCAGGTGATAATGATTTGGCCAGGGGACCAGCTGGGAGTGATGACATCATCGAGATTAGTTCTGGTATTAGGGTTAGAGAATTGGGGCTCTGTTCATGGTTAGGGTTAGGATAAGGTTTTGGGCTAGGTAGGTTCCAGGCTGAGGTGTGGGCTAGGTTTAGGGTTTGGGTTAGAGGGTTAGGGACAAGCTGACGGTCACAGTGTAGTAATGTTGGCTATTCACAATGAATGAGCTTCAATCACTGGACAATTTGGTGTGTAGCACTCAGAACTTACGACTCCAGACTAGGGAAATATTTAGAAATGTGCTTCACACAATAGGAATACATATTCCAATAGACTGAATATCTGAACAGCACAATTTTGTCACTGGGAAATCTTGTTCAAACAGCTGAGAAGCGAGTGTGACACTGTTTACATTTATTTTTCCCATCAAAAGGAGTTGGCGTTTTCGGGAAAAGGTTTTGGTGAAACACTGAAAAACTCGTTTTCCTAGAGCTATACAACAGGATGAAAGTATTGAGAACACTATGAAATAAAAATGTTAGTTAGGCTAGGGTTCCAAGTAATGTTTTACTGTGCCTTTAAAAAGCCGGTATGACACCCGTGTTAAAATGAAAAGTCTCATTGCTCAAAACAACAGACCAGGGGAATGGCAGAGTGTCTCTAGAACTCCTGGAATACGTTTTAGAACCCGAACAGCTCTACTGAATTTTGAAATACTAAGAATTTGTATCCAAAGCGCTGTGAAAGGTAGGATAGACTGTCAAGTGGTCATAATGTTGAAAGTGCTGGTATATTTGTAAAAAAGGTTGTTTTACCAAATTAGAATTCACAATGAAAAAGCTTGAGACACTGGAAGAGAGAGACTCCAACTCGGGAAATTCACAATGATAACCTAGGTTAATATCTAAGAAAGTGCTTCAAACACTAGGAATACGTGAATAAAGGGCCTTAATATCTGTAACACATTGTTTCCTGACAAGGAAATCGTGTTCAAAGAACATAGAACCGAGTTGGATACTGCTTACATTTATTATTCCGGGACAATGAGTTGGCGATTTTGAAAGAAGCCTGGTTAGGCCATTAAACCGGATGTGATGAGGTCACCAAGGGGGAGGGGCCACGTGGGCAGGCTAAATTGATCCCAGGTGATAATGGTTTGGCCAGGGGACCAGCTGGGAGTGATGACGTCATCGAGATTAGTTCTGGTATTAGGGTTAGAGAATTGGGGCTCTGTTCATGGTTAGGGTTAGGATAAGGTTTTGGGCTAGGTAGGTTCCAGGCTGAGGTGTGGGCTAGGTTTAGGGTTTGGGTTAGAGGGTTAGGGACAAGCTGACGGTCACAGTGTAGTAATGTTGGCTATTCACAATGAATGAGCTTCAATCACTGGACAATTTGGTGTGTAGCACTCAGAACTTACGACTCCAGACTAGGGAAATATTTAGAAATGTGCTTCACACAATAGGAATACATATTCCAATAGACTGAATATCTGAACAGCACAATTTTGTCACTGGGAAATCTTGTTCAAACAGCTGAGAAGCGAGTGTGACACTGTTTACATTTATTTTTCCCATCAAAAGGAGTTGGCGTTTTCGGGAAAAGGTTTTGGTGAAACACTGAAAAACTCGTTTTCCTAGAGCTATCCAACAGGATGAAAGTATTGAGAACACTATGAAATAAAAATGTTAGTTAGGCTAGGGTTCCAAGTAATGTTTTACTGTGCCTTTAAAAAGTCGGTATGACACCCGTGTTAAAATGAAAAGTCTCATTGCTCAAAACAACAGACCAGGGGAATGGCAGAGTGTCTCTAGAACTCCTGGAATACGTTTTAGAACCCGAACATCTCTACTGAATTTTGAAATACTAAGAATTTGTATCCAAAGCGCTGTGAAAGGTAGGATAGACTGTCAAGTGGTAATAATGTTGAAAGTGCTGGTATATTTGTAAAAAAGGTTGTTTTACCAAATTAGAATTCACAATGAAAAAGCTTGAGACACTGGAAGAGAGAGACTCCAACTCGGGAAATTCACAATGATAACCTAGGTTAATATCTAAGAAAGTGCTTCAAACACTAGGAATACGTGAATAAAGGGCCTTAATATCTGTAACACATTGTTTCCTGACAAGGAAATCGTGTTCAAAGAACAGAGAACCGAGTTGGATACTGCTTACATTTATTATTCCGGGACAATGAGTTGGCGATTTTGAAAGAAGCCTGGTTAGGCCATTAAACCGGATGTGGTGACGTCACCAAGGGGGAGGGGCCACGTGGGCAGGCTTAATTGATCCCAGGTGATAATGATTTCGCCAGGGGACCAGCTGGGAGTGATGACGTCATTGAGATTAGTTCTGGTATTAGGGTTAGAGAATTGTGGCTCTGTTCATGGTTAGGGTTAGGATGAGGTTTTGGGCTAGGTAGGGTTCCGGCTCAGGAGTGGGCTAGATTTAGGGTTTGGGTTAGAGGGTTAGGGACAGGGTTAGGGTCACAGTGTAGTAATGTTGGCTATGCACAATGAATGAGCTTCAATCCCTGGACAATTTGGTGTGTAGCACTCAGGAATTACGACTCCAGACTAGGGAAATATTTAGAAATGTGCTTCACACAATTGGAATACATATTCCAATAGACTGAATATCTGAACTGCACAATTTTGTCAATGGGAAATCTTGTTCAAACAGCTGAGAACCGAGTGTGACACTGTTTACATTTATTTTTCCCATCAAATGTGCTGGTATATTTGTAAAAAAGGTTGTTTTACCAAATTAGAATTCACAATGAAAAAGCTTGAGACACTGGAAGACAGACACTCCAACTCGGGAAATTCACTATGATAACCTAGGTTAATATCTAAGACAGTGCTTCAAACACTAGGAATACGTGAATAAAGGGCCTTATTCAAACACTAGGAATACGTGAATAAAGGGGGTAAAGGGGGAGATCAAACAAAGGACTTGCGTGCAGGCATATGAGCCTAACCAGCGGTTAAGGACAACAGGGGGGTGGGGCATGTGTGAGGAGGGGTGTGGGATGGGAATGGGGGGACGAGGACAAATATGTGATACCTTAATCAATAAAGAAATTTAAAAGAAGAAAGAATTGGGGCTCTGTTCAGGGTTAGGGTTAGGATAAGGTTTCGGGCTAGGTAGGGTTCAGGCTCAGGGTAGGGCTAGATTTACGATTAGGGTTAGAGGGTTAGGGACAGGGTTCCGGTCACCATGTAGTAACCTTGGCTATTCTCAATGAATGAGATTCAATCACTAATGATTTCTAGCTGTGTCTTATAATGGGCCATCTGCTCTATTTGTGGGACTTCACCACATGTACAAACAACTTTATACACTCTTCTCTGAACTGGAGAAGCTATATAAACTTGTATTTCAACTGTTTTACAGTGGAGTACTACTTTTCAGTGACTTATGGTGGATTCAAACACTGGTTTCATGTGAACTAACACTATTTCAAGGATTTCTGTAGTGTACAACATCCTTTCTATTCTAGACACTTACATTTTGATGGTTTTCCAGTTGTTCTAACACAATTCTATGATATTTATTAGTATTTGCTCTGAATTACTATGCTTTCTTGCAGTGTCCTATAATGGACCTTCTGCTCCACTTGTGGGACTTCATCACATGTAAAAACAACTTCATACACTCTTCTCTGAATTTGACAAGCTATATACACTTGTCTCTCAACTGTTGTACTGTTCAATGCTACTTTTCAGTGAATTCTATTGGGTGGAAACACTGGTTTCATGTGAACTAACTCTATTTCAAGGATTTCTGCAGTGTACAACATCCTTTCTAGACTAGACACTTACATTTTGATGTCTTTTCCACTTGGTCTATCACAATTCTGTGATACTCATTAGTATTTGCTCTGAATTACTACTGCTTTCTTGCAGTGTCCTATAATAGCCCTTCTGCTCTACTTGTGGGACTTCACCACATGTATAAACAATTTCATATACTCTTCTCTGAACCTGAGAAGCTATATATACTTCTCTTTCAAGTGTTTTACAGTTGAATACTACTTTTCAGTGACTTCTGGTGGTTTCAAAAACTGGTTTCATGTGAAGTACCTCTATTTCAAGGATTTCTGCAGTGTACAACATCCCTTCTAGACTAGACACTTACATTTTGATGGTTTTCCACTTGTTCTCACACAATTCTATGATATTCATTAGTATTTGCTCTGAATTACTATTGATTTCTAGCTGTGTCCTATAATGGGACTTCTTCTCTACTTGTTGGGCTTCAACACATGTAAAAACAACTTCATACACTCTTATCTGAACTTGAGAAGGTATATACACTTGTCTTTCAACAGGTTTACAGTTGAATGCTAATTTTCATTGTATTCTAGGGGTTTCAAACACTGGTTACATGTAAACTAACTCTATTTCCAATATTTCTTCAGTGTACAACATCCTTTCTAGACTAGACACGTACATTTTGATGTCTTTTCCACTTGGTCTCTCACAATTCTGTGATACTCATTAGTATTTGCTCTGAATTACTACTGATTTCTTGCAGTGTCCTATAATAGCCCTTCTGCTCTACTTGTGGGACTTCACCACATGTAAAAACAACTTCATACACTCTTCACTGAACTTGAGAAGCTATATACACTTGTCTTTCAACAGTTTTACAGTTGAATGCTAATTTTAATTGTATTCTAGGGGTTTCAAACACTACTTTCATGTAAACTAACTCTTTTTGCACGATTTCTGCTGTGTACAACATCCTTTCTGGACTAGACACTTACATTTTGATGTCTTTTTCACCTGGTCTCTCACAAATCTGTGATACTCATTAGTATTTGCTCTGAATTACTACTGCTTTCTTGCAGTGTCCTATAATGGACCTTCTGCTCTACTAGTGGGACTTCACCACTTGTAGAAACAACTTTATACATTCTTCTCTGAATTAGAGAAGCTATATACACTTGTCTTTCAACTGTTTTACTGTTGAATACTACTTTTCAGTGAATTCAGATGGTTTCAAACACTGGTTTCATGTGAACTAACTCTATTTCAAGGATTTCTGCAGTGTACAACATCCTTTCTAGACTAGACACTTACATTTTGATGTCTTTTTTACTTGGTCTCTCACAATTCTGTGATACTCATTAGTATTTGCTCTGAATTACTACTGCTTTCATGCAGTGCCCTATAATAGCCCTTCTGCTCTACTTGTGGGACTTCACCACATGTAGAAACTACTTCAAACACTCTTATCTGAACTTGAGAAGCTATATACACTTGTCTCTCAACTGTTTTACAGTTGAATGCTACTTTTCAGTGGATTCTAGTCGGTTAATACACTGGTTTCTAGTGAACTAACTCTATTTCAAGGATTTCAGCAGTGTACAACATGCTTTCTAGACTAGAGACTTACATTTTGATGTCTTTTACACTTGTTCTCTAACTATTCTGTGATATTCATTAGTATTTACTCTGAATTACTACTGATTTCTAGCTGTGTCCTCTAATGGGCCTTCTGCTCTACTTGTGGGACTTCACCACATGTAGAAACAACTTTATACACTCTTCTCTGAACTTGAGAAGCAATATACACTTCTCTTTCTACTGTTTTACAGTTGAATACTACTTTTCAGTGAATTCTGTTCTTTTCAAACACTGGTTTCCTGTGAACTAACTCTATTTCAAGGATTTCCGCAGTGTACAACATCATTTATAAACTAGACACTTACATTTTGATGGTTTTCCACTTGTTCTCACACAATTCTATGATATTCATTAGTATTTGCTCTGAAATACTACTGCTTTCTAGCTGTATCTTATAATCGGCCTTCTGCTCTATATGTGGGATTCACCACATGTACCAACAACTTTATACACTGTTCTCTGAACTTGAGAAGCTATATACACTTGTTTCCCAACTGTTTTACAGTTGAATACTACTTTTCAGTGACTTCTGGTGGTTTCAAACACTGGTTTCATGTGAACTAACTCTATTTCCAGGATTTCTGCAGTGTACAACATCCCTTCTAGACTAGACACTTACATTTTGATGTTTTTCCACTTGTTCTCACACAATTCTATGATATTCATTAGTATTTGCTCTGAATTACTACTGATTTCTAGCTGTGTCCTATAATGGGACTTCTGCTCTACTTGTGAGACTTCACCACATGTAAAAACAACTTCATATACTCTTATCTTATCTTGAGAAGCTATATACACTTGTCTCTCAACTGTTTTACAGTTGAATGCTACTTTTCAGTGGATTCTAGTCGGTTAATACACTGGTTTCTTGTGAACTAACTCTATTTCAAGGATTTCAGCAGTGTACAACATGCTTTCTAGACTAGAGACGTACATTTTGATGTCTTTTACACTTGTTCTCTCACTATTCTCTGATATTCATTAGTATTTGCTCTGAATTACTACTGATTTCTAGCTGTGTCCTCTAATGGGCCTTCTCCTCTACTTTTGGGACTTCACCACATGTAGAAACAACTTTATACACTCTTCTCTGAACTTGAGAAGGTATATACACTTCTCTTTCTACTGTTTTACAGTTGAATACTACTTTTCAGTGAATTCTGTTGTTTTCAAACACTGGTTTCATGTAAACTAACTCTATTTCAAGGATTTCCTCAGTGTACAACATCCTTTATAAACTAGACCCTTACATTTTGATGGTTTTCCACTTGTTCTCACACAATTCTATGATATTCATTAGTATTGGCTCTAAAATACTACTGCTTTCTAGCTGTATCTTATAATCGGCCTTCTGCTCTATATGTGGTACTTCACCACATGTACAAACAACTTTATACACTGTTCTCTGAACTTGAGAAGCTATATACACTTGTTTCCCAACTGTTTTACAGTTGAATACTACTTTTCAGTGACTTCTGGTGGTTTCAAACACTGGTTTCATGTGAACTAACTCTATTTCAAGGATTTCCGCAGTGTACAACATCCTTTCTACACTAGACACTTACATTTTGATGGTTTTCTACTTATTCTCTATAAAAATTCCCTGCCATTCATTAATATTTGTTCTGAATTACTACAGATTTCTAGCTGTGTCCTGTAATGAGCCCTCTGCTCTACTTGTGGGACTTCACCACATGTAGAAACAACTTCATACACTCTTCTCTGAACTTGAGAAGCTATATACACTTGTCTTTCAACAGTTTTACAGTTGTATGTGAATTTTCATTGTATTCTAGGGGTTTCAAACACTGTTCTCATGTGAACTAACTCTATTTCCAGGATTTCTGCAGTGTACTACATCCTTTCTAGACTAGACACTTACATTTTGATGTCTTTTCCACCTGGTCTCTCACAATTCTGTGATACTCATTAGTATTTGCTCTGAATTACTACTGCTTTCTTGTAGTGTCCTATAATGGACCTTCTGCTCTACTTGTGGGACTTTACCACTTGTAGAAACAACTTTATACATTCTTCTCTGAATTATAGAAGCTATATACACTTGTATTTCAACTGTTTTACTGTTGAATACTACTTTTCAGTGAATTCTGATGGTTTCAAAAACTGGTTTCATGTGAACTAACTCTATTTCAAGGATTTCTGCAGTGTACAACATCCTTTCTAGACTGGACACATTTTGATTTTTTTCCACTTGTTCTCACACAATTCTATGATATTCATTAGTATTTGCTCTGAATTACTACTGATTTCTAGCTGTGTCCTCTAATGGGCCTTCTGCTCCACTTGTAGGACTTCACCACATGTAAAATCAACTTCATACACTCTTATCTGAACTTGAGAAGCTATATACACTTGTCTTTCTACTGTTTTACAGTTGAATACTACTTTTCAGTGAATTCTGTTGTTTTCAAACACTGGTTTCATGTGAACTAACTCTATTTCAAGGATTTCTGCAGTATACAACATCCTTTCTAGACTAGACACTTACATTTTGATGTCTTTTTTACTTGGTCTCTCACAATACTGTGATACTCATTAGTATTTGCTCTGAATTACTACTGCTTTCATGCAGTGCCCTATAATAGCCCTTCTGCTCTACTTGTGGGACTTCACCACATGTAGAAACTACTTCATACACTCTTCTCTGAACTTGAGAAGCTATATACACTTGTCTCTCAACTGTTTTACAGTCGAATGCTACTTTTCAGTGGATTCTAGTTAGTTAATACACTGGTTTCTTGTGAACTAACTCTATTTCAAGGATTTCCGCAGTGTACAACATCCTTTATAAACTAGACACTTACATTTTGATGGTTTTCTACTTGTTCTCACACAATTCTATTATATTCATTAGTATTTGCTCTGAATTACTACTGCTTTCTAGCTGTGTCCTATAATGGGACTTCTGCTCTACTTGTGGGACTTCAACACATGTAAAAACAACTTCATACACTCTTATCTGAACTTGAGAAGCTATATACACTTGTCTTTCAACAGTTTTACAGTTGTATGCGAATTTTCATTGTATTCTAGGGGTTTCAAACACTGGTTTCATGTGAACTAACTCTATTTCCAGGATTTCTGCAGTGTACAACATCCCTTCTAGACTAGACACTTACATTTTGATGGTTTTCTAGTTGTTCTCACACAATTCTATTATATTCATTAGTATTTGCTCTGAATTACTACTGATTTCTAGCTATGTCCTATAATGGGACTTCTGCTCTACTTGTGGGACTTCACCACTTGTAGAAACAACTTTATACATTCTTCTCTGAATTAGAGAAGCTATATACACTTGTCTTTCTACTGTTTTACAGTTGAATACTACTTTTCAGTGAATTCTGTTGTTTTCAAACACTGGTTTCATGTGAACTAACTCTATTTCAAAGATTTCTGCAGTGTATAACATCCTTTCTAGACTAGACACTTACATTTTGATGTCTTTTTTACTTGGTCTCTCACAATTCTGTGATACTCATTAGTATTTGCTCTGAATTAATACTGCTTTCATGCAGTGCCCTATAATAGCCCTTCTGCTCTACCTGTGGGACTTCACCACATGTAGAAACTACTTCATACACTCTTCTCTGAACTTGAGAAGCTATATACACTTGTCTTTCAACTGTTTTACAGTTGAAAACTACTTTTCAGTGACTTCTGGTGGTTTCAAACACTGGTTTCTTGTGAACTAACTCTATTTCCAGGATTTCTGCAGTGTACAACATCCCTTCTAGACTAGACACTTACATTTTTATTGTTTTTCCACTTGTTCTCACACAATTCTATGATATTCATTAGTATTTGCTCTGAATTAGTACTGCTTTCTAGCTGTGTCCTATAATGGGACTTCTACTCTACTTGTGGGACTTCACGACATGTAAAAACAACTTTATACACTCTTCTCTGAACTTGAGAAGCTATATACACTTGTCTTTCAACAGTTTTACAGTTGTATGTGAATTTTCATTGTATTCTAGGGGTTTCAAACACTGTTTTCATGTGAACTAACTCTATTTCCAGGATTTCTGCAGTGTACTACATCCTTTCTAGACTTGACACTTACATTTTGATGTCTTTTCCACCTGGTCTCATACAATTCTGTGATACTCATTAGTATTTGCTCTGAATTACTACTGCTTTCTTGCAGTGTCCTATAATGGACCTTCTGCTCTACTTGTGGGACTTCACCACTTGTAGAAACAACTTTATACATTCTTATCTTAATTAGAGAAGCTATATACACTTGTCCTTCAACTGTTTTCCTGTTGAATACTACTTTTCTATGAATTCTGATGGTTTCAAACAATGGTTTCATGTGAACTAACTCTATTTCAAGGATTTCTGCAGTGTACAACATCCTTTCTAGACTAGACACATTTTGATTTTTTTCCACTTGTTCTCACACAATTCTATGATATTCATTAGTATTTGCTCTGAATTACTACTGATTTCTAGCTGTGTCCTCTAATGGGCCTTCTGCTCTACTTGTGGGACTTCACCACATGTAGAAACAACTTTATACACTCTTCTCTGAACTTGAGAAGCTATATACACTTGTCTTTCAACAGTTTTACAGTTGTATGCGAATTTTCATTGTATTCTAGGGGTTTCAAACACTGTTTTCATGTGAACTAACTCTATTTCCAGGATTTCTGCAGTGTACTACTTCCTTTCTAGACTAGACACTTACATTTTGATGTCTTTTTTACATGGTCTCTCACAATTCTGTGATACTCATTAGTATTTGCTCTGAATTACTACTGCTTTCATGCAGTGCCCTATAATAGCCCTTCTGCTCTACTTGTGGGACTTCACCACATGTAGAAACTACTTCATACACTCTTCTCTGAACTTGAGAAGCTATATACACTTGTCTTTCAACTGTTTTACAGTTGAAAACTACTTTTCAGTGACTTCTGGTGGTTTCAAACACTGGTTTCATGTGAACTAACTCTATTTCCAGGATTTCTGCAGTGTACAACATCCCTTCTAGACTAGACACTTACATTTTGATGTTTTTCCACTTGTTCTCACACAATTCTATTATATTCATTAGTATTTGCTCTGAATTACTACTGCTTTCTAGCTGTGTCCTATAATGGGACTTCTGCTCTACTTGTGAGACTTCACCACATGTAAAAACAACTTCATATACTCTTATCTTAACTTGAGAAGCTATATACACTTGTCTCTCAACTGTTTTACAGTTGAATGCTACTTTTCAGTGGATTCTAGTCGGTTAATACACTGGTTTCTTGTGAACTAACTCTATTTCAAGGATTTCAGCAGTGTACAACATGCTTTCTAGACTAGAGACGAACATTTTGATGTGTTTTACACTTGTTCTCTCACTATTCTCTGATATTCATTAGTATTTGCTCTGAATTACTACTGATTTCTAGCTGTGTCCTCTAATGGGCCTTCTCCTCTACTTTTGGGACTTCACCACATGTAGAAACAACTTTATACACTCTTCTCTGAACTTGAGAAGGTATATACACTTCTCTTTCTACTGTTTTACAGTTGAATACTACTTTTCAGTGAATTCTGTTGTTTTCAAACACTGGTTTCATGTGAACTAACTCTATTTCAAGGATTTCCTCAGTGTACAACATCCTTTATAAACTAGACACTTACATTTTGATGGTTTTCCACTTGTTCTCACACAATTCTATGATATTCATTAGTATTGGCTCTAAAATACTACTGCTTTCTAGCTGTATCTTATAATCGGCCTTCTGCTCTATATGTGGGACTTCACCACATGTACAAACAACTTTATACACTGTTCTCTGAACTTGAGAAGCTATATACACTTGTTTCCCAACTGTTTTACAGTTGAATACTACTTTTCAGTGACTTCTGGTGGTTTCAAACACTGGTTTCATGTGAACTAACTCTATTTCAAGGATTTCCGCAGTGTACAACATCCTTTCTACACTAGACACTTACATTTTGATGGTTTTCTACTTATTCTCTATAAAAATTCCCTGCCATTCATTAATATTTGTTCTGAATTACTACAGATTTCTAGCTGTGTCCTGTAATGAGCACTCTGCTCTACTTGTGGGACTTCACCACATGTAGAAACAACTTCATACACTCTTCTCTGAACTTGAGAAGCTATATACACTTGTCTTTCAACAGTTTTACAGTTGTATGTGAATTTTCATTGTATTCTAGGGGTTTCAAACACTGTTCTCATGTGAACTAACTCTATTTCCAGGATTTCTGCAGTGTACTACATCCTTTCTAGACTAGACACTTACATTTTGATGTCTTTTCCACCTGGTCTCTCACAATTCTGTGATACTTATTAGTATTTGCTCTGAATTACTACTGCTTTCTTGTAGTGTCCTATAATGGACCTTCTGCTCTACTTGTGGGACTTCACCACTTGTAGAAACAACTTTATACATTCTTCTCTGAATTATAGAAGCTATATACACTTGTATTTCAACTGTTTTACTGTTGAATACTACTTTTCAGTGAATTCTGATGGTTTCAAAAAGTGGTTTCATGTGAACTAACTCTATTTCAAGGATTTCTGCAGTGTACAACATCCTTTCTAGACTAGACACATTTTGATTTTTTTCCACTTGTTCTCACACAATTCTATGATATTCATTAGTATTTGCTCTGAATTACTACTGATTTCTAGCTGTGTCCTCTAATGGGCCTTCTGCTCCACTTGTAGGACTTCACCACATGTAAAATCAACTTCATACACTCTTATCTGAACTTGAGAAGCTATATACACTTGTCTTTCTACTGTTTTACAGTTGAATACTACTTTTCAGTGAATTCTGTTGTTTTCAAACACTGGTTTCATGTGAACTAACTCTATTTCAAGGATTTCTGCAGTATACAACATCCTTTCTAGACTAGACACTTACATTTTGATGTCTTTTTTACTTGGTCTCTCACAATACTGTGATACTCATTAGTATTTGCTCTGAATTACTACTGCTTTCATGCAGTGCCCTATAATAGCCCTTCTGCTCTACTTGTGGGACTTCACCACATGTAGAAACTACTTCATACACTCTTCTCTGAACTTGAGAAGCTATATACACTTGTCTCTCAACTGTTTTACAGTCGAATGCTACTTTTCAGTGGATTCTAGTTAGTTAATACACTGGTTTCTTGTGAACTAACTCTATTTCAAGGATTTCCGCAGTGTACAATATCCTTTATAAACTAGACACTTACATTTTGATGGTTTTCTACTTGTTCTCACACAATTCTATTATATTCATTAGTATTTGCTCTGAATTACTACTGCTTTCTAGCTGTGTCCTATAATGGGACTTCTGCTCTACTTGTGGGACTTCAACACATGTAAAAACAACTTCATACACTCTTATCTGAACTTGAGAAGCTATATACACTTGTCTTTCAACAGTTTTACAGTTGTATGCGAATTTTCATTGTATTCTAGGGGTTTCAAACACTGTTTTCATGTGAACTAACTCTATTTCCAGGATTTCTGCAGTGTACAACATCCCTTCTAGACTAGACACTTACATTTTGATGGTTTTCCACTTGTTCTCACATAATTCTATGATATTCATTAGTATTTGCTCTGAATTACTACTGATTTCTAGCTGTGTCCTATAATGGGACTTCTGCTCTACTTGTGGGACTTCACCACTTGTAGAAACAACTTTATACATTCTTCTCTGAATTAGAGAAGCTATATACACTTGTCTTTCTACTGTTTTACAGTTGAATACTACTTTTCAGTGAATTCTGTTGTTTTCAAACACTGGTTTCATGTGAACTAACTCTATTTCAAAGATTTCTGCAGTGTACAACATCCTTTCTAGACTAGACACTTACATTTTGATGTCTTTTTTACTTGGTCTCTCACAATTCTGTGATACTCATTAGTATTTGCTCTGAATTAATACTGCTTTCATGCAGTGCCCTATAATAGCCCTTCTGCTCTACTTGTGGGACTTCACCACATGTAGAAACTACTTCATACACTCTTCTCTGAACTTGAGAAGCTATATACACTTGTCTTTCAACTGTTTTACAGTTGAAAACTACTTTTCAGTGACTTCTGGTGGTTTCAAACACTGGTTTCATGTGAAGTAACTCTATTTCCAGGATTTCTGCAGTGTACAACATCCCTTCTAGACTAGACACTTACATTTTTATTGTTTTTCCACTTGGTCTCTCACAATTCTGTGATACTCATTAGTATTTGCTCTGAATTACTACTGCTTTCATGCAGTGCCCTATAATAGCCCTTCTGCTCTACTTGTGGGACTTCACCACATGTAGAAACTACTTCACACACTCTTCTCTGAACTTGAGAAGCTATATACACTTCTCTTTCAACAGTTTTACAGTTGTATGTGTATTTTCATTGTATTCTAGGGGTTTCAAACACTGTTTTCATGTGAACTAACTCTATTTCCAGGATTTCTGCAGTGTACTACATCCTTTCTAGACTAGACACTTACATTTTGATGTCTTTTCCACCTGGTCTCATACAATTCTGTGATACTCATTAGTATTTGCTCTGAATTACTACTGCTTTCTTGCAGTGTCCTATAATGGACCTTCTGCTCTACTTGTGGGACTTCACCACTTGTAGAAACAACTTTATACATTCTTATCTTAATTAGAGAAGCTATATACACTTGTCCTTCAACTGTTTTCCTGTTGAATACTACTTTTCTGTGAATTCTGATGGTTTCAAACACTGGTTTCATGTGAACTAACTCTATTTCAAGGATTTCTGCAGTGTACAACCTGCTTTCTAGACTAGAGACGTACATTTTGATGTCTTTTACACTTGTTCTCTCACTATTCTCTGATATTCATTAGTATTTGCTCTGAATTACTACTGATTTCTAGCTGTGTCCTCTAATGGGCCTTCTCCTCTACTTGTGGGACTTCACCACATTTACAAACAACTTTATACACTCTTCTCTGAACTTGAGAAGGTATATACACTTCTCTTTCTACTGTTTTACAGTTGAATACTACTTTTCAGTGAATTCTGTTGTTTTCAAACACTGGTTTCATGTGAACTAACTCTATTTCAAGGATTTCCTCAGTGTACAACATCCTTTATAAACTAGACACTTACATTTTGATGGTTTTCCACTTGTTCTCACACAATTCTATGATATTCATTAGTATTTGCTCTAAAATACTACTGCTTTCTAGCTGTATCTTATAATCGGCCTTCTGCTCTATATGTGGGACTTCACCACATGTACAAACAACTTTATACACTGTTCTCTGAACTTGAGAAGCTATATACACTTGTTTCCCAACTGTTTTACAGTTGAATACTACTTTTCAGTGACTTCTGGTGGTTTCAAACACTGGTTTCATGTGAACTAACTCTATTTCAAGGATTTCCGCAGTGTACAACATCCTTTCTACACTAGACACTTACATTTTGATGGTTTTCTACTTGTTCTCTATAAAAATTACCTGCCATTCATTAATATTTGTTCTGAATTACTACAGATTTCTAGCTGTGTCCTGTAATGAGCCCTCTGCTCTACTTGTGGGACTTCACCACATGTAGAAACAACTTCATACACTCTTCTCTGAACTTGAGAAGCTATATACACTTGTCTTTCAACAGTTTTACAGTTGTATGTGAATTTTCATTGTATTCTAGGGGTTTCAAACACTGTTCTCATGTGAACTAACTCTATTTCCAGGATTTCTGCAGTGTACTACATCCTTTCTAGACTAGACACTTACATTTTGATGTCTTTTCCACCTGGTCTCTCACAATTCTGTGATACTCATTAGTATTTGCTCTGAATTACTACTGCTTTCTTGTAGTGTCCTATAATGGACCTTCTGCTCTACTTGTGGGACTTCACCACTTGTAGAAATAACTTTATACATTCTTCTCTGAATTAGAGAAGCTATATACACTTGTCTTTCTACTGTTTTACAGTTGAATACTACTTTTCAGTGAATTCTGTTGTTTTCAAACACTAGTTTCATGTGAACTAACTCTATTTCAAGGATTTCTGCAGTGTACAACATCCTTTCTAGACTAGACACTTACATTTTGAAGTCTTTTCCACTTGGTCTCTCACAATTCTGTGATACTCATTAGTATTTGCTCTGAATTACTACTGCTTTCATGCAGTGCCCTATAATAGCCCTTCTGCTCTACTTGTGGGACTTCACCACATGTAGAAACTACTTCACACACTCTTCTCTGAACTTGAGAAGCTATATACACTTGTCTTTCAACAGTTTTACAGTTGAAGGCTAATTTTTTTTTGTATTCTAGGGGTTTCAGACACTGGTTTCATGTGAACTAACTCTATTTCCAAGATTTCTGCAGTGTATAACATCCTTTATAGACTAGTCACTTACATTTTGATGTCTTTTCCACCTGGTCTCTCACAATTCTGTGATACTCATTAGTATTTGCTCTGAATTACTACTGCTTTCATGCAGTGTCCTTTAATGGGCCTTCTGCTCTACTTGTGAGACTTCACCACATGTAAAAACAACTTCATAAACTCTTATCTGAACTTGACAAGCTATATACACTTGTCCTTCAACTGTTTTCCTGTTGAATACTACTTTTCTGTGAATTCTGATGGTTTCAAACACTGGTTTCATGTGAACTAACTCTATTTCAAGGATTTCTGCAGTGTACAACATCCTTTCTAGACTAGACACATTTTGATTTTTTTCCACTTGTTCTCACACAATTCTATGATATTCATTAGTATTTGCTCTGAATTACTACTGATTTCTAGCTATGTCCTATAATGGGACTTCTGCTCTACTTGTGGGACTTCACCACTTGTAGAAACAACTTTATACATTCTTCTCTGAATTAGAGAAGCTATATACACTTGTCTTTCTACTGTTTTACAGTTGAATACTACTTTTCAGTGAATTCTGTTGTTTTCAAACACTGGTTTCATGTGAACTAACTCTATTTCAAAGATTTCTGCAGTGTATAACATCCTTTCTAGACTAGACACTTACATTTTGATGTCTTTTTTACTTGGTCTCTCACAATTCTGTGATACTCATTAGTATTTGCTCTGAATTAATACTGCTTTCATGCAGTGCCCTATAATAGCCCTTCTGCTCTACCTGTGGGACTTCACCACATGTAGAAACTACTTCATACACTCTTCTCTGAACTTGAGAAGCTATATACACTTGTCTTTCAACTGTTTTACAGTTGAAAACTACTTTTCAGTGACTTCTGGTAGTTTCAAACACTGGTTTCTTGTGAACTAACTCTATTTCCAGGATTTCTGCAGTGTACAACATCCCTTCTAGACTAGACACTTACATTTTTATTGTTTTTCCACTTGTTCTCACACAATTCTATGATATTCATTAGTATTTGCTCTGAATTACTACTGCTTTCTAGCTGTGTCCTATAATGGGACTTCTACTCTACTTGTTGGACTTCACGACATGTAAAAACAACTTCATACACTCTTCTCTGAACTTGAGAAGCTATATACACTTGTCTTTCAACAGTTTTACAGTTGTATGTGAATTTTCATTGTATTCTAGGGGTTTCAAACACTGTTTTCATGTGAACTAACTCTATTTCCAGGATTTCTACAGTGTACTACATCCTTTCTAGACTTGACACTTACATTTTGATGTCTTTTCCACCTGGTCTCATACAATTCTGTGATACTCATTAGTATTTGCTCTGAATTACTACTGCTTTCTTGCAGTGTCCTATAATGGACCTTCTGCTCTACTTGTGGGACTTCACCACTTGTAGAAACAACTTTATACATCTTATCTTAATTAGAGAAGCTATATACACTTGTCCTTCAACTGTTTTCCTGTTGAATACTACTTTTCTATGAATTCTGATGGTTTCAAACAATGGTTTCATGTGAACTAACTCTATTTCAAGGATTTCTGCAGTGTACAACATCCTTTCTAGACTAGACACATTTTGATTTTTTTCCACTTGTTCTCACACAATTCTATGATATTCATTAGTATTTGCTCTGAATTACTACTGATTTCTAGCTGTGTCCTCTAATGGGCCTTCTGCTCTACTTGTGGGACTTCACCACATGTAGAAACAACTTTATACACTCTTCTCTGAACTTGAGAAGCTATATACACTTGTCTTTCAACAGTTTTACAGTTGTATGCGAATTTTCATTGTATTCTAGGGGTTTCAAACACTGTTTTCATGTGAACTAACTCTATTTCCAGGATTTCTGCAGTGTACAACATCCCTTCTAGACTAGACACTTACATTTTGATGGTTTTCCACTTGTTCTCACATAATTCTATGATATTCATTAGTATTTGCTCTGAATTACTACTGATTTCTAGCTGTGACCTATAATGGGACTTCTGCTCTACTTGTGGGACTTCACCACTTGTAGAAACAACTTTATACATTCTTCTCTGAATTAGAGAAGCTATATACACTTGTCTTTCTACTGTTTTACAGTTGAATACTACTTTTCAGTGAATTCTGTTGTTTTCAAACACTGGTTTCATGTGAACTAACTCTATTTCAAAGATTTCTGCAGTGTACAACATCCTTTCTAGACTAGACACTTACATTTTGATGTCTTTTTTACTTGGTTTCTCACAATTCTGTGATACTCATTAGTATTTGCTCTGAATTAATACTGCTTTCATGCAGTGCCCTATAATAGCCCTTCTGCTCTACTTGTGGGACTTCACCACATGTAGAAACTACTTCATACACTCTTCTCTGAACTTGAGAAGCTATATACACTTGTCTTTCAACTGTTTTACAGTTGAAAACTACTTTTCAGTGACTTCTGGTGGTTTCAAACACTGGTTTCATGTGAAGTAACTCTATTTCCAGGATTTCTGCAGTGTACAACATCCCTTCTAGACTAGACACTTACATTTTTATTGTTTTTCCACTTGGTCTCTCACAATTCTGTGATACTCATTAGTATTTGCTCTGAATTACTACTGCTTTCATGCAGTGCCCTATAATAGCCCTTCTGCTCTACTTGTGGGACTTCACCACATGTAGAAACTACTTCACACACTCTTCTCTGAACTTGAGAAGCTATATACACTTCTCTTTCAACAGTTTTACAGTTGTATGTGTATTTTCATTGTATTCTAGGGGTTTCAAACACTGTTTTCATGTGAACTAACTCTATTTCCAGGATTTCTGCAGTGTACTACATCCTTTCTAGACTAGACACTTACATTTTGATGTCTTTTCCACCTGGTCTCATACAATTCTGTGATACTCATTAGTATTTGCTCTGAATTACTACTGCTTTCTTGCAGTGTCCTATAATGGACCTTCTGCTCTACTTGTGGGACTTCACCACTTGTAGAAACAACTTTATACATTCTTATCTTAATTAGAGAAGCTATATACACTTGTCCTTCAACTGTTTTCCTGTTGAATACTACTTTTCTGTGAATTCTGATGGTTTCAAACACTGGTTTCATGTGAACTAACTCTATTTCAAGGATTTCTGCAGTGTACAACCTGCTTTCTAGACTAGAGACGTACATTTTGATGTCTTTTACACTTGTTCTCTCACTATTCTCTGATATTCATTAGTATTTGCTCTGAATTACTACTGATTTCTAGCTGTGTCCTCTAATGGGCCTTCTCCTCTACTTGTGGGACTTCACCACATTTACAAACAACTTTATACACTCTTCTCTGAACTTGAGAAGGTATATACACTTCTCTTTCTACTGTTTTACAGTTGAATACTACTTTTCAGTGAATTCTGTTGTTTTCAAACACTAGTTTCATGTGAACTAACTCTATTTCAAGGATTTCCTCAGTGTACAACATCCTTTATAAACTAGACACTTACATTTTGATGGTTTTCCACTTGTTCTCACACAATTCTATGATATTCATTAGTATTTGCTCTAAAATACTACTGCTTTCTAGCTGTATCTTATAATCGGCCTTCTGCTCTATATGTGGGACTTCACCACATGTACAAACAACTTTATACACTGTTCTCTGAACTTGAGAAGCTATATACACTTGTTTCCCAACTGTTTTACAGTTGAATACTACTTTTCAGTGACTTCTGGTGGTTTCAAACACTGGTTTCATGTGAACTAACTCTATTTCAAGGATTTCCGCAGTGTACAACATCCTTTCTACACTAGACACTTACATTTTGATGGTTTTCTACTTGTTCTCTATAAAAATTACCTGCCATTCATTAATATTTGTTCTGAATTACTACAGATTTCTAGCTGTGTCCTGTAATGAGCCCTCTGCTCTACTTGTGGGACTTCACCACATGTAGAAACAACTTCATACACTCTTCTCTGAACTTGAGAAGCTATATACACTTGTCTTTCAACAGTTTTACAGTTGTATGTGAATTTTCATTGTATTCTAGGGGTTTCAAACACTGTTCTCATGTGAACTAACTCTATTTCCAGGATTTCTGCAGTGTACTACATCCTTTCTAGACTAGACACTTACATTTTGATGTCTTTTCCACCTGGTCTCTCGCAATTCTGTGATACTCATTAGTATTTGCTCTGAATTACTACTGCTTTCTTGTAGTGTCCTATAATGGACGTTCTGCTCTACTTGTGGGACTTCACCACTTGTAGAAACAACTTTATACATTCTTCTCTGAATTAGAGAAGCTATATACACTTGTCTTTCTACTGTTTTACAGTTGAATACTACTTTTCAGTGAATTCTGTTGTTTTCAAACACTGGTTTCATGTGAACTAACTCTATTTCAAGGATTTCTGCAGTGTACAACATCCTTTCTAGACTAGACACTTACATTTTGAAGTCTTTTCCACTTGGTCTCTCACAATTCTGTGATACTCATTAGTATTTGCTCTGAATTACTACTGCTTTCATGCAGTGCCCTATAATAGCCCTTCTGCTCTACTTGTGGGACTTCACCACATGTAGAAACTACTTCACACACTCTTCTCTGAACTTGAGAAGCTATATACACTTGTCTTTCAACAGTTTTACAGTTGAAGGCTAATTTTTTTTTGTATTCTAGGGGTTTCAGACACTGGTTTCATGTGAACTAACTCTATTTCCAAGATTTCTGCAGTGTATAACATCCTTTATAGACTAGTCACTTACATTTTGATGTCTTTTCCACCTGGTCTCTCACAATTCTGTGATACTCATTAGTATTTGCTCTGAATTACTACTGCTTTCATGCAGTGTCCTTTAATGGGCCTTCTGCTCTACTTGTGAGACTTCACCACATGTAAAAACAACTTCATAAACTCTTATCTGAACTTGAGAAGCTATATACACTTGTCCTTCAACTGTTTTCCTGTTGAATACTACTTTTCTGTGAATTCTGATGGTTTCAAACACTGGTTTCATGTGAACTAACTCTATTTCAAGGATTTCTGCAGTGTACAACATCCTTTCTAGACTAGACACATTTTGATTTTTTTTCACTTGTTCTCACACAATTCTATGATATTCATTAGTATTTGCTCTGAATTACTACTGATTTCTAGCTGTGTCCTCTAATGGGCCTTCTGCTCTACTTGTGGGACTTCACCACATGTAGAAACTACTTCATACACTCTTCTCAGAACTTGAGAAGCTATATACACTTGTCTTTCAACTGTTTTACAGTTGTATGCGAATTTTCATTGTATTCTAGGGGTTTCAAACACTGTTTTCATGTGAACTAACTCTATTTCAAGGATTTCCTCAGTGTACAACATCCTTTCTAGACTAGACACACTTACATTTTGATTGTTTTCCACTTGTTCTCACACAATTCTATGATATTTATTAGTATTTGCTCTGAATTACTACTGATTTCTAGCTGTGTCCTATTTTGGGCTTTCTACTCTACTTGTTGGACTTCTCCACAAGTACAAACTACATTATACACTCTTCTCTAAGCTTGAGAATCTATATACACTTGTCTTTCAACTGTTTTACAGTTGAATACTATTATTCAGTGAATTCTGGTTATTTCAAACACTGGTTTCATGTGAACTAACTCTATTTCAAGGATTTCTGCAGTGTACAACATCCCTTCTAGACTAGACACTTACATTTTTATTTTTTTCCACTTGTTCTCACACAATTCTATGACATTCATTAGTATTTGCTCTGAATTACTACTGATTTCTAGCTGTGTACTCTAATGGGCCTTCTGCTCTACTTGTCGGACTTCACCACATGTAGAAACTACTTCACACACTCTTCTCTGAACTTCAGAAGCTATATACACTTGTTTCCCAACTGTTTTACAGTTGAATACTACTTTTTAGTTAATTCTGGTGGTTTCAAACACTAGTTTCTTGTGAACTAACTCTATTTCAAGGAATTCTGCAGTGTACAACATCCTTTCTAGACTAGACACTTACATTTTGATGTCTTTTTTACTTGGTCTCTCACAATTCTGTGATACTCATTAGTATTTGCTCTGAATTACTACTGCTTTCATGCAGTGCCCTATAATAGCCCTTCTGCTCTACTTGTGGGACTTCACCACATGTAGAAACAACTTCATACACTCTTCTCTGAACTTGAGAAGCTATATACATTTGTCTTTCGATTGTTTTAAAGTTGAAAACTACTTTTCAGTGACTTTTGGTGATTTCAAACACTGGTTTCATGTGAACTAACTCTATCTCAAGGATTTCTGCAGTGTACAACATCCTTTCTAGACTAGACACATTTTGATTATTTTCCACTGGTTCTCACACAATTCTATTATATTCATTAGTATTTGCTCTGAATTACTACTGATTTCTAGCTGTGTCCTATTTCGGGCTTTCTACTCTACTTGTTGATCTTCTCCACAAGTACAAACTATATTATACACTCTTCTCTGAGCTTGAGAATCTATATACACTTGTCTTTCAACTGTTTTACAGTTGAATACTATTATTCAGTGACTTCTGGTTCTTTCAAACAATGGTTTCATGTGAACTAACTCTATTTCAAGGATTTCTGCAGTGAACAACATACTTTCTTGACTAGACACTTACATTTTATGGTTTTCCACTTGTTCTCAAACAATTCTATGATATTCATTAGTATTTCCTCTGAATTACTACTGCTTTCGTGCAGTGTCCTGTAATGAGCCCTTCTGCTCTACTTGTGGGACTTCACCACATGTAGAAACAACTTTATACACTCTTCTCTGAACTTCTGTAGCTATATAAACTTTTCTTTCAACTGTTTTACAGTAGAATACTACTTTTCATTGAATTCTGTTGTTTTCAAACACTGGTTTCATGTGAACTAACTCTATTTCAAGGATTTCTGCAGTGTACAACATCCTTTATGAACTAGACACTTACATTTTGATGGTTTTTCACTTGTTCTCACACAATTCTATGATATTCATTAGTATTTGCTCTGAATTACTACTGATTTCTAGCTGTGTCCTCTAATGGGCCTTCTGCTCTACTTGCGGGACTTCACCACATGTAGAAACAACTTTATACACTCTTCTCTGAACTTTAGAAGCTATATACACCTGTCTTTCAAATGTTTTCTAGTTGAATACTAATTTTCAGTGAATTCTGTTGGTTTCAAACACTGGTTTCATGTGAACTAACTCTATTCCCAGGATTTCTGCAGTGTACAACATCCTTTCTAGACTAGACACACTTACATTTTGATTGTTTTCCACTTGTTCTCACACAATTCTATGATATTTATTATTATTTGCTCTGAATTACTACTGATTTCTAGCTGTGTCCTATTTTGGGCTTTCTACTCTACTTGTTGGACTTCTCCACAAGTACAAACTACATTATACACTATTCTCTGAGCTTGAGAAGCTATATACACTTGTCTTTCAACTGTTTTACAGTAGAATACTACTTTTCATTGAATTCTGTTGTTTTCAAACACTGGTTTCATGTGAACTAACTCTATTTCAAGGATTTCCGCAGTGTACAACATCCTTTATGAACTAGACACTTACATTTTGATGGTTTTCCACTTGTTCTCACACAATTCTATGATATTCATTAGTATTTGCTCTCAATTACTGCTAATTTCTATCTGTGTCGTATAATGGGCCTTCTGCTCTACTTGTGGGACTTCTCCACAAGTACAAACAACATTATACACTCTTCTCTGAACTTGAGAAGCTATATAGACTTGTCTTTCAACTGTTTTACAGTTGAAAACTTTCTTTTCTGTGACTTCTGGTTGTTTTAAACCCTGGTTTCATGTGAACTAACTCTATTTCAAGGATTTCTGCAGTGTACAACATCCCTTCTAGATTAGACACTTACATTTTGATGGTTTTCCACTTGTTCTCACACAATTCTGTGATACTCATTAGTATTTGCTCTGAATTAATACTGCTTTCTTTTTTTTTAAATTCTTTATTGATTAAGGTGTCACATATTTGTCCTCATCCCCCCATTCCCATCCCACACCCCTCTCCATGGAGGCCCCAACCCCCTGTTGAAGTTAACCATTGGTTAGGCTCATATGCATGCACACAAGACCTTTCTTGATCTCTCCCCCCTCCCCCCACCCTCCCCTATCCTCCCTCTGATTTTCGATAGTCCGATCGATGCCTCCTTGTTTCTGGTTCTTTTCTTGTTCATCAGTCTATGTTGTTCATCATTTCCCCTAGATGAGCGAAATCATGTGTCACTATAGATATACTTATAAGAATTGAATGTGAGACGAGCAATAATAATTATGCTGACAGGCAAATGAATCAGTCTGTAGTGAGTTTCTTTCTGGACCAATAGTTCTTTTGAGACCCAATATCAATGTCCACCAGTTCCTTATGAGTACATGTCGGCACTGACCTCTCAGCTCTGGATGGTGGAGAAATGGTGGTAATGCAGGTCCGACTCCCTCTGGTTTGGTCTCGGCTGGACCCAGGGGCACGGCTTCACCCAGATCCAGGGGCCCACGGACTCACCAGGACCCGGGACCCAGTCTCACCTGGATCCAGGTGCACACAGCCTCGCCCAGACCCAGGATTCAGCTTCACCCGGACCCAGGGGCGCATGGCCTCACCCGGACCCAGGGGCGCGTGGCTTCTCCCCGGCCCGGGACTCAGCCTCACCCGGATCCAGGGGCACACGGCCTCGCCCGGACCCGGGATCTAGCTTCCCCCGGACGCAGGGCATGTGGCCTCACCCGGACCCAGGGGCGCGTGGCCTCTCCCAGACCCAGGGTCGCGTGGCCTCACCCGGATCCAGGGGTCCACGGCCTCACGCGGACCTGGGACCCAGGCTCACCCGGATGCAGGGGCCCACGGCTTCACCCGGACCCGGGACCCAGCCTCACCCGGATCCGGGGGCACACGGCCTCGCCCAGACCCAGGATTCAGTTTAACCTAGGTTAATATCTAAGAAAGTGTTTCAAACACTAGAAATACGTGAAAAAAGGGCCTTAATATCTGTCACACATTGTTTCCTGACAAGCAAATCGTGTTCAAAGAACACAGAACCAAGTTGGATGCTGTTTACATTTATAATTAAGAGACAATGAGTTGGCGTTTTTGAAAGAGGCCCGTTTAGGCCATTAAACAGGAAGTGATGACGTCACCAAGGGGGAGGGGCCACGAGGGCAGGTTTAATTGATACCAGGAGATAATGATTTAGCCGGGGGCCCAGCTGGGTGTGATGACGACATTGAAGTTAGTTCTGGTGTTAGGGTTAGAGAATTGGGGTTCTGGCTAGGGTTAGGGTTAGGATAAGGGTTCGGGCTATGTAGGGTTCAGGCTCAGGATAGGGCTAGGTTTAGGCTTAGGGTTAGAGGGTTAGGGACAGGGTTATGGTCACAGTGTAGTAAGGTTGGGTATTCACGATGAATGAGCTTCAACCACTGGACAAATTGGAGTGTAGCACTGAGAATTTACAACTCCAGACTAGGGAAATATTTAGAAATGTGCTTCACACACTAGTAATACATATTCCAATAGACTGAAAATCTGAACAGCACAATTTTGTCATTGGGAAATCTTGTTCAAACCGCTGAGAACCGAGTGTGACACTGTTTACATTTATTTTTCCATCAAAAGGAGTTGGAGTTTTCGGGAAAAGGAGTTGGTGAAACACTGAAAAATTCATTTTCCTAGAGCTATAGAATAGTATGAAAGTATTGAGAACACTATGAAATAAAAATGTTAGTTAGGCTAGGGTTCCAAGTAGTGTTTTAAAGTACCTTTTAAAAGCTGTTATGACACCCGTGTTAGAATGAAAACTCTCAGAGCTCAATACAACAGAACAGGGGGATGTCTCAGAGTGTCTCTAGAACTCTTGGAATACGTTTTAGAACATGAACATCTCTACTGAATTTTGAAATACTAAGAATTTGTATCCAAAGCGCTGTGAAAAGTAGGGTAGACTTTCAAGTGGTAATAATGGTTAAAGTATGGTATATATGTAAAAAACGCTGTTTCACCAATTTGGAATTCACAATGAAGGAGCTTGAGACACTGGAAGAGAGAGACTCCAACTCAGGCAATTCACAATGAAAACCTAGGTTAATATCTAAGAAAGTGTTTCAAACACTAGAAATATGTGAATAAAGGGCCTTAATATCTGTCACACATTGATTCCTGACAAGCAAATCGTGTGCAAAGAACATAGAACCGAGTTGGATGCTATTTACCGTTATAATTAAGAGACAATGAGTTGGCGTTTTTGAAAGAGGCCTGGTTAGGCCATTAATCAGGAAATGGTGACGTCACCAAGGGGGAGGGGCCACGAGGGAAGGTTTAATTGATACCAGGAGATAATGATTTAGCCTGGGGCCCAGCTGGGAGTGATGATGTCATCGAGGTTAGTTCTGGTGTTAGGGTTAGAGAATTGGGGTCTGGACAGGGTTAGGGATAGGATAAGGGTTCGGGCTAGGTAGGGTTCAGGCTCAGGTTAGGGCTAGGTTTAGGGTTAGGGTTAGAGGGTTAGGGACAGGGTTAAGGTCACGGTGCTGTAAGGTTGGGTATTCACAATGAATGAGCTTCAACCACTGGACAAATTGGAGTGTAGCACTGAGAATTTACAACTCCAGACTAGGGAAATATTTAGAAATGTGCTTCACACACTTGGAATACATATTCCAATAGACTGTATATCTGAACAGCACAATTTTGTCACTGGGAAATCTTGTTCAAACCGCTGAGAACCGAGTGTGACACTGTTTACATTTATTTTTCCCGTCAAAAGGAGTTGGCGTTTTCGGGAAAAGGAGTTGGTGAAACTGAAAAATTCATTTTCCTAGAACTATAGAATAGTATGAAAGTATTGAGAACACTATGAAATCAAAATGTTAGTTAGGCTAGGGTTCCAAGTAGTGTTTTAAAGTACCTTTAAAAAGCCGGTATGACACCCGTGTTAAAATGAAAACTCTCAGAGCTCAAAACAACAGAACAGGGGGATGTCTCAGAGTGTCTCTAGAACTCTTGGAATACGTTTTAGAAAACAAACATCTCTACTGAATTTTGAAATACTGAGAATTTGTATCCAAAGCGCTGTGAAAAGTAGGGTAGACTCTCAAGTGGTAATAATGGTTAAAATATGGTATATTTGTAAAAAACGCTGTTTCACCAAATTGGAATTCACAATGAAGGAGCTTGAGACACTGGAAGAGAGAGACTCCAACTCGGGTAATTCACAATGAAAACCTAGGATAATATCTAAGAAAGTGTTTCAAACACTAGAAATACGTGAATAAAGGGCCTTAATATCTGTCACACATTGTTTCCTGACAAGCAAATTGTGTTCAAAGAACATAGAACCGAGTTGGATGCTATTTACATTGGCAATTAAGAGACAATTAGTTGGCGTTTTGAAACAGGCCTGTTTAGGCCATTAAACAGGAAGTGATTATGTCACTAAGGGGGAGGGGCCATGAGGGCAGGTTTAATTATCCCAGGAGATAATGATTTAGCAGGGGGCCCAGCTAGGAGTGATGACATCATCGAGGTTAGTTCTGGTGTTAGGGTTAGAGAATTGGGGTTCAGGCTCAGGTTAGGGCTAGGTTTAGCATTAGGGTTAGAGGGTTAGGGACAGGGTTAAGGTCACGGTGCTGTAAGGTTGGGTATTCACAATGAATGAGCTTCAACCACTGGACAAATTGGAGTGTAGCACTGTTATAGTAATAGTGATAAGAATAATATATAATAAGTATCAAAATGTGGAATTACAGTGTGATATTAAAATATGATGTTAAAAAATATTGAATGTAATGTAAACAGGTTGATTAAACACCCCTGAGTGGCCTGTATTTAGAAAAAAAAAAAGTAAAGTGATCTGTTCCACATATGTAAAACCAGATATGCAAGGCTCCTTGGACCCGCTGATAAGACACACTGAATACGCCCATCTAGGCACATAAAAAGAGGAAGCACCAGAGGAAGATTAGAGAGGCCTGCTCTGCTCCTCCACAGACGGTCACTCTCCACCCCCCTTTCTGCATCTGCCCAAGCTCTGCCGTGGACCGTGAGTCCAAACAGTGAGCCGGAAAGTGAGGCCTCAAGCAAGACGCCGAGCCGCAGCTGCAATTTCCAAAGTCCAGTGTGTGTGTCTGTCGGCCCGGATCCCCGGGTGGCCTGCCGAGGTCTGGAAACCACCAGGACTCTGGTAAATAAACTGTGTGTGATTCGTGCATTGCATGTCTGTCTCCTGTGTAATTTATGCTCGGTCAATATTAAGTAAGTACCTTGGGTTGTACGTGTCAGTTTAGAAACTGGCTGAGGCACCCTTGGTCACCTGTGCTTACGTCCCTGAAGGAGAAATTGGGACAATTGGCGTAGTCGGCAGTTGCTAAATTAAAATTGGACATTAAGGGGGTAAGTGAAACCAAATTTCCTAAATTAATTTTTCTAAATTGCTCCGGGCACAGCGGAGATCAATTTGAATAAGAGAGAAAAGGGGAAGCTTCTAGCCAAATCTGACGTCAAGTGTTGGGCCTGCTAAGAGCAGATAATGTCGTCCACCCAAACCCGAAAGTAATCAGGCATAGAGAACCGATCGGTGTCACTTCTGAAAAACCTTGAGCTTGCTTCAAACTAAAAGTTGTCCACCATAAGGGCACGCCCAGGAGAGGCTGACTCCCAAAGGCAAACGCCGGAAGGTCCTAGCAGTTTCTCTGCCCAAGCGGAGCCATGCAGAAGGGTTATATCTGCAACCGTTTACGCAAGCAAGGGGCTGTGGAGGCAGCCAAGAGGAAGGACACGCGAAAGGGGAAACTAGGCTTGAGAAATCGGTGGAGGGACCCAAGTTGGCGGATTATACCAACCGACAGCTTACGTAGGCAGCACAACCGTGGCATAAACGGGACGGAGGAATTGTGGCTGGAAGGAATAATTCTCTCATTGCAAATTACGGAAAGAAAGAGGAATATATATATATATAAATATAGATTTTATAAATGAATGGCAGAGCATAAATTACAAAACAGGATCCTGAATTTCTTAAGAAAGGCTCACAATTATCTCTTTCTTTGCAATATATACCTGACTGAAGTCCAGAGGGAAACTTCCCCTTGTGCCATCTATCCCTTTGGGAGAGCAGGTCCTAAAATAATAATTTGTCCGGACTGCCTTCAAGATAGGAAGGAAGATTAAAATGGAATAACTCAGAAGCTTCTAGCAGAAACTAAGGAGGAATAAAGAACGACTAGCTAACATACCGGCCAAAAGTAAATGGTGCACCCTAGAGGACAGCCTCAGGGAGAAATGCAAGGTCAGATACACTCCCAGATTGGGAGAGAAAGTAATCAATAACCCTGATACATTAATACCAGTAATTCAAAGGGCTTCACCTGAAGAGGTGATCCCAATACTTCTACATACAATTCATAATCTTCAGGAAGATAATGATAAAGGCAAAAGATTAGCACAAAAGGTGATAGGACAATATTCTAGCAAGCCAGCCATAGTAAGAAAAAAGGTGGTGAGGAAGGAAGGAACAGAAGGTGAAGGAGAGACAGTAGAATTTTCCTCCTTCACCACACAAGAAATGAATTAACTTAGAGGCCTATTAATAAAGGGAGAACTGACAGACATTGATTGGTTGCTACATCTGTATGAGAAGAGAGGCCACACCGTTATGATCAGTGCAGATGAATTATCACAAGTAATTGATGCAATAGAACACCCAAAACTAAGAGAACAACTACTAAAAGACATAGAACAGCAAGGAAGACAGGCACTGGCGTCTATATGGCACTGGGTGTCTAAGGCTTGGAAAAAGTCTTTTCCCCATATAGATTTCTCCTCATCACAATTTTCAAAACCATGGAATAATATAGGCCAGCTCCAACATCAATTGAGGAAATTAACTATCCTTAATGGAATATACCATGGAGATAATCCCTGGGAAGCCACTAATGTGGATGGCATCATAAGCTGTCTAATTAAAAATGCACCCGAGGGATATAAAATACAAATGCAAAATTTATTAGCAGGGTCAAGAACCCCAAATGAGATTAAGGAAAAAATCACCCTCCATCAGGACATGATTACAGATAAAAAATTCACCTTTGTAGCAAAGGAGGAGAGAACACAAAATTACTCTTTAAAAATAAATAAATAAATAAATAAATAAATAAATAAATAAATAAATAAATAATAAAATAAAATAAAATAAAATAAGGAAGGAAATAAGGGGACCCCAGAATATGTATAGAAATAATAATAATTTCCAGAACAAGGGAAGAAATTGGACACAACCAAAGCCATGCCTAGCACAGCAAAAACCTTACTGGAAGGTGAATAACCCTTTCTTTAAAAGGGGACCCCCACAAAACCCATTTACAAAAAATCAATCTGGAAATTCATTCAATAAAACCCAATCCAGAAACCCCTTCCCCACTTACCAATCTAAGAATAACCCATTTCAACAACAACCCAGAAATAATCCATTCAGACAACAGGGAAACTACCAAGGCCCCCGCCCCCAATGGAAGGGCAACCAAGGGGGCATAAGAAGAAACTAACCTCTCTTGCTCTAGCAGACGAGTTTTATAGGGAAAATGATAAGAGGCCATATATTACTTTGAATATAAAACCCCAAGATGATTTAATCTTACCTAAAACATTTTTAATATACACTGGATCCCAAATCACTTTAATGGCCATAGATAATATACCCACAAAATCCTGTGAAAACACAGGATTTCTATTGAAAGAATCACAGGAAATATTATTAAGGCAAATCCAATACACTGTAAAATACTGTACAGAAATAGACAGATTAAAGAATACATTGGGATTCTACAGGAAGAACATTACCAAATAAGGTCATCAATAAATTAGACTCACTTAAAAGCCCCACATCAAAAAAGGAAGCACAACAAGTTGTGGGATTATTTATGTTTTGGAAACAACACATACCATATCTGTCAGACATAGCAAAACCTATATACAAAGTAACTAGAAAAGCAGTAAACTTCCAATGGAATAAAGAACAGAAAGAAGCTTTCCAACAATTAAAACACTACATCCACCTCTTTTCTCAACTACAAAATATACAACCAGGTGACAAGGTAGTTCTAGATATTGCTTTTATATCAGAACATGGTAATTGGGGACTATATAAAAAAGGGAAAGATGACCATAAGCTAATGCCAGTAGGATTCTGGTCCAAGAAATTTCCATACTCTCATTTTAAATACTCATATTTTGAGAAATTGATTTGGACTTTATATGCAGCACTGCTACACACAGAACCTCTGACAGGACAACAGCCAATAACAGTCAGGAGTACCCTGCCTCTTAAGGCATGGTTAAATATGTCAGCGGAAGAGTTGGCAGGTAACCAAATTGAAGAAAAGGTACTCGCGTGGAAGTGGTACATAAACACGCGTTGTATCAGCGGCTCCGGAGAACCAGCCCTCCTCACCGAGGAGGTAAACAAACTTGAGGTGGAGCCACCCACCTGTGCCAACAAGTTTGAACCTATAGAGACATCTATAGGTGTACAGGGGCCAAAATACACCCCTGTCTTTAAAAATGCCTGGTTTACAGACGGATCAGCCCCCGTATCCGGTGACCGCAACACCTGGAGGGCAGCAGCCTTCATTCCCGCGACACAACAAGCTCTGACTGTGTCTGGTGAGTCCAATTCTGCACAACATGCAGAACTTATAGCCGCATATATGGCTATACAGGAAGCAGTGCGGACACAAAAACAAAATATATATATTTACAGACTCTTGGGCAGTATATAATGGCATTATATTATGGTCAGGAAAATGGAAACAAACTAATTGGCAAATTAATGGCAAAGATTTATGGTCTAGAGAATATTGGGAAGAGATATATATTTTATCACAAAAGATAAAAATATATGTAACACATGTCAATGCACATGCTAGTGACAGCTCTAAAACAACACTATACAACAAAATAGTAGATCAACTAGCAAAAGGACTAACACCAGGAAATAACCTCACTATCACTGACAAATCTAAATCTTTAGCAATAACATTAGCATTAAAAAAGGAAGATAACAATTCTTACTCCTTGCCACCAATTCCATCAATTAAATTAAAAAAGGAAGATGGAAAATACAAAATACAACCTCCAGAATTAGAAATGAAATTGACCATACCATTTATCACACAAATACATCAAACATTAGGACACATAGGACAATCAGCACTTATAAACTGGTTTCTAAAAAGAAACATAAAAGCCCCAATCAGAGACATTAAATCAGCCATAAATGCATGCACTGTTTGCAAAGGAACACACATGTTCCGCACACTTCAGCCACCTAGAATGAATAAACCATATATACCCAACCAACTCTTACAGATAGATTTTATTGGACCTTTAAAAGTACCATATTCACAAAAATATGCATGCACATTAGTGGATGTAAATACAGGAATCCTTGCTGCCACAGCATCGTCACATCCAGATGCAAATACAACATTACGCTCCCTAAATACCTGGATGATGCATTTTGGCCCGCCACAAATCATAGATCAAGGATCACACTTTACTGCCACATCTGTACAAAAGTTGGCAGCAGAATATGACATAGATTGGAACTTTCACTTATCATACAACCCAACAGCAGCAGGAACAATTGAAAGGCACAATGGACTCCTCAAACATAAAATGCAAACATTATTGATGGATAATAAATATCCATCTTTACAAGTTTTTTTAAATAAAGCATGCCTTTTATTGAATTCTAGACCTAGACAGAACAGACCCTCCCCCTAGAACAACTATATCTTCCACACATTGAAAATATCAATGAATACCAATTCATCCCTCCACCTAGAACAAATAGGAAAATTCTTTACAAAATCTTAACAAAAAACTCTAAAGATAACTCCTTGTCCTTGCAGGAAATCATAGCTGACAGCGGAGCCTCACTTTACTGGACAGTAAATGATAAGGGAGAACTACAACAAACCAAAATCCAAAACACACAACCAAGATTTTAAATGAACATTATATTATTTATTTATTGTCTTATCTCAGCCATAATCACTCTTACACTCCTCCTGCCACTCATATCATACATTGAACAGAATGTACACAAGAATATTTGCCAGGAGAAACAGCTGTACGTTTTCATGCTCTACTCAGAGACTATATTGCCATAGGAGAACAAGCAATCTATTCTGCTTACAGATACCCAAGCTCACTTCCACCATTAACAACCCCAAATGAATTATTCAATATAATTTGCATATGAGACTTAAATGCAGAATATTTGACACCACCTTGGAACTATATCCCTGCAATCTCTCAGAGAGAACTTGAAGACAGAGAAAGATGGGAACATATGATGGAACTAGATGGCCCAGAGGAATTTTCCACTGGACATTGATTTTACTCTTTACTAATATTCTTGTTAATGATGTTATTTCTAGTGCTTCTAGCACTACAACTACTTTTAGTACTTCTACTAATGCTGATATTACTCCTGAAGTGCCTGCTACTGCTTTACCTATTACTACTTTTCCTACTACTATTACTACTACTAATACTGGCAAGCCAGATACCATAAAACCAGCTATAGCCCATAAATTATCCATACAACTAACTAAACCAAACAAACATTATGTTTTCCACCACCCAGTCACACTTACAGCAAATAACTCAATCTTTTCACTAACTATAGGTGATTTTTCTTTCAATACTTCTTTACAATATTACTCCACATACAAGATGTGTCCATCATATTACCACCCAGATTTTTGCCAACTTAAAATATTGAATTATGTACAAAATTCTATGAGAACATATGGTCACACTCAATTGAAAGAATGCATTTCCCAACAATGGTTTCAGGACTCTCTGTCTCTGAGATCAGTTTCCATTATAGATGTCCAATCAAGAGATCCTCCCACAACAACTTATCATATAACTACTGATACCCTTATAACTCTCAATTCCAAATTTATAAACATAGTTCAAAATGTAGATCCATATTTAAATATAGAAAATAATTCATGCATTCAGAGAGCACTAATTAATGTAGTTCCATTTCAAGAACATCTCATGCATTTTTGGTATACAGGAGAACTAGGAGATGAATTTGAGGATTATGATGAATATGATAAATATGAGGAGATGATGAACACAACAGAGGCATCCATACCTACACTCACAACAGAAACACCCATATCAACCTATTTTAACAGACAACCATTCTTTTCACCACCCACCACAAACCCAACCCTACCAGAAGGCTTTCCTATCTCACCATATTATAACATGACACACATTGTAAAAGAAAATGACATAACTTATTATCAATATTATTTAACAGGCTTTCCAAATTTTCCAACATTTGGCAACTTTTGTGTAGGCATTAAATGTCACATGTCAAAGTCTGAATATGGCCCTGTGATGATAACCTTTTTAACTGATGCCATCACACCAGAAGAATATTTAGCTCATGATAACAACTACTGGCCATTTAGACACATACCTCAGATGATGATAGACCTCATTAGTCCTATCAATTTTGACTCTGGTGAAACTATGCATAAACTTTGGAATTCACCTATGTTTGGCACCATATATCAAATTTGCTTTCCAGCAGCTATATCTAATAATTCCCTTCATATTAATACCACTGGGACAAACTTTACTCATTTTTATACCAAACTAGAACCAGCTATATATTGTGTTGACCCCAACAAGAAATTGGCCAAATCTGTTCTAAATCTATTACAAAGACTAACCCCCAATATGCTATATCCAAATTCTTACAAACTAAGATCACAGCAATTTCTAGGATTCTGGAATATAAATTATACCACCCTTTACTACCCAGATATAATTACACATACCTTTACAGAAATCCCACAAGGAGAACAATTTGTCATGAATTCAACCCACATTTGTTCTAATACCATAGCCATTGGTAAAATTAACCCATCAATTATGCCCTCCTATAACTGCTCTATATTATCCACAAAAAATGACAATGTCTATAACGGATTGGTTGCAGTCTAAAAGATACATACTAGAACAAGCTAATTCCTTAGCAAATTTAACTATGTTTTTCTCTAACTACACACAGAAATTTTTTCCTTTATTCATGTTTAATTCCTCTACAACATCATATCTATTAGATTGCTCCCCAAGTGTCACAGAAATGCTCACCTCTGCAATTATTCCTAAACATGATCAACAAGCACGACAACCTACATTTTTAAACCACCCATACTCATATGGACCATTCCCCATTATAAGCTATAGAAATTTTACATTTAGCTACACCTCTACAAACATTCTTTCAAATCTTACCACAGGCCAACAACACCAAACAACCTATACAGTTCTTTATCCCAACTCAACATTAAGACCTACGCCTATACCACTAAATCACTCACATTTTGCTTACAGAGGATATGACCCACTCATTAGTTTACATTATAATATTTCTTATGGACTAAAACCTACTTCTTGGTTTACAACCTTTGGAGCCTATATTAATCCCTCAAAAGCAAAACGTATAGCTGGATCCTTCACTACTGGTTTTCAATCATATATGCTACATTACTTAGACGGCGGATGGAAAAAATTATTCCTCCACCACCATTCACCCATGACTAATCATTCTCTTCTACTCTTCACTGATTTCTACTATATACCTAATATTGCTGATAAATGTTATAATAACCTATTAGAACCATGCAAAGAGGTTGCTACAATTCTACGACATGCTTAAGAACCTTACATTTCTCACCTGTCTATTCTTATGGCATTACAAAACCTGCACCTAAACTTCTTGAGGCCCAATCAGTAATTACACAAATCAATAACCCAGGTAGACTAATTTTCCAACCACAGATTCAGAGAACTACCATATACTTCTCACCAGATGATTTTCTAGCTTCCTCATTAGTCAAAGCTTGTGCAGATGTAGAACCCCCAATTCCAATCAGAAATGCACCATTCCCTCAAAAATTTAGACAACATTCAGGAAGGAAACTCTTACAACTAGACGCAGCTTCCTTTGCATTGGCATCAATCGCAGCATCTGTATCTATAGCAAATTCAGTTAAAATTAATCAATTAACTAATGCTTTAAATAAATACTTCCACCATACAACCGAATTTGAAACTAAAACATTAGAACTCATCTCTAAATCATTTGACAGTGCCTATCAACTGGCAGCACAAACCCATCAGCAAGTTATGCTCTTATCAGACATAGTTAAGGAACAGGATCACTATATGCACACATTACATCAAGACATAGAGGACATTAATCAAAGATTCCAAAAATACCAATTTAGACAACAATGTCAACTTATACAAAATTCCCTAACACAAGCCCAACGAGACCTTTTGTCTCTCATTGTCAGGGGACAAGGACTGAACCCATTGTGGAATGATGCAATAGCTGCAATTGACTTTACAAAACCTATAGGATGCTCCTACTCAGACTGTGAACTTTCAATACTCACAGCAGTAGGAGGAGAAAACTTAGTGGCATATCCTACATTGAATATACCAATACACATGAACAATAATGAATATGCAATGCCTAATGGAGACATGCTATATGTGGAACCTTATTTCTTCTTAAAATCTTCACTAATACAATTCACTCCAAATATCTTCATTGCATTCCAACCACTATCTGTAGATACATTTCCTGTATCACTTCTTCCACATGACCCAAGACCACTCATGTATAATATAGGCAGACACAACTTTGTCGCCTGCTTTACAAATATCTCTGTATATGATCACACAATAAGGAAGAACGTGAACAACTCCTTCCCTAATTCTTGTCACTTAATCACTAATGCTATGAACATCACCTTTAATAATAAAATATATTATTCATTCTTTGACACCAAAACCTCTCTATACTTCTCACCCTCTTTACCCTTATACCAACGCTTGCAAGAAAAACATTATACTGCACCTCCGACTCTTAATGAATCTTTTAACAAGCTTAGCTCTTTAGAACCCCTTGTAAAAGATACTATGAAGACCTTGAAGTCACAAGCTGAACAACTACATCACTTAGCCTACATCCCAAACGCCGAAACCATCACAACCTTGGAAGACTTGAAAAAACTACACCGTAATTGCAAGACAGCGGACACTCTCCTATCCTTATGGAGGACCGTCCCCTGCACTCCTGATTGGAATTTCATCAACCCCATCGCATGGATTCAGCATGGACTCTCTTCATTTGAAGCTACATGGACTTTAATTAAGGAGATATTATTTGCATTGGCTATTATTTTCCTCTTTTGTTTATTTGTTAAGATTGCTAAAATCATTATATGCCTTATCCCCAATAAAATAAAAAATAATTGATTCCCTTGGGGTAAACCCTTCAGGAATCACTGGGTGGAATGTTATAGTAATAGTGATAAGAATAATATAGAATAAGTATCAAAATGTGGAATTACAGTGTGATATTAAAATATGATGTTAAAAAGTATTGAATGTAATGAAAACAGGTTGATTAAACACCCCTGAGTGGCCTGTATGTAGAAAAAAAAGTAAAGTGATCGGTTCCCCATATGTAAAACCAGATATGCAAGGCTCCTGGCACCCGCTGATAAGACAAACACTGAAGACGCCCATCTAGGCACATAAAAAGAGGAAGCACAAGAGGAAGATCAGAGAGGCCTGCTCTGCTCCTCCACAGACGGTCACTCTCCACCCCCCTTTCTGCATCTGCCCAAGCTCTGCCGTGGACCATGAGTCCAAACAATGAGCCGGAAAGTGAGGCCTCAAGCAAGACTCTGAGCCGCAGCTGCAACGTCCAACGTCCAGTGTGTGTGTCTGTTGGCGCGGATCCCCAGGTGGCATGCCTAGGTCTGGAAACCACCAGGACTCAGGTAAATAAACCGTGTGTGATTCGTGCATTGCATGTCTGTCTCCTATGTAATTTATACTCGGTCAATATTAAGTAAGTACCTTGGGTCGTACATGTCAGTTTAGAGACTGGCTGAGGCACCCTTGGTCACCTGTGCTTACATCCCTGAAGGAGAAATTGGGACAAGCACTGAGAATTTACAACTCCAGACTAGGGAAATATTTAGAAATGTGCTTCACACACTAGGAATACATATTCCAATAGACTGAATATCTGAACAGCACAATTTTGTCAATGGGAAATCTTGTTCAAACCGCTGAGAACCCAGTGTGACACTGTTTACATTTATTTTTTCCCGTCAAGAGGAGTTGGCGTTTTCCGGAAAAGGAGTTGGTGAAACACTGAAAAATTCATTTTCCTAGAACTATAGAATAGTATGAAAGTATTGAGAACACTATGAAATCAAAATGTTAGTTAGGCTAGGGTTCCAAGTAGTGTTTTAAAGTACCTTTAAAAAGCCGGTATGACACCCGTGTTAAAATGAAAACTCTCAGAGGTCAAAACAACAGAACAGGGGGATGTCTCAGAGTGTCTCTAGAACTCTTGGAATACGTTTTAGAAAACGAACATCTCTACTGAATTTTGAAATACAGAGAATTTGTATCCAAAGCACTGTGAAAAGTAGGGTAGACTTTCAAGTGGTATAAATGGATAAAGTACTGGTATATTTGTAAAAAACGCTGTTTCAGCAAATTGGAACTCACAATGAAGGAGCTTGAGACACTGGAAGAGAGAGACTCCAACTCGGGCAATTCACAATGAAAACCTAGGTTAATATCTAAGACAGTGTTTCAAACACTAGAAATACGTGAATAAAGGGCCTTAATATCTGTCACACATTGTTTCCTGACAAGCAAATCGTGTTCAAGAACATAGAACCGAGTTGGAAGCTGTTTACATTTATACTTAAGAGACAATGAGTTGGCCTTTTTGAAAGAGGCCTGGTTAGGCCATTAAACAGGAAATGATGACATAACCAAGGGGGAGGGGCCACGAGGGAAGGTTTAATTGATACCAGGAGATAATGATTTAGCCTGGGGCCCAGCTGGGGGTGATGATGTCATCGCGGTTAGTTCTGGTGTTAGGGTTAGAGAATTGGGGTCTGGATAGGGTTAGGGATAGGATAAGGGTTCGGGTTAGGTAGGGTTCAGGCTCAGGTTAGGGCTAGGTTTAGGGTTAGGGTTAGAGGGTTAGGAACAGGGTTAAGGTCACGGTGCTGTAAGGTTGGGTATTCACAATGAATGAGCTTCAACCACTGGACAAATTGCAGTGTAGCACTGAGAATTTACAACTCCAGACTAGGGAAATATTTAGAAATGTGCTTCACACACTAGGAATACATATTCCAATAGACTGAATATCTGAACAGCACAATTTTGTCACTGGGAAATCTTGTTCAAACAGCTGAAAGTGAGTGTGACACTGTTTACATTTATTTTTCCCGTCAAAAGGAGTTGGCGTTTTCGGGAAAAGGTTTTGGTGAAACACTGCAAAACTCATTTTCCTAGAGCTATCGAACAGGATGAAAGTATTGAGAACACTATGAAATAAAAATGTTAGTTAGGCTAGGGTTCCAAGTAATGTTTTACTGTGCCTTTAAAAAGCCGGTATGACACCCGTATTAAAATGAAAAGTCTCATTGCTCAAAACAACAGACCAGGGGAATGGCAGAGTGTCTCTAGAACTCTTGGAATACGTTTTAGAACCTGAACATCTCTACTGAATTTTGAAATACTGAGAATTTGTATCCAAAGCGCTGTGAAAGGTAGGATAGACTGTCAAGTGGTAATAATGTTGAAAGTGCTGGTATATTTGTAAAAAACGTTGTTTTACCAAATTAGAATTCACAATGAAAAAGCTTGAGACACTGGAAGAGAGAGACTCCAACTCGGGAAATTCACAATGATAACCTAGGTTAATATCTAAGAAAGTGCTTCAAACACTAGGAATACGTGAATAAAGGGCCTTAATATCTGTAACACATTGTTTCCTGACAAGGAAATCGTGTTCAAAGAACATAGAACCGAGTTGGATACTGCTTACATTTATTATTCCGGGACAATGAGTTGGCGATTTTGAAAGAAGCCTGGTTAGGCCATTAAACCAGATGTGATGACGTCACCAAGGGGGAGGGGCCACGTGGGCAGGCTTAATTGATCCCAGGTGATAATGATTTGGCCAGGGGACCAGCTGGGAGTGATGACGTCATCGAGATTAGTTCTGGTATTAGGGTTAGAGAATTGGGGCTCCGTTCATGGTTAGGGTTAGGATAAGGTTTTGGGCTAGGTAGGGTCCAGGCTGAGGTGTGGGCTAGGTTTAGGTTTTGGGTTAGAGGGTTAGGGACAGGCTGATGGTCACAGTGCAGTAATGTTGGCTATTCACAATGAATGAGCTTCAATCACTCGACAATTTGGTGTGTAGCACTCAGAACTTACGACTCCAGACTAGGGAAATATTTAGAAATGTGCTTCACACAATAGGAATACATATTCCAATAGACTGAATATCTGAACAGCACAATTTTGTCACTGGGAAATCTTGTTCAAACAGCCGAGAAGCTAGTGTGACACTGTTTACATTTATTTTTCCGTCAAAAGGAGTTGGCGTTTTCGGGAAAAGGTTTTGGTGAAACACTGAAAAACTCATTTTCCTAGAGCTATCGAACAGGATGAAAGTATTGAGAACACTATGAAATAAAAAAGTTAGTTAGGCTAGGGTTCCAAGTAATGTTTTACTGTGCCTTTAAAAAGCCGGTATGACACCCGTGTTAAAATGAAAAGTCTCATTGCTCAAAACAACAGACCAGGGGAATGGCAGAGTGTCTCTAGAACTCCTGGAATACGTTTTAGAACCCGAACATCTCTACTGAATTTTGAAATACTGAGAATTTGTATCCAAAGCGCTGTGAAAGGTAGGATAGACTGTCAAGTGGTCATAATTTTTAAAGTGCTGGTATATTTGTAAAAAAGGTTGTTTTACCAAATTAGAATTCACAATGAAAAAGCTTGAGACACTGGAAGAGAGAGAATCCAACTCGGGAAATTCACAATGATAACCTAGGTTAACATCTAAGAAAGTGCTTCAAACACTAGGAATACGTGAATAAAGGGCCTTAATATCTGTAACACATTGTTTCCTGACAAGGAAATCGTGTTCAAAGAACATAGAACCGAGTTGGATACTGCTTACATTTATTATTCCGGGACAATGAGTTGGCGATTTTGAAAGAAGCCTGGTTAGGCCATTAAACCGGATGTGATGACGTCACCAAGGGGGGAGGGGCCACGTGGGCAGGCTTAATTGATCCCAGGGGATAATGATTTGGCCAGGGGACCAGCTGGAAGTGATGACTTCATCGAGATTAGTTCTGGTATTAGGGTTAGAGAATTGGGGCTCTGTTCATGGTTAGGGTTAGGATAAAGTTTTGGGCTAGGTAGGGTCCAGGCTGAGGTGTGGGCTAGGTTTAGGGTTTGGGTTAGAGGGTTAGGGACAGGCTGACAGTCACAGTGTAGTAATGTTGGCTATTCACAATGAATGAGCTTCAATCACTCGACAATTTGGTGTGTAGCACTCAGAACTTACGACTCCAGACTAGGGAAATATTTAGAAATGTGCTTCACACAATAGGAATACATATTCCAATAGACTGAATATCTGAACAGCACAATTTTGTCACTGGGAAATCTTGTTCAAACAGCCGAGAAGCGAGTGTGACACTGTTTACATTTATTTTTCCCGTCAAAAGGAGTTGGCGTTTTCGGGAAAAGGTTTTGGTGAAACACTGAAAAACTCATTTTCCTAGAGCTATCGAACAGGATGAAAGTATTGAGAACACTATGAAATAAAAATGTTAGTTAGGCTAGGGTTCCAAGTAATGTTTTACTGTGCCTTTAAAAAGCTGGTATGACACCCGTGTTAAAATGCAAAGTCTCATTGCTCAAAACAACAGACCAGGGGAATGGCAGAGTGTCTCTAGAACTCCTGGAATACGTTTTAGAACCCGAACATCTCTACTGAATTTTGAAATACTGAGAATTTGTATCCAAAGCGCTGTGAAAGGTAGCATAGACTGTCAAGTGGTCATAATGTTGAAAGTGCTGGTATATTTGTAAAAAAGGTTGTTTTACCAAATTAGAATTCACAATGAAAAAGCTTGAGACACTGGAAGAGAGAGACTCCAACTCGGGAAATTCACAATGATAACCTAGGTTAATATCTAAGAAAGTGCTTCAAACACTAGGAATACGTGAATAAAGGGCCTTAATATCTGTAACACATTGTTTCCTGACAAGGAAATCGTGTTCAAAGAACATAGAACTGAGTTGGATACTGCTTACATTTATTATTCCGGGACAATGAGTTGGCGATTTTGAAAGAAGCCTGGTTAGGCCATTAAACCGGATGGGATGACGTCACCAAGGGGGGAGGGGCCACGTGGGCAGGCTTAATTGATCCCAGGGGATAATGATTTGGCCAGGGGACCAGCTGGAAGTGATGACGTCATCGAGATTAGTTCTGGTATTAGGGTTAGAGAATTGGGGCTCTGTTCATGGTTAGGGTTAGGATAAGGTTTTGGGCTAGGTAGGGTCCAGGCTGAGGTGTGGGCTAGGTTTAGGTTTTGGGTTAGAGGGTTAGGGACAGGCTGACGGTCACAGTGTAGTAATGTTGGCTATTCACAATGAATGAGCTTCAATCACTCGACAATTTGGTGTGTAGCACTCAGAACTTACGACTCCAGACTAGGGAAATATTTAGAAATGTGCTTCACACAATAGGAATACATATTCCAATAGACTGAATATCTGAACAGCACAATTTTGTCACTGGGAAATCTTGTTCAAACAGCCGAGAAGCGAGTGTGACACTGTTTACATTTATTTTTCCCGTCAAAAGGAGTTGGCGTTTTCGGGAAAAGGTTTTGGTGAAACACTGAAAAACTCATTTTCCTAGAGCTATCGAACAGGATGAAAGTATTGAGAACACTATGAAATAAAAATGTTAGTTAGGCTAGGGTTCCAAGTAATGTTTTACTGTGCCTTTAAAAAGCTGGTATGACACCCGTGTTAAAATGAAAAGTCTCATTGCTCAAAACAACAGACCAGGGGAATGGCAGAGTGTCTCTAGAACTCCTGGAATACGTTTTAGAACCCGAACATCTCTACTGAATTTTGAAATACTGAGAATTTGTATCCAAAGCGCTGTGAAAGGTAGGATAGACTGTCAAGTGGTCATAATGTTGAAAGTGCTGGTATATTTGTAAAAAAGGTTGTTTTACCAAATTAGAATTCACAATGAAAAAGCTTGAGACACTGGAAGAGTGAGACTCCAACTCGGGAAATTCACAATGATAACCTATGTTAATATCTAAGAAAGTGCTTCAAACACTAGGAATATGTGAATAAAGGGCCTTAATATCTGTAACACATTGTTTCCTGACAAGGAAATCGTGTTCAAAGAACATAGAACCGAGTTGGATACTGCTTACATTTATTATTCCGGGACAATGAGTTGGCGATTTTGAAAGAAGCCTGGTTAGGCCATTAAACCGGATGTGATGACGTCACCAAGGGGGAGGGGCCACGTGGGCAGGCTTAATTGATCCCAGGTGATAATGATTTGGCCAGGGGACCAGCTGGGAGTGATGACGTCATCGAGATTAGTTCTGGTATTAGGGTTAGAGAATTGGGGCTCTGTTCATGGTTAGGGTTAGGATAAGGTTTTGGGCTAGGTAGGGTCCAGGCTGAGGTGTGGGCTAGGTTTAGGTTTTGGGTTAGAGGGTTAGGGACAGGCTGATGGTCACAGTGTAGTAATGTTGGCTCTTCACAATGAATGAGCTTCAATCACTCGACAATTTGGTGTGTAGCACTCAGAACTTACGACTCCAGACTAGGGAAATATTTAGAAATGTGCTTCACACAATAGGAATACATATTCCAATAGACTGAATATCTGAACAGCACAATTTTGTCACTGGGAAATCTTGTTCAAACAGCCGAGAAGCGAGTGTGACACTGTTTACATTTATTTTTCCGTCAAAAGGAGTTGGCGTTTTCGGGAAAAGGTTTTGGTGAAACACTGAAAAACTCATTTTCCTAGAGCTATCGAACAGGATGAAAGTATTGAGAACACTATGAAATAAAAATGTTAGTTAGGCTAGGGTTCCAAGTAATGTTTTACTGTGCCTTTAAAAAGCCGGTATGACACCCGTGTTAAAATGAAAAGTCTCATTGCTCAAAACAACAGACCAGGGGAATGGCAGAGTGTCTCTAGAACTCCTGGAATACGTTTTAGAACCCGAACATCTCTACTGAATTTTGAAATACTGAGAATTTGTATCCAAAGCGCTGTGAAAGGTAGGATAGACTGTCAAGTGGTCATAATGTTGAAAGTGCTGGTATATTTGTAAAAAAAGTTGTTTTACCAAATTAGAATTCACAATGAAAAAGCTTGAGACACTGGAAGAGAGAGAATCCAACTCGGGAAATTCACAATGATAACCTAGGTTAATATCTAAGAAAGTGCTTCAAACACTAGGAATACGTGAATAAAGGGCCTTAATATCTGTAACACATTGTTTCCTGACAAGGAAATCCTGTTCAAAGAACATAGAACCGAGTTGGATACTGCTTACATTTATTATTCCGGGACAATGAGTTGGCGATTTTGAAAGAAGCCTGGTTAGGCCATTAAACCGGATGTGATGACATCACCAAGGGGGGAGGGGCCACGTGGGCAGGCTTAATTATTCCCAGGGGATAATGATTTGGCCAGGGGACCAGCTGGAAGTGATGACGTCATCGAGATTAGTTCTGGTATTAGGGTTAGAGAATTGGGGTTCTGTTCATGGTTAGGGTTAGGATAAGGTTTTGGGCTAGGTAGGGTCCAGGCTGAGGTGTGGGCTAGGTTTAGGGTTTGGGTTAGAGGGTTAGGGACAGGCTGACAGTCACAGTGTAGTAATGTTGGCTATTCACAATGAATGAGCTTCAATCACTCGACAATTTGGTGTGTTACACTCAGAACTTACGACTCCAGACTAGGGAAATATTTAGAAATGTGCTTCACACAATAGGAATACATATTCCAATAGACTGAATATCTGAACAGCACAATTTTGTCACTGGGAAATCTTGTTCAAACAGCCGAGAAGCGAGTGTGACACTGTTTACATTTATTTTTCCCGTCAAAAGGAGTTGGCGTTTTCGGGAAAAGGTTTTGGTGAAACACTGAAAAACTCATTTTCCTAGAGCTATGGAACAGGATGAAAGTATTGAGAACACTATGAAATAAAAATGTTAGTTAGGCTAGGGTTCCAAGTAATGTTTTACTGTGCCTTTAAAAAGCTGGTATGACACCCGTGTTAAAATGAAAAGTCTCATTGCTCAAAACAACAGACCAGGGGAATGGCAGAGTGTCTCTAGAACTCCTGGAATACGTTTTAGAACCCGAACATCTCTACTGAATTTTGAAATACTGAGAATTTGTATCCAAAGCGCTGTGAAAGGTAGGATAGACTGTCAAGTGGTCATAATGTTGAAAGTGCTGGTATATTTGTAAAAAAGGTTGTTTTACCAAATTAGAATTCACAATGAAAAAGCTTGAGACACTGGAAGAGAGAGACTCCAACTCGGGAAATTCACAATGATAACCTATGTTAATATCTAAGAAAGTGCTTCAAACACTAGGAATATGTGAATAAAGGGCCTTAATATCTGTAACACATTGTTTCCTGACAAGGAAATCGTGTTCAAAGAACATAGAACCGAGTTGGATACTGCTTACATTTATTATTCCGGGACAATGAGTTGGCGATTTTGAAAGAAGCCTGGTTAGGCCATTAAACCGGATGTGATGACGTCACCAAGGGGGAGGGGCAACGTGGGCAGGCTTAATTGATCCCAGGTGATAATGATTTGGCCAGGGGACCAGCTGGGAGTGATGACGTCATCGAGATTTGTTGTGGTATTAGGGTTAGAGAATTGGGGCTCTGTTCATGGTTAGGGTTAGGATAAGGTTTTGGGCTAGGTAGGGTCCAGGCTGAGGTGTGGGCTAGGTTTAGGGTTTGGGTTAGAGGGTTAGGGACAGGCTGACAGTCACAGTGTAGTAATGTTGGCTATTCACAATGAATGAGCTTCAATCACTCGACAATTTGGTGTGTAGCACTCAGAACTTACGACTCCAGACTAGGGAAATATTTAGAAATGTGCTTCACACAATAGGAATACATATTCCAATAGACTGAATATCTGAACAGCACAATTTTGTCACTGGGAAATCTTGTTCAAACAGCCGAGAAGCGAGTGTGACACTGTTTACATTTATTTTTCCTGTCAAAAGGAGTTGGCGTTTTCGGGAAAAGGTTTTGGTGAAACACTGAAAAACTCATTTTCCGAGAGCTATCGAACAGGATGAAAGTATTGAGAACACTATGAAATAAAAATGTTAGTTAGGCTAGGGTTCCAAGTAATGTTTTACTGTGCCTTTAAAAACCCGGTATGACACCCGTGTTAAAATGAAAAGTCTCATTGCTCAAAACAACAGACCAGGGGAATGGCAGAGTGTCTCTAGAACTTCTGGAATACGTTTTAGAACCCGAACATCTCTACTGAATTTTGAAATACTGAGAATTTGTATCCAAAGCGCTGTGAAAGGTAGGATAGACTGTCAAGTGGTCATAATGTTGAAAGTGCTGGTATATTTGTAAAAAAGGTTGTTTTACCAAATTAGAATTCACAATGAAAAAGCTTGAGACACTGGAAGAGAGAGACTCCAACTCGGGAAATTCACAATGATAACCTAGGTTAACATCTAAGAAAGTGCTTCAAACACTAGGAATACGTGAATAAAGGGCCTTAATATCTGTAACACATTGTTTCCTGACAAGGAAATCGTGTTCAAAGAACATAGAACCGAGTTGGATACTGCTTACATTTATTATTCCGGGACAATGAGCTGGCGATTTTGAAAGAAGCCTGGTTAGGCCATTAAACCAGATGTGATGACGTCACCAAGGGGGAGGGGCCACGTGGGCAGGCTTAATTGATCCCAGGTGATAATGATTTGGCCAGGGGACCAGCTGGGAGTGATGACGTCATCGAGATTAGTTCTGGTATTAGGGTTAGAGAATTGGGGCTCCGTTCATGGTTAGGGTTAGGATAAGGTTTTGGGCTAGGTAGGGTCCAGGCTGAGGTGTGGGCTAGGTTTAGGTTTTGGGTTAGAGGGTTAGGGACAGGCTGACGGTCACAGTGTAGTAATGTTGGCTATTCACAATGAATGAGCTTCAATCACTCGACAATTTGGTGTGTAGCACTCAGAACTTACGACTCCAGACTAGGGAAATATTTAGAAATGTGCTTCACACAATAGGAATACATATTCCAATAGACTGAATATCTGAACAGCACAATTTTGTCACTGGGAAATCTTGTTCAAACAGCCGAGAAGCTAGTGTGACACTGTTTACATTTATTTTTCCGTCAAAAGGAGTTGGCGTTTTCGGGAAAAGGTTTTGGTGAAACACTGAAAAACTCATTTTCCTAGAGCTATCGAACAGGATGAAAGTATTGAGAACACTATGAAATAAAAATGTTAGTTAGGCTAGGGTTCCAAGTAATGTTTTACTGTGCCTTTAAAAAGCCGGTATGACACCCGTGTTAAAATGAAAAGTCTCATTGCTCAAAACAACAGACCAGGGGAATGGCAGAGTGTCTCTAGAACTCCTGGAATACGTTTTAGAACCCGAACATCTCTACTGAATTTTGAAATACTGAGAATTTGTATCCAAAGCGCTGTGAAAGGTAGGATAGACTGTCAAGTGGTCATAATTTTTAAAGTGCTGGTATATTTGTAAAAAAGGTTGTTTTACCAAATTAGAATTCACAATGAAAAAGCTTGAGACACTGGAAGAGAGAGAATCCAACTCGGGAAATTCACAATGATAACCTAGGTTAACATCTAAGAAAGTGCTTCAAACACTAGGAATACGTGAATAAAGGGCCTTAATATCTGTAACACATTGTTTCCTGACAAGGAAATCGTGTTCAAAGAACATAGAACCGAGTTGGATACTGCTTACATTTATTATTCCGGGACAATGAGTTGGCGATTTTGAAAGAAGCCTGGTTAGGCCATTAAACCGGATGTGATGACGTCACCAAGGGGGGAGGGGCCACGTGGGCAGGCTTAATTGATCCCAGGGGATAATGATTTGGCCAGGGGACCAGCTGGAAGTGATGACTTCATCGAGATTAGTTCTGGTATTAGGGTTAGAGAATTGGGGCTCTGTTCATGGTTAGGGTTAGGATAAAGTTTTGGGCTAGGTAGGGTCCAGGCTGAGGTGTGGGCTAGGTTTAGGGTTTGGGTTAGAGGGTTAGGGACAGGCTGACAGTCACAGTGTAGTAATGTTGGCTATTCACAATGAATGAGCTTCAATCACTCGACAATTTGGTGTGTAGCACTCAGAACTTACGACTCCAGACTAGGGAAATATTTAGAAATGTGCTTCACACAATAGGAATACATATTCCAATAGACTGAATATCTGAACAGCACAATTTTGTCACTGGGAAATCTTGTTCAAACAGCCGAGAAGCGAGTGTGACACTGTTTACATTTATTTTTCCCGTCAAAAGGAGTTGGCGTTTTCGGGAAAAGGTTTTGGTGAAACACTGAAAAACTCATTTTCCTAGAGCTATCGAACAGGATGAAAGTATTGAGAACACTATGAAATAAAAATGTTAGTTAGGCTAGGGTTCCAAGTAATGTTTTACTGTGCCTTTAAAAAGCTGGTATGACACCCGTGTTAAAATGCAAAGTCTCATTGCTCAAAACAACAGACCAGGGGAATGGCAGAGTGTCTCTAGAACTCCTGGAATACGTTTTAGAACCCGAACATCTCTACTGAATTTTGAAATACTGAGAATTTGTATCCAAAGCGCTGTGAAAGGTAGCATAGACTGTCAAGTGGTCATAATGTTGAAAGTGCTGGTATATTTGTAAAAAAGGTTGTTTTACCAAATTAGAATTCACAATGAAAAAGCTTGAGACACTGGAAGAGAGAGACTCCAACTCGGGAAATTCACAATGATAACCTAGGTTAATATCTAAGAAAGTGCTTCAAACACTAGGAATACGTGAATAAAGGGCCTTAATATCTGTAACACATTGTTTCCTGACAAGGAAATCGTGTTCAAAGAACATAGAACCGAGTTGGATACTGCTTACATTTATTATTCCGGGACAATGAGTTGGCGATTTTGAAAGAAGCCTGGTTAGGCCATTAAACCGAATGTGATGACGTCACCAAGGGGGGAGGGGCCACGTGGTCAGGCTTAATTGATCCCAGGGGATAATGATTTGGCCAGGGGACCAGCTGGAAGTGATGACGTCATCGAGATTAGTTCTGGTATTAGGGTTAGAGAATTGGGGCTCTGTTCATGGTTAGGGTTAGGATAAGGTTTTGGGCTAGGTAGGGTCCAGGCTGAGGTGTGGGCTAGGTTTAGGTTTTGGGTTAGAGGGTTAGGGACAGGCTGACGGTCACAGTGTAGTAATGTTGGCTATTCACAATGAATGAGCTTCAATCACTCGACAATTTGGTGTGTAGCACTCAGAACTTACGACTCCAGACTAGGGAAATATTTAGAAATGTGCTTCACACAATAGGAATACATATTCCAATAGACTGAATATCTGAACAGCACAATTTTGTCACTGGGAAATCTTGTTCAAACAGCCGAGAAGCGAGTGTGACACTGTTTACATTTATTTTTCCCGTCAAAAGGAGTTGGCGTTTTCGGGAAAAGGTTTTGGTGAAACACTGAAAAACTCATTTTCCTAGAGCTATCGAACAGGATGAAAGTATTGAGAACACTATGAAATAAAAATGTTAGTTAGGCTAGGGTTCCAAGTAATGTTTTACTGTGCCTTTAAAAAGCTGGTATGACACCCGTGTTAAAATGAAAAGTCTCATTGCTCAAAACAACAGACCAGGGGAATGGCAGAGTGTCTCTAGAACTCCTGGAATAGGTTTTAGAACCCGAACATCTCTACTGAATTTTGAAATACTGAGAATTTGTATCCAAAGCGCTGTGAAAGGTAGGATAGACTGTCAAGTGGTCATAATGTTGAAAGTGCTGGTATATTTGTAAAAAAGGTTGTTTTACCAAATTAGAATTCACAATGAAAAAGCTTGAGACACTGGAAGAGTGAGACTCCAACTCGGGAAATTCACAATGATAACCTATGTTAATATCTAAGAAAGTGCTTCAAACACTAGGAATATGTGAATAAAGGGCCTTAATATCTGTAACACATTGTTTCCTGACAAGGAAATCGTGTTCAAAGAACATAGAACCGAGTTGGATACTGCTTACATTTATTATTCCGGGACAATGAGTTGGCGATTTTGAAAGAAGCCTGGTTAGGCCATTAAACCGGATGTGATGACGTCACCAAGGGGGAGGGGCCACGTGGGCAGGCTTAATTGATCCCAGGTGATAATGATTTGGCCAGGGGACCAGCTGGGAGTGATGACGTCATCGAGATTAGTTCTGGTATTAGGGTTAGAGAATTGGGGCTCTGTTCATGGTTAGGGTTAGGATAAAGTTTTGGGCTAGGTAGGGTCCAGGCTGAGGTGTGGGCTAGGTTTAGGGTTTGGGTTAGAGGGTTAGGGACAGGCTGACAGTCACAGTGTAGTAATGTTGGCTATTCACAATGAATGAGCTTCAATCACTCGACAATTTGGTGTGTAGCACTCAGAACTTACGACTCCAGACTAGGGAAATATTTAGAAATGTGCTTCACACAATAGGAATACATATTCCAATAGACTGAATATCTGAACAGCACAATTTTGTCACTGGGAAATCTTGTTCAAACAGCCGAGAAGCGAGTGTGACACTGTTTACATTTATTTTTCCCGTCAAAAGGAGTTGGCGTTTTCGGGAAAAGGTTTTGGTGAAACACTGAAAAACTCATTTTCCTAGAGCTATCGAACAGGATGAAAGTATTGAGAACACTATGAAATAAAAATGTTAGTTAGGCTAGGGTTCCAAGTAATGTTTTACTGTGCCTTTAAAAAGCTGGTATGACACCCGTGTTAAAATGCAAAGTCTCATTGCTCAAAACAACAGACCAGGGGAATGGCAGAGTGTCTCTAGAACTCCTGGAATACGTTTTAGAACCCGAACATCTCTACTGAATTTTGAAATACTGAGAATTTGTATCCAAAGCGCTGTGAAAGGTAGCATAGACTGTCAAGTGGTCATAATGTTGAAAGTGCTGGTATATTTGTAAAAAAGGTTGTTTTACCAAATTAGAATTCACAATGAAAAAGCTTGAGACACTGGAAGAGAGAGACTCCAACTCGGGAAATTCACAATGATAACCTAGGTTAATATCTAAGAAAGTGCTTCAAACACTAGGAATACGTGAATAAAGGGCCTTAATATCTGTAACACATTGTTTCCTGACAAGGAAATCGTGTTCAAAGAACATAGAACCGAGTTGGATACTGCTTACATTTATTATTCCGGGACAATGAGTTGGCGATTTTGAAAGAAGCCTGGTTAGGCCATTAAACCGGATGTGATGACGTCACCAAGGGGGGAGGGGCCACGTGGTCAGGCTTAATTGATCCCAGGGGATAATGATTTGGCCAGGGGACCAGCTGGAAGTGATGACGTCATCGAGATTAGTTCTGGTATTAGGGTTAGAGAATTGGGGCTCTGTTCATGGTTAGGGTTAGGATAAGGTTTTGGGCTAGGTAGGGTCCAGGCTGAGGTGTGGGCTAGGTTTAGGTTTTGGGTTAGAGGGTTAGGGACAGGCTGACGGTCACAGTGTAGTAATGTTGGCTATTCACAATGAATGAGCTTCAATCACTCGACAATTTGGTGTGTAGCACTCAGAACTTACGACTCCAGACTAGGGAAATATTTAGAAATGTGCTTCACACAATAGGAATACATATTCCAATAGACTGAATATCTGAACAGCACAATTTTGTCACTGGGAAATCTTGTTCAAACAGCCGAGAAGCGAGTGTGACACTGTTTACATTTATTTTTCCCGTCAAAAGGAGTTGGCGTTTTCGGGAAAAGGTTTTGGTGAAACACTGAAAAACTCATTTTCCTAGAGCTATCGAACAGGATGAAAGTATTGAGAACACTATGAAATAAAAATGTTAGTTAGGCTAGGGTTCCAAGTAATGTTTTACTGTGCCTTTAAAAAGCTGGTATGACACCCGTGTTAAAATGAAAAGTCTCATTGCTCAAAACAACAGACCAGGGGAATGGCAGAGTGTCTCTAGAACTCCTGGAATACGTTTTAGAACCCGAACATCTCTACTGAATTTTGAAATACTGAGAATTTGTATCCAAAGCGCTGTGAAAGGTAGGATAGACTGTCAAGTGGTCATAATGTTGAAAGTGCTGGTATATTTGTAAAAAAGGTTGTTTTACCAAATTAGAATTCACAATGAAAAAGCTTGAGACACTGGAAGAGTGAGACTCCAACTCGGGAAATTCACAATGATAACCTATGTTAATATCTAAGAAAGTGCTTCAAACACTAGGAATATGTGAATAAAGGGCCTTAATATCTGTAACACATTGTTTCCTGACAAGGAAATCGTGTTCAAAGAACATAGAACCGAGTTGGATACTGCTTACATTTATTATTCCGGGACAATGAGTTGGCGATTTTGAAAGAAGCCTTGTTAGGCCATTAAACCGGATGTGATGACGTCACCAAGGGGGAGGGGCCACGTGGGCAGGCTTAATTGATCCCAGGTGATAATGATTTGGCCAGGGGACCAGCTGGGAGTGATGACGTCATCGAGATTAGTTCTGGTATTAGGGTTAGAGAATTGGGGCTCTGTTCATGGTTAGGGTTAGGATAAGGTTTTGGGCTAGGTAGGGTCCAGGCTGAGGTGTGGGCTAGGTTTAGGTTTTGGGATAGAGGGTTAGGGACAGGCTGATGGTCACAGTGTAGTAATGTTGGCTATTCACAATGAATGAGCTTCAATCACTTGACAATTTGGTGTGTAGCACTCAGAACTTACGACTCCAGACTAGGGAAATATTTAGAAATGTGCTTCACACAATAGGAATACATATTCCAATAGACTGTATATCTGAACAGCACAATTTTGTCACTGGGAAATCTTGTTCAAACAGCCGAGAAGCGAGTGTGACACTGTTTACATTTATTTTTCCGTCAAAAGGAGTTGGCGTTTTCGGGAAAAGGTTTTGGTGAAACACTGAAAAACTCATTTTCCTAGAGCTATCGAACAGGATGAAAGTATTGAGAACACTATGAAATAAAAATGTTAGTTAGGCTAGGGTTCCAAGTAATGTTTTACTGTGCCTTTAAAAAGCCGGTATGACACCCGTGTTAAAATGAAAAGTCTCATTGCTCAAAACAACAGACCAGGGGAATGGCAGAGTGTCTCTAGAACTCCTGGAATACGTTTTAGAACCCGAACATCTCTACTGAATTTTGAAATACTGAGAATTTGTATCCAAAGCGCTGTGAAAGGTAGGATAGACTGTCAAGTGGTCATAATGTTGAAAGTGCTGGTATATTTGTAAAAAAGGTTGTTTTACCAAATTAGAATTCACAATGAAAAAGCTTGAGACACTGGAAGAGAGAGACTCCAACTCGGGAAATTCACAATGATAACCTAGGTTAATATCTAAGAAAGTGCTTCAAACACTAGGAATACGTGAATAAAGGGCCTTAATATCTGTAACACATTGTTTCCTGACAAGGAAATCCTGTTCAAAGAACATAGAACCGAGTTGGATACTGCTTACATTTATTATTCCGGGACAATGAGTTGGCGATTTTGAAAGAAGCCTGGTTAGGCCATTAAACCGGATGTGATGACGTCACCAAGGGGGGAGGGGCCACGTGGGCAGGCTTAATTATTCCCAGGGGATAATGATTTGGCCAGGGGACCAGCTGGAAGTGATGACGTCATCGAGATTAGTTCTGGTATTAGGGTTAGAGAATTGGGGTTCTGTTCATGGTTAGGGTTAGGATAAGGTTTTGGGCTAGGTAGGGTCCAGGCTGAGGTGTGGGCTAGGTTTAGGGTTTGGGTTAGAGGGTTAGGGACAGGCTGACAGTCACAGTGTAGTAATGTTGGCTATTCACAATGAATGAGCTTCAATCACTCGACAATTTGGTGTGTTACACTCAGAACTTACGACTCCAGACTAGGGAAATATTTAGAAATGTGCTTCACACAATAGGAATACATATTCCAATAGACTGAATATCTGAACAGCACAATTTTGTCACTGGGAAATCTTGTTCAAACAGCCGAGAAGCGAGTGTGACACTGTTTACATTTATTTTTCCCATCAAAAGGAGTTGGCGTTTTCGGGAAAAGGTTTTGGTGAAACACTGAAAAACTCATTTTCCTAGAGCTATCGAACAGGATGAAAGTATTGAGAACACTATGAAATAAAAATGTTAGTTAGGCTAGGATTCCAAGTAATGTTTTACTGTGCCTTTAAAAAGCTGGTATGACACCCGTGTTAAAATGAAAAGTCTCATTGCTCAAAACAACAGACCAGGGGAATGGCAGAGTGTCTCTAGAACTCCTGGAATACGTTTTAGAACCCGAACATCTCTACTGAATTTTGAAATACTGAGAATTTGTATCCAAAGCGCTGTGAAAGGTAGCATAGACTGTCAAGTGGTCATAATGTTGAAAGTGCTGGTATATTTGTAAAAAAGGTTGTTTTACCAAATTAGAATTCACAATGAAAAAGCTTGAGACACTGGAAGAGAGAGACTCCAACTCGGGAAATTCACAATGATAACCTAGGTTAATATCTAAGAAAGTGCTTCAAACACTAGGAATATGTGAATAAAGGGCCTTAATATCTGTAACACATTGTTTCCTGACAAGGAAATCGTGTTCAAAGAACATAGAACCGAGTTGGATACTGCTTACATTTATTATTCCGGGACAATGAGTTGGCGATTTTGAAAGAAGCCTGGTTAGGCCATTAAACCGGATGTGATGACGTCACCAAGGGGGAGGGGCAACGTGGGCAGGCTTAATTGATCCCAGGTGATAATGATTTGGCCAGGGGACCAGCTGGGAGTGATGACGTCATCGAGATTTGTTGTGGTATTAGGGTTAGAGAATTGGGGCTCTGTTCATGGTTAGGGTTAGGATAAGGTTTTGGGCTAGGTAGGGTCCAGGCTGAGGTGTGGGCTAGGTTTAGGGTTTGGGTTAGAGGGTTAGGGACAGGCTGACAGTCACAGTGTAGTAATGTTGGCTATTCACAATGAATGAGCTTCAATCACTCGACAATTTGGTGTGTAGCACTCAGAACTTACGACTCCAGACTAGGGAAATATTTAGAAATGTGCTTCACACAATAGGAATACATATTCCAATAGACTGAATATCTGAACAGCACAATTTTGTCACTGGGAAATCTTGTTCAAACAGCCGAGAAGCGAGTGTGACACTGTTTACATTTATTTTTCCTGTCAAAAGGAGTTGGCGTTTTCGGGAAAAGGTTTTGGTGAAACACTGAAAAACTCATTTTCCGAGAGCTATCGAACAGGATGAAAGTATTGAGAACACTATGAAATAAAAATGTTAGTTAGGCTACGGTTCCAAGTAATGTTTTACTGTGCCTTTAAAAAGCCGGTATGACACCCGTGTTAAAATGAAAAGTCTCATTGCTCAAAACAACAGACCAGGGGAATGGCAGAGTGTCTCTAGAACTCCTGGAATACGTTTTAGAACCCGAACATCTCTACTGAATTTTGAAATACTGAGAATTTGTATCCAAAGCGCTGTGAAAGGTAGGATAGACTGTCAAGTGGTCATAATGTTGAAAGTGCTGGTATATTTGTAAAAAAGGTTGTTTTACCAAATTAGAATTCACAATGAAAAAGCTTGAGACACTGGAAGAGAGAGACTCCAACTCGGGAAATTCACAATGATAACCTAGGTTAACATCTAAGAAAGTGCTTCAAACACTAGGAATACGTGAATAAAGGGCCTTAATATCTGTAACACATTGTTTCCTGACAAGGAAATCGTGTTCAAAGAACATAGAACCGAGTTGGATACTGCTTACATTTATTATTCCTGGACAATGAGTTGGCGATTTTGAAAGAAGCCTGGTTAGGCCATTAAACCAGATGTGATGACGTCACCAAGGGGGAGGGGCCACGTGGGCAGGCTTAATTGATCCCAGGTGATAATGATTTGGCCAGGGGACCAGCTGGGAGTGATGACGTCATCGAGATTAGTTCTGGTATTAGGGTTAGAGAATTGGGGCTCCGTTCATGGTTAGGGTTAGGATAAGGTTTTGGGCTAGGTAGGGTCCAGGCTGAGGTGTGGGCTAGGTTTAGGTTTTGGGTTAGAGGGTTAGGGACAGGCTGACGGTCACAGTGTAGTAATGTTGGCTATTCACAATGAATGAGCTTCAATCACTCGACAATTTGGTGTGTAGCACTCAGAACTTACGACTCCAGACTAGGGAAATATTTAGAAATGTGCTTCACACAATAGGAATACATATTCCAATAGACTGAATATCTGAACAGCACAATTTTGTCACTGGGAAATCTTGTTCAAACAGCCGAGAAGCGAGTGTGACACTGTTTACATTTATTTTTCCGTCAAAAGGAGTTGGCGTTTTCGGGAAAAGGTTTTGGTGAAACACTGAAAAACTCATTTTCCTAGAGCTATCGAACAGGATGAAAGTATTGAGAACACTATGAAATAAAAATGTTAGTTAGGCTAGGGTTCCAAGTAATGTTTTACTGTGCCTTTAAAAAGCCGGTATGACACCCGTGTTAAAATGAAAAGTCTCATTGCTCAAAACAACAGACCAGGGGAATGGCAGAGTGTCTCTAGAACTCCTGGAATACGTTTTAGAACCCGAACATCTCTACTGAATTTTGAAATACTGAGAATTTGTATCCAAAGCGCTGTGAAAGGTAGGATAGACTGTCAAGTGGTCATAATTTTTAAAGTGCTGGTATATTTGTAAAAAAGGTTGTTTTACCAAATTAGAATTCACAATGAAAAAGCTTGAGACACTGGAAGAGAGAGAATCCAACTCGGGAAATTCACAATGATAACCTAGGTTAACATCTAAGAAAGTGCTTCAAACACTAGGAATACGTGAATAAAGGGCCTTAATATCTGTAACACATTGTTTCCTGACAAGGAAATCATGTTCAAAGAACATAGAACCGAGTTGGATACTGCTTACATTTATTGTTCCGGGACAATGAGTTGGCGATTTTGAAAGAAGCCTGGTTAGGCCATTAAACCGTATGTGATGACGTCACCAAGGGGGGAGGGGCCACGTGGGGAGGCTTAATTATTCCCAGGGGATAATGATTTGGCCAGGGGACCAGCTGGAAGTGATGACTTCATCGAGATTAGTTCTGGTATTAGGGTTAGAGAATTGGGGCTCTGTTCATGGTTAGGGTTAGGATAAAGTTTTGGGCTAGGTAGGGTCCAGGCTGAGGTGTGGGCTAGGTTTAGGGTTTGGGTTAGAGGGTTAGGGACAGGCTGACAGTCACAGTGTAGTAATGTTGGCTATTCACAATGAATGAGCTTCAATCACTCGACAATTTGGTGTGTAGCACTCAGAACTTACGACTCCAGACTAGGGAAATATTTAGAAATGTGCTTCACACAATAGGAATACATATTCCAATAGACTGAATATCTGAACAGCACAATTTTGTCACTGGGAAATCTTGTTCAAACAGCCGAGAAGCGAGTGTGACACTGTTTACATTTATTTTTCCCGTCAAAAGGAGTTGGCGTTTTCGGGAAAAGGTTTTGGTGAAACACTGAAAAACTCATTTTCCTAGAGCTATCGAACAGGATGAAAGTATTGAGAACACTATGAAATAAAAATGTTAGTTAGGCTAGGGTTCCAAGTAATGTTTTACTGTGCCTTTAAAAAGCTGGTATGACACCCGTGTTAAAATGCAAAGTCTCATTGCTCAAAACAACAGACCAGGGGAATGGCAGAGTGTCTCTAGAACTCCTGGAATACGTTTTAGAACCCGAACATCTCTACTGAATTTTGAAATACTGAGAATTTGTATCCAAAGCGCTGTGAAAGGTAGCATAGACTGTCAATTGGTCATAATGTTGAAAGTGCTGGTATATTTGTAAAAAAGGTTGTTTTACCAAATTAGAATTCACAATGAAAAAGCTTGAGACACTGGAAGAGAGAGACTCCAACTCGGGAAATTCACAATGATAACCTAGGTTAATATCTAAGAAAGTGCTTCAAACACTAGGAATACGTGAATAAAGGGCCTTAATATCTGTAACACATTGTTTCCTGACAAGGAAATCGTGTTCAAAGAACATAGAACCGAGTTGGATACTGCTTACATTTATTATTCCGGGACAATGAGTTGGCGATTTTGAAAGAAGCCTGGTTAGGCCATTAAACCGGATGTGATGACGTCACCAAGGGGGGAGGGGCCACGTGGGCAGGCTTAATTGATCCCAGGGGATAATGATTTGGCCAGGGGACCAGCTGGAAGTGATGACGTCATCGAGATTAGTTCTGGTATTAGGGTTAGAGAATTGGGGCTCTGTTCATGGTTAGGGTTAGGATAAGGTTTTGGGCTAGGTAGGGTCCAGGCTGAGGTGTGGGCTAGGTTTAGGTTTTGGGTTAGAGGGTTAGGGACAGGCTGACGGTCACAGTGTAGTAATGTTGGCTATTCACAATGAATGAGCTTCAATCACTCGACAATTTGGTGTGTAGCACTCAGAACTTACGACTCCAGACTAGGGAAATATTTAGAAATGTGCTTCACACAATAGGAATACATATTCCAATAGACTGAATATCTGAACAGCACAATTTTGTCACTGGGAAATCTTGTTCAAACAGCCGAGAAGCGAGTGTGACACTGTTTACATTTATTTTTCCCGTCAAAAGGAGTTGGCGTTTTCGGGAAAAGGTTTTGGTGAAACACTGAAAAACTCATTTTCCTAGAGCTATCGAACAGGATGAAAGTATTGAGAACACTATGAAATAAAAATGTTAGTTAGGCTAGGGTTCCAAGTAATGTTTTACTGTGCCTTTAAAAAGCTGGTATGACACCCGTGTTAAAATGAAAAGTCTCATTGCTCAAAACAACAGACCAGGGGAATGGCAGAGTGTCTCTAGAACTCCTGGAATACGTTTTAGAACCCGAACATCTCTACTGAATTTTGAAATACTGAGAATTTGTATCCAAAGCGCTGTGAAAGGTAGGATAGACTGTCAAGTGGTCATAATATTGAAAGTGCTGGTATATTTGTAAAAAAGGTTGTTTTACCAAATTAGAATTCACAATGAAAAAGCTTGAGACACTGGAAGAGTGAGACTCCAACTCGGGAAATTCACAATGATAACCTATGTTAATATCTAAGAAAGTGCTTCAAACACTAGGAATATGTGAATAAAGGGCCTTAATATCTGTAACACATTGTTTCCTGACAAGGAAATCGTGTTCAAAGAACATAGAACCGAGTTGGATACTGCTTACATTTATTATTCCGGGACAATGAGTTGGCGATTTTGAAAGAAGCCTGGTTAGGCCATTAAACCGGATGTGATGACGTCACCAAAGGGGAGGGGCCACGTGGGCAGGCTTAATTGATCCCAGGTGATAATGATTTGGCCAGGGGACCAGCTGGGAGTGATGACGTCATCGATATTAGTTCTGGTATTAGGGTTAGAGAATTGGGGCTCTGTTCATGGTTAGGGTTAGGATAAGGTTTTGGGCTAGGTAGGGTCCAGGCTGAGGTGTGGGCTAGGTTTAGGTTTTGGGTTAGAGGGTTAGGGACAGGCTGATGGTCACAGTGTAGTAATGTTGGCTATTCACAATGAATGAGCTTCAATCACTCGACAATTTGGTGTGTAGCACTCAGAACTTACGACTCCAGACTAGGGAAATATTTAGAAATGTGCTTCACACAATAGGAATACATATTCCAATAGACTGAATATCTGAACAGCACAATTTTGTCACTGGGAAATCTTGTTCAAACAGCCGAGAAGCGAGTGTGACACTGTTTACATTTATTTTTCCGTCAAAAGGAGTTGGCGTTTTCGGGAAAAGGTTTTGGTGAAACACTGAAAAACTCATTTTCCTAGAGCTATCGAACAGGATGAAAGTATTGAGAACACTATGAAATAAAAATGTTAGTTAGGCTAGGGTTCCAAGTAATGTTTTACTGTGCCTTTAAAAAGCCGGTATGACACCCGTGTTAAAATGAAAAGTCTCATTGCTCAAAACAACAGACCAGGGGAATGGCAGAGTGTCTCTAGAACTCCTGGAATACGTTTTAGAACCCGAACATCTCTACTGAATTTTGAAATACTGAGAATTTGTATCCAAAGCGCTGTGAAAGGTAGGATAGACTGTCAAGTGGTCATAATGTTGAAAGTGCTGGTATATTTGAAAAAAAGGTTGTTTTACCAAATTAGAATTCACAATGAAAAAGCTTGAGACACTGGAAGAGAGAGAATCCAACTCGGGAAATTCACAATGATAACCTAGGTTAATATCTAAGAAAGTGCTTCAAACACTAGGAATACGTGAATAAAGGGCCTTAATATCTGTAACACATTGTTTCCTGACAAGGAAATCCTGTTCAAAGAACATAGAACCGAGTTGGATACTGCTTACATTTATTATTCCGGGACAATGAGTTGGCGATTTTGAAAGAAGCCTGGTTAGGCCATTAAACCGGATGTGATGACGTCACCAAGGGGGGAGGGGCCACGTGGGCAGGCTTAATTATTCCCAGGGGATAATGATTTGGCCAGGGGACCAGCTGGAAGTGATGACGTCATCGAGATTAGTTCTGGTATTAGGGTTAGAGAATTGGGGTTCTGTTCATGGTTAGGGTTAGGATAAGGTTTTGGGCTAGGTAGGGTCCAGGCTGAGGTGTGGGCTAGGTTTAGGGTTTGGGTTAGAGGGTTAGGGACAGGCTGACAGTCACAGTGTAGTAATGTTGGCTATTCACAATGAATGAGCTTCAATCACTCGACAATTTGGTGTGTTACACTCAGAACTTACGACTCCAGACTAGGGAAATATTTAGAAATGTGCTTCACACAATAGGAATACATATTCCAATAGACTGAATATCTGAACAGCACAATTTTGTCACTGGGAAATCTTGTTCAAACAGCCGAGAAGCGAGTGTGACACTGTTTACATTTATTTTTCCCGTCAAAAGGAGTTGGCGTTTTCGGGAAAAGGTTTTGGTGAAACACTGAAAAACTCATTTTCCTAGAGCTATCGAACAGGATGAAAGTATTGAGAACACTATGAAATAAAAATGTTAGTTAGGCTAGGGTTCCAAGTAATGTTTTACTGTGCCTTTAAAAAGCTGGTATGACACCAGTGTTAAAATGAAAAGTCTCATTGCTCAAAGCAACAGACCAGGGGAATGGCAGAGTGTCTCTAGAACTCCTGGAATACGTTTTAGAACCCGAACATCTCTACTGAATTTTGAAATACTGAGAATTTGTATCCAAAGCGCTGTGAAAGGTAGCATAGACTGTCAAGTGGTCATAATGTTGAAAGTGCTGGTATATTTGTAAAAAAGGTTGTTTTACCAAATTAGAATTCACAATGAAAAAGCTTGAGACACTGGAAGAGAGAGACTCCAACTCGGGAAATTCACAATGATAACCTAGGTTAATATCTAAGAAAGTGCTTCAAACACTAGGAATATGTGAATAAAGGGCCTTAATATCTGTAACACATTGTTTCCTGACAAGGAAATTGTGTTCAAAGAACATAGAACCGAGTTGGATACTGCTTACATTTATTGTTCCGGGACAATGAGTTGGCGATTTTGAAAGAAGCCTGGTTAGGCCATTAAACCGGATGTGATGACGTCACCAAGGGGGAGGGGCAACGTGGGCAGGCTTAATTGATCCCAGGTGATAATGATTTGGCCAGGGGACCAGCTGGGAGTGATGACGTCATCGAGATTAGTTCTGGTATTAGGGTTAGAGAATTGGGGCTCCGTTCATGGTTAGGGTTAGGATAAGGTTTTGGGCTAGGTAGGGTCCAGGCTGAGGTGTGGGCTAGGTTTAGGTTTTGGGTTAGAGGGTTAGGGACAGGCTGACGGTCACAGTGTAGTAATGTTGGCTATTCACAATGAATGAGCTTCAATCACTCGACAATTTGGTGTGTAGCACTCAGAACTTACGACTCCAGACTAGGGAAATATTTAGAAATGTGCTTCACACAATAGGAATACATATTCCAATAGACTGAATATCTGAACAGCACAATTTTGTCACTGGGAAATCTTGTTCAAACAGCCGAGAAGCGAGTGTGACACTGTTTATATTTATTTTTCCGTCAAAAGGAGTTGGCGTTTTCGGGAAAAGGTTTTGGTGAAACACTGAAAAACTCATTTTCCGAGAGCTATCGAACAGGATGAAAGTATTGAGAACACTATGAAATAAAAATGTTAGTTAGGCTAGGGTTCCAAGTAATGTTTTACTGTGCCTTTAAAAAGCCGGTATGACACCCGTGTTAAAATGAAAAGTCTCATTGCTCAAAACAACAGACCAGGGGAATGGCAGAGTGTCTCTAGAACTCCTGGAATACGTTTTAGAACCCGAACATCTCTACTGAATTTTGAAATACTGAGAATTTGTATCCAAAGCGCTGTGAAAGGTAGGATAGACTGTCAAGTGGTCATAATTTTTAAAGTGCTGGTATATTTGTAAAAAAGGTTGTTTTACCAAATTAGAATTCACAATGAAAAAGCTTGAGACACTGGAAGAGAGAGAATCCAACTCGGGAAATTCACAATGATAACCTAGGTTAACATCTAAGAGAGTGCTTCAAACACTAGGAATACGTGAATAAAGGGCCTTAATATCTGTAACACATTGTTTCCTGACAAGGAAATCGTGTTCAAAGAACATAGAACCGAGTTGGATACTGCTTACATTTATTGTTCCGGGACAATGAGTTGGCGATTTTGAAAGAAGCCTGGTTAGGCCATTAAACCGGATGTGATGACGTCACCAAGGGGGGAGGGGCCACGTGGGCAGGCTTAATTATTCCCAGGGGATAATGATTTGGCCAGGGGACCAGCTGGAAGTGATGACTTCATCGAGATTAGTTCTGGTATTAGGGTTAGAGAATTGGGGCTCTGTTCATGGTTAGGGTTAGGATAAAGTTTTGGGCTAGGTAGGGTCCAGGCTGAGGTGTGGGCTAGGTTTAGGGTTTGGGTTAGAGGGTTAGGGACAGGCTGACAGTCACAGTGTAGTAATGTTGGCTATTCACAATGAATGAGCTTCAATCACTCGACAATTTGGTGTGTAGCACTCAGAACTTACGACTCCAGACTAGGGAAATATTTAGAAATGTGCTTCACACAATAGGAATACATATTCCAATAGACTGAATATCTGAACAGCACAATTTTGTCACTGGGAAATCTTGTTCAAACAGCCGAGAAGCGAGTGTGACACTGTTTACATTTATTTTTCCCGTCAAAAGGAGTTGGCGTTTTCGGGAAAAGGTTTTGGTGAAACACTGAAAAACTCATTTTCCTAGAGCTATCGAACAGGATGAAAGTATTGAGAACACTATGAAATAAAAATGTTAGTTAGGCTAGGGTTCCAAGTAATGTTTTACTGTGCCTTTAAAAAGCTGGTATGACACCCGTGTTAAAATGCAAAGTCTCATTGCTCAAAACAACAGACCAGGGGAATGGCAGAGTGTCTCTAGAACTCCTGGAATACGTTTTAGAACCCGAACATCTCTACTGAATTTTGAAATACTGAGAATTTGTATCCAAAGCGCTGTGAAAGGTAGCATAGACTGTCAAGTGGTCATAATGTTGAAAGTGCTGGTATATTTGTAAAAAAGGTTGTTTTACCAAATTAGAATTCACAATGAAAAAGCTTGAGACACTGGAAGAGAGAGACTCCAACTCGGGAAATTCACAATGATAACCTAGGTTAATATCTAAGAAAGTGCTTCAAACACTAGGAATACGTGAATAAAGGGCCTTAATATCTGTAACACATTGTTTCCTGACAAGGAAATCGTGTTCAAAGAACATAGAACCGAGTTGGATACTGCTTACATTTATTATTCCGGGACAATGAGTTGGCGATTTTGAAAGAAGCCTGGTTAGGCCATTAAACCGGATGTGATGACGTCACCAAGGGGGGAGGGGCAACGTGGGCAGGCTTAATTGATCCCAGGTGATAATGATTTGGCCAGGGGACCAGCTGGGAGTGATGACGTCATCGAGATTAGTTCTGGTATTAGGGTTAGAGAATTGGGGCTCCGTTCATGGTTAGGGTTAGGATAAGGTTTTGGGCTAGGTAGGGTCCAGGCTGAGGTGTGGGCTAGGTTTAGGTTTTGGGTTAGAGGGTTAGGGACAGGCTGACGGTCACAATGTAGTAATGTTGGCTATTCACAATGAATGAGCTTCAATCACTCGACAATTTGGTGTGTAGCACTCAGAACTTACGACTCCAGACTAGGGAAATATTTAGAAATGTGCTTCACACAATAGGAATACATATTCCAATAGACTGAATATCTGAACAGCACAATTTTGTCACTGGGAAATCTTGTTCAAACAGCCGAGAAGCGAGTGTGACACTGTTTATATTTATTTTTCCGTCAAAAGGAGTTGGCGTTTTCGGGAAAAGGTTTTGGTGAAACACTGAAAAACTCATTTTCCGAGAGCTATCGAACAGGATGAAAGTATTGAGAACACTATGAAATAAAAATGTTAGTTAGGCTAGGGTTCCAAGTAATGTTTTACTGTGCCTTTAAAAAGCCGGTATGACACCCGTGTTAAAATGAAAAGTCTCATTGCTCAAAACAACAGACCAGGGGAATGGCAGAGTGTCTCTAGAACTCCTGGAATACGTTTTAGAACCCGAACATCTCTACTGAATTTTGAAATACTGAGAATTTGTATCCAAAGCGCTGTGAAAGGTAGGATAGACTGTCAAGTGGTCATAATTTTTAAAGTGCTGGTATATTTGTAAAAAAGGTTGTTTTACCAAATTAGAATTCACAATGAAAAAGCTTGAGACACTGGAAGAGAGAGAATCCAACTCGGGAAATTCACAATGATAACCTAGGTTAACATCTAAGAGAGTGCTTCAAACACTAGGAATACGTGAATAAAGGGCCTTAATATCTGTAACACATTGTTTCCTGACAAGGAAATCGTGTTCAAAGAACATAGAACCGAGTTGGATACTGCTTACATTTATTGTTCCGGGACAATGAGTTGGCGATTTTGAAAGAAGCCTGGTTAGGCCATTAAACCGGATGCGATGACGTCACCAAGGGGGGAGGGGCCACGTGGGCAGGCTTAATTATTCCCAGGGGATAATGATTTGGCCAGGGGACCAGCTGGAAGTGATGACTTCATCGAGATTAGTTCTGGTATTAGGGTTAGAGAATTGGGGCTCTGTTCATGGTTAGGGTTAGGATAAAGTTTTGGGCTAGGTAGGGTCCAGGCTGAGGTGTGGGCTAGGTTTAGGGTTTGGGTTAGAGGGTTAGGGACAGGCTGACAGTCACAGTGTAGTAATGTTGGCTATTCACAATGAATGAGCTTCAATCACTCGACAATTTGGTGTGTAGCACTCAGAACTTACGACTCCAGACTAGGGAAATATTTAGAAATGTGCTTCACACAATAGGAATACATATTCCAATAGACTGAATATCTGAACAGCACAATTTTGTCACTGGGAAATCTTGTTCAAACAGCCGAGAAGCGAGTGTGACACTGTTTACATTTATTTTTCCCGTCAAAAGGAGTTGGCGTTTTCGGGAAAAGGTTTTGGTGAAACACTGAAAAACTCATTTTCCTAGAGCTATCGAACAGGATGAAAGTATTGAGAACACTATGAAATAAAAATGTTAGTTAGGCTAGGGTTCCAAGTAATGTTTTACTGTGCCTTTAAAAAGCTGGTATGACACCCGTGTTAAAATGCAAAGTCTCATTGCTCAAAACAACAGACCAGGGGAATGGCAGAGTGTCTCTAGAACTCCTGGAATACGTTTTAGAACCCGAACATCTCTACTGAATTTTGAAATACTGAGAATTTGTATCCAAAGCGCTGTGAAAGGTAGCATAGACTGTCAAGTGGTCATAATGTTGAAAGTGCTGGTATATTTGTAAAAAAGGTTGTTTTACCAAATTAGAATTCACAATGAAAAAGCTTGAGACACTGGAAGAGAGAGACTCCAACTCGGGAAATTCACAATGATAACCTAGGTTAATATCTAAGAAAGTGCTTCAAACACTAGGAATACGTGAATAAAGGGCCTTAATATCTGTAACACATTGTTTCCTGACAAGGAAATCGTGTTCAAAGAACATAGAACCGAGTTGGATACTGCTTACATTTATTATTCCGGGACAATGAGTTGGCGATTTTGAAAGAAGCCTGGTTAGGCCATTAAACCGGATGTGATGACGTCACCAAGGGGGGAGGGGCCACGTGGGCAGGCTTAATTGATCCCAGGGGATAATGATTTGGCCAGGGGACCAGCTGGAACTGATGACGTCATCGAGATTAGTTCTGGTATTAGGGTTAGAGAATTGGGGCTCTGTTCATGGTTAGGGTTAGGATAAGGTTTTGGGCTAGGTAGGGTCCAGGCTGAGGTGTGGGCTAGGTTTAGGTTTTGGGTTAGAGGGTTAGGGACAGGCTGACGGTCACAGTGTAGTAATGTTGGCTATTCACAATGAATGAGCTTCAATCACTCGACAATTTGGTGTGTAGCACTCAGAACTTACGACTCCAGACTAGGGAAATATTTAGAAATGTGCTTCACACAATAGGAATACATATTCCAATAGACTGAATATCTGAACAGCACAATTTTGTCACTGGGAAATCTTGTTCAAACAGCCGAGAAGCGAGTGTGACACTGTTTACATTTATTTTTCCCGTCAAAAGGAGTTGGCGTTTTCGGGAAAAGGTTTTGGTGAAACACTGAAAAACTCATTTTCCTAGAGCTATCGAACAGGATGAAAGTATTGAGAACACTATGAAATAAAAATGTTAGTTAGGCTAGGGTTCCAAGTAATGTTTTACTGTGCCTTTAAAAAGCCGGTATGACACCCGTGTTAAAATGAAAAGTCTCCTTGCTCAAAACAACAGACCAGGGGAATGGCAGAGTGTCTCTAGAACTCCTGGAATACGTTTTAGAACCCGAACATCTCTACTGAATTTTGAAATACTGAGAATTTGTATCCAAAGCGCTGTGAAAGGTAGGATAGACTGTCAAGTGGTCATAATGTTGAAAGTGCTGGTATATTTGTAAAAAAGGTTGTTTTACCAAATTAGAATTCACAATGAAAAAGCTTGAGACACTGGAAGAGAGAGAATCCAACTCGGGAAATTCACAATGATAACCTAGGTTAATATCTAAGAAAGTGCTTCAAACACTAGGAATAGGTGAATAAAGGGCCTTAATATCTGTAACACATTGTTTCCTGACAAGGAAATCCTGTTCAAAGAACATAGAACCGAGTTGGATACTGCTTACATTTATTATTCCGGGACAATGAGTTGGCGATATTGAAAGAAGCCTGGTTAGGCCATTAAACCGGATGTGATGACGTCACCAAGGGGGAGGGGCCACGTGGGCAGGCTTAATTGATCCCAGGTGATAATGATTTGGCCAGGGGACCAGCTGGGAGTGATGACGTCATTGAGATTAGTTGTGGTATTAGGGTTAGAGAATTGGGGCTCTGTTCATGGTTAGGGTTAGGATAAGGTTTTGGGCTAGGTAGGGTCCAGGCTCAGGTGTGGGCTAGGTTTAGGGTTTGGGTTAGAGGGTTAGGGACAGGCTGACGGTCACAGTGTAGTAATGTTGGCTATTCACAATGAATGAGCTTCAATCACTCGACAATTTGGTGTGTAGCACTCAGAACTTACGACTCCAGACTAGGGAAATATTTAGAAATGTGCTTCACACAATAGGAATACATATTCCAATAGACTGAATATCTGAACAGCACAATTTTGTCACTGGGAAATCTTGTTCAAACAGCCGAGAAGCGAGTGTGACACTGTTTACACATATTTTTCCCGTCAAAAGGAGTTGGCGTTTTCGGGAAAAGGTTTTGGTGAAACACTGAAAAACTCATTTTCCGAGAGCTATCGAACAGGATGAAAGTATTGAGAACACTATGAAATAAAAATGTTAGTTAGGCTAGGGTTCCATGTAATGTTTTACTGTGCCTTTAAAAAGCCGGTATGAAACCCGTGTTAAAATGAAAAGTCTCATTGCTCAAAACAACAGACCAGGGGAATGGCAGAGTGTCTCTAGAACTCCTGGAATACGTTTTAGAACCCGAACATCTCTACTGAATTTTGAAATACTGAGAATTTGTATCCAAAGCGCTGTGAAAGGTAGGATAGACTGTCAAGTGGTCATAATGTTGAAAGTGCTGGTATATTTGTAAAAAAGGTTGTTTTACCAAATTAGAATTCACAATGAAAAAGCTTGAGACACTGGAAGGGAGAGACTCCAACTCGGGAAATTCACAATGATAACCTAGGTTAATATCTAAGAAAGTGCTTCAAACACTAGGAATACGTGAATAAAGGGCCTTAATATCTGTAACACATTGTTTCCTGACAAGGAAATCGTGTTCAAAGAACATAGAACCGAGTTGGATACTGCTTACATTTATTATTCCGGGACAATGAGTTGGCGATTTTGAAAGAAGCCTGGTTAGGCTATTAAACCGGATGTGATGACATCACCAAGGGGGAGGGGCCACGTGGGCAGGCTTAATTGATCCCAGGTGATAATGATTTGGCCAGGGGACCAGCTGGGAGTGATGACGTCATCGAGATTAGTTCTGGTATTAGGGTTAGAGAATTGGGGCTCTGTTCATGGTTAGGGTTAGGATAAGGTTTTGGGCTAGGTAGGGTCCAGGCTGAGGTGTGGGCTAGGTTTAGGTTTTGGGTTAGAGGGTTAGGGACAGGCTGATGGTCACAGTGTAGTAATGTTGGCTATTCACAATGAATGAGCTTCAATCACTCGACAATTTGGTGTGTAGCACTCAGAACTTACGACTCCAGACTAGGGAAATATTTAGAAATGTGCTTCACACAATAGGAATACATATTCTAATAGACTGAATATCTGAACAGCACAATTTTGTCACTGGGAAATCTTTTTCAAACAGCCGAGAAGCGAGTGTGACACTGTTTACATTTATTTTTCCGTCAAAAGGAGTTGGCGTTTTAGGGAAAAGGTTTTGGTGAAACACTGAAAAACTCATTTTCCTAGAGCTATCGAACAGGATGAAAGTATTGAGAACACTATGAAATAAAAATGTTAGTTAGGCCAGGGTTCCAAGTAATGTTTTACTGTGCCTTTAAAAAGCCGGTATGATACCCGTGTTAAAATGAAAAGTCTCATTGCTCAAAACAACAGACCAGGGGAATGGCAGAGTGTCTCTAGAACTCCTGGAATACGTTTTAGAACCCGAACATCTCTACTGAATTTTGAAATACTGAGAATTTGTATCCAAAGCGCTGTGAAAGGTAGGATAGACTGTCAAGTGGTCATAATGTTGAAAGTGCTGGTATATTTGTAAAAAAGGTTGTTTTACCAAATTAGAATTCACAATGAAAAAGCTTGAGACACTGGAAGAGAGAGACTCCCACTCGGGAAATTCACAATGATAACCTAGGTTAATATCTAAGAAAGTGCTTCAAACACTAGGAATACGTGAATAAAGGGCCTTAATATCTGTAACACATTGTTTCCTGACAAGGAAATCGTGTTCAAAGAACATAGAACCGAGTTGGATACTGCTTACATTTATTATTCCGGGAAAATGAGTTGGCGATTTTGAAAGAAGCCTGGTTAGGCCATTAAACCGGATGTGATGACGTCACCAAGGGGGGAGGGGCCACGTGGGCAGGCTTAATTATTCCCAGGGGATAATGATTTGGCCAGGGGACCAGCTGGAAGTGATGACGTCATCGAGATTAGTTCTGGTATTAGGGTTAGAGAATTGGGGTTCTGTTCATGGTTAGGGTTAGGATAAGGTTTTGGGCTAGGTAGGGTCCAGGCTGAGGTGTGGGCTAGGTTTAGGGTTTGGGTTAGAGGGTTAGGGACAGGCTGACAGTCACAGTGTAGTAATGTTGGCTATTCACAATGAATGAGCTTCAATCACTCGACAATTTGGTGTGTTACACTCAGAACTTACGACTCCAGACTAGGGAAATATTTAGAAATGTGCTTCACACAATAGGAATACATATTCCAATAGACTGAATATCTGAACAGCACAATTTTGTCACTGGGAAATCTTGTTCAAACAGCCGAGAAGCGAGTGTGACACTGTTTACATTTATTTTTCCCGTCAAAAGGAGTTGGCGTTTTCGGGAAAAGGTTTTGGTGAAACACTGAAAAACTCATTTTCCTAGAGCTATCGAACAGGATGAAAGTATTGAGAACACTATGAAATAAAAATGTTAGTTAGGCTAGGGTTCCAAGTAATGTTTTACTGTGCCTTTAAAAAGCGGGTATGACACCCGTGTTAAAATGAAAAGTCTCATTGCTCAAAGCAACAGACCAGGGGAATGGCAGAGTGTCTCTAGAACTCCTGGAATACGTTTTAGAACCCGAACATCTCTACTGAATTTTGAAATACTGAGAATTTGTATCCAAAGCGCTGTGAAAGGTAGCATAGACTGTCAAGTGGTCATAATGTTGAAAGTGCTGGTATATTTGTAAAAAAGGTTGTTTTACCAAATTAGAATTCACAATGAAAAAGCTTGAGACACTGGAAGAGAGAGACTCCAACTCGGGAAATTCACAATGATAACCTAGGTTAATATCTAAGAAAGTGCTTCAAACACTAGGAATATGTGAATAAAGGGCCTTAATATCTGTAACACATTGTTTCCTGACAAGGAAATCGTGTTCAAAGAACATAGAACCGAGTTGGATACTGCTTACATTTATTATTCCGGGACAATGAGTTGGCGATTTTGAAAGAAGCCTGGTTAGGCCATTAAACCGGATGTGATGACGTCACCAAGGGGGAGGGGCAACGTGGGCAGGCTTAATTGATCCCAGGTGATAATGATTTGGCCAGGGGACCAGCTGGGAGTGATGACGTCATCGAGATTAGTTCTGGTATTAGGGTTAGAGAATTGGGGCTCCGTTCATGGTTAGGGTTAGGATAAGGTTTTGGGCTAGGTAGGGTCCAGGCTGAGGTGTGGGCTAGGTTTAGGTTTTGGGTTAGAGGGTTAGGGACAGGCTGACGGTCACAGTGTAGTAATGTTGGCTATTCACAATGAATGAGCTTCAATCACTCGACAATTTGGTGTGTAGCACTCAGAACTTACGACTCCAGACTAGGGAAATATTTAGAAATGTGCTTCACACAATAGGAATACATATTCCAATAGACTGAATATCTGAACAGCACAATTTTGTCACTGGGAAATCTTGTTCAAACAGCCGAGAAGCGAGTGTGACACTGTTTATATTTATTTTTCCGTCAAAAGGAGTTGGCGTTTTCGGGAAAAGGTTTTGGTGAAACACTGAAAAACTCATTTTCCGAGAGCTATCGAACAGGATGAAAGTATTGAGAACACTATGAAATAAAAATGTTAGTTAGGCTAGGGTTCCAAGTAATGTTTTACTGTGCCTTTAAAAAGCCGGTATGACACCCGTGTTAAAATGAAAAGTCTCATTGCTCAAAACAACAGACCAGGGGAATGGCAGAGTGTCTCTAGAACTCCTGGAATACGTTTTAGAACCCGAACATCTCTACTGAATTTTGAAATACTGAGAATTTGTATCCAAAGCGCTGTGAAAGGTAGGATAGACTGTCAAGTGGTCATAATTTTTAAAGTGCTGGTATATTTGTAAAAAAGGTTGTTTTACCAAATTAGAATTCACAATGAAAAAGCTTGAGACACTGGAAGAGAGAGAATCCAACTCGGGAAATTCACAATGATAACCTAGGTTAACATCTAAGAGAGTGCTTCAAACACTAGGAATACGTGAATAAAGGGCCTTAATATCTGTAACACATTGTTTCCTGACAAGGAAATCGTGTTCAAAGAACATAGAACCGAGTTGGATACTGCTTACATTTATTGTTCCGGGACAATGAGTTGGCGATTTTGAAAGAAGCCTGGTTAGGCCATTAAACCGGATGTGATGACGTCACCAAGGGGGGAGGGGCCACGTGGGCAGGCTTAATTATTCCCAGGGGATAATGATTTGGCCAGGGGACCAGCTGGAAGTGATGACTTCATCGAGATTAGTTCTGGTATTAGGGTTAGAGAATTGGGGCTCTGTTCATGGTTAGGGTTAGGATAAAGTTTTGGGCTAGGTAGGGTCCAGGCTGAGGTGTGGGCTAGGTTTAGGGTTTGGGTTAGAGGGTTAGGGACAGGCTGACAGTCACAGTGTAGTAATGTTGGCTATTCACAATGAATGAGCTTCAATCACTCGACAATTTGGTGTGTAGCACTCAGAACTTACGACTCCAGACTAGGGAAATATTTAGAAATGTGCTTCACACAATAGGAATACATATTCCAATAGACTGAATATCTGAACAGCACAATTTTGTCACTGGGAAATCTTGTTCAAACAGCCGAGAAGCGAGTGTGACACTGTTTACATTTATTTTTCCCGTCAAAAGGAGTTGGCGTTTTCGGGAAAAGGTTTTGGTGAAACACTGAAAAACTCATTTTCCTAGAGCTATCGAACAGGATGAAAGTATTGAGAACACTATGAAATAAAAATGTTAGTTAGGCTAGGGTTCCAAGTAATGTTTTACTGTGCCTTTAAAAAGCTGGTATGACACCCGTGTTAAAATGCAAAGTCTCATTGCTCAAAACAACAGACCAGGGGAATGGCAGAGTGTCTCTAGAACTCCTGGAATACGTTTTAGAACCCGAACATCTCTACTGAATTTTGAAATACTGAGAATTTGTATCCAAAGCGCTGTGAAAGGTAGCATAGACTGTCAAGTGGTCATAATGTTGAAAGTGCTGGTATATTTGTAAAAAAGGTTGTTTTACCAAATTAGAATTCACAATGAAAAAGCTTGAGACACTGGAAGAGAGAGACTCCAACTCGGGAAATTCACAATGATAACCTAGGTTAATATCTAAGAAAGTGCTTCAAACACTAGGAATACGTGAATAAAGGGCCTTAATATCTGTAACACATTGTTTCCTGACAAGGAAATCGTGTTCAAAGAACATAGAACCGAGTTGGATACTGCTTACATTTATTATTCCGGGACAATGAGTTGGCGATTTTGAAAGAAGCCTGGTTAGGCCATTAAACCGGATGTGATGACGTCACCAAGGGGGGAGGGGCAACGTGGGCAGGCTTAATTGATCCCAGGTGATAATGATTTGGCCAGGGGACCAGCTGGGAGTGATGACGTCATCGAGATTAGTTCTGGTATTAGGGTTAGAGAATTGGGGCTCCGTTCATGGTTAGGGTTAGGATAAGGTTTTGGGCTAGGTAGGGTCCAGGCTGAGGTGTGGGCTAGGTTTAGGTTTTGGGTTAGAGGGTTAGGGACAGGCTGACGGTCACAATGTAGTAATGTTGGCTATTCACAATGAATGAGCTTCAATCACTCGACAATTTGGTGTGTAGCACTCAGAACTTACGACTCCAGACTAGGGAAATATTTAGAAATGTGCTTCACACAATAGGAATACATATTCCAATAGACTGAATATCTGAACAGCACAATTTTGTCACTGGGAAATCTTGTTCAAACAGCCGAGAAGCGAGTGTGACACTGTTTATATTTATTTTTCCGTCAAAAGGAGTTGGCGTTTTCGGGAAAAGGTTTTGGTGAAACACTGAAAAACTCATTTTCCGAGAGCTATCGAACAGGATGAAAGTATTGAGAACACTATGAAATAAAAATGTTAGTTAGGCTAGGGTTCCAAGTAATGTTTTACTGTGCCTTTAAAAAGCCGGTATGACACCCGTGTTAAAATGAAAAGTCTCATTGCTCAAAACAACAGACCAGGGGAATGGCAGAGTGTCTCTAGAACTCCTGGAATACGTTTTAGAACCCGAACATCTCTACTGAATTTTGAAATACTGAGAATTTGTATCCAAAGCGCTGTGAAAGGTAGGATAGACTGTCAAGTGGTCATAATTTTTAAAGTGCTGGTATATTTGTAAAAAAGGTTGTTTTACCAAATTAGAATTCACAATGAAAAAGCTTGAGACACTGGAAGAGAGAGAATCCAACTCGGGAAATTCACAATGATAACCTAGGTTAACATCTAAGAGAGTGCTTCAAACACTAGGAATACGTGAATAAAGGGCCTTAATATCTGTAACACATTGTTTCCTGACAAGGAAATCGTGTTCAAAGAACATAGAACCGAGTTGGATACTGCTTACATTTATTGTTCCGGGACAATGAGTTGGCGATTTTGAAAGAAGCCTGGTTAGGCCATTAAACCGGATGCGATGACGTCACCAAGGGGGGAGGGGCCACGTGGGCAGGCTTAATTATTCCCAGGGGATAATGATTTGGCCAGGGGACCAGCTGGAAGTGATGACTTCATCGAGATTAGTTCTGGTATTAGGGTTAGAGAATTGGGGCTCTGTTCATGGTTAGGGTTAGGATAAAGTTTTGGGCTAGGTAGGGTCCAGGCTGAGGTGTGGGCTAGGTTTAGGGTTTGGGTTAGAGGGTTAGGGACAGGCTGACAGTCACAGTGTAGTAATGTTGGCTATTCACAATGAATGAGCTTCAATCACTCGACAATTTGGTGTGTAGCACTCAGAACTTACGACTCCAGACTAGGGAAATATTTAGAAATGTGCTTCACACAATAGGAATACATATTCCAATAGACTGAATATCTGAACAGCACAATTTTGTCACTGGGAAATCTTGTTCAAACAGCCGAGAAGCGAGTGTGACACTGTTTACATTTATTTTTCCCGTCAAAAGGAGTTGGCGTTTTCGGGAAAAGGTTTTGGTGAAACACTGAAAAACTCATTTTCCTAGAGCTATCGAACAGGATGAAAGTATTGAGAACACTATGAAATAAAAATGTTAGTTAGGCTAGGGTTCCAAGTAATGTTTTACTGTGCCTTTAAAAAGCTGGTATGACACCCGTGTTAAAATGCAAAGTCTCATTGCTCAAAACAACAGACCAGGGGAATGGCAGAGTGTCTCTAGAACTCCTGGAATACGTTTTAGAACCCGAACATCTCTACTGAATTTTGAAATACTGAGAATTTGTATCCAAAGCGCTGTGAAAGGTAGCATAGACTGTCAAGTGGTCATAATGTTGAAAGTGCTGGTATATTTGTAAAAAAGGTTGTTTTACCAAATTAGAATTCACAATGAAAAAGCTTGAGACACTGGAAGAGAGAGACTCCAACTCGGGAAATTCACAATGATAACCTAGGTTAATATCTAAGAAAGTGCTTCAAACACTAGGAATACGTGAATAAAGGGCCTTAATATCTGTAACACATTGTTTCCTGACAAGGAAATCGTGTTCAAAGAACATAGAACCGAGTTGGATACTGCTTACATTTATTATTCCGGGACAATGAGTTGGCGATTTTGAAAGAAGCCTGGTTAGGCCATTAAACCGGATGTGATGACGTCACCAAGGGGGGAGGGGCCACGTGGGCAGGCTTAATTGATCCCAGGGGATAATGATTTGGCCAGGGGACCAGCTGGGAGTGATGACGTCATCGAGATTAGTTCTGGTATTAGGGTTAGAGAATTGGGGCTCTGTTCATGGTTAGGGTTAGGATAAGGTTTTGGGCTAGGTAGGGTCCAGGCTGAGGTGTGGGCTAGGTTTAGGTTTTGGGTTAGAGGGTTAGGGACAGGCTGACGGTCACAGTGTAGTAATGTTGGCTATTCACAATGAATGAGCTTCAATCACTCGACAATTTGGTGTGTAGCACTCAGAACTTACGACTCCAGACTAGGGAAATATTTAGAAATGTGCTTCACACAATAGGAATACATATTCCAATAGACTGAATATCTGAACAGCACAATTTTGTCACTGGGAAATCTTGTTCAAACAGCCGAGAAGCGAGTGTGACACTGTTTACATTTATTTTTCCGTCAAAAGGAGTTGGCGTTTTCGGGAAAAGGTTTTGGTGAAACACTGAAAAACTCATTTTCCTAGAGCTATCGAACAGGATGAAAGTATTGAGAACACTATGAAATAAAAATGTTAGTTAGGCTAGGGTTCCAAGTAATGTTTTACTGTGCCTTTAAAAAGCCGGTATGACACCCGTGTTAAAATGAAAAGTCTCATTGCTCAAAACAACAGACCAGGGGAATGGCAGAGTGTCTCTAGAACTCCTGGAATACGTTTTAGAACCCGAACATCTCTACTGAATTTTGAAATACTGAGAATTTGTATCCAAAGCGCTGTGAAAGGTAGGATAGACTGTCAAGTGGTCATAATGTTGAAAGTGCTGGTATATTTGTAAAAAAGGTTGTTTTACCAAATTAGAATTCACAATGAAAAAGCTTGAGACACTGGAAGAGAGAGAATCCAACTCGGGAAATTCACAATGATAACCTAGGTTAATATCTAAGAAAGTGCTTCAAACACTAGGAATACGTGAATAAAGGGCCTTAATATCTGTAACACATTGTTTCCTGACAAGGAAATCCTGTTCAAAGAACATAGAACCGAGTTGGATACTGCTTACATTTATTATTCCGGGACAATGAGTTGGCGATTTTGAAAGAAGCCTGGTTAGGCCATTAAACCGGATGTGATGACGTCACCAAGGGGGAGGGGCCACGTGGGCAGGCTTAATTGATCCCAGGTGATAATGATTTGGCCAGGGGACCAGCTGGGAGTGATGACGTCATTGAGATTAGTTGTGGTATTAGGGTTAGAGAATTGGGGCTCTGTTCATGGTTAGGGTTAGGATAAGGTTTTGGGCTAGGTAGGGTCCAGGCTCAGGTGTGGGCTAGGTTTAGGGTTTGGGTTAGAGGGTTAGGGACAGGCTGACAGTCACAGTGTAGTAATGTTGGCTATTCACAATGAATGAGCTTCAATCACTCGACAATTTGGTGTGTAGCACTCAGAACTTACGACTCCAGACTAGGGAAATATTTAGAAATGTGCTTCACACAATAGGAATACATATTCCAATAGACTGAATATCTGAACAGCACAATTTTGTCACTGGGAAATCTTGTTCAAACAGCCGAGAAGCGAGTGTGACACTGTTTACATTTATTTTTCCCGTCAAAAGGAGTTGGCGTTTTCGGGAAAAGGTTTTGGTGAAACACTGAAAAACTCATTTTCCTAGAGCTATCGAACAGGATGAAAGTATTGAGAACACTATGAAATAAAAATGTTAGTTAGGCTAGGGTTCCAAGTAATGTTTTACTGTGCCTTTAAAAAGCTGGTATGACACCCGTGTTAAAATGCAAAGTCTCATTGCTCAAAACAACAGACCAGGGGAATGGCAGAGTGTCTCTAGAACTCCTGGAATACGTTTTAGAACCCGAACATCTCTACTGAATTTTGAAATACTGAGAATTTGTATCCAAAGCGCTGTGAAAGGTAGCATAGACTGTCAAGTGGTCATAATGTTGAAAGTGCTGGTATATTTGTAAAAAAGGTTGTTTTACCAAATTAGAATTCACAATGAAAAAGCTTGAGACACTGGAAGAGAGAGACTCCAACTCGGGAAATTCACAATGATAACCTAGGTTAATATCTAAGAAAGTGCTTCAAACACTAGGAATACGTGAATAAAGGGCCTTAATATCTGTAACACATTGTTTCCTGACAAGGAAATCGTGTTCAAAGAACATAGAACCGAGTTGGATACTGCTTACATTTATTATTCCGGGACAATGAGTTGGCGATTTTGAAAGAAGCCTGGTTAGGCCATTAAACCGGATGTGATGACGTCACCAAGGGGGGAGGGGCCACGTGGGCAGGCTTAATTGATCCCAGGGGATAATGATTTGGCCAGGGGACCAGCTGGAAGTGATGACGTCATCGAGATTAGTTCTGGTATTAGGGTTAGAGAATTGGGGCTCTGTTCATGGTTAGGGTTAGGATAAGGTTTTGGGCTAGGTAGGGTCCAGGCTGAGGTGTGGGCTAGGTTTAGGTTTTGGGTTAGAGGGTTAGGGACAGGCTGACGGTCACAGTGTAGTAATGTTGGCTATTCACAATGAATGAGCTTCAATCACTCGACAATTTGGTGTGTAGCACTCAGAACTTACGACTCCAGACTAGGGAAATATTTAGAAATGTGCTTCACACAATAGGAATACATATTCCAATAGACTGAATATCTGAACAGCACAATTTTGTCACTGGGAAATCTTGTTCAAACAGCCGAGAAGCGAGTGTGACACTGTTTACATTTATTTTTCCCGTCAAAAGGAGTTGGCGTTTTCGGGAAAAGGTTTTGGTGAAACACTGAAAAACTCATTTTCCTAGAGCTATCGAACAGGATGAAAGTATTGAGAACACTATGAAATAAAAATGTTAGTTAGGCTAGGGTTCCAAGTAATGTTTTACTGTGCCTTTAAAAAGCCGGTATGACACCCGTGTTAAAATGAAAAGTCTCCTTGCTCAAAACAACAGACCAGGGGAATGGCAGAGTGTCTCTAGAACTCCTGGAATACGTTTTAGAACCCGAACATCTCTACTGAATTTTGAAATACTGAGAATTTGTATCCAAAGCGCTGTGAAAGGTAGCATAGACTGTCAAGTGGTCATAATGTTGAAAGTGCTGGTATATTTGTAAAAAAGGTTGTTTTACCAAATTAGAATTCACAATGAAAAAGCTTGAGACACTGGAAGAGAGAGACTCCAACTCGGGAAATTCACAATGATAACCTAGGTTAATATCTAAGAAAGTGCTTCAAACACTAGGAATACGTGAATAAAGGGCCTTAATATCTGTAACACATTGTTTCCTGACAAGGAAATCCTGTTCAAAGAACATAGAACCGAGTTGGATACTGCTTACATTTATTATTCCGGGACAATGAGTTGGCGATTTTGAAAGAAGCCTGGTTAGGCCATTAAACCGGATGTGATGACGTCACCAAGGGGGAGGGGCCACGTGGGCAGGCTTAATTGATCCCAGGTGATAATGATTTGGCCAGGGGACCAGCTGGGAGTGATGACGTCATTGAGATTAGTTGTGGTATTAGGGTTAGAGAATTGGGGCTCTGTTCATGGTTAGGGTTAGGATAAGGTTTTGGGCTAGGTAGGGTCCAGGCTCAGGTGTGGGCTAGGTTTAGGGTTTGGGTTAGAGGGTTAGGGACAGGCTGACGGTCACAGTGTAGTAATGTTGGCTATTCACAATGAATGAGCTTCAATCACTCGACAATTTGGTGTGTAGCACTCAGAACTTACGACTCCAGACTAGGGAAATATTTAGAAATGTGCTTCACACAATAGGAATACATATTCCAATAGACTGAATATCTGAACAGCACAATTTTGTCACTGGGAAATCTTGTTCAAACAGCCGAGAAGCGAGTGTGACACTGTTTACACATATTTTTCCCGTCAAAAGGAGTTGGCGTTTTCGGGAAAAGGTTTTGGTGAAACACTGAAAAACTCATTTTCCGAGAGCTATCGAACAGGATGAAAGTATTGAGAACACTATGAAATAAAAATGTTAGTTAGGCTAGGGTTCCATGTAATGTTTTACTGTGCCTTTAAAAAGCCGGTATGAAACCCGTGTTAAAATGAAAAGTCTCATTGCTCAAAACAACAGACCAGGGGAATGGCAGAGTGTCTCTAGAACTCCTGGAATACGTTTTAGAACCCGAACATCTCTACTGAATTTTGAAATACTGAGAATTTGTATCCAAAGCGCTGTGAAAGGTAGGATAGACTGTCAAGTGGTCATAATGTTGAAAGTGCTGGTATATTTGTAAAAAAGGTTGTTTTACCAAATTAGAATTCACAATGAAAAAGCTTGAGACACTGGAAGGGAGAGACTCCAACTCGGGAAATTCACAATGATAACCTAGGTTAATATCTAAGAAAGTGCTTCAAACACTAGGAATACGTGAATAAAGGGCCTTAATATCTGTAACACATTGTTTCCTGACAAGGAAATCGTGTTCAAAGAACATAGAACCGAGTTGGATACTGCTTACATTTATTATTCCGGGACAATGAGTTGGCGATTTTGAAAGAAGCCTGGTTAGGCTATTAAACCGGATGTGATGACATCACCAAGGGGGAGGGGCCACGTGGGCAGGCTTAATTGATCCCAGGTGATAATGATTTGGCCAGGGGACCAGCTGGGAGTGATGACGTCATCGAGATTAGTTCTGGTATTAGGGTTAGAGAATTGGGGCTCTGTTCATGGTTAGGGTTAGGATAAGGTTTTGGGCTAGGTAGGGTCCAGGCTGAGGTGTGGGCTAGGTTTAGGTTTTGGGTTAGAGGGTTAGGGACAGGCTGATGGTCACAGTGTAGTAATGTTGGCTATTCACAATGAATGAGCTTCAATCACTCGACAATTTGGTGTGTAGCACTCAGAACTTACGACTCCAGACTAGGGAAATATTTAGAAATGTGCTTCACACAATAGGAATACATATTCTAATAGACTGAATATCTGAACAGCACAATTTTGTCACTGGGAAATCTTTTTCAAACAGCCGAGAAGCGAGTGTGACACTGTTTACATTTATTTTTCCGTCAAAAGGAGTTGGCGTTTTAGGGAAAAGGTTTTGGTGAAACACTGAAAAACTCATTTTCCTAGAGCTATCGAACAGGATGAAAGTATTGAGAACACTATGAAATAAAAATGTTAGTTAGGCCAGGGTTCCAAGTAATGTTTTACTGTGCCTTTAAAAAGCCGGTATGATACCCGTGTTAAAATGAAAAGTCTCATTGCTCAAAACAACAGACCAGGGGAATGGCAGAGTGTCTCTAGAACTCCTGGAATACGTTTTAGAACCCGAACATCTCTACTGAATTTTGAAATACTGAGAATTTGTATCCAAAGCGCTGTGAAAGGTAGGATAGACTGTCAAGTGGTCATAATGTTGAAAGTGCTGGTATATTTGTAAAAAAGGTTGTTTTACCAAATTAGAATTCACAATGAAAAAGCTTGAGACACTGGAAGAGAGAGACTCCCACTCGGGAAATTCACAATGATAACCTAGGTTAATATCTAAGAAAGTGCTTCAAACACTAGGAATACGTGAATAAAGGGCCTTAATATCTGTAACACATTGTTTCCTGACAAGGAAATCGTGTTCAAAGAACATAGAACCGAGTTGGATACTGCTTACATTTATTATTCCGGGAAAATGAGTTGGCGATTTTGAAAGAAGCCTGGTTAGGCCATTAAACCGGATGTGATGACGTCACCAAGGGGGAGGGGCCACGTGGGCAGGCTTAATTGATCCCAGGTGATAATGATTTGGCCAGGGGACCAGCTGGGAGTGATGACGTCATCGAGATTAGTTCTGGTATTAGGGTTAGAGAATTGGGGCTCTGTTCATGGTTAGGGTTAGGATAAGGTTTTGGGCTAGGTAGGGTCCAGGCTCAGGTGTGGGCTAGGTTTATGGTTTGGGTTAGAGGGTTAGGGACAGGCTGACGGTCACAGTGTAGTAATGTTGGCTATTCACAATGAATGAGCTTCAATCACTCCACAATTTGGTGTGTAGCACTCAGAACTTACGACTCCAGACTAGGGAAATATTTAGAAATGTGCTTCACACAATAGGAATACATATTACAATAGACTGCATATCTGAACAGCACAATTTTGTCACTGGGAAATCTTGTTCAAACAGCCGAGAAGCGAGTGTGACACTGTTTACATTTATTTTTCCCGTCAAAAGGAGTTGGCGTTTTCGGGAAAAGGTTTTGGTGAAACACTGAAAAACTCATTTTCCTAGAGCTATCGAACAGGATGAAAGTATTGAGAACACTATGAAATAAAAATGTTAGTTAGGCTAGGGTTCCAAGTAATGTTTTACTGTGCCTTTAAAAAGCCGGTATGACACCCGTGTTAAAATGAAAAGTCTCATTGCTCAAAACAACAGACCAGGGGAATGGCAGAGTGTCTCTAGAACTCCTGGAATACGTTTTAGAACCCGAACATCTCTACTGAATTTTGAAATACTGAGAATTTGTATCCAAAGCGCTGTGAAAGGTAGGATAGACTGTCAAGTGGTCATAATGTTGAAAGTGCTGGTATATTTGTAAAAAAGGTTGTTTTACCAAATTAGAATTCACAATGAAAAAGCTTGAGACACTGGAAGAGAGAGACTCCAACTCGGGAAATTCACAATGATAACCTAGGATAATATCTAAGAAAGTGCTTCAAACACTAGGAATACGTGAATAAAGGGCCTTAATATCTGTAACACATTGTTTCCTGACAAGGAAATCGTGTTCAAAGAACATAGAACCGAGTTGAATACTGCTTACATTTATTATTCCGGGACAATGAGTTGGCGATTTTGAAAGAAGCCTGGTTAGGCCATTAAACCGGAAGTGATGACGTCACCAAGGGGGAGGGTCCACGTGGGCAGGCTTAATTGATCCCAGGTGATAATGATTTGGCCAGGGGACCAGCTGGGAGTGATGACGTCATCGAGATTAGTTGTGGTATTAGGGTTAGAGAATTGGGGCTCTGTTCATGGTTAGGGTTAGGATAAGGTTTTGGGCTAGGTAGGGTCCAGGCTGAGGTGTGGGCTAGGTTTAGGGTTTGGGTTAGAGGGTTAGGGACAGGCTGACGGTCACAGTGGAGTAATGTTGGCTATTCACAATGAATGAGCTTCAATCACTGGACAATTTGGTGTGTAGCACTCAGAACTTACGACTCCAGACTAGGGAAATATTTAGAAATGTGCTTCACACAATAGGAATACATATTCCAATAGACTGAATATCTGAACAGCACAATTTTGTCACTGGGAAATCTTGTTCAAACAGCCGAGAAGCGAGTGTGACACTGTTTACATTTATTTTTCCCGTCAAAAGGAGTTGGCGTTTTCGGGAAAAGGTTTTGGTGAAACACTGAAAAACTCATTTTCCTAGAGCTATCGAACAGGATGAAAGTATTGAGAACACTATGAAATATAAATGTTAGTTAGGCTAGGGTTCCAAGTAATGTTTTACTGTGCCTTTAAAAAGCCGGTATGACACCCGTGTTAAAATGAAAAGTCTCATTGCTCAAAACAACAGACCAGGGGAATGGCAGAGTGTCTCTAGAACTCCTGGAATACGTTTTAGAACCCGAACATCTCTACTGAATTTTGAAATACTGAGAATTTGTATCCAAAGCGCTGTGAAAGGTAGGATAGACTGTCAAGTGGTCATAATGTTGAAAGTGCTGGTATATTTGTAAAAAAGGTTGTTTTACCAAATTAGAATTCACAATGAAAAAGCTTGAGACACTGGAAGAGAGAGACTCCAACTCGGGAAATTCACAATGATAACCTAGGTTAATATCTAAGAAAGTGCTTCAAACACTAGGAATACGTGAATAAAGGGCCTTAATATCTGTAACACATTGTTTCCTGACAAGGAAATCGTGTTCAAAGAACATAGAACCGAGTTGGATACTGCTTACATTTATTATTCCGGGACAATGAGTTGGCGATTTTGAAAGAAGCCTGGTTAGGCCATTAAACCGGAAGTGATGACGTCACCAAGGGGGAGGGTCCACGTGGGCAGGCTTAATTGATCCCAGGTGATAATGATTTGGCCAGGGGACCAGCTGGGAGTGATGACGTCATCGAGATTAGTTGTGGTATTAGGGTTAGAGAATTGGGGCTCTGTTCATGGTTAGGGTTAGGATAAGGTTTTGGGCTAGGTAGGGTCCAGGCTGAGGTGTGGGCTAGGTTTAGGATTTGGGTTAGAGGGTTAGGGACAGGCTGACGGTCACAGTGTAGTAATGTTGGCTATTCACAATGAATGAGCTTCAATCACTCGACAATTTGGTGTGTAGCACTCAGAACTTACGACTCCAGACTAGGGAAATATTTAGAAATGTGCTTCACACAATAGGAATACATATTCCAATAGACTGAATATCTGAACAGCACAATTTTGTCACTGGGAAATCTTGTTCAAACAGCCGAGAAGCGAGTGTGACACTGTTTACATTTATTTTTCCCGTCAAAAGGAGTTGGCGTTTTCGGGAAAAGGTTTTGGTGAAACACTGAAAAACTCATTTTCCGAGAGCTATCGAACAGGATGAAAGTATTGAGAACACTATGAAATAAAAATGTTAGTTAGGCTAGGGTTCCAAGTAATGTTTTACTGTGCCTTTAAAAACCCGGTATGACACCCGTGTTAAAATGAAAAGTCTCATTGCTCAAAACAACAGACCAGGGGAATGGCAGAGTGTCTCTAGAACTCCTGGAATACGTTTTAGAACCCGAACATCTCTACTGAATTTTGAAATACTGAGAATTTGTATACAAAGCGCTGTGAAAGGTAGGATAGACTGTCAAGTGGTCATAATGTTGAAAGTGCTGGTATATTTGTAAAAAAGGTTGTTTTACCAAATTAGAATTCACAATGAAAAAGCTTGAGACACTGGAAGAGAGAGACTCCAACTCGGGAAATTCACAATGGTAACCTAGGTTAATATCTAAGAAAGTGCTTCAAACACTAGGAATACGTGAATAAAGGGCCTTAATATCTGTAACACATTGTTTCCTGACAAGGAAATCGTGTTCAAAGAACATCGAACCGAGTTGGATACTGCTTACATTTATTATTCCGGGACAATGAGTTGGCGATTTTGAAAGAAGCCTGGTTAGGCTATTAAACCGGATGTGATGACATCACCAAGGGGGAGGGGCCACGTGGGCAGGCTTAATTGATCCCAGGTGATAATGATTTGGCCAGGGGACCAGCTGGGAGTGATGACGTCATCGAGATTAGTTCTGGTATTAGGGTTAGAGAATTGGGGCTCTGTTCATGGTTAGGGTTAGGATAAGGTTTTGGGCTAGGTAGGGTCCAGGCTGAGGTGTGGGCTAGGTTTAGGGTTTGGGTTAGAGGGTTAGGGACAGGCTGACGGTCACAGTGTAGTAATGTTGGCTATTCACAATGAATGAGCTTCAATCACTCGACAATTTGGTGTGTAGCACTCAGAACTTAGGACTCCAGACTAGGGAAATATTTAGAAATGTGCTTCACACAATAGGAATACATATTCCAATAGACTGAATATCTGAACAGCACAATTTTGTCACTGGGAAATCTTGTTCAAACAGCCGAGAAGCTAGTGTGACACTGTTTACATTTATTTTTCCCGTCAAAAGGAGTTGGCGTTTTCGGGAAAAGGTTTTGGTGAAACACTGAAAAACTCATTTTCCGAGAGCTATCGAACAGGATGAAAGTATTGAGAACACTATGAAATAAAAATGTTAGTTAGGCTAGGGTTCCAAGTAATGTTTTACTGTGCCTTTAAAAACCCGGTATGACACCCGTGTTAAAATGAAAAGTCTCATTGCTCAAAACAACAGACCAGGGGAATGGCAGAGTGTCTCTAGAACTCCTGGAATACGTTTTAGAACCCGAACATCTCTACTGAATTTTGAAATACTGAGAATTTGTATCCAAAGCGCTGTGAAAGGTAGGATAGACTGTCAAGTGGTCATAATGTTGAAAGTGCTGGTATATTTGTAAAAAAGGTTGTTTTACCAAATTAGAATTCACAATGAAAAAGCTTGAGACACTGGAAGAGAGAGACTCCCACTCGGGAAATTCACAATGATAACCTAGGTTAATATCTAAGAAAGTGCTTCAAACACTAGGAATACGTGAATAAAGGGCCTTAATATCTGTAACACATTGTTTCCTGACAAGGAAATCGTGTTCAAAGAACATAGAACCGAGTTGGATACTGCTTACATTTATTATTCCGGGACAATGAGTTGGCGATTTTGAAAGAAGCCTGGTTAGGCTATTAAACCGGATGTGATGACATCACCAAGGGGGAGGGGCCACGTGGGCAGGCTTAATTGATCCCAGGTGATAATGATTTGGCCAGGGGACCAGCTGGGAGTGATGACGTCATCGAGATTAGTTCTGGTATTAGGGTTAGAGAATTGGGGCTCTGTTCATGGTTAGGGTTAGGATAAGGTTTTGGGCTAGGTAGGGTCCAGGCTGAGGTGTGGGCTAGGTTTAGGTTTTGGGTTAGAGGGTTAGGGACAGGCTGATGGTCACAGTGTAGTAATGTTGGCTATTCACAATGAATGAGCTTCAATCACTCGACAATTTGGTGTGTAGCACTCAGAACTTACGACTCCAGACTAGGGAAATATTTAGAAATGTGCTTCACACAATAGGAATACATATTCTAATAGACTGAATATCTGAACAGCACAATTTTGTCACTGGGAAATCTTTTTCAAACAGCCGAGAAGCGAGTGTGACACTGTTTACATTTATTTTTCCGTCAAAAGGAGTTGGCGTTTTAGGGAAAAGGTTTTGGTGAAACACTGAAAAACTCATTTTCCTAGAGCTATCGAACAGGATGAAAGTATTGAGAACACTATGAAATAAAAATGTTAGTTAGGCCAGGGTTCCAAGTAATGTTTTACTGTGCCTTTAAAAAGCCGGTATGATACCCGTGTTAAAATGAAAAGTCTCATTGCTCAAAACAACAGACCAGGGGAATGGCAGAGTGTCTCTAGAACTCCTGGAATACGTTTTAGAACCCGAACGTCTCTACTGAATTTTGAAATACTGAGAATTTGTATCCAAAGCGCTGTGAAAGGTAGGATAGACTGTCAAGTGGTCATAATGTTGAAAGTGCTGGTATATTTGTAAAAAAGGTTGTTTTACCAAATTAGAATTCACAATGAAAAAGCTTGAGAAACTGGAAGAGAGAGACTCCCACTCGGGAAATTCACAATGATAACCTAGGTTAATATCTAAGAAAGTACTTCAAACACTAGGAATACGTGAATAAAGGGCCTTAATATCTGTAACACATTGTTTCCTGACAAGTGAATCGTGTTCAAAGAACATAGAACCGAGTTGGATACTGCTTACAATTATTTTTCCGGGAAAATGAGTTGGCGATTTTGAAAGAAGCCTGGTTAGGCCATTAAACCGGATGTGATGACGTCACCAAGGGGGAGGGGCCACGTGGGCAGGCTTAATTGATCCCAGGTGATAATGATTTGGCCAGGGGACCAGCTGGGAGTGATGACGTCATCGAGATTAGTTCTGGTATTAGGGTTAGAGAATTGGGGCTCTGTTCATGGTTAGGGTTAGGATAAGGTTTTGGGCTAGGTAGGGTCCAGGCTCAGGTGTGGGCTAGGTTTAGGGTTTGGGTTAGAGGGTTAGGGACAGGCTGACGGTCACAGTGTAGTAATGTTGGCTATTCACAATGAATGAGCTTCAATCACTCCACAATTTGGTGTGTAGCACTCAGAACTTACGACTCCAGACTAGGGAAATATTTAGAAATGTGCTTCACACAATAGGAATACATATTACAATAGACTGCATATCTGAACAGCACAATTTTGTCACTGGGAAATCTTGTTCAAACAGCCGAGAAGCGAGTGTGACACTGTTTACATTTATTTTTCCCGTCAAAAGGAGTTGGCGTTTTCGGGAAAAGGTTTTGGTGAAACACTGAAAAACTCATTTTCCTAGAGCTATCGAACAGGATGAAAGTATTGAGAACACTATGAAATAAAAATGTTAGTTAGGCTAGGGTTCCAAGTAATGTTTTACTGTGCCTTTAAAAACCGGTATGACACCCGTGTTAAAATGAAAAGTCTCATTGCTCAAAACAACAGACCAGGGGAATGGCAGAGTGTCTCTAGAACTCCTGGAATACGTTTTAGAACCCGAACATCTCTACTGAATTTTGAAATACTGAGAATTTGTATCCAAAGCGCTGTGAAAGGTAGGATAGACTGTCAAGTGGTCATAATGTTGAAAGTGCTGGTATATTTGTAAAAAAGGTTGTTTTACCAAATTAGAATTCACAATGAAAAAGCTTGAGACACTGGAAGAGAGAGACTCCAACTCGGGAAATTCACAATGATAACCTAGGTTAATATCTAAGAAAGTGCTTCAAACACTAGGAATACGTGAATAAAGGGCCTTAATATCTGTAACACATTGTTTCCTGACAAGGAAATCGTGTTCAAAGAACATAGAACCGAGTTGGATACTGCTTACATTTATTATTCCGGGACAATGAGTTGGCGATTTTGAAAGAAGCCTGGTTAGGCCATTAAACCGGAAGTGATGACGTCACCAAGGGGGAGGGTCCACGTGGGCAGGCTTAATTGATCCCAGGTGATAATGATTTGGCCAGGGGACCAGCTGGGAGTGATGACGTCATCGAGATTAGTTGTGGTATTAGGGTTAGAGAATTGGGGCTCTGTTCATGGTTAGGGTTAGGATAAGGTTTTGGGCTAGGTAGGGTCCAGGCTGAGGTGTGGGCTAGGTTTAGGGTTTGGGTTAGAGGGTTAGGGACAGGCTGACGGTCACAGTGGAGTAATGTTGGCTATTCACAATGAATGAGCTTCAATCACTGGACAATTTGGTGTGTAGCACTCAGAACTTACGACTCCAGACTAGGGAAATATTTAGAAATGTGCTTCACACAATAGGAATACATATTCCAATAGACTGAATATCTGAACAGCACAATTTTGTCACTGGGAAATCTTGTTCAAACAGCCGAGAAGCGAGTGTGACACTGTTTACATTTATTTTTCCCATCAAAAGGAGTTGGCGTTTTCGGGAAAAGGTTTTGGTGAAACACTGAAAAACTCATTTTCCTAGAGCTATCGAACAGGATGAAAGTATTGAGAACACTATGAAATAAAAATGTTAGTTAGGCTAGGGTTCCAAGTAATGTTTTACTGTGCCTTTAAAAAGCCGGTATGACACCCGTGTTAAAATGAAAAGTCTCATTGCTCAAAACAACAGACCAGGGGAATGGCAGAGTGTCTCTAGAACTCCTGGAATACGTTTTAGAACCCGAACATCTCTACTGAATTTTGAAATACTGAGAATTTGTATCCAAAGCGCTGTGAAAGGTAGGATAGACTGTCAAGTGGTCATAATGTTGAAAGTGCTGGTATATTTGTAAAAAAGGTTGTTTTACCAAATTAGAATTCACAATGAAAAAGCTTGAGACACTGGAAGAGAGAGACTCCAACTCGGGAAATTCACAATGATAACCTAGGTTAATATCTAAGAAAGTGCTTCAAACACTAGGAATACGTGAATAAAGGGCCTTAATATCTGTAACACATTGTTTCCTGACAAGGAAATCGTGTTCAAAGAACATAGAACAGAGTTGGATACTGCTTACATTTATTATTCCGGGAAAATGAGTTGGCGATTTTGAAAGAAGCCTGGTTAGGCCATTAAACCGGATGTGATGACGTCACCAAGGGGGAGGGGCCACGTGGGCAGGTTTAATTGATCCCAGGTGATAATGATTTGGCCAGGGGACCAGCTGGGAGTGATGACGTCATCGAGATTAGTTGTGGTATTAGGGTTAGAGAATTGGGGCTCTGTTCATGGTTAGGGTTAGGATAAGGTTTTGGGCTAGGTAGGGTCCAGGCTGAGGTGTGGGCTAGGTTTAGGGTTTGGGTTAGAGGGTTAGGGACAGGCTGACGGTCACAGTGTAGTAATGTTGGCTATTCACAATGAATGAGCTTCAATCACTCGACAATTTGGTGTGTAGCACTCAGAACTTACGACTCCAGACTAGGGAAATATTTAGAAATGTGCTTCACACAATAGGAATACATATTCCAATAGACTGAATATCTGAACAGCACAATTTTGTCACTGGGAAATCTTGTTCAAACAGCCGAGAAGCGAGTGTGACACTGTTTACACATATTTTTCCCGTCAAAAGGAGTTGGCGTTTTCGGGAAAAGGTTTTGGTGAAACACTGAAAAACTCATTTTCCGAGAGCTATCGAACAGGATGAAAGTATTGAGAACACTATGAAATAAAAATGTTAGTTAGGCTAGGGTTCCATGTAATGTTTTACTGTGCCTTTAAAAAGCCGGTATGAAACCCGTGTTAAAATGAAAAGTCTCATTGCTCAAAACAACAGACCAGGGGAATGGCAGAGTGTCTCTAGAACTCCTGGAATACGTTTTAGAACCCGAACATCTCTACTGAATTTTGAAATACTGAGAATTTGTATCCAAAGCGCTGTGAAAGGTAGGATAGACTGTCAAGTGGTCATAATGTTGAAAGTGCTGGTATATTTGTAAAAAAGGTTGTTTTACCAAATTAGAATTCACAATGAAAAAGCTTGAGACACTGGAAGGGAGAGACTCCAACTCGGGAAATTCACAATGATAACCTAGGTTAATATCTAAGAAAGTGCTTCAAACACTAGGAATACGTGAATAAAGGGCCTTAATATCTGTAACACATTGTTTCCTGACAAGGAAATCGTGTTCAAAGAACATAGAACCGAGTTGGATACTGCTTACATTTATTATTCCGGGAAAATGAGTTGGCGATTTTGAAAGAAGCCTGGTTAGGCCATTAAACCGGATGTGATGACGTCACCAAGGGGGAGGGGCCACGTGGGCAGGCTTAATTGATCCCAGGTGATAATGATTTGGCCAGGGGACCAGCTGGGAGTGATGACGTCATCGAGATTAGTTCTGGTATTAGGGTTAGAGAATTGGGGCTCTGTTCATGGTTAGGGTTAGGATAAGGTTTTGGGCTAGGTAGGGTCCAGGCTCAGGTGTGGGCTAGGTTTAGGGTTTGGGTTAGAGGGTTAGGGACAGGCTGACGGTCACAGTGTAGTAATGTTGGCTATTCACAATGAATGAGCTTCAATCACTCCACAATTTGGTGTGTAGCACTCAGAACTTACGACTCCAGACTAGGGAAATATTTAGAAATGTGCTTCACACAATAGGAATACATATTACAATAGACTGCATATCTGAACAGCACAATTTTGTCACTGGGAAATCTTGTTCAAACAGCCGAGAAGCTAGTGTGACACTGTTTACATTTATTTTTCCCGTCAAAAGGAGTTGGCGTTTTCGGGAAAAGGTTTTGGTGAAACACTGAAAAACTCATTTTCCTAGAGCTATCGAACAGGATGAAAGTATTGAGAACACTATGAAATAAAAATGTTAGTTAGGCTAGGGTTCCAAGTAATGTTTTACTGTGCCTTTAAAAAGCCGGTATGACACCCGTGTTAAAATGAAAAGTCTCATTGCTCAAAACAACAGACCAGGGGAATGGCAGAGTGTCTCTAGAACTCCTGGAATACGTTTTAGAACCCGAACATCTCTACTGAATTTTGAAATACTGAGAATTTGTATCCAAAGCGCTGTGAAAGGTAGGATAGACTGTCAAGTGGTCATAATGTTGAAAGTGCTGGTATATTTGTAAAAAAGGTTGTTTTACCAAATTAGAATTCACAATGAAAAAGCTTGAGACACTGGAAGAGAGAGACTCCAACTCGGGAAATTCACAATGATAACCTAGGATAATATCTAAGAAAGTGCTTCAAACACTAGGAATACGTGAATAAAGGGCCTTAATATCTGTAACACATTGTTTCCTGACAAGGAAATCGTGTTCAAAGAACATAGAACCGAGTTGAATACTGCTTACATTTATTATTCCGGGACAATGAGTTGGCGATTTTGAAAGAAGTCTGGTTAGGCCATTAAACCGGAAGTGATGACGTCACCAAGGGGGAGGGTCCACGTGGGCAGGCTTAATTGATCCCAGGTGATAATGATTTGGCCAGGGGACCAGCTGGGAGTGATGACGTCATCGAGATTAGTTGTGGTATTAGGGTTAGAGAATTGGGGCTCTGTTCATGGTTAGGGTTAGGATAAGGTTTTGGGCTAGGTAGGGTCCAGGCTGAGGTGTGGGCTAGGTTTAGGGTTTGGGTTAGAGGGTTAGGGACAGGCTGACGGTCACAGTGGAGTAATGTTGGCTATTCACAATGAATGAGCTTCAATCACTGGACAATTTGGTGTGTAGCACTCAGAACTTACGACTCCAGACTAGGGAAATATTTAGAAATGTGCTTCACACAATAGGAATACATATTCCAATAGACTGAATATCTGAACAGCACAATTTTGTCACTGGGAAATCTTGTTCAAACAGCCGAGAAGCCAGTGTGACACTGTTTACATTTATTTTTCCCGTCAAAAGGAGTTGGCGTTTTCGGGAAAAGGTTTTGGTGAAACACTGAAAAACTCATTTTCCTAGAGCTATCGAACAGGATGAAAGTATTGAGAACACTATGAAATATAAATGTTAGTTAGGCTAGGGTTCCAAGTAATGTTTTACTGTGCCTTTAAAAAGCCGGTATGACACCCGTGTTAAAATGAAAAGTCTCATTGCTCAAAACAACAGACCAGGGGAATGGCAGAGTGTCTCTAGAACTCCTGGAATACGTTTTAGAACCCGAACATCTCTACTGAATTTTGAAATACTGAGAATTTGTATCCAAAGCGCTGTGAAAGGTAGGATAGACTGTCAAGTGGTCATAATGTTGAAAGTGCTGGTATATTTGTAAAAAAGGTTGTTTTACCAAATTAGAATTCACAATGAAAAAGCTTGAGACACTGGAAGAGAGAGACTCCAACTCGGGAAATTCACAATGATAACCTAGGTTAATATCTAAGAAAGTGCTTCAAACACTAGGAATACGTGAATAAAGGGCCTTAATATCTGTAACACATTGTTTCCTGACAAGGAAATCGTGTTCAAAGAACATAGAACCGAGTTGGATACTGCTTACATTTATTATTCCGGGACAATGAGTTGGCGATTTTGAAAGAAGCCTGGTTAGGCCATTAAACCGGAAGTGATGACGTCACCAAGGGGGAGGGTCCACGTGGGCAGGCTTAATTGATCCCAGGTGATAATGATTTGGCCAGGGGACCAGCTGGGAGTGATGACGTCATCGAGATTAGTTGTGGTATTAGGGTTAGAGAATTGGGGCTCTGTTCATGGTTAGGGTTAGGATAAGGTTTTGGGCTAGGTAGGGTCCAGGCTGAGGTGTGGGCTAGGTTTAGGATTTGGGTTAGAGGGTTAGGGACAGGCTGACGGTCACAGTGTAGTAATGTTGGCTATTCACAATGAATGAGCTTCAATCACTCGACAATTTGGTGTGTAGCACTCAGAACTTACGACTCCAGACTAGGGAAATATTTAGAAATGTGCTTCACACAATAGGAATACATATTCCAATAGACTGAATATCTGAACAGCACAATTTTGTCACTGGGAAATCTTGTTCAAACAGCCGAGAAGCGAGTGTGACACTGTTTACATTTATTTTTCCCGTCAAAAGGAGTTGGCGTTTTCGGGAAAAGGTTTTGGTGAAACACTGAAAAACTCATTTTCCGAGAGCTATCGAACAGGATGAAAGTATTGAGAACACTATGAAATAAAAATGTTAGTTAGGCTAGGGTTCCAAGTAATGTTTTACTGTGCCTTTAAAAACCCGGTATGACACCCGTGTTAAAATGAAAAGTCTCATTGCTCAAAACAACAGACCAGGGGAATGGCAGAGTGTCTCTAGAACTCCTGGAATACGTTTTAGAACCCGAACATCTCTACTGAATTTTGAAATACTGAGAATTTGTATCCAAAGCGCTGTGAAAGGTAGGATAGACTGTCAAGTGGTCATAATGTTGAAAGTGCTGGTATATTTGTAAAAAAGGTTGTTTTACCAAATTAGAATTCACAATGAAAAAGCTTGAGACACTGGAAGAGAGAGACTCCAACTCGGGAAATTCACAATGATAACCTAGGTTAATATCTAAGAAAGTGCTTCAAACACTAGGAATATGTGAATAAAGGGCCTTAATATCTGTAACACATTGTTTCCTGACAAGGAAATCGTGTTCAAAGAACATAGAACCGAGTTGGATACTGCTTACATTTATTATTCCGGGACAATGAGTTGGCGATTTTGAAAGAAGCCTGGTTAGGCCATTAAACCGGATGTGATGACGTCACCAAGGGGGAGGGGCCACGTGGGCAGGCTTAATTGATCCCAGGTGATAATGATTTGGCCAGGGGACCAGCTGGGAGTGATGACGTCATTGAGATTAGTTGTGGTATTAGGGTTAGAGAATTGGGGCTCTGTTCATGGTTAGGGTTAGGATAAGGTTTTGGGCTAGGTAGGGTCCAGGCTGAGGTGTGGGCTAGGTTTAGGGTTTGGGTTAGAGGGTTAGGGACAGGCTGACGGTCACAGTGTAGTAATGTTGGCTATTCACAATGAATGAGCTTCAATCACTGGACAATTTGGTGTGTAGCACTCAGAACTTACGACTCCAGACTAGGGCAATATTTAGAAATGAGCTTCACACAATAGGAATACATATTCCAATAGACTGAATATCTGAACAGCACAATTTTGTCACTGGGAAATCTTGTTCAAACAGTCGAGAAGCGAGTGTGACACTGTTTACATTTATTTTTCCCGTCAAAAGGAGTTGGCGTTTTCGGGAAAAGGTTTTGGTGAAACACTGAAAAACTCATTTTCCGAGAGCTATCGAACAGGATGAAAGTATTGAGAACACTATGAAATAAAAATGTTAGTTAGGCTAGGGTTCCAAGTAATGTTTTACTGTGCCTTTAAAAAGCCGGTATGACACCCGTGTTAAAATGAAAAGTCTCATTGCTCAAAACAACAGACCAGGGGAATGGCAGAGTGTCTCTAGAACTCCTGGAATACGTTTTAGAACCCGAACATCTCTACTGAATTTTGAAATACTGAGAATTTGTATCCAAAGCGCTGTGAAAGGTAGGATAGACTGTCAAGTGGTCATAATGTTGAAAGTGCTGGTATATTTGTAAAAAAATTTGTTTTACCAAATTAGAATTCACAATGAAAAAGCTTGAGACACTGGAAGAGAGAGACTCCAACTCGGGAAATTCCCAATGATAACCTAGGTTAATATCTAAGAAAGTGCTTCAAACACTAGGAATACGTGAATAAAGGGCCTTAATATCTGTAACACATTGTTTCCTGACAAGGAAATCGTCTTCAAAAAACATAGAACCGAGTTCGATACTGCTTACATTTATTATTCCGGGACAATGAGTTGGCGATTTTGAAAGAAGCCTGGTTAGGCCATTAAACTGGATGTGATGACGTCACCAAGGGGGAGGGGCCACGTGGGCAGGCTTAATTGATCCCAGGTGATAATGATTTGGCCAGGGGACCAGCTGGGAGTGATGACGTCATCGAGATTTGTTGTGGTATTAGGGTTAGAGAATTGGGGCTCTGTTCATGGTTAGGGTTAGGATAAGGTTTTGGGCTAGGTAGGGTCCAGGCTGAGGTGTGGGCTAGGTTTAGGGTTTGGGTTAGAGGGTTAGGGACAGGCTGACGGTCACAGTGTAGTAATGTTGGCTATTCACAATGAATGAGCTTCAATCACTCGACAATTTGGTGTGTAGCACTCAGAACTTACGACTCCAGACTAGGGAAATATTTAGAAATGTGCTTCACACAATAGGAATACATATTCCAATAGACTGAATATCTGAACAGCACAATTTTGTCACTGGGAAATCTTGTTCAAACAGCCGAGAAGCGAGTGTGACACTGTTTACATTTATTTTTCCCGTCAAAAGGAGTTGGCGTTTTCGGGAAAAGGTTTTGGTGAAACACTGAAAAACTCATTTTCCTAGAGCTATCGAACAGGATGAAAGTATTGAGAACACTATGAAATAAAAATGTTAGTTAGGCTAGGGTTCCAAGTAATGTTTTACTGTGCCTTTAAAAAGCCGGTATGACACCCGTGTTAAAATGAAAAGTCTCATTGCTCAAAACAACAGACCAGGGGAATGGCAGAGTGTCTCTAGAACTCCTGGAATACGTTTTAGAACCCGAACATCTCTACTGAATTTTGAAATACTGAGAATTTGTATCCAAAGCGCTGTGAAAGGTAGGATAGACTGTCAAGTGGTCATAATGTTGAAAGTGCTGGTATATTTGTAAAAAAGGTTGTTTTACCAAATTAGAATTCACAATGAAAAAGCTTGAGACACTGGAAGAGAGAGACTCCAACTCGGGAAATTCACAATGATAACCTAGGTTAATATCTAAGAAAGTGCTTCAAACACTAGGAATATGTGAATAAAGGGCCTTAATATCTGTAACACATTGTTTCCTGACAAGGAAATCGTGTTCAAAGAACATAGAACCGAGTTGGATACTGCTTACATTTATTATTCCCGGACAATGAGTGGGCGATTTTGAAAGAAGCCTGGTTAGGCCATTAAACCGGATGTGATGACGTCACCAAGGGGGAGGGGCCACGTGGGCAGGCTTAATTGATCCCAGGTGATAATGATTTGGCCAGGGGACCAGCTGGGAGTGATGACGTCATTGAGATTAGTTGTGGTATTAGGGTTAGAGAATTGGGGCTCTGTTCATGGTTAGGGTTAGGATAAGGTTTTGGGCTAGGTAGGGTCCAGGCTGAGGTGTGGGCTAGGTTTAGGGTTTGGGTTAGAGGGTTAGGGACAGGCTGACGGTCACAGTGGAGTAATGTTGGCTATTCACAATGAATGAGCTTCAATCACTGGACAATTTGGTGTGTAGCACTCAGAACTTACGACTCCAGACTAGGGAAATATTTAGAAATGAGCTTCACACAATAGGAATACATATTCCAATAGACTGAATATCTGAACAGCACAATTTTGTCACTGGGAAATCTTGTTCAAACAGCCGAGAAGCGAGTGTGACACTGTTTACATTTATTTTTCCCGTCAAAAGGAGTTGGCGTTTTCGGGAAAAGGTTTTGGTGAAACACTGAAAAACTCATTTTCCTAGAGCTATCGAACAGGATGAAAGTATTGAGAACACTATGAAATAAAAATGTTAGTTAGGCTAGGGTTCCAAGTATTGTTTTACTGTGCCTTTAAAAAGCCGGTATGACACCCGTGTTAAAATGAAAAGTCTCATTGCTCAAAACAACAGACCAGGGGAATGGCAGAGTGTCTCTAGAACTCCTGGAATACGTTTTAGAACCCGAACATCTCTACTGAATTTTGAAATACTGAGAATTTGTATCCAAAGCGCTGTGAAAGGTAGGATATACTGTCAAGTGGTCATAATGTTGAAAGTGGTGGTATATTTGTAAAAAAATTTGTTTTACCAAATTAGAATTCACAATGAAAAAGCTTGAGACACTGGAAGAGAGAGACTCCAACTCGGGAAATTCCCAATGATAACCTAGGTTAATATCTAAGAAAGTGCTTCAAACACTAGGAATACGTGAATAAAGGGCCTTAATATCTGTAACACATTGTTTCCTGACAAGGAAATCGTGTTCAAAAAACATAGAACCGAGTTCGATACTGCTTACATTTATTATTCCGGGACAATGAGTTGGCGATTTTGAAAGAAGCCTGGTTAGGCCATTAAACCGGATGTGATGACGTCACCAAGGGGGAGGGGCCACGTGGGCAGGCTTAATTGATCCCAGGTGATAATGATTTGGCCAGGGGACCAGCTGGGAGTGATGACGTCATCGAGATTTGTTGTGGTATTAGGGTTAGAGAATTGGGGCTCTGTTCATGGTTAGGGTTAGGATAAGGTTTTGGGCTAGGTAGGGTCCAGGCTGAGGTGTGGGCTAGGTTTAGGGTTTGGGTTAGAGGGTTAGGGACAGGCTGACGGTCACAGTGTAGTAATGTTGGCTATTCACAATGAATGAGCTTCAATCACTCGACAATTTGGTGTGTAGCACTCAGAACTTACGACTCCAGACTAGGGAAATATTTAGAAATGTGCTTCACACAATAGGAATACATATTCCAATAGACTGAATATCTGAACAGCACAATTTTGTCACTGGGAAATCTTGTTCAAACAGCCGAGAAGCGAGTGTGACACTGTTTACATTTATTTTTCCCGTCAAAAGGAGTTGGCGTTTTCGGGAAAAGGTTTTGGTGAAACACAGAAAAACTCTATTTCCGAGAGCTATCGAACAGGATGAAAGTATTGAGAACACTATGAAATAAAAATGTTAGTTAGGCTAGGGTTCCAAGTAATGTTTTACTGTGCCTTTAAAAAGCCGGTATGACACCCGTGTTAAAATGAAAAGTCTCATTGCTCAAAACAACAGACCAGGGGAATGGCAGAGTGTCTCTAGAACTCCTGGAATACGTTTTAGAACCCGAACATCTCTACTGAATTTTGAAATACTGAGAATTTGTATCCAAAGCGCTGTGAAAGGTAGGATAGACTGTCAAGTGGTCATAATGTTGAACGTGCTGGTATATTTGTAAAAAAGGTTGTTTTACCAAATTAGAATTCACAATGAAAAAGCTTGAGACACTGGAAGGGAGAGACTCCAACTCGGGAAATTCACAATGATAACCTAGGTTAATATTTAAGAAAGTGCTTCAAACACTAGGAATACGTGAATAAAGGGCCTTAATATCTGTAACACATTGTTTCCTGACAAGGAAATCGTGTTCAAAGAACATAGAACCGAGTTGGATACTGCTTACATTTATTATTCCGGGACAATGAGTGGGCGATTTTGAAAGAAGCCTGGTTAGGCCATTAAACTGGATGTGATGACGTCACCAAGGGGGAGGGGCCACGTGGGCAGGCTTAATTGATCCCAGGTGATAATGATTTGGCCAGGGGACCAGCTGGGAGTGATGACGTCATCGAGATTTGTTGTGGTATTAGGGTTAGAGAATTGGGGCTCTGTTCATGGTTAGGGTTAGGATAAGGTTTTGGGCTAGGTAGGGTCCAGGCTGAGGTGTGGGCTAGGTTTAGGGTTTGGGTTAGAGGGTTAGGGACAGGCTGACGGTCACAGTGTAGTAATGTTGGCTATTCACAATGAATGAGCTTCAATCACTCGACAATTTGGTGTGTAGCACTCAGAACTTACGACTCCAGACTAGGGAAATATTTAGAAATGTGCTTCACACAATAGGAATACATATTCCAATAGACTGAATATCTGAACAGCACAATTTTGTCACTGGGAAATCTTGTTCAAACAGCCGAGAAGCGAGTGTGACACTGTTTACATTTATTTTTCCCGTCAAAAGGAGTTGGCGTTTTCGGGAAAAGGTTTTGGTGAAACACTGAAAAACTCATTTTCCTAGAGCTATCGAACAGGATGAAAGTATTGAGAACACTATGAAATAAAAATGTTAGTTAGGCTAGGGTTCCAAGTAATGTTTTACTGTGCCTTTAAAAAGCCGGTATGACACCCGTGTTAAAATGAAAAGTCTCATTGCTCAAAACAACAGACCAGGGGAATGGCAGAGTGTCTCTAGAACTCCTGGAATACGTTTTAGAACCCGAACATCTCTACTGAATTTTGAAATACTGAGAATTTGTATCCAAAGCGCTGTGAAAGGTAGGATAGACTGTCAAGTGGTCATAATGTTGAAAGTGCTGGTATATTTGTAAAAAAGGTTGTTTTACCAAATTAGAATTCACAATGAAAAAGCTTGAGACACTGGAAGAGAGAGACTCCAACTCGGGAAATTCACAATGATAACCTAGGTTAATATCTAAGAAAGTGCTTCAAACACTAGGAATATGTGAATAAAGGGCCTTAATATCTGTAACACATTGTTTCCTGACAAGGAAATCGTGTTCAAAGAACATAGAACCGAGTTGGATACTGCTTACATTTATTATTCCCGGACAATGAGTGGGCGATTTTGAAAGAAGCCTGGTTAGGCCATTAAACTGGATGTGATGACGTCACCAAGGGGGAGGGGCCACGTGGGCAGGCTTAATTGATCCCAGGTGATAATGATTTGGCCAGGGGACCAGCTGGGAGTGATGACGTCATTGAGATTAGTTGTGGTATTAGGGTTAGAGAATTGGGGCTCTGTTCATGGTTAGGGTTAGGATAAGGTTTTGGGCTAGGTAGGGTCCAGGCTGAGGTGTGGGCTAGGTTTAGGGTTTGGGTTAGAGGGTTAGGGACAGGCTGACGGTCACAGTGGAGTAATGTTGGCTATTCACAATGAATGAGCTTCAATCACTGGACAATTTGGTGTGTAGCACTCAGAACTTACGACTCCAGACTAGGGAAATATTTAGAAATGAGCTTCACACAATAGGAATACATATTCCAATAGACTGAATATCTGAACAGCACAATTTTGTCACTGGGAAATCTTGTTCAAACAGCCGAGAAGCGAGTGTGACACTGTTTACATTTATTTTTCCCGTCAAAAGGAGTTGGCGTTTTCGGGAAAAGGTTTTGGTGAAACACTGAAAAACTCATTTTCCTAGAGCTATCGAACAGGATGAAAGTATTGAGAACACTATGAAATAAAAATGTTAGTTAGGCTAGGGTTCCAAGTATTGTTTTACTGTGCCTTTAAAAAGCCGGTATGACACCCGTGTTAAAATGAAAAGTCTCATTGCTCAAAACAACAGACCAGGGGAATGGCAGAGTGTCTCTAGAACTCCTGGAATACGTTTTAGAACCCGAACATCTCTACTGAATTTTGAAATACTGAGAATTTGTATCCAAAGCGCTGTGAAAGGTAGGATATACTGTCAAGTGGTCATAATGTTGAAAGTGGTGGTATATTTGTAAAAAAATTTGTTTTACCAAATTAGAATTCACAATGAAAAAGCTTGAGACACTGGAAGAGAGAGACTCCAACTCGGGAAATTCCCAATGATAACCTAGGTTAATATCTAAGAAAGTGCTTCAAACACTAGGAATACGTGAATAAAGGGCCTTAATATCTGTAACACATTGTTTCCTGACAAGGAAATCGTGTTCAAAAAACATAGAACCGAGTTCGATACTGCTTACATTTATTATTCCGGGACAATGAGTTGGCGATTTTGAAAGAAGCCTGGTTAGGCCATTAAACCGGATGTGATGACGTCACCAAGGGGGAGGGGCCACGTGGGCAGGCTTAATTGATCCCAGGTGATAATGATTTGGCCAGGGGACCAGCTGGGAGTGATGACGTCATCGAGATTTGTTGTGGTATTAGGGTTAGAGAATTGGGGCTCTGTTCATGGTTAGGGTTAGGATAAGGTTTTGGGCTAGGTAGGGTCCAGGCTGAGGTGTGGGCTAGGTTTAGGGTTTGGGTTAGAGGGTTAGGGACAGGCTGACGGTCACAGTGTAGTAATGTTGGCTATTCACAATGAATGAGCTTCAATCACTCGACAATTTGGTGTGTAGCACTCAGAACTTACGACTCCAGACTAGGGAAATATTTAGAAATGTGCTTCACACAATAGGAATACATATTCCAATAGACTGAATATCTGAACAGCACAATTTTGTCACTGGGAAATCTTGTTCAAACAGCCGAGAAGCGAGTGTGACACTGTTTACATTTATTTTTCCCGTCAAAAGGAGTTGGCGTTTTCGGGAAAAGGTTTTGGTGAAACACAGAAAAACTCTATTTCCGAGAGCTATCGAACAGGATGAAAGTATTGAGAACACTATGAAATAAAAATGTTAGTTAGGCTAGGGTTCCAAGTAATGTTTTACTGTGCCTTTAAAAAGCCGGTATGACACCCGTGTTAAAATGAAAAGTCTCATTGCTCAAAACAACAGACCAGGGGAATGGCAGAGTGTCTCTAGAACTCCTGGAATACGTTTTAGAACCCGAACATCTCTACTGAATTTTGAAATACTGAGAATTTGTATCCAAAGCGCTGTGAAAGGTAGGATAGACTGTCAAGTGGTCATAATGTTGAACGTGCTGGTATATTTGTAAAAAAGGTTGTTTTACCAAATTAGAATTCACAATGAAAAAGCTTGAGACACTGGAAGGGAGAGACTCCAACTCGGGAAATTCACAATGATAACCTAGGTTAATATTTAAGAAAGTGCTTCAAACACTAGGAATACGTGAATAAAGGGCCTTAATATCTGTAACACATTGTTTCCTGACAAGGAAATCGTGTTCAAAGAACATAGAACCGAGTTGGATACTGCTTACATTTATTATTCCGGGACAATGAGTGGGCGATTTTGAAAGAAGCCTGGTTAGGCCATTAAACCGGATGTGATGACATCACCAAGGGGGAGGGGCCACGTGGGCAGGCTTAATTGATCCCAGGTGATAATGATTTGGCCAGGGGACCAGCTGGGAGTGATGACATCATCGAGATTAGTTCTGGTATTAGGGTTAGAGAATTGGGGCTCTGTTCATGGTTAGGGTTAGGATAAGGTTTTGGGCTAGGTAGGGTCCAGGCTGAGGTGTGGGCTAGGTTTAGGTTTTGGGTTAGAGGGTTAGGGACAGGCTGAAGGTCACAGTGTAGTAATGTTGGCTATTCACAATGAATGAGCTTCAATCACTCGACAATTTGGTGTGTAGCACTCAGAACTTACGACTCCAGACTAGGGAAATATTTAGAAATGTGCTTCACACAATAGGAATACATATTCCAATAGACTGAATATTTGAACAGCACAATTTTGTCACTGGGAAATCTTGTTCAAACAGCTGAGAAGCGAGTGTGACACTGTTTACATATATTTTTCCCGTCAAAAGGAGTTGGCGTTTTCGGGAAAAGGTTTTGGTGAAACACTGAAAAACTCATTTTCCGAGAGCTATCGAACAGGATGAAAGTATTGAGAACACTATGAAATAAAAATGTTAGTTAGGCTAGGGTTCCAAGTAATGTTTTACTGTGCCTTTAAAAAGCCGGTATGACACCCGTGTTAAAATGAAAAGTCTCATTGCTCAAAACAACAGACCAGGGGAATGGCAGAGTGTCTCTAGAACTCCTGGAATACGTTTTAGAACCCGAACATCTCTACTGAATTTTGAAATACTGAGAATTTGTATCCAAAGCGCTGTGAAAGGTAGGATAGACTGTCAAGTGGTCATAATGTTGAAAGTGCTGGTATATTTGTAAAAAAATTTGTTTTACCAAATTAGAATTCACAATGAAAAAGCTTGAGACACTGGAAGAGAGAGACTCCAACTCGGGAAATTCCCAATGATAACCTAGGTTAATATCTAAGAAAGTGCTTCAAACACTAGGAATACGTGAATAAAGGGCATTAATATCTGTAACACATTGTTTCCTGACAAGGAAATCGTCTTCAAAAAACATAGAACCGAGTTCGATACTGCTTACATTTATTATTCCGGGACAATGAGTTGGCGATTTTGAAAGAAGCCTGGTTAGGCCATTAAACTGGATGTGATGACGTCACCAAGGGGGAGGGGCCACGTGGGCAGGCTTAATTGATCCCAGGTGATAATGATTTGGCCAGGGGACCAGCTGGGAGTGATGACGTCATCGAGATTTGTTGTGGTATTAGGGTTAGAGAATTGGGGCTCTGTTCATGGTTAGGGTTAGGATAAGGTTTTGGGCTAGGTAGGGTCCAGGCTGAGGTGTGGGCTAGGTTTAGGGTTTGGGTTAGAGGGTTAGGGACAGGCTGACGGTCACAGTGTAGTAATGTTGGCTATTCACAATGAATGAGCTTCAATCACTCGACAATTTGGTGTGTAGCACTCAGAACTTACGACTCCAGACTAGGGAAATATTTAGAAATGTGCTTCACACAATAGGAATACATATTCCAATAGACTGAATATCTGAACAGCACAATTTTGTCACTGGGAAATCTTGTTCAAACAGCCGAGAAGCGAGTGTGACACTGTTTACATTTATTTTTCCCGTCAAAAGGAGTTGGCGTTTTCGGGAAAAGGTTTTGGTGAAACACTGAAAAACTCTATTTCAGAGAGCTATCGAACAGGATGAAAGTATTGAGAACACTATGAAATAAAAATGTTAGTTAGGCTAGGGTTCCAAGTAATGTTTTACTGTGCCTTTAAAAAGCCGGTATGACACCCGTGTTAAAATGAAAAGTCTCATTGCTCAAAACAACAGACCAGGGGAATGGCAGAGTGTCTCTAGAACTCCTGGAATACGTTTTAGAACCCGAACATCTCTACTGAATTTTGAAATACTGAGAATTTGTATCCAAAGCGCTGTGAAAGGTAGGATAGACTGTCAAGTGGTCATAATGTTGAAAGTGCTGGTATATTTGTAAAAAAGGTTGTTTTACCAAATTAGAATTCACAATGAAAAAGCTTGAGACACTGGAAGAGAGAGACTCCAACTCGGGAAATTCACAATGATAACCTAGGTTAATATCTAAGAAAGTGCTTCAAACACTAGGAATATGTGAATAAAGGGCCTTAATATCTGTAACACATTGTTTCCTGACAAGGAAATCGTGTTCAAAGAACATAGAACCGAGTTGGATACTGCTTACATTTATTATTCCCGGACAATGAGTGGGCGATTTTGAAAGAAGCCTGGTTAGGCCATTAAACCGGATGTGATGACGTCACCAAGGGGGAGGGGCCACGTGGGCAGGCTTAATTGATCCCAGGTGATAATGATTTGGCCAGGGGACCAGCTGGGAGTGATGACGTCATCAAGATTAGTTCTGGTATTAGGGTTAGAGAATTGGGGCTCTGTTCATGGTTAGGGTTAGGATAAGGTTTTGGGCTAGGTAGGGTCCAGGCTGAGGTGTGGGCTAGGTTTAGGTTTTGGGTTAGAGGGTTAGGGACAGGCTGACGGTCACAGTGTAGTAATGTTGGCTATTCACAATGAATGAGCTTCAATCACTCGACAATTTGGTGTGTAGCACTCAGAACTTACGACTCCAGACTAGGGAAATATTTAGAAATGTGCTTCACACAATAGGAATACATATTCCAATAGACTGAATATCTGAACAGCACAATTTTGTCACTGGGAAATCTTGTTCAAACAGCCGAGAAGCGAGTGTGACACTGTTTACATTTATTTTTCCCGTCAAAAGGAGTTGGCGTTTTCGGGAAAAGGTTTTGGTGAAACACTGAAAAACTCATTTTCCTAGAGCTATCGAACAGGATGAAAGTATTGAGAACACTATGAAATAAAAATGTTAGTTAGGCTAGGGTTCCAAGTAATGTTTTACTGTGCCTTTAAAAAGCCGGTATGACACCCGTGTTAAAATGAAAAGTCTCATTGCTCAAAACAACAGACCAGGGGAATGGCAGAGTGTCTCTAGAACTCCTGGAATACGTTTTAGAACCCGAACATCTCTACTGAATTTTGAAATACTGAGAATTTGTATCCAAAGCGCTGTGAAAGGTAGGATATACTGTCAAGTGGTCATAATGTTGAAAGTGCTGGTATATTTGTAAAAAAATTTGTTTTACCAAATTAGAATTCACAATGAAAAAGCTTGAGACACTGGAAGAGAGAGACTCCAACTCGGGAAATTCCCAATGATAACCTAGGTTAATATCTAAGAAAGTGCTTCAAACACTAGGAATACGTGAATAAAGGGCCTTAATATCTGTAACACATTGTTTCCTGACAAGGAAATCGTGTTCAAAAAACATAGAACCGAGTTCGATACTGCTTACATTTATTATTCCGGGACAATGAGTTGGCGATTTTGAAAGAAGCCTGGTTAGGCCATTAAACCGGATGTGATGACGTCACCAAGGGGGAGGGGCCACGTGGGCAGGCTTAATTGATCCCAGGTGATAATGATTTGGCCAGGGGACCAGCTGGGAGTGATGACGTCATCGAGATTTGTTGTGGTATTAGGGTTAGAGAATTGGGGCTCTGTTCATGGTTAGGGTTAGGATAAGGTTTTGGGCTAGGTAGGGTCCAGGCTGAGGTGTGGGCTAGGTTTAGGGTTTGGGTTAGAGGGTTAGGGACAGGCTGACGGTCACAGTGTAGTAATGTTGGCTATTCACAATGAATGAGCTTCAATCACTCGACAATTTGGTGTGTAGCACTCAGAACTTACGACTCCAGACTAGGGAAATATTTAGAAATGTGCTTCACACAATAGGAATACATATTCCAATAGACTGAATATCTGAACAGCACAATTTTGTCACTGGGAAATCTTGTTCAAACAGCCGAGAAGCGAGTGTGACACTGTTTACATATATTTTTCCCGTCAAAAGGAGTTGGCGTTTTCGGGAAAAGGTTTTGGTGAAACACTGAAAAACTCATTTTCCGAGAGCTATCGAACAGGATGAAAGTATTGAGAACACTATGAAATAAAAATGTTAGTTAGGCTAGGGTTCCATGTAATGTTTTACTGTGCCTTTAAAAAGCCGGTATGACACCCGTGTTAAAATGAAAAGTCTCATTGCTCAAAACAACAGACCAGGGGAATGGCAGAGTGTCTCTAGAACTCCTGGAATACGTTTTAGAACCCGAACATCTCTACTGAATTTTGAAATACTGAGAATTTGTATCCAAAGCGCTGTGAAAGGTAGGATAGACTGTCAAGTGGTCATAATGTTGAAAGTGCTGGTATATTTGTAAAAAAGGTTGTTTTACCAAATTAGAATTCACAATGAAAAAGCTTGAGACACTGGAAGAGAGAGACTCCAACTCGGGAAATTCACAATGATAACCTAGGATAATATCTAAGAAAGTGCTTCAAACACTAGGAATACGTGAATAAAGGGCCTTAATATCTGTAACACATTGTTTCCTGACAAGGAAATCGTGTTCAAAGAACATAGAACCGAGTTGAATACTGCTTACATTTATTATTCCGGGACAATGAGTTGGCGATTTGAAAGAAGCCTGGTTAGGCCATTAAACCGGAAGTGATGACGTCACCAAGGGGGAGGGTCCACGTGGGCAGGCTTAATTGATCCCAGGTGATAATGATTTGGCCAGGGGACCAGCTGGGAGTGATGACGTCATCGAGATTAGTTGTGGTATTAGGGTTAGAGAATTGGGGCTCTGTTCATGGTTAGGGTTAGGATAAGGTTTTGGGCTAGGTAGGGTCCAGGCTGAGGTGTGGGCTAGGTTTAGGGTTTGGGTTAGAGGGTTAGGGACAGGCTGACGGTCACAGTGGAGTAATGTTGGCTATTCACAATGAATGAGCTTCAATCACTGGACAATTTGGTGTGTAGCACTCAGAACTTACGACTCCAGACTAGGGAAATATTTAGAAATGTGCTTCACACAATAGGAATACATATTCCAATAGACTGAATATCTGAACAGCACAATTTTGTCACTGGGAAATCTTGTTCAAACAGCCGAGAAGCGAGTGTGACACTGTTTACATTTATTTTTCCCGTCAAAAGGAGTTGGCGTTTTCGGGAAAAGGTTTTGGTGAAACACTGAAAAACTCATTTTCCTAGAGCTATCGAACAGGATGAAAGTATTGAGAACACTATGAAATATAAATGTTAGTTAGGCTAGGGTTCCAAGTAATGTTTTACTGTGCCTTTAAAAAGCCGGTATGACACCCGTGTTAAAATGAAAAGTCTCATTGCTCAAAACAACAGACCAGGGGAATGGCAGAGTGTCTCTAGAACTCCTGGAATACGTTTTAGAACCCGAACATCTCTACTGAATTTTGAAATACTGAGAATTTGTATCCAAAGCGCTGTGAAAGGTAGGATAGACTGTCAAGTGGTCATAATGTTGAAAGTGCTGGTATATTTGTAAAAAAGGTTGTTTTACCAAATTAGAATTCACAATGAAAAAGCTTGAGACACTGGAAGAGAGAGACTCCAACTCGGGAAATTCACAATGATAACCTAGGTTAATATCTAAGAAAGTGCTTCAAACACTAGGAATACGTGAATAAAGGGCCTTAATATCTGTAACACATTGTTTCCTGACAAGGAAATCGTGTTCAAAGAACATAGAACCGAGTTGGATACTGCTTACATTTATTATTCCGGGACAATGAGTTGGCGATTTTGAAAGAAGCCTGGTTAGGCCATTAAACCGGAAGTGATGACGTCACCAAGGGGGAGGGTCCACGTGGGCAGGCTTAATTGATCCCAGGTGATAATGATTTGGCCAGGGGACCAGCTGGGAGTGATGACGTCATCGAGATTAGTTGTGGTATTAGGGTTAGAGAATTGGGGCTCTGTTCATTGTTAGGGTTAGGATAAGGTTTTGGGCTAGGTAGGGTCCAGGCTGAGGTGTGGGCTAGGTTTAGGATTTGGGTTAGAGGGTTAGGGACAGGCTGACGGTCACAGTGTAGTAATGTTGGCTATTCACAATGAATGAGCTTCAATCACTCGACAATTTGGTGTGTAGCACTCAGAACTTACGACTCCAGACTAGGGAAATATTTAGAAATGTGCTTCACACAATAGGAATACATATTCCAATAGACTGAATATCTGAACAGCACAATTTTGTCACTGGGAAATCTTGTTCAAACAGCCGAGAAGCGAGTGTGACACTGTTTACATTTATTTTTCCCGTCAAAAGGAGTTGGCGTTTTCGGGAAAAGGTTTTGGTGAAACACAGAAAAACTCTATTTCCGAGAGCTATCGAACAGGATGAAAGTATTGAGAACACTATGAAATAAAAATGTTAGTTAGGCTAGGGTTCCAAGTAATGTTTTACTGTGCCTTTAAAAAGCCGGTATGACACCCGTGTTAAAATGAAAAGTCTCATTGCTCAAAACAACAGACCAGGGGAATGGCAGAGTGTCTCTAGAACTCCTGGAATACGTTTTAGAACCCGAACATCTCTACTGAATTTTGAAATACTGAGAATTTGTATCCAAAGCGCTGTGAAAGGTAGGATAGACTGTCAAGTGGTCATAATGTTGAACGTGCTGGTATATTTGTAAAAAAGGTTGTTTTACCCAATTAGAATTCACAATGAAAAAGCTTGAGACACTGGAAGGGAGATACTCCAACTCGGGAAATTCACAATGATAACCTAGGTTAATATCTAAGAAAGTGCTTCAAACACTAGGAATACGTGAATAAAGGGCCTTAATATCTGTAACACATTGTTTCCTGACAAGGAAATCGTGTTCAAAGAACATAGAACCGAGTTGGATACTGCTTACATTTATTATTCCGGGACAATGAGTTGGCGATTTTGAAAGAAGCCTGGTTAGGCCATTAAACCGGATGTGATGACATCACCAAGGGGGAGGGGCCACGTGGGCAGGCTTAATTGATCCCAGGTGATAATGATTTGGCCAGGGGACCAGCTGGGAGTGATGACGTCATCGAGATTAGTTCTGGTATTAGGGTTAGAGAATTGGGGCTCTGTTCATGGTTAGGGTTAGGATAAGGTTTTGGGCTAGGTAGGGTCCAGGCTGAGGTGTGGGCTAGGTTTAGGTTTTGGGTTAGAGGGTTAGGGACAGGCTGAAGGTCACAGTGTAGTAATGTTGGCTATTCACAATGAATGAGCTTCAATCACTCGACAATTTGGTGTGTAGCACTCAGAACTTACGACTCCAGACTAGGGAAATATTTAGAAATGTGCTTCACACAATAGGAATACATATTCCAATAGACTGAATATTTGAACAGCACAATTTTGTCACTGGGAAATCTTGTTCAAACAGCTGAGAAGCGAGTGTGACACTGTTTACATATATTTTTCCCGTCAAAAGGAGTTGGCGTTTTCGGGAAAAGGTTTTGGTGAAACACTGAAAAACTCATTTTCCGAGAGCTATCGAACAGGATGAAAGTATTGAGAACACTATGAAATAAAAATGTTAGTTAGGCTAGGGTTCCAAGTAATGTTTTACTGTGCCTTTAAAAAGCCGGTATGACACCCGTGTTAAAATGAAAAGTCTCATTGCTCAAAACAACAGACCAGGGGAATGGCAGAGTGTCTCTAGAACTCCTGGAATACGTTTTAGAACCCGAACATCTCTACTGAATTTTGAAATACTGAGAATTTGTATCCAAAGCGCTGTGAAAGGTAGGATAGACTGTCAAGTGGTCATAATGTTGAAAGTGCTGGTATATTTGTAAAAAAATTTGTTTTACCAAATTAGAATTCACAATGAAAAAGCTTGAGACACTGGAAGAGAGAGACTCCAACTCGGGAAATTCCCAATGATAACCTAGGTTAATATCTAAGAAAGTGCTTCAAACACTAGGAATACGTGAATAAAGGGCATTAATATCTGTAACACATTGTTTCCTGACAAGGAAATCGTCTTCAAAAAACATAGAACCGAGTTCGATACTGCTTACATTTATTATTCCGGGACAATGAGTTGGCGATTTTGAAAGAAGCCTGGTTAGGCCATTAAACTGGATGTGATGACGTCACCAAGGGGGAGGGGCCACGTGGGCAGGCTTAATTGATCCCAGGTGATAATGATTTGGCCAGGGGACCAGCTGGGAGTGATGACGTCATCGAGATTTGTTGTGGTATTAGGGTTAGAGAATTGGGGCTCTGTTCATGGTTAGGGTTAGGATAAGGTTTTGGGCTAGGTAGGGTCCAGGCTGAGGTGTGGGCTAGGTTTAGGGTTTGGGTTAGAGGGTTAGGGACAGGCTGACGGTCACAGTGTAGTAATGTTGGCTATTCACAATGAATGAGCTTCAATCACTCGACAATTTGGTGTGTAGCACTCAGAACTTACGACTCCAGACTAGGGAAATATTTAGAAATGTGCTTCACACAATAGGAATACATATTCCAATAGACTGAATATCTGAACAGCACAATTTTGTCACTGGGAAATCTTGTTCAAACAGCCGAGAAGCGAGTGTGACACTGTTTACATTTATTTTTCCCGTCAAAAGGAGTTGGCGTTTTCGGGAAAAGGTTTTGGTGAAACACTGAAAAACTCTATTTCAGAGAGCTATCGAACAGGATGAAAGTATTGAGAACACTATGAAATAAAAATGTTAGTTAGGCTAGGGTTCCAAGTAATGTTTTACTGTGCCTTTAAAAAGCCGGTATGACACCCGTGTTAAAATGAAAAGTCTCATTGCTCAAAACAACAGACCAGGGGAATGGCAGAGTGTCTCTAGAACTCCTGGAATACGTTTTAGAACCCGAACATCTCTACTGAATTTTGAAATACTGAGAATTTGTATCCAAAGCGCTGTGAAAGGTAGGATAGACTGTCAAGTGGTCATAATGTTGAAAGTGCTGGTATATTTGTAAAAAAGGTTGTTTTACCAAATTAGAATTCACAATGAAAAAGCTTGAGACACTGGAAGAGAGAGACTCCAACTCGGGAAATTCACAATGATAACCTAGGTTAATATCTAAGAAAGTGCTTCAAACACTAGGAATATGTGAATAAAGGGCCTTAATATCTGTAACACATTGTTTCCTGACAAGGAAATCGTGTTCAAAGAACATAGAACCGAGTTGGATACTGCTTACATTTATTATTCCCGGACAATGAGTGGGCGATTTTGAAAGAAGCCTGGTTAGGCCATTAAACCGGATGTGATGACGTCACCAAGGGGGAGGGGCCACGTGGGCAGGCTTAATTGATCCCAGGTGATAATGATTTGGCCAGGGGACCAGCTGGGAGTGATGACGTCATCAAGATTAGTTCTGGTATTAGGGTTAGAGAATTGGGGCTCTGTTCATGGTTAGGGTTAGGATAAGGTTTTGGGCTAGGTAGGGTCCAGGCTGAGGTGTGGGCTAGGTTTAGGTTTTGGGTTAGAGGGTTAGGGACAGGCTGACGGTCACAGTGTAGTAATGTTGGCTATTCACAATGAATGAGCTTCAATCACTCGACAATTTGGTGTGTAGCACTCAGAACTTACGACTCCAGACTAGGGAAATATTTAGAAATGTGCTTCACACAATAGGAATACATATTCCAATAGACTGAATATCTGAACAGCACAATTTTGTCACTGGGAAATCTTGTTCAAACAGCCGAGAAGCGAGTGTGACACTGTTTACATTTATTTTTCCCGTCAAAAGGAGTTGGCGTTTTCGGGAAAAGGTTTTGGTGAAACACTGAAAAACTCATTTTCCTAGAGCTATCGAACAGGATGAAAGTATTGAGAACACTATGAAATAAAAATGTTAGTTAGGCTAGGGTTCCAAGTAATGTTTTACTGTGCCTTTAAAAAGCCGGTATGACACCCGTGTTAAAATGAAAAGTCTCATTGCTCAAAACAACAGACCAGGGGAATGGCAGAGTGTCTCTAGAACTCCTGGAATACGTTTTAGAACCCGAACATCTCTACTGAATTTTGAAATACTGAGAATTTGTATCCAAAGCGCTGTGAAAGGTAGGATATACTGTCAAGTGGTCATAATGTTGAAAGTGCTGGTATATTTGTAAAAAAATTTGTTTTACCAAATTAGAATTCACAATGAAAAAGCTTGAGACACTGGAAGAGAGAGACTCCAACTCGGGAAATTCCCAATGATAACCTAGGTTAATATCTAAGAAAGTGCTTCAAACACTAGGAATACGTGAATAAAGGGCCTTAATATCTGTAACACATTGTTTCCTGACAAGGAAATCGTGTTCAAAAAACATAGAACCGAGTTCGATACTGCTTACATTTATTATTCCGGGACAATGAGTTGGCGATTTTGAAAGAAGCCTGGTTAGGCCATTAAACCGGATGTGATGACGTCACCAAGGGGGAGGGGCCACGTGGGCAGGCTTAATTGATCCCAGGTGATAATGATTTGGCCAGGGGACCAGCTGGGAGTGATGACGTCATCGAGATTTGTTGTGGTATTAGGGTTAGAGAATTGGGGCTCTGTTCATGGTTAGGGTTAGGATAAGGTTTTGGGCTAGGTAGGGTCCAGGCTGAGGTGTGGGCTAGGTTTAGGGTTTGGGTTAGAGGGTTAGGGACAGGCTGACGGTCACAGTGTAGTAATGTTGGCTATTCACAATGAATGAGCTTCAATCACTCGACAATTTGGTGTGTAGCACTCAGAACTTACGACTCCAGACTAGGGAAATATTTAGAAATGTGCTTCACACAATAGGAATACATATTCCAATAGACTGAATATCTGAACAGCACAATTTTGTCACTGGGAAATCTTGTTCAAACAGCCGAGAAGCGAGTGTGACACTGTTTACATATATTTTTCCCGTCAAAAGGAGTTGGCGTTTTCGGGAAAAGGTTTTGGTGAAACACTGAAAAACTCATTTTCCGAGAGCTATCGAACAGGATGAAAGTATTGAGAACACTATGAAATAAAAATGTTAGTTAGGCTAGGGTTCCATGTAATGTTTTACTGTGCCTTTAAAAAGCCGGTATGACACCCGTGTTAAAATGAAAAGTCTCATTGCTCAAAACAACAGACCAGGGGAATGGCAGAGTGTCTCTAGAACTCCTGGAATACGTTTTAGAACCCGAACATCTCTACTGAATTTTGAAATACTGAGAATTTGTATCCAAAGCGCTGTGAAAGGTAGGATAGACTGTCAAGTGGTCATAATGTTGAAAGTGCTGGTATATTTGTAAAAAAGGTTGTTTTACCAAATTAGAATTCACAATGAAAAAGCTTGAGACACTGGAAGAGAGAGACTCCAACTCGGGAAATTCACAATGATAACCTAGGATAATATCTAAGAAAGTGCTTCAAACACTAGGAATACGTGAATAAAGGGCCTTAATATCTGTAACACATTGTTTCCTGACAAGGAAATCGTGTTCAAAGAACATAGAACCGAGTTGAATACTGCTTACATTTATTATTCCGGGACAATGAGTTGGCGATTTGAAAGAAGCCTGGTTAGGCCATTAAACCGGAAGTGATGACGTCACCAAGGGGGAGGGTCCACGTGGGCAGGCTTAATTGATCCCAGGTGATAATGATTTGGCCAGGGGACCAGCTGGGAGTGATGACGTCATCGAGATTAGTTGTGGTATTAGGGTTAGAGAATTGGGGCTCTGTTCATGGTTAGGGTTAGGATAAGGTTTTGGGCTAGGTAGGGTCCAGGCTGAGGTGTGGGCTAGGTTTAGGGTTTGGGTTAGAGGGTTAGGGACAGGCTGACGGTCACAGTGGAGTAATGTTGGCTATTCACAATGAATGAGCTTCAATCACTGGACAATTTGGTGTGTAGCACTCAGAACTTACGACTCCAGACTAGGGAAATATTTAGAAATGTGCTTCACACAATAGGAATACATATTCCAATAGACTGAATATCTGAACAGCACAATTTTGTCACTGGGAAATCTTGTTCAAACAGCCGAGAAGCGAGTGTGACACTGTTTACATTTATTTTTCCCGTCAAAAGGAGTTGGCGTTTTCGGGAAAAGGTTTTGGTGAAACACTGAAAAACTCATTTTCCTAGAGCTATCGAACAGGATGAAAGTATTGAGAACACTATGAAATATAAATGTTAGTTAGGCTAGGGTTCCAAGTAATGTTTTACTGTGCCTTTAAAAAGCCGGTATGACACCCGTGTTAAAATGAAAAGTCTCATTGCTCAAAACAACAGACCAGGGGAATGGCAGAGTGTCTCTAGAACTCCTGGAATACGTTTTAGAACCCGAACATCTCTACTGAATTTTGAAATACTGAGAATTTGTATCCAAAGCGCTGTGAAAGGTAGGATAGACTGTCAAGTGGTCATAATGTTGAAAGTGCTGGTATATTTGTAAAAAAGGTTGTTTTACCAAATTAGAATTCACAATGAAAAAGCTTGAGACACTGGAAGAGAGAGACTCCAACTCGGGAAATTCACAATGATAACCTAGGTTAATATCTAAGAAAGTGCTTCAAACACTAGGAATACGTGAATAAAGGGCCTTAATATCTGTAACACATTGTTTCCTGACAAGGAAATCGTGTTCAAAGAACATAGAACCGAGTTGGATACTGCTTACATTTATTATTCCGGGACAATGAGTTGGCGATTTTGAAAGAAGCCTGGTTAGGCCATTAAACCGGAAGTGATGACGTCACCAAGGGGGAGGGTCCACGTGGGCAGGCTTAATTGATCCCAGGTGATAATGATTTGGCCAGGGGACCAGCTGGGAGTGATGACGTCATCGAGATTAGTTGTGGTATTAGGGTTAGAGAATTGGGGCTCTGTTCATTGTTAGGGTTAGGATAAGGTTTTGGGCTAGGTAGGGTCCAGGCTGAGGTGTGGGCTAGGTTTAGGATTTGGGTTAGAGGGTTAGGGACAGGCTGACGGTCACAGTGTAGTAATGTTGGCTATTCACAATGAATGAGCTTCAATCACTCGACAATTTGGTGTGTAGCACTCAGAACTTACGACTCCAGACTAGGGAAATATTTAGAAATGTGCTTCACACAATAGGAATACATATTCCAATAGACTGAATATCTGAACAGCACAATTTTGTCACTGGGAAATCTTGTTCAAACAGCCGAGAAGCGAGTGTGACACTGTTTACATTTATTTTTCCCGTCAAAAGGAGTTGGCGTTTTCGGGAAAAGGTTTTGGTGAAACACAGAAAAACTCTATTTCCGAGAGCTATCGAACAGGATGAAAGTATTGAGAACACTATGAAATAAAAATGTTAGTTAGGCTAGGGTTCCAAGTAATGTTTTACTGTGCCTTTAAAAAGCCGGTATGACACCCGTGTTAAAATGAAAAGTCTCATTGCTCAAAACAACAGACCAGGGGAATGGCAGAGTGTCTCTAGAATTCCTGGAATACGTTTTAGAACCCGAACATCTCTACTGAATTTTGAAATACTGAGAATTTGTATCCAAAGCGCTGTGAAAGGTAGGATAGACTGTCAAGTGGTCATAATGTTGAACGTGCTGGTATATTTGTAAAAAAGGTTGTTTTACCCAATTAGAATTCACAATGAAAAAGCTTGAGACACTGGAAGGGAGATACTCCAACTCGGGAAATTCACAATGATAACCTAGGTTAATATCTAAGAAAGTGCTTCAAACACTAGGAATACGTGAATAAAGGGCCTTAATATCTGTAACACATTGTTTCCTGACAAGGAAATCGTGTTCAAAGAACATAGAACCGAGTTGGATACTGCTTACATTTATTATTCCGGGACAATGAGTTGGCGATTTTGAAAGAAGCCTGGTTAGGCCATTAAACCGGATGTGATGACATCACCAAGGGGGAGGGGCCACGTGGGCAGGCTTAATTGATCCCAGGTGATAATGATTTGGCCAGGGGACCAGCTGGGAGTGATGACGTCATCGAGATTAGTTCTGGTATTAGGGTTAGAGAATTGGGGCTCTGTTCATGGTTAGGGTTAGGATAAGGTTTTGGGCTAGGTAGGGTCCAGGCTGAGGTGTGGGCTAGGTTTAGGTTTTGGGTTAGAGGGTTAGGGACAGGCTGACGGTCACAGTGTAGTAATGTTGGCTATTCACAATGAATGAGCTTCAATCACTCGACAATTTGGTGTGTAGCACTCAGAACTTACGACTCCAGACTAGGGAAATATTTAGAAATGTGCTTCACACAATAGGAATACATATTCCAATAGACTGAATATCTGAACAGCACAATTTTGTCACTGGGAAATCTTGTTCAAACAGCCGAGAAGCGAGTGTGACACTGTTTACATATATTTTTCCCGTCAAAAGGAGTTGGCGTTTTCGGGAAAAGGTTTTGGTGAAACACTGAAAAACTCATTTTCCGAGAGCTATCGAACAGGATGAAAGTATTGAGAACACTATGAAATAAAAATGTTAGTTAGGCTAGGGTTCCATGTAATGTTTTACTGTGCCTTTAAAAAGCCGGTATGAAACCCGTGTTAAAATGAAAAGTCTCATTGCTCAAAACAACAGACCAGGGGAATGGCAGAGTGTCTCTAGAACTCCTGGAATACGTTTTAGAACCCGAACATCTCTACTGAATTTTGAAATACTGAGAATTTGTATCCAAAGCGCTGTGAAAGGTAGGATAGACTGTCAAGTGGTCATAATGTTGAAAGTGCTGGTATATTTGTAAAAAAGGTTGTTTTACCAAATTAGAATTCACAATGAAAAAGCTTGAGACACTGGAAGGGAGAGACTCCAACTCGGGAAATTCACAATGATAACCTAGGTTAGTATCTAAGAAAGTGCTTCAAACACTAGGAATACGTGAATAAAGGGCCTTAATATCTGTAACACATTGTTTCCTGACAAGGAAATCGTGTTCAAAGGACATAGAACCGAGTTGGATACAGGTTACATTTTTTATTCCGGGAAAATGAGTTGGTGATTTTGAAAGAAGCCAGGTTAGGCCATTAAACCGGATGTGATGACGTCACCAAGGGGGAGGGGCCACGTGGGCAGGCTTAATTGATCCCAGGTGATAATGATTTGGCCAGGAGACCAGCTGGGAATGATGACGTCATCGAGATTAGTTCTGGTATTAGGGTTAGAGAATTGGGGCTCTGTTCATGGTTAGGGTTAGGAAAAGGTTTTGGGCTAGGTAGGGTTCAGGCTCAGGTGTGGGCTAGGTTTAGGGTTTGGGTTAAAGGGTTAGGGACAGGGTTATGGTCACAGTTTAGTAATGTTGGCTATTCACAATGAATGAGCTTCAATCACTGGACAATTTGGTGTGTAGCACTCAGAACTTACGACTCCAGACTAGGGAAATATTTAGAAATGTGCTTCACACAATAGGAATATATATTCCAATAGACTGAATATCTGAACAGCATAATGTTGTCACTGGGAAATCTTGTTCAAACAGCTGAGAAGCGAGTGTGACACTGTTTACATTTATTTTTCCCGTCAAAAGGAGTTGGCGTTTTCGGGAAAAGGGTTTGGTGAAACACTGAAAAACTCATTTTCTGGAGCTATAGAACAGTATGAAAGTATTGAGAACACTATGAAATAAAAATGTTATTTAGGCTAGGGTTCCAAGTAATGTTTTACTGTGCCTTTAAAAAGCCGGTATGACATCCTTGTTAAAATGAAAAGTCTCATTGCTCAAAACAACAGACCAGGGGAATGGCAGAGTGTCTCTAGAACTCCTGGAATACGTTTTAGAACCCGACATCTCTACTGAATTTTGAAATACTGAGAATTTGTATCCAAAGCGCTGTGAAAGGTAGGATAGACTGTCAAGTGGTAATAATGTTGAAAGTGCTGGTATATTTGTAAAAAAGGTTGTTTTACCAAATTAGAATTCACAATGAAAAAGCTTGAGACACTGGAAGAGAGAGACTCCAACTCGGGAAATTCACACTGATAACCTAGGTTAATATCTAAGAAAGTGCTTCAAACACTAGGAATACGTGAATAAAGGGCCTTAATATCTGTAACACATTGTTTCCTGACAAGGAAATCGTGTTCAAAGAACATAGAACCGAGTTGGATACTGATTACATTTATTATTCAGGGACAATGAGTTGGCGATTTTGAAAGAAGCCAGGTTAGGCCATTAAACCGGATGTGATGACGTCACCAAGGGGGAGGGGCCACGTGGGCAGGCTTAATTGATCCCAGGTGATAATGATTTGGCCAGGGGACCAGCTGGGAGTGATGGCGTCATCGAGATTAGTTCTGGTATTAGGGTTAGAGAATTGGGGCTCTGTTCATGGTTAGGGTTAGGAAAAGGTTTTGGGCTAGGTAGGGTTCAGGCTCAGGTGTGGGCTAGGTTTAGGGTTTGGGTTAGAGGGTTAGGGACAGGGTTATGTTCACAGTTTAGTAATGTTGGCTATTCACAATGAATGAGCTTCAATCACTGGACAATTTGGTGTGTAGCACTCAGAACTTACGACTCCAGACTAGGGAAATATTTAGAAATGTGCTTCACACAATAGGAATACATATTCCAATAGACTGAATATCTGAACAGCACAACTTTGTCACTGGGAAATCTTGTTCAAACAGCTGAGAAGCGAGTGTGACACTGTTTACATTTATTTTTCCCTTCAAAAGGAGTTGGCGTTTTCAGGAAACGGTTTTGGTGAAACACTGAAAAACTCATTTTCTAGAGCTATCGAACAGTATGAAAGTATTGAGAACACTATGCAATAAAAATGTTAGTTAGGCTAGGGTTCCAAGTAATATTTTACTGTGCCTTTAAAAAGCCGGTATGACTCCCGTGTTAAAATGAAAATTCTCATTGCTCAAAACAACAGACCAGGGGAATGGCAGAGTGTCTCTAGAACTCCTGGAATACGTTTTAGAACCCGAACATTTCTACTGAATTTTGAAATACTGAGAATTTGTATCCAAAGCGCTGTGAAAGGTAAGATAGACTGTCAAGTGGTAATAATGTTGAAAGTGCTGGTATATTTGTAAAAAAGGTTGTTTTACCAAATTAGAATTCACAATGAAAAAGCTTGAGACACTGGAAGAGAGAGACTCCAACTCGGGAAATTCACAATGAAAACCTAGGTTAATATCTAAGAAAGTGCTTCAAACACTAGGAATACGTGAATAAAGGGCCTTAATATCTGTAACACATTGTTTCCTGACAAGGAAATCGTGTTCAAAGAACATAGAACCGAGTTGGATACTGGTTACATTTTTTATTCCGGGAAAATGAGTTGGCGATTTTGAAAGAAGCCTGGTTAGGCCATTAAACCGGATGTGATGACGTCACCAAGGGGGAGGGGCCATGTGGGCAGGCTTAATTGATCCCAGGTGATAATGATTTGGCCAGGGGACCAGCTGGGAGTGATGACGTCATGGAGTTTAGTTCTGGTATTAGGGTTAGAGAATTGGGGCTCTGTTCATGGTTAGGGTTAGGATAAGGTTTTGGGCTAGGTAGGGTCCAGGTTCAGGTGTGGGCTAGGTTTAGGGTTTGGGTTAGAGGGTTAGGGACAGGCTGACGGTCACAGTGTAGTAATGTTGGCTATTCACAATGAATGAGCTTCAATCACTGGACATTTTGGTGTGTAGCACTCAGAACTTACGACTCCAGACTAGGGAAATATTTAGAAATGTGCTTCACACAATAGGAATATATATTCCAATAGACTGAATATCTGAACAGCATAATTTTGTCACTGGGAAATCTTGTTCAAACAGCTGAGAAGCGAGTGTGACACTGTTTACATTTATTTTTCCCGTCAAAAGGAGTTGGCTTTTTCGGGAAAAGGTTTTGGTGAAACACTGAAAAACTCATTTTCCTAGAGCTATCCAACAGGATGAAAGTATTGAGAACACTATGAAATAAAAATGTTAGTTAGGCTAGGATTCCAAGTAATGTTTTACTGTGCCTTTAAAAAGCAGGTATGACACCCGTGTTAAAATGAAAAGTCTCATTGCTCAAAACAACAGACCAGGGGAATGGCAGAGTGTCTCTAGAACTCCTGGGATACGTTTTAGAACCCGAACATCTCTACTGAATTTTGAAATACTGAGAATTTGTATCCAAAGCGCTGTGAAAGGTAGGATAGACTGTCAAGTGGTAATAATGTTGAAAGTGCTGGTATATTTGTAAAAAAGGTTGTTTTACCAAATTAGAATTCACAATGAAAAAGCTTGAGACACTGGAAGAGAGAGACTCCAACTCGGGAAATTCACACTGATAACCTAGGTTAATATCTAAGAAAGTGCTTCAAACACTAGGAATACGTGAATAAAGGGCCTTAATATCTGTAACACATTGTTTCCTGACAAGGAAATCGTGTTCAAAGAACATAGAACCGAGTTGGATACTGATTACATTTATTATTCAGGGACAATGAGTTGGCGATTTTGAAAGAAGCCATGTTAGGGCATTAAACCGGATGTGATGACGTCACCAAGGGGGAGGGGCCACGTGGGCAGGCTTAATTGATCCCAGGTGATAATGATTTGGCCAGGGGACCAGCTGGGAGTGATGGCGTCATCGAGATTAGTTCTGGTATTAGGGTTAGAGAATTGGGGCTCTGTTCATGGTTAGGGTTAGGAAAAGGTTTTGGGCTAGGTAGGGTTCAGGCTCAGGTGTGGGCTAGGTTTAGGGTTTGGGTTAGAGGGTTAGGGACAGGGTTATGGTCACAGTTTAGTAATGTTGGCTATTCACAATGAATGAGCTTCAATCACTGGACAATTTGGTGTGTAGCACTCAGAACTTACGACTCCAGACTAGGGAAATATTTAGAAATGTGCTTCACACAATAGGAATACATATTCCAATAGACTGAATATCTGAATAGCACAATTTTGTCACTGGGAAATCTTGTTCAAACAGCTGAGAAGCGAGTGTGACACTGTTTACATTTATTTTTCCCTTCAAAAGGAGTTGGCGTTTTCAGGAAACGGTTTTGGTGAAACACTGAAAAACTCATTTTCTAGAGCTATCGAACAGTATGAAAGTATTGAGAACACTATGCAATAAAAATGTTAGTTAGGCTAGGGTTCCAAGTAATATTTTACTGTGCCTTTAAAAAGCCGGTATGACTCCCGTGTTAAAATGAAAATTCTCATTGCTCAAAACAACAGACCAGGGGAATGGCAGAGTGTCTCTAGAACTCCTGGAATACGTTTTAGAACCCGAACATTTCTACTGAATTTTGAAATACTGAGAATTTGTATCCAAAGCGCTGTGAAAGGTAAGATAGACTGTCAAGTGGTAATAATGTTGAAAGTGCTGGTATATTTGTAAAAAAGGTTGTTTTACCAAATTAGAATTCACAATGAAAAAGCTTGAGACACTGGAAGAGAGAGACTCCAACTCGGGAAATTCACAATGAAAACCTAGGTTAATATCTAAGAAAGTGCTTCAAACACTAGGAATACGTGAATAAAGGGCCTTAATATCTGTAACACATTGTTTCCTGACAAGGAAATCGTGTTCAAAGAACATAGAACCGAGTTGGATACTGGTTACATTTTTTATTCCGGGAAAATGAGTTGGCGAGTTTGAAAGAAGCCTGGTTAGGCCATTAAACCGGATGTGATGACGTCACCAAGGGGGAGGGGCCATGTGGGCAGGCTTAATTGATCCCAGGTGATAATTATTTGGCCAGGGGACCAGCTGGGAGTGATGACGTCATGGAGTTTAGTTCTGGTATTAGGGTTAGAGAATTGGGGCTCTGTTCATGGTTAGGGTTAGGATAAGGTTTTGGGCTAGGTAGGGTCCAGGTTCAGGTGTGGGCTAGGTTTAGGGTTTGGGTTAGAGGGTTAGGGACAGGCTGAAGGTCACAGTGTAGTAATGTTGGCTATTCACAATGAATGAGCTTCAATCACTGGACATTTTGGTGTGTAGCACTCAGAACTTACGACTCCAGACTAGGGAAATATTTAGAAATGTGCTTCACACAATAGGAATATATATTCCAATAGACTGAATATCTGAACAGCATAATTTTGTCACTGGGAAATCTTGTTCAAACAGCTGAGAAGCGAGTGTGACACTGTTTACATTTATTTTTCCCGTCAAAAGGAGTTGGCTTTTTCGGGAAAAGGTTTTGGTGAAACACTGAAAAACTCATTTTCTAGAGCTATCGAACAGGATGAAAGTATTGAGAACACTATGAAATAAAAATGTTAGTTAGGCTAGGGTTCCAAGTAATGTTTTACTGTGCCTTTAAAAAGCCGGTATGACACCCGTGTTAAAATGAAAAGTCTCATTGCTCAAAACAACAGACCAGGGGAATGGCAGAGTGTCTCTAGAACTCCTGGAATACGTTTTAGAACCCAAACATCTCTACTGAATTTTGAAATACTGAGAATTTGTATCCAAAGCGCTGTGAAAGGTAGGATAGACGTTCAAGTGGTAATAATGTTGAAAGTGCTGGTATATTTGTAAAAAAGGTTGTTTTACCAAATTAGAATTCACAATGAAAAAGCTTCAGACACTGGAAGAGAGAGACTCCAACTCGGGAAATTCACAATGATAACCTAGGTTAATATCTAAGAAAGTGCTTCAAACACTAGGAATACGTGAATAAAGGGCCTTAATATCTTTAACACATTGTTTCCTGACAAGGAAATCGTGTTCAAAGAACATAGAACCGAGTTGGATAATGGTTACATTTATTATTCCTGGACAATGAGTTGGCAATTTTGAAAGAAGCCTGGTTAGGCCATTAAACCGGATGTGATGACGTCACCAAGTGGGAGGGGCCACGTGGGCAGGCTTAATTGATCCCAAGTGATAATGATTTGGCCAGGGGACCAGCTGGGAGTGATGACGTCATGGAGATTAGTTCAGGTATTAGGGTTAGAGAATTGGGCTCTGTTCATGGTTAGGGTTAGGATAAGGTTTTGGGCTAGGTAGGGTTCAGGCTCAGGTGTGGGCTAGGTTTAGGGTTTGGGTTAGAGGGTTAGGGACAGGCTGACGGTCTCAGTGTAGTAATGGTGGCTATTCACAATGAATGAGCTTCAATCACTGGACAATTTGGTGTGTAGCACTCAGAACTTACGACTCCAGACTAGGGAAATATTTAGAAATGTGCTTCACACAGTAGGAATATATATTCCAATAGACTGAATATCTGAACAGCATAATGTTGTCACTGGGAAATCTTGTTCAAACAGCTGAGAAGCGAGTGTGACACTGTTTACATTTATTTTTCCCGTCAAAAGGAGTTGGCGTTTTCGGGAAAAGGTTTTGGTGAAACACTGAAAAACTCATTTTCTAGAGCTATCGAACAGGATGAAAGTATTGAGAACACTATGAAATAAAAATGTTAGTTAGGCTAGGGTTCCAAGTAATGTTTTACTGTGCCTTTAAAAAGCCGGTATGACACCATGTTAAAAGGAAAAGTCTCATTGCTCAAAACAACAGACCAGGGGAATGGCAGAGTGTCTCTAGAACTCCTGGAATACGTTTTAGAACCCGAACATCTCTACTGAATTTTGAAATACTGAGAATTTGTATCCAAAGCGCTGTGAAAGGTAAGATAGACTGTCAAGTGGTAATAATGTTGAAAGTGCTGGTATATTTGTAAAAAAGGTTGTTTTACCAAATTAGAATTCACAATGAAAAAGCTTGAGACACTGGAAGAGAGAGACTCCAACTCGGGAAATTCACAATGATAACCTAGGTTAGTATCTAAGAAAGTGCTTCAAACACTAGGAATACGTGAATAAAGGGCCTTAATGTCTGTAACACATTGTTTCCTGACAAGGAAATCGTGTTCAAAGGACATAGAACCGAGTTGGATACTGGTTACATTTTTTATTCCGGGAAAATGAGTTGGTGATTTTGAAAGAAGCCAGGTTAGGCCATTAAACCGGATGTGATGACGTCACCAAGGGGGAGGGGCCACGTGGGCAGGCTTAAATGATCCCAGGTGATAATGATTTGGCCAGGAGACCAGCTGGGAATGATGACGTCATCGAGATTAGTTCTGGTATTAGGGTTAGAGAATTGGGGCTCTGTTCATGGTTAGGGTTAGGAAAAGGTTTTGGGCTAGGTAGGGTTCAGGCTCAGGTGTGGGCTAGGTTTAGGGTTTGGGTTAAAGGGTTAGGGACAGGGTTATGGTCACAGTTTAGTAATGTTGGCTATTCACAATGAATGAGCTTCAATCACTGGACAATTTGGTGTGTAGCACTCAGAACTTACGACTCCAGACTAGGGAAATATTTAGAAATGTGCTTCACACAATAGGAATATATATTCCAATAGACTGAATATCTGAACAGCATAATGTTGTCACTGGGAAATCTTGTTCAAACAGCTGAGAAGCGAGTGTGACACTGTTTACATTTATTTTTCCCGTCAAAAGGAGTTGGCGTTTTCGGGAAAAGGTTTTGGTGAAACACTGAAAAACTCATTTTCTGGAGCTATAGAATAGTATGAAAGTATTGAGAACACTATGAAATAAAAATGTTATTTAGGCTAGGGTTCCAAGTAATGTTTTACTGTGCCTTTAAAAAGCCGGTATGACATCCTTGTTAAAATGAAAAGTCTCATTGCTCAAAACAACAGACCAGGGGAATGGCAGAGTGTCTCTAGAACTCCTGGAATACTTTTTAGAACCCGAACATCTCTACTGAATTTTGAAATACTGAGAATTTGTATCCAAAGCGCTGTGAAAGGTAAGATAGACTGTCAAGTGGTAATAATGTTGAAAGTGCTGGTATATTTGTAAAAAAGGTTGTTTTACCAAATTAGAATTCACAATGAAAAAGCTTGAGACACTGGAAGAGAGAGACTCCAACTCGGGAAATTCACAATGATAACCTAGGTTAGTATCTAAGAAAGTGCTTCAAACACTAGGAATACGTGAATAAAGGGCCTTAATATCTGTAACACATTGTTTCCTGACAAGGAAATCGTGTTCAAAGGACATAGAACCGAGTTGGATACTGGTTACATTTTTTATTCCGGGAAAATGAGTTGGTGATTTTGAAAGAAGCCAGGTTAGGCCATTAAACCGGATGTGATGACGTCACCAAGGGGGAGGGGCCACGTGGGCAGGCTTAAATGATCCCAGGTGATAATGATTTGGCCAGGAGACCAGCTGGGAATGATGACGTCATCGAGATTAGTTCTGGTATTAGGGTTAGAGAATTGGGGCTCTGTTCATGGTTAGGGTTAGGAAAAGCTTTTGGGCTAGGTAGGGTTCAGGCTCAGGTGTGGGCTAGGTTTAGGGTTTGGGTTAAAGGGTTAGGGACAGGGTTATGGTCACAGTTTAGTAATGTTGGCTATTCACAATGAATGAGCTTCAATCACTGGACAATTTGGTGTGTAGCACTCAGAACTTACGACTCCAGACTAGGGAAATATTTAGAAATGTGCTTCACACAATAGGAATATATATTCCAATAGACTGAATATCTGAACAGCATAATGTTGTCACTGGGAAATCTTGTTCAAACAGCTGAGAAGCGAGTGTGACACTGTTTACATTTATTTTTCCCGTCAAAAGGAGTTGGCGTTTTCGGGAAAAGGTTTTGGTGAAACACTGAAAAACTCATTTTCTGGAGCTATAGAACAGTATGAAAGTATTGAGAACACTATGAAATAAAAATGTTATTTAGGCTAGGGTTCCAAGTAATGTTTTACTGTGCCTTTAAAAAGCCGGTATGACATCCTTGTTAAAATGAAAAGTCTCATTGCTCAAAACAACAGACCAGGGGAATGGCAGAGTGTCTCTAGAACTCCTGGAATACGTTTTAGAACCCGACATCTCTACTGAATTTTGAAATACTGAGAACTTGTATCCAAAGCGCTGTGAAAGGTAGGATAGAGTTTCAAGTGGTAATAATGTTGAAAGTGCTGGTATATTTGTAAAAAAGGTTGTTTTACCAAATTAGAATTCACAATGAAAAAGGTTGAGACACTGGAAGAGAGAGACTCCAACTCGGGAAATTCACAATGATAACCTAGCTTAATATCTAAGAAAGTGCTTCAAACACTAGGAATACGTGAAAAAAGGGCCTTAATATCTGTAACACATTGTTTCCTGACAAGGATATCGTGTTCAAAGAACATAGATCCGAGTTGGATACTGGTTACATTTTTTATTCCGGGAAAATGAGTTGGCGATTTTGAAAGAAGCCTGGTTAGGCTATTAAACTGGATGTGATGACGTCACCAAGGGGGAGGGGCCACGTGGGCAGGCTTAATTGATCCCAGGTGATAATGAGTTGGCCAGGGGTCCAGCTGGGAGTGATGACGTCGTGGAGATTAGTTCTGGTATTAGGGTTAGAGAATTGGGGCTCTGTTCATGGTTAGGGTTAGGATAAGGTTTTGGGCTAGGTAGGGTCCAGGTTCAGGTGTGGGCTAGGTTTAGGGTTTGGGTTAGAGGGTTAGGGACAGGGTGACGGTCACAGTGTAGTAATGGTGGCTATTCACAATGAATGAGCTTCAATCACTGGACAATTTGGTGTGTAGCACTCAGAACTTACGACTCCAGACTAGGGAAATATTTAGAAATGTGCTTCACACAGTAGGAATACATATTCCAATAGACTGAATATCTGAACAGCACAATTTTGTCACTGGGAAATCTTGTTCAAACAGCTGAGAAGCGAGTGTGACACTGTTTACATTTATTTTTCCCGTCAAAAGGAGTTGGCGTTTTCGGGAAAAGATTATGGTGAAACACTGAAAAACTCATTTTCCTAGAGCTATCGAACAGGATGAAAGTATTGAGAACACTGTGAAATAAAAATGTTAGTTAGGCTAGGATTCCAAGTAATGTTTTACTGTGCCTTTAAAAAGCCGGTATGACACCCGTGTTAAAATGAAAAGTCTCATTGCTCAAAACAACAGACCAGGGGAATGGCAGAGTGTCTCTAGAACTCCTGGAATACGTTTTAGAACCCAAACATCTCTACTGAATTTTGAAATACTGAGAATTTGTATCCAAAGCGCTGTGAAAGGTAGGATAGACTGTCAAGTGGTAATAATGTTGAAAGTGCTGGTATATTTGTAAAAAAGGTTGTTTTACCAAATTAGAATTCACAATGAAAAAGCTTGAGACACTGGAAGAGAGAGACTCCAACTCAGGAAATTCACACTGATAACCTAGGTTAATATCTAAGAAAGTGCTTCAAACACTAGGAATACGTGAATAAAGGGCCTTAATATCTGTAACACATTGTTTCCTTACAAGGAAATCGTGTTCAAAGAACATAGAACCGAGTTGGATACTGGTTACATTTATTATTCAGGGACAATGAGTTGGCGATTTTGAAAGAAGCCAGGTTAGGCCATTAAACAGGATGTGATGATGTCACCAAGGGGGAGGGGCCACGTGGGCAGGCTTAATTGATCCCAGGTGATAATGATTTGGCCAGGGGACCAGCTGGGAGTGATGACGTCATCGAGATTAGTTCTGGTATTAGGGTTAGAGAATTGGGGCTCTGTTCATGGTTAGGGTTAGGATAAGGTTTTGGGCTAGGTAGGGTTCAGGCTCAGGTGTGGGCTAGGTTTAGGGTTTGTGTTAGAGGGTTAGGGACAGATTGACGGTCACAGTGTAGTAATGGTGGCTATTCACAATGAATGAGCTTCAATCACTGGACAATTTGGTGTGTAGCACTCAGAACTTACGACTCCAGACTAGGGAAATATTTAGAAATGTGCTTCACACAGTAGGAATATATATTCCAATAGACTGAATATCTGAACAGCATAATGTTGTCACTGGGAAATCTTGTTCAAACAGCTGAGAAGCGAGTGTGACACTGTTTACATTTATTTTTCCAGTCAAAAGGAGTTGGCGTTTTCGGGAAAAGGTTTTGGTGAAACACTGAAAAACTCACTCATTTTCTAGAGCTATCCACCGTATGAAAGTATTGAGAACACTATGAAATAAAAATGTTAGTTAGGCTAGGGTTCCAAGTAATGTTTTACTGTGCCTTTAAAAAGCCGGTATGACACCATGTTAAAATGAAAAGTCTCATTGCTCAAAACAACAGACCAGGGGAATGGCAGAGTGTCTCTAGAACTCCTGGAATACGTTTTAGAACCCGAACATCTCTACTGAATTTTGAAATACTGAGAATTTGTATCCAAAGCGCTGTGAAAGGTAGGATAGAGTTTCAAGTGGTAATAATGTTGAAAGTGCTGGTATATTTGTAAAAAAGGTTGTTTTACCAAATTAGAATTCACAATGAAAAAGCTTGAGACACTGGAAGAGAGAGACTCCAACTCGGGAAATTCACAATGATAACCTAGGTTAGTATCTAAGAAAGTGCTTCAAACACTAGGAATACGTGAATAAAGGGCCTTAATATCTGTAACACATTGTTTCCTGACAAGGAAATCGTGTTCAAAGAACGTAGAACCGAGTTGGATACTGGTTACATTTTTTATTCCGGGAAAATGAGTTGGTGATTTTGAAAGAAGCCTGGTTAGGCCATTAAACCGGATGTGATGACGTCACCAAGGGGGAGGGGCCACGGGGGCAGGCTTAATTGATCCCAGGTGATAATGATTTGGCCAGGGGACCAGCTGGGAGTGATGACGTCATGGAGTTTAGTTCTGGTATTAGGGTTAGAGAATTGGGGCTCTGTTCATGGTTAGGGTTAGGATAAGGTTTTGGGCTAGGTAGGGTCCAGGTTCAGGTGTGGGCTAGGTTTAGGGTTTGGGTTAGAGGGTTAGGGACAGGCTGACTGTCACAGTGTAGTAATGTTGGCTATTCACAATGAATGAGCTTCAATCACTGGACAATTTGGTGTGTAGCACTCAGAACTTACGACTCCAGACTAGGGAAATATTTAGAAATGTGCTTCACACAATAGGAATACATATTCCAATAGACTGAATATCTGAACAGCACAATTTTGTCACTGGGAAATCTTGTTCAAACAGCTGAGAAGCGAGTGTGACACTGTTTACATTTATTTTTCCCTTCAAAAGGAGTTGGCGTTTTCAGGAAACGGTTTTGGTGAAACACTGAAAAACTCATTTTCTAGAGCTATCGAACAGTATGAAAGTATTGAGAACACTATGCAATAAAAATGTTAGTTAGGCTAGGGTTCCAAGTAATATTTTACTGTGCCTTTAAAAAGCCGGTATGACTCCCGTGTTAAAATGAAAATTCTCATTGCTCAAAACAACAGACCAGGGGAATGGCAGACTGTCTCTAGAACTCCTGGAATACGTTTTAGAACCCGAACATTTCTACTGAATTTTGAAATACTGAGAATTTGTATCCAAAGCGCTGTGAAAGGTAAGATAGACTGTCAAGTGGTAATAATGTTGAAAGTGCTGGTATATTTGTAAAAAAGGTTGTTTTACCAAATTAGAATTCACAATGAAAAAGCTTGAGACACTGGAAGAGAGAGACTCCAACTCGGGAAATTCACAATGAAAACCTAGGTTAATATCTAAGAAAGTGCTTCAAACACTAGGAATACGTGAATAAAGGGCCTTAATATCTTTAACACATTGTTTCCTGACAAGGAAATCGTGTTCAAAGAACATAGAACCGAGTTGGATAATGGTTACATTTATTATTCCTGGACAATGAGTTGGCAATTTTGAAAGAAGCCTGGTTAGGCCATTAAACCGGATGTGATGACGTCACCAAGTGGGAGGGGCCACGTGGGCAGGCTTAATTGATCCCAAGTGATAATGATTTGGCCAGGGGACCAGCTGGGAGTGATGACGTCATGGAGATTAGTTCAGGTATTAGGGTTAGAGAATTGGGCTCTGTTCATGGTTAGGGTTAGGATAAGGTTTTGGGCTAGGTAGGGTTCAGGCTCAGGTGTGGGCTAGGTTTAGGGTTTGGGTTAGAGGGTTAGGGACAGGCTGACGGTCTCAGTGTAGTAATGGTGGCTATTCACAATGAATGAGCTTCAATCACTGGACAATTTGGTGTGTAGCACTCAGAACTTACGACTCCAGACTAGGGAAATATTTAGAAATGTGCTTCACACAGTAGGAATATATATTCCAATAGACTGAATATCTGAACAGCATAATGTTGTCACTGGGAAATCTTGTTCAAACAGCTGAGAAGCGAGTGTGACACTGTTTACATTTATTTTTCCCGTCAAAAGGAGTTGGCGTTTTCGGGAAAAGGTTTTGGTGAAACACTGAAAAACTCATTTTCTAGAGCTATCGAACAGGATGAAAGTATTGAGAACACTATGAAATAAAAATGTTAGTTAGGCTAGGGTTCCAAGTAATGTTTTACTGTGCCTTTAAAAAGCCGGTATGACACCATGTTAAAAGGAAAAGTCTCATTGCTCAAAACAACAGACCAGGGGAATGGCAGAGTGTCTCTAGAACTCCTGGAATACGTTTTAGAACCCGAACATCTCTACTGAATTTTGAAATACTGAGAATTTGTATCCAAAGCGCTGTGAAAGGTAAGATAGACTGTCAAGTGGTAATAATGTTGAAAGTGCTGGTATATTTGTAAAAAAGGTTGTTTTACCAAATTAGAATTCACAATGAAAAAGCTTGAGACACTGGAAGAGAGAGACTCCAACTCGGGAAATTCACAATGATAACCTAGGTTAGTATCTAAGAAAGTGCTTCAAACACTAGGAATACGTGAATAAAGGGCCTTAATATCTGTAACACATTGTTTCCTGACAAGGAAATCGTGTTCAAAGGACATAGAACCGAGTTGGATACTGGTTACATTTTTTATTCCGGGAAAATGAGTTGGTGATTTTGAAAGAAGCCAGGTTAGGCCATTAAACCGGATGTGATGACGTCACCAAGGGGGAGGGGCCACGTGGGCAGGCTTAATTGATCCCAGGTGATAATGATTTGGCCAGGAGACCAGCTGGGAATGATGACGTCATCGAGATTAGTTCTGGTATTAGGGTTAGAGAATTGGGGCTCTGTTCATGGTTAGGGTTAGGAAAAGGTTTTGGGCTAGGTAGGGTTCAGGCTCAGGTGTGGGCTAGGTTTAGGGTTTGGGTTAAAGGGTTAGGGACAGGGTTATGGTCACAGTTTAGTAATGTTGGCTATTCACAATGAATGAGCTTCAATCACTGGACAATTTGGTGTGTAGCACTCAGAACTTACGACTCCAGACTAGGGAAATATTTAGAAATGTGCTTCACACAATAGGAATATATATTCCAATAAATTGAATATCTGAACAGCATAATGTTGTCACTGGGAAATCTTGTTCAAACAGCTGAGAAGCGAGTGTGACACTGTTTACATTTATTTTTCCCGTCAAAAGGAGTTGGCGTTTTCGGGAAAAGGTTTTGGTGAAACACTGAAAAACTCATTTTCTGGAGCTATAGAACAGTATGAAAGTATTGAGAACACTATGAAATAAAAATGTTATTTAGGCTAGGGTTCCAAGTAATGTTTTACTGTGCCTTTAAAAAGCCGGTATGACATCCTTGTTAAAATGAAAAGTCTCATTGCTCAAAACAACAGACCAGGGGAATGGCAGAGTGTCTCTAGAACTCCTGGAATACGTTTTAGAACCCGACATCTCTACTGAATTTTGAAATACTGAGAACTTGTATCCAAAGCGCTGTGAAAGGTAGGATAGAGTTTCAAGTGGTAATAATGTTGAAAGTGCTGGTATATTTGTAAAAAAGGTTGTTTTACCAAATTAGAATTCACAATGAAAAAGGTTGAGACACTGGAAGAGAGAGACTCCAACTCGGGAAATTCACAATGATAACCTAGCTTAATATCTAAGAAAGTGCTTCAAACACTAGGAATACGTGAAAAAAGGGCCTTAATATCTGTAACACATTGTTTCCTGACAAGGAAATCGTGTTCAAAGAACATAGATCCGAGTTGGATACTGGTTACATTTTTTATTCCGGGAAAATGAGTTGGCGATTTTGAAAGAAGCCTGGTTAGGCTATTAAACTGGATGTGATGACGTCACCAAGGGGGAGGGGCCACGTGGGCAGGCTTAATTGATCCCAGGTGATAATGAGTTGGCCAGGGGTCCAGCTGGGAGTGATGACGTCGTGGAGATTAGTTCTGGTATTAGGGTTAGAGAATTGGGGCTCTGTTCATGGTTAGGGTTAGGATAAGGTTTTGGGCTAGGTAGGGTCCAGGTTCAGGTGTGGGCTAGGTTTAGGGTGTGGGTTAGAGGGTTAGGGACAGGGTGACGGTCACAGTGTAGTAATGGTGGCTATTCACAATGAATGAGCTTCAATCACTGGACAATTTGGTGTGTAGCACTCAGAACTTACGACTCCAGACTAGGGAAATATTTAGAAATGTGCTTCACACAGTAGGAATACATATTCCAATAGACTGAATATCTGAACAGCACAATTTTGTCACTGGGAAATCTTGTTCAAACAGCTGAGAAGCGAGTGTGACACTGTTTACATTTATTTTTCCCGTCAAAAGGAGTTGGCATTTTCTGGAAAAGGTTTTGGTGAAACACTGAAAAACTCATTTTCCTAGAGCTATCGAACAGGATGAAAGTATTGAGAACACTGTGAAATAAAAATGTTAGTTAGGCTAGGATTCCAAGTAATGTTTTACTGTGCCTTTAAAAAGCCGGTATGACACCCGTGTTAAAATGAAAAGTCTCATTGCTCAAAACAACAGACCAGGGGAATGGCAGAGTGTCTCTAGAACTCCTGGAATACGTTTTAGAACCCAAACATCTCTACTGAATTTTGAAATACTGAGAATTTGTATCCAAAGCGCTGTGAAAGGTAGGATAGACTGTCAAGTGGTAATAATGTTGAAAGTGCTGGTATATTTGTAAAAAAGGTTGTTTTACCAAATTAGAATTCACAATGAAAAAGCTTGAGACACTGGAAGAGAGAGACTCCAACTCAGGAAATTCACACTGATAACCTAGGTTAATATCTAAGAAAGTGCTTCAAACACTAGGAATACGTGAATAAAGGGCCTTAATATCTGTAACACATTGTTTCCTTACAAGGAAATCGTGTTCAAAGAACATAGAACCGAGTTGGATACTGGTTACATTTATTATTCAGGGACAATGAGTTGGCGATTTTGAAAGAAGCCAGGTTAGGCCATTAAACCGGATGTGATGACGTCACCAAGGGGGAGGGGCCACGTGGGCAGGCTTAATTGATCCCAGGTGATAATGATTTGGCCAGGGGACCAGCTGGGAGTGATGACGTCATCGAGATTAGTTCTGGTATTAGGGTTAGAGAATTGGGGCTCTGTTCATGGTTAGGGTTAGGATAAGGTTTTGGGCTAGGTAGGGTTCAGGCTCAGGTGTGGGCTAGGTTTAGGGTTTGGGTTAGAGGGTTAGGGACAGATTGACGGTCACAGTGTAGTAATGGTGGCTATTCACAATGAATGAGCTTCAATCACTGGACAATTTGGTGTGTAGCACTCAGAACTTACGACTCCAGACTAGGGAAATATTTAGAAATGTGCTTCACACAGTAGGAATATATATTCCAATAGACTGAATATCTGAACAGCATAATGTTGTCACTGGGAAATCTTGTTCAAACAGCTGAGAAGCGAGTGTGACACTGTTTACATTTATTTTTCCAGTCAAAAGGAGTTGGCGTTTTCGGGAAAAGGTTTTGGTGAAACACTGAAAAACTCACTCATTTTCTAGAGCTATCCACCGTATGAAAGTATTGAGAACACTATGAAATAAAAATGTTAGTTAGGCTAGGGTTCCAAGTAATGTTTTACTGTGCCTTTAAAAAGCCGGTATGACACCATGTTAAAATGAAAAGTCTCATTGCTCAAAACAACAGACCAGGGGAATGGCAGAGTGTCTCTAGAACTCCTGGAATACGTTTTAGAACCCGAACATCTCTACTGAATTTTGAAATACTGAGAATTTGTATCCAAAGCGCTGTGAAAGGTAGGATAGAGTTTCAAGTGGTAATAATGTTGAAAGTGCTGGTATATTTGTAAAAAAGGTTGTTTTACCAAATTAGAATTCACAATGAAAAAGCTTGAGACACTGGAAGAGAGAGACTCCAACTCGGGAAATTCACAATGATAACCTAGGTTAGTATCTAAGAAAGTGCTTCAAACACTAGGAATACGTGAATAAAGGGCCTTAATATCTGTAACACATTGTTTCCTGACAAGGAAATCGTGTTCAAAGAACATAGAACCGAGTTGGATACTGGTTACATTTTTTATTCCGGGAAAATGAGTTGGCGATTTTGAAAGAAGCCTGGTTAGGCCATTAAACCGGATGTGATGACGTCACCAAGGGGGAGGGGCCACGTGGGCAGGCTTAATTGATCCCAGGTGATAATGATTTGGCCAGGGGACCAGCTGGGAGTGATGACGTCATGGAGTTTAGTTCTGGTATTAGGGTTAGAGAATTGGGGCTCTGTTCATGGTTAGGGTTAGGATAAGGTTTTGGGCTAGGTAGGGTCCAGGCTCAGGTGTGGGCTAGGTTTAGGGTTTGGGTTAGAGGGTTAGGGACAGGCTGACGGTCACAGTGTAGTACTGTTGGCTATTCACAATGAATGAGCTTCAATCACTGGACAATTTGGTGTGTAGCACTCAGAACTTACGACTCCAGACTAGGGAAATATTTAGAAATGTATTTCACACAATAGGAATATATATTCCAATAGACTGAATATCTGAACAGCATAATGTTGTCACTGGGAAATCTTGTTCAAACAGCTGAGAAGCGAGTGTGACACTGTTTACATTTATTTTTCCAGTCAAAAGGAGTTGGCGTTTTCGGGAAAATGTTTTGGTGAAACACTGAAAAACTCATTTTCTGGAGCTATAGAACAGTATGAAAGTATTGAGAACACTATGAAATAAAAATGTTAGTTAGGCTAGGGTTCCAAGTAATGTTTTACTGTGCCTTTAAAAAGCCGGTATGACATCCTTGTTAAAATGAAAAGTCTCATTGCTCAAAACAACAGACCAGGGGAATGGCAGAGTGTCTCTAGAACTCCTGGAATACGTTTTAGAACCCGAACATCTCTACTGAATTTTGAAATACTAAGAACTTGTATCCAAAGCGCTGTGAAAGGTAGGATAGAGTTTCAAGTGGTAATAATGTTGAAAGTGCGGGTATATTTGTAAAAAAGGTTGTTTTACCAAATTAGAATTCACAATGAAAAAGGTTGAGACACTGGAAGAGAGAGACTCCAACTCGGGAAATTCACAATGATAACCTAGCTTAATATCTAAGAAAGTGCTTCAAACACTAGGAATACGTGAATAAAGGGCCTTAATATCTGTAACACATTGTTTCCTGACAAGAAAATCGTGTTCAAAGAACATAGATCCGAGTTGGATACTGGTTACATTTTTTATTCCGGGAAAATGAGTTGGTGATTTTGAAAGAAGCCTGGTTAGGCTATTAAACTGGATGTGATGACGTCACCAAGGGGGAGGGGCCACGTGGGCAGGCTTAATTGATCCCAGGTGATAATGATTTGGCCAGGGGTCCAGCTGGGAGTGATGATGTCGTGGAGATTAGTTCTGGTATTAGGGTTAGAGAATTGGGGCTCTGTTCATGGTTAGGGTTAGGATAAGGTTTTGGGCTAGGTTGGGTCCAGGTTCAGGTGTGGGCTAGGTTTAGGGTTTGGGTTAGAGGGTTAGGGACAGGGTGACGGTCACCATGTAGTAACCTTGGCTATTCTCAATGAATGAGATTCAATCACTAATGATTTCTAGCTGTGTCTTATAATGGGCCTTCTGCTCTATTTGTGGGACTTCACCACATGTACAAACAACTTTATACACTCTTCTCTGAACTGGAGAAGCTATATAAACTTGTATTTCAACTGTTTTACAGTTGAGTACTACGTTTCAGTGACTTATGGTGGATTGAAACACTGGTTTCATGTGAACTAACACTATTTCAAGAATTTCTGCAGTGTACAACATCCTTTCTATTCTAGACACTTACATTTTGTTGGTTTTCCAGTTGTTCTAACACAATTCTATGATATATATTAGTATTTGCTCTGAATTACTATGCTTTCTTGCAGTGTCCTTTAATGGGCCTTCTGCTCCACTTGTGGGACTTCACCACTTGTAGCAACATCTTTATACATTCTTCTCTGAACTTGAGAAGCTATATACACTTGTTTCCCAACTGTTTTACAGTTGAATACTACTTTTCAGTGAATTCTGGTGGTTTCAAACACTGGTTTCATGTGATCTAACTCTATTTCAAGGATTTCCGCAGTGTACAACATCCTTTCTAGACTAGACACTTACATTTTGATGGTTTTCTACTTGTTCTCACACAATTCCATTATATTCATTAATATTTGCTTTGTGTTACTACAGATTTCTAGCTGTGTCTTATAATAGGCCTTCTGCTCTATTTGTGGGACTTCACCATATGTAGAAACAACTTCATACATTCTTCTCTGAACTTGAGAAGCTATATACACTTGTCTTTCAACAGTTTTACAGTTGAATGCGAATTTTCATTGTATTCTAGGGGTTTCACACACTGGTTTCATGTGAACTAACTCTATTTCCAGGATTTCAGCAGTGTACAACATCCTTTCTAGACTAGACACTTACATTTTGATGTCTTTTCCACTTGGTCTCTCACAATTCTGTGATACTCATTAGTATTTGCTCTGAATTACTACTGCTTTCATGCAGTGCCCTATAATAGCCCTTCTGCTCTACTTGTGGGACTTCACCACATGTAGAAACAACTTCATACACTCTTCTCTGAACTTGAGAAGCTATATACACTTGTCTTTCAACAGTTTTACAGTTGAATGCTAATTTTTTTTTGTATTCTAGGGGTTTCAAACACTGGTTTCATGTGAACTAACTCTATTTCCAAGATTTCTGCAAAGTATAACATCCTTTATAGACTAGACACTTACATTTTGATGTCTTTTCCACCTGGTCTCTCACAATTCTGTGATACTCATTAGTGTTTGCTCTGAATTACTACTGCTTTCTTGCAGTGTCCTATAATGGGCCTTCTGCTCTACGTGTGGGACTTTACCACATGTAGAAACAACTTTATACACGCTTCTCTGAACTTGAGAAGCTATATATACTTGTCTTTCTACTCTTTTACAGTTGAATACTACTTTTCAGTGAATTCTGTTGTTTTCAAACACTGGTTTCATGTGAACTAACTCTATTTCAAGGATTTCTGCAGTATACAACATCCTTTCTAGACTAGACAATTACATTTTGATGTCTTTTTTCCTTGGTCTCTCACAATTCTGTGATACTCATTAGTATTTGCTCTGAATTACTACTACTTTCATGCAGTGCCCTATAATAGCCCTTCTGCTCTACTTGTGGGACTTCACCACATGTAGAAACAACTTCATACACTCTTCTCTGAACTTGAGAAGCTATATACACTTGTCTTTCAACTGTTTTACAGTTGGAAACTATTTTCAGTGACTTCTGGTGGTTCCAAACACTGGTTTCATGTGAACTAACACTATTTCAAGGATTTCTGCAGTGTACAACATCCCTTCTAGACTAGACACTTACATTTTGATGGTTTTCCACTTGTTCTCACACAATTCTATCATATTCATTAGTATTTGCTCTGAATTACTACTGATTTCTAGCTGTGTCCTATAATGGGACTTCTGCTCTACTTGTGGGACTTCACCACATGTAAAAACAACTTCATACACTCTTATCTGAACTTGAGAAGCAATATATACTTGTCTTTCAACAGTTTTACAGTTGAATGCTAATTTTCATTGTATTCTAGGGGTTTCAAACACTGGTTTCATGTAAAATAACTCTATTTCCACGATTTCTGCAGTGTACAACATCCTTTCTAGACTAGACACTTACATTTTGATGTCTTTTCCACTTGGTCTCTCACAATTCTGTGATACTCATTAGTATTTGCTCTGAATTACTACTGCTTTCTTGCAGTGTCATATAATGGGCCTTCTGCTCTACTTGTTGGACTTCTCCACAAGTACAAACAACATTATACACTCTTCTCTGAGCTTGAGAATCTATATACACTTGTCTTTCATCTGTTTTACAGTTGAATACTACTTTTCAGTGATTTCTGGTGGTTTCAAACACTGGTTTCATGTGAAGTAACTCTATTTCAAGGATTTCTGCAGTGTACAACATCCCTTCTAGACTAGACACTTACATTTTGATGGTTTTCCACTTGTTCTCACACAATTCTATGATATTCATTAGAATTTGCTCTGAATTAGTACTGCTTTCTAGCTGTGTCCTATAATGGGACTTCTGCTCTACATGTGGGACTTCACCACATGTAAAAACAACTTCATACACTCTTATCTGAACTTGAGAAGCTATATACACTTGTCTTTCAACAGTTTTACAGTTGTATGCGAATTTTCATTGTATTCTAGGGGTTTCAAACACTGTTTTCATGTGAAATAACTCTATTTACAGGATTTCTGCAGTGTACTACATCCTTTCTAGACTAGACACTTACATTTTGATGTCTTTTCCACCTGGTCTCTCACAATTCTTTGATACTCATTAGTATTTGCTCTGAATTACTACTGCTTTCTTGCAGTGTCCTATAATGGTCCTTCTGCTCTACTTGTGGGACTTCACCACTTGTAGAAACAACTTTATACATTCTTATCTGAATTAGAGAAGCTATATACACTTGTCCTTCAACTGTTTTCCTGTTGAATACTACTTTTCTGTGAATTCTGATGGTTTCAAAAACTGGTTTCATGTGAACTAACTCTATTTCAAGGATTTCTGCAGTGTACAACATCCTTTCTAGACTAGACACTTACATTTTGATGTCTTTTCCACTTGGTCTCTCACAATTCTGTGATACTCATTAGTATTTGCTCTGAATTACTACTGCTTTCTTGCAGTGTCCTATAATAGCCCTTCTGCTCTACTTGTGGGACTTCACCACAGGTAAAAACAACTTCAAACACTCTTATCTGAACTTGAGAAGCTATATACACTTGTCTTTCAACTGTTTTACAGTTGAATGCTAATTTTAATTGTATTCTAGGGCTTTCAAACACTGGTTTCATGTAAACTAACTCTATTTCCACGATTTCTGCAGTGTACAACATTCTTTCTAGACTAGACACTTACATTTTGATGTCTTTTCCACTTGGTCTCTCACAATTCTGTGATACTCATTAGTATTTGCTCTGAATTACTACTGCTTTCTTGCAGTGTCCTATAATGGGCCTTCTGCTCTACTTGTGGGACTTCACCACATGTAGAAACAACTTTATACACGCTTCTCTAAACTTGAGAAGCTATATACACTTGTCTTTCTACTCTTTTACAGTTGAATACTACTTTTCAGTGAAATCTGTTGTTTTCAGACACTGGTTTCTTGTGAACTAACTCTATTTCAAGGATTTCTGTAGTGTACAACATCCTTTCTAGACTAGACACTTACATTTTGATGTCTTTTCCACTTGGTCTCTCACAATTCTGTGATACTCATTAGTATTTGCTCTGAATTACTACTGCTTTCATGCAGTGCCCTATAATAGCCCTTCTGCTCTACTTGTGGGACTTCACCACATGTAGAAACTACTTCACACACACTTCTCTGAACTTGAGAAGCTATATACACTTGTCTTTCAACAGTTTTACAGTTGAATGCTAATTTTTTTTTGTATTCTAGGGGTTTCAAACACTGGTTTCATGTGAACTAACTATATTTCCAAGATTTCTGCAGTGTATAACATCCTTTATAGACTAGACACTTACATTTTGATGTCTTTTCCACCTGGTCTCTCACAATTCTGTGATACTCATTAGTATTTGCTCTGAATTACTACTGCTTTCTTGCAGTGTCCTTTAATGGGCCTTCTGCTCTACTTGTGGGACTTCACCACTTGTAAAAACAACTTCATACATTCCTCTCTGAATTATAGAAGCTATATACACTTGTCTTTCAACTGTTTTACTGTTTAATACTACTTTTCAGTGAATTCTGATGGTTTCAAACACTGGTTTCTTGTGAACTAACTCTATTTCAAGGATTTCTGCAGTGTACAACATCCTTTCTAGACTAGACACATTTTGATTTTTTTCCACTTGTTCTCACACAATTCTATGATATTCATTAGTATTTGCGCTGAATTACTACTGATTTCTAGCTGTGTCCTCTAATGGGCCTTCTGCTCTACTTGTGGGACTTCACCACAGGTAGAAACAACTTCATACACTCTTCTCTGAACTTGAGAACCTATATACACTTGTCTTTCTACTGTTTTACAGTTGAATAGTACTTTTCAGTGACCTCTGGTGGTTTCAAACACTGGTTTCATGTGAAGTAACTCTATTTCAAGGATTTCTGCAGTGTACAACATCCCTTCTAGACTAGACACTTACATTTTGATGGTCTTCAACTTGTTCTCACAAAATTCTATGATATTCATTAGTATTTGCTCTGAATTACTACTGCTTTCTTGCAGTGTCCCTTACTGGGCCTTTGCTCTACTTGTGGGACTTCACCACTTTTAGAAACAACTTTATACATTCTTCTCTGAATTAGAGAAGCTATATACACTTGTCTTTCAACTGTTTTACTGTTGAATACTACTTTTCAGTGAATTCTGATTGTTTCAAACACTGGTTTCATGTGAACTAACTCTATTTCAAGGATTTCTGCAGTGTACAACATCCTTTCTAGACTGGACACATTTTGATTTTTTTCCACTTGTTCTCACACAATTCTCTGATGTTCATTAGTATTTGCTCTGAATTACTACTGATTTCTAGCTGTGTCCTCTAGTGGGCCTTCTGCTCTACTTGTGGGACTTCAGCACATGTAGAAACAACTTTATTCACTCTTTTCTGAACTTGAGAAGCTATATACACTTCTCTTTCTACTGTTTTACAGTTGAATACTACTTTTCAGTGAATTCTGTTGTTTTATAACACTGGTTTCATGTGAACTAACTCTTTTTCAAGGATTTCCGCAGTGTACAACATCATTTATAAACTAGACACTTACATTTTGATGGTTTTCCACTTGTTTTCACACAATTCTATGATATTCATTAGTATTTGCTCTGAAATACTACTCTTTCTAGCTGTATCTTATAATCGGCCTTCTTCTCTATATGTGGGACTTCACCACATGTACAAACAACTTTATACACTGTTATCTGAACTTGAAAAGCTATATACACTTGTTTCCCAACTGTTTTACAGTTGAATACTACTTTTCAGTGACTTCTGGTGGTTTCAAACACTGGTTTCATGTGAACTAACTCTATTTCAAGGATTTCCGCAGTGTACAACATCCTTTCTACACTAGACACTTACATTTTGATGTCTTTTCCACCTGGTCTCTCACAATTCTGTGATACTCATTAGTATTAGCTCTGAATTACTACTGCTTTCTTACAGTGTCCTATAATGGACCTTCTGCTCTACTTGTGGGACTTCACCACTAGTAGAAAGAACTTTATACATTCTTATCTGAATTAGAGAAGCTATATACACTTGTCCTTCAACTGTTTTCCTGTTGAATACTACTTTTCTGTGAATTCTGATGGTTTCAAACACTGGTTTCATGTGAACTAACTCTATTTCAAGGATTTCTGCAGTGTACAACATCCTTTGTAGACTAGTCACTTACATTTTGATGTCTTTTCCACTTGGTCTCTCACAATTCTGTGATACTCATTAGTATTTGCTCTGAATTACTACTGCTTTAATGCAGTGCCCTATAATAGCCCTTCTGCTCTACTTGTGGGACTTCACCACATGTAGAAACTACTTCACACACTCTTCTCTGAACTTGAGAAGCTATATACACTTGTCTTTCAACAGTTTTACAGTTGTATGCGAATTTTCATTGTATTCTAGGGGTTTCAAACACTGTTTTCATGTGAACTAACTCTATTTCCATGATTTCTGCAGTGTACTACATCCTTTCTAGACTAGACACTTACATTTTGATGTCTTTTCCACCTGGTCTCTCACAATTCTGTGATACTCATTAGTATTTGCTCTGAATTACTACTGCTTTCTTGCAGTGTCCTATAATGGACCTTCTGCTCTACTTGTGGGACTTCACCACTTGTAGAAACAACTTTATACATTCTTCTCTGAATTAGAGAAGCTATATACACTTGTCTTTCAACTGTTTTACTGTTGAATACTACTTTTCAGTGAATTCTGATGGTTTCAAACACTGTTTTCATGTGAACTAACACTATTTCAAGGATTTCTGCATTGTACAACATCCCTTCTAGACTAGACACTTACATTTTGATAGTTTTCCACTTGTTCTCACACAATTCTATGATACTCATTAGTATTTGCTCTGAATTACTACTGCTTTCATGCAGTGCCCTATAATAGCCCTTCTGCTCTACTTGTGGGACTTCAGCACATGTAGAAACAACTTCATACACTCTTCTCTGAACTTGAGAAGCTATATACATTTGTCTTTCGACTGTTTTACTGTTGAAAACTACTTTTCAGTGACTTCTGGTGATTTCAAACACTGGTTTCATGTGAACTAACTCTATTTCAAGGATTTCTGCAGTGTACAACATCCTTTCTAGACTAGACACATTTTGATTATTTTCCACTGGTTCTCACACAATTCTATGATATTCATTAGTATTTGCTCTGAATTACTACAGATTTCTAGCTGTGTCCTATTTTGGGCTTTCTACTCTACTTGTTGATCTTCTCCACAAGTACAAACTATATTATACACTCTTCTCTGAGCTTGAGAATCTATATACACTTGTCTTTCAACTGTTTTACAGTTGAATACTATTATTCAGTGACTTCTGGTTCTTTCAAACACTGGTTTCATGTGAACTAACTCTATTTCAAGGATTTCTGCAGTGTACAACATACTTTCTAGACTAGACACTTACATTTTATGGTTTTCCACTTGTTCTCAAACAATTCTATGATATTCATTAGTATTTGCTCTGAATTACTACTGCTTTCTTGCAGTGTCCTATAATAGCCCTTCTGCTCTACTTGTGGGACTTCACCACATGTAGAAACAACTTTATACACGCTTCTCTGAACTTGAGAAGCTATATATACTTGTCTTTCTACTCTTTTACAGTTGAATACTACTTTTCAGTGAATTCTGTTGTTTTCAAACACTGGTTTCATGTGAACTAACTCTATTTCAAGGATTTCTGCAGTGTACAACATCCTTTATGAACTAGACACTTACATTTTGATGGTTTTCCACTTGTTCTCATACAATTCTATGATATTCATTAGTATTTGCTCTGAATTACTACTGCTTTCTAGCTGTGTCCTAAAATGGGACTTCTGCTTTACTTGTGGGACTTCACCACATGTAAAAACAACTTCATACACTCTTATCTGAACTTGAGAAGCTATATACACTTGTCTTTCAACAGTTTTACAGTTGTATGCGAATTTTCATTGTATTCTAGGGGTTTCAAACACTGTTTTCATGTGAACTAACTCTATTTCCAGGATTTCTGCAGTGTACTACATCCTTTCTAGACTAGACACTTACATTTTGATGTCTTTTCCACCTGGTCTCTCACAATTCTGTGATACTCATTAGTATTTGCTCTGAATTACTACTGCTTTCTTGCAGTGTCCTATAATGGACCTTCTGCTCTACTTGTGGGACTTCACCACTTGTAGAAACAACTTTATACATTCTTCTCTGAATTAGAGAAGCTATATACACTTGTCTTTCAACTGTTTTACTGTTGAATACTACTTTTCAGTGAATTCTGATGGTTTCAAACACTGTTTTCATGTGAACTAACTCTATTTCAAGGATTTCTGCAGTGTACAACATCCTTTCTAGACTAGACACATTTTGATTATTTCCCACTGGTTCTCACACAATTCTATGATATTCATTAGTATTTGCTCTGAATTACTACTGCTTTCTAGCTGTATCCTATAATGGGCCTTCTGCTCTACTTGTGGGACTTCACCACATGTAGAAACTACTTTAAACACTCTTCTCAGAACTTGAGAAGCTATGTTAACTTGTGTTTCAACTGTTTTACAGTTGAATACTACTTTTCAGTGACTTCTGGTGGTTTCAAACACTGGTTTCATGTGAACTAACTCTATTTCAAGGATTTCCTCAGTGTACAACATCCTTTCTAGACTAGACACACTTACATTTTGTTTGTTTTCCACTTGTTCTCACACAATTCTATGATATTTATTAGTATTTGCTCTGAATTACTACTGATTTCTAGCTGTGTCCTATTTTGGGCTTTCTACTCTACTTGTTGGACTTCTCCACAAGTACAAACTACATTATACACTCTTCTCTGAGCTTGAGAATCTATATACACTTGTCTTTCAACTGTTTTACAGTTGAATACTATTATTCAGTGAATTCTGGTTATTTCAAACACTGGTTTCATGTGAACTAACTCTATTTCAAGGATTTCTGCATTGTACAACATCCCTTCTAGACTAGACACTTACATTTTGATGGTTTTCCACTTGTTCTCACACAATTCTATGATATTCATTAGTATTTGCTCTGAATTACTACTGATTTCTAGCTGTGTCCTATAATGGGACTTCTGCTCCTCTTGTGGGACTTCACCACTTGTAGAAACAACTTTACACATTGTTCTCTGAATTAGAGAAGCTATATACACTTGTCTTTCAACTGTTTTATTGTTGAATACTACTTTTTAGTTAATTCTGGTGGTTTGAAACACTGGTTTCATGTGAACTAACTCTATTTCAAGGATTTCTGCAGTGTACAACATCCTTTCTAGACTAGACACTTACATTTTGATGTCTTTTTTCCTTGGTCTCTCACAATTCTGTGATACTCATTAGTATTTGCTCTGAATTACTACTGCTTTCATGCAGTGCCCTATAATAGCCCTTCTGCTCTACTTGTGGGACTTCAGCACATGTAGAAACAACTTCATACACTCTTTTCTGAACTTGAGAAGCTATATACATTTGTCTTTCGACTGTTTTACAGTTGAAAACTACTTTTCAGTGACTTCTGGTGATTTCAAACACTGGTTTCATGTGAACTAAGTCTATTTCAAGGATTTCTGCAGTGTACAACATCCTTTCTAGACTAGACACATTTTGATTATTTTCCACTGGTTCTCACACAATTCTATGATATTCATTAGTATTTGCTCTGAATTACTACTGATTTCTAGCTGTGTCCTATTTTGGGCTTTCTACTCTACTTGTTGATCTTCTCCACAAGTACAAACTATATTATACACTCTTCTCTGAGCTTGAGAATCTATATACACTTGTCTTTCAACTGTTTTACAGTTGAATACTATTATTCAGTGACTTCTGGTTCTTTCAAACACTGGTTTCATGTGAACTAACTCTATTTCAAGGATTTCTGCAGTGTACAACATACTTTCTAGACTAGACACTTACATTTTATGGTTTTCCACTTGTTCTCAAACAATTCTATGATATTCATTAGTATTTGCTCTGAATTACTACTGCTTTCTTGCAGTGTCCTATAATAGCCCTTCTGCTCTACTTGTGGGACTTCACCACATGTAGAAACAACTTTATACACTCTTCTCTGAACTTGTGTAGCTATATAAACTTGTCTTTCAACTGTTTTACAGTAGAATACTACTTTTCATTGAATTCTCTTGTTTTCAAACACTGGTTTCATGTGAACTAACTCTATTTCAAGGATTTCTGCAGTGTACAACATCCCTTCTAGATTAGACACTTACATTTTGATGGTTTTCCACTTGTTCTCACACAATTCTGTGATACTCATTAGTATTTGCTCTGAATTAATACTGCTTTCTTTTTTTTAATTCTTTATTGATTAAGGTGTCACATATTTGTCCTCATCCCCCCATTCCCATCCCACACCCCTCCCCATGGATGCCCCAACCCCCTGTTGAACTTAACCATTGGTTAGGCTCATATGCATGCACACAAGACCTTTGGTTGATCTCTCCCCCCTCCCCCCACCCTCCCTTATCCTCCCTCTGAGGCCCGATAGTCCGATCGATACCTCCTTGTTTCTGGTTCTTTTCTTGTTCATCAGTCTATGTTGTTCATCATTTCCCCTAGATGAGCGAAATCATGTGTCACTAGAGATATACTTATAAGTATTGAATGTGAGACGAGCAATAATAATTATGCTGACAGGCAAATGAATCAGTCTGTAGTGAGTTTCTTTCTGGACCAATAGTTCTTTTGAGACCCAATATCAATGTCCACCAGTTCCTTTTGAGTACATGTCGGCACTGACCCCTCAGCTCTGGATGGTGGAGAAATGGTGGTAATGCAGGTCCGACTCCCTCTGGTTTGGTCTCGGCCGGACCCAGGGGCACGGCTTCACCCATCCAGGGGCCCACGGACTCACCAGGTCCCGGGACCCAGTCTCACCCGGATCCAGGTGCACACGGCCTCGCCCAGACCAAGGATTCAGCTTCACCCGGACCCAGGGGCGCATGGCCTCACCCGGACCCAGGGGCGCGTGGCTTCTCCCCGGCCCGGGACTCAGCCTCACCCGGATCCAGGGGCACACGGCCTCGCCCGGACCCGGGATCTAGCTTCCCCCGGACCCAGGGGCACGTGGCCTCACCCGGACCCAGGGGCGCGTGGCCTCTCCCAGACCCAGGGTCGCGTGACCTCACCCGGATCCAAGGGCCCACGGCCTCACGCGGACCTGGGACCCAGGCTCACCCGGATGCAGGGGCCCACAGCTTCACCCGGACCTGGGACCCAGCCTCACCCGGATCCAGGGGCACACGGCCTCGCCCAGACCCAGGATTCAGTTTAACCTAGGTTAATATCTAAGAAAGTGTTTCAAACACTAGAAATACGTGAATAATGGGCCTTAATATCTGTCACACATTGTTTCCTGACAAGCAAATCATGTTCAAAGAACATAGAACCGAGTTGGATGCTGTTTACATTTATAATTAAGAGACAATGAGTTGGCGTTTTTGAAAGAGGCCCGGTTAGGCCATTAAACAGGAAGTGATGACATCACCAAGGGGGAGGGACCACGAGGGCAGGTTTAATTGATACCAGGAGATAATGATTTAGCCGGGGGCCCAGCTGGGTGTGATGACGACATTGAAGTAAGTTCTGGTGTTAGGGTTAGAGAATTGGGGTTCTGGCTAGGTTTAGGGTTAGGATAAGGGTTCGGGCTAGGTAGGGTCCAAGCTCAGGATAGGGCTAGGTTTAGGCTTAGGGTTAGAGGGTTAGGGACAGGGTTATGGTCACAGTGTAGTAAGGTTGGGTATTCACGATGAATGAGCTTCAACCACTGGACAAATTGGAGTGTAGCACTGAGAATTTACAACTCCAGACTAGGGAAATATTTAGAAATGTGCTTCACACACTAAGAATACATATTCCAATAGACTGAAAATCTGAACAGCACAATTTTGTCATTGGGAAATCTTGTTCAAACAGCTGAGAACCGAGTGTGACACTGTTTACATTTATTTTTCCCGTCAAAAGGAGTTGGAGTTTTCGGGAAAAGGAGTTGGTGAAACACTGAAAAATTCATTTTCCTAGAGCTATAGAATAGTATGAAAGTATTGAGAACACTATGAAATAAAAATGTTAGTTAGGCTAGGGTTCCAAGTAGTGTTTTAAAGTAACTTTTAAAAGCTGTTATGACACCCGTGTTAAAATGAAAACTCTCAGAGCTCAAAACAACAAAACAGGGGGATGTCTCAGAGTGTCTCTAGAACTCTTGGAATACGTTTTAGAACATGAACATCTCTACTGAAATTTGAAATACTAAGAATTTCTATCCAAAGCGCTGTGAAAAGTAGGGTAGACTTTCAAGTGGTAATAATGGTTAAAGTATGGTATATATGTAAAAAACGCTGTTTCACCAATTTGGAATTCACAATGAAGGAGCTTGAGACACTGGAAGAGAGAGACTCCAACTCAGGCAATTCACAATGAAAACCTAGGTTAATATCTAAGAAAGTGTTTCAAACACTAGAAATATGTGAATAAAGGGCCTTAATATCTGTCACACATTGATTCCTGACAAGCAAATCGTGTGCAAAGAACATAGAACCGAGTTGGATGCTGTTTACCATTATAATTAAGAGACAATGAGTTGGCGTTTTTGAAAGAGTCCTGATTAGGCCATCTATCAGGAAATGGTGACGTCACCAAGGGGGAGGGGCCAGGAGGGAAGGTTTAATTGATACCAGGAGATAATGATTTAGCCGGGGGCCCAGCTGGGTGTGATGACGTCATTGAGGTTAGTTCTGGTGTTAGGGTTAGAGAATTGGGGTTCTGGCTAGGGTTAGGGTTAGGATAAGGGTTCGGGCTAGGTAGGGTTCAGGCTCAGGTTAGGGCTAGGTTTAGGCTTAGGGTTAGAGGGTTAGGGACAGGGTTATGGTCACAGTGTAGTAAGGTTGGGTATTCACGATGAATGAGCTTCAACCACTGGACAAATTGGAGTGTAGCACTGAGAATTTACAACTCCAGACTAGGGTAATATTTAGAAATGTGCTTCACACACTAGGAATACATATTCCAATAGACTGAATATCTGAACAGCACAATTTTGTCACTGGAAAATCTTGTTCAAACCGCTGAGAATCGAGTGTGACACTGTTTACATTTATTTTTCCTGACAAAAGGAGTTGGCGTTTTCGGGAAAAGGACTTGCTGAAACACTGAAAAATTCATTTTCCTAGAGCTATAGAATAGTATGAAAGTATTGAGAACACTATGAAATCAAAATGTTAGTTAGGCTAGGGTTCCAAGTAGTGTTTTAAAGTACCTTTAAAAAGCCGGTATGACACCCGTGTTAAAATGAAAACTCTCGGAGCTCAAAACAACAGAACAGGGGGATGTCTCAGAGTGTCTCTAGAACTCTTGGAATACGTTTTAGAAAACGAATATCTCTACTGAATTTTGAAATACTGAGAATTTGTATCCAAAGCGCTGTGAAAGGTAGGGTAGACTATCAAGTGGTAATAATGGTTAAAGTACTGGTATATTTGTAAAAAACGCTGTTTCAGCAAATTGGAACTCACAATGAAGGAGCTTGAGACACTGGAAGAGAGAGACTCCAACTCGGGCAATTCACAATGAAAACCTAGGTTAATATCTAAGACAGTGTTTCAAACACTAGAAATACGTGAATAAAGGGCCTTAATATCTGTCACACATTGTTTCCTGACAAGCAAATTGTGTTCAAAGAACATAGAACCGAGTAGGAAGCTATTTACATTGATAATTAAGAGACAATGAGTTGGCGTTTTTGAAAGAGGCCTGGTTAGGCCATTAAACAGGAAGTGATGACGTCACCAAGGGGGAGGGGCCACGAGGGAAGGTTTAATTGATACCAGGAGATAATGATTTAGTCTGGGGCCCAGCTGGGAGTGATGATGTCATCGAGGTTAGTTCTGGTGTTAGGGTTAGAGAATTGGGGTCTGGACAGGGTTAAGGATAGGATAAGGGTTCGGGCTAGGTAGGGTTCAGGCTCAGGTTAGGGATAGGTTTAGGGTTAGGGTTAGAGGGTTAGGGACAGGGTTAAGGTCACGGTGCTGTAAGGTTGGGTATTCACAATGAATGAGCTTCAACCACTGGACAAATTGGAGTGTAGCACTGAGAATTTACAACTCCAGACTAGGGAAATATTTAGAAATGTGCTTCACACACTTGGAATACATATTCCAATAGACTGTATATCTGAACAGCACAATTTTGTCATTGGGAAATCTTGTTCAAACAGCTGAGAACCGAGTGTGACACTGTTTACATTTATTTTTCCCGTCAAAAGGAGTTGGAGTTTTCGGGAAAAGGTTTTGGTGAAACACTGAAAAATTCATTTTCCTAGAGCTATAGAATAGTATGAAAGTATTGAGAACACTATGAAATAAAAATGTTAGTTAGGCTAGGGTTCCAAGTAGTGTTTTAAAGTAACTTTTAAAAGCTGTTATGACACCCGTGTTAAAATGAAAACTCTCAGAGCTCAAAACAACAAAACAGGGGGATGTCTCAGAGTGTCTCTAGAACTCTTGGAATACGTTTTAGAACATGAACATCTCTACTGAAATTTGAAATACTAAGAATTTCTATCCAAAGCGCTGTGAAAAGTAGGGTAGTCTTTCAAGTGGTAATAATGGTTAAAGTATGGTATATATGTAAAAAACGCTGTTTCACCAATTTGGAATTCACAATGAAGGAGCTTGAGACACTGGAAGAGAGAGACTCCAACTCAGGCAATTCACAATGAAAACCTAGGTTAATATCTAAGAAAGTGTTTCAAACACTAGAAATATGTGAATAAAGGGCCTTAATATCTGTCACACATTGATTCCTGACAAGCAAATCGTGTGCAAAGAACATAGAACCGAGTTGGATGCTGTTTACCATTATAATTAAGAGACAATGAGTTGGCGTTTTTGAAAGAGTCCTGATTAGGCCATCTATCAGGAAATGGTGACGTCACCAAGGGGGAGGGGCCAGGAGGGAAGGTTTAATTGATACCAGGAGATAATGATTTAGCCGGGGGCCCAGCTGGGTGTGATGACGTCATTGAGGTTAGTTCTGGTGTTAGGGTTAGAGAATTGGGGTTCTGGCTAGGGTTAGGGTTAGGATAAGGGTTCGGGCTAGGTAGGGTTCAGGCTCAGGTTAGGGCTAGGTTTAGGCTTAGGGTTAGAGGGTTAGGGACAGGGTTAAGGTCACGGTGCTGTAAGGTTGGGTATTCACAATGAATGAGCTTCAACCACTGGACAAATTGGAGTGTAGCACTGAGAATTTACAACTCCAGACTAGGGAAATATTTAGAAATGTGCTTCACACACTTGGAATACATATTCCAATAGACTGTATATCTGAACAGCACAATTTTGTCACTGGGAAATCTTGTTCAAACCGCTGAGAACCGAGTGTGACAGTGTTTACATTTATTTTTCCCGTCAAAAGGAGTTGGCGTTTTCGGGAAAAGGAGTTGGTGAAACACTGAAAAATTCATTTTCCTAGAACTATAGAATAGTATGAAAGTATTGAGAACACTATGAAATCAAAATGTTAGTTAAGCTAGGGTTCCAAGTAGTGTTTTAAAGTACCTTTAAAAAGCCGGTATGACACCAGTGTTAAAATGAAAACTCTCAGAGCTCAAAACAACAGAACAGGGGGATGTCTCAGAGTGTCTCTAGAACTCTTGGAATACGTTTTAGAAAACGAACATCTCTACTGAATTTTGAAATACTGAGAATTTGTATCCAAAGCGCTGTGAAAAGTAGGGTAGACTTTCAAGTGGTAATAATGGTTAAAGTATGGTATATTTGTAAAAAACGCTGTTTCAGCAAATTGGAACTCACAATGAAGGAGCTTGAGACACTGGAAGAGAGAGACTCCAACTCGGGCAATTCACAATGAAAACCTAGGTTAATATCTAAGAAAGTCCTTCAAACACTAGGAATACGTGAATAAAGGGCCTTAATATCTGTCACACATTGTTTCCTGACAAGCAAATTGTGTTCAAAGAACATAGAACTGAGTTGGATGCTATTTACATTGGTAATTAAGAGACAATTAGTTGGCGTTTTGAAACAGGCCTGGTTAGGCCATTAAACAGGAAGTGATTATGTCACCAAGGGGGAGGGGCCATGAGGGCAGGTTTAATTGATCCCAGGAGATAATGATTTAGCAGGGGCCCAGCTAGGAATTATGACATCATCGAGGTTAGTTCTGGTGTTAGGGTTAGAGAATTGGGGTTCAGGCTCAGGTTAGGGCTAGGTTTAGCGTTAGGGTTAGAGGGTTAAGGACAGGGTTAAGGTCACGGTGCTGTAAGGTTGGGTATTCACAATGAATGAGCTTCAACCACTGGACAAATTGGAGTGTAGCACTGTTATAGTAATAGTGATAAGAATAATATAGAATAAGTATCAAAATGTGGAATTACAGTGTGATATTAAAATATGATGTTAAAAAATATTGAATGTAATGTAAACAGGTTGATTAAACACCCCTGAGTGGCCTGTATGTAGAAAAAAAAAAAGTAAAGTGATCTGTTCCTCATATGTAAAACCAGATATGCAAGGCTCCTGGGACCCGCTGATAAGACACACTGAATACGCCCATCTAGGCACATAAAAAGAGGAAGCACCAGAGGAAGATTAGAGAGGCCTGCTCTGCTCCTCCACAGACGGTCACTCTCCACCCCCCTTTCTGCATCTGCCCAAGCTCTGCCATGGACCGTGAGTCCAAACAGTGAGCCGGAAAGTGAGGCCTCAAGCAAGACGCCGAGCCGCAGCTGCAATTTCCAAAGTCCAGTGTGTGTGTCTGTAGGCGCGGATCCCCGGGTGGCCTGCCGAGGTCTGGAAACCACCAGGACTCTGGTAAATAAACCGTGTGTGATTCGTGCATTGCATGTCTGTCTCCTGTGTAATTTATGCTTGGTCAATATTAAGTAAGTACCTTGGGTTGTACTTGTCAGTTTAGAGACTGGCTGAGGCACCCTTGGTCACCTGTGCTTACGTCCCTGAAGGAGAAATTGGAGCAATTTGCGTAGTCGGCAGTTGCTAAATTAAAATTGGACATTAAGGGGGTAAGTGAAACCAAATTTCCTAAATTAATTTTTCTAAATTGCTCCGGGCACAGCGGAGATCAATTTGAATAAGAGAGAAAAGGGGAAGCTTCTAGCCAAATCTGACGTCAAGTGTTGGGCCTGCTAAGAGCAGATAATGTCGTCCACCCAAACCCGAAAGTAATCAGGCATAGAGAACCGATCGGTGTCACTTCTGAAAAACCTTGAGCTTGCTTCAAACTAAAAGTTGTTCACCATAAGGGCACGCCCAGGAGAGGCTGACTCCCAAAGGCAAACGCCGGAAGGTCCTAGCAGTTTCTCTGCCCAAGCGGAGCCATGCAGAAGGGTTATATCTGCAACCGTTTACGCAAGCAAGGGGCTGTGGAGGCAGCCAAGAGGAAGGACACGCGAAAGGGGAAACTAGGCTTGAGAAATCGGTGGAGGGACCCAAGTTGGCGGATTATACCAACCGACAGCTTACGTAGGCAGCACAACCGTGGCATAAACGGGACGGAGGAATTGTGGCTGGAAGGAATAATTCTCTCATTGCAAATTACGGAAAGAAAGAGGAATATATATATATATAAATATAGATTTTATAAATGAATGGCAGAGCATAAATTACAAAACAGGATCCTGAATTTCTTAAGAAAGGCTCACAATTATCTCTTTCTTTGCAATATATACCTGACTGAAGTCCAGAGGGAAACTTCCCCTTGTGCCATCTATCCCTGTGGGAGAGCAGGTCCTAAAATAATAATTTGTCCGGACTGCCTTCAAGATAGGAAGGAAGATTAAAATGGAATAACTCAGAAGCTTCTAGCAGAAACTAAGGAGGAATAAAGAACGACTAGCTAACATACCGGCCAAAAGTAAATGGTGCACCCTAGAGGACAGCCTCAGGGAGAAATGCAAGGTCAGATACACTCCCAGATTGGGAGAGAAAGTAATCAATAACCCTGATACATTAATACCAGTAATTCAAAGGGCTTCACCTGAAGAGGTGATCCCAATACTTCTACATACAATTCATAATCTTCAGGAAGATAATGATAAAGGCAAAAGATTAGCACAAAAGGTGATAGGACAATATTCTAGCAAGCCAGCCATAGTAAGAAAAAAGGTGGTGAGGAAGGAAGGAACAGAAGGTGAAGGAGAGACAGTAGAATTTTCCTCCTTCACCACACAAGAAATGAATTAACTTAGAGGCCTATTAATAAAGGGAGAACTGACAGACATTGATTGGTTGCTACATCTGTATGAGAAGAGAGGCCACACCGTTATGATCAGTGCAGATGAATTATCACAAGTAATTGATGCAATAGAACACCCAAAACTAAGAGAACAACTACTAAAAGACATAGAACAGCAAGGAAGACAGGCACTGGCGTCTATATGGCACTGGGTGTCTAAGGCTTGGAAAAAGTCTTTTCCCCATATAGATTTCTCCTCATCACAATTTTCAAAACCATGGAATAATATAGGCCAGCTCCAACATCAATTGAGGAAATTAACTATCCTTAATGGAATATACCATGGAGATAATCCCTGGGAAGCCACTAATGTGGATGGCATCATAAGCTGTCTAATTAAAAATGCACCCGAGGGATATAAAATACAAATGCAAAATTTATTAGCAGGGTCAAGAACCCCAAATGAGATTAAGGAAAAAATCACCCTCCATCAGGACATGATTACAGATAAAAAATTCACCTTTGTAGCAAAGGAGGAGAGAACACAAAATTACTCTTTAAAAAAAAATATATAAATAAATAAATAAATAAATAAATAAATAAATAAATAAATAAATAATAAAATAAAATAAAATAAAATAAGGAAGGAAATAAGGGGACCCCAGAATATGTATAGAAATAATAATAATTTCCAGAACAAGGGAAGAAATTGTACACAACCAAAGCCATGCCTAGCACAGCAAAAACCTTACTGGAAGGTGAATAACCCTTTCTTTAAAAGGGGACCCCTACAAAACCCATTTACAAAAAATCAATCTGGAAATTCATTCAATAAAACCCATTCCAGAAACCCCTTCCCCACTTACCAATCTAAGAATAACCCATTTCAACAACAACCCAGAAATAATCCATTCAGACAACAGGGAAACTACCAAGGCCCCCGCCCCCAATGGAAGGGCAACCAAGGGGGCATAAGAAGAAACTAACCTCTCTTGCTCTAGCAGACGAGTTTTATAGGGAAAATGATAAGAGGCCATATATTACTTTGAATATAAAACCCCAAGATGATTTAATCTTACCTAAAACATTTTTAATATACACTGGATCCCAAATCACTTTAATGGCCATAGATAATATACCCACAAAATCCTGTGAAAACACAGGATTTCTATTGAAAGAATCACAGGAAATATTATTAAGGCAAATCCAATACACTGTAAAATACTGTACAGAAATAGACAGAGTAAAGAATACATTGGGATTCTACAGGAAGAACATTACCAAATAAGGTCATCAATAAATTAGACTCACTTAAAAGCCCCACATCAAAAAAGGAAGCACAACAAGTTGTGGGATTATTTATGTTTTGGAAACAACACATACCATATCTGTCAGACATAGCAAAACCTATATACAAAGTAACTAGAAAAGCAGTAAACTTCCAATGGAATAAAGAACAGAAAGAAGCTTTCCAACAATTAAAACACTACATCCACCTCTTTTCTCAACTACAAAATATACAACCAGGTGACAAGGTAGTTCTAGATATTGCTTTTATATCAGAACATGGTAATTGGGGACTATATAAAAAAGGGAAAGATGACCATAAGCTAATGCCAGTAGGATTCTGGTCCAAGAAATTTCCATACTCTCATTTTAAATACTCATATTTTGAGAAATTGATTTGGACTTTATATGCAGCACTGCTACACACAGAACCTCTGACAGGACAACAGCCAATAACAGTCAGGAGCACCCTGCCTCTTAAGGCATGGTTAAATATGTCAGCGGAAGAGTTGGCAGGTAACCAAATTGAAGAAAAGGTACTCGCGTGGAAGTGGTACATAAACACGCGTTGTATCAGCGGCTCCGGAGAACCAGCCCTCCTCACCGAGGAGGTAAACAAACTTGAGGTGGAGCCACCCACCTGTGCCAACAAGTTTGAACCTATAGAGACATCTATAGGTGTACAGGGGCCAAAATACACCCCTGTCTTTAAAAATGCCTGGTTTACAGACGGATCAGCCCCCGTATCCGGTGACCGCAACACCTGGAGGGCAGCAGCCTTCATTCCCGCGACACAACAAGCTCTGACTGTGTCTGGTGAGTCCAATTCTGCACAACATGCAGAACTTATAGCCGCATATATGGCTATACAGGAAGCAGTGCGGACACAAAAACAAAATATATATATTTACAGACTCTTGGGCAGTATATAATGGCATTATATTATGGTCAGGAAAATGGAAACAAACTAATTGGCAAATTAATGGCAAAGATTTATGGTCTAGAGAATATTGGGAAGAGATATATATTTTATCACAAAAGATAAAAATATATGTAACACATGTCAATGCACATGCTAGTGACAGCTCTAAAACAACACTATACAACAAAATAGTAGATCAACTAGCAAAAGGACTAACACCAGGAAATAACCTCACTATCACTGACAAATCTAAATCTTTAGCAATAACATTAGCATTAAAAAAGGAAGATAACAATTCTTACTCCTTGCCACCAATTCCATCAATTAAATTAAAAAAGGAAGATGGAAAATACAAAATACAACCTCCAGAATTAGAAATGAAATTGACCATACCATTTATCACACAAATACATCAAACATTAGGACACATAGGACAATCAGCACTTATAAACTGGTTTCTAAAAAGAAACATAAAAGCCCCAATCAGAGACATTAAATCAGCCATAAATGCATGCACTGTTTGCAAAGGAACACACATGTTCCGCACACTTCAGCCACCTAGAATGAATAAACCATATATACCCAACCAACTCTTACAGATAGATTTTATTGGACCTTTAAAAGTACCATATTCACAAAAATATGCATGCACATTAGTGGATGTAAATTCAGGAATCCTTGCTGCCACAGCATCGTCACATCCAGATGCAAATACAACATTACGCTCCCTAAATACCTGGATGATGCATTTTGGCCCGCCACAAATCATAGATCAAGGATCACACTTTACTGCCACATCTGTACAAAAGTTGGCAGCAGAATATGACATAGATTGGAACTTTCACTTATCATACAACCCAACAGCAGCAGGAACAATTGAAAGGCACAATGGACTCCTCAAACATAAAATGCAAACATTAATGATGGATAAGAAATATCCATCTTTACAAGTTCTTTTAAATAAAGCATGCCTTTTATTGAATTCTAGACCTAGACAGAACAGACCCTCCCCCCTAGAACAACTATATCTTCCACACATTGAAAATATCAATGAATACCAATTCATCCCTCCACCTAGAACAAATAGGAAAATTCTTTACAAAATCTTAACAAAAAACTCTAAAGATAACTCCTTGTCCTTGCAGGAAATCATAGCTGACAGCGGAGCCTCACTTTACTGGACAGTAAATGATAAGGGAGAACTACAACAAACCAAAATCCAAAACACACAACCAAGATTTTAAATGAACATTATATTATTTATTTATTGTCTTATCTCAGCCATAATCACTCTTACACTCCTCCTGCCACTCATATCATACATTGAACAGAATGTACACAAGAATATTTGCCAGGAGAAACAGCTGTACTTTTTCATGCTCTACTCAGAGACTATATTGCCATAGGAGAACAAGCAATCTATTCTGCTTACAGATACCCAAGCTCACTTCCACCATTAACAACCCCAAATGAATTATTCAATATAATTTGCATATGAGACTTAAATGCAGAATATTTGACACCACCTTGGAACTATATCCCTGCAATCTCTCAGAGAGAACTTGAAGACAGAGAAAGATGGGAACATATGATGGAACTAGATGGCCCAGAGGAATTTTCCACTGGACATTGATTTTACTCTTTACTAATATTCTTGTTAATGATGTTATTTCTAGTGCTTCTAGCACTACAACTACTTTTAGTACTTCTACTAATGCTGATATTACTCCTGAAGTGCCTGCTACTGCTTTACCTATTACTACTTTTCCTACTACTATTACTACTACTAATACTGGCAAGCCAGATACCATAAAACCAGCTATAGCCCATAAATTATCCATACAACTAACTAAACCAAACAAACATTATGTTTTCCACCACCCAGTCACACTTACAGCAAATAACTCAATATTTTCACTAACTATAGGTGATTTTTATTTCAATACTTCTTTACAATATTACTCCACATACAAGATGTGTCCATCATATTACCACCCAGATTTTTGCCAACTTAAAATATTGAATTATGTAAAAAATTCTATGAGAACATATGGTTACACTCAATTGAAAGAATGCATTTCCCAACAATGGTTTCAGGACACTCTGTCTCTGAGATCAGTTTCCATTATAGATGTCCAATCAAGAGATCCTCCCACAACAACTTATCATATAACTACTGATACCCTTATAACTCTCAATTCCAAATTTATAAACATAGTTCAAAATGTAGATCCATATTTAAATATAGAAAATAATTCATGCATTCAGAGAGCACTAATTAATGTAGTTCCATTTCAAGAACATCTCATGCATTTTTGGTATACAGGAGAACTAGGAGATGAATTTGAGGATTATGATGAATATGATAAATATGAGGAGATGATGAACACAACAGAGGCATCCATACCTACACTCACAACAGAAACACCCATATCAACCTATTTTAACAGACAACCATTCTTTTCACCACCCACCACAAACCCAACCCTACCAGAAGGCTTTCCTATCTCACCATATTATAACATGACACACATTGTAAAAGAAAATGACATAACTTATTATCAATATTATTTAACAGGCTTTCCAAATTTTCCAACATTTGGCAACTTTTGTGTAGGCATTAAATGTCACATGTTAAAGTCTGAATATGGCCCTGTGATGATAACCTTTTTAACTGATGCCATCACACCAGAAGAATATTTAGCTCATGATAACAACTACTGGCCATTTAGACACATACCTCAGATGATGATAGACCTCATTAGTCCTGTCAATTTTGACTCTGGTGAAACTATGCATAAACTTTGGAATTCACCTATGTTTGGCACCATATATCAAATTTGCTTTCCAGCAGCTATATCTAATAATTCCCTTCATATTAATACCACTGGGACAAACTTTACTCATTTTTATACCAAACTAGAACCAGCTATATATTGTGTTGACCCCAACAAGAAATTGGCCAAATCTGTTCTAAATCTATTACAAAGACTAACCCCCAATATGCTATATCCAAATTCTTACAAACTAAGATCACAGCAATTTCTAGGATTCTGGAATATAAATTATACCACCCTTTACTACCCAGATATAATTACACATACCTTTACAGAAATCTCACAAGGAGAACAATTTGTCATGAATTCAACCCACATTTGTTCTAATACCATAGCCATTGGTAAAATTAACCCATCAATTATGCCCTCCTATAACTGCTCTATATTATCCACAAAAAATGACAATGTCTATAACGGATTGGTTGCAGTCTAAAAGATACATACTAGAACAAGCTAATTCCTTAGCAAATTTAACTATGTTTTTCTCTAACTACACACAGAAATTTTTTCCTTTATTCATGTTTAATTCCTCTACAACATCATATCTATTAGATTGCTCCCCAAGTGTCACAGAAATGCTCACCTCTGCAATTATTCCTAAACATGATCAACAAGCACGACAACCTACATTTTTAAACCACCCATACTCATATGGACCATTCCCCATTATAAGCTATAGAAATTTTACATTTAGCTACACCTCTACAAACATTCTTTCAAATCTTACCACAGGCCAACAACACCAAACAACCTATACAGTTCTTTATCCCAACTCAACATTAAGACCTACGCCTATACCACTAAATCACTCACATTTTGCTTGCAGAGAATATGACCCACTCATTAGTTTACATTATAATATTTCTTATGGACTAAAACCTACTTCTTGGTTTACAACCTTTGGAGCCTATATTAATCCCTCAAAAGCAAAACGTATAGCTGGATCCTTCACTACTGGTTTTCAATCATATATGCTACATTACTTAGACGGCGGATGGAAAAAATTATTCCTCCACCACCATTCACCCATGACTAATCATTCTCTTCTACTCTTCACTGATTTCTACTATATACCTAATATTGCTGATAAATGTTATAATAACCTATTAGAACCATGCAAAGAGGTTGCTACAATTCTACGACATGCTTAAGAACCTTACATTTCTCACCTGTCTATTCTTATGGCATTACAAAACCTGCACCTAAACTTCTTGAGGCCCAATCAGTAATTACACAAATCAATAACCCAGGTAGACTAATTTTCCAACCTCAGATTCAGAGAACTACCATATACTTCTCACCAGATGATTTTCTAGTCTCCTCATTAGTCAAAGCTTGTGCAGATGTAGAACCCCCAATTCCAATCAGAAATGCACCATTCCCTCAAAAATTTAGACAACATTCAGGAAGGAAACTCTTACAACTAGATGCAGCTTCCTTTGCATTGGCATCAATCGCAGCATCTGTATCTATAGCAAATTCAGTTAAAATTAATCAATTAACTAATGCTTTAAATAAATACTTCCACCATACAACCGAATTTGAAACTAAAACATTAGAACTCATCTCTAAATCATTTGACAGTGCCTATCAACTGGCAGCACAAACCCATCAGCAAGTTATGCTCTTATCAGACATAGTTAAGGAACAGGATCACTATATGCACACATTACATCAAGACATAGAGGACATTAATCAAAGATTCCAAAAATACCAATTTAGACAACAATGTCAACTTATACAAAATTCCCTAACACAAGCCCAACGAGACCTTTTGTCTCTCATTGTCAGGGGACAAGGACTGAACCCATTGTGGAATGATGCAATAGCTGCAATTGACTTTACAAAACCTATAGGATGCTCCTACTCAGACTGTGAACTTTCAATACTCACAGCAGTAGGAGGAGAAAACTTAGTGGCATATCCTACATTGAATATACCAATACACATGAACAATAATGAATATGCAATGCCTAATGGAGACATGCTATATGTGGAACCTTATTTCTTCTTAAAATCTTCACTAATACAATTCACTCCAAATATCTTCATTGCATTCCAACCACTATCTGTAGATACATTTCCTGTATCACTTCTTCCACATGACCCAAGACCACTCATGTATAATATAGGCAGACACAACTTTGTCGCCTGCTTTACAAATATCTCTGTATATGATCACACAATAAGGAAGAACGTGAACAACTCCTTCCCTAATTCTTGTCACTTAATCACTAATGCTATGAACATCACCTTTAATAATAAAATATATTATTCATTCTTTGACACCAAAACCTCTCTATACTTCTCACCCTCTTTACCCTTATACCAACGCTTGCAAGAAAAACATTATACTGCACCTCCGACTCTTAATGAATCTTTTAACAAGCTTAGCTCTTTAGAACCCCTTGTAAAAGATACTATGAAGACCTTGAAGTCACAAGCTGAACAACTACATCACTTAGCCTACATCCCAAACGCCGAAACCATCACAACCTTGGAAGACTTGAAAAAACTACACCGTAATTGCAAGACAGCGGACACTCTCCTATCCTTATGGAGGACCGTCCCCTGCACTCCTGATTGGAATTTCATCAACCCCATCGCATGGATTCAGCATGGACTCTCTTCATTTGAAGCTACATGGACTTTAATTAAGGAGATATTATTTGCATTGGCTATTATTTTCCTCTTTTGTTTATTTGTTAAGATTGCTAAAATCATTATATGCCTTATCCCCAATAAAATAAAAAATAATTGATTCCCTTGGGGTAAACCCTTCAGGAATCACTGGGTGGAATGTTATAGTAATAGTGATAAGAATAATATAGAATAAGTATCAAAATGTGGAATTACAGTGTGATATTAAAATATGATGTTAAAAAGTATTGAATGTAATGAAAACAGGTTGATTAAACACCCCTGAGTGGCCTGTATGTAGAAAAAAAAGTAAAGTGATCGGTTCCCCATATGTAAAACCAGATATGCAAGGCTCCTGGCACCCGCTGATAAGACAAACACTGAAGACGCCCATCTAGGCACATAAAAAGAGGAAGCACAAGAGGAAGATCAGAGAGGCCTGCTCTGCTCCTCCACAGACGGTCACTCTCCACCCCCCTTTCTGCATCTGCCCAAGCTCTGCCGTGGACCATGAGTCCAAACAATGAGCCGGAAAGTGAGGCCTCAAGCAAGACTCTGAGCCGCAGCTGCAACGTCCAAAGTCCAGTGTGTGTGTCTGTTGGCGTGGATCCCCAGGTGGCCTGCCTAGGTCTGGAAACCACCAGGACTCAGGTAAATAAACCGTGTGTGATTCGTGCATTGCATGTCTGTCTCCTGTGTAATTTATACTCGGTCAATATTAAGTAAGTACCTTGGGTTGTACGTGTCAGTTTAGAGACTGGCTGAGGCACCCTTGGTCACCTGTGCTTACATCCCTGAAGGAGAAATTGGGACAAGCACTGAGAATTTACAACTCCAGACTAGGGAAATATTTAGAAATGTGCTTCACACACTAGGAATACATATTCCAATAGACTGAATATCTGAACAGCACAATTTTGTCATTGGGAAATCTTGTTCAAACCGCTGAGAACCGAGTGTGACACTGTTTACATTTATTTTTCCGTCAAAAGGAGTTGGAGTTTTCGGGAAAAGGAGTTGGTGAAACACTGAAAAATTCATTTTCCTAGAGCTATAGAATAGTATGAAAGTATTGAGAACACTATGAAATAAAAATGTTAGTTAGGCTAGGGTTCCAAGTAGTGTTTTAAAGTACCTTTTAAAAGCTGTTATGACACCCGTGTTAAAATGAAAACTCTCAGAGCTCAATACAACAGAACAGGGGGATGTCTCAGAGTGTCTCTAGAACTCTTGGAATACGTTTTAGAACATGAACATCTCTACTGAATTTTGAAATACTAAGAATTTGTATCCAAAGCGCTGTGAAAAGTAGGGTAGACTTTCAAGTGGTAATAATGGTTAAAGTATGGTATATATGTAAAAAACGCTGTTTCACCCATTTGGAATTCACAATGAAGGAGCTTGAGACACTGGAAGAGAGAGACTCCAACTCAGGCAATTCACAATGAAAACCTAGGTTAATATCTAAGAAAGTGTTTCAAACACTAGAAATATGTGAATAAAGGGCCTTAATATCTGTCACACATTGATTCCTGACAAGCAAATCGTGTGCAAAGAACATAGAACCGAGTTGGATGCTGTTTACCGTTATAATTAAGAGACAATGAGTTGGCGTTTTTGAAAGAGGCCTGGTTAGGCCATTAATCAGGAAATGGTGACGTCACCAAGGGGGAGGGGCCACGAGGGAAGGTTTAATTGATACCAGGAGATAATGATTTAGCCTGGGGCCCAGCTGGGAGTGATGATGTCATCGAGGTTAGTTCTGGTGTTAGGGTTAGAGAATTGGGGTCTGGACAGGGTTAGGGATAGGATAAGGGTTCGGGCTAGGTAGGGTTCAGGCTCAGGTTAGGGCTAGGTTTAGGGTTAGGGTTAGAGGGTTAGGGACAGGGTTAAGGTCACGGTGCTGTAAGGTTGGGTATTCACAATGAATGAGCTTCAACCACTGGACAAATTGGAGTGTAGCACTGAGAATTTACAACTCCAGACTAGGGAAATATTTAGAAATGTGCTTCACACACTTGGAATACATATTCCAATAGACTGTATATCTGAACAGCACAATTTTGTCACTGGGAAATCTTGTTCAAACCGCTGAGAACCGAGTGTGACACTGTTTACATTTATTTTTCCCGTCAAAAGGAGTTGGCGTTTTCGGGAAAAGGAGTTGGTGAAACTGAAAAATTCATTTTCCTAGAACTATAGAATAGTATGAAAGTATTGAGAACACTATGAAATAAAAATGTTAGTTAGGCTAGTGTTCCAAGTAGTGTTTTAAAGTACCTTTAAAAAGCCGGTATGACACCAGTGTTAAAATGAAAACTCTCAGAGCTCAAAACAACAGAACAGGGGGATGTCTCAGAGTGTCTCTAGAACTCTTGGAATACGTTTTAGAAAACAAACATCTCTACTGAATTTTGAAATACTGAGAATTTGTATCCAAAGCGCTGTGAAAAGTAGGGTAGACTTTCAAGTGGTAATAATGGTTAAAATATGGTATATTTGTAAAAAACGCTGTTTCACCAAATTGGAATTCACAATGAAGGAGCTTGAGACACTGGAAGAGAGAGACTCCAACTCGGGCAATTCACAATGAAAACCTAGGATAATATCTAAGAAAGTGTTTCAAACACTAGAAATACGTGAATAAAGGGCCTTAATATCTGTCACACATTGTTTCCTGACAAGCAAATTGTGTTCAAAGAACATAGAACCGAGTTGGATGCTATTTACATTGGCAATTAAGAGACAATTAGTTGGCGTTTTGAAACAGGCCTGGTTAGGCCATTAAACAGGAAGTGATTATGTCACTAAGGGGGAGGGGCCATGAGGGCAGGTTTAATTATCCCAGGAGATAATGATTTAGCAGGGGGCCCAGCTAGGAGTGATGACATCATCGAGGTTAGTTCTGGTGTTAGGGTTAGAGAATTGGGGTTCAGGCTCAGGTTAGGGCTAGGTTTAGCATTAGGGTTAGAGGGTTAGGGACAGGGTTAAGGTCACGGTGCTGTAAGGTTGGGTATTCACAATGAATGAGCTTCAACCACTGGACAAATTGGAGTGTAGCACTGTTATAGTAATAGTGATAAGAATAATATATAATAAGTATCAAAATGTGGAATTACAGTGTGATATTAAAATATGATGTTAAAAAATATTGAATGTAATGTAAACAGGTTGATTAAACACCCCTGAGTGGCCTGTATTTAGAAAAAAAAAAAGTAAAGTGATCTGTTCCACATATGTAAAACCAGATATGCAAGGCTCCTTGGACCCGCTGATAAGACACACTGAATACGCCCATCTAGGCACATAAAAAGAGGAAGCACCAGAGGAAGATTAGAGAGGCCTGCTCTGCTCCTCCACAGACGGTCACTCTCCACCCCCCTTTCTGCATCTGCCCAAGCTCTGCCGTGGACCGTGAGTCCAAACAGTGAGCCGGAAAGTGAGGCCTCAAGCAAGACGCCGAGCCGCAGCTGCAATTTCCAAAGTCCAGTGTGTGTGTCTGTCGGCCCGGATCCCCGGGTGGCCTGCCGAGGTCTGGAAACCACCAGGACTCTGGTAAATAAACTGTGTGTGATTCGTGCATTGCATGTCTGTCTCCTGTGTAATTTATGCTCGGTCAATATTAAGTAAGTACCTTGGGTTGTACGTGTCAGTTTAGAAACTGGCTGAGGCACCCTTGGTCACCTGTGCTTACGTCCCTGAAGGAGAAATTGGGACAATTGGCGTAGTCGGCAGTTGCTAAATTAAAATTGGACATTAAGGGGGTAAGTGAAACCAAATTTCCTAAATTAATTTTTCTAAATTGCTCCGGGCACAGCGGAGATCAATTTGAATAAGAGAGAAAAGGGGAAGCTTCTAGCCAAATCTGACGTCAAGTGTTGGGCCTGCTAAGAGCAGATAATGTCGTCCACCCAAACCCGAAAGTAATCAGGCATAGAGAACCGATCGGTGTCACTTCTGAAAAACCTTGAGCTTGCTTCAAACTAAAAGTTGTCCACCATAAGGGCACGCCCAGGAGAGGCTGACTCCCAAAGGCAAACGCCGGAAGGTCCTAGCAGTTTCTCTGCCCAAGGGGAGCCATGCAGAAGGGTTATATCTGCAACCGTTTACGCAAGCAAGGGGCTGTGGAGGCAGCCAAGAGGAAGGACACGCGAAAGGGGAAACTAGGCTTGAGAAATCGGTGGAGGGACCCAAGTTGGCGGATTATACCAACCGACAGCTTACGTAGGCAGCACAACCGTGGCATAAACGGGACGGAGGAATTGTGGCTGGAAGGAATAATTCTCTCATTGCAAATTACGGAAAGAAAGAGGAATATATATATATATAAATATAGATTTTATAAATGAATGGCAGAGCATAAATTACAAAACAGGATCCTGAATTTCTTAAGAAAGGCTCACAATTATCTCTTTCTTTGCAATATATACCTGACTGAAGTCCAGAGGGAAACTTCCCCTTGTGCCATCTATCCCTTTGGGAGAGCAGGTCCTAAAATAATAATTTGTCCGGACTGCCTTCAAGATAGGAAGGAAGATTAAAATGGAATAACTCAGAAGCTTCTAGCAGAAACTAAGGAGGAATAAAGAACGACTAGCTAACATACCGGCCAAAAGTAAATGGTGCACCCTAGAGGACAGCCTCAGGGAGAAATGCAAGGTCAGATACACTCCCAGATTGGGAGAGAAAGTAATCAATAACCCTGATACATTAATACCAGTAATTCAAAGGGCTTCACCTGAAGAGGTGATCCCAATACTTCTACATACAATTCATAATCTTCAGGAAGATAATGATAAAGGCAAAAGATTAGCACAAAAGGTGATAGGACAATATTCTAGCAAGCCAGCCATAGTAAGAAAAAAGGTGGTGAGGAAGGAAGGAACAGAAGGTGAAGGAGAGACAGTAGAATTTTCCTCCTTCACCACACAAGAAATGAATTAACTTAGAGGCCTATTAATAAAGGGAGAACTGACAGACATTGATTGGTTGCTACATCTGTATGAGAAGAGAGGCCACACCGTTATGATCAGTGCAGATGAATTATCACAAGTAATTGATGCAATAGAACACCCAAAACTAAGAGAACAACTACTAAAAGACATAGAACAGCAAGGAAGACAGGCACTGGCGTCTATATGGCACTGGGTGTCTAAGGCTTGGAAAAAGTCTTTTCCCCATATAGATTTCTCCTCATCACAATTTTCAAAACCATGGAATAATATAGGCCAGCTCCAACATCAATTGAGGAAATTAACTATCCTTAATGGAATATACCATGGAGATAATCCCTGGGAAGCCACTAATGTGGATGGCATCATAAGCTGTCTAATTAAAAATGCACCCGAGGGATATAAAATACAAATGCAAAATTTATTAGCAGGGTCAAGAACCCCAAATGAGATTAAGGAAAAAATCACCCTCCATCAGGACATGATTACAGATAAAAAATTCACCTTTGTAGCAAAGGAGGAGAGAACACAAAATTACTCTTTAAAAAAAAAAAAAAAAAAAAAATAAATAAATAAATAAATAATAAAATAAAATAAAATAAGGAAGGAAATAAGGGGACCCCAGAATATGTATAGAAATAATAATAATTTCCAGAACAAGGGAAGAAATTGGACACAACCAAAGCCATGCCTAGCACAGCAAAAACCTTACTGGAAGGTGAATAACCCTTTCTTTAAAAGGGGACCCCCACAAAACCCATTTACAAAAAATCAATCTGGAAATTCATTCAATAAAACCCAATCCAGAAACCCCTTCCCCACTTACCAATCTAAGAATAACCCATTTCAACAACAACCCAGAAATAATCCATTCAGACAACAGGGAAACTACCAAGGCCCCCGCCCCCAATGGAAGGGCAACCAAGGGGGCATAAGAAGAAACTAACCTCTCTTGCTCTAGCAGACGAGTTTTATAGGGAAAATGATAAGAGGCCATATATTACTTTGAATATAAAACCCCAAGATGATTTAATCTTACCTAAAACATTTTTAATATACACTGGATCCCAAATCACTTTAATGGCCATAGATAATATACCCACAAAATCCTGTGAAAACACAGGATTTCTATTGAAAGAATCACAGGAAATATTATTAAGGCAAATCCAATACACTGTAAAATACTGTACAGAAATAGACAGATTAAAGAATACATTGGGATTCTACAGGAAGAACATTACCAAATAAGGTCATCAATAAATTAGACTCACTTAAAAGCCCCACATCAAAAAAGGAAGCACAACAAGTTGTGGGATTATTTATGTTTTGGAAACAACACATACCATATCTGTCAGACATAGCAAAACCTATATACAAAGTAACTAGAAAAGCAGTAAACTTCCAATGGAATAAAGAACAGAAAGAAGCTTTCCAACAATTAAAACACTACATCCACCTCTTTTCTCAACTACAAAATATACAACCAGGTGACAAGGTAGTTCTAGATATTGCTTTTATATCAGAACATGGTAATTGGGGACTATATAAAAAAGGGAAAGATGACCATAAGCTAATGCCAGTAGGATTCTGGTCCAAGAAATTTCCATACTCTCATTTTAAATACTCATATTTTGAGAAATTGATTTGGACTTTATATGCAGCACTGCTACACACAGAACCTCTGACAGGACAACAGCCAATAACAGTCAGGAGCACCCTGCCTCTTAAGGCATGGTTAAATATGTCAGCGGAAGAGTTGGCAGGTAACCAAATTGAAGAAAAGGTACTCGCGTGGAAGTGGTACATAAACACGCGTTGTATCAGCGGCTCCGGAGAACCAGCCCTCCTCACCGAGGAGGTAAACAAACTTGAGGTGGAGCCACCCACCTGTGCCAACAAGTTTGAACCTATAGAGACATCTATAGGTGTACAGGGGCCAAAATACACCCCTGTCTTTAAAAATGCCTGGTTTACAGACGGATCAGCCCCCGTATCCGGTGACCGCAACACCTGGAGGGCAGCAGCCTTCATTCCCGCGACACAACAAGCTCTGACTGTGTCTGGTGAGTCCAATTCTGCACAACATGCAGAACTTATAGCCGCATATATGGCTATACAGGAAGCAGTGCGGACACAAAAACAAAATATATATATTTACAGACTCTTGGGCAGTATATAATGGCATTATATTATGGTCAGGAAAATGGAAACAAACTAATTGGCAAATTAATGGCAAAGATTTATGGTCTAGAGAATATTGGGAAGAGATATATATTTTATCACAAAAGATAAAAATATATGTAACACATGTCAATGCACATGCTAGTGACAGCTCTAAAACAACACTATACAACAAAATAGTAGATCAACTAGCAAAAGGACTAACACCAGGAAATAACCTCACTATCACTGACAAATCTAAATCTTTAGCAATAACATTAGCATTAAAAAAGGAAGATAACAATTCTTACTCCTTGCCACCAATTCCATCAATTAAATTAAAAAAGGAAGATGGAAAATACAAAATACAACCTCCAGAATTAGAAATGAAATTGACCATACCATTTATCACACAAATACATCAAACATTAGGACACATAGGACAATCAGCACTTATAAACTGGTTTCTAAAAAGAAACATAAAAGCCCCAATCAGAGACATTAAATCAGCCATAAATGCATGCACTGTTTGCAAAGGAACACACATGTTCCGCACACTTCAGCCACCTAGAATGAATAAACCATATATACCCAACCAACTCTTACAGATAGATTTTATTGGACCTTTAAAAGTACCATATTCACAAAAATATGCATGCACATTAGTGGATGTAAATTCAGGAATCCTTGCTGCCACAGCATCGTCACATCCAGATGCAAATACAACATTACGCTCCCTAAATACCTGGATGATGCATTTTGGCCCGCCACAAATCATAGATCAAGGATCACACTTTACTGCCACATCTGTACAAAAGTTGGCAGCAGAATATGACATAGATTGGAACTTTCACTTATCATACAACCCAACAGCAGCAGGAACAATTGAAAGGCACAATGGACTCCTCAAACATAAAATGCAAACATTATTGATGGATAATAAATATCCATCTTTACAAGTTCTTTTAAATAAAGCATGCCTTTTATTGAATTCTAGACCTAGACAGAACAGACCCTCCCCCCTAGAACAACTATATCTTCCACACATTGAAAATATCAATGAATACCAATTCATCCCTCCACCTAGAACAAATAGGAAAATTCTTTACAAAATCTTAACAAAAAACTCTAAAGATAACTCCTTGTCCTTGCAGGAAATCATAGCTGACAGCGGAGCCTCACTTTACTGGACAGTAAATGATAAGGGAGAACTACAACAAACCAAAATCCAAAACACACAACCAAGATTTTAAATGAACATTATATTATTTATTTATTGTCTTATCTCAGCCATAATCACTCTTACACTCCTCCTGCCACTCATATCATACATTGAACAGAATGTACACAAGAATATTTGCCAGGAGAAACAGCTGTACTTTTTCATGCTCTACTCAGAGACTATATTGCCATAGGAGAACAAGCAATCTATTCTGCTTACAGATACCCAAGCTCACTTCCACCATTAACAACCCCAAATGAATTATTCAATATAATTTGCATATGAGACTTAAATGCAGAATATTTGACACCACCTTGGAACTATATCCCTGCAATCTCTCAGAGAGAACTTGAAGACAGAGAAAGATGGGAACATATGATGGAACTAGATGGCCCAGAGGAATTTTCCACTGGACATTGATTTTACTCTTTACTAATATTCTTGTTAATGATGTTATTTCTAGTGCTTCTAGCACTACAACTACTTTTAGTACTTCTACTAATGCTGATATTACTCCTGAAGTGCCTGCTACTGCTTTACCTATTACTACTTTTCCTACTACTATTACTACTACTAATACTGGCAAGCCAGATACCATAAAACCAGCTATAGCCCATAAATTATCCATACAACTAACTAAACCAAACAAACATTATGTTTTCCACCACCCAGTCACACTTACAGCAAATAACTCAATCTTTTCACTAACTATAGGTGATTTTTCTTTCAATACTTCTTTACAATATTACTCCACATACAAGATGTGTCCATCATATTACCACCCAGATTTTTGCCAACTTAAAATATTGAATTATGTACAAAATTCTATGAGAACATATGGTCACACTCAATTGAAAGAATGCATTTCCCAACAATGGTTTCAGGACTCTCTGTCTCTGAGATCAGTTTCCATTATAGATGTCCAATCAAGAGATCCTCCCACAACAACTTATCATATAACTACTGATACCCTTATAACTCTCAATTCCAAATTTATAAACATAGTTCAAAATGTAGATCCATATTTAAATATAGAAAATAATTCATGCATTCAGAGAGCACTAATTAATGTAGTTCCATTTCAAGAACATCTCATGCATTTTTGGTATACAGGAGAACTAGGAGATGAATTTGAGGATTATGATGAATATGATAAATATGAGGAGATGATGAACACAACAGAGGCATCCATACCTACACTCACAACAGAAACACCCATATCAACCTATTTTAACAGACAACCATTCTTTTCACCACCCACCACAAACCCAACCCTACCAGAAGGCTTTCCTATCTCACCATATTATAACATGACACACATTGTAAAAGAAAATGACATAACTTATTATCAATATTATTTAACAGGCTTTCCAAATTTTCCAACATTTGGCAACTTTTGTGTAGGCATTAAATGTCACATGTCAAAGTCTGAATATGGCCCTGTGATGATAACCTTTTTAACTGATGCCATCACACCAGAAGAATATTTAGCTCATGATAACAACTACTGGCCATTTAGACACATACCTCAGATGATGATAGACCTCATTAGTCCTATCAATTTTGACTCTGGTGAAACTATGCATAAACTTTGGAATTCACCTATGTTTGGCACCATATATCAAATTTGCTTTCCAGCAGCTATATCTAATAATTCCCTTCATATTAATACCACTGGGACAAACTTTACTCATTTTTATACCAAACTAGAACCAGCTATATATTGTGTTGACCCCAACAAGAAATTGGCCAAATCTGTTCTAAATCTATTACAAAGACTAACCCCCAATATGCTATATCCAAATTCTTACAAACTAAGATCACAGCAATTTCTAGGATTCTGGAATATAAATTATACCACCCTTTACTACCCAGATATAATTACACATACCTTTACAGAAATCCCACAAGGAGAACAATTTGTCATGAATTCAACCCACATTTGTTCTAATACCATAGCCATTGGTAAAATTAACCCATCAATTATGCCCTCCTATAACTGCTCTATATTATCCACAAAAAATGACAATGTCTATAACGGATTGGTTGCAGTCTAAAAGATACATACTAGAACAAGCTAATTCCTTAGCAAATTTAACTATGTTTTTCTCTAACTACACACAGAAATTTTTTCCTTTATTCATGTTTAATTCCTCTACAACATCATATCTATTAGATTGCTCCCCAAGTGTCACAGAAATGCTCACCTATGCAATTATTCCTAAACATGATCAACAAGCACGACAACCTACATTTTTAAACCACCCATACTCATATGGACCATTCCCCATTATAAGCTATAGAAATTTTACATTTAGCTACACCTCTACAAACATTCTTTCAAATCTTACCACAGGCCAACAACACCAAACAACCTATACAGTTCTTTATCCCAACTCAACATTAAGACCTACGCCTATACCACTAAATCACTCACATTTTGCTTACAGAGGATATGACCCACTCATTAGTTTACATTATAATATTTCTTATGGACTAAAACCTACTTCTTGGTTTACAACCTTTGGAGCCTATATTAATCCCTCAAAAGCAAAACGTATAGCTGGATCCTTCACTACTGGTTTTCAATCATATATGCTACATTACTTAGACGGCGGATGGAAAAAATTATTCCTCCACCACCATTCACCCATGACTAATCATTCTCTTCTACTCTTCACTGATTTCTACTATATACCTAATATTGCTGATAAATGTTATAATAACCTATTAGAACCATGCAAAGAGGTTGCTACAATTCTACGACATGCTTAAGAACCTTACATTTCTCACCTGTCTATTCTTATGGCATTACAAAACCTGCACCTAAACTTCTTGAGGCCCAATCAGTAATTACACAAATCAATAACCCAGGTAGACTAATTTTCCAACCACAGATTCAGAGAACTACCATATACTTCTCACCAGATGATTTTCTAGCTTCCTCATTAGTCAAAGCTTGTGCAGATGTAGAACCCCCAATTCCAATCAGAAATGCACCATTCCCTCAAAAATTTAGACAACATTCAGGAAGGAAACTCTTACAACTAGACGCAGCTTCCTTTGCATTGGCATCAATCGCAGCATCTGTATCTATAGCAAATTCAGTTAAAATTAATCAATTAACTAATGCTTTAAATAAATACTTCCACCATACAACCGAATTTGAAACTAAAACATTAGAACTCATCTCTAAATCATTTGACAGTGCCTATCAACTGGCAGCACAAACCCATCAGCAAGTTATGCTCTTATCAGACATAGTTAAGGAACAGGATCACTATATGCACACATTACATCAAGACATAGAGGACATTAATCAAAGATTCCAAAAATACCAATTTAGACAACAATGTCAACTTATACAAAATTCCCTAACACAAGCCCAACGAGACCTTTTGTCTCTCATTGTCAGGGGACAAGGACTGAACCCATTGTGGAATGATGCAATAGCTGCAATTGACTTTACAAAACCTATAGGATGCTCCTACTCAGACTGTGAACTTTCAATACTCACAGCAGTAGGAGGAGAAAACTTAGTGGCATATCCTACATTGAATATACCAATACACATGAACAATAATGAATATGCAATGCCTAATGGAGACATGCTATATGTGGAACCTTATTTCTTCTTAAAATCTTCACTAATACAATTCACTCCAAATATCTTCATTGCATTCCAACCACTATCTGTAGATACATTTCCTGTATCACTTCTTCCACATGACCCAAGACCACTCATGTATAATATAGGCAGACACAACTTTGTCGCCTGCTTTACAAATATCTCTGTATATGATCACACAATAAGGAAGAACGTGAACAACTCCTTCCCTAATTCTTGTCACTTAATCACTAATGCTATGAACATCACCTTTAATAATAAAATATATTATTCATTCTTTGACACCAAAACCTCTCTATACTTCTCACCCTCTTTACCCTTATACCAACGCTTGCAAGAAAAACATTATACTGCACCTCCGACTCTTAATGAATCTTTTAACAAGCTTAGCTCTTTAGAACCCCTTGTAAAAGATACTATGAAGACCTTGAAGTCACAAGCTGAACAACTACATCACTTAGCCTACATCCCAAACGCCGAAACCATCACAACCTTGGAAGACTTGAAAAAACTACACCGTAATTGCAAGACAGCGGACACTCTCCTATCCTTATGGAGGACCGTCCCCTGCACTCCTGATTGGAATTTCATCAACCCCATCGCATGGATTCAGCATGGACTCTCTTCATTTGAAGCTACATGGACTTTAATTAAGGAGATATTATTTGCATTGGCTATTATTTTCCTCTTTTGTTTATTTGTTAAGATTGCTAAAATCATTATATGCCTTATCCCCAATAAAATAAAAAATAATTGATTCCCTTGGGGTAAACCCTTCAGGAATCACTGGGTGGAATGTTATAGTAATAGTGATAAGAATAATATAGAATAAGTATCAAAATGTGGAATTACAGTGTGATATTAAAATATGATGTTAAAAAGTATTGAATGTAATGAAAACAGGTTGATTAAACACCCCTGAGTGGCCTGTATGTAGAAAAAAAAGTAAAGTGATCGGTTCCCCATATGTAAAACCAGATATGCAAGGCTCCTGGCACCCGCTGATAAGACAAACACTGAAGACGCCCATCTAGGCACATAAAAAGAGGAAGCACAAGAGGAAGATCAGAGAGGCCTGCTCTGCTCCTCCACAGACGGTCACTCTCCACCCCCCTTTCTGCATCTGCCCAAGCTCTGCCGTGGACCATGAGTCCAAACAATGAGCCGGAAAGTGAGGCCTCAAGCAAGACTCTGAGCCGCAGCTGCAACGTCCAAAGTCCAGTGTGTGTGTCTGTTGGCGTGGATCCCCAGGTGGCCTGCCTAGGTCTGGAAACCACCAGGACTCAGGTAAATAAACCGTGTGTGATTCGTGCATTTCATGTCTGTCTCCTGTGTAATTTATACTCGGTCAATATTAAGTAAGTACCTTGGGTTGTACGTGTCAGTTTAGAGACTGGCTGAGGCACCCTTGGTCACCTGTGCTTACATCCCTGAAGGAGAAATTGGGACAAGCACTGAGAATTTACAACTCCAGACTAGGGAAATATTTAGAAATGTGCTTCACACACTAGGAATACATATTCCAATAGACTGAATATCTGAACAGCACAATTTTGTCATTGGGAAATCTTGTTCAAACCGCTGAGAACCGAGTGTGACACTGTTTACATTTATTTTTCCGTCAAAAGGAGTTGGAGTTTTCGGGAAAAGGAGTTGGTGAAACACTGAAAAATTCATTTTCCTAGAGCTATAGAATAGTATGAAAGTATTGAGAACACTATGAAATAAAAATGTTAGTTAGGCTAGGGTTCCAAGTAGTGTTTTAAAGTACCTTTTAAAAGCTGTTATGACACCCGTGTTAAAATGAAAACTCTCAGAGCTCAATACAACAGAACAGGGGGATGTCTCAGAGTGTCTCTAGAACTCTTGGAATACGTTTTAGAACATGAACATCTCTACTGAATTTTGAAATACTAAGAATTTGTATCCAAAGCGCTGTGAAAAGTAGGGTAGACTTTCAAGTGGTAATAATGGTTAAAGTATGGTATATATGTAAAAAACGCTGTTTCACCCATTTGGAATTCACAATGAAGGAGCTTGAGACACTGGAAGAGAGAGACTCCAACTCAGGCAATTCACAATGAAAACCTAGGTTAATATCTAAGAAAGTGTTTCAAACACTAGAAATATGTGAATAAAGGGCCTTAATATCTGTCACACATTGATTCCTGACAAGCAAATCGTGTGCAAAGAACATAGAACCGAGTTGGATGCTGTTTACCGTTATAATTAAGAGACAATGAGTTGGCGTTTTTGAAAGAGGCCTGGTTAGGCCATTAATCAGGAAATGGTGACGTCACCAAGGGGGAGGGGCCACGAGGGAAGGTTTAATTGATACCAGGAGATAATGATTTAGCCTGGGGCCCAGCTGGGAGTGATGATGTCATCGAGGTTAGTTCTGGTGTTAGGGTTAGAGAATTGGGGTCTGGACAGGGTTAGGGATAGGATAAGGGTTCGGGCTAGGTAGGGTTCAGGCTCAGGTTAGGGCTAGGTTTAGGGTTAGGGTTAGAGGGTTAGGGACAGGGTTAAGGTCACGGTGCTGTAAGGTTGGGTATTCACAATGAATGAGCTTCAACCACTGGACAAATTGGAGTGTAGCACTGAGAATTTACAACTCCAGACTAGGGAAATATTTAGAAATGTGCTTCACACACTTGGAATACATATTCCAATAGACTGTATATCTGAACAGCACAATTTTGTCACTGGGAAATCTTGTTCAAACCGCTGAGAACCGAGTGTGACACTGTTTACATTTATTTTTCCCGTCAAAAGGAGTTGGCGTTTTCGGGAAAAGGAGTTGGTGAAACTGAAAAATTCATTTTCCTAGAACTATAGAATAGTATGAAAGTATTGAGAACACTATGAAATCAAAATGTTAGTTAGGCTAGTGTTCCAAGTAGTGTTTTAAAGTACCTTTAAAAAGCCGGTATGACACCAGTGTTAAAATGAAAACTCTCAGAGCTCAAAACAACAGAACAGGGGGATGTCTCAGAGTGTCTCTAGAACTCTTGGAATACGTTTTAGAAAACAAACATCTCTACTGAATTTTGAAATACTGAGAATTTGTATCCAAAGCGCTGTGAAAAGTAGGGTAGACTTTCAAGTGGTAATAATGGTTAAAATATGGTATATTTGTAAAAAACGCTGTTTCACCAAATTGGAATTCACAATGAAGGAGCTTGAGACACTGGAAGAGAGAGACTCCAACTCGGGCAATTCACAATGAAAACCTAGGATAATATCTAAGAAAGTGTTTCAAACACTAGAAATACGTGAATAAAGGGCCTTAATATCTGTCACACATTGTTTCCTGACAAGCAAATTGTGTTCAAAGAACATAGAACCGAGTTGGATGCTATTTACATTGGCAATTAAGAGACAATTAGTTGGCGTTTTGAAACAGGCCTGGTTAGGCCATTAAACAGGAAGTGATTATGTCACTAAGGGGGAGGGGCCATGAGGGCAGGTTTAATTATCCCAGGAGATAATGATTTAGCAGGGGGCCCAGCTAGGAGTGATGACATCATCGAGGTTAGTTCTGGTGTTAGGGTTAGAGAATTGGGGTTCAGGCTCAGGTTAGGGCTAGGTTTAGCATTAGGGTTAGAGGGTTAGGGACAGGGTTAAGGTCACGGTGCTGTAAGGTTGGGTATTCACAATGAATGAGCTTCAACCACTGGACAAATTGGAGTGTAGCACTGTTATAGTAATAGTGATAAGAATAATATATAATAAGTATCAAAATGTGGAATTACAGTGTGATATTAAAATATGATGTTAAAAAATATTGAATGTAATGTAAACAGGTTGATTAAACACCCCTGAGTGGCCTGTATTTAGAAAAAAAAAAAGTAAAGTGATCTGTTCCACATATGTAAAACCAGATATGCAAGGCTCCTTGGACCCGCTGATAAGACACACTGAATACGCCCATCTAGGCACATAAAAAGAGGAAGCACCAGAGGAAGATTAGAGAGGCCTGCTCTGCTCCTCCACAGACGGTCACTCTCCACCCCCCTTTCTGCATCTGCCCAAGCTCTGCCGTGGACCGTGAGTCCAAACAGTGAGCCGGAAAGTGAGGCCTCAAGCAAGACGCCGAGCCGCAGCTGCAATTTCCAAAGTCCAGTGTGTGTGTCTGTCGGCCCGGATCCCCGGGTGGCCTGCCGAGGTCTGGAAACCACCAGGACTCTGGTAAATAAACTGTGTGTGATTCGTGCATTGCATGTCTGTCTCCTGTGTAATTTATGCTCGGTCAATATTAAGTAAGTACCTTGGGTTGTACGTGTCAGTTTAGAAACTGGCTGAGGCACCCTTGGTCACCTGTGCTTACGTCCCTGAAGGAGAAATTGGGACAATTGGCGTAGTCGGCAGTTGCTAAATTAAAATTGGACATTAAGGGGGTAAGTGAAACCAAATTTCCTAAATTAATTTTTCTAAATTGCTCCGGGCACAGCGGAGATCAATTTGAATAAGAGAGAAAAGGGGAAGCTTCTAGCCAAATCTGACGTCAAGTGTTGGGCCTGCTAAGAGCAGATAATGTCGTCCACCCAAACCCGAAAGTAATCAGGCATAGAGAACCGATCGGTGTCACTTCTGAAAAACCTTGAGCTTGCTTCAAACTAAAAGTTGTCCACCATAAGGGCACGCCCAGGAGAGGCTGACTCCCAAAGGCAAACGCCGGAAGGTCCTAGCAGTTTCTCTGCCCAAGGGGAGCCATGCAGAAGGGTTATATCTGCAACCGTTTACGCAAGCAAGGGGCTGTGGAGGCAGCCAAGAGGAAGGACACGCGAAAGGGGAAACTAGGCTTGAGAAATCGGTGGAGGGACCCAAGTTGGCGGATTATACCAACCGACAGCTTACGTAGGCAGCACAACCGTGGCATAAACGGGACGGAGGAATTGTGGCTGGAAGGAATAATTCTCTCATTGCAAATTACGGAAAGAAAGAGGAATATATATATATATAAATATAGATTTTATAAATGAATGGCAGAGCATAAATTACAAAACAGGATCCTGAATTTCTTAAGAAAGGCTCACAATTATCTCTTTCTTTGCAATATATACCTGACTGAAGTCCAGAGGGAAACTTCCCCTTGTGCCATCTATCCCTTTGGGAGAGCAGGTCCTAAAATAATAATTTGTCCGGACTGCCTTCAAGATAGGAAGGAAGATTAAAATGGAATAACTCAGAAGCTTCTAGCAGAAACTAAGGAGGAATAAAGAACGACTAGCTAACATACCGGCCAAAAGTAAATGGTGCACCCTAGAGGACAGCCTCAGGGAGAAATGCAAGGTCAGATACACTCCCAGATTGGGAGAGAAAGTAATCAATAACCCTGATACATTAATACCAGTAATTCAAAGGGCTTCACCTGAAGAGGTGATCCCAATACTTCTACATACAATTCATAATCTTCAGGAAGATAATGATAAAGGCAAAAGATTAGCACAAAAGGTGATAGGACAATATTCTAGCAAGCCAGCCATAGTAAGAAAAAAGGTGGTGAGGAAGGAAGGAACAGAAGGTGAAGGAGAGACAGTAGAATTTTCCTCCTTCACCACACAAGAAATGAATTAACTTAGAGGCCTATTAATAAAGGGAGAACTGACAGACATTGATTGGTTGCTACATCTGTATGAGAAGAGAGGCCACACCGTTATGATCAGTGCAGATGAATTATCACAAGTAATTGATGCAATAGAACACCCAAAACTAAGAGAACAACTACTAAAAGACATAGAACAGCAAGGAAGACAGGCACTGGCGTCTATATGGCACTGGGTGTCTAAGGCTTGGAAAAAGTCTTTTCCCCATATAGATTTCTCCTCATCACAATTTTCAAAACCATGGAATAATATAGGCCAGCTCCAACATCAATTGAGGAAATTAACTATCCTTAATGGAATATACCATGGAGATAATCCCTGGGAAGCCACTAATGTGGATGGCATCATAAGCTGTCTAATTAAAAATGCACCCGAGGGATATAAAATACAAATGCAAAATTTATTAGCAGGGTCAAGAACCCCAAATGAGATTAAGGAAAAAATCACCCTCCATCAGGACATGATTACAGATAAAAAATTCACCTTTGTAGCAAAGGAGGAGAGAACACAAAATTACTCTTTAAAAAAAAAAAAAAAAAAAAAAAATAAATAAATAAATAAATAAATAAATAATAAAATAAAATAAAATAAGGAAGGAAATAAGGGGACCCCAGAATATGTATAGAAATAATAATAATTTCCAGAACAAGGGAAGAAATTGGACACAACCAAAGCCATGCCTAGCACAGCAAAAACCTTACTGGAAGGTGAATAACCCTTTCTTTAAAAGGGGACCCCCACAAAACCCATTTACAAAAAATCAATCTGGAAATTCATTCAATAAAACCCAATCCAGAAACCCCTTCCCCACTTACCAATCTAAGAATAACCCATTTCAACAACAACCCAGAAATAATCCATTCAGACAACAGGGAAACTACCAAGGCCCCCGCCCCCAATGGAAGGGCAACCAAGGGGGCATAAGAAGAAACTAACCTCTCTTGCTCTAGCAGACGAGTTTTATAGGGAAAATGATAAGAGGCCATATATTACTTTGAATATAAAACCCCAAGATGATTTAATCTTACCTAAAACATTTTTAATATACACTGGATCCCAAATCACTTTAATGGCCATAGATAATATACCCACAAAATCCTGTGAAAACACAGGATTTCTATTGAAAGAATCACAGGAAATATTATTAAGGCAAATCCAATACACTGTAAAATACTGTACAGAAATAGACAGATTAAAGAATACATTGGGATTCTACAGGAAGAACATTACCAAATAAGGTCATCAATAAATTAGACTCACTTAAAAGCCCCACATCAAAAAAGGAAGCACAACAAGTTGTGGGATTATTTATGTTTTGGAAACAACACATACCATATCTGTCAGACATAGCAAAACCTATATACAAAGTAACTAGAAAAGCAGTAAACTTCCAATGGAATAAAGAACAGAAAGAAGCTTTCCAACAATTAAAACACTACATCCACCTCTTTTCTCAACTACAAAATATACAACCAGGTGACAAGGTAGTTCTAGATATTGCTTTTATATCAGAACATGGTAATTGGGGACTATATAAAAAAGGGAAAGATGACCATAAGCTAATGCCAGTAGGATTCTGGTCCAAGAAATTTCCATACTCTCATTTTAAATACTCATATTTTGAGAAATTGATTTGGACTTTATATGCAGCACTGCTACACACAGAACCTCTGACAGGACAACAGCCAATAACAGTCAGGAGCACCCTGCCTCTTAAGGCATGGTTAAATATGTCAGCGGAAGAGTTGGCAGGTAACCAAATTGAAGAAAAGGTACTCGCGTGGAAGTGGTACATAAACACGCGTTGTATCAGCGGCTCCGGAGAACCAGCCCTCCTCACCGAGGAGGTAAACAAACTTGAGGTGGAGCCACCCACCTGTGCCAACAAGTTTGAACCTATAGAGACATCTATAGGTGTACAGGGGCCAAAATACACCCCTGTCTTTAAAAATGCCTGGTTTACAGACGGATCAGCCCCCGTATCCGGTGACCGCAACACCTGGAGGGCAGCAGCCTTCATTCCCGCGACACAACAAGCTCTGACTGTGTCTGGTGAGTCCAATTCTGCACAACATGCAGAACTTATAGCCGCATATATGGCTATACAGGAAGCAGTGCGGACACAAAAACAAAATATATATATTTACAGACTCTTGGGCAGTATATAATGGCATTATATTATGGTCAGGAAAATGGAAACAAACTAATTGGCAAATTAATGGCAAAGATTTATGGTCTAGAGAATATTGGGAAGAGATATATATTTTATCACAAAAGATAAAAATATATGTAACACATGTCAATGCACATGCTAGTGACAGCTCTAAAACAACACTATACAACAAAATAGTAGATCAACTAGCAAAAGGACTAACACCAGGAAATAACCTCACTATCACTGACAAATCTAAATCTTTAGCAATAACATTAGCATTAAAAAAGGAAGATAACAATTCTTACTCCTTGCCACCAATTCCATCAATTAAATTAAAAAAGGAAGATGGAAAATACAAAATACAACCTCCAGAATTAGAAATGAAATTGACCATACCATTTATCACACAAATACATCAAACATTAGGACACATAGGACAATCAGCACTTATAAACTGGTTTCTAAAAAGAAACATAAAAGCCCCAATCAGAGACATTAAATCAGCCATAAATGCATGCACTGTTTGCAAAGGAACACACATGTTCCGCACACTTCAGCCACCTAGAATGAATAAACCATATATACCCAACCAACTCTTACAGATAGATTTTATTGGACCTTTAAAAGTACCATATTCACAAAAATATGCATGCACATTAGTGGATGTAAATTCAGGAATCCTTGCTGCCACAGCATCGTCACATCCAGATGCAAATACAACATTACGCTCCCTAAATACCTGGATGATGCATTTTGGCCCGCCACAAATCATAGATCAAGGATCACACTTTACTGCCACATCTGTACAAAAGTTGGCAGCAGAATATGACATAGATTGGAACTTTCACTTATCATACAACCCAACAGCAGCAGGAACAATTGAAAGGCACAATGGACTCCTCAAACATAAAATGCAAACATTATTGATGGATAATAAATATCCATCTTTACAAGTTCTTTTAAATAAAGCATGCCTTTTATTGAATTCTAGACCTAGACAGAACAGACCCTCCCCCCTAGAACAACTATATCTTCCACACATTGAAAATATCAATGAATACCAATTCATCCCTCCACCTAGAACAAATAGGAAAATTCTTTACAAAATCTTAACAAAAAACTCTAAAGATAACTCCTTGTCCTTGCAGGAAATCATAGCTGACAGCGGAGCCTCACTTTACTGGACAGTAAATGATAAGGGAGAACTACAACAAACCAAAATCCAAAACACACAACCAAGATTTTAAATGAACATTATATTATTTATTTATTGTCTTATCTCAGCCATAATCACTCTTACACTCCTCCTGCCACTCATATCATACATTGAACAGAATGTACACAAGAATATTTGCCAGGAGAAACAGCTGTACTTTTTCATGCTCTACTCAGAGACTATATTGCCATAGGAGAACAAGCAATCTATTCTGCTTACAGATACCCAAGCTCACTTCCACCATTAACAACCCCAAATGAATTATTCAATATAATTTGCATATGAGACTTAAATGCAGAATATTTGACACCACCTTGGAACTATATCCCTGCAATCTCTCAGAGAGAACTTGAAGACAGAGAAAGATGGGAACATATGATGGAACTAGATGGCCCAGAGGAATTTTCCACTGGACATTGATTTTACTCTTTACTAATATTCTTGTTAATGATGTTATTTCTAGTGCTTCTAGCACTACAACTACTTTTAGTACTTCTACTAATGCTGATATTACTCCTGAAGTGCCTGCTACTGCTTTACCTATTACTACTTTTCCTACTACTATTACTACTACTAATACTGGCAAGCCAGATACCATAAAACCAGCTATAGCCCATAAATTATCCATACAACTAACTAAACCAAACAAACATTATGTTTTCCACCACCCAGTCACACTTACAGCAAATAACTCAATCTTTTCACTAACTATAGGTGATTTTTCTTTCAATACTTCTTTACAATATTACTCCACATACAAGATGTGTCCATCATATTACCACCCAGATTTTTGCCAACTTAAAATATTGAATTATGTACAAAATTCTATGAGAACATATGGTCACACTCAATTGAAAGAATGCATTTCCCAACAATGGTTTCAGGACTCTCTGTCTCTGAGATCAGTTTCCATTATAGATGTCCAATCAAGAGATCCTCCCACAACAACTTATCATATAACTACTGATACCCTTATAACTCTCAATTCCAAATTTATAAACATAGTTCAAAATGTAGATCCATATTTAAATATAGAAAATAATTCATGCATTCAGAGAGCACTAATTAATGTAGTTCCATTTCAAGAACATCTCATGCATTTTTGGTATACAGGAGAACTAGGAGATGAATTTGAGGATTATGATGAATATGATAAATATGAGGAGATGATGAACACAACAGAGGCATCCATACCTACACTCACAACAGAAACACCCATATCAACCTATTTTAACAGACAACCATTCTTTTCACCACCCACCACAAACCCAACCCTACCAGAAGGCTTTCCTATCTCACCATATTATAACATGACACACATTGTAAAAGAAAATGACATAACTTATTATCAATATTATTTAACAGGCTTTCCAAATTTTCCAACATTTGGCAACTTTTGTGTAGGCATTAAATGTCACATGTTAAAGTCTGAATATGGCCCTGTGATGATAACCTTTTTAACTGATGCCATCACACCAGAAGAATATTTAGCTCATGATAACAACTACTGGCCATTTAGACACATACCTCAGATGATGATAGACCTCATTAGTCCTGTCAATTTTGACTCTGGTGAAACTATGCATAAACTTTGGAATTCACCTATGTTTGGCACCATATATCAAATTTGCTTTCCAGCAGCTATATCTAATAATTCCCTTCATATTAATACCACTGGGACAAACTTTACTCATTTTTATACCAAACTAGAACCAGCTATATATTGTGTTGACCCCAACAAGAAATTGGCCAAATCTGTTCTAAATCTATTACAAAGACTAACCCCCAATATGCTATATCCAAATTCTTACAAACTAAGATCACAGCAATTTCTAGGATTCTGGAATATAAATTATACCACCCTTTACTACCCAGATATAATTACACATACCTTTACAGAAATCTCACAAGGAGAACAATTTGTCATGAATTCAACCCACATTTGTTCTAATACCATAGCCATTGGTAAAATTAACCCATCAATTATGCCCTCCTATAACTGCTCTATATTATCCACAAAAAATGACAATGTCTATAACGGATTGGTTGCAGTCTAAAAGATACATACTAGAACAAGCTAATTCCTTAGCAAATTTAACTATGTTTTTCTCTAACTACACACAGAAATTTTTTCCTTTATTCATGTTTAATTCCTCTACAACATCATATCTATTAGATTGCTCCCCAAGTGTCACAGAAATGCTCACCTATGCAATTATTCCTAAACATGATCAACAAGCACGACAACCTACATTTTTAAACCACCCATACTCATATGGACCATTCCCCATTATAAGCTATAGAAATTTTACATTTAGCTACACCTCTACAAACATTCTTTCAAATCTTACCACAGGCCAACAACACCAAACAACCTATACAGTTCTTTATCCCAACTCAACATTAAGACCTACGCCTATACCACTAAATCACTCACATTTTGCTTACAGAGGATATGACCCACTCATTAGTTTACATTATAATATTTCTTATGGACTAAAACCTACTTCTTGGTTTACAACCTTTGGAGCCTATATTAATCCCTCAAAAGCAAAACGTATAGCTGGATCCTTCACTACTGGTTTTCAATCATATATGCTACATTACTTAGACGGCGGATGGAAAAAATTATTCCTCCACCACCATTCACCCATGACTAATCATTCTCTTCTACTCTTCACTGATTTCTACTATATACCTAATATTGCTGATAAATGTTATAATAACCTATTAGAACCATGCAAAGAGGTTGCTACAATTCTACGACATGCTTAAGAACCTTACATTTCTCACCTGTCTATTCTTATGGCATTACAAAACCTGCACCTAAACTTCTTGAGGCCCAATCAGTAATTACACAAATCAATAACCCAGGTAGACTAATTTTCCAACCACAGATTCAGAGAACTACCATATACTTCTCACCAGATGATTTTCTAGCTTCCTCATTAGTCAAAGCTTGTGCAGATGTAGAACCCCCAATTCCAATCAGAAATGCACCATTCCCTCAAAAATTTAGACAACATTCAGGAAGGAAACTCTTACAACTAGACGCAGCTTCCTTTGCATTGGCATCAATCGCAGCATCTGTATCTATAGCAAATTCAGTTAAAATTAATCAATTAACTAATGCTTTAAATAAATACTTCCACCATACAACCGAATTTGAAACTAAAACATTAGAACTCATCTCTAAATCATTTGACAGTGCCTATCAACTGGCAGCACAAACCCATCAGCAAGTTATGCTCTTATCAGACATAGTTAAGGAACAGGATCACTATATGCACACATTACATCAAGACATAGAGGACATTAATCAAAGATTCCAAAAATACCAATTTAGACAACAATGTCAACTTATACAAAATTCCCTAACACAAGCCCAACGAGACCTTTTGTCTCTCATTGTCAGGGGACAAGGACTGAACCCATTGTGGAATGATGCAATAGCTGCAATTGACTTTACAAAACCTATAGGATGCTCCTACTCAGACTGTGAACTTTCAATACTCACAGCAGTAGGAGGAGAAAACTTAGTGGCATATCCTACATTGAATATACCAATACACATGAACAATAATGAATATGCAATGCCTAATGGAGACATGCTATATGTGGAACCTTATTTCTTCTTAAAATCTTCACTAATACAATTCACTCCAAATATCTTCATTGCATTCCAACCACTATCTGTAGATACATTTCCTGTATCACTTCTTCCACATGACCCAAGACCACTCATGTATAATATAGGCAGACACAACTTTGTCGCCTGCTTTACAAATATCTCTGTATATGATCACACAATAAGGAAGAACGTGAACAACTCCTTCCCTAATTCTTGTCACTTAATCACTAATGCTATGAACATCACCTTTAATAATAAAATATATTATTCATTCTTTGACACCAAAACCTCTCTATACTTCTCACCCTCTTTACCCTTATACCAACGCTTGCAAGAAAAACATTATACTGCACCTCCGACTCTTAATGAATCTTTTAACAAGCTTAGCTCTTTAGAACCCCTTGTAAAAGATACTATGAAGACCTTGAAGTCACAAGCTGAACAACTACATCACTTAGCCTACATCCCAAACGCCGAAACCATCACAACCTTGGAAGACTTGAAAAAACTACACCGTAATTGCAAGACAGCGGACACTCTCCTATCCTTATGGAGGACCGTCCCCTGCACTCCTGATTGGAATTTCATCAACCCCATCGCATGGATTCAGCATGGACTCTCTTCATTTGAAGCTACATGGACTTTAATTAAGGAGATATTATTTGCATTGGCTATTATTTTCCTCTTTTGTTTATTTGTTAAGATTGCTAAAATCATTATATGCCTTATCCCCAATAAAATAAAAAATAATTGATTCCCTTGGGGTAAACCCTTCAGGAATCACTGGGTGGAATGTTATAGTAATAGTGATAAGAATAATATAGAATAAGTATCAAAATGTGGAATTACAGTGTGATATTAAAATATGATGTTAAAAAGTATTGAATGTAATGAAAACAGGTTGATTAAACACCCCTGAGTGGCCTGTATGTAGAAAAAAAAGTAAAGTGATCGGTTCCCCATATGTAAAACCAGATATGCAAGGCTCCTGGCACCCGCTGATAAGACAAACACTGAAGACGCCCATCTAGGCACATAAAAAGAGGAAGCACCAGAGGAAGATCAGAGAGGCCTGCTCTGCTCCTCCACAGACGGTCACTCTCCACCCCCCTTTCTGCATCTGCCCAAGCTCTGCCGTGGACCATGAGTCCAAACAATGAGCCGGAAAGTGAGGCCTCAAGCAAGACTCTGAGCCGCAGCTGCAACGTCCAAAGTCCAGTGTGTGTGTCTGTCGGCGCGGATCCCCGGGTGGCCTGCCGAGGTCTGGAAACCACCAGGACTCTGGTAAATAAACCATGTGTGATTCGTGCATTGCATGTCTATCTCCTGTGTAATTTATGCTCGGTCAATATTAAGTAAGTACCTTGGGTCGTACATGTCAGTTTAGAGACTGGCTGAGGCACCCTTGGTCACCTGTGCTTACATCCCTGAAGGAGAAATTGGGACAAGCACTGAGAATTTACAACTCCAGACTAGGGAAATATTTAGAAATGTGCTTCACACACTAGGAATACATATTCCAATAGACTGAATATCTGAACAGCACAATTTTGTCACTGGGAAATCTTGCTCAAACCGCTGAGAACCGAGTGTGACACTGTTTACATTTATTTTTCCCATCAAAAGGACTTGGTGTTTTCGGGAAAAGGAGTTGGTGAAACACTGAATAATTCATTTTCCAAGAACTATAAAATAGTATGAAAGTATTGAGAACACTATGAAATCAAAATGTTAGTTAGGCTAGGGTTCCAAGTAGTGTTTTAATGTACCTTTAAAAAGCCGGTATGACACCCCTGTTAAAATGAAAACTCTCAGAGCTCAAAACAACAGAACAGGGGGATGTCTCAGAGTGTCTCTAGAACTCTTGGAATACGTTTTAGAACACGAACATCTCTACTGAATTTTGAAATACTGAGAATTTGTATCTAAAGCACTGTGAAAAGTAGGGTAGACTTTCAAGTGGTAATAATGTTTAAAGTACTGGTATATTTGTAAAAAACTCAGTTTCAGCAAATTGGAATTCACAATAAAGGAGCTTGAGACACTGGAAGAGAGAGACTCCAACTCGGGCAATTCAAAATGAAAACCTAGGTTAATATCTAAGAAAGTGTTTCAAACACTAGAAATACGTGAATAAAGGGCCTTAATATCTGTCACACATTGTTTCCTGCCAAGTAAATCGTGTTCAAAGAACATAGAACCGAGTTGGATGCTATTTACATTGATAATTAAGAGACAATGAGTTGGCATTTTTGAAAGAGGCCTAGTTAGGCCATTATCAGGAGGTGATGATGTCACCAAGAGGGAGGGGCCACGTGGGCAGGTTTAATTGATATCAGGAGATAATGATTTAGCCTGGGGCCCAGCTGTGAGTGATGACATCATCGAGGTTAGTTCTGGTGTTAGGGTTAGAGAATTGGGGTTCTGGCTAGGGTTAGGGATAGGATAAGGGTTCGGGCTAGGTAGGGTTCAGGCTCAGGTTAGGGCTAGGTTTAGGGTTAGGGTTAGAGGGTTAGGGACAGGGTTAAGGTCACAGTGCTGTAAGGTTGGGTATTCACAAAGAATGAGCTTCAACCACTGGACAAATTGGAGTGTAGCACTGAGAATTTACAACTCCAGACTAGGGAAATATTTAGAAATGTGATTCACACACTAGGAATACATATTCCAATAGACTGAATCTCTGAACAGCACAATTTTGTCACTGGGAAATCTTGTTCAAACCGCAGAGAACATAGTCTGACACAGTTTACATTTATGTTTCCCGTCAAAAGGAGTTGGCGTTTTCGGGAAAAGGAATTGGTGAAACACTGAAAAATTCATTTTCTTAGAACTATAGAATAGTATGAAAGTATTGAGAACACTATGAAATCAAAATGTTAGTTAGGCTAGGGTTCCAAGTAGTGTTTTAAAGTACCTTTAAAAAGCTGGTATGACACCCGTGTCAAAATGGAAACTCTCAGAGCTAAAAACAGCAGAACAGGGGGATGTCTCAGAGTGTCTCTAGAACTCTTGGAATACGTGTTAGAAAACGAACATCTCTACTGAATTTTGAAATACTGAGAATTTGTATCCAAAGCGCTGTGAAAAGTAGGGTAGACTATCAAGTGGTAATAATGGTTAAAGTACTGGTATATTTGTAAAAAACGCTGTTTCAGCAAATTGGAACTCACAATGAAGGAGCTTGAGACACTGGAAGAGAGAGACTCTAACTCGGGCAATTCACAATGAAAACCTAGGTTAATATCTAAGACAGTGTTTCAAACACTAGAAATACGTGAATAAAGGGCCTTAATATCTGTCACACATTGTTTCCTGACAAGCAAATCCTGTTCAAGAAGATAGAACAGAGTTGGAAGCTGTTTACATTGATAATTAAGAGACAATGAGTTGGCGTTTTTGAAAGAGGCCTGGTTAGGCCATTAAACAGGAAGTGATGACGTCACCAAGGGGGAGGGGCCAAAAGGGCAGGTTTAATTGATACCAGGAGATAATGATTTAGCCTGGGGCCCAGCTGGGAGTGATGACTTCATCCAGGTTAGTTCTGGTGTTAGGGTTAGAGAATTGGGGTTCTGGCTAGGGTTAGGGATAAGATAAGGGTTCGGGCTAGATAGGGTTCAGGCTCAGGTTAGGGCTAGGTTTAGGGTTAGGGTTAGAGGGTTAGGGACAGGGTTTCGGTCACAGTGCTGTAAGGTTGGGTATTCACAATGAATGAGCTTCAAACACTGGACAAATTGGAGTGTAGCACTGAGAATTTACAACTCCAGACTAGGAAAATATTTAGAAATGTGCTTCATACACTAGGAATACATATTCCAATAGACTGAATATCTGAACAGCACAATTTTGTCACTGGGAAATCTTGTTCAAACCGCTGGGAACCGAGTGTGACACTGTTTACATTTATTTTTCCCATCAAAAAGAGTTGGCGTTTTCGGGAAAAGGTTTTGGTGAAACACTGAAAAACTCATTTTCCTAGAGCTATCGAACAGTATGAAAGTATTGAGAACACTATGAAATAAAAATGTTAGTTAGGCTAGGGTTCCAAGTAATGTTTTACTGTGCCTTTAAAAAGCCGGTATGAGACCTGTGTTAAAATGAAAAGTCTCATTGCTCAAAACAACAGACCAGGGGAATGGCAGAGTGTCTCTAGAACTCCTGGAATATGTTTCAGAACCCGAACATCTCTACTGAATTTTGAAATACTCAGAATTTGTCTCCAAAGTGCTGTGAAAGGTAGGATAGACTGTCAAGTGGTAATAATGTTGAAAGTGCTGGTATATTTGTAAAAAAGGTTGTTTTACCAAATTAGAATTCACAATGAAAAAGCTTGAGACACTGGAAGAGAGAGACTCCAACTCGGGAAATTCACAATGAAAACCTAGGTTAATATCTAAGAAAGTGCTTCAAACACTAGGAATACGTGAATAAAGGGCCTTAATATCTGTAACACATTGTTTCCTGACAAGGAAATCGTGTTCAAAGAACATAGAACCGAGTTGGATACTGGTTACATTTTTTATTCCGGGAAAATGAGTTGGCGATTTTGAAAGAAGCCTGGTTAGGCCATTAAACCGGATGTGATGACGTCACCAAGGGGGAGGGGCCATGTGGGCAGGCTTAATTGATCCCAGGTGATAATGATTTGGCCAGGGGACCAGCTGGGAGTGATGACGTCATGGAGTTTAGTTCTGGTATTAGGGTTAGAGAATTGGGGCTCTGTTCATGGTTAGGGTTAGGATCAGGTTTTGGGCTAGGTAGGGTCCAGGTTCAGGTGTGGGCTAGGTTTAGGGTTTGGGTTAGAGGGTTAGGGACAGGCTGACGGTCACAGTGTAGTAATGTTGGCTATTCACAATGAATGAGCTTCAATCACTGGACATTTTGGTGTGTAGCACTCAGAACTTACGACTCCAGACTAGGGAAATATTTAGAAATGTGCTTCACACAATAGGAATACATATTCCAATAGACTGAATATCTGAACAGCACAATTTTGTCACTGGGAAATCTTGTTCAAACAGCTGAGAAGCAAGTGTGACACTGTTTACATTTATTTTTCCCGTCAAAAGGAGTTGGCGTTTTCGGGAAAAGGTTTTGGTGAAACACTGAAAAACTCATTTTCCTAGAGCTATCGAACAGTATGAAAGTATTGAGAACACTATGAAATAAATATGTTAGTTAGGCTAGGGTTCCAAGTAATGTTTTACTGTGCCTTTACAAAGCCGGTATGACAACCGTGTTAAAATGAAAAGACTCATTGCTCAAAACAACAGACCAGGGGAATGGCAGAGTGTCTCTAGAACTCCTGGAATACGTTTTAGAACCCGAACATCTCTACTGAATTTTAAAATACTGAGAATTTGTATCCAAAGCGCTGTGAAAGGTAGGATAGACTGTCAAGTGGTAATAATTTTGAAAGTGCTGGTATATTTGTAAAAAAGGTTGTTTTACCAAATTAGAATTCACAATGAAAAAGCTTGAGACACTGGAAGAGAGAGACTCCAACTCGGGAAATTCACAATGATAACCTAGGTTAATATCTAAGAAAGTGCTTCAAACACTAGGAATAAGTGAATAAAGGGCCTTAATATCTGCAACACATTGTTTCCTGACAAGGAAATCGTGTTCAAAGAACATAGAACTGAGTTGGATACTGGTTACATTTATTATGCCGGGACAATGAGTTGGCGATTTTGAAAGAAGCCTGGTTAGGCCATTAAACCGGATGTCATGACGTCACCAAGGAGGAGGGGCCACGTGGGCAGGCTTAATTGATCCCAGGTGATAATGATTTGGACTGGGGACCAGCTGGGAGTGATGACGTCATCGAGATTAGTTCTGGTATTAGGGTTAGAGAATTGGGGCTCTGTTCATGGTTAGGGTTAGGATAAGGTTTTGGGCTAGGTAGGGTTCAGGCTTTGGTGTGGGCTTGGTTTAGGGTTTGGGTTAGAGGGTTAGGGACAGGGTTACGGTCACAGTGTAGTAATGTTGGCTATTCACAATGAATGAGCTTCAATCACTCGACAATTTGGTGTGTAGCACTCAGAACTTACGACTCCAGACTAGGGAAATATTTAGAAATGTGCTTCACACAATAGGAATACATATTCCAATAGACTGAATATCTGAACAGCACAATTTTGTCACTGGGAAATCTTGTTCAAACAGCTGAGAAGCGAGTGTGACACTGTTTACATTTATTTTTCCCATCAAAAGGAGTTGGCGTATTCGGGAAAAGGTTTTGGTGAAACACTGAAAAACTCATTTTCCTAGAGCTATCGAACAGTATGAAAGTATTGAGAACACTATGAAATAAAAATGTTAATTAGGCTAGGGTTCCAAGTAATGTTTTACTGTGCCTTTAAAATGCCGGTATGACACCCGTGTTAAAATGAAAAGTCTCATTGCTCAAAACAACAGACCAGGGGAATGGCAGAGTGTCTCTAGAACTCCTGGAATAGGTTTTAGAACCCGGACATCTGTACTGAATTTTGAAATACTGAGAATTTGTATCCAAAGCGCTGTGAAAGGTAGGATAGACGGTCAAGTGGTAATAATGTTGAAAGTGCTGGTATATTTGTAAAAAAGGTTGTTTTACCAAATTAGAATTCACAATGAAAAAGCTTGAGACACTGGAAGAGAGAGACTCCAACTCGGGAAATTCACAATGATTACCTAGGTTAATATCTAAGAAAGTGCTTCAAACACTAGGAATACGTGAATAAAGGGCCTTAGTATCTGCAACACATTGTTTCCTGACAAGGAAATCGTGTTCAAAGAACATAGAACCAAGTTGGATACTGGTTACATTTATTATTCCCGGACAATGAGTTGGCGATTTTGAAAGAAGCATGGTTAGGTCATTAAACCGGATGTGATGACTTCACCAAGGGGGAGGTGCCGCGTGGGCAGGCTTATTTGATCCCAGGTGATAATGATTTGGCCTGGGGACCAGCTGGGAGTGATGACGTCATCAAGATTAGTTCTGGTATTAGGATTAGAGAATTGGGGCTCTGTTCATGGTTAGGGTTAGGATAAGGTTTTGGGCTAGGTAGAGTTCAGGCTCAGGTGTGGGCTTGGTTTAGGGTTTGGGTTAGAGGGTTAGGGACAGGGTTTAAGGTCATAGTGTAGTAATGTTGGCTATTCACAATGAATGAGCTTCAATCACTCGACAATTTGGTGTGTAGCACTCAGAACTTACAACTCCAGACTAGGGAAATATTTAGAAATGTGCTTCACAAAAAAGGAATATATATTCCAATAGACTGAATATCTGAACAGCACAATTTTGTCACTGGGAAATATTGTTCAAACAGCTGAGAAGCGAGTGTGACACTGTTTACATTTATTTTACCCCTCAAAAGGAGTTGGCGTTTTCGGGAAAAGGTTTTGGTGAAACCCTGAAAAACTCATTTTCCTAGAGCTATCGAACAGTATGAAAGTATTGAGAACACTATGAAATAAAAATGTTAGTTAGGCTAGGGTTCCAAGTAATGTTTTACTGTGCCTTTAAAAAGCCGGTATGACACCCGTGTTAAAATGAAAAGTCTCATTGCTCAAAACAACAGACCAGGGGAATGGCAGAGTGTCTCTAGAACTCCTGAAATACGTTTCAGAACCCGAACATCTCTACTGAATTTTAAAATACTGAGAATTTGTATCCAAAGCGCTGTGAAAGGTAGTATAGACTGTCAAGTGGTAATAATGTTGAAAGTGCTGGTATATTTCTAAAAAAGGCTGTTTTACCAAATTAGAATTCACAATGAAAAAGCTTGAGACACTGGAAGAGAGAGAGTCCAACTCGGGAAATTCACAATGATAACCTAGGTTAATATCTAAGAAAGTGCTTCCAACACTAGGAATACGTGAATAAAGGGCCTTAATAACTGTAACACATTGTTTCCTGACAAGGAAATCGTGTTCAAAGAACATAGAACCGAGTTGGATACTGGTTACATTTATTATTCCAGGACAATTGGTTGGCGATTTTGAAAGAAGCCTGGTTAGGCCATTAAACTGGATGTGATGACGTCACCAAGGGGGAGGGGCCACGTGCTCAACTTAATTGATCCCAGGTGATAATGATTTGGCCAGGGGACCAGCTGGGAGTGATGACGTCATCGAGATTAGTTCTGGTATTAGGGATAGAGAATTGGGGCTCTGTTCATGGTTAGGGTTAGGATAAGGTTTTGGGCTAGGTAGCGTTCAGGCTCAGGTGTGGGCTAGGTTTAGGGTTTCGGTTAGAGTGATAGGGACAGGGTTATGGTTACAGTTTAGTAATGTTGGCTATTCACAATGAATGAGCTTCAATCACTGGACAATTTGGTGTATACCACTCAGAACTTATGACTCCAGACGAGGGAAATATTTAGAAATGTGCTTCACACAATAGGAATACATATTCCAATAGACTGAATATCTGAACAGCACTATTTTGTCACTGGGAAATCTTGTTCAAACAGCTGAGCAGCCAGTGTGACACTGTTTACATTGATTTTTTCCATCAAAAGGAGTTGGCGTTTTCGGGAAAAGGTTTTGGTGAAACACTGAAAAACTCATTTTCCTAGAGCTATCGAACAGTATGAAAGTATTGAGAACACTATGAAATAAAAATGTTAGTTAGGCTAGGGTTCCAAGTAATGTTTTACTGTGCCTTTCCAAAGCCGGTATGACACCCGTGTTAAAATGAAAAGTTTCATTGCTCAAAACAACAGACCAGGGGAATGGCAGAGTGTCTCTAGAACTCCTGGAATACATTTTAGAACCAGAACATCTCTACTGAATTTTGAAATACTGAGAATTTGTATCCAAAGCGCTGTGAAAGGTAGGATAGACTGTCAAGTGGTTATAATGTTGAAAGTGCTGGTATATTTGTAAAAAAGGTTGTTTTACCAAATTAGAATTCACAATGAAAAAGCTTGAGACACTGGAAGAGAGAGACTCCAACTCGGGAAATTCACAATGATAACCTAGGTTAATATCTAAGAAAGTGCTTCAAACACTAGGAATATGTGAATAAAGGGCCTTAATATCTGTAACACATTGTTTCCTGACAAGGAAATCGTGTTCAAAGAACAGAGAACCGAGTTAGATACTGGTTACATTTATTATTCCGGGACAATGAGTTGGCGATTTTGAAAAAGGCCTGGTTAGGCCATTAAACCGGATGTGATGACGTCACCAAGGGGGAGGGGCCACCTGGGCAGGCTTAATTGATCCCAGGTGATAATGATTTGGCCAGGGGACCAGCTGGGAGTGATGACGTCATCGAGATTAGTTCTGGTATTAGGGTTAGAGAATTGGGGCTCTGTTCATGGTTAGGGTTAGGATAAGGTTTTGGGCTAGGTAGGGTTCAGGCTCAGGTGTCTGCTAGGTTTAGGGTTTGGGTTAGAGTGTTAGGGACAGGGTTACGGTCACAGTGTAGTAATGTTCGCTATTCACAATGAATGAGCTTCAATCACTGAACAATTTGGTGTGTAGCACTCAGAACTTACGACCCCAGAATAGGGAAATATATAGAAATGTGCTTCACACAATAGGAATACATATTCCAATAGACTGAGTATCTGAACAGCACAATTTTGTCACTGGGAAATCTTGTTCAAACAGCTGAGAAGCGAGTGTGACACTGTTTACATTTATTTTTCCCGTCAAAAGGAGTTGGCGTTTTCGGGAAAAGGTTTTGGTGAAACACTGAAAAACTCATTTTCCTAGAGCTCTCGAACAGTATGAAAGTATTGAGAACACTATGAAATAAAAATGTTAGTTAGGCTAGGGTTCCAAGTAATGTTTTACTGTGCCTTTAAAAAGCCGGTATGACACCCATGTTAAAATGAAAAGTCTCATTGCTCAAAACAACAGACGAGGGGAATGGCAGAGTGTCTCTAGAACTCCTGGAATACGTTTCAGAACCCGAACATCTCTACTGAATTTTAAAATACTGAGAATTTGTATCCAAAGCGCTGTGAAAGGTAGGATAGACTGTCAAGTGGTAATAATGTTGAAAGTGCTGGTATATTTCTAAAAAAGGCTGTTTTACCAAATTAGAATTCACAATGAAAAAGCTTGAGACACTGGAAGAGAGAGAGTCCAACTCGGGAAATTCACAATGATAACCTAGGTTAATATCTAAGAAAGTGCTTCCAACACTAGGAATACGTGAATAAAGGGCCTTAATATCTGTAACACATTGTTTCCTGACAAGGATATCGTGTTCAAAGAACATAGATCCGAGTTGGATACTGGTTACATTTTTTATTCCGGGAAAATGAGTTGGCGATTTTGAAAGAAGCCTGGTTAGGCCATTAAACTGGATGTGATGACGTCACCAAGGGGGAGGGGCCACGTGCTCAACTTAATTGATCCCAGGTGATAATGATTTGGCCAGGGGACCAGCTGGGAGTGATGACGTCATCGAGATTAGTTCTGGTATTAGGGATAGAGAATTGGGGCTCTGTACATGGTTAGGGTTAGGATAAGGTTTTGGGCTAGGTAGGGTTCAGGCTCAGGTGTGGGCTAGGTTTAGGGTTTGAGTTAGAGGGTTAGGGACAGGGTTAAGGTCACAGTGTAGTAATGTTGGCTATTCACAATGAATGAGCTTCAATCACTGGACAATTTGGTGTGTAGCACTCAGAACTTACGACTCCAGACTAAGGAAATATTTAGAAATGTGCTTCACAAAATAGGAATACATATTCCAATAGACTGAGTATCTGAACAGCACAATTTTGTCACTGGGAAATCTTGTTCAAACAGCTGAGAAGCGAGTGTGACACTGTTTACATTTATTTTTCCCGGCAAAAGGAGTTGGCGTTTTCGGGAAAAGGTTTTGGTGAAACACTGAAAAACTCATTTTCCTAGAGCTATCGAACAGGATGAAAGTATTGAGAACACTATGAAATAAAAATGTTAGTCAGGCTAGGTTTCCAAGTAATGTTTTACTGTGCCTTTAATAAGCCGGTATGACACCCGTGTTAAAATGAAAAGTCTCATTGCTCAAAACAACAGACCAGGGGAATGGCAGAGTGTCTCTAGAACTCCTGGAATACGTTTTAGAACCCGAACATCTCTACTGAATTTTGAAATACTGAGAATTTGTATCCAAAGCGCTGTGAAAGGTAGGATAGACTGTCAAGTGGTAATAATGTTGAAAGTGCTGGTATATTTGTAAAAAAGGTTGTTTTACCAAATTAGAATTCACAATGAAAAAGCTTGAGACACTGGAAGAGAGAGACTCCAACTCGGGAAATTCACAATGATAACCTAGGTTAATATCTAAGAAAGTGCTTCAAACACTAGGAATAAGTGAATAAAGGGCCTTAATATCTGCAACACATTGTTTCCTGACAAGGAAATCGTGTTCAAAGAACATAGAACTGAGTTGGATACTGGTTACATTTATTATGCCGGGACAATGAGTTGGCGATTTTGAAAGAAGCCTGGTTAGGCCTTTAAACCGGATGTCATGACGTCACCAAGGAGGAGGGGCCACGTGGGCAGGCTTAATTGATCCCAGGTGATAATGATTTGGCCTGGGGACCAGCTGGGAGTGATGACGTCATCGAGATTAGTTCTGGTATTAGGGTTAGAGAATTGGGGCTCTGTTCATGGTTAGGGTTAGGATAAGGTTTTGGGCTAGGTAGGGTTCAGGCTTTGGTGTGGGCTTGGTTTAGGGTTTGGGTTAGAGGGTTAGGGACAGGGTTACGGTCACAGTGTAGTAATGTTGGCTATTCACAATGAATGAGCTTCAATCACTCGACAATTTGGTGTGTAGCACTCAGAACTTACGACTCCAGACTAGGGAAATATTTAGAAATGTGCTTCACACAATAGGAATACATATTCCAATAGACTGAATATCTGAACAGCACAATTTTGTCACTGGGAAATCTTGTTCAAACAGCTGAGAAGCGAGTGTGACACTGTTTACATTTATTTTTCCCATCAAAAGGAGTTGGCGTATTCGGGAAAAGGTTTTGGTGAAACACTGAAAAACTCATTTTCCTAGAGCTATCGAACAGTATGAAAGTATTGAGAACACTATGAAATAAAAATGTTAATTAGGCTAGGGTTCCAAGTAATGTTTTACTGTGCCTTTAAAATGCCGGTATGACACCCGTGTTAAAATGAAAAGTCTCATTGCTCAAAACAACAGACCAGGGGAATGGCAGAGTGTCTCTAGAACTCCTGGAATAGGTTTTAGAACCCGGACATCTGTACTGAATTTTGAAATACTGAGAATTTGTATCCAAAGCGCTGTGAAAGGTAGGATAGACGGTCAAGTGGTAATAATGTTGAAAGTGCTGGTATATTTGTAAAAAAGGTTGTTTTACCAAATTAGAATTCACAATGAAAAAGCTTGAGACACTGGAAGAGAGAGACTCCAACTCGGGAAATTCACAATGATTACCTAGGTTAATATCTAAGAAAGTGCTTCAAACACTAGGAATACGTGAATAAAGGGACTTAGTATCTGCAACACATTGTTTCCTGACAAGGAAATCGTGTTCAAAGAACATAGAACCGAGTTGGATACTGGTTACATTTATTATTCCCGGACAATGAGTTGGCGATTTTGAAAGAAGCATGGTTAGGTCATTAAACCGGATGTGATGACTTCACCAAGGGGGAGGTGCCGCGTGGGCAGGCTTATTTGATCCCAGGTGATAATGATTTGGCCTGGGGACCAGCTGGGAGTGATGACGTCATCAAGATTAGTTCTGGTATTAGGATTAGAGAATTGGGGCTCTGTTCATGGTTAGGGTTAGGATAAGGTTTTGGGCTAGGTAGAGTTCAGGCTCAGGTGTGGGCTTGGTTTAGGGTTTGGGTTAGAGGGTTAGGGACAGGGTTTAAGGTCATAGTGTAGTAATGTTGGCTATTCACAATGAATGAGCTTCAATCACTCGACAATTTGGTGTGTAGCACTCAGAACTTACAACTCCAGACTAGGGAAATATTTAGAAATGTGCTTCACAAAAAAGGAATATATATTCCAATAGACTGAATATCTGAACAGCACAATTTTGTCACTGGGAAATATTGTTCAAACAGCTGAGAAGCGAGTGTGACACTGTTTACATTTATTTTACCCGTCAAAAGGAGTTGGCGTTTTCGGGAAAAGGTTTTGGTGAAACCCTGAAAAACTCATTTTCCTAGAGCTATCGAACAGTATGAAAGTATTGAGAACACTATGAAATAAAAATGTTAGTTAGGCTAGGGTTCCAAGTAATGTTTTACTGTGCCTTTAAAAAGCCGGTATGACAACCGTGTTAAAATGAAAAGTCTCATTACTCAAAACAACAGACCAGGGGAATGGCAGAGTGTCTCTAGAACTCCTGAAATACGTTTCAGAACCCGAACATCTCTACTGAATTTTAAAATACTGAGAATTTGTATCCAAAGCGCTGTGAAAGGTAGTATAGACTGTCAAGTGGTAATAATGTTGAAAGTGCTGGTATATTTCTAAAAAAGGCTGTTTTACCAAATTAGAATTCACAATGAAAAAGCTTGAGACACTGGAAGAGAGAGAGTCCAACTCGGGAAATTCACAATGATAACCTAGGTTAATATCTAAGAAAGTGCTTCCAACACTAGGAATACGTGAATAAAGGGCCTTAATAACTGTAACACATTGTTTCCTGACAAGGAAATCGTGTTCAAAGAACATAGAACCGAGTTGGATACTGGTTACATTTATTATTCCAGGACAATTGGTTGGCGATTTTGAAAGAAGCCTGGTTAGGCCATTAAACTGGATGTGATGACGTCACCAAGGGGGAGGGGCCACGTGCTCAACTTAATTGATCCCAGGTGATAATGATTTGGCCAGGGGACCAGCTGGGAGTGATGACGTCATCGAGATTAGTTCTGGTATTAGGGATAGAGAATTGGGGCTCTGTTCATGGTTAGGGTTAGGATAAGGTTTTGGGCTAGGTAGCGTTCAGGCTCAGGTGTGGGCTAGGTTTAGGGTTTCGGTTAGAGTGATAGGGACAGGGTTATGGTTACAGTTTAGTAATGTTGGCTATTCACAATGAATGAGCTTCAATCACTGGACAATTTGGTGTATACCACTCAGAACTTATGACTCCAGACTAGGGAAATATTTAGAAATGTGCTTCACACAATAGGAATACATATTCCAATAGACTGAATATCTGAACAGCACAATTTTGTCACTGGGAAATCTTGTTCAAACAGCTGAGAAGCGAGTGTGACACTGTTTACATTTATTTTTCCCGTCAAAAGGAGTTGGCGTTTCCGGGAAAAGGTTTTGGTGCAACACTGAAAAACTCATTTTCCTAGAGCTATCGAACAGGATGAAAGTATTGAGAACACTATGAAATAAAAATGTTAGTTAGGCTAGGGTTCCAAGTAATGTTTTACTGTGCCTTTAAAAAGCCAGTATGACGCCCGTGTTAAAATGAAAAGTCTCATTGTTCAAAATAACAGACCAGGGGAATGGCAGAGTGTCTCTAGAACTCTTGGAATACGTATTAGTACCCGAACATCTCTACTGAATTTTGAAATACTGAGAATTTGTATCCAAAGCGCTGTGAAAGGTAGGATAGACTGTTAAGTGGTAATAATGTTGAAAGTGCTGGTATATTTGTAAAAAAGGTTGTTTTACCAAATTAGAATTCACAATGAAAAAGCTTGAGACACTGGAAGAGAGAGACTCCAACTTGGGAAATTCACAATGATAACCTAGGTTAATATCTAAGAAAGTGCTTCAAACACTAGGAATACGTGAATAAAGGGCCTTAATATCTGTAACACTTTGTTTCCTGACAAGGAAATCGTGTTCAAAGAACATAGAACCGAGTTGGATACTGCTTACATTTATTATTCCGGGACAATGAGTTGGCGATTTTGAAAGAAGCCTGGTTAGGCCATTAAACCGGATGTGATGACGTCACCAAGGGGGAGGGGCCACGTGGGCAGGCTTAATTGATCCCAGGTGATAATGATTTGGCCAGGTGACCAGCTGGGAGTGATGACATTATCGAGATTAGTTCTGGTATTAGGGTTAGAGAATTGGGGCTCTGTTCATGGTTAGGGTTAGGATAAGGTTTTCGGCTAGGTAGGGTCCAGGCTCAGGTGTGGGCTAGGTTTAGGGTTTGGGTTAGAGGGTTAGGGACAGGCTGACGGTCACAGTGTAGTAATGCTGGCTATTCACAATGAATGAGCTTCAATCACTGGACAATTTGGTGTGTAGCACTCAGAACTTACGACTCCAGACTAGGGAAATATTTAGAAATGTGCTTCACACAATAGGAATACATATTCCAATAGACTGAATATCTGAACAGCACAATTTTGTCACTGGGAAATCTTGTTCAAACAGCTGAGAAGCGAGTGTGACACTGTTTACATTTATTTTTCCCGTCAAAAGGAGTTGGCGTTTCCGGGAAAAGGTTTTGGTGAAACACTGAAAAACTCATTTTCCTAGAGCTATCGAACAGGATGAAAGTATTGAGAACACTATGAAATAAAAATGTTAGTTAGGCTAGGGTTCCAAGTAATGTTTTACTGTGCCTTTAAAAAGCCGGTATGACACCCGTGTTAAAATGAAAAGTCTCATTGCTCAAAACAACAGACCAGGGGAATGGCAGAGTCTCTCTAGAACTCCTGGAATACTTTTTAGAACCCGAACATCTCTACTGAATTTTGAAATACCGAGAATTTGTATCCAAAGCGCTGTGCAAGGTAGGATAGACTGTCAAGTGGTAATAATGTTGAAAGTGCTGGTATATTTGTAAAAAAGGTTGTTTTACCAAATTAGAATTCACAATGAAAAAGCTTGAGACACTGGAAGAGAGAGACTCCAACTCGGGAAATTCACAATGATAACCTAGGTTAATATCTAAGAAAGTGCTTCAAACACTAGGAATACGTGAATAAAGGGCCTTAATATCTGTAACACATTGTTTCCTGACAAGGAAATCGTGTTCAAAGAACATAGAACCGAGTGGGATACTGCTTACATTTATTATTCCGGGACAATGAGTTGGCGATTTTGAAAGAAGCCTGGTTAGGCCATTAAACCGGATGTGATGACGTCACCAAGGGGGAGGGGCCACCTGGGCAGGCTTAATTGATCCCAGGTGATAATGATTTGGCCAGGGGACCAGCTGGGAGTGATGACGTCATCGAGATTAGTTCTGGTATTAGGGTTAGAGAATTGGGGCTCTGTTCATGGTTAGGGTTAGGATAAGGTTTTGGGCTAGGTAGGGTCCAGGCTCAGGTGTGGGCTAGGTTTAGGGTTTGGGTTAGAGGGTTAGGGACAGGCTGACGGTCACAGTGTAGTAATGTTGGCTATTCACAATGAATGAGCTTCAATCACTGGACAATTTGGTGTGTAGCACTCAGAACTTACGACTCCAGACTAGGGAAATATTTAGAAATGTGCTTCACACAATAGGAATACATATTCCAATAGACTGAATATCTGAACAGCACAATTTTGTCACTGGGAAATCTTGTTCAAACAGCTGAGAAGCGAGTGTGACACTGTTTACATTTATTTTTCCCGTCAAAAGGAGTTGGCGTTTCCGGGAAAAGGTTTTGGTGAAACACTGAAAAACTCATTTTCCTAGAGCTATCCAACAGGATGAAAGTATTGAGAACACTATGAAATAAAAATGTTAGTTAGGCTAGGGTTCCAAGTAATGTTTTACTGTGCCTTTAAAAAGCCGGTATGACACCCGTATTAAAATGAATAGTCTCATTGCTCAAAACAACAGACCAGGGGAATGGCAGAGTGTCTCTAGAACTCTTGGAATACGTTTTAGAACCCGAACATCTCTACTGAATTTTGAAATACTGAGAATTTGTATCCAAAGCGCTGTGAAAGGTAGGATAGACTGTCAAGTGGTAATAATGTTGAAAGTGCTGGTATATTTGTAAAAAAGGTTGTTTTACCAAATTAGAATTCACAATGAAAAAGCTTGAGACACTGGAAGAGAGAGACTCCAACTCGGGAAATTCACAATGATAACCTAGGTTAATATCTAAGAAAGTGCTTCAAACACTAGGAATACGTGAATAAAGGGCTTTATATCTGTAACACATTGTTTCCTGACAAGGAAATCGTGTTCAAAGAACATAGAACCGAGTTGGATACTGCTTACATTTATTATTCCGGGACAATGAGTTGGCGATTTTGAAAGAAGCCTGGTTAGGCCATTAAACCGGATGTGATGACGTCACCAAGGGGGAGGGGCCACGTGGGCAGGCTTAATTGATCCCAGGTGATAATGATTTGGCCAGGGGACCAGCTGGGAGTGATGACGTCATCGAGATTAGTTCTGGTATTAGGGTTAGAGAATTGGGGCTCTGTTCATGGTTAGGGTTAGGATAAGGTTTTGGGCTAGGTAGGGTCCAGGCTCAGGTGTGGGCTAGGTTTAGGGTTTTGGTTAGAGGGTTAGGGACAGGCTGACGGTCACAGTGTAGTAATGCTGGCTATTCACAATGAATGAGCTTCAATCACTGGACAATTTGGTGTGTAGCACTCAGAACTTACGACTCCAGACTAGGGAAATATTTAGAAATGTGCTTCACACAATAGGAATACATATTCCAATAGACTGAATATCTGAACAGCACAATTTTGTCACTGGGAAATCTTGTTCAAACAGCTGAGAAGCGAGTGTCACACTGTTTACATTTATTTTTCCCGTCAAAAGGAGTTGGCGTTTTCGGGAAAAGGTTTTGGTGAAACACTGAAAAACTCATTTTCCTAGAGCTATCGAACAGGATGAAAGTATTGAGAACACTATGAAATAAAAATGTTAGTTAGGCTAGGGTTCCAAGTAATGTTTTACTGTGCCTTTAAAAAGCCGGTATGACACCCGTGTTAAAATGAAAAGTCTCATTGCTCAAAAGAGCAGACCAGGGGAATGGCAGAGTCTCTCTAGAACTCCTGGAATACTTTTTAGAACCCGAACATCTCTACTGAATTTTGAAATACCGAGAATTTGCATCCAAAGCGCTGTGAAAGGTAGGATAGACTGTCAAGTGGAAATAATGTTGAAAGTGCTGGTATATTTGTAAAAAAGGTTGTTTTACCAAATTAGAATTCACAATGAAAAAGCTTGAGACACTGGAAGAGAGAGACTCCAACTCGGGAAATTCACAATGATAACCTAGGTTAATATCTAAGAAAGTGCTTCAAACACTAGGAATACGTGAATAAAGGGCCTTAATATCTGTAACACATTGTTTCCTGACAAGGAAAACGTGTTCAAAGAACATAGAACCGAGTTGGATACTGCTTACATTTATTATTCCGGGACAATGAGTTGGCGATTTTTAAAGAAGCCTGGTTAGGCCATTAAACCGGATGTGATGACGTCACCAAGGGGGAGGGGCCACGTGGGCAGGCTTAATTGATCCCAGGTGATAATGATTTGGCCAGGGGACCAGCTGGGAGTGATGACGTCATCGAGATTAGTTCTGGTATTAGGGTTAGAGAATTGGGGCTCTGTTTATGGTTAGGGTTAGGATAAGGTTTTGGGCTAGGTAGGGTCCAGGCTGAGGTGTGGGCTAGGTTTAGGGTTTGGGTTAGAGGGTTAGGGACAGGCTGACGGTCACAGTGTAGTAATGTTGGCTATTCACAATGAATGAGCTTCAATCACTGGACAATTTGGTGTGTAGCACTCAGAACTTAGGACTCCAGACTAGGGAAATATTTAGAAATGTGCTTCACACAATAGGTATACATATTCCAATAGACTGAATATCTGAACAGCACAATTTTGTCACTGGGAAATCTTGTTCAAACAGCTGAGAAGGGAGTGTGACACTGTTTACATTCATTTTTCCCGTCAAAAGGAGTTGGTGTTTTCGGGAAAAGGTTTTGGTGAAACACTGAAAAACTCATTTTCCTAGAGCTATCGAACAGTATGAAAGTATTGAGAACATATGAAATAAAAATGTTAGTTAGGCTAGAGTTCCAAGTAATGTTTTACTGTGCCTTTAAAAAGCCGGTATGACACCCGTGTTAAAATGAAAAGTCTCATTGCTCAAAACAACAGACCACGGGAATGGCAGAGTGTCTCTAGAACTCCTGGAATACGTTTCAGAACCCGAACATCTCTACTGAATTTTAAAATACTGAGAATTTGTATCCAAAGCGTTGTGAAAGGTAGGATAGACTGTCAAGTGATAATAATGTTGAAAGTGCTGGTATATTTGTAAAAAAGGTTGTTTTACCAAATTAGAATTCACAATGAAAAAGCTTGAGACTCTGGAAGAGAGAGACTCCAACTCGGGAAATTCACAATGATAACCTAGGTTAATATCTAAGAAAGTGCTTCAAACACTAGGAATACGTGAATAAAGGGCCTTAATATCTGTAACACATTGTTTCCTGACAAGGAAATCGTGTTCAAAGAACATAGAACCGAGTTGGATACTGCTTACATTTATTCTTCCTGGACAATGAGTTGGCGATTTTGAAAGAAGCCTGGTTAGGCCATTAAACTGGATGTGATGACGTCACCAAGGGGGGAGGGGCCACGTGGGCAGGCTAAATTGATCCCAGGTGATAATGATTTGGCCAGGGGACCAGCTGGGAGTATTGACGTCATCGAGATTAGTTCTGGTATTAGGGTTAGAGAATTGGGGCTCTGTTCATGGTTAGGGTTAGGATACGGTTTTGGGCTAGGTACGGTTCAGGCTCAGGTGTGGGCTAGGTTTAGGGTTTGGGTTAGAGGGTTAGGGACAGGCTGACGGTCACAGTGTAGTAATGTTGGCTATTCACAATGAATGAGCTTCAATCACTGGACAATTTGGTGTGTAGCACTCAGAACTTAGGACTCCAGACTAGGGAAATATTTAGAAATGTGCTTCACACAATAGGAATACATATTCCAATAGACTGAATATCTGAACAGCACAATTTTGTCACTGGGAAATCTTGTTCAAACAGCTGAGAAGCGAGTGTGACACTGTTTACATTCATATTTCCCGTCAAAAGGAGTTGGTGTTTTCGGGAAAAGGTTTTGGTGAAACACTGAAAAACTCATTTTCCTAGAGCTATCGAACAGTATGAAAGTATTGAGAACATATGAAATAAAAATGTTAGTTAGGCTAGAGTTCCAAGTAATGTTTTACTGTGCCTTTAAAAAGCCGGTATGACACCCGTGTTAAAATGAAAAGTCTCATTGCTCAAAACAACAGACCAGGGGAATGGCAGAGTGTCTCTAGAACTCCTGGAATACGTTTTAGAACCCGAACATCTCTACTGAATTTTGAAATACTGTGAATTTGTATCCAAAGCGCTGTGAAAGGTAGGATAGACTGTCAAGTGGTAATAATGTTGAAAGTGCTGGTATATTTGTAAAAAAGGTTGTTTTACCAAATTAGAATTCACAATGAAAAAGCTTGAGACACTGGAAGAGAGACTCCAACTCGGGAAATTCACAATGATAACCTAGGTTAATATCTAAGAAAGTGCTTCAAACACTAGGAATACGTGAATAAAGGTCCTTAATATCTGTAACACATTGTTTCCTGACAAGGAAATCGTGTTCAAAGAACATAGAACCGAGTTGGATACTGCTTACATTTATTATTCCGGGACAATGAGTTGGCGATTTTGAAAGAAGCCTGGTTAGGCCATTAAACCGGATGTGATGACGTCACCAAGGGGGAAGGGGCCACGTGGGCAGGCTTAATTGATCCCAGGTGATAATGATTTGGCCAGGGGACCAGCTGGGAGTGATGACGTCATCGAGATTAGTTCTGGTATTAGGGTTAGAGAATTGGGGCTCTGTTCATGGTTGGGGTTAGGATAAGGTTTTGGGCTAGGTTGGGTCCAGGCTGAGGTGTGGGCTAGGTTTAGGGTTTGAGTTAGAGGGTTAGGGACAGGCTGATGGTCACAGTGTAGTAATGTTGGCTATTCACAATGAATGAGCTTCAATCACTGGACAATTTGGTGTGTAGCACTCAGAACTTAGGACTCCAGACTAGGGAAATATTTAGAAATGTGCTTCACACAATAGGAATACATATTCCAATAGACTGAATATCTGAACAGCACAATTTTGTCACTGGGAAATCTTGTTCAAACAGCTGAGAAGCGAGTGTGACACTGTTTACATTCATTTTTCCCGTCAAAAGGAGTTGGTGTTTTCGGGAAAAGGTTTTGGTGAAACACTGAAAAACTCATTTTCCTAGAGCTATCGAACAGTATGAAAGTATTGAGAACATATGAAATAAAAATGTTAGTTAGGCTAGAGTTCCAAGTAATGTTTTACTGTGCCTTTAAAAAGCCGGTATGACACCCGTGTTAAAATGAAAAGTCTCATTGCTCAAAACAACAGACCACGGGAATGGCAGAGTGTCTCTAGAACTCCTGGAATACGTTTCAGAACCCGAACATCTCTACTGAATTTTAAAATACTGAGAATTTGTATCCAAAGCGTTGTGAAAGGTAGGATAGACTGTCAAGTGATAATAATGTTGAAAGTGCTGGTATATTTGTAAAAAAGGTTGTTTTACCAAATTAGAATTCACAATGAAAAAGCTTGAGACTCTGGAAGAGAGAGACTCCAACTCGGGAAATTCACAATGATAACCTAGGTTAATATCTAAGAAAGTGCTTCAAACACTAGGAATACGTGAATAAAGGGCCTTAATATCTGTAACACATTGTTTCCTGACAAGGAAATCGTGTTCAAAGAACATAGAACCGAGTTGGATACTGCTTACATTTATTCTTCCTGGACAATGAGTTGGCGATTTTGAAAGAAGCCTGGTTAGGCCATTAAACTGGATGTGATGACGTCACCAAGGGGGGAGGGGCCACGTGGGCAGGCTAAATTGATCCCAGGTGATAAAGATTTGGCCAGGGGACCAGCTGGGAGTGATGACGTCATCGAGATTAGTTCTGGTATTAGGGTTAGAGAATTGGGGCTCTGTTCATGGTTCGGGTTAGGATAAGGTTTTGGGCTAGGTACGGTTCAGGCTCAGGTGTGGGCTAGGTTTAGGGTTTGGGTTAAAGGGTTAGGGACAGGCTGAAGGTCACAGTGTAGTAATGTTGACTATTCACAATGAATGAGCTTCAATCACTGGACAATTTGGTTTGTAGCACTCAGAACTTAGGACTCCAGACTAGGGAAATATTTAGAAATGTGCTTCACACAATAGGAATACATATTCCAATAGACTGAATATCTGAACAGCACAATTTTGTCACTGGGAAATCTTGTTCAAACAGCTGAGAAGCGAGTGTGACACTGTTTACATTTATTTTTCCCGTCAAAAGGAGTTGGCGTTTTCGGGAAAAGGTTTTGGTGAAACACTGAAAAACTCATTTTCCTAGAGCTATCGAACAGGATGAAAGTATTGAGAACACTATGAAATAAAAATCTTAGTTAGGCTAGGGTTCCAAGTAATGTTTTACTGTGCCTTTAAAAAGCCGGTATGACACCCGTGTTAAAAGGAAAAGTCTCATTGCTCAAAACAACAGACCAGGGGAATGGCAGAGTGTCTCTAGAACTCCTGGAATACGTTTTAGAACCCGAACATCTCTACTGAATTTTGAAATACTGTGAATTTGTATCCAAAGCGCTGTGAAAGGTAGGATAGACTGTCAAGTGGTAATAATGTTGAAAGTGCTGGTATATTTGTAAAAAAGGTTGTTTTACCAAATTAGAATTCACAATGAAAAAGCTTGAGACACTGGAAGAGAGACTCCAACTCGGGAAATTCACAATGATAACCTAGGTTAATATCTAAGAAAGTGCTTCAAACACTAGGAATACGTGAATAAAGGTCCTTAATATCTGTAACACATTGTTTCCTGACAAGGAAATCGTGTTCAAAGAACATAGAACCGAGTTGGATACTGCTTACATTTATTATTCCGGGACAATGAGTTGGCGATTTTGAAAGAAGCCTGGTTAGGCCATTAAACCGGATGTGATGACGTCACCAAGGGGGAAGGGGCCACGTGGGCAGGCTTAATTGATCCCAGGTGATAATGATTTGGCCAGGGGACCAGCTGGGAGTGATGACGTCATCGAGATTAGTTCTGGTATTAGGGTTAGAGAATTGGGGCTCTGTTCATGGTTAGGGTTAGGATAAGGTTTTGGGCTAGGTTGGGTCCAGGCTGAGGTGTGGGCTAGGTTTAGGGTTTGAGTTAGAGGGTTAGGGACAGGCTGATGGTCACAGTGTAGTAATGTTGGCTATTCACAATGAATGAGCTTCAATCACTGGACAATTTGGTGTGTAGCACTCAGAACTTACGACTCCAGACTAGGGAAATATTTAGAAATGTGCTTCACACAATAGGAATACATATTCCAATAGACTGAATATCTGAACAGCACAATTTTGTCACTGGGAAATCTTGTTCAAACAGCTGAGAAGCGAGTGTGACACTGTTTACTTTCATTTTTCCCGTCAAAAGGAGTTGGTGTTTTCGGGAAAAGGTTTTGGTGAAACACTGAAAAACTCATTTTCCTAGAGCTATCGAACAGTATGAAAGTATTGAGAACATATGAAATAAAAATGTTAGTTAGGCTAGAGTTCCAAGTAATGTTTTACTGTGCCTTTAAAAAGCCGGTATGACACCCGTGTTAAAATGAAAAGTCTCATTGCTCAAAACAACAGACCACGGGAATGGCAGAGTGTCTCTAGAACTCCTGGAATACGTTTCAGAACCCGAACATCTCTACTGAATTTTAAAATACTGAGAATTTGTATCCAAAGCGTTGTGAAAGGTAGGATAGACTGTGAAGTGATAATAATGTTGAAAGTGCTGGTATATTTGTAAAAAAGGTTGTTTTACCAAATTAGAATTCACAATGAAAAAGCTTGAGACTCTGGAAGAGAGAGACTCCAACTCGGGAAATTCACAATGATAACCTAGGTTAATATCTAAGAAAGTGCTTCAAACACTAGGAATACGTGAATAAAGGGCCTTAATATCTGTAACACATTGTTTCCTGACAAGGAAATCGTGTTCAAAGAACATAGAACCGAGTTGGATACTGCTTACATTTATTCTTCCTGGACAATGAGTTGGCGATTTTGAAAGAAGCCTGGTTAGGCCATTAAACTGGATGTGATGACGTCACCAAGGGGGGAGGGGCCACGTGGGCAGGCTAAATTGATCCCAGGTGATAAAGATTTGGCCAGGGGACCAGCTGGGAGTGATGACGTCATCGAGATTAGTTCTGGTATTAGGGTTAGAGAATTGGGGCTCTGTTCATGGTTCGGGTTAGGATAAGGTTTTGGGCTAGGTACGGTTCAGGCTCAGGTGTGGGCTAGGTTTAGGGTTTGGGTTAAAGGGTTAGGGACAGGCTGAAGGTCACAGTGTAGTAATGTTGACTATTCACAATGAATGAGCTTCAATCACTGGACAATTTGGTTTGTAGCACTCAGAACTTAGGACTCCAGACTAGGGAAATATTTAGAAATGTGCTTCACACAATAGGAATACATATTCCAATAGACTGAATATCTGAACAGCACAATTTTGTCACTGGGAAATCTTGTTCAAACAGCTGAGAAGCGAGTGTGACACTGTTTACATTTATTTTTCCCGTCAAAAGGAGTTGGCGTTTCCGGGAAAAGGTTTTGGTGAAACACTGAAAAACTCATTTTCCTAGAGCTATCCAACAGGATGAAAGTATTGAGAACACTATGAAATAAAAATGTTAGTTAGGCTAGGGTTCCAAGTAATGTTTTACTGTGCCTTTAAAAAGCCGGTATGACACCCGTGTTAAAATGAAAAGTCTCATTGCTCAAAACAACAGACCAGGGGAGTGGCAGAGTCTCTCTAGAACTCTTGGAATCCGTTTTAGAACCCGAACATCTCTACTGAATTTTGAAATACTGAGAATTTGTATACAAAGCGCTGTGAAAGGTAGGATAGACTGTCAAGTGGTAATAATGTTGAAAGTGCTGGTATATTTGTAAAAAAGGTTGTTTTACCAAATTAGAATTCACAATGAAAAAGCTTGAGACACTGGAAGAGAGAGACTCCAACTCGGGAAATTCACAATGATAACCTAGGTTAATATCTAAGAAAGTGTTTCAAACACTAGGAATACGTGAATAAAGGGCCTTAATATCTGTAACACATTGTTTCCTGACAAGGAAATCGTGTTCAAAGAACATAGAACCGAGTTGGATACTGCTTACATTTATTATTCCGGGGCAATGAGTTGGCGATTTTGAAAGAAGCCTGGTTAGGCCATTAAACCGGATGTGATGAAGTCACCAAGGGGGAGGGGCCACGTGGGCAGGCTTAATTGATCCCAGGTGATAATGATTTGGCCAGGGGACCAGCTGGGAGTGATGACGTCATCGAGATTAGTTCTGGTATTAGGGTTAGAGAATTGGGGCTCTGTTCATGGTTAGGGTTAGGATAAGGTTTTGGGCTAGGTAGGGTCCAGGCTCAGGTGTGGGCTAGGTTTCGGGTTTGGGTTAGAGGGTTAGGGACAGGCTAACGGTCACAGTGTAGTAATGTTGGCTATTCACAATGAATGAGCTTCAATCACTGGACAATTTGGTGTGTAGCACTCAGAACTTACGACTCCAGACTAGGGAAATATTTAGAAATGTGCTTCACACAATAGGAATACATATTACAGTAGACTGAATATCTGAACAGCACAATTTTGTCACTGGGAAATCTTGTTCAAACAGCTGAGAAGCGAGTGTGACACTGTTTACATTTATTTTTCCCGTCAAAAGGAGTTGGCGTTTTCGGGAAAAGGTTTTGGTGAAACACTGAAAAACTCATTTTCCTAGAGCTATCCAACAGGATGAAAGTATTGAGAACACTATGAAATAAAAATGTTAGTTAGGCTAGGGTTCCAAGTAATGTTTTACTGTGCCTTTAAAAAGCCGGTATGACACCCGTGTTAAAATGAATAGTCTCATTGCTCAAAACGACAGACCAGGGGAATGGCAGAGTGTCTCTAGAACTCTTGGAATACGTTTTAAAACCCGAACATCTCTACTGAATTTTGAAATACTGAGAATTTGTATCCAAAGCGCTGTGAAAGGTAGGATAGACTGTCAAGTGGTAATAATGTTGAAAGTGCTGGTATATTTGTAAAAAAGGTTGTTTTACCAAATTAGAATTCACAATGAAAAAGCTTGAGACACTGGAAGAGAGAGACTCCAACTCGGGAAATTCACAATGATAACCTAGGTTAATATCTAAGAAAGTGCTTCAAACACTAGGAATACGTGAATAAAGGGCCTTAATATCTGTAACACATTGTTTCCTGACAAGGAAATCGTGTTCAAAGAACATAGAACCGAGTTGGATACTGCTTACATTTATTATTCCGGGACAATGAGTTGGCGATTTTGAAAGAAGCCTGGTTAGGCCATTAAACTGGATGTGATGACGTCACCAAGGGGGAGGGGCCACGTGGGCAGGCTTAATTGATCCCAGGTGATAATGATTTGGCCAGGGGACCAGCTGGGAGTGATGACGTCATCGAGATTAGTTCTGGTATTAGGGTTAGAGAATTGGGGCTCTGTTCATGGTTAGGGTTAGGATAAGGTTTTGGGCTAGGTAGGGTCCAGGCTGAGGTGTGGGCTAGGTTTAGGGTTTGGGTTAGAGGGTTAGGGACAGGCTGACGGTCACAGTGTAGTAATGTTGGCTATTCACAATGAATGAGCTTCAGTCACTGGACAATTTGGTGTGTAGCACTCAGAACTTACGACTCCAGACTAGGGAAATATTTAGAAATGTGCTTCACACAATAGGAATACATATTCCAATAGACTGAATATCTGAACAGCACAATTTTGTCACTGGGAAATCTTGTTCAAACAGCTGAGAAGCGAGTGTGACACTGTTTACATTTATTTTTCCCGTCAAAAGGAGTTGGCGTTTCCGGGAAAAGGTTTTGGTGAAACACTGAAAAACTCATTTTCCTAGAGCTATCCAACAGGATGAAAGTATTGAGAACACTATGAAATAAAAATGTTAGTTAGGCTAGGGTTCCAAGTAATGTTTTACTGTGCCTTTAAAAAGCCGGAATGACACCCGTGTTAAAATGAAAAGTCTCATTGCTCAAAACAACAGACCAGGGGAATGGCAGAGTCTCTCTAGAACTCCTGGAATACGTTTTAGAACCCGAACATCTCTACTGAATTTTGAAATACTGAGAATTTGTATCCAAAGCGCTGTGAAAGGTAGGATAGACTGTCAAGTGGTAATAATGTTGAAAGTGCTGGTATATTTGTAAAAAAGGTTGTTTTACCAAATTAGAATTCACAATGAAAAAGCTTGAGACACTGGAAGAGAGAGACTCCAACTCGGGAAATTCACAATGATAACCTAGGTTAATATCTAAGAAAGTGCTTCAAACACTAGGAATACGTGAATAAAGGGCCTTAATATCTGTAACACATTGTTTCCTGACAAGGAAATCGTGTTCAAAGAACATAGAACCGAGTTGGATACTGCTTACATTTATTATTCCGGGACAATGAGTTGGCGATTTTGAAAGAAGCCTGGTTAGGCCATTAAACCGGATGTGATGACCTCACCAAGGGGAAGGGGCCACGTGGGCAGGCTTAATTGATCCCAGGTGATAATGATTTGGCCAGGGGACCAGCTGGGAGTGATGACGTCATCGAGATTAGTTCTGGTATTAGGGTTAGAGAATTGGGGCTCTGTTCATGGTTAGGGTTAGGATAAGGTTTTGGGCTAGGTAGGGTCCAGGCTGAGGTGTGGGCTAGGTTTAGGGTTTGGGTTAGAGGGTTAGGGACAGGCTGACGGTCACAGTGTAGTAATGTTGGCTATTCACAATGAATGAGCTTCAATCACTGGACAATTTGGTGTGTAGCACTCAGAACTTAGGACTCCAGACTAGGGAAATATTTAGAAATGTGCTTCACACAATAGGAATACATATTCCAATAGACTGAATATCTGAACAGCACAATTTTGTCACTGGGAAATCTTGTTCAAACAGCTGAGAAGCGAGTGTGACACTGTTTACATTTATTTTCCCGTCAAAAGGAGTTGGCGTTTCCGGGAAAAGGTTTTGGTGAAACACTGAAAAACTCATTTTCCTAGAGCTATCCAACAGGATGAAAGTATTGAGAACACTATGAAATAAAAATGTTAGTTAGGCTAGGGTTCCAAGTAATGTTTTACTGTGCCTTTAAAAAGCCGGTATGACACCGGTGTTAAAATGAAAAGTCTCATTGCTCAAAACAACAGACCAGGGGAATGGCAGAGTCTCTCTAGAACTCCTGGAATACGTTTTAGAACCCGAACATCTCTACTGAATTTTGAAATACTGAGAATTTGTATCCAAAGCGCTGTGAAAGGTAGGATAGACTGTCAAGTGGTAATAATGTTGAAAGTGCTGGTATATTTGTAAAAAAGGTTGTTTTACCAAATTAGAATTCACAATGAAAAAGCTTGAGACACTGGAAGAGAGAGACTCCAACTCGGGAAATTCACAATGATAACCTAGGTTAATATCTAAGAAAGTGCTTCAAACACTAGGAATACGTGAATAAAGGGCCTTAATATCTGTAACACATTGTTTCCTGACAAGGAAATCGTGTTCAAAGAACATAGAACCGAGTTGGATACTGCTTACATTTATTATTCCGGGACAATGAGTTGGCGATTTTGAAAGAAGCCTGGTTAGGCCATTAAACCGGATGTGATGACGTCACCAAGGGGGAGGGGCCACGTGGGCAGGCTTCATTGATCCCAGGTGATAATGATTTGGCCAGGGGACCAGCTGGGAGTGATGACGTCATCGAGATTAGTTCTGGTATTAGGGTTAGAGAATTGGGGCTCTGTTCATGGTTAGGGTTAGGATAAGGTTTTGGGCTAGGTAGGGTCCAGGCTGAGGTGTGGGCTAGCTTTAGGGTTTGGGTTAGAGGGTTAGGGACAGGCTGACGGTCACAGTGTAGTAATGTTGGCTATTCACAATGAATGAGCTTCAATCACTGGACAATTTGGTGTGTAGCACTCAGAACTTACGACTCCAGACTAGGGAAATATTTAGAAATGTGCTTCACACAATAGGAATACATATTCCAATAGACTGAATATCTGAACAGCACAATTTTGTCACTGGGAAATCTTGTTCAAACAGCTGAGAAGCGAGTGTGACACTGTTTACATTTATTTTCCCGTCAAAAGGAGTTGGCGTTTCCGGGAAAAGGTTTTGGTGAAACACTGAAAAACTCATTTTCCTAGAGCTATCCAATAGGATGAAAGTATTGAGAACACTATGAAATAAAAATGTTAGTTAGGCTAGGGTTCCAAGTAATGTTTTACTGTGCCTTTAAAAAGCCGGTATGACACCGTCTTTAAAATGAAAAGTCTCATTGCTCAAAACAACAGACCAGGGGAATGGCAGAGTCTCTCTAGAACTCCTGGAATACATTTTAGAACCCGAACATCTCTACTGAATTTTGAAATACTGAGAATTTGTATCCAAAGCGCTGTGAAAGGTAGGATAGACTGTCAAGTGGTAATAATGTTGAAAGTGCTGGTATATTTGTAAAAAAGGTTGTTTTACCAAATTAGAATTCACAATGAAAAAGCTTGAGACACTGGAAGAGAGAGAATCCAACTCGGGAAATTCACAATGATAACCTAGGTTAATATCTAAGAAAGTGCTTCAAACACTAGGAATACGTGAATAAAGGGCCTTAATGTCTGTAACACATTGTTTCCTGACAAGGAAATCGTGTTCAAAGAACATAGAACCGAGTTGGATACTGCTTACATTTATTATTCCGGGAAAATGAGTTGGCGATTTTGAAAGAAGCCTGGTTAGGCCATTAAACCGGATGTGATGACGTCACCAAGGGGGAGGGGCCACGTGGGCAGGCTTAATTGATCCCAGGTGATAATGATTTGGCAAGGGGACCAGCTGGGAGTGATGACGTCATCGAGATTAGTTCTGGTATTAGGGTTAGAGAATTGGGGCTCTGTTCATGGTTAGGGTTAGGATAAGGTTTTGGGCTAGGTAGGGTCCAGGCTGAGGTGTGGGCTAGGTTTAGGGTTTGGGTTAGAGGATTAGGGACAGGCTGACGGTCACAGTGTAGTAATGTTGGCTATTCACAATGAATGAGCTTCAGTCACTGGACTATTTGGTGTGTAGCACTCAGAACTTACGACTCCAGACTAGGGAAATATTTAGAAATGTGCTTCACACAATAGGAATACATATTCCAATAGACTGAATATCTGAACAGCACAATTTTGTCACTGGGAAATCTTGTTCAAACAGCTGAGAAGCGAGTGTGACACTGTTTACATTTATTTTTCCCGTCAAAAGGAGTTGGCGTTTCCGGGAAAAGGTTTTGGTGAAACACTGAAAAACTCATTTTCCTAGAGCTATCCAACAGGATGAAAGTATTGAGAACACTATGAAATAAAAATGTTAGTTAGGCTAGGGTTCCAAGTAATGTTTTACTGTGCCTTTAAAAAGCCGGTATGACACCCGTGTTAAAATGAAAAGTCTCATTGCTCAAAACAACAGACCAGGGGAGTGGCAGAGTCTCTCTAGAACTCTTGGAATCCCTTTTAGAACCCGAACATCTCTACTGAATTTTGAAATACTGAGAATTTGTATACAAAGCGCTGTGAAAGGTAGGATAGACTGTCAAGTGGTAATAATGTTGAAAGTGCTGGTATATTTGTAAAAAAGGTTATTTTACCAAATTAGAATTCACAATGAAAAAGCTTGAGACACTGGAAGAGAGAGACTCCAACTCGGGAAATTCACAATGATAACCTAGGTTAATATCTAAGAAAGTGCTTCAAACACTAGGAATACGTGAATAAAGGGCCTTAATATCTGTAACACATTGTTTCCTGACAAGGAAATCGTGTTCAAAGAACATAGAACCGAGTTGGATACTGCTTACATTTATTATTCCTGGACAATGAGTTGGGGATTTTGAAAGAAGCCTGGTTAGGCCATTAAACCGGATGTGATGACGTCACCAAGGGGGAGGGGCCACGTGGGCAGGCTTCATTGATCCCAGGTGATAATGATTTGTCCAGGGGACCAGCTGGGAGTGATGACGTCATCGAGATTAGTTCTGGTATTAGGGTTAGAGAATTGGGGCTCTGTTCATGGTTAGGGTTAGGATAAGGTTTTGGGCTAGGTAGGGTCCAGGCTGAGGTGTGGGCTAGCTTTAGGGTTTGGGTTAGAGGGTTAGGGACAGGCTGACGGTCACAGTGTAGTAATGTTGGCTATTCACAATGAATGAGCTTCAATCACTGGACAATTTGGTGTGTAGCACTCAGAACTTACGACTCCAGACTAGGGAAATATTTAGAAATGTGCTTCACACAATAGGAATACATATTCCAATAGACTGAATATCTGAACAGCACAATTTTGTCACTGGGAAATCTTGTTCAAACAGCTGAGAAGCGAGTGTGACACTGTTTACATTTATTTTCCCGTCAAAAGGAGTTGGCGTTTCCGGGAAAAGGTTTTGGTGAAACACTGAAAAACTCATTTTCCTAGAGCTATCCAATAGGATGAAAGTATTGAGAACACTATGAAATAAAAATGTTAGTTAGGCTAGGGTTCCAAGTAATGTTTTACTGTGCCTTTAAAAAGCCGGTATGACACCGGTGTTAAAATGAAAAGTCTCATTGCTCAAAACAACAGACCAGGGGAATGGCAGAGTCTCTCTAGAACTCCTGGAATACGTTTTAGAACCCGAACATCTCTACTGAATTTTGAAATACTGAGAATTTGTATCCAAAGCGCTGTGAAAGGTAGGATAGACTGTCAAGTGGTAATAATGTTGAAAGTGCTGGTATATTTGTAAAAAAGGTTGTTTTACCAAATTAGAATTCACAATGAAAAAGCTTGAGACACTGGAAGAGAGAGAATCCAACTCGGGAAATTCACAATGATAACCTAGGTTAATATCTAAGAAAGTGCTTCAAACACTAGGAATACGTGAATAAAGGGCCTTAATATCTGTAACACATTGTTTCCTGACAAGGAAATCGTGTTCAAAGAACATAGAACCGAGTTGGATACTGCTTACATTTATTATTCCGGGACAATGAGTTGGGGATTTTGAAAGAAGCCTGGTTAGGCCATTAAACCGGATGTGATGACGTCACCAAGGGGGAGGGGCCACGTGGACAGGCTTAATTGATCCCAGGTGATAATGATTTGGCCAGGGGACCAGCTGGGAGTGATGACGTCATCGAGATTAGTTCTGGTATTAGGGTTAGAGAATTGGGGCTCTGTTCATGGTTAGGGTTAGGATAAGGTTTTGGGCTAGGTAGGGTCCAGGCTGAGGTGTGGGCTAGGTTTAGGGTTTGGGTTAGAGGATTAGGGACAGGCTGACGGTCACAGTGTAGTAATGTTGGCTATTCACAATGAATGAGCTTCAGTCACTGGACAATTTGGTGTGTAGCACTCAGAACTTACGACTCCAGACTAGGGAAATATTTAGAAATGTGCTTCACACAATAGGAATACATATTCCAATAGACTGAATATCTGAACAGCACAATTTTGTCACTGGGAAATCTTGTTCAAACAGCTGAGAAGCGAGTGTGACACTGTTTACATTTATTTTTCCCGTCAAAAGGAGTTGGCGTTTCCGGGAAAAGGTTTTGGTGAAACACTGAAAAACTCATTTTCCTAGAGCTATCCAACAGGATGAAAGTATTGAGAACACTATGAAATAAAAATGTTAGTTAGGCTAGGGTTCCAAGTAATGTTTTACTGTGCCTTTAAAAAGCCGGTATGACACCCGTGTTAAAATGAAAAGTCTCATTGCTCAAAACCACAGACCAGGGGAGTGGCAGAGTCTCTCTAGAACTCTTGGAATCCCTTTTAGAACCCGAACATCTCTACTGAATTTTGAAATACTGAGAATTTGTATACAAAGCGCTGTGAAAGGTAGGATAGACTGTGAAGTGGTAATAATGTTGAAAGTGCTGGTATATTTGTAAAAAAGGTTGTTTTACCAAATTAGAATTCACAATGAAAAAGCTTGAGACACTGGAAGAGAGAGACTCCAACTCGGGAAATTCACAATGATAACCTAGGTTAATATCTAAGAAAGTGCTTCAAACACTAGGAATACGTGAATAAAGGGCCTTAATATCTGTAACACATTGTTTCCTGACAAGGAAATCGTGTTCAAAGAACATAGAACCGAGTTGGATACTGCTTACATTTATTATTCCTGGACAATGAGTTGGGGATTTTGAAAGAAGCCTGGTTAGGCCATTAAACCGGATGTGATGACGTCACCAAGGGGGAGGGGCCACGTGGGCAGGCTTAATTGATCCCAGGTGATAATGATTTGGCCAGGGGACCAGCTGGGAGTGATGACGTCATCGAGATTAGTTCTGGTATTAGGGTTAGAGAATTGGGGCTCTGTTCATGGTTAGGGTTAGGATAAGGTTTTGGGCTAGGTAGGGTCCAGGCTCAGGTGTGGGCTAGGTTTAGGGTTTGGGTTAGAGGGTTAGGGACAGGCTGACGGTCACAGTGTAGTAATGTTGGCTATTCACAATGAATGAGCTTCAATCACTGGACAATTTGGGGTGTCGCACTCAGAACTTACGACTCCAGACTAGGGAAATATTTAGAAATGTGCTTCACACAATAGGAATACATATTCCAATAGACTGAATATCTGAACAGCACAATTTTGTCACTGGGAAATCTTGTTCAAACAGCTGAGAAGAGAGTGTGACACTGTTTACATTTATTTTCCCGTCAAAAGGAGTTGGCGTTTTCGGGAAAAGGTTTTGGTGAAACACTGAAAAACTCATTTTCCTAGAGCTATCCAACAGGATGAAAGTATTGAGAACACTATGAAATAAAAATGTTAGTTAGGCTAGGGTTCCAAGTAATGTTTTACTGTGCCTTTAAAAAGCCGGTATGACACCGGTGTTAAAATGAAAAGTCTCATTGCTCAAAACAACAGACCAGGGGAATGGCAGAGTCTCTCTAGAACTCCTGGAATACGTTTTAGAACCCGAACATCTCTACTGAATTTTGAAATACTGAGAATTTGTATCCAAAGCGCTGTGAAAGGTAGGATAGACTGTCAAGTGGTAATAATGTTGAAAGTGCTGGTATATTTGTAAAAAAGGTTGTTTTACCAAATTAGAATTCACAATGAAAAAGCTTGAGACACTGGAAGAGAGAGACTCCAACTCGGGAAATTCACAATGATAACCTAGGTTAATATCTAAGAAAGTGCTTCAAACACTAGGAATACGTGAATAAAGGGCCTTAATATCTGTAACACATTCTTTCCTGACAAGGAAATCGTGGTCAAAGAACATAGAACCGAGTTGGATACTGCTTACATTTATTATTCCGAGACAATGAGTTGGGGATTTTGAAAGAAGCCTGGTTAGGCCATTAAACCGGATGTGATGACCTCACCAAGGGGGAGGGGCCACGTTGGCAGGCTTAATTGATCCCAGGTGATAATGATTTGGCCAGGGGACCAGCTGGGAGTGATGACGTCATCGAGATTAGTTCTGGTATTAGGGTTAGAGAATTGGGGCTCTGTTCATGGTTAGGGTTAGGATAAGGTTTTGGGCTAGGTAGGGTCCAGGCTGAGGTGTGGGCTAGGTTTAGGGTTTGGGTTAGAGGATTAGGGACAGGCTGACGGTCACAGTGTAGTAATGTTGGCTATTCACAATGAATGAGCTTCAGTCACTGGACAATTTGGTGTGTAGCACTCAGAACTTACGACTCCAGACTAGGGAAATATTTAGAAATGTGCTTCACACAATAGGAATACATATTCCAATAGACTGAATATCTGAACAGCACAATTTTGTCACTGGGAAATCTTGTTCAAACAGCTGAGAAGCGAGTGTGACACTGTTTACATTTATTTTTCCCGTCAAAAGGAGTTGGCGTTTCCGGGAAAAGGTTTTGGTGAAACACTGAAAAACTCATTTTCCTAGAGCTATCCAACAGGATGAAAGTATTGAGAACACTATGAAATAAAAATGTTAGTTAGGCTAGGGTTCCAAGTAATGTTTTACTGTGCCTTTAAAAAGCCGGTATGACACCCGTGTTAAAATGAAAAGTCTCATTGCTCAAAACAACAGACCAGGGGAGTGGCAGAGTCTCTCTAGAACTCTTGGAATCCCTTTTAGAACCCGAACATCTCTACTGAATTTTGAAATACTGAGAATTTGTATACAAAGCGCTGTGAAAGGTAGGATAGACTGTGAAGTGGTAATAATGTTGAAAGTGCTGGTATATTTGTAAAAAAGGTTGTTTTACCAAATTAGAATTCACAATGAAAAAGCTTGAGACACTGGAAGAGAGAGACTCCAACTCGGGAAATTCACAATGATAACCTAGGTTAATATCTAAGAAAGTGCTTCAAACACTAGGAATACGTGAATAAAGGGCCTTAATATCTGTAACACATTGTTTCCTGACAAGGAAATCGTGTTCAAAGAACATAGAACCGAGTTGGATACTGCTTACATTTATTATTCCTGGACAATGAGTTGGGGATTTTGAAAGAAGCCTGGTTAGGCCATTAAACCGGATGTGATGACGTCACCAAGGGGGAGGGGCCACGTGGGCAGGCTTAATTGATCCCAGGTGATAATGATTTGGCCAGGGGACCAGCTGGGAGTGATGACGTCATCGAGATTAGTTCTGGTATTAGGGTTAGAGAATTGGGGCTCTGTTCATGGTTAGGGTTAGGATAAGGTTTTGGGCTAGGTAGGGTCCAGGCTCAGGTGTGGGCTAGGTTTAGGGTTTGGGTTAGAGGGTTAGGGACAGGCTGACGGTCACAGTGTAGTAATGTTGGCTATTCACAATGAATGAGCTTCAATCACTGGACAATTTGGGGTGTCGCACTCAGAACTTACGACTCCAGACTAGGGAAATATTTAGAAATGTGCTTCACACAATAGGAATACATATTCCAATAGACTGAATATCTGAACAGCACAATTTTGTCACTGGGAAATCTTGTTCAAACAGCTGAGAAGAGAGTGTGACACTGTTTACATTTATTTTCCCGTCAAAAGGAGTTGGCGTTTTCGGGAAAAGGTTTTGGTGAAACACTGAAAAACTCATTTTCCTAGAGCTATCCAACAGGATGAAAGTATTGAGAACACTATGAAATAAAAATGTTAGTTAGGCTAGGGTTCCAAGTAATGTTTTACTGTGCCTTTAAAAAGCCGGTATGACACCCGTGTTAAAATGAATAGTCTCATTGCTCAAAACGACAGACCAGGGGAATGGCAGAGTGTCTCTAGAACTCTTGGAATACGTTTTAAAACCCGAACATCTCTACTGAATTTTGAAATACTGAGAATTTGTATCCAAAGCGCTGTGAAAGGTAGGATAGACTGTCAAGTGGTAATAATGTTGAAAGTGCTGGTATATTTGTAAAAAAGGTTGTTTTACCAAATTAGAATTCACAATGAAAAAGCTTGAGACACTGGAAGAGAGAGACTCCAACTCGGGAAATTCACAATGATAACCTAGGTTAATATCTAAGAAAGTGCTTCAAACACTAGGAATACGTGAATAAAGGGCCTTAATATCTGTAACACATTCTTTCCTGACAAGGAAATCGTGTTCAAAGAACATAGAACCGAGTTGGATACTGCTTACATTTCTTATTCCGGAACAATGAGTTGGGGATTTTGAAAGAAGCCTGGTTAGGCCATTAAACCGGATGTGATGACGTCACCAAGGGGGAGGGGCCACATGGGCAGGCTTAATTGATCCCAGGTGATAATGATTTGGCCAGGGGACCAGAGGGGAGTGATGACGTCATCGAGATTAGTTCTGGTATTAGGGTTAGAGAATTGGGGCTCTGTTCATGGTTAGGGTTAGGATAAGGTTTTGGGCTAGGTAGGGTCCAGGCTGAGGTGTGGGCTAGGTTTAGGGTTTGGGTTAGAGGGTTAGGGACAGGCTGAAGGTCACAGTGTAGTAATGTTGGCTATTCACAATGAATGAGCTTCAATCACTGGACAATTTGGTGTGTAGCACTCAGAACTTACGACTCCAGACTAGGGAAATATTTAGAAATGTGCTTCACACAATAGGAATACATATTCCAATAGACTGAATATCTGAACAGCACAATTTTGTCACTGGGAAATCTTGTTCAAACAGCTGAGAAGCGAGTGTGACACTGTTTACATTTATTTTTCCCGTCAAAAGGAGTTGGCGTTTTCGGGAAAAGGTTTTGGTGAAACACTGAAAAACTCATTTTCCTAGAGCTATCGAACAGGATGAAAGTATTGAGAACACTATGAAATAAAAATGTTAGTTAGGCTAGGGTTCCAAGTAATGTTTTACTGTGCCTTTAAAAAGCCGGTATGACACCCGTGTTAAAATGAATAGTCTCATTGCTCAAAACAACAGACCAGGGGAATGGCAGAGTGTCTCTAGAACTCTTGGAATACATTTTAGAACCCGAACATCTCTACTGAATTTTGAAATACTGAGAATTTGTATCCAAAGCGCTGTGAAAGGTAGGATAGACTGTCAAGTGGTAATAATGTTGAAAGTGCTGGTATATTTGTAAAAAAGGTTGTTTTACCAAATTAGAATTCACAATGAAAAAGCTTGAGACACTGGAAGAGAGAGACTCCAACTCGGGAAATTCACAATGATAACCTAGGTTAATATCTAAGAAAGTGCTTCAAACACTAGGAATACGTGAATAAAGGGCCTTAATATCTGTAACACATTGTTTCCTGACAAGGAAATCGTGTTCAAAGAACATAGAACCGAGTTGGATACTGCTTACATTTATTATTCCGGGAAAATGAGTTGGCGATTTTGAAAGAAGCCTGGTTAGGCCATTAAACCGGATGTGATGACGTCACCAAGGGGGAGGGGCCACGTGGGCAGGCTTAATTGATCCCAGGTGATAATGATTTGGTCAGGGGACCAGCTGGCAATGATGACGTCATCGAGATTAGTTCTAGTATTAGGGTTAGAGAATTGGGGCTCTGTACATGGTTAGGGTTAGGATAAGGTTTTGGGCTAGGTAGGGTCCAGGCTGAGGTGTGGGCTAGGTTTAGGGTTTGGTTTAGAGGGTTAGGGACAGGCTGACGGTCACAGTGTAGTAATGTTGGCTATTCACAATGAATGAGCTTCAATCACTGGACAATTTGGTGTGTAGCACTCAGAACTTACGACTCCAGACTAGGGAAATATTTAGAAATGTGCTTCACACAATAGGAATACATATTCCAATAGACTGAATATCTGAACAGCACAATTTTGTCACTGGGAAATCTTGTTCAAACAGCTGAGAAGCGAGTGTGACACTGTTTACATTCATTTTTCCCGTCAAAAGGAGTTGGCGTTTTCCGGAAAAGGTTTTGGTGAAACACTGAAAAACTCATTTTCCTAGAGCTATCGAACAGGATGAAAGTATTGAGAACACTATGAAATAAAAATGTTAGTTAGGCTAGGGTTCCAAGTAATGTTTTACTGTGCCTTTAAAAAGCCGGTATGACACCCGTGTTAAAATGAAAAGTCTCATTGCTCAAAACAACAGACCAGGGGAATGGCAGAGTGTCTCTAGAACTCTTGGAATACGTTTTAAAACCCGAACATCTCTACTGAATTTTGAAATACTGAGAATTTGTATCCAAAGCGCTGTGAAAGGTAGGATAGACTGTCAAGTGGTAATAATGTTGAAAGTGCTGGTATATTTGTAAAAAAGGTTGTTTTACCAAATTAGAATTCACAATGAAAAAGCTTGAGACACTGGAAGAGAGAGACTCCAACTCGGGAAATTCACAATGATAACCTAGGTTAATATCTAAGAAAGTGCTTCAAACACTAGGAATACGTGAATAAAGGGCCTTAATATCTGTAACACATTGTTTCCTGACAAGGAAATCGTGTTCAAAGAACATAGAACCGAGTTGGATACTGCTTACATTTATTATTCTGGGACAATGAGTTGGCGATTTTGAAAGAAGCCTGGTTAGGCCATTAAACCGGATGTGATGACGTCACCAAGGGGGAGGGGCCACGTGGGCAGGCTTAATTGATCCCAGGTGATAATGATTTGGCCAGGGGACCAGCTGGGAGTGATGACGTCATCGAGATTAGTTCTGGTATTAGGGTTAGAGAATTGGGGCTCTGTTCATGGTTAGGGTTAGGATAAGGTTTTGGGCTAGGTAGGGTCCAGGCTGAGGTGTGGGCTAGGTTTAGGGTTTGGGTTAGAGGGTTAGGGACAGGCTGACGGTCACAGTGTAGTAATGTTGGCTATTCACAATGAATGAGCTTCAATCACTGGACAATTTGGTGTGTAGCACTCAGAACTTACGACTCCAGACTAGGGAAATATTTAGAAATGTGCTTCACACAATAGGAATACATATTCCAATAGACTGAATATCTGAACAGCACAATTTTGTAACTGGGAAATCTTGTTCAAACAGCTGAGAAGCGAGTGTGACACTGTTTATATTTATTTTTCCCGTCAAAAGGAGTTGGCGTTTTCGGGAAAAGGTTTTGGTGAAACACTGAAAAACTCATTTTCCTAGAGCTATCCAACAGGATGAAAGTATTGAGAACACTATGAAATAAAAATGTTAGTTAGGCTAGGGTTCCAAGTAATGTTTTACTGTGCCTTTAAAAAGCCGGTATGACACCCGTGTTAAAATGAAAAGTCTCATTGCTCAAAACAACAGACCAGGGGAATGGCAGAGTCTCTCTAGAACTCCTCGAATACGTTTTAGAACCCGAACATCTCTACTGAATTTTGAAATACTGAGAATTGGTATCCAAAGCGCTGTGAAAGGTAGGATAGACTGTCAAGTGGTCATAATGTTGAAAGTGCTGGTATATTTGTAAAAAAGGTTGTTTTACCAAATTAGAATTCACAATGAAAAAGCTTGAGACACTGGAAGAGAGAGACTCCAACTCGGGAAATTCACAATGATAACCTAGGTTAATATCTAAGAAAGTGCTTCAAACACTAGGAATACGTGAATAAAGGGCCTTAATATCTGTAACACATTCTTTCCTGACAAGGAAATCGTGTTCAAAGAACATAGAACCGAGTTGGATACTGCTTACATTTCTTATTCCGGAACAATGAGTTGGGGATTTTGAAAGAAGCCTGGTTAGGCCATTAAACCGGATGTGATGACGTCACCAAGGGGGAGGGGCCACATGGGCAGGCTTAATTGATCCCAGGTGATAATGATTTGGCCAGGGGACCAGCTGGCAATGATGACGTCATCGAGATTAGTTCTGGTATTAGGGTTAGAGAATTGGGGCTCTGTTCATGGTTAGGGTTAGGATAAGGTTTTGGGCTAGGTAGGGTCCAGGCTCAGGTGTGGGCTAGGTTTAGGATTTGGGTTAGAGGGTTAGGAACAGGCTGACGGTCACAGTGTAGTAATGTTGGCTATTCACAATGAATGAGCTTCAATCACTGGACAATTTGGTGTGTAGCACTCAGAACTTACGACTCCAGACTAGGGAAATATTTAGAAATGTGCTTCACACAATAGGAATACATATTCCAATAGACTGAATATCTGAACAGCACAATTTTGTCACTGGGAAATCTTGTTCAAACAGCTGAGAAGCAAGTGTGACACTGTTTATATTTATTTTTCCCGTCAAAAGGAGTTGGCGTTTTCGGGAAAAGTTTTTGGTGAAACACTGAAAAACTCATTTTCCTAGAGCTATCCAACAGGATGAAAGTATTGAGAACACTATGAAATAAAAATGTTAGTTAGGCTAGGGTTCCAAGTAATGTTTTACTGTGCCTTTAAAAAGCCGGTATGACACCCGTGTTAAAATGAAAAGTCTCATTGCTCAAAATAACAGACCAGGGGAATGGCAGAGTCTCTCTAGAACTCCTGGAATACGTTTTAGAACCCGAACATCTCTACTGAATTTTGAAATACTGAGAATTTGTATCCAAAGCGCTGTGAAATGTAGGATAGACTGTCAAGTGGTAATAATGTTGAAAGTGCTGGTATATTTGTAAAAAAGGTTGTTTTACCAAATTAGAATTCACAATGAAAAAGCTTGAGACACTGGAAGAGAGAGACTCCAACTCGGGAAATTCACAATGATAACCTAGGTTAATATCTAAGAAAGTGCTTCAAACACTAGGAATACGTGAATAAAGGGCCTTAATATCTGTAACACATTCTTTCCTGACAAGGAAATCGTGTTCAAAGAACATAGAACCGAGTTGGATACTGCTTACATTTCTTATTCCGGAACAATGAGTTGGGGATTTTGAAAGAAGCCTGGTTAGGCCATTAAACCGGATGTGATGACGTCACCAAGGGGGAGGGGCCACATGGGCAGGCTTAATTGATCCCAGGTGATAATGATTTGGCCAGGGGACCAGAGGGGAGTGATGACGTCATCGAGATTAGTTCTGGTATTAGGGTTAGAGAATTGGGGCTCTGTTCATGGTTAGGGTTAGGATAAGGTTTTGGGCTAGGTAGGGTCCAGGCTGAGGTGTGGGCTAGGTTTAGGGTTTGGGTTAGAGGGTTAGGGACAGGCTGACGGTCACAGTGTAGTAATGTTGGCTATTCACAATGAATGAGCTTCAATCACTGGACAATTTGGTGTGTAGCACTCAGAACTTACGACACCAGACTAGGGAAATATTTAGAAATGTGCTTCACACAATAGGAATACATATTACAGTAGACTGAATATCTGAACAGCATAATTTTGTCACTGGGAAATCTTGTTCAAACAGCTGAGAAGCGAGTGTGACACTGTTTACATTTATTTTTCCCGTCAAAAGGAGTTGGCGTTTTCGGGAAAAGGTTTTGGTGAAACACTGAAAAACTCATTTTCCTAGAGCTATCCAACAGGATGAAAGTATTGAGAACACTATGAAATAAAAATGTTAGTTAGGCTAGGGTTCCAAGTAATGTTTTACTGTGCCTTTAAAAAGCCGGTATGACACCCGTGTTAAAATGAATAGACTCATTGCTCAAAACAACAGACCAGGGCAATGGCAGAGTGTCTCTAGAACTCTTGGAATACGTTTTAAAACCCGAACATCTCTACTGAATTTTGAAATACTGAGAATTTGTATCCAAAGCGCTGTGAAAGGTAGGATAGACTGTCAAGTGGTAATAATGTTGAAAGTGCTGGTATATTTGTAAAAAAGGTTGTTTTACCAAATTAGATTTCACAATGAAAAAGCTTGAGACACTGGAAGAGAGAGACTCCAACTCGGGAAATTCACAATGATAACCTAGGTTAATATCTAAGAAAGTGCTTCAAACACTAGGAATACGTGAATAAAGGGCCTTAATATCTGTAACACATTGTTTCCTGACAAGGAAATCGTGTTCAAAGAACATAGAACCGAGTTGGATACTGCTTACATTTATTATTCCGGGACAATGAGTTGGCGATTTTGAAAGAAGCCTGGTTAGGCCATTAAACCGGATGTGATGACGTCACCAAGGGGGAGGGGCCACGTGGGCAGGCTTAATTGATCCCAGGTGATAATGATTTGGCCAGGGGACCAGCTGGGAGTGATGACGTCATCGAGATTAGTTCTGGTATTAGGGTTAGAGAATTGGGGCTCTGTTCATGGTTAGGGTTAGGATAAGGTTTTGGGCTAGGTAGGGTCCAGGCTGAGGTGTGGGATAGGTTTAGGGTTTGGGTTAGAGGGTTAGGGACAGGCTGACGGTCACAGTGTAGTAATGTTGGCTATTCACAATGAATGAGCTTCAATCACTGGACAATTTGGTGTGTAGCACTCAGAACTTACGACTCCAGACTAGGGAAATATTTAGAAATGTGCTTCACACAATAGGAATACATATTCCAATAGACTGAATATCTGAACAGCACAATTTTGTAACTGGGAAATCTTGTTCAAACAGCTGAGAAGCGAGTGTGACACTGTTTATATTTATTTTTCCCGTCAAAAGGAGTTGGCGTTTTCGGGAAAAGTTTTTGGTGAAACACTGAAAAACTCATTTTCCTAGAGCTATCCAACCGGATGAAAGTATTGAGAACACTATGAAATAAAAATGTTAGTTAGGCTAGGGTTCCAAGTAATGTTTTACTGTGCCTTTAAAAAGCCGGTATGACACCCGTGTTAAAATGAAAAGTCTCATTGCTCAAAACAACAGACCAGGGGAATGGCAGAGTCTCTCTAGAACTCCTGGAATACGTTTTAGAACCCGAACATCTCTACTGAATTTTGAAATACTGAGAATTTGTATCCAAAGCGCTGTGAAAGGTAGGATAGACTGTCAAGTGGTAATAATGTTGAAAGTGCTGGTATATTTGTAAAAAAGGTTGTTTTACCAAATTAGAATTCACAATGAAAAAGCTTGAGACACTGGAAGAGAGAGACTCCAACTCGGGAAATTCACAATGATAACCTAGGTTAATATCTAAGAAAGTGCTTCAAACACTAGGAATACGTGAATAAAGGGCCTTAATATCTGTAACACATTCTTTCCTGACAAAGAAATCGTGTTCAAAGAACATAGAACCGAGTTGGATACTGCTTACATTTCTTATTCCGGAACAATGAGTTGGGGATTTTGAAAGAAGCCTGGTTAGGCCATTAAACCGGATGTGATGACGTCACCAAGGGGGAGGGGCCACATGGGCAGGCTTAATTGATCCCAGGTGATAATGATTTGGCCAGGGGACCAGCTGGCAATGATGACGTCATCGAGATTAGTTCTGGTATTAGGGTTAGAGAATTGGGGCTCTGTTCATGGTTAGGGTTAGGATAAGGTTTTGGGCTAGGTAGGGTCCAGGCTGAGGTGTGGGCTAGGTTTAGGGTTTGGGTTAGAGGGTTAGGGACAGGCTGAAGGTCACAGTGTAGTAATGTTGGCTATTCACAATGAATGAGCTTCAATCACTGGACAATTTGGTGTGTAGCACTCAGAACTTACGACTCCAGACTAGGGAAATATTTAGAAATGTGCTTCACACAATAGGAATACATATTCCAATAGACTGAATATCTGAACAGCACAATTTTGTCACTGGGAAATCTTGTTCAAACAGCTGAGAAGCGAGTGTGACACTGTTTACATTTATTTTTCCCGTCAAAAGGAGTTGGCGTTTTCGGGAAAAGGTTTTGGTGAAACACTGAAAAACTCATTTTCCTAGAGCTATCGAACAGGATGAAAGTATTGAGAACACTATGAAATAAAAATGTTAGTTAGGCTAGGGTTCCAAGTCATGTTTTACTGTGCCTTTAAAAAGCCGGTATGACACCCGTGTTAAAATGAATAGTCTCATTGCTCAAAACAACAGACCAGGGGAATGGCAGAGTGTCTCTAGAACTCTTGGAATACATTTTAGAACCCGAACATCTCTACTGAATTTTGAAATACTGAGAATTTGTATCCAAAGCGCTGTGAAAGGTAGGATAGACTGTCAAGTGGTAATAATGTTGAAAGTGCTGGTATATTTGTAAAAAAGGTTGTTTTACCAAATTAGAATTCACAATGAAAAAGCTTGAGACACTGGAAGAGAGAGACTCCAACTCGGGAAATTCACAATGATAACCTAGGTTAATATCTAAGAAAGTGCTTCAAACACTAGGAATACGTGAATAAAGGGCCTTAATATCTGTAACACATTGTTTCCTGACAAGGAAATCGTGTTCAAAGAACATAGAACCGAGTTGGATACTGCTTACATTTATTATTCCGGGAAAATGAGTTGGCGATTTTGAAAGAAGCCTGGTTAGGCCATTAAACCGGATGTGATGACGTCACCAAGGGGGAGGGGCCACGTGGGCAGGCTTAATTGATCCCAGGTGATAATGATTTGGTCAGGGGACCAGCTGGCAATGATGACGTCATCGAGATTAGTTCTAGTATTAGGGTTAGAGAATTGGGGCTCTGTACATGGTTAGGGTTAGGATAAGGTTTTGGGCTAGGTAGGGTCCAGGCTGAGGTGTGGGCTAGGTTTAGGGTTTGGTTTAGAGGGTTAGGGACAGGCTGACGGTCACAGTGTAGTAATGTTGGCTATTCACAATGAATGAGCTTCAATCACTGGACAATTTGGTGTGTAGCACTCAGAACTTACGACTCCAGACTAGGGAAATATTTAGAAATGTGCTTCACACAATAGGAATACATATTCCAATAGACTGAATATCTGAACAGCACAATTTTGTCACTGGGAAATCTTGTTCAAACAGCTGAGAAGCGAGTGTGACACTGTTTACATTCATTTTTCCCGTCAAAAGGAGTTGGCGTTTTCCGGAAAAGGTTTTGGTGAAACACTGAAAAACTCATTTTCCTAGAGCTATCGAACAGGATGAAAGTATTGAGAACACTATGAAATAAAAATGTTAGTTAGGCTAGGGTTCCAAGTAATGTTTTACTGTGCCTTTAAAAAGCCGGTATGACACCCGTGTAAAAATGAAAAGTCTCATTGCTCAAAACAACAGACCAGGGGAATGGCAGAGTGTCTCTAGAACTCTTGGAATACGTTTTAAAACCCGAACATCTCTACTGAATTTTGAAATACTGAGAATTTGTATCCAAAGCGCTGTGAAAGGTAGGATAGACTGTCAAGTGGTAATAATGTTGAAAGTGCTGGTATATTTGTAAAAAAGGTTGTTTTACCAAATTAGAATTCACAATGAAAAAGCTTGAGACACTGGAAGAGAGAGACTCCAACTCGGGAAATTCACAATGATAACCTAGGTTAATATCTAAGAAAGTGCTTCAAACACTAGGAATACGTGAATAAAGGGCCTTAATATCTGTAACACATTGTTTCCTGACAAGGAAATCGTGTTCAAAGAACATAGAACCGAGTTGGATACTGCTTACATTTATTATTCTGGGACAATGAGTTGGCGATTTTGAAAGAAGCCTGGTTAGGCCATTAAACCGGATGTGATGACGTCACCAAGGGGGAGGGGCCACGTGGGCAGGCTTAATTGATCCCAGGTGATAATGATTTGGCCAGGGGACCAGCTGGGAGTGATGACGTCATCGAGATTAGTTCTGGTATTAGGGTTAGAGAATTGGGGCTCTGTTCATGGTTAGGGTTAGGATAAGGTTTTGGGCTAGGTAGGGTCCAGGCTGAGGTGTGGGCTAGGTTTAGGGTTTGGGTTAGAGGGTTAGGGACAGGCTGACGGTCACAGTGTAGTAATGTTGGCTATTCACAATGAATGAGCTTCAATCACTGGACAATTTGGTGTGTAGCACTCAGAACTTACGACTCCAGACTAGGGAAATATTTAGAAATGTGCTTCACACAATAGGAATACATATTCCAATAGACTGAATATCTGAACAGCACAATTTTGTAACTGGGAAATCTTGTTCAAACAGCTGAGAAGCGAGTGTGACACTGTTTATATTTATTTTTCCCGTCAAAAGGAGTTGGCGTTTTCGGGAAAAGGTTTTGGTGAAACACTGAAAAACTCATTTTCCTAGAGCTATCCAACAGGATGAAAGTATTGAGAACACTATGAAATAAAAATGTTAGTTAGGCTAGGGTTCCAAGTAATGTTTTACTGTGCCTTTAAAAAGCCGGTATGACACCCGTGTTAAAATGAAAAGTCTCATTGCTCAAAACAACAGACCAGGGGAATGGCAGAGTCTCTCTAGAACTCCTCGAATACGTTTTAGAACCCGAACATCTCTACTGAATTTTGAAATACTGAGAATTGGTATCCAAAGCGCTGTGAAAGGTAGGATAGACTGTCAAGTGGTCATAATGTTGAAAGTGCTGGTATATTTGTAAAAAAGGTTGTTTTACCAAATTAGAATTCACAATGAAAAAGCTTGAGACACTGGAAGAGAGAGACTCCAACTCGGGAAATTCACAATGATAACCTAGGTTAATATCTAAGAAAGTGCTTCAAACACTAGGAATACGTGAATAAAGGGCCTTAATATCTGTAACACATTCTTTCCTGACAAGGAAATCGTGTTCAAAGAACATAGAACCGAGTTGGATACTGCTTACATTTCTTATTCCGGAACAATGAGTTGGGGATTTTGAAAGAAGCCTGGTTAGGCCATTAAACCGGATGTGATGACGTCACCAAGGGGGAGGGGCCACATGGGCAGGCTTAATTGATCCCAGGTGATAATGATTTGGCCAGGGGACCAGCTGGCAATGATGACGTCATCGAGATTAGTTCTGGTATTAGGGTTAGAGAATTGGGGCTCTGTTCATGGTTAGGGTTAGGATAAGGTTTTGGGCTAGGTAGGGTCCAGGCTCAGGTGTGGGCTAGGTTTAGGATTTGGGTTAGAGGGTTAGGGACAGGCTGACGGTCACAGTGTAGTAATGTTGGCTATTCACAATGAATGAGCTTCAATCACTGGACAATTTGGTGTGTAGCACTCAGAACTTACGACTCCAGACTAGGGAAATATTTAGAAATGTGCTTCACACAATAGGAATACATATTACAGTAGACTGAATATCTGAACAGCACAATTTTGTCACTGGGAAATCTTGTTCAAACAGCTGAGAAGCGAGTGTGACACTGTTTACATTTATTTTTCCCGTCAAAAGGAGTTGGCGTTTCCGGGAAAAGGTTTTGGTGAAACACTTGAAAACTCATTTTCCTAGAGCTATCCAACAGGATGAAAGTATTGAGAACACTACGAAATAAAAATGTTAGTTAGGCTAGGGTTCCAAGTAATGTTTTACTGTGCCTTTAAAAAGCCGGTATGACACCCGTGTTAAAATGAATAGTCTCTTTGCTCAAAACAACAGACCAGGGGAATGGCAGAGTGTCTCTAGAACTCTTGGAATACATTTTAGATCCCGAACATCTCTACTGAATTTTGAAATACTGAGAATTTGTATCCAAAGCGCTGTGAAAGGTAGGATAGACTGTCAAGTGGTAATAATGTTGAAAGTGCTGGTATATTTGTAAAAAAGGTTGTTTTACCAAATTAGAATTCACAATGAAAAAGCTTGAGACACTGGAAGAGAGAGACTCCAACTCGGGAAATTCACAATGATAACCTAGGTTAATATCTAAGAAAGTGCTTCAAACACTAGGAATACGTGAATAAAGGGCCTTAATATCTGTAACACATTGTTTCCTGACAAGGAAATCGTGTTCAAAGAACATAGAACCGAGTTGGATACTGCTTACATTTATTATTCCGGGAAAATGAGTTGGCGATTTTGAAAGAAGCCTGGTTAGGCCATTAAACCGGATGTGATGACGTCACCAAGGGGGAGGGGCCACGTGGGCAGGCTTAATTGATCCCAGGTGATAATGATTTGGCCAGGGGACCAGCTGGCAATGATGACGTCATCGAGATTAGTTCTAGTATTAGGGTTAGAGAATTGGGGCTCTGTACATGGTTAGGGTTAGGATAAGGTTTTGGGCTAGGTAGGGTCCAGGCTGAGGTGTGGGCTAGGTTTAGGGTTTGGGTTAGAGGGTTAGGGACAGGCTGACGGTCACAGTGTAGTAATTTTGGCTATTCACAATGAATGAGCTTCAATCACTGGACAATTTGGTGTGTAGCACTCAGAACTTACGACTCCAGACTAGGGAAATATTTAGAAATGTGCTTCACACAATAGGAATACATATTCCAATAGACTGAATATCTGAACAGCACAATTTTGTCACTGGGAAATCTTGTTCAAACAGCTGAGAAGCGAGTGTGACACTGTTTACATTCATTTTTCCCCTCATAAGGAGTTGGCGTTTTCCGGAAAAGGTTTTGGTGAAACACTGAAAAACTCATTTTCCTAGAGCTATCGAACAGGATGAAAGTATTGAGAACACTATGAAATAAAAATGTTAGTTAGACTAGGGTTCCAAGTAATGTTTTACTGTGCCTTTAAAAAGCCGGTATGACACCCGTGTTAAAATGAATAGACTCATTGCTCAAAACAACAGACCAGGGGAATGGCAGAGTCTCTCTAGAACTCTTGGAATACGTTTTAAAACCCGAACATCTCTACTGAATTTTGAAATACTGAGAATTTGTATCCAAAGCGCTGTGAAAGGTAGGATAGACTGTCAAGTGGTAATAATGTTGAAAGTGCTGGTATATTTGTAAAAAAGGTTGTTTTACCAAATTAGAATTCACAATGAAAAAGCTTGAGACACTGGAAGAGAGAGACTCCAACTCGGGAAATTCACAATGATAACCTAGGTTAATATCTAAGAAAGTGCTTCAAACACTAGGAATACGTGAATAAAGGGCCTTAATATCTGTAACGCATTGTTTCCTGACAAGGAAATCGTGTTCAAAGAACATAGAACCGAGTTGGATACTGCTTACATTTATTATTCTGGGACAATGAGTTGGCGATTTTGAAAGAAGCCTGGTTAGGCCATTAAACCGGATGTGATGACGTCACCAAGGGGGAGGGGCCACGTGGGCAGGCTTAATTGATCCCAGGTGATAATGATTTGGCCAGGGGACCAGCTGGGAGTGATGACGTCATCGAGATTAGTTCTGGTATTAGGGTTAGAGAATTGGGGCTCTGTTCATGGTTAGGGTTAGGATAAGGTTTTGGGCTAGGTAGGGTCCAGGCTGAGGTGTGGGCTAGGTTTAGGGTTTGGGTTAGAGGGTTAGGGACAGGCTGACGGTCACAGTGTAGTAATGTTGGCTATTCACAATGAATGAGCTTCAATCACTGGACAATTTGGTGTGTAGCACTCAGAACTTACGACTCCAGACTAGGGAAATATTTAGAAATGTGATTCACACAATAGGAATACATATTCCAATAGACTGAATATCTGAACAGCACAATTTTGTAACTGGGAAATCTTGTTCAAACAGCTGAGAAGCGAGTGTGACACTGTTTATATTTATTTTTCCCGTCAAAAGGAGTTGGCGTTTTCGGGAAAAGTTTTTGGTGAAACACTGAAAAACTCATTTTCCTAGAGCTATCCAACAGGATGAAAGTATTGAGAACACTATGAAATAAAAATGTTAGTTAGGCTAGGGTTCCAAGTAATGTTTTACTGTGCCTTTAAAAAGCCGGTATGACACCCGTGTTAAAATGAAAAGTCTCATTGCTCAAAACAACAGACCAGGGGAATGGCAGAGTCTCTCTAGAACTCCTGGAATACGTTTTAGAACCCGAACATCTCTATTGAATTTTGAAATACTGAGAATTTGTATCCAAAGCGCTGTGAAAGGTAGGATAGACTGTCAAGTGGTAATAATGTTGAAAGTGCTGGTATATTTGTAAAAAAGGTTGTTTTACCAAATTAGAATTCACAATGAAAAAGCTTGAGACACTGGAAGAGAGAGACTCCAACTCGGGAAATTCACAATGATAACCTAGGTTAATATCTAAGAAAGTGCTTCAAACACTAGGAATACGTGAATAAAGGGCCTTAATATCTGTAACACATTCTTTCCTGACAAGGAAATCGTGTTCAAAGAACATAGAACCGAGTTGGATACTGCTTACATTTCTTATTCCGGAACAATGAGTTGGGGATTTTGAAAGAAGCCTGGTTAGGCCATTAAACCGGATGTGATGACGTCACCAAGGGGGAGGGGCCACGTGGGCAGGCTTAATTGATCCCAGGTGATAATGATTTGGCCAGGGGACCAGCTGGCAATGATGACGTCATCGAGATTAGTTCTGGTATTAGGGTTAGAGAATTGGGGCTCTGTTCATGGTTAGGGTTAGGATAAGGTTTTGGGCTAGGTAGGGTCCAGGCTCAGGTGTGGGCTAGGTTTAGGATTTGGGTTAGAGGGTTAGGGACAGGCTGACGGTCACAGTGTAGTAATGTTGGCTATTCACAATGAATGAGCTTCAATCACTGGACAATTTGGTGTGTAGCACTCAGAACTTACGACTCCAGACTAGGGAAATATTTAGAAATGTGCTTCACACAATAGGAATACATATTACAGTAGACTGAATATCTGAACAGCACAATTTTGTCACTGGGAAATCTTGTTCAAACAGCTGAGAAGCGAGTGTGACACTGTTTACATTTATTTTTCCCGTCAAAAGGAGTTGGCGTTTCCGGGAAAAGGTTTTGGTGAAACACTTGAAAACTCATTTTCCTAGAGCTATCCAACAGGATGAAAGTATTGAGAACACTACGAAATAAAAATGTTAGTTAGGCTAGGGTTCCAAGTAATGTTTTACTGTGCCTTTAAAAAGCCGGTATGACACCCGTGTTAAAATGAATAGTCTCTTTGCTCAAAACAACAGACCAGGGGAATGGCAGAGTGTCTCTAGAACTCTTGGAATACATTTTAGATCCCGAACATCTCTACTGAATTTTGAAATACTGAGAATTTGTATCCAAAGCGCTGTGAAAGGTAGGATAGACTGTCAAGTGGTAATAATGTTGAAAGTGCTGGTATATTTGTAAAAAAGGTTGTTTTACCAAATTAGAATTCACAATGAAAAAGCTTGAGACACTGGAAGAGAGAGACTCCAACTCGGGAAATTCACAATGATAACCTAGGTTAATATCTAAGAAAGTGCTTCAAACACTAGGAATACGTGAATAAAGGGCCTTAATATCTGTAACACATTGTTTCCTGACAAGGAAATCGTGTTCAAAGAACATAGAACCGAGTTGGATACTGCTTACATTTATTATTCCGGGAAAATGAGTTGGCGATTTTGAAAGAAGCCTGGTTAGGCCATTAAACCGGATGTGATGACGTCACCAAGGGGGAGGGGCCACGTGGGCAGGCTTAATTGATCCCAGGTGATAATGATTTGGCCAGGGGACCAGCTGGCAATGATGACGTCATCGAGATTAGTTCTAGTATTAGGGTTAGAGAATTGGGGCTCTGTACATGGTTAGGGTTAGGATAAGGTTTTGGGCTAGGTAGGGTCCAGGCTGAGGTGTGGGCTAGGTTTAGGGTTTGGGTTAGAGGGTTAGGGACAGGCTGACGGTCACAGTGTAGTAATTTTGGCTATTCACAATGAATGAGCTTCAATCACTGGACAATTTGGTGTGTAGCACTCAGAACTTACGACTCCAGACTAGGGAAATATTTAGAAATGTGCTTCACACAATAGGAATACATATTCCAATAGACTGAATATCTGAACAGCACAATTTTGTCACTGGGAAATCTTGTTCAAACAGCTGAGAAGCGAGTGTGACACTGTTTACATTCATTTTTCCCCTCATAAGGAGTTGGCGTTTTCCGGAAAAGGTTTTGGTGAAACACTGAAAAACTCATTTTCCTAGAGCTATCGAACAGGATGAAAGTATTGAGAACACTATGAAATAAAAATGTTAGTTAGACTAGGGTTCCAAGTAATGTTTTACTGTGCCTTTAAAAAGCCGGTATGACACCCGTGTTAAAATGAATAGACTCATTGCTCAAAACAACAGACCAGGGGAATGGCAGAGTCTCTCTAGAACTCTTGGAATACGTTTTAAAACCCGAACATCTCTACTGAATTTTGAAATACTGAGAATTTGTATCCAAAGCGCTGTGAAAGGTAGGATAGACTGTCAAGTGGTAATAATGTTGAAAGTGCTGGTATATTTGTAAAAAAGGTTGTTTTACCAAATTAGAATTCACAATGAAAAAGCTTGAGACACTGGAAGAGAGAGACTCCAACTCGGGAAATTCACAATGATAACCTAGGTTAATATCTAAGAAAGTGCTTCAAACACTAGGAATACGTGAATAAAGGGCCTTAATATCTGTAACGCATTGTTTCCTGACAAGGAAATCGTGTTCAAAGAACATAGAACCGAGTTGGATACTGCTTACATTTATTATTCTGGGACAATGAGTTGGCGATTTTGAAAGAAGCCTGGTTAGGCCATTAAACCGGATGTGATGACGTCACCAAGGGGGAGGGGCCACGTGGGCAGGCTTAATTGATCCCAGGTGATAATGATTTGGCCAGGGGACCAGCTGGGAGTGATGACGTCATCGAGATTAGTTCTGGTATTAGGGTTAGAGAATTGGGGCTCTGTTCATGGTTAGGGTTAGGATAAGGTTTTGGGCTAGGTAGGGTCCAGGCTGAGGTGTGGGCTAGGTTTAGGGTTTGGGTTAGAGGGTTAGGGACAGGCTGACGGTCACAGTGTAGTAATGTTGGCTATTCACAATGAATGAGCTTCAATCACTGGACAATTTGGTGTGTAGCACTCAGAACTTACGACTCCAGACTAGGGAAATATTTAGAAATGTGATTCACACAATAGGAATACATATTCCAATAGACTGAATATCTGAACAGCACAATTTTGTAACTGGGAAATCTTGTTCAAACAGCTGAGAAGCGAGTGTGACACTGTTTATATTTATTTTTCCCGTCAAAAGGAGTTGGCGTTTTCGGGAAAAGTTTTTGGTGAAACACTGAAAAACTCATTTTCCTAGAGCTATCCAACAGGATGAAAGTATTGAGAACACTATGAAATAAAAATGTTAGTTAGGCTAGGGTTCCAAGTAATGTTTTACTGTGCCTTTAAAAAGCCGGTATGACACCCGTGTTAAAATGAAAAGTCTCATTGCTCAAAACAACAGACCAGGGGAATGGCAGAGTCTCTCTAGAACTCCTGGAATACGTTTTAGAACCCGAACATCTCTACTGAATTTTGAAATACTGAGAATTTGTATCCAAAGCGCTGTGAAAGGTAGGATAGACTGTCAAGTGGTCATAATGTTGAAAGTGCTGGTATATTTGTAAAAAAGGTTGTTTTACCAAATTAGAATTCACAATGAAAAAGCTTGAGACACTGGAAGAGAGAGACTCCAACTCGGGAAATTCACAATGATAACCTAGGTTAATATCTAAGAAAGTGCTTCAAACACTAGGAATACGTGAATAAAGGGCCTTAATATCTGTAACACATTCTTTCCTGACAAGGAAATCGTGTTCAAAGAACATAGAACCGAGTTGGATACTGCTTACATTTCTTATTCCGGAACAATGAGTTGGGGATTTTGAAAGAAGCCTGGTTAGGCCATTAAACCGGATGTGATGACGTCACCAAGGGGGAGGGGCCACGTGGGCAGGCTTAATTGATCCCAGGTGATAATGATTTGGCCAGGGGACCAGCTGGCAATGATGACGTCATCGAGATTAGTTCTGGTATTAGGGTTAGAGAATTGGGGCTCTGTTCATGGTTAGGGTTAGGATAAGGTTTTGGGCTAGGTAGGGTCCAGGCTCAGGTGTGGGCTAGGTTTAGGATTTGGGTTAGAGGGTTAGGGACAGGCTGACGGTCACAGTGTAGTAATGTTGGCTATTCACAATGAATGAGCTTCAATCACTGGACAATTTGGTGTGTAGCACTCAGAACTTACGACTCCAGACTAGGGAAATATTTAGAAATGTGCTTCACACAATAGGAATACATATTACAGTAGACTGAATATCTGAACAGCACAATTTTGTCACTGGGAAATCTTGTTCAAACAGCTGAGAAGCGAGTGTGACACTGTTTACATTTATTTTTCCCGTCAAAAGGAGTTGGCGTTTCCGGGAAAAGGTTTTGGTGAAACACTTGAAAACTCATTTTCCTAGAGCTATCCAACAGGATGAAAGTATTGAGAACACTACGAAATAAAAATGTTAGTTAGGCTAGGGTTCCAAGTAATGTTTTACTGTGCCTTTAAAAAGCCGGTATGACACCCGTGTTAAAATGAATAGTCTCATTGCTCAAAACAACAGACCAGGGGAATGGCAGAGTGTCTCTAGAACTCTTGGAATACATTTTAGATCCCGAACATCTCTACTGAATTTTGAAATACTGAGAATTTGTATCCAAAGCGCTGTGAAAGGTAGGATAGACTGTCAAGTGGTAATAATGTTGAAAGTGCTGGTATATTTGTAAAAAAGGTTGTTTTACCAAATTAGAATTCACAATGAAAAAGCTTGAGACACTGGAAGAGAGAGACTCCAACTCGGGAAATTCACAATGATAACCTAGGTTAATATCTAAGAAAGTGCTTCAAACACTAGGAATACGTGAATAAAGGGCCTTAATATCTGTAACACATTGTTTCCTGACAAGGAAATCGTGTTCAAAGAACATAGAACCGAGTTGGATACTGCTTACATTTATTATTCCGGGAAAATGAGTTGGCGATTTTGAAAGAAGCCTGGTTAGGCCATTAAACCGGATGTGATGACGTCACCAAGGGGGAGGGGCCACGTGGGCAGGCTTAATTGATCCCAGGTGATAATGATTTGGCCAGGGGACCAGCTGGCAATGATGACGTCATCGAGATTAGTTCTAGTATTAGGGTTAGAGAATTGGGGCTCTGTACATGGTTAGGGTTAGGATAAGGTTTTGGGCTAGGTAGGGTCCAGGCTGAGGTGTGGGCTAGGTTTAGGGTTTGGGTTAGAGGGTTAGGGACAGGCTGACGGTCACAGTGTAGTAATGTTGGCTATTCACAATGAATGAGCTTCAATCACTGGACAATTTGGTGTGTAGCACTCAGAACTTACGACTCCAGACTAGGGAAATATTTAGAAATGTGCTTCACACAATAGGAATACATATTCCAATAGACTGAATATCTGAACAGCACAATTTTGTCACTGGGAAATCTTGTTCAAACAGCTGAGAAGCCAGTGTGACACTGTTTACATTCATTTTTCCCGTCAAAAGGAGTTGGCGTTTTCCGGAAAAGGTTTTGGTGAAACACTGAAAAACTCATTTTCCTAGAGCTATCGAACAGGATGAAAGTATTGAGAACACTATGAAATAAAAATGTTAGTTAGACTAGGGTTCCAAGTAATGTTTTACTGTGCCTTTAAAAAGCCGGTATGACACCCGTGTTAAAATGAATAGACTCATTGCTCAAAACAACAGACCAGGGGAATGGCAGAGTGTCTCTAGAACTCTTGGAATACGTTTTAAAACCCGAACATCTCTACTGAATTTTGAAATACTGAGAATTTGTATCCAAAGCGCTGTGAAAGGTAGGATAGACTGTCAAGTGGTAATAATGTTGAAAGTGCTGGTATATTTGTAAAAAAGGTTGTTTTACCAAATTAGAATTCACAATGAAAAAGCTTGAGACACTGGAAGAGAGAGACTCCAACTCGGGAAATTCACAATGATAACCTAGGTTAATATCTAAGAAAGTGCTTCAAACACTAGGAATACGTGAATAAAGGGCCTTAATATCTGTAACACATTGTTTCCTGACAAGGAAATCGTGTTCAAAGAACATAGAACCGAGTTGGATACTGCTTACATTTATTATTCTGGGACAATGAGTTGGCGATTTTGAAAGAAGCCTGGTTAGGCCATTAAACCGGATGTGATGACGTCACCAAGGGGGAGGGGCCACGTGGGCAGGCTTAATTGATCCCAGGTGATAATGATTTGGCCAGGGGACCAGCTGGGAGTGATGACGTCATCGAGATTAGTTCTGGTATTAGGGTTAGAGAATTGGGGCTCTGTTCATGGTTAGGGTTAGGATAAGGTTTTGGGCTAGGTAGGGTCCAGGCTGAGGTGTGGGCTAGGTTTAGGGTTTGGGTTAGAGGGTTAGGGACAGGCTGACGGTCACAGTGTAGTAATGTTGGCTATTCACAATGAATGAGCTTCAATCACTGGACAATTTGGTGTGTAGCACTCAGAACTTACGACTCCAGACTAGGGATATATTTAGAAATGTGATTCACACAATAGGAATACATATTCCAATAGACTGAATATCTGAACAGCACAATTTTGTAACTGGGAAATCTTGTTCAAACAGCTGAGAAGCGAGTGTGACACTGTTTATATTTATTTTTCCCGTCAAAAGGAGTTGGCGTTTTCGGGAAAAGTTTTTGGTGAAACACTGAAAAACTCATTTTCCTAGAGCTATCCAACAGGATGAAAGTATTGAGAACACTATGAAATAAAAATGTTAGTTAGGCTAGGGTTCCAAGTAATGTTTTACTGTGCCTTTAAAAAGCCGGTATGACACCCGTGTTAAAATGAAAAGTCTCATTGCTCAAAACAACAGACCAGGGGAATGGCAGAGTCTCTCTAGAACTCCTGGAATACGTTTTAGAACCCGAACATCTCTACTGAATTTTGAAATACTGAGAATTTGTATCCAAAGCGCTGTGAAAGGTAGGATAGACTGTCAAGTGGTAATAATGTTGAAAGTGCTGGTATATTTGTAAAAAAGGTTGTTTTACCAAATTAGAATTCACAATGAAAAAGCTTGAGACACTGGAAGAGAGAGACTCCAACTCGGGAAATTCACAATGATAACCTAGGTTAATATCTAAGAAAGTGCTTCAAACACTAGGAATACGTGAATAAAGGGCCTTAATATCTGTAACACATTCTTTCCTGACAAGGAAATCGTGTTCAAAGAACATAGAACCGAGTTGGATACTGCTTACATTTCTTATTCCGGAACAATGAGTTGGGGATTTTGAAAGAAGCCTGGTTAGGCCATTAAACCGGATGTGATGACGTCACCAAGGGGGAGGGGCCACGTGGGCAGGCTTAATTGATCCCAGGTGATAATGATTTGGCCAGGGGACCAGCTGGCAATGATGACGTCATCGAGATTAGTTCTGGTATTAGGGTTAGAGAATTGGGGCTCTGTTCATGGTTAGGGTTAGGATAAGGTTTTGGGCTAGGTAGGGTCCAGGCTGAGGTGTGGGCTAGGTTTAGGGTTTGGGTTAGAGGGTTAGGGACAGGCTGAAGGTCACAGTGTAGTAATGTTGGCTATTCACAATGAATGAGCTTCAATCACTGGACAATTTGGTGTGTAGCACTCAGAACTTACGACTCCAGACTAGGGAAATATTTAGAAATGTGCTTCACACAATAGGAATACATATTCCAATAGACTGAATATCTGAACAGCACAATTTTGTCACTGGGAAATCTTGTTCAAACAGCTGAGAAGCGAGTGTGACACTGTTTACATTTATTTTTCCCGTCAAAAGGAGTTGGCGTTTCCGGGAAAAGGTTTTGGTGAAACACTGAAAAACTCATTTTCCTAGAGCTATCGAACAGGATGAAAGTATTGAGAACACTATGAAATAAAAATGTTAGTTAGGCTAGGGTTCCAAGTAATGTGTTACTGTGCCTTTAAAAAGCCGGTATGACACCTGTGTTAAAATGAAAAGTCTTATTGCTCAAAACAACAGACCAGGGGAATGGCAGAGTCTCTCTAGAACTCCTGGAATACGTTTTAGAACCCGAACATCTCTACTGAATTTTGAAATACTGAGAATTTGTATCCAAAGCGCTGTGAAAGGTAGGATAGACTGTCAAGTGGTAATAATGTTGAAAGTGCTGGTATATTTGTAAAAAAGGTTGTTTTACCAAATTAGAATTCACAATGAAAAAGCTTGAGACACTGGAAGAGAGAGACTCCAACTCGGGAAATTCACAATGATAACCTAGGTTAATATCTAAGAAAGTGCTTCACACACTAGGAATACGTGAATAAAGGGCCTTAATATCTGTAACACATTGTTTCCTGACAAGGAAATCGTGTTCAAAGAACATAGAACCGAGTTGGATACTGCTTACATTTATTATTCCGGGACAATGAGTTGGCGATTTTGAAAGAAGCCTGGTTAGGCCATTAAACTGGATGTGATGACGTCACCAAGGGGGAGGGGCCACGTGGGCAGGCTTAATTGATCCCAGGTGATAATGATTTGGCCAGGGGACCAGTTGGGAGTGATGACATCATCGAGATTAGTTCTGGTATTAGGGTTAGAGAATTGGGGCTCTGTTCATGGTTAGGGTTAGGATAAGGTTTTGGGCTAGGTAGGGTCCAGGCTGAGGTGTGGGCTAGGTTTAGGGTTTGGGTTAGAGGTTTAGGGACAGGCTGATGGTCACAGTGTAGTAATGTTGGCTATTCACAATGAATGAGCTTCAATCACTGGACAATTTGGTGTGTAGCACTCAGAACTTACGACTCCAGACTAGGGAAATATTTAGAAATGTGCTTCACACAATAGGAATACATATTCCAATAGACTGAATATCTGAACAGCACAATTTTGTCACTGGGAAATCTTGTTCAAACAGCTGAGAAGCGAGTGTGACACTGTTTACATTTATTTTTCCCGTCAAAAGGAGTTGGCGTTTTCGGGAAAAGGTTTTGGTGAAACACTGAAAAACTCATTTTCCTAGAGCTATCGAACAGGATGAAAGTATTGAGAACACTATGAAATAAAAATGTTAGTTAGGCTAGGGTTCCAAGTAATGTTTTACTGTGCTTTAAAAAGCCGGTATGACACCCGTGTTAAAATGAAAAGTCTCATTGCTCAAAACAACAGACCAGGGGAATGGCAGAGTGTCTCTAGAACTCCTGGAATATGTTTTAGAACCCGAACATCTCTACTGAATTTTGAAATACTGAGAATTTGTATCCAAAGCGCTGTGAAAGGTAGGATAGACTGTCAAGTGGTAATAATGTTGAAAGTGCTGGTATATTTGTAAAAAAGTTTGTTTTACCAAATTAGAATTCACAATGAAAAAGCTTGAGACACTGGAAGAGAGAGACTCCAACTCGGGAAATTCACAATGATAACCTAGGTTAATATCTAAGAAAGTGCTTCAAACACTAGGAATACGTGAATAAAGGGCCTTAATATCTGTAACACATTGTTTCCTGACAAGGAAATCGTGTTCAAAGAACATAGAACCGAGTTGGATACTGCTTACATTTATTATTCCGGGACAATGAGTTGGCGATTTTGAAAGAAGCCTGGTTAGGCCATTAAACCGGATGTGATGACGTCACCAAGGGGGAGGGGCCACGTGGGCAGGCTTAATTGATCCCAGGTGATAATGATTTGGCCAGGGGACCAGCTGGGAGTGATGACGTCATCGAGATTAGTTCTGGTATTAGGGTTAGAGAATTGGGGCTCTGTTCATGGTTAGGGTTAGGATAAGGTTTTGGGCTAGGTAGGGTCCAGGCTCAGGTGTGGGCTAGGTTTAGGATTTGGGTTAGAGGGTTAGGGACAGGCTGACGGTCACAGTGTAGTAATGTTGGCTATTCACAATGAATGAGCTTCAATCACTGGACAATTTGGTGTGTAGCACTCAGAACTTACGACTCCAGACTAGGGAAATATTTAGAAATGTGCTTCAAACAATAGGAATACATTTTACAGAAGACTGAATATCTGAACAGCACAATTTTGTCACTGGGAAATCTTGTTCAAACAGCTGAGAAGCGAGTGTGACACTGTTTACATTTATTTTTCCCGTCAAAAGGAGTTGGCATTTCCAGGAAAAGGTTTTGGTGAAACACTTGAAAACTCATTTTCCTAGAGCTATCCAACAGGATGAAAGTATTGAGAACACTACGAAATAAAAATGTTAGTTAGGCTAGGGTTCCAAGTAATGTTTTACTGTGCCTTTAAAAAGCCGGTATGACACCCGTGTTAAAATGAATAGTCTCATTGCTCAAAACAACAGACCAGGGGAATGGCAGAGTGTCTCTAGAACTCTTGGAATACATTTTAGAACCCGAACATCTCTACTGAATTTTGAAATACTGAGAATTTGTATCCAAAGCGCTGTGAAAGGTAGGATAGACTGTCAAGGGGTAATAATGTTGAAAGTGCTGGTATATTTGTAAAAAAGGTTGTTTTACCAAATTAGAATTCACAATGAAAAAGCTTGAGACACTGGAAGAGAGAGACTCCAACTCGGGAAATTCACAATGATAACCTAGGTTAATATCTAAGAAAGTGTTTCAAACACTAGGAATACGTGAATAAAGGGCCTTAATATCTGTAACACATTGTTTCCTGACAAGGAAATCGTGTTCAAAGAACATAGAACCGAGTTGGATACTGCTTACATTTATTATTCCGGGAAAATGAGTTGGCGATTTTGAAAGAAGCCTGGTTAGGCCATTAAATCGGATGTGATGACGTCACCAAGGGGGAGGGGCCACGTGGGCAGGCTTAATTGATCTCAGGTGATAATGATTTGGCCAGGGGACCAGCTGGGAGTGATGACATCATCGAGATTAGTTCTGGTATTAGGGTTAGAGAATTGGGGCTCTGTTCATGGTTAGGGTTAGGATAAGGTTTTGGGCTAGGTAGGGTCCAGGCTCAGGTGTGGGCTAGGTTTAGGGTTTGGGTTAGAGGGTTAGGGACAGGCTGACGGTCACAGTGTAGTAATGTTGGCTATTCACAATGAATGAGCTTCAATCACTGGACAATTTGGTGTGTAGCACTCAGAACTTACGACTCCAGACTAGGGCAATATTTAGAAATGTGCTTCACACAATAGGAATACATATTCCAATAGACTGAATATCTGAACAGCACAATTTTGTCACTGGGAAATCTTGTTCAAACAGCTGAGAAGCGAGTGTGAGGCTATTTACATTCATTTTTCCCGTCAAAAGGAGTTGGCGTTTTCGGGAAAAGGTTTTGGTGAAACACTGAAAAACTCATTTTCCTAGAGCTATAGAACAGTATGAAAGTATTGAGAACACTATGAAATAAAATTGTTAGTTAGGCTAGTGTTCCAAGTAATGTTTTAATGTGCCTTTAAAAAGCCGGTATGACACCCGTGTTAATATGAAAAGTCTCATAGCTCAAAACAACAGACTGGGGAATGGCAGAGTGTATCTAGAACTCCTGGAATACGTTTTAGAACCCGAACATCTCTTCTGAATTTTGAAATACTGAGAATTTGTATCCAAACTGCTGTGAAAGGTAGGATAGACTTTCAAGTGGTAATAATGTTGAAAGTGCTGGTATAATTGTCAAAAAGGTTGTTTTACCAAATTAGAATTAACAATGAAAAATCTTAAGACACTGGAAGAGAGATACTCCAACTCGGGAAATTCACAATGATAACCTAGGTTAATCTAAGAAAGTGCTTGAAACACTAGGAATACGTGAATAAAGGGCCTTAATATCTGTAACACATTGTTTCCTGACAAGGAAATCGTGTTCAAAGAACATAGAACCGAGTATTATACTGGTTAAATATTTATTCCTGGAAAATGAGTTGGCGATTTTGAAAGAAGCCTGGTTAGGCCATTAAACCGGATGTGATGACGTCACCAAGGGGGAGGGGCCACGTGGGCAGCCTTAATTGATCCCAGGTGATAATGATTTGGCCAGGGGACCAGCTGGGAGGGATGACGTCATCGAGATTAGTTCTGGTATTAGGGTTAGAGAATTGGGGCTCTGTTCATGGTTAGGGTTAGGATGAGGTTTTGGGCTAGGTAGGGTTCAGACTCAGGAGTGGGCTAGGTTTAGGGTTTGGGATAGAAGGTTAGGGACAGGGTTACTGTCACAGTGTAGTAATGTTGGCTATTCACAATGAATGAGCTTCAATCCCTGGACAATTTGGTGTGTAGCACTCAGAACTTACGACTCCAGACTAGGGAATTATTTAGAAATGTGCTTCACACAATTGGAATACATATTCCAATAGACTGAATATCTGAACAGCACAATTTTGTCAATGGGAAATCTTGTTCAAACAGCTGAGAACCGAGTGTGACACTGTTTACATTTATTTTTCCCGTCAAAAGTGCTGGTATATTTGTAAAAAAGGTTGTTTTACCAAATTAGAATTCACAATGAAAAAGCTTGAGACACTGGAAGACAGACACTCCAACTCGGGAAATTCACAATGATAACCTAGGTTAATATCTAAGACAGTGCTTCAAACACTAGGAATACGTGAATAAAGGGCCTTATTCAAACACTAGGAATACGTGAATAAAGGGGGTAAAGGGGGAGATCAAACAAAGGACTTGCGTGCAGGCATATGAGCCTAACCAGCGGTTAAGGACAACAGGGGGGTGGGGGCATGTGTGAGGAGGGGTGTGGGATGGGAATGGGGGGACGAGGGCTAATATGTGATACCTTAATCAATAAAGAAATTTAAAAAAAGAAAGAATTGGGGCTCTGTTCAGGGTTAGGGTTAGGATAAGGTTTCGGGCTAGGTAGGGTTCAGACTCAGGTTAGGGCTAGGTTTACGATTAGGGTTAGAGGGTTAGGGACAGGGTTCCGGTCACCATGTAGTAACCTTGGCTATTCTCAATGAATGAGATTCAATCACTAATGATTTCTAGCTGTGTCTTATAATGGGCCATCTGCTCTATTTGTGGGACTTCACCACATGTACAAACAACTTTATACACTCTTCTCTGAACTGGAGAAGCTATATAAACTTGTATTTCAACTGTTTTACAGTTGAGTACTACTTTTCAGTGACTTATGGTGGATTCAAACACTGGTTTCATGTGAACTAACACTATTTCAAGGATTTCTGTAGTGTACAACATCCTTTCTATTCTAGACACTTACATTTTGATGGTTTTCCAATTGTTCTAACACAATTCTATGATATTTATTAGTATTTCCTCTGAATTACTATGCTTTCTTGCAGTGTCCTTTAATGGGCCTTCTGCTCCACTTGTGGGACTTCACCACATGTAAAAACAACTTCATACACTCTTCTCTGAATTTCACAAGCTATATACACTTGTCTCTCAACTGTTGTACTGTTCAATGCTACTTTTCAGTGAATTCTATTGGGTGGAAACACTGGTTTCTTGTGAACTAACTCTATTTCAAGGATTTCTGCAGTGTACAACATCCTTTCTAGACTAGACACTTACATTTTGATGTTTTTTCCACTTGGTCTCTCACAATTCTGTGATACTCATTAGTATTTGCTCTGAATTACTACTGCTTTCTTGCAGTGTCCTATAATAGCCCTTCTGCTCTACTTGTGGGACTTCACCACATGTAGAAACAACTTCATATACTCTTCTCTGAACCTGAGAAGCTATATATACTTGTCTTTCAAGTGTTTTACAGTTGAATACTACTTTTCAGTGACTTCTGGTGGTTTCAAAAACTGGTTTCATGTGAAGTACCTCTATTTCAAGGATTTCTGCAGTGTACAACATCCCTTCTAAACTAGACACTTACATTTTGATGGTTTTCCACTTGTTCTCACACAATTCTATGATATTCATTAGTATTTGCTCTGAATTACTATTGATTTCTAGCTGTGTCCTATAATGGGACTTCTTCTCTACTTGTTGGGCTTCAACACATGTAAAAACAACTTCATACACTCTTATCTGAACTTGAGAAGGTATATACACTTGTCTTTCAACAGGATTACAGTTGAATGCTAATTTTCATTGTATTCTAGGGGTTTCAAACACTACTTTCATGTAAACTAACTCTTTTTGCACGATTTTTGCTGTGTACAACATCCTTTCTAGACTAGACACTTACATTTTGATGTCTTTTTCACCTGGTCTCTCACAATTCTGTGATACTCATTAGTATTTGCTCTGAATTACTACTGCTTTCTTGCAGTGTCCTATAATGGACCTTCTGCTGTACTTGTGGGACTTCACCACTTGTAGAAACAACTTTATACATTCTTCTCTGAATTAGAGAAGCTATATACACTTGTCTTTCAACTGTTTTACTGTTGAATACTACTTTTCAGTGAATTCAGATGGTTTCAAACACTGGTTTCATGTGAACTAACTCTATTTCAAGGATTTCTGCAGTGTACAACAACCTTTCTAGACTAGACACTTACATTTTGATGTCTTTTTTACTTGGTCTCTCACAATTCTGTGATACTCATTAGTATTTGCTCTGAATTACTACTGCTTTCATGCAGTGTCCTATAATAGCCCTTCTGCTCTACTTGTGGGACTTCACCACATGTAGAAACAACTTCATACACTCTTCTCTGAACTTGAGAAGCTATATACACTTGTCTTTCAACATTTTACAGTTGAATGCTAATTTTAATTGTATTCTAGGGGTTTCAAACACTACTTTCATGTAAACTAACTCTTTTTGCATGATTTCTGCTGTGTACAACTTCCTTTCTAGACTAGACACTTACATTTTGATGTCTTTTTCACCTGGTCTCTCACAAATCTGTGATACTCATTAGTATTTGCTCTGAATTACTACTGCTTTCTTGCAGTGTCCTATAATGGACCTTCTGCTCTACTTGTGGGACTTCACCACTTGTAGAAACAACTTTATACATTCTTCTCTGAATTAGAGAAGCTATATACACTTGTCTTTCAACTGTTTTACTGTTGAATACTACTTTTCAGTGAATTCAGATGGTTTCAAACACTGGTTTCATGTGAACTAACTCTATTTCAAGGATTTCTGCAGTGTACAACATCCTTTCTAGACTAGACACTTACATTTTGATGTCTTTTTTACTTGGTCTCTCACAATTCTGTGATACTCATTAGTATTTGCTCTGATTTACTACTGCTTTCATGCAGTGCCCTATAATAGCCCTTCTGCTCTACTTGTGGGACTTCACCACATGTAGAAACTACTTCATACACTCTTATCTGAACTTGAGAAGCTATATACACTTGTCTCTCAACTGTTTTACAGTTGAATGCTACTTTTCAGTGGATTCTAGTCGGTTAATACACTGGTTTCTTGTGAACTAACTCTATTTCAAGGATTTCAGCAGTGTACAACATGCTTTCTAGACTAGAGACTTACATTTTGATGTCTTTTACACTTGTTCTCTAACTATTCTGTGATATTCATTAGTATTTACTCTGAATTACTACTGATTTCTAGCTGTGTCCTCTAATGGGCCTTCTGCTCTACTTGTGGGACTTCACCACATGTAGAAACAACTTTATACACTCTTCTCTGAACTTGAGAAGCTATATACACTTCTCTTTCTACTGTTTTACAGTTGAATACTACTTTTCAGTGAATTCTGTTCTTTTCAAACACTGGTTTCATGTGAACAAACTCTATTTCAAGGATTTCCGCAGTGTACAACATCATTTATAAACTAGACACTTACATTTTGATGGTTTTCCACTTGTTCTCACACAATTCTATGATATTCATTAGTATTTGCTCTGAAATACTACTGCTTTCTAGCTGTATCTTATAATCGGCCTTCTGCTCTACTTGTAGGACTTCACCACATGTACCAACAACTTTATACACTGTTCTCTGAACTTGAGAAGCTATATACACTAGTTTCCCAACTGTTTTACAGTTGAATACTACTTTTCAGTGACTTCTGGTGGTTTCAAACACAGGTTTCAAGTGAACTAACTCTATTTTAAGGATTTCCGCGGTATACAACATCCTTTCTACACTAGACACTTACATTTTGATGGTTTTCTACTTGTTCTCTAAAAAAATTCCCTGCCATTCATTAATATTTGGTCTGAATTACTACAGATTTCTAGCTGTGTCCTGTAATGAGCCCTCTGCTCTACTTGTGGGACTTCACCACATGTAGAAACAACTTCATACACTCTTCTCTGAATTAGAGAAGCTATATACACTTGTCTTTCAACTGTTTTACTGTTGAATACTACTTTTCAGTGAATTCTGATGGTTTCAAACACTGGTTTCATGTGAACCAACTCTAATTCAAGGATTTCTGCAGTGTACAACATCCTTTCTAGACTAGACACATTTTGATTTTTTCCACTTGTTCTCACACAATTCTGTGATACTCATTAGTATTTGCTCTGAATTACTACTGCTTTCTTGCAGTGTCCTATAATGGACCTTCTGCTCTACTTGTGGGACTTCACCACTTGTAGAAACAACTTTATACATTCTTCTCTGAATTATAGAAGCTATATACACTTGTATTTCAACTGTTTTACTGTTGAATACTACTTTTCAATGAATTCTGTTGTTTTCAAACACTGGTTTCATGTGAACTAACTCTATTTCAAGGATTTCTGCAGTATACAACATCCTTTCTAGACTAGACACTTACATTTTGATGTCTTTTTTACTTGGTATCTCACAATTCTGTGATACTCATTAGTATTTGCTCTGAATTAATACTGCTTTCATGCAATGCCCTATAATAGCCCATCTGCTCTACTTGTGGGACTTCACCACATGTAAAAACAACTTCATACACTCTTATCTGAACTTGAAAAGCTATATACACTTGTCTTTCAACTGTTTTACAGTTGAATACTACTTTTCAGTGACTTCTGTTGGTTTCAAACACTGGTTTCATGTGAAGTAACTCTATTTCAAGGATTTCTGCAGTGTACAACATCCCTTCTAGACTAGACACTTACATTTTGATGGTTTTCCACTTGTTCTCACACAATTCTATGATATTCATTAGTATTTGCTCTGAATTACTACTGCTTTCTAGCTGTGTCCTATAATGGGACTTCTGCTCTACTTGTGGGACTTCACCACATGTAAAAACAACTTCATACACTCTTCTCTGAACTTGAGAAGCTATATACTCTTGTCTTTCAACAGTTTTACAGTTGTATGGGAATTTTCATTGTATTCTAGGGGTTTCAAACACTGTTTTCATGTGAACTAACTCTATTTCCAGGATTTCTGCAGTGTACAACATCCTTTCTAGACTAGACACTTACATTTTGATGTCTTTTCCACTTGGTCTCTCACAATTCTGTGATACTCATTAGTATTTGCTCTGAATTACTACTGCTTTCATGCAGTGCCCTATAATAGCCCTTCTGCTCTACTTGTAGGACTTCACCACATGTAGAAACTACTTCACACACTCTTCTCTGAACTTGAGAAGCTATATACACTTGTCTTTCAACAGTTTTACAGTTGAATGCTAATTTTTTTTGTATTCTAGGGGTTTCAAACACGGGTTTCATGTGAACTAACTCTATTTCCAAGATTTCTGCAGTGTATAACATCCTTTATAGACTAGACACTTACATTTTGATGTCTTTTCCACCTGGTCTCTCACAATTCTGTATTACTCATTAGTATTTGCTCTGAATTACTACTGCTTTCTTGCAGTGTCCTTTAATGGGCCGTCTGCTCTACTTGTGGGACTTCACCACTTGTAAAAACAACTTTATACATTCTTCTCTGAATTATAGAAGCTATATGCACTTGTCTTTCAACTGTTTTACTGTTGAATATTACTTATCAGTGAATTCTGATGGTTTCAAACACTGGTTTCATGTGAACTAACTCTATTTCAAGGATTTCTGCAGTGTACAACATCCTTTCTAGACTAGAAACATTTTGATTTTTTTCCACTTGTTCTCACACAATTCTATGATATTCATTAGTATTTGCTCTGAATTACTACTGATTTCTAGCTGTGTCCTCTAATGGGCCTTCTGCTCTACTTGTGGGACTTCACCACATGTAGAAACAACTTTATACACTCTTCTCTGAACTTGAGAAGCTATATACACTTGTCTTTCTACTGTTTTACAGTTGAATACTACTTTTCAGTGAATTCTGTTGTTTTCAAACACTGGTTTCATGTGAACTAACTCTATTTCAAGGATTTCTGCAGTGTACAACATCCTTTCTAGACTACACACTTACATTTTGATGGTTTTCCACTTGTTCTCACACAATTCTATGATATTCATTAATATTTGCTCTGAATTACTACTGCTTTCTAGCTGTGTCCTATAATGGGACTTCTGCTCTACTTGTGGGACTTCACCACATGTAAAAACAACTTCATACACTCTTATCTGAACTTGAGAAGCTATATACACTTGTCTTTCAACAGTTTTACAGTTGTATGGGAATTTTCATTGTATTCTAGGGGTTTCAAACACTGTTTTCATGTGAACTAACTCTATTTCCAGGATTTTTGCAGTGTACTACATCCTTTCTAGACTAGACACATTTTGATTTTTTTCCACTTGTGCTCACACAATTCTATGATATTCATTAGTATTTGCTCTGAATTACTACTGATTTCTAGCTGTGTCCTCTAATGGGACTTCTGCTCTACTTGTGGGACTTCACCACATGTACAAACAACTTTATACACTCTTCTCTGAACTTGAGAAGGTATATACACTTCTCTTTCTACTGTTTTACAGTTGAATACTACTTTTCAGTGAATTCTGTTGTTTTCAAACACTGGTTTCATGTGAACTAACTCTATTTCAAGGATTTCCTCAGTGTACAACATCCTTTATAAACTAGACACTTACATTTTGATGGCTTTCCACTATTTCTCACACAATTCTATGATATTCATTAGTATTTGCTCTAAAATACTACTGCTTTCTAGCTGTATCTTATAATCGGCCTTCTGCTCTATATGCGGGACTTCACCACATGTACAAACAACTTTATACACTGTTCTTTGAACTTGAGAAGCTATATACACTTGTTTCCCAACTGTTTTACAGTTGAATACTACTTTTCAGTGACTTCTGGTGGTTTCAAACACTGGTTTTATGTGAACTAACTCTATTTCAAGGATTTCTGCAGTGTACAACATCCTTTCTAGACTAGACACATTTTGATTTTTTTCCACTTGTTCTCACACAATTCTATGATATTCATTAGTATTTGCTCTGAATTACTACTGATTTCTAGCTGTGTCCTCTATTGGGCCTTCTGCTCTACTTGTAGGACTTCACCACATGTAAAATCAACTTCATACACTCTTATCTGAACTTGAGAAGCTATATACACTTGTCTTTCTACTGTTTTACAGTTGAATACTACTTTCCAGTGAATTCTGTTCTTTTCAAACACTGGTTTCATGTGAACAAACTCTATTTCAAGGATTTCTGCAGTATACAACATCCTTTCTAGACTAGACACTTACATTTTGATGTCTTTTTTACTTGGTCTCTCACAATACTGTGATACTCATTAGTATTTGCTCTGAATTACTACTGCTTTCATGCAGTGCCCTATAATAGCCCTTCTGCTCTACTTGTGGGACTTCACCACATGTAGAAACTACTTCATACACTCTTCTCTGAATTTGAGAAGCTATATACACTTGTCTCTCAACTGTTTTACAGTCGAATGCTACTTTTCAGTGGATTCTAGTTGGTTAATACACTGGTTTCTTGTGAACTAACTCTATTTCAAGGATTTCCGCAGTGTACAACATCCTTTATAAACTAGACACTTACATTTTGATGGTTTTCTACTTGTTCTCACACAATTCTATGATATTCATTAGTATTTGCTCTGAATTACTACTGCTTTCTAGCTGTGTCCTATAATGGGACTTCTGCTCTACTTGTGGGACTTCAACACATGTAAAAACAACTTCATACACTCTTATCTGAACTTGAGAAGCTATATACACTTGTCTTTCAACAGTTTTACAGTTGTATGCGAATTTTCATTGTATTCTAGGGGTTTCAAACACTGGTTTCATGTGAACTAACTCTATTTCCAGGATTTCTGCAGTGTACAACATCCCTTCTAGACTAGACACTTACCTTTTGATGGTTTTCCACTTGTTCTCACATAATTCTATGATATTCATTAGTATTTGCTCTGAATTACTACTGATTTCTAGCTGTGTCTTATAATGGGACTTCTGCTCTACTTGTGGGACTTCACCACTTGTAGAAACAACTTTATACATTCTTCTCTGAATTAGAGAAGCTATATACACTTGTCTTTCTACTGTTTTACAGTTGAATACTACTTTTCAGTGAATTCTGTTGTTTTCAAACACTGGTTTCATGTGAACTAACTCTATTTCAAAGATTTCTGCAGTGTACAACATCCTTTCTAGACTAGACACTTACATTTTGATGTCTTTTTTACTTGGTTTCTCACAATTCTGTGATACACATTAGTATTTGCTCTGAATTAATACTGCTTTCATGCAGTGCCCTATAATAGCCCTTCTGCTCTACTTGTGGGACTTCACCACATGTAGAAACTACTTCATACACTCTTCTCTGAACTTGAGAAGCTATATACACTTGTCTTTCAACTGTTTTACAGTTGAAAACTACTTTTCAGTGACTTCTGGTGGTTTCAAACACTGGTTTCATGTGAAGTAACTCTATTTCCAGGATTTCTGCAGTGTACAACATCCCTTCTAGACTAGACACTTACATTTTTATTGTTTTTCCACTTGTTCTCACACAATTCTATGATATTCATTAGTATTTGCTCTGAATTACTACTGATTTCTAGCTGTGTCCTCTAATGGGCCTTCTGCTCTACTTGTGGGACTTCACCACATGTAGAAACAACTTTATACACTCTTCTCTGAACTTGAGAAGCTATATACACTTGTCGTTCAACAGTTTTACAGTTGTATGCGAATTTTCATTGTATTCTAGGGGTTTCAAACACTGTTTTCATGTGAACTAACTCTATTTCCAAGATTTCTGCAGTGTACTACATCCTTTCTAGACTAGACACTTACATTTTGATGTCTTTTTTACATGGTCTCTCACAATTCTGTGATACTCATTAGTATTTGCTCTGAATTACTACTGCTTTCATGCAGTGCCCTATAATAGCCCTTCTGCTCTACTTGTGGAACTTCACCACATGTAGAAACTACTTCATACACTCTTCTCTGAACTTGAGAAGCTATATACACTTGTCTTTCAACTGTTTTACAGTTGAAAACTACTTTTCAGTGACTTCTGGTGGTTTCAAACACTGGTTTCATGTGAACTAACTCTATTTCCAGGATTTCTGCAGTGTACAACATCCCTTCTAGACTAGACACTTACATTTTGTTGTTTTTCCACTTGTTCTCACACAATTCTATGATATTCATTAGTATTTGCTCTGAATTACTACTGATTTCTAGCTGTGTCCTATAATGGGACTTCTGCTCTACTTGTGAGACTTCACCACATGTAAAAACAACTTCATAAACTCTTATCTGAACTTGAGAAGCTATATACACTTGTCTCTCAACTGTTTTACAGTTGAATGCTACTTTTCAGTGGATTCTAGTCTGTTAATACACTGGTTTCTTGTGAACTAACTCTATTTCAAGGATTTCAGCAGTGTACAACATGCTTTCTAGACTAGAGACGTACATTTTGATGTCTTTTACACTTGTTCTCTCACTATTCTCTGATATTCATTAGTATTTGCTCTGAATTACTACTGATTTCTAGCTGTGTCCTCTAATGGGCCTTCTCCTCTACTTGTGGGACTTCACCACATGTACAAACAACTTTATACACTGTTCTCTGAACTTGAGAAGCTATATACACTTGTTTCCCAACTGTTTTACAGTTGAATACTACTTTTCAGTGACTTCTGGTGGTTTCAAACACTGGTTTCATGTGAACTAACTCTATTTCAAGGATTTCCGCAGTGTACAACATCCTTTCTACACTAGACACTTACATTTTGATGGTTTTCTACTTGTTCTCTATAAAAATTCCCTGCCATTCATTAATATTTGTTCTGAATTACTACAGATTTCTAGCTGTGTCCTGTAATGAGCCCTCTGCTCTACTTGTGGGAGTTCACCACATGTAGAAACAACTTCATACACTCTTCTCTGAACTTGAGAAGCTATATACACTTGTCTTTCAACAGTTTTACAGTTGTATGTGAATTTTCATTGTAATCTAGGGGTTTCAAACACTGTTCTCATGTGAACTAACTCTATTTCCAGGATTTCTGCAGTGTACTACATCCTTTCTAGACTAGACACTTACATTTTGATGTCTTTTCCACCTGGTCTCTCACAATTCTGTGATACTCATTAGTATTTGCTCTGAATTACTACTGTTTTCTTGCAGTGTCCTATAATGGACCTTCTGCTCTACTTGTGGGACTTCACCACTTGTAGAAACAACTTTATACATTCTTCTCTGAATTATAGAAGCTATATACACTTGTATTTCAACTGTTTTACTGTTGAATACTACTTTTCAGTGAATTCTGATGGTTTCAAACACTGGTTTCATGTGAACTAACTCTATTTCAAGGATTTCTGCAGTGTACAACATCCTTTCTAGACTAGACACATTTTGATTTTTTTCCACTTGTTCTCACACAATTCTATGATATTCATTAGTATTTGCTCTGAATTACTACTGATTTCTAGCTGTGTCCTCTAATGGGACTTCTGCTCTACTTGTAGGACTTCACCACATATAGAAACAACTTTATACACTCTTCTCTGAACTTGAGAAGCTATATACACTTGTCTTTCTACTGTTTTACAGTTGAATACTACTTTTCAGTGAATTCTGTTGTTTTCAAACACTGGTTTCATGTGAACTAACTCTATTTCAAGGATTTCTGCAGTATACAACATCCTTTCTAGACTAGACACTTACATTTTGATGTCTTTTTTACTTGGTCTCTCACAATACTGTGATACTCATTAGTATTTGCTCTGAATTACTACTGCTTTCATGCAGTGCCCTATAATAGCCCTTCTGCTCTACTTGTGGGACTTCACCACATGTAGAAACTACTTCATACACTCTTCTCTGAACTTGAGAAGCTATATACACTTGTCTCTCAACTGTTTTACAGTCGAATGCTACTTTTCAGTGGATTCTAGTTGGTTAATACACTGGTTTCTTGTGAACTAACTCTATTTCAAGGATTTCCACAGTGTACAACATCCTTTATAAACTAGACACTTACATTTTGATGGTTTTCTACTTGTTCTCACACAATTCTATGATATTCATTAGTATTTGCTCTGAATTACTACTGCTTTCTAGCTGTGTCCTATAATGGGACTTCTGCTCTACTTGTGGGACTTCAACACATGTAAAAACAACTTCATACACTCTTATCTGAACTTGAGAAGCTATATACACTTGTCTTTCAACAGTTTTACAGTTGTATGCGAATTTTCATTTTATTCTAGGGGTTTCAAACACTGGTTTCATGTGAACTAACTCTATTTCCAGGATTTCTGCAGTGTACAACATCCCTTCTAGAGTAGACACTTACATTTTGATGGTTTTCCACTTGTTCTCACATAATTCTATGATATTCATTAGTATTTGCTCTGAATTACTACTGATTTCTAGCTGTGTCCTATAATGTGACTTCTGCTCTACTTGTGGGACTTCACCACTTGTAGAAACAACTTTATACATTCTTCTCTGAATTAGAGAAGCTATATACACTTGTCTTTCTACTGTTTTACAGTTGAATACTACTTTTCAGTGAATTCTGTTGTTTTCAAACACTGGTTTCATGTGAACTAACTCTATTTCCAGGATTTCTGCAGTGTACTACATCCTTTCTAGACTAGACACTTACATTTTGATGTCTTTTCCACCTGGTCTCATACAATTCTATGATACTCATTAGTATTTGCTCTGAATTACTACTGCTTTCTTGCAGTGTCCTATAATGGACCTTCTGCTCTACTTGTGGGACTTCACCACTTGTAGAAACAACTTTATACATTCTTATATGAATTAGAGAAGCTATATACACTTGTCCTTCAACTGTTTTCCTGTTGAATACTACTTTTCTGTGAATTCTGATGGTTTCAAACACTGGTTTCATGTGAACTAACTCTATTTCAAGGCTTTCTGCAGTGTACAACATCCTTTCTAGACTAGACACTTACATTTTGATGTCTTTTTTACATGGTCTCTCACAATTCTGTGATACTCATTAGTATTTGCTCTGAATTACTACTGCTTTCATGCAGTGCCCTATAATAGCCCTTCTGCTCTACTTGTGGGACTTCACCACATGTAGAAACTACTTCATACACTCTTCTCTGAACTTGAGAAGCTATATACACTTCTCTTTCAACTGTTTTACAGTTGAAAACTACTTTTCAGTGACTTCTGGTGGTTTCAAACACTGGTTTCATGTGAACTAACTCTATTTCCAGGATTTCTGCAGTGTACAACATCCCTTCTAGACTAGACACTTACATTTTGTTGTTTTTCCACTTGTTCTCACACAATTCTATGATATTCATTAGTATTTGCACTGAATTACTACTGATTTCTAGCTGTGTCCTATAATGGGACTTCTGCTCGACTTGTGAGACTTCACCACATGTAAAAACAACTTCATAAACTCTTATCTGAACTTGAGAAGCTATATACACTTGTCTCTCAACTGTTTTACAGTTGAATGCTACTTTTCAGTGGATTCTAGTTGGTTAATACACTGGTTTCTTGTGAACTAACTCTATTTCAAGGATTTCAGCAGTGTAGAACATGCTTTCTAGACTAGAGACGTACATTGTGATGTCTTTTACACTTTTTCTCTCACTATTCTCTGATATTCATTAGTATTTGCTCTGAATTACTACTGATTTCTAGCTGTGTCCTCTAATGGGCCTTCTCCTCTACTTGTGGGACTTCACCACATGTACAAACAACTTTATACACTCTTCTCTGAACTTGAGAAGGTATATACACTTCTCTTTCTACTGTTTTACAGTTGAATACTACTTTTCAGTGAATTCTGTTGTTTTCAAACACTGGTTTCATGTGAACTAACTCTATTTCAAGGATTTCCTCAGTGTACAACATCCTTTATAAACTAGACACTTACATTTTGATGGTTTTCCACTTGTTCTCACACAATTCTATGATATTCATTAGTATTTGCTCTAAAATACTACTGCTTTCTAGCTGTATCTTATAATCGGCCTTCTGCTCTATATGTGGGACTTCACCACATGTACAAACAACTTTATACACTGTTCTCTGAACTTGAGAAGCTATATACACTTGTTTCCCAACTGTTTTACAGTTGAATACTACTTTTCAGTGACTTCTGGTGGTTTCAAACACTGGTTTCATGTGAACTAACTCTATTTCAAGGATTTCCGCAGTGTACAACATCCTTTCTACACTAGACACTTACATTTTGATGGTTTTCTACTTGTTCTCTATAAAAATTCCCTGCCATTCATTAATATTTGTTCTGAATTACTACAGATTTCTAGCTGTGTCCTGTAATGAGCCTTCTGCTCTACTTGTGGGAGTTCACCACATGTAGAAACAACTTCATACACTCTTCTCTGAACTTGAGAAGCTATATACACTTGTCTTTCAACAGTTTTACAGTTGTATGTGAATTTTCATTGTATTCTAGGGGTTTCAAACACTGTTCTCATGGGAACTAACTCTATTTCCAGGATTTCTGCAGTGTACTACATCCTTTCTAGACTAGACACTTACATTTTGATGTCTTTTCCACCTTGTCTCTCACAATTCTGTGATACTCATTAGTATTTGCTCTGAATTACTACTGCTTTCTTGCAGTGTCCTATAATGGACCTTCTGCTCTACTTGTGGGAATTCACCACTTGTAGAAACAACTTTATACATTCTTCTCTGAATTATAGAAGCTATATACACTTGTATTTCAACTGTTTTACTGTTGAATACTACTTTTCAGTGAATTCTGATGGTTTCAAACACTGGTTTCATGTGAACTAACTCTATTTCAAGGATTTCTGCAGTGTACAACATCCTTTCTAGACTAGACACATTTTGATTTTTTTCCACTTGTTCTCACACAATTCTATGATATTCATTAGTATTTGCTCTGAATTACTACTGATTTCTAGCTGTGTCCTCTAATGGGCCTTCTGCTCTACTTGTAGGACTTCACCACATATAGAAACAACTTTATACACTCTTCTCTGAACTTGAGAAGCTATATACACTTGTCTTTCTACTGTTTTACAGTTGAATACTACTTTTCAGTGAATTCTGTTGTTTTCAAACACTGGTTTCATGTGAACTAACTCTATTTCAAGGATTTCTGCAGTATACAACATCCTTTCTAGACTAGACACTTACATTTTGATGTCTTTTTTACTTGGTTTCTCACAATTCTGTGATACACATTAGTATTTGCTCTGAATTAATACTGCTTTCATGCAGTGCCCTATAATAGCCCTTCTGCTCTACTTGTGGGACTTCACCACATGTAGAAACTACTTCATACACTCTTCTCTGAACTTGAGAAGCTATATACACTTGTCTTTCAACTGTTTTACAGTTGAAAACTACTTTTCAGTGACTTCTGGTGGTTTCAAACACTGGTTTCATGTGAACTAACTCTATTTCCAGGATTTCTGCAGTGTACAACATCCCTTCTAGACTAGACATTTACATTTTTATTGTTTTTCCACTTGTTCTCACACAATTCTATGATATTCATTAGTATTTGCTCTGAATTACTACTGCTTTCTAGCTGTGTCCTATAATGGGACATCTACTCTACTTGTGGGACTTCACCACATGTAAAAACAACTTTATACACTCTTCTCTGAACTTGAGAAGCTATATACACTTGTCTTTCAACAGTTTTACAGTTGTATGTGAATTTTCATTGTATTCTAGGGGTTTCAAACACTGTTTTCATGTGAACTAACTCTATTTCCAGGATTTCTGCAGTGTACTACATCCTTTCTAGACTAGACACTTACATTTTGATGTCTTTTCCACCTGGTCTCATACAATTCTGTGATACTCATTAGTATTTGCTCTGAATTACTACTGCTTTCTTGCAGTGTCCTATAATGGACCTTCTGCTCTACTTGTGGGACTTCACCTCTTGTAGAAACAACTTTATACATTCTTCTCTGAACTTGAGAAGGTATATACACTTCTCTTTCTACTGTTTTACAGTTGAATACTACTTTTCAGTGAATTCTGTTGTTTTCAAACACTGGTTTCATGTGAACTAACTCTATTTCAAGGATTTCCTCAGTGTACAACATCCTTTATAAACTAGACACTTACATTTTGATGGTTTTCCACTTGTTCTCACACAATTCTATGATATTCATTAGTATTTGCTCTAAAATACTACTGCTTTCTAGCTGTATCTTATAATCGGCCTTCTGCTCTATATGTGGCTCTTCACCACATGTACAAACAACTTTATACACTGTTCTCTGAACTTGAGAAGCTATATACACTTGTTTCCCAACTGTTTTACAGTTGAATACTACTTTTCAGTGACTTCTGGTGGTTTCGAACACTGGTTTCATGTGAACTAACTCTATTTCAAGGATTTCCGCAGTGTACAACATCCTTTCTACACTAGACACTTACATTTTGATGGTTTTCTACTTATTCTCTATAAAAATTCCCTGCCATTCATTAATATTTGTTCTGAATTACAACAGATTTCTACCTGTGTCCTGTAATGAGCCCTCTGCTCTACTTGTGGGACTTCACCACATGTAGAAACAACTTCACACACTCTTCTCTGAACTTGAGAAGCTATATACACTTGTCTTTCAACAGTTTTACAGTTGTATGTGAATTTTCATTGTATTCTAGGGGTTTCAAACACTGTTCTCATGTGAACTAACTCTATTTCCAGGATTTCTGCAGTGTACTACATCCTTTCTAGACTAGACACTTACATTTTGATGTCTTTTCCACCTGGTCTCTCACAATTCTGTGATACTCATTAGTATTTGCTCTGAATTACTACTGCTTTCTTGCAGTGTCCTATAATGGACCTTCTGCTCTACTTGTGGGACTTCACCACTTGTAGAAACAACTTTATACATTCTTCTCTGAATTATAGAAGCTATATACACTTGTATTTCAACTGTTTTACTGTTGAATACTACTTTTCAGTGAATTCTGATGGTTTCAAACACTGGTTTCATGTGAACTAACTCTATTTCAAGGATTTCTGCAGTGTACAACATCCTTTCTAGACTAGACACATTTTGATTTTTTTCCACTTGTTCTCACACAATTCTATGATATTCATTAGTATTTGCTCTGAATTACTACTGATTTCTAGCTGTGTCCTCTAATGGGCCTTCTGCTCTACTTGTAGGACTTCACCACATATAGAAACAACTTTATACACTCTTCTCTGAACTTGAGAAGCTATATACACTTGTCTTTCTACTGTTTTACAGTTGAATACTACTTTTCAGTGAATTCTGTTGTTTTCAAACACTGGTTTCATGTGAACTAACTCTATTTCAAGGATTTCCTCAGTGTACAACATCCTTTATAAACTAGACACTTACATTTTGATGGTTTTCCACTTGTTCTCACACAATTCTATGATATTCATTAGTATTTGCTCTAAAATACTACTGCTTTCTAGCTGTATCTTATAATCGGCCTTCTGCTCTATATGTGGCTCTTCACCACATGTACAAACAACTTTATACACTGTTCTCTGAACTTGAGAAGCTATATACACTTGTTTCCCAACTGTTTTACAGTTGAATACTACTTTTCAGTGACTTCTGGTGGTTTCGAACACTGGTTTCATGTGAACTAACTCTATTTCAAGGATTTCCGCAGTGTACAACATCCTTTCTACACTAGACACTTACATTTTGATGGTTTTCTACTTATTCTCTATAAAAATTCCCTGCCATTCATTAATATTTGTTCTGAATTACAACAGATTTCTACCTGTGTCCTGTAATGAGCCCTCTGCTCTACTTGTGGGACTTCACCACATGTAGAAACAACTTCACACACTCTTCTCTGAACTTGAGAAGCTATATACACTTGTCTTTCAACAGTTTTACAGTTGTATGTGAATTTTCATTGTATTCTAGGGGTTTCAAACACTGTTCTCATGTGAACTAACTCTATTTCCAGGATTTCTGCAGTGTACTACATCCTTTCTAGACTAGACACTTACATTTTGATGTCTTTTCCACCTGGTCTCTCACAATTCTGTGATACTCATTAGTATTTGCTCTGAATTACTACTGCTTTCTTGCAGTGTCCTATAATGGACCTTCTGCTCTACTTGTGGGACTTCACCACTTGTAGAAACAACTTTATACATTCTTCTCTGAATTATAGAAGCTATATACACTTGTATTTCAACTGTTTTACTGTTGAATACTACTTTTCAGTGAATTCTGATGGTTTCAAACACTGGTTTCATGTGAACTAACTCTATTTCAAGGATTTCTGCAGTGTACAACATCCTTTCTAGACTAGACACATTTTGATTTTTTTCCACTTGTTCTCACACAATTCTATGATATTCATTAGTATTTGCTCTGAATTACTACTGATTTCTAGCTGTGTCCTCTAATGGGCCTTCTGCTCTACTTGTAGGACTTCACCACATATAGAAACAACTTTATACACTCTTCTCTGAACTTGAGAAGCTATATACACTTGTCTTTCTACTGTTTTACAGTTGAATACTACTTTTCAGTGAATTCTGTTGTTTTCAAACACTGGTTTCATGTGAACTAACTCTATTTCAAGGATTTCTGCAGTATACAACATCCTTTCTAGACTAGACACTTACATTTTGATGTCTTTTTTACTTGGTCTCTCACAATACTGTGATACTCATTAGTATTTGCTCTGAATTACTACTGCTTTCATGCAGTGCCCTATAATAGCCCTTCTGCTCTACTTGTGGGACTTCACCACATGTAGAAACTACTTCATACACTCTTCTCTGAACTTGAGAAGCTATGTACACTTGTCTCTCAACTGTTTTACAGTCGAATGCTACTTTTCAGTGGATTCTAGTTGGTTAATACACTGGTTTCTTGTGAACTAACTCTATTTCAAGGATTTCCACAGTGTACAACATCCTTTATAAACTAGACACTTACATTTTGATGGTTTTCTACTTGTTCTCACACAATTCTATGATATTCATTAGTATTTGCTCTGAATTACTACTGCTTTCTAGCTGTGTCCTATAATGGGACTTCTGCTCTACTTGTGGGACTTCAACACATGTAAAAACAACTTCATACACTCTTATCTGAACTTGAGAAGCTATATACACTTGTCTTTCAACAGTTTTACAGTTGTATGCGAATTTTCATTGTATTCTAGGGGTTTCAAACACTGGTTTCATGTGAACTAACTCTATTTCCAGGATTTCTGCAGTGTACAACATCCCTTCTAGACTAGACACTTACAATTTGATGGTTTTCCACTTGTTCTCACATAATTCTATGATATTTATTAGTATTTGCTCTGAATTACTACTGATTTCTAGCTGTGTCCTATAATGGGACTTCTGCTCTACTTGTGGGACTTCACCACTTGTAGAAACAACTTTATACATTCTTCTCTGAATTAGAGAAGCTATATACACTTGTCTTTCTACTGTTTTACAGTTGAATACTACTTTTCAGTGAATTCTGTTGTTTTCAAACACTGGTTTCATGTGAACTAACTCTATTTCAAAGATTTCTGCAGTGTACAACATCCTTTCTAGACTAGACACTAACATTTTGATGTCTTTTTTACTTGGTTTCTCACAATTCTGTGATACACATTAGTATTTGCTCTGAATTACTACTGCTTTCTAGCTGTGTCCTATAATGGGACTTCTGCTCTACTTGTGGGACTTCACCACATGTAGAAACTGCTTCATACACTCTTCTCTGAACTTGAGAAGCTATATACACTTGTCTTTCAACTGTTTTACAGTTGAAAACTACTTTTCAGTGACTTCTGGTGGTTTCAAACACTGGTTTCATGTGAACTAACTCTATTTCCAGGATTTCTGCAGTGTACAACATCCCTTCTAGACTAGACATTTACATTTTTATTGTTTTTCCACTTGTTCTCACACAATTCTATGATATTCATTAGTATTTGCTCTGAATTACTACTGCTTTCTAGCTGTGTCCTATAATGGGACATCTACTCTACTTGTGGGACTTCACCACATGTAAAAACAACTTCATACACTCTTCTCTGAACTTGAGAAGCTATATACACTTGTCTTTCAACAGTTTTACAGTTGTATGTGAATTTTCATTGTATTCTAGGGGTTTCAAACACTGTTTTCATGTGAACTAACTCTATTTCCAGGATTTCTGCAGTGTACTACATCCTTTCTAGACTAGACACTTACATTTTGATGTCTTTTCCACCGGGTCTCATACAATTCTGTGATACTCATTAGTATTTGCTCTGAATTACTACTGCTTTCTTGCAGTGTCCTATAATGGACCTTCTGCTCTACTTGTGGGACTTCACCTCTTGTAGAAACAACTTTATACATTCTTCTCTGAACTTGAGAAGGTATATACACTTCTCTTTCTACTGTTTTACAGTTGAATACTACTTTTCAGTGAATTCTGTTGTTTTCAAACACTGGTTTCATGTGAACTAACTCTATTTCAAGGATTTCCTCAGTGTACAACATCCTTTATAAACTAGACACTTACATTTTGATGGTTTTCCACTTGTTCTCACACAATTCTATGATATTCATTAGTATTTGCTCTAAAATACTACTGCTTTCTAGCTGTATCTTATAATCGGCCTTCTGCTCTATATGTGGCTCTTCACCACATGTACAAACAACTTTATACACTGTTCTCTGAACTTGAGAAGCTATATACACTTGTTTCCCAACTGTTTTACAGTTGAATACTACTTTTCAGTGACTTCTGGTGGTTTCAAACACTGGTTTCATGTGAACTAACTCTATTTCAAGGATTTCCGCAGTGTACAACATCCTTTCTACACTAGACACTTACATTTTGATGGTTTTCTACTTATTCTCTATAAAAATTCCCTGCCATTCATTAATATTTGTTCTGAATTACAACAGATTTCTAGCTGTGTCCTGTAATGAGCCCTCTGCTCTACTTGTGGGACTTCACCACATGTAGAAACAACTTCATACACTCTTCTCTGAACTTGAGAAGCTATATACACTTGTCTTTCAACAGTTTTACAGTTGTATGTGAATTTTCATTGTATTCTAGGGGTTTCAAACACTGTTCTCATGTGAACTAACTCTATTTCCAGGATTTCTGCAGTGTACTACATCCTTTCTAGACTAGACACTTACATTTTGATGTCTTTTCCACCTGGTCTCTCACAATTCTGTGATACTCATTAGTATTTGCTCTGAATTACTACTGCTTTCTTGCAATGTCCTATAATGGACCTTCTGCTCTACTTGTGGGACTTCACCACTTGTAGAAACAACTTTATACATTCTTCTCTGAATTATAGAAGCTATATACACTTGTATTTCAACTGTTTTACTGTTGAATACTACTTTTCAGTGAATTCTGATGGTTTCAAACACTGGTTTCATGTGAACTAACTCTATTTCAAGGATTTCTGCAGTGTACAACATCCTTTCTAGACTAGACACATTTTGATTTTTTTCCACTTGTTCTCACAGAATTCTATGATATTCATTAGTATTTGCTCTGAATTACTACTGATTTCTAGCTGTGTCCTCTAATGGGCCTTCTGCTCTACTTGTAGGACTTCATACATATAGAAACAACTTTATACACTGTTCTCTGAACTTGAGAAGCTATATACACTTGTCTTTCTACTGTTTTACAGTTGAATACTACTTTTCAGTGAATTCTGTTGTTTTCAAACACTGGTTTCATGTGAACTAACTCTATTTCAAGGATTTCTGCAGTATACAACATCCTTTCTAGACTAGACACTTACATTTTGATGTCTTTTTTACTTGGTCTCTCACAATACTGTGATACTCATTAGTATTTGCTCTGAATTACTACTGCTTTCATGCAGTGCCCTATAATAGCCCTTCTGCTCTACTTGTGGGACTTCACCACATGTAGAAACTACTTCATACACTCTTCTCTGAACTTGAGAAGCTATGTACACTTGTCTCTCAACTGTTTTACAGTCGAATGCTACTTTTCAGTGGATTCTAGTTGGTTAATACACTGGTTTCTTGTGAACTAACTCTATTTCAAGGATTTCCACAGTGTACAACATCCTTTATAAACTAGACACTTACATTTTGATGGTTTTCTACTTGTTCTCACACAATTCTATGATATTCATTAGTATTTGCTCTGAATTACTACTGCTTTCTAGCTGTGTCCTATAATGGGACTTCTGCTCTACTTGTGGGACTTCAACACATGTAAAAACAACTTCATACACTCTTATCTGAACTTGAGAAGCTATATACACTTGTCTTTCAACAGTTTTACAGTTGTATGCGAATTTTCATTGTATTCTAGGGGTTTCAAACACTGGTATCATGTGAACTAACTCTATTTCCAGGATTTCTGCAGTGTACAACATCCCTTCTAGACTAGACACTTACATTTTGATGGTTTTCCACTTGTTCTCACATAATTCTATGATATTCATTAGTATTTGCTCTGAATTACTACTGATTTCTAGCTGTGTCCTATAATGGGACTTCTGCTCTACTTGTGGGACTTCACCACTTGTAGAAACAACTTTATACATTCTTCTCTGAATTAGAGAAGCTACATACACTTGACTTTCTACTGTTTTACAGTTGAATACTACTTTTCAGTGAATTCTGTTGTTTTCAAACACTGGTTTCATGTGAACTAACTCTATTTCAAAGATTTCTGCAGTGTACAACATCCTTTCTAGACTAGACACTTACATTTTGATGTCTTTTTTACTTGGTTTCTCACAATTCTGTGATACACATTAGTATTTGCTCTGAATTAATACTGCTTTCATGCAGTGCCCTATAATAGCCCTTCTGCTCTACTTGTGGGACTTCACCACATGTAGAAACTACTTCATACACTCTTCTCTGAACTTGAGAAGCTATATACACTTGTCTTTCAACTGTTTTACAGTTGAAAACTACTTTTCAGTGACTTCTGGTGGTTTCAAACACTGGTTTCATGTGAACTAACTCTATTTCCAGGATTTCTGCAGTGTACAACATCCCTTCTAGACTAGACATTTACATTTTTATTGTTTTTCCACTTGTTCTCACAGAATTCTATGATATTCATTAGTATTTGCTCTGAATTACTACTGCTTTCTAGCTGTGTCCTATAATGGGACTTCTACTCTACTTGTGGGACTTCACCACATGTAAAAACAACTTCATACACTCTTCTCTGAACTTGAGAAGCTATATACACTTGTCTTTCAACAGTTTTACAGTTGTATGTGAATTTTCATTGTATTCTAGGGGTTTCAAACACTGTTTTCATGTGAACTAACTCTATTTCCAGGATTTCTGCAGTGTACTACATCCTTTCTAGACTAGACACTTACATTTTGATGTCTTTTCCACCTGGTCTCATACAATTCTGTGATACTCATTAGTATTTGCTCTGAATTACTACTGCTTTCTTGCAGTGTCCTATAATGGACCTTCTGCTCTACTTGTGGGACTTCACCACTTGTAGAAACAACTTTATACATTCTTCTCTGAACTTGAGAAGGTATATACACTTCTCTTTCTACTGTTTTACAGTTGAATACTACTTTTCAGTGAATTCTGTTGTTTTCAAACACTGGTTTCATGTGAACTAACTCTATTTCAAGGATTTCCTCAGTGTACAACATCCTTTATAAACTAGACACTTACATTTTGATGGTTTTCCACTTGTTCTCACACAATTCTATGATATTCATTAGTATTTGCTCTAAAATACTACTGCTTTCTAGCTGTATCTTATAATCGGCCTTCTGCTCTATATGTGGCTCTTCACCACATGTACAAACAACTTTATACACTGTTCTCTGAACTTGAGAAGCTATATAAACTTGTTTCCCAACTGTTTTACAGTTGAATACTACTTTTCAGTGACTTCTGGTGGTTTCAAACACTGGTTTCATGTGAACTAACTCTATTTCAAGGATTTCCGCAGTGTACAACATCCTTTCTACACTAGACACTTACATTTTGATGGTTTTCTACTTATTCTCTATAAAAATTCCCTGCCATTCATTAATATTTGTTCTGAATTACAACAGATTTCTAGCTGTGTCCTGTAATGAGCCCTCTGCTCTACTTGTGGGACTTCACCACATGTAGAAACAACTTCATACACTCTTCTCTGAACTTGAGAAGCTATATACACTTGTCTTTCAACAGTTTTACAGTTGTATGTGAATTTTCATTGTATTCTAGGGGTTTCAAACACTGTTCTCATGTGAACTAACTCTATTTCCAGGATTTCTGCAGTGTACTACATCCTTTCTAGACTAGACACTTACATTTTGATGTCTTTTCCACCTGGTCTCTCACAATTCTGTGATACTCATTAGTATTTGCTCTGAATTACTACTGCTTTCTTGCAGTGTCCTATAATGGACCTTCTGCTCTACTTGTGGGACTTCACCACTTGTAGAAACAACTTTATACATTCTTCTCTGAATTATAGAAGCTATATACACTTGTATTTCAACTGTTTTACTGTTGAATACTACTTTTCAGTGAATTCTGATGTTTTCAAACACTGGTTTCATGTGAACTAACTCTATTTCAAGGATTTCTGCAGTGTACAACATCCTTTCTAGACTAGACACATTTTGATTTTTTTCCACTTGTTCTCACAGAATTCTATGATATTCATTAGTATTTGCTCTGAATTACTACTGATTTCTAGCTGTGTCCTCTAATGGGCCTTCTGCTCTACTTGTAGGACTTCATATATATAGAAACAACTTTATACACTGTTCTCTGAACTTGAGAAGCTATATACACTTGTCTTTCTACTGTTTTACAGTTGAATACTACTTTTCAGTGAATTCTGTTGTTTTCAAACACTGGTTTCATGTGAACTAACTCTATTTCAAGGATTTCTGCAGTATACAACATCCTTTCTAGACTAGACACTTACATTTTGATGTCTTTTTTACTTGGTCTCTCACAATACTGTGATACTCATTAGTATTTGCTCTGAATTACTACTGCTTTCATGCAGTGCCCTATAATAGCCCTTCTGCTCTACTTGTGGGACTTCACCACATGTAAAAACAACTTCATACACTCTTCTCTGAACTTGAGAAGCTATGTACACTTGTCTCTCAACTGTTTTACAGTCGAATGCTACTTTTCAGTGGATTCTAGTTGGTTAATACACTGGTTTCTTGTGAACTAACTCTATTTCAAGGATTTCCACAGTGTACAACATCCTTTATAAACTAGACACTTACATTTTGATGGTTTTCTACTTGTTCTCACACAATTCTATGATATTCATTAGTATTTGCTCTGAATTACTACTGCTTTCTAGCTGTGTCCTATAATGGGACTTCTGCTCTACTTGTGGGACTTCAACACATGTAAAAACAACTTCATACACTCTTATCTGAACTTGAGAAGCTATATACACTTGTCTTTCAACAGTTTTACAGTTGTATGCGAATTTTCATTGTATTCTAGGGGTTTCAAGCACTGGTTTCATGTGAACTAACTCTATTTCCAGGATTTCTGCAGTGTACAACATCCCTTCTAGACTAGACACTTACATTTTGATGGTTTTCCACTTGTTCTCACATAATTCTATGATATTCATTAGTATTTGCTCTGAATTACTACTGATTTCTAGCTGTGTCCTATAATGGGACTTCTGCTCTACTTGTGGGACTTCACCACTTGTAGAAACAACTTTATACATTCTTCTCTGAATTAGAGAAGCTATATACACTTGTCTTTCTACTGTTTTACAGTTGAATACTACTTTTCAGTGAATTCTGTTGTTTTCAAACACTGGTTTCATGTGAACTAACTCTATTTCAAAGATTTCTGCAGTGTACAACATCCTTTCTAGACCAGACACTTACATTTTGATGTCTTTTTTACTTGGTTTCTCACAATTCTGTGATACACATTAGTATTTGCTCTGAATTAATACTGCTTTCATGCAGTGCCCTATAATAGCCCTTCTGCTCTACTTGTGGGACTTCACCACATGTAGAAACTACTTCATACACTCTTCTCTGAACTTGAGAAGCTATATACACTTGTCTTTCAACTGTTTTACAGTTGAAAACTACTTTTCAGTGACTTCTGGTGGTTTCAAACACTGGTTTCATGTGAACTAACTCTATTTCCAGGATTTCTGCAGTGTACAACATCCCTTCTAGACTAGACATTTACATTTTTATTGTTTTTCCACTTGTTCTCACACAATTCTATGATATTCATTAGTATTTGCTCTGAATTACTACTGCTTTCTAGCTGTGTCCTATAATGGGACTTCTACTCTACTTGTGGGACTTCACCACATGTAAAAACAACTTCATACACTCTTCTCTGAACTTGAGAAGCTATATACACTTGTCTTTCAACAGTTTTACAGTTGTATGTGAATTTTCATTGTATTCTAGGGGTTTCAAACACTGTTTTCATGTGAACTAACTCTATTTCCAGGATTTCTGCAGTGTACTACATCCTTTCTAGACTAGACACTTACATTTTGATGTCTTTTCCACCTGGTCTCATACAATTCTGTGATACTCATTAGTATTTGCTCTGAATTACTACTGCTTTCTTGCAGTGTCCTATAATGGACCTTCTGCTCTACTTGTGGGACTTCACCACTTGTAGAAACAACTTTATACATTCTTCTCTGAACTTGAGAAGGTATATACACTTCTCTTTCTACTGTTTTACAGTTGAATACTACTTTTCAGTGAATTCTGTTGTTTTCAAACACTGGTTTCATGTGAACTAACTCTATTTCAAGGATTTCCTCAGTGTACAACATCCTTTATAAACTAGACACTTACATTTTGATCGTTTTCCACTTGTTCTCACACAATTCTATGATATTCATTAGTATTTGCTCTAAAATACTACTGCTTTCTAGCTGTATCTTATAATCGGCCTTCTGCTCTATATGTGGCTCTTCACCACATGTACAAACAACTTTATACACTGTTCTCTGAACTTGAGAAACTATATACACTTGTTTCCCAACTGTTTTACAGTTGAATACTACTTTTCAGTGACTTCTGGTGGTTTCAAACACTGGTTTCATGTGAACTAACTCTATTTCAAGGATTTCCGCAGTGTACAACATCCTTTCCACACTAGACACTTACATTTTGATGGTTTTCTACTTATTCTCTATAAAAATTCCCTGCCATTCATTAATATTTGTTCTGAATTACAACAGATTTCTAGCTGTGTCCTGTAATGAGCCCTCTGCTCTACTTGTGGGACTTCACCACATGTAGAAACAACTTCATACACTCTTCTCTGAACTTGAGAAGCTATATACACTTGTCTTTCAACAGTTTTACAGTTGTATGTGAATTTTCATTGTATTCTAGGGGTTTCAAACACTGTTCTCATGTGAACTAACTCTATTTCCAGGATTTCTGCAGTGTACTACATCCTTTCTAGACTAGACACTTACATTTTGATGTCTTTTCCACCTGGTCTCTCACAATTCTGTGATACTCATTAGTATTTGCTCTGAATTACTACTGCTTTCTTGCAGTGTCCTATAATGGACCTTCTGCTCTACTTGTGGGACTACACCACTTGTAGAAACAACTTTATACATTCTTCTCTGAATTATAGAAGCTATATACACTTGTATTTCAACTGTTTTACTGTTGAATACTACTTTTCAGTGAATTCTGATGGTTTCAAACACTGGTTTCATGTGAACTAACTCTATTTCAAGGATTTCTGCAGTGTACAACATCCTTTCTAGACTAGACACATTTTGATTTTTTTCCACTTGTTCTCACAGAATTCTATGATATTCATTAGTATTTGCTCTGAATTACTACTGATTTCTAGCTGTGTCCTATAATGGGACTTCTGCTCTACTTGTGGGACTTCACCACTTGTAGAAACAACTTTATACATTCTTCTCTGAATTAGAGAAGCTATATACACTTGTCTTTCTACTGTTTTACAGTTGAATACTACTTTTCAGTGAATTCTGTTGTTTTCAAACACTGGTTTCATGTGAACTAACTCTATTTCAAAGATTTCTGCAGTGTACAACATCCTTTCTAGACCAGACACTTACATTTTGATGTCTTTTTTACTTGGTTTCTCACAATTCTGTGATACACATTAGTATTTGCTCTGAATTAATACTGCTTTCATGCAGTGCCCTATAATAGCCCTTCTGCTCTACTTGTGGGACTTCACCACATGTAGAAACTACTTCATACACTCTTCTCTGAACTTGAGAAGCTATATACACTTGTCTTTCAACTGTTTTACAGTTGAAAACTACTTTTCAGTGACTTCTGGTGGTTTCAAACACTGGTTTCATGTGAACTAACTCTATTTCCAGGATTTCTGCAGTGTACAACATCCCTTCTAGACTAGACATTTACATTTTTATTGTTTTTCCACTTGTTCTCACACAATTCTATGATATTCATTAGTATTTGCTCTGAATTACTACTGCTTTCTAGCTGTGTCCTATAATGGGACTTCTACTCTACTTGTGGGACTTCACCACATGTAAAAACAACTTCATACACTCTTCTCTGAACTTGAGAAGCTATATACACTTGTCTTTCAACAGTTTTACAGTTGTATGTGAATTTTCATTGTATTCTAGGGGTTTCAAACACTGTTTTCATGTGAACTAACTCTATTTCCAGGATTTCTGCAGTGTACTACATCCTTTCTAGACTAGACACTTACATTTTGATGTCTTTTCCACCTGGTCTCATACAATTCTGTGATACTCATTAGTATTTGCTCTGAATTACTACTGCTTTCTTGCAGTGTCCTATAATGGACCTTCTGCTCTACTTGTGGGACTTCACCACTTGTAGAAACAACTTTATACATTCTTCTCTGAACTTGAGAAGGTATATACACTTCTCTTTCTACTGTTTTACAGTTGAATACTACTTTTCAGTGAATTCTGTTGTTTTCAAACACTGGTTTCATGTGAACTAACTCTATTTCAAGGATTTCCTCAGTGTACAACATCCTTTATAAACTAGACACTTACATTTTGATGGTTTTCCACTTGTTCTCACACAATTCTATGATATTCATTAGTATTTGCTCTAAAATACTACTGCTTTCTAGCTGTATCTTATAATCGGCCTTCTGCTCTATATGTGGCTCTTCACCACATGTACAAACAACTTTATACACTGTTCTCTGAACTTGAGAAGCTATATACACTTGTTTCCCAACTGTTTTACAGTTGAATACTACTTTTCAGTGACTTCTGGTGGTTTCAAACACTGGTTTCATGTGAACTAACTCTATTTCAAGGATTTCCGCAGTGTACAACATCCTTTCTACACTAGACACTTACATTTTGATGGTTTTCTACTTATTCTCTATAAAAATTCCCTGCCATTCATTAATATTTGTTCTGAATTACAACAGATTTCTAGCTGTGTCCTGTAATGAGCCCTCTGCTCTACTTGTGGGACTTCACCACATGTAGAAACAACTTCATACACTCTTCTCTGAACTTGAGAAGCTATATACACTTGTCTTTCAACAGTTTTACAGTTGTATGTGAATTTTCATTGTATTCTAGGGGTTTCAAACACTGTTCTCATGTGAACTAACTCTATTTCCAGGATTTCTGCAGTGTACTACATCCTTTCTAGACTAGACACTTACATTTTGATGTCTTTTCCACCTGGTCTCTCACAATTCTGTGATACTCATTAGTATTTGCTCTGAATTACTACTGCTTTCTTGCAGTGTCCTATAATGGACCTTCTGCTCTACTTGTGGGACTTCACCACTTGTAGAAACAACTTTATACATTCTTCTCTGAATTATAGAAGCTATATACACTTGTATTTCAACTGTTTTACTGTTGAATACTACTTTTCAGTGAATTCTGATGTTTTCAAACACTGGTTTCATGTGAACTAACTCTATTTCAAGGATTTCTGCAGTGTACAACATCCTTTCTAGACTAGACACATTTTGATTTTTTTCCACTTGTTCTCACAGAATTCTATGATATTCATTAGTATTTGCTCTGAATTACTACTGATTTCTAGCTGTGTCCTCTAATGGGCCTTCTGCTCTACTTGTAGGACTTCATATATATAGAAACAACTTTATACACTGTTCTCTGAACTTGAGAAGCTATATACACTTGTCTTTCTACTGTTTTACAGTTGAATACTACTTTTCAGTGAATTCTGTTGTTTTCAAACACTGGTTTCATGTGAACTAACTCTATTTCAAGGATTTCTGCAGTATACAACATCCTTTCTAGACTAGACACTTACATTTTGATGTCTTTTTTACTTGGTCTCTCACAATACTGTGATACTCATTAGTATTTGCTCTGAATTACTACTGCTTTCATGCAGTGCCCTATAATAGCCCTTCTGCTCTACTTGTGGGACTTCACCACATGTAGAAACTACTTCATACACTCTTCTCTGAACTTGAGAAGCTATGTACACTTGTCTCTCAACTGTTTTACAGTCGAATGCTACTTTTCAGTGGATTCTAGTTGGTTAATACACTGGTTTCTTGTGAACTAACTCTATTTCAAGGATTTCCACAGTGTACAACATCCTTTATAAACTAGACACTTACATTTTGATGGTTTTCTACTTGTTCTCACACAATTCTATGATATTCATTAGTATTTGCTCTGAATTACTACTGCTTTCTAGCTGTGTCCTATAATGGGACTTCTGCTCTACTTGTGGGACTTCAACACATGTAAAAACAACTTCATACACTCTTATCTGAACTTGAGAAGCTATATACACTTGTCTTTCAACAGTTTTACAGTTGTATGCGAATTTTCATTGTATTCTAGGGGTTTCAAGCACTGGTTTCATGTGAACTAACTCTATTTCCAGGATTTCTGCAGTGTACAACATCCCTTCTAGACTAGACACTTACATTTTGATGGTTTTCCACTTGTTCTCACATAATTCTATGATATTCATTAGTATTTGCTCTGAATTACTACTGATTTCTAGCTGTGTCCTATAATGGGACTTCTGCTCTACTTGTGGGACTTCACCACTTGTAGAAACAACTTTATACATTCTTCTCTGAATTAGAGAAGCTATATACACTTGTCTTTCTACTGTTTTACAGTTGAATACTACTTTTCAGTGAATTCTGTTGTTTTCAAACACTGGTTTCATGTGAACTAACTCTATTTCAAAGATTTCTGCAGTGTACAACATCCTTTCTAGACCAGACACTTACATTTTGATGTCTTTTTTACTTGGTTTCTCACAATTCTGTGATACACATTAGTATTTGCTCTGAATTAATACTGCTTTCATGCAGTGCCCTATAATAGCCCTTCTGCTCTACTTGTGGGACTTCACCACATGTAGAAACTACTTCATACACTCTTCTCTGAACTTGAGAAGCTATATACACTTGTCTTTCAACTGTTTTACAGTTGAAAACTACTTTTCAGTGACTTCTGGTGGTTTCAAACACTGGTTTCATGTGAACTAACTCTATTTCCAGGATTTCTGCAGTGTACAACATCCCTTCTAGACTAGACATTTACATTTTTATTGTTTTTCCACTTGTTCTCACACAATTCTATGATATTCATTAGTATTTGCTCTGAATTACTACTGCTTTCTAGCTGTGTCCTATAATGGGACTTCTACTCTACTTGTGGGACTTCACCACATGTAAAAACAACTTCATACACTCTTCTCTGAACTTGAGAAGCTATATACACTTGTCTTTCAACAGTTTTACAGTTGTATGTGAATTTTCATTGTATTCTAGGGGTTTCAAACACTGTTTTCATGTGAACTAACTCTATTTCCAGGATTTCTGCAGTGTACTACATCCTTTCTAGACTAGACACTTACATTTTGATGTCTTTTCCACCTGGTCTCATACAATTCTGTGATACTCATTAGTATTTGCTCTGAATTACTACTGCTTTCTTGCAGTGTCCTATAATGGACCTTCTGCTCTACTTGTGGGACTTCACCACTTGTAGAAACAACTTTATACATTCTTCTCTGAACTTGAGAAGGTATATACACTTCTCTTTCTACTGTTTTACAGTTGAATACTACTTTTCAGTGAATTCTGTTGTTTTCAAACACTGGTTTCATGTGAACTAACTCTATTTCAAGGATTTCCTCAGTGTACAACATCCTTTATAAACTAGACACTTACATTTTGATGGTTTTCCACTTGTTCTCACACAATTCTATGATATTCATTAGTATTTGCTCTAAAATACTACTGCTTTCTAGCTGTATCTTATAATCGGCCTTCTGCTCTATATGTGGCTCTTCACCACATGTACAAACAACTTTATACACTGTTCTCTGAACTTGAGAAGCTATATACACTTGTTTCCCAACTGTTTTACAGTTGAATACTACTTTTCAGTGACTTCTGGTGGTTTCAAACACTGGTTTCATGTGAACTAACTCTATTTCAAGGATTTCCGCAGTGTACAACATCCTTTCTACACTAGACACTTACATTTTGATGGTTTTCTACTTATTCTCTATAAAAATTCCCTGCCATTCATTAATATTAGTTCTGAATTACAACAGATTTCTAGCTGTGTCCTGTAATGAGCCCTCTGCTCTACTTGTGGGACTTCACCACATGTAGAAACAACTTCATACACTCTTCTCTGAACTTGAGAAGCTATATACACTTGTCTTTCAACAGTTTTACAGTTGTATGTGAATTTTCATTGTATTCTAGGGGTTTCAAACACTGTTCTCATGTGAACTAACTCTATTTCCAGGATTTCTGCAGTGTACTACATCCTTTCTAGACTAGACACTTACATTTTGATGTCTTTTCCACTTGGTCTCTCACAATTCTCTGATACTCATTAGTATTTGCTCTGAATTACTACTGCTTTCTTGCAGTGTCCTATAATGGACCTTCTGCTCTACTTGTGGGACTTCACCACTTGTAGAAACAACTTTATACATTCTTCTCTGAATTATAGAAGCTATATACACTTGTATTTCAACTGTTTTACTGTTTAATACTACTTTTCAGTGAATTCTGATGTTTTCAAACACTGGTTTCATGTGAACTAACTCTATTTCAAGGATTTCTGCAGTGTACAACATCCTTTCTAGACTAGACACATTTTGATTTTTTTCCACTTGTTCTCACAGAATTCTATGATATTCATTAGTATTTGCTCTGAATTACTACTGATTTCTAGCTGTGTCCTCTAATGGGCCTTCTGCTCTACTTGTAGGACTTCATATATATAGAAACAACTTTATACACTGTTCTCTGAACTTTAGAAGCTATATACACTGGTCTTTCTACTGTTTTACAGTTGAATACTACTTTTCAGTGAATTCTGTTGTTTTCAAACACTGGTTTCATGTGAACTAACTCTATTTCAAGGATTTCTGCAGTATACAACATCCTTTCTAGACTAGACACTTACATTTTGATGTCTTTTTTACTTGGTCTCTCACAATACTGTGATACTCATTAGTATTTGCTCTGAATTACTACTGCTTTCATGCAGTGCCCTATAATAGCCCTTCTGCTCTACTTGTGGGACTTCACCACATGTAGAAACTACTTCATACACTCTTCTCTGAACTTGAGAAGCTATGTACACTTGTCTCTCAACTGTTTTACAGTCGAATGCTACTTTTCAGTGGATTCTAGTTGGTTAATACACTGGTTTCTTGTGAACTAACTCTATTTCAAGGATTTCCACAGTGTACAACATCCTTTATAAACTAGACACTTACATTTTGATGGTTTTCTACTTGTTCTCACACAATTCTATGATATTCATTAGTATTTGCTCTGAATTACTACTGCTTTCTAGCTGTGTCCTATAATGGGACTTCTGCTCTACTTGTGGGACTTCAACACATGTAAAAACAACTTCATACACTCTTATCTGAACTTGAGAAGCTATATACACTTGTCTTTCAACAGTTTTACAGTTGTATGCGAATTTTCATTGTATTCTAGGGGTTTCAAGCACTGGTTTCATGTGAACTAACTCTATTTCCAGGATTTCTGCAGTGTACAACATCCCTTCTAGACTAGACACTTACATTTTGATGGTTTTCCACTTGTTCTCACATAATTCTATGATATTCATTAGTATTTGCTCTGAATTACTACTGATTTCTAGCTGTGTCCTATAATGGGACTTCTGCTCTACTTGTGGGACTTCACCACTTGTAGAAACAACTTTATACATTCTTCTCTGAATTAGAGAAGCTATATACACTTGTCTTTCTACTGTTTTACAGTTGAATACTACTTTTCAGTGAATTCTGTTGTTTTCAAACACTGGTTTCATGTGAACTAACTCTATTTCAAAGATTTCTGCAGTGTACAACATCCTTTCTAGACCAGACACTTACATTTTGATGTCTTTTTTACTTGGTTTCTCACAATTCTGTGATACACATTAGTATTTGCTCTGAATTAATACTGCTTTCATGCAGTGCCCTATAATAGCCCTTCTGCTCTACTTGTGGGACTTCACCACATGTAGAAACTACTTCATACACTCTTCTCTGAACTTGAGAAGCTATATACACTTGTCTTTCAACTGTTTTACAGTTGAAAACTACTTTTCAGTGACTTCTGGTGGTTTCAAACACTGGTTTCATGTGAACTAACTCTATTTCCAGGATTTCTGCAGTGTACAACATCCCTTCTAGACTAGACATTTACATTTTTATTGTTTTTCCACTTGTTCTCACACAATTCTATGATATTCATTAGTATTTGCTCTGAATTACTACTGCTTTCTAGCTGTGTCCTATAATGGGACTTCTACTCTACTTGTGGGACTTCACCACATGTAAAAACAACTTCATACACTCTTCTCTGAACTTGAGGAGCTATATACACTTGTCTTTCAACAGTTTTACAGTTGTATGTGAATTTTCATTGTATTCTAGGGGTTTCAAACACTGTTTTCATGTGAACTAACTCTATTTCCAGGATTTCTGCAGTGTACTACATCCTTTCTAGACTAGACACTTACATTTTGATGTCTTTTCCACCTGGTCTCATACAATTCTGTGATACTCATTAGTATTTGCTCTGAATTACTACTGCTTTCTTGCAGTGTCCTATAATGGACCTTCTGCTCTACTTGTGGGACTTCACCACTTGTAGAAACAACTTTATACATTCTTCTCTGAACTTGAGAAGGTATATACACTTCTCTTTCTACTGTTTTACAGTTGCATACTACTTTTCAGTGAATTCTGTTGTTTTCAAACACTGGTTTCATGTGAACTAACTCTATTTCAAGGATTTCCTCAGTGTACAACATCCTTTATAAACTAGACACTTACATTTTGATCGTTTTCCACTTGTTCTCACACAATTCTATGATATTCATTAGTATTTGCTCTAAAATACTACTGCTTTCTAGCTGTATCTTATAATCGGCCTTCTGCTCTATATGTGGCTCTTCACCACATGTACAAACAACTTTATACACTGTTCTCTGAACTTGAGAAGCTATATACACTTGTTTCCCAACTGTTTTACAGTTGAATACTACTTTTCAGTGACTTCTGGTGGTTTCAAACACTGGTTTCATGTGAACTAACTCTATTTCAAGGATTTCCGCAGTGTACAACATCCTTTCTACACTAGACACTTACATTTTGATGGTTTTCTACTTATTCTCTATAAAAATTCCCTGCCATTCATTAATATTTGTTCTGAATTACAACAGATTTCTAGCTGTGTCCTGTAATGAGCCCTCTGCTCTACTTGTGGGACTTCACCACATGTAGAAACAACTTCATACACTCTTCTCTGAACTTGAGAAGCTATATACACTTGTCTTTCAACAGTTTTACAGTTGTATGTGAATTTTCATTGTATTCTAGGGGTTTCAAACACTGTTCTCATGTGAACTAACTCTATTTCCAGGATTTCTGCAGTGTACTACATCCTTTCTAGACTAGACACTTACATTTTGATGTCTTTTCCACCTGGTCTCTCACAATTCTGTGATACTCATTAGTATTTGCTCTGAATTACTACTGCTTTCTTGCAGTGTCCTATAATGGACCTTCTGCTCTACTTGTGGGACTTCACCACTTGTAGAAACAACTTTATACATTCTTCTCTGAATTATAGAAGCTATATACACTTGTATTTCAACTGTTTTACTGTTGAATACTACTTTTCAGTGAATTCTGATGGTTTCAAACACTGGTTTCATGTGAACTAACTCTATTTCAAGGATTTCTGCAGTGTACAACATCCTTTCTAGACTAGACACATTTTGATTTTTTTCCACTTGTTCTCACAGAATTCTATGATATTCATTAGTATTTGCTCTGAATTACTACTGATTTCTAGCTGTGTCCTATAATGGGACTTCTGCTCTACTTGTGGGACTTCACCACTTGTAGAAACAACTTTATACATTCTTCTCTGAATTAGAGAAGCTATATACACTTGTCTTTCTACTGTTTTACAGTTGAATACTACTTTTCAGTGAATTCTGTTGTTTTCAAACACTGGTTTCATGTGAACTAACTCTATTTCAAAGATTTCTGCAGTGTACAACATCCTTTCTAGACCAGACACTTACATTTTGATGTCTTTTTTACTTGGTTTCTCACAATTCTGTGATACACATTAGTATTTGCTCTGAATTAATACTGCTTTCATGCAGTGCCCTATAATAGCCCTTCTGCTCTACTTGTGGGACTTCACCACATGTAGAAACTACTTCATACACTCTTCTCTGAACTTGAGAAGCTATATACACTTGTCTTTCAACTGTTTTACAGTTGAAAACTACTTTTCAGTGACTTCTGGTGGTTTCAAACACTGGTTTCATGTGAACTAACTCTATTTCCAGGATTTCTGCAGTGTACAACATCCCTTCTAGACTAGACATTTACATTTTTATTGTTTTTCCACTTGTTCTCACACAATTCTATGATATTCATTAGTATTTGCTCTGAATTACTACTGCTTTCTAGCTGTGTCCTATAATGGGACTTCTACTCTACTTGTGGGACTTCACCACATGTAAAAACAACTTCATACACTCTTCTCTGAACTTGAGAAGCTATATACACTTGTCTTTCAACAGTTTTACAGTTGTATGTGAATTTTCATTGTATTCTAGGGGTTTCAAACACTGTTTTCATGTGAACTAACTCTATTTCCAGGATTTCTGCAGTGTACTACATCCTTTCTAGACTAGACACTTACATTTTGATGTCTTTTCCACCTGGTCTCATACAATTCTGTGATACTCATTAGTATTTGCTCTGAATTACTACTGCTTTCTTGCAGTGTCCTATAATGGACCTTCTGCTCTACTTGTGGGACTTCACCACTTGTAGAAACAACTTTATACATTCTTCTCTGAACTTGAGAAGGTATATACACTTCTCTTTCTACTGTTTTACAGTTGAATACTACTTTTCAGTGAATTCTGTTGTTTTCAAACACTGGTTTCATGTGAACTAACTCTATTTCAAGGATTTCCTCAGTGTACAACATCCTTTATAAACTAGACACTTACATTTTGATGGTTTTCCACTTGTTCTCACACAATTCTATGATATTCATTAGTATTTGCTCTAAAATACTACTGCTTTCTAGCTGTATCTTATAATCGGCCTTCTGCTCTATATGTGGCTCTTCACCACATGTACAAACAACTTTATACACTGTTCTCTGAACTTGAGAAGCTATATACACTTGTTTCCCAACTGTTTTACAGTTGAATACTACTTTTCAGTGACTTCTGGTGGTTTCAAACACTGGTTTCATGTGAACTAACTCTATTTCAAGGATTTCCGCAGTGTACAACATCCTTTCTACACTAGACACTTACATTTTGATGGTTTTCTACTTATTCTCTATAAAAATTCCCTGCCATTCATTAATATTTGTTCTGAATTACAACAGATTTCTAGCTGTGTCCTGTAATGAGCCCTCTGCTCTACTTGTGGGACTTCACCACATGTAGAAACAACTTCATACACTCTTCTCTGAACTTGAGAAGCTATATACACTTGTCTTTCAACAGTTTTACAGTTGTATGTGAATTTTCATTGTATTCTAGGGGTTTCAAACACTGTTCTCATGTGAACTAACTCTATTTCCAGGATTTCTGCAGTGTACTACATCCTTTCTAGACTAGACACTTACATTTTGATGTCTTTTCCACCTGGTCTCTCACAATTCTGTGATACTCATTAGTATTTGCTCTGAATTACTACTGCTTTCTTGCAGTGTCCTATAATGGACCTTCTGCTCTACTTGTGGGACTTCACCACTTGTAGAAACAACTTTATACATTCTTCTCTGAATTATAGAAGCTATATACACTTGTATTTCAACTGTTTTACTGTTGAATACTACTTTTCAGTGAATTCTGATGGTTTCAAACACTGGTTTCATGTGAACTAACTCTATTTCAAGGATTTCTGCAGTGTACAACATCCTTTCTAGACTAGACACATTTTGATTTTTTTCCACTTGTTCTCACAGAATTCTATGATATTCATTAGTATTTGCTCTGAATTACTACTGATTTCTAGCTGTGTCCTCTAATGGGCCTTCTGCTCTACTTGTAGGACTTCACCACATATAGAAACAACTTTATACACTCTTCTCTGAACTTGAGAAGCTATATACACTTGTCTTTCTACTGTTTTACAGTTGAATACTACTTTTCAGTGAATTCTGTTGTTTTCAAACACTGGTTTCATGTGAACTAACTCTATTTCAAGGATTTCTGCAGTATACAACATCCTTTCTAGACTAGACACTTACATTTTGATGTCTTTTTTACTTGGTCTCTCACAATACTGTGATACTCATTAGTATTTGCTCTGAATTACTACTGCTTTCATGCAGTGCCCTATAATAGCCCTTCTGCTCTACTTGTGGGACTTCACCACATGTAGAAACTACTTCATACACTCTTCTCTGAACTTGAGAAGCTATGTACACTTGTCTCTCAACTGTTTTACAGTCGAATGCTACTTTTCAGTGGATTCTAGTTGGTTAATACACTGGTTTCTTGTGAACTAACTCTATTTCAAGGATTTCCACAGTGTACAACATCCTTTATAAACTAGACACTTACATTTTGATGGTTTTCTACTTGTTCTCACACAATTCTATGATATTCATTAGTATTTGCTCTGAATTACTACTGCTTTCTAGCTGTGTCCTATAATGGGACTTCTGCTCTACTTGTGGGACTTCAACACATGTAAAAACAACTTCATACACTCTTATCTGAACTTGAGAAGCTATATACACTTGTCTTTCAACAGTTTTACAGTTGTATGCGAATTTTCATTGTATTCTAGGGGTTTCAAGCACTGGTTTCATGTGAACTAACTCTATTTCCAGGATTTCTGCAGTGTACAACATCCCTTCTAGACTAGACACTTACATTTTGATGGTTTTCCACTTGTTCTCACATAATTCTATGATATTCATTAGTATTTGCTCTGAATTACTACTGATTTCTAGCTGTGTCCTATAATGGGACTTCTGCTCTACTTGTGGGACTTCACCACTTGTAGAAACAACTTTATACATTCTTCTCTGAATTAGAGAAGCTATATACACTTGTCTTTCTACTGTTTTACAGTTGAATACTACTTTTCAGTGAATTCTGTTGTTTTCAAACACTGGTTTCATGTGAACTAACTCTATTTCAAAGATTTCTGCAGTGTACAACATCCTTTCTAGACTAGACACTTACATTTTGATGTCTTTTTTACTTGGTTTCTCACAATTCTGTGATACACATTAGTATTTGCTCTGAATTAATACTGCTTTCATGCAGTGCCCTATAATAGCCCTTCTGCTCTACTTCTGGGACTTCACCACATGTAGAAACTACTTCATACACTCTTCTCTGAACTTGAGAAGCTATATACACTTGTCTTTCAACTGTTTTACAGTTGAAAACTACTTTTCAGTGACTTCTGGTGGTTTCAAACACTGGTTTCATGTGAACTAACTCTATTTCCAGGATTTCTGCAGTGTACAACATCCCTTCTAGACTAGACATTTACATTTTTATTGTTTTTCCACTTGTTCTCACACAATTCTATGATATTCATTAGTATTTGCTCTGAATTACTACTGCTTTCTAGCTGTGTCCTATAATGGGACTTCTACTCTACTTGTGGGACTTCACCACATGTAAAAACAACTTCATACACTCTTCTCTGAACTTGAGAAGCTATATACACTTGTCTTTCAACAGTTTTACAGTTGTATGCGAATTTTCATTGTATTCTAGGGGTTTCAAACACTGTTTTCATGTGAACTAACTCTATTTCCAGGATTTCTGCAGTGTACTACATCCTTTCTAGACTAGACACTTACATTTTGATGTCTTTTCCACCTGGTCTCATACAATTCTGTGATACTCATTAGTATTTGCTCTGAATTACTACTGCTTTCTTGCAGTGTCCTATAATGGACCTTCTGCTCTACTTGTGGGACTTCACCACTTGTAGAAACAACTTTATACATTCTTCTCTGAACTTGAGAAGGTATATACACTTCTCTTTCTACTGTTTTACAGTTGAATACTACTTTTCAGTGAATTCTGTTGTTTTCAAACACTGGTTTCATGTGAACTAACTCTATTTCAAGGATTTCCTCAGTGTACAACATCCTTTATAAACTAGACACTTACATTTTGATCGTTTTCCACTTGTTCTCACACAATTCTATGATATTCATTAGTATTTGCTCTAAAATACTACTGCTTTCTAGCTGTATCTTATAATCGGCCTTCTGCTCTATATGTGGCTCTTCACCACATGTACAAACAACTTTATACACTGTTCTCTGAACTTGAGAAGCTATATACACTTGTTTCCCAACTGTTTTACAGTTGAATACTACTTTTCAGTGACTTCTGGTGGTTTCAAACACTGGTTTCATGTGAACTAACTCTATTTCAAGGATTTCCGCAGTGTACAACATCCTTTCTACACTAGACACTTACATTTTGATGGTTTTCTACTTATTCTCTATAAAAATTCCCTGCCATTCATTAATATTTGTTCTGAATTACAACAGATTTCTAGCTGTGTCCTGTAATGAGCCCTCTGCTCTACTTGTGGGACTTCACCACATGTAGAAACAACTTCATACACTCTTCTCTGAACTTGAGAAGCTATATACACTTGTCTTTCAACAGTTTTACAGTTGTATGTGAATTTTCATTGTATTCTAGGGGTTTCAAACACTGTTCTCATGTGAACTAACTCTATTTCCAGGATTTCTGCAGTGTACTACATCCTTTCTAGACTAGACACTTACATTTTGATGTCTTTTCCACCTGGTCTCTCACAATTCTGTGATACTCATTAGTATTTGCTCTGAATTACTACTGCTTTCTTGCAGTGTCCTATAATGGACCTTCTGCTCTACTTGTGGGACTTCACCACTTGTAGAAACAACTTTATACATTCTTCTCTGAATTATAGAAGCTATATACACTTGTATTTCAACTGTTTTACTGTTGAATACTACTTTTCAGTGAATTCTGATGTTTTCAAACACTGGTTTCATGTGAACTAACTCTATTTCAAGGATTTCTGCAGTGTACAACATCCTTTCTAGACTAGACACATTTTGATTTTTTTCCACTTGTTCTCACAGAATTCTATGATATTCATTAGTATTTGCTCTGAATTACTACTGATTTCTAGCTGTGTCCTCTAATGGGCCTTCTGCTCTACTTGTAGGACTTCATATATATAGAAACAACTTTATACACTGTTCTCTGAACTTGAGAAGCTATATACACTTGTCTTTCTACTGTTTTACAGTTGAATACTACTTTTCAGTGAATTCTGTTGTTTTCAAACACTGGTTTCATGTGAACTAACTCTATTTCAAGGATTTCTGCAGTATACAACATCCTTTCTAGACTAGACACTTACATTTTGATGTCTTTTTTACTTGGTCTCTCACAATACTGTGATACTCATTAGTATTTGCTCTGAATTACTACTGCTTTCATGCAGTGCCCTATAATAGCCCTTCTGCTCTACTTGTGGGACTTCACCACATGTAGAAACTACTTCATACACTCTTCTCTGAACTTGAGAAGCTATGTACACTTGTCTCTCAACTGTTTTACAGTCGAATGCTACTTTTCAGTGGATTCTAGTTGGTTAATACACTGGTTTCTTGTGAACTAACTCTATTTCAAGGATTTCCACAGTGTACAACATCCTTTATAAACTAGACACTTACATTTTGATGGTTTTCTACTTGTTCTCACACAATTCTATGATATTCATTAGTATTTGCTCTGAATTACTACTGCTTTCTAGCTGTGTCCTATAATGGGACTTCTGCTCTACTTGTGGGACTTCAACACATGTAAAAACAACTTCATACACTCTTATCTGAACTTGAGAAGCTATATACACTTGTCTTTCAACAGTTTTACAGTTGTATGCGAATTTTCATTGTATTCTAGGGGTTTCAAGCACTGGTTTCATGTGAACTAACTCTATTTCCAGGATTTCTGCAGTGTACAACATCCCTTCTAGACTAGACACTTACATTTTGATGGTTTTCCACTTGTTCTCACATAATTCTATGATATTCATTAGTATTTGCTCTGAATTACTACTGATTTCTAGCTGTGTCCTATAATGGGACTTCTGCTCTACTTGTGGGACTTCACCACTTGTAGAAACAACTTTATACATTCTTCTCTGAATTAGAGAAGCTATATACACTTGTCTTTCTACTGTTTTACAGTTGAATACTACTTTTCAGTGAATTCTGTTGTTTTCAAACACTGGTTTCATGTGAACTAACTCTATTTCAAAGATTTCTGCAGTGTACAACATCCTTTCTAGACCAGACACTTACATTTTGATGTCTTTTTTACTTGGTTTCTCACAATTCTGTGATACACATTAGTATTTGCTCTGAATTAATACTGCTTTCATGCAGTGCCCTATAATAGCCCTTCTGCTCTACTTGTGGGACTTCACCACATGTAGAAACTACTTCATACACTCTTCTCTGAACTTGAGAAGCTATATACACTTGTCTTTCAACTGTTTTACAGTTGAAAACTACTTTTCAGTGACTTCTGGTGGTTTCAAACACTGGTTTCATGTGAACTAACTCTATTTCCAGGATTTCTGCAGTGTACAACATCCCTTCTAGACTAGACATTTACATTTTTATTGTTTTTCCACTTGTTCTCACACAATTCTATGATATTCATTAGTATTTGCTCTGAATTACTACTGCTTTCTAGCTGTGTCCTATAATGGGACTTCTACTCTACTTGTGGGACTTCACCACATGTAAAAACAACTTCATACACTCTTCTCTGAACTTGAGAAGCTATATACACTTGTCTTTCAACAGTTTTACAGTTGTATGTGAATTTTCATTTTATTCTAGGGGTTTCAAACACTGTTTTCATGTGAACTAACTCTATTTCCAGGATTTCTGCAGTGTACTACATCCTTTCTAGACTAGACACTTACATTTTGATGTCTTTTCCACCTGGTCTCATACAATTCTGTGATACTCATTAGTATTTGCTCTGAATTACTACTGCTTTCTTGCAGTGTCCTATAATGGACCTTCTGCTCTACTTGTGGGACTTCACCACTTGTAGAAACAACTTTATACATTCTTCTCTGAACTTGAGAAGGTATATACACTTCTCTTTCTACTGTTTTACAGTTGAATACTACTTTTCAGTGAATTCTGTTGTTTTCAAACACTGGTTTCATGTGAACTAACTCTATTTCAAGGATTTCCTCAGTGTACAACATCCTTTATAAACTAGACACTTACATTTTGATCGTTTTCCACTTGTTCTCACACAATTCTATGATATTCATTAGTATTTGCTCTAAAATACTACTGCTTTCTAGCTGTATCTTATAATCGGCCTTCTGCTCTATATGTGGCTCTTCACCACATGTACAAACAACTTTATACACTGTTCTCTGAACTTGAGAAGCTATATACACTTGTTTCCCAACTGTTTTACAGTTGAATACTACTTTTCAGTGACTTCTGGTGGTTTCAAACACTGGTTTCATGTGAACTAACTCTATTTCAAGGATTTCCGCAGTGTACAACATCCTTTCTACACTAGACACTTACATTTTGATGGTTTTCTACTTATTCTCTATAAAAATTCCCTGCCATTCATTAATATTTGTTCTGAATTACAACAGATTTCTAGCTGTGTCCTGTAATGAGCCCTCTGCTCTACTTGTGGGACTTCACCACATGTAGAAACAACTTCATACACTCTTCTCTGAACTTGAGAAGCTATATACACTTGTCTTTCAACAGTTTTACAGTTGTATGTGAATTTTCATTGTATTCTAGGGGTTTCAAACACTGTTCTCATGTGAACTAACTCTATTTCCAGGATTTCTGCAGTGTACTACATCCTTTCTAGACTAGACACTTACATTTTGATGTCTTTTCCACCTGGTCTCTCACAATTCTGTGATACTCATTAGTATTTGCTCTGAATTACTACTGCTTTCTTGCAGTGTCCTATAATGGACCTTCTGCTCTACTTGTGGGACTTCACCACTTGTAGAAACAACTTTATACATTCTTCTCTGAATTATAGAAGCTATATACACTTGTATTTCAACTGTTTTACTGTTGAATACTACTTTTCAGTGAATTCTGATGGTTTCAAACACTGGTTTCATGTGAACTAACTCTATTTCAAGGATTTCTGCAGTGTACAACATTCTTTCTAGACTAGACACATTTTGATTTTTTTCCACTTGTTCTCACAGAATTCTATGATATTCATTAGTATTTGCTCTGAATTACTACTGATTTCTAGCTGTGTCCTCTAATGGGCCTTCTGCTCTACTTGTAGGACTTCACCACATATAGAAACAACTTTATACACTGTTCTCTGAACTTGAGAAGCTATATACACTTGTCTTTCTACTGTTTTACAGTTGAATACTACTTTTCAGTGAATTCTGTTGTTTTCAAACACTGGTTTCATGTGAACTAACTCTATTTCAAGGATTTCTGCAGTATACAACATCCTTTCTAGACTAGACACTTACATTTTGATGTCTTTTTTACTTGGTCTCTCACAATACTGTGATACTCATTAGTATTTGCTCTGAATTACTACTGCTTTCATGCAGTGCCCTATAATAGCCCTTCTGCTCTACTTGTGGGACTTCACCACATGTAGAAACTACTTCATACACTCTTCTCTGAACTTGAGAAGCTATGTACACTTGTCTCTCAACTGTTTTACAGTCGAATGCTACTTTTCAGTGGATTCTAGTTGGTTAATACACTGGTTTCTTGTGAACTAACTCTATTTCAAGGATTTCCACAGTGTACAACATCCTTTATAAACTAGACACTTACATTTTGATGGTTTTCTACTTGTTCTCACACAATTCTATGATATTCATTAGTATTTGCTCTGAATTACTACTGCTTTCTAGCTGTGTCCTATAATGGGACTTCTGCTCTACTTGTGGGACTTCAACACATGTAAAAACAACTTCATACACTCTTATCTGAACTTGAGAAGCTATATACACTTGTCTTTCAACAGTTTTACAGTTGTATGCGAATTTTCATTGTAGTCTAGGGGTTTCAAACACTGGTTTCATGTGAACTAACTCTATTTCCAGGATTTCTGCAGTGTACAACATCCCTTCTAGACTAGACACTTACATTTTGATGGTTTTCCAGTTGTTCTCACATAATTCTATGATATTCATTAGTATTTGCTCTGAATTACTACTGATTTCTAGCTGTGTCCTATAATGGGACTTCTGCTCTACTTGAGGGACTTCACCACTTGTAGAAACAACTTTATACATTCTTCTCTGAATTAGAGAAGCTATATACACTTGTCTTTCTACTGTTTTACAGTTGAATACTACTTTTCAGTGAATTCTGTTGTTTTCAAACACTGGTTTCATGTGAACTAACTCTATTTCAAAGATTTCTGCAGTGTACAACATCCTTTCTAGACTAGACACTTACATTTTGATGTCTTTTTTACTTGGTTTCTCACAATTCTGTGATACACATTAGTATTTGCTCTGAATTAATACTGCTTTCATGCAGTGCCCTATAATAGCCCTTCTGCTCTACTTGTGGGACTTCACCACATGTAGAAACTACTTCATACACTCTTCTCTGAACTTGAGAAGCTATATACACTTGTCTTTCAACTGTTTTACAGTTGAAAACTACTTTTCAGTGACTTCTGGTGGTTTCAAACACTGGTTTCATGTGAACTAACTCTATTTCCAGGATTTCTGCAGTGTACAACATCCCTTCTAGACTAGACATTTACATTTTTATTGTTTTTCCACTTGTTCTCACACAATTCTATGATATTCATTAGTATTTGCTCTGAATTACTACTGCTTTCTAGCTGTGTCCTATAATGGGCCTTCTGCTCTACTTGTGCGACTTCACCACATGTAGAAACAACTTTATACACTCTTCTCTGAACTTGAGAAGCTATATACACTTGTCTTTCAACAGTTTTACAGTTGTATGCGAATTTTCATTGTATTCTAGGGGTTTCAAACACTGTTTTCATGTGAACTAACTCTATTTCCAAGATTTATGCAGTGTACTACATCCTTTCTAGACTAGACACTTACATTTTGATGTCTTTTTTACATGGTCTCTCACAATTCTGTGATACTCATTAGTATTTGCTCTGATTTACTACTGCTTTCATGCAGTGCCCTATAATAGCCCTTCTGCTCTACTTGTGGGACTTCACCACATGTAGAAACTACTTCACACACTCTTCTCTGAACTTGAGAAGCTATATACACTTGTCTTTCAACTGTTTTACAGTTGAAAACAACTTTTCAGTGACTTCTGGTGGTTTCAAACACTGGTTTCATGTGAACTAACTCTATTTCCAGGATTTCTGCAGTGTACAACATCCCTTCTAGACTAGACACTTACATTTTGTTGTTTTTCCACTTGTTCTCACACAATTCTATGATATTCATTAGTATTTGCTCTGAATTACTACTGATTTCTAGCTGTGTCCTATAATGGGACTTCTGCTCTACTTGTGAGACTTCACCACATGTAAAAACAACTTCATAAACTCTTATCTGAACTTGAGAAGCTATATACACTTGTCTCTCAACTGTTTTACAGTTGAATGCTACTTTTCAGGGGATACTAGTCGGTTAATACACTGGTTTCTTGTGAACTAACTCTATTTCAAGGATTTCAGCAGTGTACAACATGCTTTCTAGACTAGAGACGTACATTTTGATGTCTTTTACACTTGTTCTCTCACTATTCTCTGATATTCATTAGTATTTGCTCTGAATTACTACTGATTTCTAGCTGTGTCCTCTAATGGGCCTTCTCCTCTACTTGTGGGACTTCACCACATGTACAAACAACTTTATACACTCTTCTCTGAACTTGAGAAGGTATATACACTTCTCTTTCTACTGTTTTACAGTTGAATATTACTTTTCAGTGAATTCTTTTGTTTTCAAACACTGGTTTCATGTGAACTAACTGTTTCAAGGATTTCCTCAGTGTACAACATCCTTTATAAACTGGACACTTACATTTTGATGGTTTTCCACTTGTTCTCACACAATTCTATGATATTCATTAGTATTTGCTCTAAAATACTACTGCTTTCTAGCTGTATCTTATAATCGGCCTTCTGCTCTATATGTGGGACTTCACCACATGTACAAACAACTTTATACACTCTTCTCTGAACTTGAGAAGCTATATACACTTGTTTCCCAACTGTTTTACAGTTGAATACTACTTTTCAGTGACTTCTGGTGGTTTCAAACACTGGTTTCATGTGAACTAACTCTATTTCAAGGATTTCCGCAGTGTACAACATCCTTTCTACACTAGACACTTACATTTTGATGGTTTTCTACTTGTTCTCTATAAAAATTCCCTGCCATTCATTAATATTTGTTCTGAATTACTACAGATTTCTAGCTGTGTCCTGTAATGAGCCCTCTGCTCTACTTGTGGGACTTCACCACATGTAGAAACAACTTCATACACTCTTCTCTGAACTTGAGAATCTATATACACTTGTCTTTCAACTGTTTTACAGTTGAATGCTAATTTTAATTGTATTCTAGGGCTTTCAAACACTGGTTTCATGTAAACTAACTCTATATCCACGATTTCTGCAGTGTACAACATTCTTTCTAGACTAGACACTTACATTTTGATGTCTTTTCCACCTGGTCTCTCACAATTCTGTGATACTCATTAGTATTTGCTCTGAATTACTACTGCTTTCTTGCAGTGTCCTATAATGTACCTTCTGCTCTACTTGTGGGACTTCACCACTTGTAGAAACAACTTTATACATTCTTCTCTGAATTATAGAAACTATATACACTTGTATTTCAACTGTTTTACTGTTGAATACTACTTTTCAGTGAATTCTGATGGTTTCAAACACTGGTTTCATGTGAACTAACTCTATTTCAAGGATTTCTGCAGTGTACAACATGCTTTCTAGACTAGACACATTTTGATTATTTTCCACTGGTTCTCACACAATTCTATGATATTTATTAGTATTTGCTCTGAATTACTACTGATTTCTAGCTGTGTCCTATTTTGGGCTTTCTACTCTACTTGTTGGACTTCTCCACAAGTACAAACTACATTATACACTCGTCTCTGAGCTTGAGAAGCTATATACACTTGTCTTTCAAATGTTTTACAGTTGAATACTATTATTCAATGAATTCTGGTTATTTCAAACACTGGTTTCATGTGAACTAACTCTATTTCAAGGATTTCTGCAGTGTACAACATCCCTTCTAGACTAAACACTTACATTTTGATGGTTTTCCACTTGTTCTCACACAATTCTATGATATTCATTAGTATTTGCTCTGAATTACTACTGATTTCTAGCTGTGTCCTATAATGGGACTTCTGCTCTACTTGTGGGACTTCACCACTTGTAGAAACAACTTTATACATTCTTCTCTGAATTAGAGAAGCTATATACACTTGTCTTTCCACTGTTTTATTGTTGAATACTACTTTTCAGTGAATTCTGATGGTTTCAAACACTGGTTTCATGTGAACTAACTCTATTTCAAGGATTTCTGCAGTGTACAACATCTCTTCTAGACTAAACACTTACATTTTGATGGTTTTCCACTTGTTCTCACACAATTCTATGATATTCATTAGTATTTGCTCTGAATTACTACAGATTTCTAGCTGTGTCCTGTAATGAGCCCTCTGCTCTACTTGTGGGACTTCACCACTTGTAGAAACAACTTTATACATTCTTCTCTGAATTAGAGAAGCTATATACACTTGTCTTTCAACTGTTTTATTGTTGAATACTACTTTTCAGTGAATTCTGATTGTTTCAAACACTGGTTTCATGTGAACTAACTCTATTTCAAGGATTTCTGCAGTGTACAACATCCTTTCTAGACTAGACACATTTTTATTTTTTTCCAATTGTTCTCACACAATTCTATGACATTCATTAGTATTTGCTCTGAATTACTACTGATTTCTAGCTGTGTACTCTAATGGGCCTTCTGCTCTACTTGTGGGACTTCACCACATGTAGAAACAACTTTATACACTCTTCTCTGAACTTGAGAAGCTATATACACTTGTTTCCCAACTGTTTTACAGTTGAATACTACATTTTAGTTAATTCTGGTGGTTTCAAACACTGGTTTCATGTGAAATAACTCTATTTCAAGGATTTTTGCAGTGTACAACATCCTTTCTAGACTAGACACTTACATTTTGATGTCTTTTCCACTTGGTCTCTCACAATACTGTGATACTCATTAGTATTTTCTCTGAATTACTACTGCTTTCTTGCAGTGTCCTATAATAGCCCTTCTGCTCTACTTGTGGGACTTCACCACATGTAGAAACTACTTCACACACTCTTCTCTGAACTTGAGAAGCTATATACACTTGTCTTTCAACTGTTTTACAGTTGAATACTACTTTTCAATGACTTCTGGTGGTTTCAAACACTGGTTTCATGTGAAGTAACTCTATTTCAAGGATTTCTGCAGTGTACAACATCCCTTCTAGACTAGACACTTACATTTCTATGGTTTTCCACTTGTTCTCACACAATTCTATGATATTCATGAGTATTTGCTCTGAATTACTACTGATTTCTAGCTGTGTCCTATAATGGGCCTTCTGCTCTATATGTGGGACTTCACCACATGTACAAACAACTTTATACACTGTTCTCTGAACTTGAGAAGCTATGTACACTTGTTTCCCAACCGTTTTACAGTTGAATACTACTTTTCAGTGACTTCTGGTGGATTCAAACACTTGTTTCATGTGAACTAACTCTATTTCAAGGATTTCCGCAGTGTACAACATCCTTTCTACACTAGACTCTTACATTTTGGTGGTTTTCTACTTGTTCTCTAAAAAAATTTCCTGCCATTCATTAATATTTGCTCTGAATTACTACAGATTTCTAGCTGTGTCCTGTAATGAGCCCTCTGCTCTACTTGTGGGACTTCACCACATGTAGAAACAACTTCATACACTCTTCTCTGAACTGGAGAACTATATACACTTGTCTTTCAACAGTTTTACAGTTGTATGCGAATTTTCATTGTATTCTAGGGGTTTCAAACACTGTTTTCATGTGAACTAATTCTATTTCAAGGATTTCCTCAGTGTACAACATCCTTTCTAGACTAGACACACTTACATTTTGATTGTTTTCCACTTGTTCTCACACAATTCTATGATATTTATTAGTATTTGCTCTGAATTACTACTGATTTCTAGCTGTGTCCTATTTTGGGCTTTCTACTCTACTTGTTGGACCTCTCCACAAGTACAAACTACATTATACACTCTTCTCTGAGCTTGAGAATCTATATACACTTGTCTTTCAACTGTTTTACAGTTGAATACTATTATTCAGTGAATTCTGGTTATTTCAAACACTGGTTTCATGTGAACTAACTCTATTTCAAGGATTTCTGCAGTGTACAACATCCCTTCTAGACTAGACACTTACATTTTGATGGTTTTCCACTTGTTCTCACATAATTCTATGATATTCATTAGTATTTGCTCTGAATTACTACTGATTTCTAGCTGTGTCCTATAATGGGACTTCTGCTCTACTTGTGGGACTTCACCACTTGTAGAAACAACTTTATACATTCTTCTCTGAATTAGAGAAGCTATATACACTTGTCTTTCCACTGTTTTATTGTTGAATACTACTTTTCAGTGAATTCTGATGGTTTCAAACACTGGTTTCATGTGAACTAACTCTATTTCAAGGATTTCTGCAGTGTACAACATCCTTTCTAGAGTAGACACATTTTTATTTTTTTCCACTTGTTCTCACACAATTCTATGACATTCATTAGTATTTGCTCTGAATTACTACTGATTTCTAGCTGTGTACTCTAATGGGCCTTCTGCTCTACTTGTCGGACTTCACCACATGTAGAAACTACTTCACACACTCTTCTCTGAACTTGAGAAGCTATATACACTTGTCTTTCAACTGTTTTACAGTTGAAAACTACTTTTCAGTGACTTCTGTTGGTTTCAAACACTGGTTTCATGTGAACTAACTCTATTTCCAGGATTTCTGCAGTGTACAACATCCCTTCTAGACTAGACATTTACATTTTTATTGTTTTTCCACTTGTTCTCACACAATTCTATGATATTCATTAGTATTTGCTCTGAATTACTACTGCTTTCTAGCTGTGTCCTATAATGGGACTTCTACTCTACTTGTGGGACTTCACCACATGTAAAAACAACTTCATACACTCTTCTCTGAACTTGAGAAGCTATATACACTTGTCTTTCAACAGTTTTACAGTTGTATGTGAATTTTCATTGTATTCTAGGGGTTTCAAACACTATTTTCATGTGAACTAACTCTATTTCCAGGATTTCTGCAGTGTACTACATCCTTTCTAGACTAGACACTTACATTTTGATGTCTTTTCCACCTGGTCTCATACAATTCTGTGATACTCATTAGTATTTGCTCTGAATTACTACTGCTTTCTTGTAGTGTCCTATAATGGACCTTCTGCTCTACTTGTGGGACTTCACCACTTGTAGAAACAACTTTATACATTCTTCTCTGAACTTGAGAAGGTATATACACTTCTCTTTCTACTGTTTTACAGTTGAATACTACTTTTCAGTGAATTCTGTTGTTTTCAAACACTGGTTTCATGTGAACTAACTCTATTTCAAGGATTTCCTCAGTGTACAACATCCTTTATAAACTAGACACTTACATTTTGATGGTTTTCCACTTGTTCTCACACAATTCTATGATATTCATTAGTATTTGCTCTAAAATACTACTGCTTTCTAGCTGTATCTTATAATCGGCCTTCTGCTCTATATGTGGCTCTTCACCACATGTACAAACAACTTTATACACTGTTCTCTGAACTTGAGAAGCTATATACACTTGTTTCCCAACTGTTTTACAGTTGAATACTACTTTTCAGTGACTTCTGGTGGTTTCAAACACTGGTTTCATGTGAACTAACTCTATTTCAAGGATTTCCGCAGTGTACAACATCCTTTCTACACTAGACACTTACATTTTGATGGTTTTCTACTTATTCTCTATAAAAATTCCCTGCCATTCATTAATATTTGTTCTGAATTACAACAGATTTCTAGCTGTGTCCTGTAATGAGCCCTCTGCTCTACTTGTGGGACTTCACCACATGTAGAAACAACTTCATACACTCTTCTCTGAACTTGAGAAGCTATATACACTTGTCTTTCAACAGTTTTACAGTTGTATGTGAATTTTCATTGTATTCTAGGGGTTTCAAACACTGTTCTCATGTGAACTAACTCTATTTCCAGGATTTCTGCAGTGTACTACATCCTTTCTAGACTAGACACTTACATTTTGATGTCTTTTCCACCTGGTCTCTCACAATTCTGTGATACTCATTAGTATTTGCTCTGAATTACTACTGCTTTCTTGCAGTGTCCTATAATGGACCTTCTGCTCTACTTGTGGGACTTCACCACTTGTAGAAACAACTTTATACATTCTTCTCTGAATTATAGAAGCTATATACACTTGTATTTCAACTGTTTTACTGTTGAATACTACTTTTCAGTGAATTCTGATGTTTTCAAACACTGGTTTCATGTGAACTAACTCTATTTCAAGGATTTCTGCAGTGTACAACATCCTTTCTAGACTAGACACATTTTGATTTTTTTCCACTTGTTCTCACAGAATTCTATGATATTCATTAGTATTTGCTCTGAATTACTACTGATTTCTAGCTGTGTCCTCTAATGGGCCTTCTGCTCTACTTGTAGGACTTCATATATATAGAAACAACTTTATACACTGTTCTCTGAACTTGAGAAGCTATATACACTTGTCTTTCTACTGTTTTACAGTTGAATACTACTTTTCAGTGAATTCTGTTGTTTTCAAACACTGGTTTCATGTGAACTAACTCTATTTCAAGGATTTCTGCAGTATACAACATCCTTTCTAGACTAGACACTTACATTTTGATGTCTTTTTTACTTGGTCTCTCACAATACTGTGATACTCATTAGTATTTGCTCTGAATTACTACTGCTTTCATGCAGTGCCCTATAATAGCCCTTCTGCTCTACTTGTGGGACTTCACCACATGTAGAAACTACTTCATACACTCTTCTCTGAACTTGAGAAGCTATGTACACTTGTCTCTCAACTGTTTTACAGTCGAATGCTACTTTTCAGTGGATTCTAGTTGGTTAATACACTGGTTTCTTGTGAACTAACTCTATTTCAAGGATTTCCACAGTGTACAACATCCTTTATAAACTAGACACTTACATTTTGATGGTTTTCTACTTGTTCTCACACAATTCTATGATATTCATTAGTATTTGCTCTGAATTACTACTGCTTTCTAGCTGTGTCCTATAATGGGACTTCTGCTCTACTTGTGGGACTTCAACACATGTAAAAACAACTTCATACACTCTTATCTGAACTTGAGAAGCTATATACACTTGTCTTTCAACAGTTTTACAGTTGTATGCGAATTTTCATTGTATTCTAGGGGTTTCAAGCACTGGTTTCATGTGAACTAACTCTATTTCCAGGATTTCTGCAGTGTACAACATCCCTTCTAGACTAGACACTTACATTTTGATGGTTTTCCACTTGTTCTCACATAATTCTATGATATTCATTAGTATTTGCTCTGAATTACTACTGATTTCTAGCTGTGTCCTATAATGGGACTTCTGCTCTACTTGTGGGACTTCACCACTTGTAGAAACAACTTTATACATTCTTCTCTGAATTAGAGAAGCTATATACACTTGTCTTTCTACTGTTTTACAGTTGAATACTACTTTTCAGTGAATTCTGTTGTTTTCAAACACTGGTTTCATGTGAACTAACTCTATTTCAAAGATTTCTGCAGTGTACAACATCCTTTCTAGACCAGACACTTACATTTTGATGTCTTTTTTACTTGGTTTCTCACAATTCTGTGATACACATTAGTATTTGCTCTGAATTAATACTGCTTTCATGCAGTGCCCTATAATAGCCCTTCTGCTCTACTTGTGGGACTTCACCACATGTAGAAACTACTTCATACACTCTTCTCTGAACTTGAGAAGCTATATACACTTGTCTTTCAACTGTTTTACAGTTGAAAACTACTTTTCAGTGACTTCTGGTGGTTTCAAACACTGGTTTCATGTGAACTAACTCTATTTCCAGGATTTCTGCAGTGTACAACATCCCTTCTAGACTAGACATTTACATTTTTATTGTTTTTCCACTTGTTCTCACACAATTCTATGATATTCATTAGTATTTGCTCTGAATTACTACTGCTTTCTAGCTGTGTCCTATAATGGGACTTCTACTCTACTTGTGGGACTTCACCACATGTAAAAACAACTTCATACACTCTTCTCTGAACTTGAGAAGCTATATACACTTGTCTTTCAACAGTTTTACAGTTGTATGTGAATTTTCATTGTATTCTAGGGGTTTCAAACACTGTTTTCATGTGAACTAACTCTATTTCCAGGATTTCTGCAGTGTACTACATCCTTTCTAGACTAGACACTTACATTTTGATGTCTTTTCCACCTGGTCTCATACAATTCTGTGATACTCATTAGTATTTGCTCTGAATTACTACTGCTTTCTTGCAGTGTCCTATAATGGACCTTCTGCTCTACTTGTGGGACTTCACCACTTGTAGAAACAACTTTATACATTCTTCTCTGAACTTGAGAAGGTATATACACTTCTCTTTCTACTGTTTTACAGTTGAATACTACTTTTCAGTGAATTCTGTTGTTTTCAAACACTGGTTTCATGTGAACTAACTCTATTTCAAGGATTTCCTCAGTGTACAACATCCTTTATAAACTAGACACTTACATTTTGATCGTTTTCCACTTGTTCTCACACAATTCTATGATATTCATTAGTATTTGCTCTAAAATACTACTGCTTTCTAGCTGTATCTTATAATCGGCCTTCTGCTCTATATGTGGCTCTTCACCACATGTACAAACAACTTTATACACTGTTCTCTGAACTTGAGAAGCTATATACACTTGTTTCCCAACTGTTTTACAGTTGAATACTACTTTTCAGTGACTTCTGGTGGTTTCAAACACTGGTTTCATGTGAACTAACTCTATTTCAAGGATTTCCGCAGTGTACAACATCCTTTCTACACTAGACACTTACATTTTGATGGTTTTCTACTTGTTCTCTATAAAAATTCCCTGCCATTCATTAATATTTGTTCTGAATTACTACAGATTTCTAGCTGTGTCCTGTAATGAGCCCTCTGCTCTACTTGTGGGACTTCACCACATGTAGAAACAACTTCATACACTCTTCTCTGAACTTGAGAAGCTATATACACTTGTCTTTCAACAGTTTTACAGTTGTATGTGAATTTTCATTGTATTCTAGGGGTTTCAAACACTGTTCTCATGTGAACTAACTCTATTTCCAGGATTTCTGCAGTGTACTACATCCTTTCTAGACTAGACACTTACATTTTGATGTCTTTTCCACCTGGTCTCTCACAATTCTGTGATACTCATTAGTATTTGCTCTGAATTACTACTGCTTTCTTGCAGTGTCCTATAATGGACCTTCTGCTCTACTTGTGGGACTTCACCACTTGTAGAAACAACTTTATACATTCTTCTCTGAATTATAGAAGCTATATACACTTGTATTTCAACTGTTTTACTGTTGAATACTACTTTTCAGTGAATTCTGATGGTTTCAAACACTGGTTTCATGTGAACTAACTCTATTTCAAGGATTTCTGCAGTGTACAACATCCTTTCTAGACTAGACACATTTTGATTTTTTTCCACTTGTTCTCACAGAATTCTATGATATTCATTAGTATTTGCTCTGAATTACTACTGATTTCTAGCTGTGTCCTCTAATGGGCCTTCTGCTCTACTTGTAGGACTTCACCACATATAGAAACAACTTTATACACTGTTCTCTGAACTTGAGAAGCTATATACACTTGTCTTTCTACTGTTTTACAGTTGAATACTACTTTTCAGTGAATTCTGTTGTTTTCAAACACTGGTTTCATGTGAACTAACTCTATTTCAAGGATTTCTGCAGTATACAACATCCTTTCTAGACTAGACACTTACATTTTGATGTCTTTTTTACTTGGTCTCTCACAATACTGTGATACTCATTAGTATTTGCTCTGAATTACTACTGCTTTCATGCAGTGCCCTATAATAGCCCTTCTGCTCTACTTGTGGGACTTCACCACATGTAGAAACTACTTCATACACTCTTCTCTGAACTTGAGAAGCTATGTACACTTGTCTCTCAACTGTTTTACAGTCGAATGCTACTTTTCAGTGGATTCTAGTTGGTTAATACACTGGTTTCTTGTGAACTAACTCTATTTCAAGGATTTCCACAGTGTACAACATCCTTTATAAACTAGACACTTACATTTTGATGGTTTTCTACTTGTTCTCACACAATTCTATGATATTCATTAGTATTTGCTCTGAATTACTACTGCTTTCTAGCTGTGTCCTATAATGGGACTTCTGCTCTACTTGTGGGACTTCAACACATGTAAAAACAACTTCATACACTCTTATCTGAACTTGAGAAGCTATATACACTTGTCTTTCAACAGTTTTACAGTTGTATGCGAATTTTCATTGTAGTCTAGGGGTTTCAAACACTGGTTTCATGTGAACTAACTCTATTTCCAGGATTTCTGCAGTGTACAACATCCCTTCTAGACTAGACACTTACATTTTGATGGTTTTCCACTTGTTCTCACATAATTCTATGATATTCATTAGTATTTGCTCTGAATTACTACTGATTTCTAGCTGTGTCCTATAATGGGACTTCTGCTCTACTTGAGGGACTTCACCACTTGTAGAAACAACTTTATACATTCTTCTCTGAATTAGAGAAGCTATATACACTTGTCTTTCTACTGTTTTACAGTTGAATACTACTTTTCAGTGAATTCTGTTGTTTTCAAACACTGGTTTCATGTGAACTAACTCTATTTCAAAGATTTCTGCAGTGTACAACATCCTTTCTAGACTAGACACTTACATTTTGATGTCTTTTTTACTTGGTTTCTCACAATTCTGTGATACACATTAGTATTTGCTCTGAATTAATACTGCTTTCATGCAGTGCCCTATAATAGCCCTTCTGCTCTACTTGTGGGACTTCACCACATGTAGAAACTACTTCATACACTCTTCTCTGAACTTGAGAAGCTATATACACTTGTCTTTCAACTGTTTTACAGTTGAAAACTACTTTTCAGTGACTTCTGGTGGTTTCAAACACTGGTTTCATGTGAACTAACTCTATTTCCAGGATTTCTGCAGTGTACAACATCCCTTCTAGACTAGACATTTACATTTTTATTGTTTTTCCACTTGTTCTCACACAATTCTATGATATTCATTAGTATTTGCTCTGAATTACTACTGCTTTCTAGCTGTGTCCTATAATGGGCCTTCTGCTCTACTTGTGCGACTTCACCACATGTAGAAACAACTTTATACACTCTTCTCTGAACTTGAGAAGCTATATACACTTGTCTTTCAACAGTTTTACAGTTGTATGCGAATTTTCATTGTATTCTAGGGGTTTCAAACACTGTTTTCATGTGAACTAACTCTATTTCCAAGATTTATGCAGTGTACTACATCCTTTCTAGACTAGACACTTACATTTTGATGTCTTTTTTACATGGTCTCTCACAATTCTGTGATACTCATTAGTATTTGCTCTGATTTACTACTGCTTTCATGCAGTGCCCTATAATAGCCCTTCTGCTCTACTTGTGGGACTTCACCACATGTAGAAACTACTTCACACACTCTTCTCTGAACTTGAGAAGCTATATACACTTGTCTTTCAACTGTTTTACAGTTGAAAACAACTTTTCAGTGACTTCTGGTGGTTTCAAACACTGGTTTCATGTGAACTAACTCTATTTCCAGGATTTCTGCAGTGTACAACATCCCTTCTAGACTAGACACTTACATTTTGTTGTTTTTCCACTTGTTCTCACACAATTCTATGATATTCATTAGTATTTGCTCTGAATTACTACTGATTTCTAGCTGTGTCCTATAATGGGACTTCTGCTCTACTTGTGAGACTTCACCACATGTAAAAACAACTTCATAAACTCTTATCTGAACTTGAGAAGCTATATACACTTGTCTCTCAACTGTTTTACAGTTGAATGCTACTTTTCAGTGGATTCTAGTCGGTTAATACACTGGTTTCTTGTGAACTAACTCTATTTCAAGGATTTCAGCAGTGTACAACATGCTTTCTAGACTAGAGACGTACATTTTGATGTCTTTTACACTTGTTCTCTCACTATTCTCTGATATTCATTAGTATTTGCTCTGAATTACTACTGATTTCTAGCTGTGTCCTCTAATGGGCCTTCTCCTCTACTTGTGGGACTTCACCACATGTACAAACAACTTTATACACTCTTCTCTGAACTTGAGAAGGTATATACACTTCTCTTTCTACTGTTTTGCAGTTGAATATTACTTTTCAGTGAATTCTTTTGTTTTCAAACACTGGTTTCATGTGAACTAACTGTTTCAAGGATTTCCTCAGTGTACAACATCCTTTATAAACTGGACACTTACATTTTGATGGTTTTCCACTTGTTCTCACACAATTCTATGATATTCATTAGTATTTGCTCTAAAATACTACTGCTTTCTAGCTGTATCTTATAATCGGCCTTCTGCTCTATATGTGGGACTTCACCACATGTACAAACAACTTTATACACTCTTCTCTGAACTTGAGAAGCTATATACACTTGTTTCCCAACTGTTTTACAGTTGAATACTACTTTTCAGTGACTTCTGGTGGTTTCAAACACTGGTTTCATGTGAACTAACTCTATTTCAAGGATTTCCGCAGTGTACAACATCCTTTCTACACTAGACACTTACATTTTGATGGTTTTCTACTTGTTCTCTATAAAAATTCCCTGCCATTCATTAATATTTGTTCTGAATTACTACAGATTTCTAGCTGTGTCCTGTAATGAGCCCTCTGCTCTACTTGTGGGACTTCACCACATGTAGAAACAACTTCATACACTCTTCTCTGAACTTGAGAATCTATATACACTTGTCTTTCAACTGTTTTACAGTTGAATGCTAATTTTAATTGTATTCTAGGGCTTTCAAACACTGGTTTCATGTAAACTAACTCTATATCCACGATTTCTGCAGTGTACAACATTCTTTCTAGACTAGACACTTACATTTTGATGTCTTTTCCACCTGGTCTCTCACAATTCTGTGATACTCATTAGTATTTGCTCTGAATTACTACTGCTTTCTTGCAGTGTCCTATAATGTACCTTCTGCTCTACTTGTGGGACTTCACCACTTGTAGAAACAACTTTATACATTCTTCTCTGAATTATAGAAACTATATACACTTGTATTTCAACTGTTTTACTGTTGAATACTACTTTTCAGTGAATTCTGATGGTTTCAAACACTGGTTTCATGTGAACTAACTCTATTTCAAGGATTTCTGCAGTGTACAACATGCTTTCTAGACTAGACACATTTTGATTATTTTCCACTGGTTCTCACACAATTCTATGATATTTATTAGTATTTGCTCTGAATTACTACTGATTTCTAGCTGTGTCCTATTTTGGGCTTTCTACTCTACTTGTTGGACTTCTCCACAAGTACAAACTACATTATACACTCGTCTCTGAGCTTGAGAAGCTATATACACTTATCTTTCAAATGTTTTACAGTTGAATACTATTATTCAGTGAATTCTGTTGTTTTCAAACACTGGTTTCATGTGAACTAACTCTATTTCAAGGATTTCTGCAGTGTACAACATCCCTTCTAGACTAAACACTTACATTTTGATGGTTTTCCACTTGTTCTCACACAATTCTATGATATTCATTAGTATTTGCTCTGAATTACTACAGATTTCTAGCTGTGTCCTGTAATGAGCCCTCTGCTCTACTTGTGGGACTTCACCACTTGTAGAAACAACTTTATACATTCTTCTCTGAATTAGAGAAGCTATATACACTTGTCTTTCAACTGTTTTATTGTTGAATACTACTTTTCAGTGAATTCTGATTGTTTCAAACACTGGTTTCATGTGAACTAACTCTATTTCAAGGATTTCTGCAGTGTACAACATCCTTTCTAGACTAGACACATTTTGATTTTTTTCCACTTGTTCTCACAGAATTCTATGATATTCATTAGTATTTGCTCTGAATTACTACTGATTTCTAGCTGTGTACTCTAATGGGCCTTCTGCTCTACTTGTGGGACTTCACCACATGTAGAAACAACTTTATACACTCTTCTCTGAACTTGAGAAGCTATATACACTTGTTTCCCAACTGTTTTACAGTTGAATACTACATTTTAGTTAATTCTGGTGGTTTCAAACACTGGTTTCATGTGAAATAACTCTATTTCAAGGATTTTTGCAGTGTACAACATCCTTTCTAGACTAGACACTTACATTTTGATGTCTTTTCCACTTGGTCTCTCACAATACTGTGATACTCATTAGTATTTTCTCTGAATTACTACTGCTTTCTTGCAGTGTCCTATAATAGGCCTTCTGCTCTACTTGTGGGACTTCACCACATGTAGAAACAACTTTAACTACTCTTCTCTGAACTTGAGAAGCTATATACACTTGTCTTTCAACTGTTTTACAGTTGAATACTACTTTTCAATGACTTCTGGTGGTTTCAAACACTGGTTTCATGTGAAGTAACTCTATTTCAAGGATTTCTGCAGTGTACAACATCCCTTCTAGACTAGACACTTACATTTCTATGGTTTTCCACTTGTTCTCACACAATTCTATGATATTCATGAGTATTTGCTCTGAATTACTACTGATTTCTAGCTGTGTCCTATAATGGGCCTTCTGCTCTATATGTGGGACTTCACCACATGTACAAACAACTTTATACACTGTTCTCTGAACTTGAGAAGCTATGTACACTTGTTTCCCAACCGTTTTACAGTTGAATACTACTTTTCAGTGACTTCTGGTGGATTCAAACACTTGTTTCATGTGAACTAACTCTATTTCAAGGATTTCCGCAGTGTACAACATCCTTTCTACACTAGACTCTTACATTTTGGTGGTTTTCTACTTGTTCTCTAAAAAAATTTCCTGCCATTCATTAATATTTGCTCTGAATTACTACAGATTTCTAGCTGTGTCCTGTAATGAGCCCTCTGCTCTACTTGTGGGACTTCACCACATGTAGAAACAACTTCATACACTCTTCTCTGAACTTGAGAACTATATACACTTGTCTTTCAACAGTTTTACAGTTGTATGCGAATTTTCATTGTATTCTAGGGGTTTCAAACACTGTTTTCATGTGAACTAATTCTATTTCAAGGATTTCCTCAGTGTACAACATCCTTTCTAGACTAGACACACTTACATTTTGATTGTTTTCCACTTGTTCTCACACAATTCTATGATATTTATTAGTATTTGCTCTGAATTACTACTGATTTCTAGCTGTGTCCTATTTTGGGCTTTCTACTCTACTTGTTGGACCTCTCCACAAGTACAAACTACATTATACACTCTTCTCTGAGCTTGAGAATCTATATACACTTGTCTTTCAACTGTTTTACAGTTGAATACTATTATTCAGTGAATTCTGGTTATTTCAAACACTGGTTTCATGTGAACTAATTCTATTTCAAGGATTTCTGCAGTGTACAACATCCCTTCTAGACTAGACACTTACATTTTGATGGTTTTCCACTTGTTCTCACATAATTCTATGATATTCATTAGTATTTGCTCTGAATTACTACTGATTTCTAGCTGTGTCCTATAATGGGACTTCTGCTCTACTTGTGGGACTTCACCACTTGTAGAAACAACTTTATACATTCTTCTCTGAATTAGAGAAGCTATATACACTTGTCTTTCCACTGTTTTATTGTTGAATACTACTTTTCAGTGAATTCTGATGGTTTCAAACACTGGTTTCATGTGAACTAACTCTATTTCAAGGATTTCTGCAGTGTACAACATCCTTTCTAGAGTAGACACATTTTTATTTTTTTCCACTTGTTCTCACACAATTCTATGACATTCATTAGTATTTGCTCTGAATTACTACTGATTTCTAGCTGTGTCCTATAATGGGCCTTCTGCTCTACTTGTCGGACTTCACCACATGTAGAAACTACTTCACACACTCTTCTCTGAACTTGAGAAGCTATATACACTTGTTTCCCAACTGTTTTACAGTTGAATACTACTTTTTAGTTAATTCTGGTGGTTTCAAACACTGGTTTCTTGTGAACTAACTCTATTTCAAGGATTTCTGCAGTGTACAACATCCTTTCTAGACTAGACACTTACATTTTGATGTCTTTTTTACTTGGTCTCTCACAATTCTGTGATACTCATTAATATTTGCTCTGAATTACTACTGCTTTCATGCAGTGCCCTATAATAGCCCTTCTGTTCTACTTGTGGGACTTCACCACATGTAGAAACAACTTCATACACTCTTCTCTGAACTTGAGAAGCTATATACATTTGTCTTTCAACTGTTTTACAGTTGAAAACTACTTTTCAGTGACTTCTGGTGATTTCAAACACTGGTTTCATGTGAACTAACTCTATCTCAAGGATTTCTGCAGTGTACAACATCCTTTCTAGACTAGACACATTTTGATTATTTTCCACTGGTTCTCACACAATTCTATGATATTCATTAGTATTTGCTCTGAATTACTACTGATTTCTAGCTGTGTCCTATTTCGGGCTTTCTACTCTACTTGTTGATCTTCTCCACAAGTACAAACTATATTATACACTCCTCTCTGAGCTTGAGAATCTATATACACTTGTCTTTCAACTGTTTTACAGTTGAATACTATTATTCAGTGACTTCTGGTTCTTTCAAACACTGGTTTCATGTGAACTAACTCTATTTCAAGGATTTCTGCAGTGAACAACATACTTTCTTGAGTAGACACTTACATTTTATGGTTTTCCACTTGTTCTCAAACAATTCTATGATATTCATTAGTATTTCCTCTGAATTACTACTGCTTTCGTGCAGTGTCCTGTAATGAGCCCTTCTGCTCTACTTGTGGGACTTCACCACATGTAGAAACAACTTTATACACTCTTCTCTGAACTTGTGTAGCTATATAAACTTGTCTTTCAACTGTTTTACAGTAGAATACTACTTTTCATTGAATTCTGTTTTTTTCAAACACTGGTTTCATGTGAACTAACTCTATTTCAAGGATTTCTGCAGTGTACAACATCCTTTATGAACTAGACACTTACATTTTGATGGTTTTCCACTTGTTCTCACACAATTCTATGATATTCATTAGTATTTGCTCTGAATTACTACTGATTTCTAGCTCTGTCCTCTAATGGGCCTTCTGCTCTACTTGCGGGACTTCACCACATGTAGAAACAACTTTATACACTCTTCTCTGAACTTGAGAAGCTATATACACCTGTCTTTCAAATGTTTTCCAGTTGAATACTACTTTTCAGTGAATTCTGTTGGTTTCAAACACTGGTTTCATGTGAACTAACTCTATTCCCAGGATTTCTGCAGTGTACAACATCCTTTCTAGACTAGACACACTTACATTTTGATTGTTTTCCACTTGTTCTCACACAATTCTATGCTATTTATTATTATTTGCCCTGAATTACTACTGATTTCTAGCTGTGTCCTATTTTGGGCTTTCTACTCTACTTGTTGGACTTCTCCACAAGTACAAACTACATTATACACTATTCTCTGAGCTTGAGAAGCTATATACACTTGTCTTTCAACTGTTTTACAGTAGAATACTACTTTTCATTGAATTCTGTTGTTTTCAAACACTGGTTTCATGTGAACTAACTCTATTTCAAGGATTTCCGCAGTGTACAACATCCTTTATGAACTAGACATTTACATTTTGATGGTTTTCCACTTGTTCTCACACAATTCTATGATATTCATTAGTATTTGCTCTCAATTACTGCTAATTTCTATCTGTGTCGTATAATGGGCCTTCTGCTCTACTTGTGGGACTTCTCCACAAGTACAAACAACATTATACACTCTTCTCTGAACTTGAGAAGCTATATAGACTTGTCTTTCAACTGTTTTACAGTTGAAAACTTTCTTTTCTGTGACTTCTGGTTGTTTTAAACCCTGGTTTCATGTGAACTAACTCTATTTCAAGGATTTCTGCAGTGTACAACATCCCTTCTAGATTAGACACTTACATTTTGATGGTTTTCCACTTGTTCTCACACAATTCTGTGATACTCATTAGTATTTGCTCTGAATTAATACTGCTTTCTTTTTTTTTAAATTCTTTATTAATTAAGGTGTCACATATTTGTCCTCATCCCCCCATTCCCATCCCACACCCCTCTCCATGGAGGCCCCAACCCCCTGTTGAACTTAACCATTGGTTAGGCTCATATGCATGCACACAAGACCTTTCTTGATCTCTCCCCCCTCTCCCCACCCTCCCCTATCCTCCCTCTGATTCCCGATAGTCCGATCGATGCCTCCTTGTTTCTGGTTCTTTTCTTGTTCATCAGTCTATGTTGTTCATCATTTCCCCTAGATGGGCGAAATCATGTGTCACTATAGATATACTTATAAGAATTGAATGTGAGACGAGCAATAATAATTATGCTGACAGGCAAATGAATCAGTCTGTAGTGAGTTTCTTTCTGGACCAATAGTTCTTTTGAGACCCAATATCAATGTCCACCAGTTCCTTATGAGTACATGTCGGCACTGACCTCTCAGCTCTGGATGGTGGAGAAATGGTGGTAATGCAGGTCCGACTCCCTCTGGTTTGGTCTCGGCTGGACCCAGGGGCACGGCTTCACCCAGATCCAGGGGCCCACGGACTCACCAGGACCCGGGACCCAGTCTCACCCGGATCCAGGTGCACACGGCCTCGCCCAGACCCAGGATTCAGCTTCACCCGGACCCAGGGGCGCATGGCCTCACGCGGACCCAGGGGCGCGTGGCTTCTCCCCGGCCCGGGACTCAGCCTCACCCGGATCCAGGGGCCCACGGCCTCGCCCGGACCCGGGATCTAGCTTCCCCCGGACCCAGGGGCACGTGGCCTCACCCGGACCCAGGGGTGCGTGGCCTCTCCCAGACCCAGGGTCGCGTGACCTCACCCGGATCCAGGGGCCCACAGCCTCACGCGGACCTGGGACCCAGGCTCACCCGGACCCGGGACCCAGCCTCACCCGGATCCAGGGGCACACGGCCTCGCCCGGACCCAGGATTCAGCTTTAACTGGACCCAGGGGCACATGGCCTCACCCGGACCCAGGGGTGCGTGGCCTCTCCTGGCCCTGGGACCCAGCCTCACCCAGATCCAGGGGCACACGGCCTCGCCCAGACCCGGGATCTAGCTTCCCCCAGACGCAGGGGCATGTGGCCTCACCCGGACCCAGGGGCGCGTGGCCTCTCCCAGACCCAGGGTCGCGTGGCCTCACCCGGATCCAGGGGTCCACGGCCTCACGCGGACCTGGGACCCAGGCTCACCCGGATGCAGGGGCCCACGGCTTCACCCGGACCCGGGACCCAGCCTCACCCGGATCCGGGGGCACACGGCCTCGCCCAGACCCAGGATTCAGTTTAACCTAGGTTAATATCTAAGAAAGTGTTTCAAACACTAGAAATACGTGAAAAAAGGGCCTTAATATCTGTCACACATTGTTTCCTGAGAAGCAAATCGTGTTCAAAGAACACAGAACCGAGTTGGATGCTGTTTACATTTGTAATTAAGAGACAATGAGTTGGCGTTTTTGAAAGAGGCCCGTTTAGGCCATTAAACAGGAAGTGATGACGTCACCAAGGGGGAGGGGCCACGAGGGCAGGTTTAATTGATACCAGGAGATAATGATTTAGCCGGGGGCCCAGCTGGGTGTGATGACGACATTGAAGTTAGTTCTGGTGTTAGGGTTAGAGAATTGGGGTTCTGGCTAGGGTTAGGGTTAGGATAAGGGTTCGGGCTAGGTAGGGTTCAGGCTCAGGATAGGGCTAGGTTTAGTCTTAGGGTTAGAGGGTTAGGGACAGGGTTATGGTCACAGTGTAGTAAGGTTGGGTATTCACGATGAATGAGCTTCAACCACTGGACAAATTGGAGTGTAGCACTGAGAATTTACAACTCCAGACTAGGGAAATATTTAGAAATGTGCTTCACACACTAGGAATACATATTCCAATAGACTGAAAATCTGAACAGCACAATTTTGTCATTGGGAAATCTTGTTCAAACCGCTGAGAACCGAGTGTGACACTGTTTACATTTATTTTTCCGTCAAAAGGAGTTGGCGTTTTCGGGAAAAGGAGTTGGTGAAACTGAAAAATTCATTTTCCTAGAGCTATAGAATAGTATGAAAGTATTGAGAACACTATGAAATCAAAATGTTAGTTAGGCTAGGGTTCCAAGTAGTGTTTTAAAGTACCTTTAAAAAGCCGGTATGACACCAGTGTTAAAATGAAAACTCTCAGAGCTCAAAACAACAGAACAGGGGGATGTCTCAGAGTGTTTCTAGAACTCTTGGAATACGTTTTAGAAAACAAACATCTCTACTGAATTTTGAAATATTGAGAATTTGTATCCAAAGCGCTGTGAAAAGTAGGGTAGACTTTCAAGTGGTAATAATGGTTAAAATATGGTATATTTGTAAAAAACGCTGTTTCACCAAATTGGAATTCACAATGAAGGAGCTTGAGACACTGGAAGAGAGAGACTCCAACTCGGGCAATTCACAATGAAAACCTAGGATAATATCTAAGAAAGTGTTTCAAACACTAGAAATACGTGAATAAAGGGCCTTAATATCTGTCACACATTGTTTCCTGACAAGCAAATTGTGTTCAAAGAACATAGAACCGAGTTGGATGCTATTTACATTGGCAATTAAGAGACAATTAGTTGGCGTTTTGAAACAGGCCTGGTTAGGCCATTAAACAGGAAGTGATTATGTCACTAAGGGGGAGGGGCCATGAGGGCAGGTTTAATTATCCCAGGAGATAATGATTTAGCAGGGGGCCCAGCTAGGAGTGATGACATCATCGAGGTTAGTTCTGGTGTTAGGGTTAGAGAATTGGGGTTCAGGCTCAGGTTAGGGCTAGGTTTAGCATTAGGGTTAGAGGGTTAGGGACAGGGTTAAGGTCACGGTGCTGTAAGGTTGGGTATTCCCAATGAATGAGCTTCAACCACTGGACAAATTGGAGTGTAGCACTGTTATAGTAATAGTGATAAGAATAATATATAATAAGTATCAAAATGTGGAATTACAGTGTGATATTAAAATATGATGTTAAAAAATATTGAATGTAATGTAAACAGGTTGATTAAACACCCCTGAGTGGCCTGTATTTAGAAAAAAAAAAAAAGTAAAGTGATCTGTTCCACATATGTAAAACCAGATATGCAAGGCTCCTTGGACCCGCTGATAAGACACACTGAATACGCCCATCTAGGCACATAAAAAGAGGAAGCACCAGAGGAAGATTAGAGAGGCCTGCTCTGCTCCTCCACAGACGGTCACTCTCCACCCCCCTTTCTGCATCTGCCCAAGCTCTGCCGTGGACCGTGAGTCCAAACAGTGAGCCGGAAAGTGAGGCCTCAAGCAAGACGCCGAGCCGCAGCTGCAATTTCCAAAGTCCAGTGTGTGTGTCTGTAGGCGCGGATCCCCGGGTGGCCTGCCGAGGTCTGGAAACCACCAGGACTCTGGTAAATAAACCGTGTGTGATTCGTGCATTGCATGTCTGTCTCCTGTGTAATTTATGCTCGGTCAATATTAAGTAAGTACCTTGGGTTGTACGTGTCAGTTTAGAAACTGGCTGAGGCACCCTTGGTCACCTGTGCTTACGTCCCTGAAGGAGAAATTGGGACAATTGGCGTAGTCGGCAGTTGCTAAATTAAAATTGGACATTAAGGGGGTAAGTGAAACCAAATTTCCTAAATTAATTTTTCTAAATTGCTCCGGGCACAGCGGAGATCAATTTGAATAAGAGAGAAAAGGGGAAGCTTCTAGCCAAATCTGACGTCAAGTGTTGGGCCTGCTAAGAGCAGATAATGTCGTCCACCCAAACCCGAAAGTAATCAGGCATAGAGAACCGATCGGTGTCACTTCTGAAAAACCTTGAGCTTGCTTCAAACTAAAAGTTGTCCACCGTAAGGGCACGCCCAGGAGAGGCTGACTCCCAAAGGCAAACGCCGGAAGGTCCTAGCAGTTTCTCTGCCCAAGCGGAGCCATGCAGAAGGGTTATATCTGCCAACCGTTTACGCAAGCAAGGGGCTGTGGAGGCAGCCAAGAGGAAGGACACGCGAAAGGGGAAACTAGGCTTGAGAAATCGGTGGAGGGACCCAAGTTGGCGGATTATACCAACCGACAGCTTACGTAGGCAGCACAACCGTGGCATAAACGGGACGGAGGAATTGTGGCTGGAAGGAATAATTCTCTCATTGCAAATTACGGAAAGAAAGAGGAATATATATATATATATATATATATATATATATATATATAAATATAGATTTTATAAATGAATGGCAGAGCATAAATTACAAAACAGGATCCTGAATTTCTTAAGAAAGGCTCACAATTATCTCTTTCTTTGCAATATATACCTGACTGAAGTCCAGAGGGAAACTTCCCCTTGTGCCATCGTTCCCTTTGGGAGAGCAGGTCCTAAAATAATAATTTGTCCGGACTGCCTTCAAGATAGGAAGGAAGATTAAAATGGAATAACTCAGAAGCTTCTAGCAGAAACTAAGGAGGAATAAAGAACGACTAGCTAACATACCGGCCAAAAGTAAATGGTGCACCCTAGAGGACAGCCTCAGGGAGAAATGCAAGGTCAGATACACTCCCAGATTGGGAGAGAAAGTAATCAATAACCCTGATACATTAATACCAGTAATTCAAAGGGCTTCACCTGAAGAGGTGATCCCAATACTTCTACATACAATTCATAATCTTCAGGAAGATAATGATAAAGGCAAAAGATTAGCACAAAAGGTGATAGGACAATATTCTAGCAAGCCAGCCATAGTAAGAAAAAAGGTGGTGAGGAAGGAAGGAACAGAAGGTGAAGGAGAGACAGTAGAATTTTCCTCCTTCACCACACAAGAAATGAATTAACTTAGAGGCCTATTAATAAAGGGAGAACTGACAGACATTGATTGGTTGCTACATCTGTATGAGAAGAGAGGCCACACCGTTATGATCAGTGCAGATGAATTATCACAAGTAATTGATGCAATAGAACACCCAAAACTAAGAGAACAACTACTAAAAGACATAGAACAGCAAGGAAGACAGGCACTGGCGTCTATATGGCACTGGGTGTCTAAGGCTTGGAAAAAGTCTTTTCCCCATATAGATTTCTCCTCATCACAATTTTCAAAACCATGGAATAATATAGGCCAGCTCCAACATCAATTGAGGAAATTAACTATCCTTAATGGAATATACCATGGAGATAATCCCTGGGAAGCCACTAATGTGGATGGCATCATAAGCTGTCTAATTAAAAATGCACCCGAGGGATATAAAATACAAATGCAAAATTTATTAGCAGGGTCAAGAACCCCAAATGAGATTAAGGAAAAAATCACCCTCCATCAGGACATGATTACAGATAAAAAATTCACCTTTGTAGCAAAGGAGGAGAGAACACAAAATTACTCTTTAAAAAAAATAAATAAATAAATAAATAAATAAATAAATAATAAAATAAAATAAAATAAGGAAGGAAATAAGGGGACCCCAGTATATGTATAGAAATAATAATAATTTCCAGAACAAGGGAAGAAATTGGACACAACCAAAGCCATGCCTAGCACAGCAAAAACCTTACTGGAAGGTGAATAACCCTTTCTTTAAAAGGGGACCCCCACAAAACCCATTTACAAAAAATCAATCTGGAAATTCATTCAATAAAACCCAATCCAGAAACCCCTTCCCCACTTACCAATCTAAGAATAACCCATTTCAACAACAACCCCGAAATAATCCATTCAGACAACAGGGAAACTACCAAGGCCCCCGCCCCCAATGGAAGGGCAACCAAGGGGGCATAAGAAGAAACTAACCTCTCTTGCTCTAGCAGACGAGTTTTATAGGGAAAATGATAAGAGGCCATATATTACTTTGAATATAAAACCCCAAGATGATTTAATCTTACCTAAAACATTTTTAATATACACTGGATCCCAAATCACTTTAATGGCCATAGATAATATACCCACAAAATCCTGTGAAAACACAGGATTTCTATTGAAAGAATCACAGGAAATATTATTAAGGCAAATCCAATACACTGTAAAATACTGTACAGAAATAGACAGATTAAAGAATACATTGGGATTCTACAGGAAGAACATTACCAAATAAGGTCATCAATAAATTAGACTCACTTAAAAGCCCCACATCAAAAAAGGAAGCACAACAAGTTGTGGGATTATTTATGTTTTGGAAACAACACATACCATATCTGTCAGACATAGCAAAACCTATATACAAAGTAACTAGAAAAGCAGTAAACTTCCAATGGAATAAAGAACAGAAAGAAGCTTTCCAACAATTAAAACACTACATCCACCTCTTTTCTCAACTACAAAATATACAACCAGGTGACAAGGTAGTTCTAGATATTGCTTTTATATCAGAACATGGTAATTGGGGACTATATAAAAAAGGGAAAGATGACCATAAGCTAATGCCAGTAGGATTCTGGTCCAAGAAATTTCCATACTCTCATTTTAAATACTCATATTTTGAGAAATTGATTTGGACTTTATATGCAGCACTGCTACACACAGAACCTCTGACAGGACAACAGCCAATAACAGTCAGGAGCACCCTGCCTCTTAAGGCATGGTTAAATATGTCAGCGGAAGAGTTGGCAGGTAACCAAATTGAAGAAAAGGTACTCGCGTGGAAGTGGTACATAAACACGCGTTGTATCAGCGGCTCCGGAGAACCAGCCCTCCTCACCGAGGAGGTAAACAAACTTGAGGTGGAGCCACCCACCTGTGCCAACAAGTTTGAACCTATAGAGACATCTATAGGTGTACAGGGGCCAAAATACACCCCTGTCTTTAAAAATGCCTGGTTTACAGACGGATCAGCCCCCGTATCCGGTGACCGCAACACCTGGAGGGCAGCAGCCTTCATTCCCGCGACACAACAAGCTCTGACTGTGTCTGGTGAGTCCAATTCTGCACAACATGCAGAACTTATAGCCGCATATATGGCTATACAGGAAGCAGTGCGGACACAAAAACAAAATATATATATTTACAGACTCTTGGGCAGTATATAATGGCATTATATTATGGTCAGGAAAATGGAAACAAACTAATTGGCAAATTAATGGCAAAGATTTATGGTCTAGAGAATATTGGGAAGAGATATATATTTTATCACAAAAGATAAAAATATATGTAACACATGTCAATGCACATGCTAGTGACAGCTCTAAAACAACACTATACAACAAAATAGTAGATCAACTAGCAAAAGGACTAACACCAGGAAATAACCTCACTATCACTGACAAATCTAAATCTTTAGCAATAACATTAGCATTAAAAAAGGAAGATAACAATTCTTACTCCTTGCCACCAATTCCATCAATTAAATTAAAAAAGGAAGATGGAAAATACAAAATACAACCTCCAGAATTAGAAATGAAATTGACCATACCATTTATCACACAAATACATCAAACATTAGGACACATAGGACAATCAGCACTTATAAACTGGTTTCTAAAAAGAAACATAAAAGCCCCAATCAGAGACATTAAATCAGCCATAAATGCATGCACTGTTTGCAAAGGAACACACATGTTCCGCACACTTCAGCCACCTAGAATGAATAAACCATATATACCCAACCAACTCTTACAGATAGATTTTATTGGACCTTTAAAAGTACCATATTCACAAAAATATGCATGCACATTAGTGGATGTAAATACAGGAATCCTTGCTGCCACAGCATCGTCACATCCAGATGCAAATACAACATTACGCTCCCTAAATACCTGGATGATGCATTTTGGCCCGCCACAAATCATAGATCAAGGATCACACTTTACTGCCACATCTGTACAAAAGTTGGCAGCAGAATATGACATAGATTGGAACTTTCACTTATCATACAACCCAACAGCAGCAGGAACAATTGAAAGGCACAATGGACTCCTCAAACATAAAATGCAAACATTAATGATGGATAAGAAATATCCATCTTTACAAGTTCTTTTAAATAAAGCATGCCTTTTATTGAATTCTAGACCTAGACAGAACAGACCCTCCCCCCTAGAACAACTATATCTTCCACACATTGAAAATATCAATGAATACCAATTCATCCCTCCACCTAGAACAAATAGGAAAATTCTTTACAAAATCTTAACAAAAAACTCTAAAGATAACTCCTTGTCCTTGCAGGAAATCATAGCTGACAGCGGAGCCTCACTTTACTGGACAGTAAATGATAAGGGAGAACTACAACAAACCAAAATCCAAAACACACAACCAAGATTTTAAATGAACATTATATTATTTATTTATTGTCTTATCTCAGCCATAATCACTCTTACACTCCTCCTGCCACTCATATCATACATTGAACAGAATGTACACAAGAATATTTGCCAGGAGAAACAGCTGTACTTTTTCATGCTCTACTCAGAGACTATATTGCCATAGGAGAACAAGCAATCTATTCTGCTTACAGATACCCAAGCTCACTTCCACCATTAACAACCCCAAATGAATTATTCAATATAATTTGCATATGAGACTTAAATGCAGAATATTTGACACCACCTTGGAACTATATCCCTGCAATCTCTCAGAGAGAACTTGAAGACAGAGAAAGATGGGAACATATGATGGAACTAGATGGCCCAGAGGAATTTTCCACTGGACATTGATTTTACTCTTTACTAATATTCTTGTTAATGATGTTATTTCTAGTGCTTCTAGCACTACAACTACTTTTAGTACTTCTACTAATGCTGATATTACTCCTGAAGTGCCTGCTACTGCTTTACCTATTACTACTTTTCCTACTACTATTACTACTACTAATACTGGCAAGCCAGATACCATAAAACCAGCTATAGCCCATAAATTATCCATACAACTAACTAAACCAAACAAACATTATGTTTTCCACCACCCAGTCACACTTACAGCAAATAACTCAATATTTTCACTAACTATAGGTGATTTTTATTTCAATACTTCTTTACAATATTACTCCACATACAAGATGTGTCCATCATATTACCACCCAGATTTTTGCCAACTTAAAATATTGAATTATGTACAAAATTCTATGAGAACATATGGTCACACTCAATTGAAAGAATGCATTTCCCAACAATGGTTTCAGGACTCTCTGTCTCTGAGATCAGTTTCCATTATAGATGTCCAATCAAGAGATCCTCCCACAACAACTTATCATATAACTACTGATACCCTTATAACTCTCAATTCCAAATTTATAAACATAGTTCAAAATGTAGATCCATATTTAAATATAGAAAATAATTCATGCATTCAGAGAGCACTAATTAATGTAGTTCCATTTCAAGAACATCTCATGCATTTTTGGTATACAGGAGAACTAGGAGATGAATTTGAGGATTATGATGAATATGATAAATATGAGGAGATGATGAACACAACAGAGGCATCCATACCTACACTCACAACAGAAACACCCATATCAACCTATTTTAACAGACAACCATTCTTTTCACCACCCACCACAAACCCAACCCTACCAGAAGGCTTTCCTATCTCACCATATTATAACATGACACACATTGTAAAAGAAAATGACATAACTTATTATCAATATTATTTAACAGGCTTTCCAAATTTTCCAACATTTGGCAACTTTTGTGTAGGCATTAAATGTCACATGTTAAAGTCTGAATATGGCCCTGTGATGATAACCTTTTTAACTGATGCCATCACACCAGAAGAATATTTAGCTCATGATAACAACTACTGGCCATTTAGACACATACCTCAGATGATGATAGACCTCATTAGTCCTATCAATTTTGACTCTGGTGAAACTATGCATAAACTTTGGAATTCACCTATGTTTGGCACCATATATCAAATTTGCTTTCCAGCAGCTATATCTAATAATTTCCTTCATATTAATACCACTGGGACAAACTTTACTCATTTTTATACCAAACTAGATCCAGCTATATATTGTGTTGACCCCAACAAGAAATTGGCCAAATCTGTTCTAAATCTATTACAAAGACTAACCCCCAATATGCTATATCCAAATTCTTACAAACTAAGATCACAGCAATTTCTAGGATTCTGGAATATAAATTATACCACCCTTTACTACCCAGATATAATTACACATACCTTTACAGAAATCCCACAAGGAGAACAATTTGTCATGAATTCAACCCACATTTGTTCTAATACCATAGCCATTGGTAAAATTAACCCATCAATTATGCCCTCCTATAACTGCTCTATATTATCCACAAAAAATGACAATGTCTATAACGGATTGGTTGCAGTCTAAAAGATACATACTAGAACAAGCTAATTCCTTAGCAAATTTAACTATGTTTTTCTCTAACTACACACAGAAATTTTTTCCTTTATTCATGTTTAATTCCTCTACAACATCATATCTATTAGATTGCTCCCCAAGTGTCACAGAAATGCTCACCTATGCAATTATTCCTAAACATGATCAACAAGCACGACAACCTACATTTTTAAACCACCCATACTCATATGGACCATTCCCCATTATAAGCTATAGAAATTTTACATTTAGCTACACCTCTACAAACATTCTTTCAAATCTTACCACAGGCCAACAACACCAAACAACCTATACAGTTCTTTATCCCAACTCAACATTAAGACCTACGCCTATACCACTAAATCACTCACATTTTGCTTACAGAGGATATGACCCACTCATTAGTTTACATTATAATATTTCTTATGGACTAAAACCTACTTCTTGGTTTACAACCTTTGGAGCCTATATTAATCCCTCAAAAGCAAAACGTATAGCTGGATCCTTCACTACTGGTTTTCAATCATATATGCTACATTACTTAGACGGCGGATGGAAAAAATTATTCCTCCACCACCATTCACCCATGACTAATCATTCTCTTCTACTCTTCACTGATTTCTACTATATACCTAATATTGCTGATAAATGTTATAATAACCTATTAGAACCATGCAAAGAGGTTGCTACAATTCTACGACATGCTTAAGAACCTTACATTTCTCACCTGTCTATTCTTATGGCATTACAAAACCTGCACCTAAACTTCTTGAGGCCCAATCAGTAATTACACAAATCAATAACCCAGGTAGACTAATTTTCCAACCACAGATTCAGAGAACTACCATATACTTCTCACCAGATGATTTTCTAGCTTCCTCATTAGTCAAAGCTTGTGCAGATGTAGAACCCCCAATTCCAATCAGAAATGCACCATTCCCTCAAAAATTTAGACAACATTCAGGAAGGAAACTCTTACAACTAGACGCAGCTTCCTTTGCATTGGCATCAATCGCAGCATCTGTATCTATAGCAAATTCAGTTAAAATTAATCAATTAACTAATGCTTTAAATAAATACTTCCACCATACAACCGAATTTGAAACTAAAACATTAGAACTCATCTCTAAATCATTTGACAGTGCCTATCAACTGGCAGCACAAACCCATCAGCAAGTTATGCTCTTATCAGACATAGTTAAGGAACAGGATCACTATATGCACACATTACATCAAGACATAGAGGACATTAATCAAAGATTCCAAAAATACCAATTTAGACAACAATGTCAACTTATACAAAATTCCCTAACACAAGCCCAACGAGACCTTTTGTCTCTCATTGTCAGGGGACAAGGACTGAACCCATTGTGGAATGATGCAATAGCTGCAATTGACTTTACAAAACCTATAGGATGCTCCTACTCAGACTGTGAACTTTCAATACTCACAGCAGTAGGAGGAGAAAACTTAGTGGCATATCCTACATTGAATATACCAATACTCATGAACAATAATGAATATGCAATGCCTAATGGAGACATGCTATATGTGGAACCTTATTTCTTCTTAAAATCTTCACTAATACAATTCACTCCAAATATCTTCATTGCATTCCAACCGCTATCTGTAGATACATTTCCTGTATCACTTCTTCCACATGACCCAAGACCACTCATGTATAATATAGGCAGACACAACTTTGTCGCCTGCTTTACAAATATCTCTGTATATGATCACACAATAAGGAAGAACGTGAACAACTCCTTCCCTAATTCTTGTCACTTAATCACTAATGCTATGAACATCACCTTTAATAATAAAATATATTATTCATTCTTTGACACCAAAACCTCTCTATACTTCTCACCCTCTTTACCCTTATACCAACGCTTGCAAGAAAAACATTATACTGCACCTCCGACTCTTAATGAATCTTTTCACAAGCTTAGCTCTTTACAACCCCTTGTAAAAGATACTATGAAGACCTTGAAGTCACAAGCTGAACAACTACATCACTTAGCCTACATCCCAAACGCCGAAACCATCACAACCTTGGAAGACTTGAAAAAACTACACCGTAATTGCAAGACAGCGGACACTCTCCTATCCTTATGGAGGACCGTCCCCTGCACTCCTGATTGGAATTTCATCAACCCCATCGCATGGATTCAGCATGGACTCTCTTCATTTGAAGCTACATGGACTTTAATTAAGGAGATATTATTTGCATTGGCTATTATTTTCCTCTTTTGTTTATTTGTTAAGATTGCTAAAATCATTATATGCCTTATCCCCAATAAAATAAAAAATAATTGATTCCCTTGGGGTAAACCCTTCAGGAATCACTGGGTGGAATGTTATAGTAATAGTGATAAGAATAATATAGAATAAGTATCAAAATGTGGAATTACAGTGTGATATTAAAATATGATGTTAAAAAGTATTGAATGTAATGAAAACAGGTTGATTAAACACCCCTGAGTGGCCTGTATGTAGAAAAAAAAGTAAAGTGATCGGTTCCCCATATGTAAAACCAGATATGCAAGGCTCCTGGCACCCGCTGATAAGACAAACACTGAAGACGCCCATCTAGGCACATAAAAAGAGGAAGCACAAGAGGAAGATCAGAGAGGCCTGCTCTGCTCCTCCACAGACGGTCACTCTCCACCCCCCTTTCTGCATCTGCCCAAGCTCTGCCGTGGACCATGAGTCCAAACAATGAGCCTGAAAGTGAGGCCTCAAGCAAGACTCTGAGCCTCAGCTGCAACGTCCAACGTCCAGTGTGTGTGTCTGTCGGCGCGGATCCCCAGGTGGCCTGCCGAGGTCTGGAAACCACCAGGACTCTGGTAAATAAACCGTGTGTGATTCGTGCATTGCATGTCTGTCTCCTGTGTAATTTATACTCGGTCAATATTAAGTAAGTACCTTGGGTCGTACATGTCAGTTTAGAGACTGGCTGAGGCACCCTTGGTCACCTGTGCTTACATCCCTGAAGGAGAAATTGGGACAAGCACTGAGAATTTACAACTCCAGACTAGGGAAATATTTAGAAATGTGCTTCACACACTAGGAATACATATTCCAATAGACTGAATATCTGAACAGCACAATTTTGTCAATGGGAAATCTTGTTCAAACCGCTGAGAACCCAGTGTGACACTGTTTACATTTATTTTTTCCCGTCAAGAGGAGTTGGCGTTTTCCGGAAAAGGAGTTGGTGAAACACTGAAAAATTCATTTTCCTAGAACTATAGAATAGTATGAAAGTATTGAGAACACTATGAAATCAAAATGTTAGGTAGGCTAGGGTTCCAAGTAGTGTTTTAAAGTACCTTTAAAAAGCCGGTATGACACCCCTGTTAAAATGAAAACTCTCAGAGCTCAAAACAACAGAACAGGGGGATGTCTCAGAGTGTCTCTAGAACTCTTGGAATACGTTTTAGAAAACGAACATCTCTACTGAATTTTGAAATACTGAGAATTTGTATCCAAAGCACTGTGAAAAGTAGGGTAGACTTTCAAGTGGTATAAATGGATAAAGTACTGGTATATTTGTAAAAAACGCTGTTTCAGCAAATTGGAACTCACAATGAAGGAGCTTGAGACACTGGAAGAGAGAGACTCCAACTCGGGCAATTCACAATGAAAACCTAGGTTAATATCTAAGACAGTGTTTCAAACACTAGAAATACGTGAATAAAGGGCCTTAATATCTGTCACACATTGTTTCCTGACAAGCAAATCGTGTTCAAAGAACATAGAACCGAGTTGGAAGCTGTTTACATTTATACTTAAGAGACAATGAGTTGGCCTTTTTGAAAAAGGCCTGGTTAGGCCATTAAACAGGAAATGATGACGTCACCAAGGGGGAGGGGCCACGAGGGCAGGTTTAATTGATACCAGGAGATAATGATTTAGCCTGGAGCCCAGCTGGGAGTGATGATGTCATCGAGGTTAGTTCTGGTGTTAGGGTTAGAGAATTGGGGTTCTGGCTAGGGTTAGGGATAGGATAAGGGTTCGGGTTAGGTAGGGTTCAGGCTCAGGTTAGGGCTAGGTTTAGGGTTAGGGTTAGAGGGTTAGGGACAGGGTTAAGGTCACGGTGCTGTAAGGTTGGGTATTCACAATGAATGAGCTTCAACCACTGGACAAATTGGAGTGTAACACTGAGAATTTACAACTCCAGACTAGGGAAATATTTAGAAATGTGCTTCACACACTAGGAATACATATTCCAATAGACTGAATATCTGAACAGCACAATTTTGTCACTGGGAAATATTGTTCAAACCGCTGAGAACCGAGTGTGACACTGTTTACATTTATTTTTCCCTTCAAAAGGAGTTGGCGTTTTCAGGAAAAGGAGTTGGTGAAACACTGAAAATTTCATTTTCCTAGAACTATAAAATAGTATGAAAGTATTGAGAACACTATGAAATCAAAATGTTAGTTAGGCTAGGGTTCCAAGTAGTGTTTTAAAGTACCTTTAAAAAGCCTGTATGACACCCTTGTTAAAATGAAAACTCTCAGAGCTCAAAACAACAGAACAGGGGGATGTCTCAGAGTGTCTCTAGAACTCTTGGAATACGTTTTAGAAAACGAACATCTCTACTGAATTTTGAAATACTGAGAATTTGTATCCAAAGCGCTGTGAAAAGTAGGGTAGACTATCAAGTGGTAATAATGGTTAAAGTACTGGTATATTTGTAAAAAACGCTGTTTCAGCAAATTGGAACTCACAATGAAGGAGCTTGAGACACTGGAGGAGAGAGACTCCAACTCAGGCAATTCACAATGAAAACCTAGGTTAATATCTAACACAGTGTTTCAAACACTAGAAATACGTGAATAAAGGGCCTTAATATCTGTCACACATTGTTTCCTGACAAGCAAATCCTGTTCAAAGAAGATAGAACCAAGTTGGAAGCTGTTTACATTTATAATTAAGAGACGTAAACAGATGGAAGGACATACCATGTTCATGGATTGGTAGAATCATTAAAATGTCCATACTACCCAAAGCAATCTATAGATTCAATGCACTCCCCATTAAAATACCAACGGCATATTTCACAGACCTTGAAAGAACTCTCCAAAAATTCATCTGGAATAAAAAAAGACCCCGAATAGCCACAGCAATCCTGAGAAAGAAGAATAAAGTAGGAGGGATCTCAATACCAGATTTCAAGCTGTATTACAAAGCCACTGTTCTCAAAACAGCCTGGTACTGGCACAAGAACAGACATATAGATCAATGGAACAGAATAGAGAATCCAGATATTGACCCAAACCACTATGCTCAATTAATATTTGACAAAGGAGGCATGAACATACAATGGAATAAAGACAGTCTCTTCAATAAATGGTGTTGGGAAAATTGGACAGATACATGCAAAAAAATGAAGCTTGATCACCAACTTACGCCATACACAAAAATAAACTCAAAATGGATACAGGACTTAAACATAAGACGGGAAACCATAAAAATACTAGAGCAATCCACAGGCAGCAAAATGTCAGACATATGCCAAAAGAAATTCTTCACTGACACTGCCCCTAGGGCAATGGAAGCTAAAGAGAAAATTAACAAATGGGACTACATCAAAATAAAAAGCTTTTTCACAGCAAAAGAAACCATCAACAAAACAACAAGAAGGCCCACTGCATGGGAGAACATATTTGCAAATGGCATCACTGATAAAGGTTTAATCTCCAACATCTACAGGCAGCTTATACAACTTAATAAAAGGAAGATAAATGATCCAATAAAAAAATGGGCAACAGACCTAAATAGAATCTTTTCAAAAGAAGACAGAAGGAAGGCCAAGAGACACATGAAAACATGCTCAACGTCACTAATTATCCGAGAGATGCAAATCAAAACAACAATGCGGTACCATCTCACACCTGTCAGAATGGCTATCATCAACAAATCAACAAACGACAAGTGTTGGCGAGGATGCGGAGAAAAAGGAACCCTCGTGCACTGCTGGTGGGATTGCAGACTGGTGCAGCCACTGTGGAGAACAGTATGGAGTTTCCTCAAAAAACTGAAAATGGAACTCCCATTTGACCCAGTAATCCCACTCCTGGGAATATATCCGAAGAAACTAGAAACACCAATTAGAAAGGATATATGCACCCCTATGTTCATAGTAGCACAATTCACCATAGCTAAGATTTGGAAACAGCCTAGGTGCCCGTCAGCAGATGACTGGATCAGAAAACTGTGGTACATCTACACAATGGAATACTATGCTGCCATAAAAAAGAAGGAATTCTCATCATTTGCAGCAACCTGGGAGGAATTGGAGAACATTATGTTAAGTGAAATAAGTCAGTCAATGAAAGAAAAATACCACATGATCTCACTCATTTATGGATAATAAAGAACATTATAATCTTGAACAACAAGATAGATACAGAGACAGTAAAGCATCAAACAGACTGTCAAATTACAAGGGGAAGGTTAGGGAGAGGTGGGGGAGATAAGCGATCAATCAAAGGACTTGTATGCATGCATATAAGCATAACCAATGAATGCAAAACTCTGGGGGGTGGGGGCATATATGGGAGGGGGGTGTGGGGAGGGCAATGGTAAGATATGTACACATATAATACCTTAATAAAAAAATTGAAAAAAAAAAAAAAAGAGACAATGAGTTGGCGTTTTTGAAAGAGGCCTGGTAAGGCCATTAAACAGGAAGTGATGACGTCACCAAGGGGGAGGGGCCAAGAGGGCAGGTTTAATTGATCCCTGGAGATAATGATTTAGCCTGGGGCCAGGCTGGGAGTGATGACGTCATTGAGGTTAGTTCTGGTGTTAGGGTTAGAGAATTGGGGTTCTGGCTAGGGTTAGGGATAAGATAAGGGTTCGGGCTAGATAGGGTTCAGGCTCAGGTTAGGGCTAGGTTTAGGGTTAGGGTTAGAGGGTTAGGGACAGGGTTTCGGTCACAGTGCTGTAAGGTTGGGTATTCAAAATGAATGAGCTTCAAACACTGGACAAATTGGAGTGTAGGACTGAGAATTTACAACTCCAGACTAGGGAAATATTTAGAAATGTGCATCACACACTAGGAATACATATTCCAATAGACTGAATATCTGAACAGCTCAATTTTGTTACTGGGAAATCTTGTTCAAACCGCTGAGAACCTAGTGTGACACTGTTTACATTTATTTTTCCCGTCAAAAGGAGTTGGCGTTTTCGGGAAAAGGTCTTGGTGAAACACTGAAAAATTCATTTTCCTAGAACTATAGAATAGTATGAAAGTATTGAGAACACTATGAAATCAAAATGTTACTTAGGCTAGGGTTCCAAGTAGTGTTTTAAAGTACCTTTAAAAAGCCGGTATGACACCCTTGTTAAAATGAAAACTCTCAGAGCTCAAAACAACAGAACAGGGGGATGTCTCAGAGTGTCTCTAGAACTCTTGGAATACGTTTTAGAAAACGAACATCTCTACTGAATTTTGAAATACTGAGAATTTGTATCCAAAGCGCTGTGAAAAGTAGGGTAGACTATCAAGTGGTAATAATGGTTAAAGTACTGGTATATTTGTAAAAATCGCTGTTTCAGCAAATTGGAACTCACAATGAAGGAGCTTGAGACACTGGAGGAGAGAGACTCCAACTCGGGCAATTCACAATGAAAACCTAGGCTAATATCTAAGACAGTGTTTCAAACACTAGAAATACGTGAATAAAGGGCCTTAATATCTGTCACACATTGTTTCCTGACAAGCAAATCTTGTTCAAGAACATAGAACCGAGTTGGAAGCTGTTTACATTTATACTTAAGAGACAATGAGTTGGCCTTTTTGAAAGAGGCCTGGTTAGGCCATTAAACAGGAAATGATGACATAACCAAGGGGGAGGGGCCACGAGGGCAGGTTTAATTGATACCAGGAGATAATGATTTAGCCTGGGGCCCAGCTGGGAGTGATGATGTCATCGAGGTTAGTTCTGGTGTTAGGGTTAGAGAATTGGGGTCTGGATAGGGTTAGGGATAGGATAAGGGTTCGGGTTAGGTAGGGTCCAGGCTGAGGTGTGGGCTAGGTTTAGGGTTTGGGTTAGAGGGTTAGGGACAGGCTGACGGTCACAGTGTAGTAATGTTGGCTATTCACAATGAATGAGCTTCAATCACTGGACAATTTGGTGTGTAGCTCTCAGAACTTACGACTCCAGACTAGGGAAATATTTAGAAATGTGCTTCACACAATAGGAATACATATTCCAATAGACTGAATATCTGAACAGCACAATTTTGTCACTGGGAAATCTTGTTCAAACAGCTGAGAAGCGAGTGTGACACTGTTTACATTTATTTTTCCCGTCAAAAGGGGTTGGCGTTTCCGGGAAAAGGTTTTGGTGAAACACTGAAAAACTCATTTTCCTAGAGCTATCCAACAGGATGAAAGTATTGAGAACACTATGAAATAAAAATGTTAGTTAGGCTAGCGTTCCAAGTAATGTTTTACTGTGCCTTTAAAAAGCCAGTATGACACCCGTGTTAAAATGAATAGTCTCATTACTCAAAACAACAGACCAGGGGAATGGCAGAGTGTCTCTAGAACTCTTGGAATACGTTTTAGAACCCGAACATCTCTACTGAATTTTGAAATACTGAGAATTTGTATCCAAAGCGCTGTGAAAGGTAGGATAGACTGTCAAGGGGTAATAATGTTGAAAGTGTTGGTATATTTGTAAAAAAGGTTGTTTTACCAAATTAGAATTCACAATGAAAAAGCTTGAGACACTGGAAGAGAGAGACTCCAACTCGGGAAATTCACAATGATATCCTAGGTTAATATCTATGAAAGTGCTTCAAACACTAGGAATACGTGAATAAAGGACCTTAATATCTGAAACACATTGTTTACTGACAAGGAAATCGTGTTCAAAGAACATAGAACCGAGTTGGATACTGCTTACATTTATTATTCCGGGACAATGAGTTGGCGATTTTGAAAGAAGCCTGGTTAGGCCATTAAACCGGATGTGATGACGTCACCAAGGGGGAGGGGCCACGTGGGCAGGCTTAATTGATCTCAGGTGATAATGATTTGGCCAGGGGACCAGCTGGGAGTGATGACATCATCGAGATTAGTTCTGGTATTAGGGTTAGAGAATTGGGGCTCTGTTCATCGTTAGGGTTAGGATAAGGTTTTGGGCTAGGTAGGGTCCAGGCTGAGGTGTGGGCTAGGTTTAGGGTTTGGGTTAGAGGGTTAGGGACAGGCTGACGGTCACAGTGTGCTAATGTTGGCTATTCACAATGAATGAGCTTCAATCACTGGACAATTTGGTGTGTAGCACTCAGAACTTACGACTCCAGACTAGGGAAATATTTAGAAATGTGCTTCACACAATAGGAATACATATTCCAATAGACTGAATATCTGAACAGCACAATTTTGTCACTGGGAAATCTTGTTCAAACAGCTGAGAAGCGAGTGTGACACTGTTTACATTTATTTTTCCCGTCAAAAGGGGTTGGCGTTTCCGGGAAAAGGTTTTGGTGAAACACTGAAAAACTCATTTTCCTAGAGCTATCCAACAGGATGAAAGTATTGAGAACACTATGAAATAAAAATGTTAGTTAGGCTAGCGTTCCAAGTAATGTTTTACTGTGCCTTTAAAAAGCCAGTATGACACCCGTGTTAAAATGAATAGTCTCATTGCTCAAAACAACAGACCAGGGGAATGGCAGAGTGTCTCTAGAACTCTTGGAATACGTTTTAGAACCCGAACATCTCTACTGAATTTTGAAATACTGAGAATTTGTATCCAAAGCGCTGTGAAAGGTAGGATAGACTGTCAAGGGGTAATAATGTTGAAAGTGCTGGTATATTTGTAAAAAAGGTTGTTTTACCAAATTAGAATTCACAATGAAAAAGCTTGAGACACTGGAAGAGAGAGACTCCAACTCGGGAAATTCACAATGATAACCTAGGTTAATATCTATGAAAGTGCTTCAAACACTAGGAATACGTGAATAAAGGACCTTAATATCTGAAACACATTTTTTGCTGACAAGGAAATCGTGTTCAAAGAACATAGAACCGAGTTGGATACTGCTTACATTTATTATTCCGGGATAATGAGTTGGCGATTTTGAAAGAAGCCTCGTTAGGCCATTAAACCGGATGTGATGATGTCACCAAGGGGGAGGGGCCACGTGGGCAGGCTTAATTGATCTCAGGTGATAATGATTTGGCCAGGGGACCAGCTGGGAGTGATGACATCATCGAGATTAGTTCTGGTATTAGGGTTAGAGAATTGGGGCTCTGTTCATGGTTAGGGTTACGATAAGGTTTTGGGCTAGGTAGGGTCCAGGCTGAGGTGTGGGCTAGGTTTAGGGTTTGGGTTAGAGGGTTAGGGACAGGCTGACGGTCACAGTGTGGTAATGTTGGCTATTCACAATGAATGAGCTTCAATCACTGGACAATTTGGTGTGTAGCACTCAGAACTTACGACTCCAGACTAGGGAAATATTTAGAAATGTGCTTCACACAATAGGAATACATATTCCAATAGACTGAATATCTGAACAGCACAATTTTGTCACTGGGAAATCTTGTTCAAACAGCTGAGAAGCGAGTGTGACACTGTTTACATTTATTTTTCCCGTCAAAAGGGGTTGGCGTTTCCGGGAAAGGTTTTGGTGAAACACTGAAAAACTCATTTTCCTAGAGCTATTGAACAGGATGAAAGTACTGAGAACACTATGAAATAAAAATGTTAGTTAGGCTAGGGTTCCAAGTAATGTTTTACTGTGCCTTTAAAAAGTCGGTATGACACCCGTGTTAAAATGAAAAGTCTCATTGCTCAAAACAACAGACCAGGGGAATGGCAGAGTGTCTCTAGAACTCCTGGAATATGTTTCAGAAATCGAACATCTCTACTGAATTTTGAAATACTGTGAATTTGTATCCAAAGCTCTGTGAAAGGTAGGATAGACTGTCAAGTGGTAATAATGTTGAAAGTGCTGGTATATTTGTAAAAAAGGTTGTTTTACCAAATTAGAATTCACAATGAAAAAGCTTGAGACACTGGAAGAGAGAGACTCCAACTCGGGAAATTCACAATGATAACCTAGGTTAATATCTAAGAAAGTGCTTCAAACACTAGGAATAAGTGAATAAAGGGCCTTAATATCTGTAACACATTGTTTCCTGACAAGGAAATCGTGTTCAAAGAACATAGAACCGAGTTGGATACTGCTTACATTTATTATTCCGGGACAATGAGTTGGCGATTTTGAAAGAAGCCTGGTTAGGCCATTAAACCGGATGTGATGACGTCACCAAGGGGGAGGGGCCACGTGGGCAGGCTTAATTGATCTCAGGTGATAATGATTTTGCCAGGTGACCAGCTGGGAGTGATGACATCATCGAGATTAGTTCTGGTATTAGGGTTAGAGAATTGGGGCTCTGTTCATGGTTAGGGTTAGGATAAGGTTTTGGGCTAGGTAGGGTCCAGGCTCAGGTGTGGGCTAGGTTTAGGGTTTGGGTTAGAGGGTTAGGGACAGGCTGACGGTCACAGTGTAGTAATGTTGGCTATTCACAATGAATGAGCTTCAATCACTGGACAATTTGGTGTGTAGCACTCAGAACTTACGACTCCAGACTAGGGAAATATTTAGAAATGTGCTTCACACAATAGGAATACATATTCCAATAGACTGAATATCTGAACAGCACAATTTTGTCACTGGGAAATCTTGTTCAAACAGCTGAGAAGCGAGTGTGACACTGTTTACATTTATTTTTCCCGTCAAAAGGAGTTGGCGTTTCCGGGAAAAGGTTTTGGTGAAACACTGAAAAACTCATTTTCCTAGAGCTATCCAACAGGATGAAAGTATTGAGTACACTATGAAATAAAAATGTTAGTTAGGCTAGGGTTCCAAGTAATGTTTTACTGTGCCTTTAAAAAGCCGGTATGACACCCGTGTTAAAATGAAAAGTCTCATTGCTCAAAACAACAGACCAGGGGAATGGCAGAGTGTCTCTAGAACTCCTGGAATACGTTTTGGAACCCGAACATCTATACTGAATTTTGAAATACTGAGAATTTGTATCCAAAGCGCTGTGAAAGGTAGGATAGACTGTCAAGTGGTAATAATGTTGAAAGTGCTGGTATATTTGTAAAAAAGGTTGTTTTACCAAATTAGAATTCACAATGAAAAAGCTTGAGACACTGGAAGAGAGAGACTCCAACTCGGGAAATTCACAATGATAACCTAGGTTAATATCTAAGAAAGTGCTTCAAACACTAGGAATACGTGAATAAAGGACCTTAATATCTGAAACACATTGTTTACTGACAAGGAAATCGTGTTCAAAGAACATAGAACCGAGTTGGATACTGCTTACATTTATTATTCCGAGATAATGAGTTGGCGATTTTGAAAGAAGCCTGGTTAGGCCATTAAACTGGATGTGATGACGTCACCAAGGGGGAGGGGCCACGTGGGCAGGCTTAATTGATCTCAGGTGATAATGATTTGGCCAGGGGACCAGCTGGGAGTGATGACATCATCGAGATTAGTTCTGGTATTAGGGTTAGAGAATTGGGGCTCTGTTCATGGTTAGGGTTACGATAAGGTTTTGGGCTAGGTAGGGTCCAGGCTGAGGTGTGGGCTAGGTTTAGGGTTTGGGTTAGAGGGTTAGGGACAGGCTGACGGTCACAGTGTGGTAATGTTGGCTATTCACAATGAATGAGCTTCAATCACTGGACAATTTGGTGTGTAGCACTCAGAACTTACGACTCCAGACTAGGGAAATATTTAGAAATGTGCTTCACACAATAGGAATACATATTCCAATAGACTGAATATCTGAACAGCACAATTTTGTCACTGGGAAATCTTGTTCAAACAGCTGAGAAGCGAGTGTGACACTGTTTACATTTATTTTTCCCGTCAAAAGGGGTTGGCGTTTCCGGGAAAGGTTTTGGTGAAACACTGAAAAACTCATTTTCCTAGAGCTATTGAACAGGATGAAAGTACTGAGAACACTATGAAATAAAAATGTTAGTTAGGCTAGGGTTCCAAGTAATGTTTTACTGTGCCTTTAAAAAGTCGGTATGACACCCGTGTTAAAATGAAAAGTCTCATTGCTCAAAACAACAGACCAGGGGAATGGCAGAGTGTCTCTAGAACTCCTGGAATATGTTTCAGAAATCGAACATCTCTACTGAATTTTGAAATACTGTGAATTTGTATCCAAAGCTCTGTGAAAGGTAGGATAGACTGTCAAGTGGTAATAATGTTGAAAGTGCTGGTATATTTGTAAAAAAGGTTGTTTTACCAAATTAGAATTCACAATGAAAAAGCTTGAGACACTGGAAGAGAGAGACTCCAACTCGGGAAATTCACAATGATAACCTAGGTTAATATCTAAGAAAGTGCTTCAAACACTAGGAATAAGTGAATAAAGGGCCTTAATATCTGTAACACATTGTTTCCTGACAAGGAAATCGTGTTCAAAGAACATAGAACCGAGTTGGATACTGCTTACATTTATTATTCCGGGACAATGAGTTGGCGATTTTGAAAGAAGCCTGGTTAGGCCATTAAACCGGATGTGATGACGTCACCAAGGGGGAGGGGCCACGTGGGCAGGCTTAATTGATCTCAGGTGATAATGATTTTGCCAGGTGACCAGCTGGGAGTGATGACATCATCGAGATTAGTTCTGGTATTAGGGTTAGAGAATTGGGGCTCTGTTCATGGTTAGGGTTAGGATAAGGTTTTGGGCTAGGTAGGGTCCAGGCTCAGGTGTGGCTAGGTTTAGGGTTTGGGTTAGAGGGTTAGGGACAGGCTGACGGTCACAGTGTAGTAATGTTGGCTATTCACAATGAATGAGCTTCAATCACTGGACAATTTGGTGTGTAGCACTCAGAACTTACGACTCCAGACTAGGGAAATATTTAGAAATGTGCTTCACACAATAGGAATACATATTCCAATAGACTGAATATCTGAACAGCACAATTTTGTCACTGGGAAATCTTGTTCAAACAGCTGAGAAGCGAGTGTGACACTGTTTACATTTATTTTTCCCGTCAAAAGGAGTTGGCGTTTCCGGGAAAAGGTTTTGGTGAAACACTGAAAAACTCATTTTCCTAGAGCTATCGAACAGGATGAAAGTATTGAGAACACTATGAAATAAAAATGTTAGTTAGGCTAGGGTTCCAAGTAATGTTTTACTGTGCCTTTAAAAAGACGGTATGACACTCGTGTTAAAATGAAAAGTCTCATTGCTCAAAACAACAGACCAGGGGAATGGCAGAGTGTCTCTAGAACTCCTGGAATATGTTTTAGAACCCGAACATCTCTACTGAATTTTGAAATACTGAGAATTTGTATCCAAAGCGCTGTGAAAGGTAGGATAGACTGTCAAGTGGTAATAATGTTGAAAGTGCTGGTATATTTGTAAAAAAGGTTGTTTTACCAAATTAGAATTCACAATGAAAAAGCTTGAGACACTGGAAGAGAGAGACTCCAACTCGGGAAATTCACAATGATAACCTAGGTTAATATCTAAGAAAGTGCTTCAAACACTAGGAATACGTGAATAAAGGGCCTTAATATCTGTAACACATTGTTTCCTGACAAGGAAATCGTGTTCAAAGAACATAGAACCGAGTTGGATACTGCTTACATTTATTATTCCTGGACAATGAGTTGGGGATTTTGAAAGAAGCCTGGTTAGGCCATTAAACTGGATGTGATGACGTCACCAAGGGGGAGGGGCCACGTGGGCAGGCTTAATTGATCCCAGGTGATAATGATTTGGCCAGGGGACCAGCTGGGAGTGATGACGTCATCGAGATTAGTTCTGGTATTAGGGTTAGAGAATTGGGGCTCTGTTCATGGTTAGGGTTAGGATAAGGTTTTGGGCTCGGTAGGGTCCAGGCTGAGGTGTGGGCTAGGTTTAGGGTTTGGGTTAGAGGGTTAGGGACAGGGTTACGGTCACAGTGTAGTAATGTTGGCTATTCACAATGAATGAGCTTCAATCTCTGGACAATTTGGTGTGTAGCACTCAGAACTTACGACTCCAGACTAGGGAAATATTTAGAAATGTGCTTCACACAATAGGAATACATATTCCAATAGACTGAATATCTGAACAGCACAATTTTGTCACTGGGAAATCTTGTTCAAACAGCTGAGAAGCGAGTGTGACACTGTTTACATTTATTTTTCCCGTCAAAAGGAGTTGGCGTTTTCGGGAAAAGGTTTTGGTGAAACACTGAAAAACTCATTTTCCTAGAGCTATCGAACAGGATGAAAGTATTGAGAACACTATGAAATAAAAATGTTAGTTAGGCTAGGGTTCCAAGTAATGTTTTACTGTGCCTTTAAAAAGCCGGTATGACACCCGTGTTAAAATGAAAAGTCTCATTGCTCAAAACAACAGACCAGGGGAATGGCAGAGTGTCTCTAGAACTCCTGGAATACGTTTTAGAACCCGAACATCTATACTGAATTTTGAAATACTGAGAATTTGTATCCAAAGCGCTGTGAAAGGTAGGATAGACTGTCAAGTGGTAATAATGTTGAAAGTGCTGGTATATTTGTAAAAAAGGTTGTTTTACCAAATTAGAATTCACAATGAAAAAGCTTGAGACACTGGAAGAGAGAGACTCCAACTCGGGAAATTCACAATGATAACCTAGGTTAATATCTAAGAAAGTGCTTCAAACACTAGGAATACGTGAATAAAGGACCTTAATATCTGAAACACATTGTTTACTGACAAGGAAATCGTGTTCAAAGAACATAGAACCGAGTTGGATACTGCTTACATTTATTATTCCGAGATAATGAGTTGGCGATTTTGAAAGAAGCCTGGTTAGGCCATTAAACTGGATGTGATGACGTCACCAAGGGGGAGGGGCCACGTGGGCAGGCTTAATTGATCTCAGGTGATAATGATTTGGCCAGGGGACCAGCTGGGAGTGATGACATCATCGAGATTAGTTCTGGTATTAGGGTTAGAGAATTGGGGCTCTGTTCATGGTTAGGGTTAGGATAAGGTTTTGGGCTAGGTAGGGTCCAGGCTGAGGTGTGGGCTAGGTTTAGGGTTTGGGTTAGAGGGTTAGGGACAGGCTGATGGTCACAGTGTGGTAATGTTGGCTATTCACAATGAATGAGCTTCAATCACTGGACAATTTGGTGTGTAGCACTCAGAACTTACGACTCCAGACTAGGGAAATATTTAGAAATGTGCTTCACACAATAGGAATACATATTCCAATAGACTGAATATCTGAACAGCACAATTTTGTCACTGGGAAATCTTGTTCAAACAGCTGAGAAGCGAGTGTGACACTGTTTACATTTATTTTTCCCGTCAAAAGGGGTTGGCGTTTCCGGGAAAAGGTTTTGGTGAAACACTGAAAAACTCATTTTCCTAGAGCTATCCAACAGGATGAAAGTATTGAGAACACTATGAAATAAAAATGTTAGTTAGGCTAGCGTTCCAAGTAATGTTTTACTGTGCCTTTAAAAAGCCAGTATGACACCCGTGTTAAAATGAATAGTCTCATTGCTCAAAACAACAGACCAGGGGAATGGCAGAGTGTCTCTAGAACTCTTGGAATACGTTTTAGAACCCGAACATCTCTACTGAATTTTGAAATACTGAGAATTTGTATCCAAAGCGCTGTGAAAGGTAGGATAGACTGTCAAGGGGTAATAATGTTGAAAGTGCTGGTATATTTGTAAAAAAGGTTGTTTTACCAAATTAGAATTCACAATGAAAAAGCTTGAGACACTGGAAGAGAGAGACTCCAACTCGGGAAATTCACAATGATAACCTAGGTTAATATCTATGAAAGTGCTTCAAACACCAGGAATACGTGAATAAAGGACCTTAATATCTGAAACACATTGTTTGCTGACAAGGAAATCGTGTTCAAAGAACATAGAACCGAGTTGGATACTGCTTACATTTATTATTCCGGGACAATGAGTTGGTGATTTTGAAAAAAGCCTCCTTAGGCCATTAAACCGGATGTGATGACGTCACCAAGGGGGAGGGGCCACGTGGGCAGGCTTAATTGATCTCAGGTGATAATGATTTGGCCAGGGGACCAGCTGGGAGTGATGACATCCTCGAGATTAGTTCTGGTATTAGGGTTAGAGAATTGGGGCTCTGTTCATGGTTAGGGTTAGGATAAGGTTTTGGGTAGGTAGGGTCCAGGCTGAGGTGTGGGCTAGGTTTAGGGTTTGGGTTAGAGGGTTAGGGACAGGCTGACGGTCACAGTGTGGTAATGTTGGCTATTCACAATGAATGAGCTTCAATCACTGGACAATTTGGTGTGTAGCACTCAGAACTTACGACTCCAGACTAGGGAAATATTTAGAAATGTGCTTCACACAATAGGAATACATATTCCAATAGACTGAATATCTGAACAGCACAATTTTGTCACTGGGAAATCTTGTTCAAACAGCTGAGAAGCGAGTGTGACACTGTTTACATTTATTTTTCCCGTCAAAAGGGGTTGGCGTTTCCGGGAAAGGTTTTGGTGAAACACTGAAAAACTCATTTTCCTAGAGCTATTGAACAGGATGAAAGTACTGAGAACACTATGAAATAAAAAAGTTAGGCTAGGGTTCCAAGTAATGTTTTACTGTGCCTTTAAAAAGTCGGTATGACACCCGTGTTAAAATGAAAAGTCTCATTGCTCAAAACAACAGACCAGGGGAATGGCAGAGTGTCTCTAGAACTCCTGGAATATGTTTCAGAAATCGAACATCTCTACTGAATTTTGAAATACTGTGAATTTGTATCCAAAGCTCTGTGAAAGGTAGGATAGACTGTCAAGTGGTAATAATGTTGAAAGTGCTGGTATATTTGTAAAAAAGGTTGTTTTAACAAATTAGAATTCACAATGAAAAAGCTTGAGACACTGGAAGAGAGAGACTCCAACTCGGGAAATTCACAATGATAACCTAGGTTAATATCTAAGAAAGTGCTTCAAACACTAGGAATAAGTGAATAAAGGGCCTTAATATCTGTAACACATTGTTTCCTGACAAGGAAATCGTGTTCAAAGAACATAGAACCGAGTTGGATACTGCTTACATTTATTATTCCGGGACAATGAGTTGGCGATTTTGAAAGAAGCCTGGTTAGGCCATTAAACTGGATGTGATGACGTCACCAAGGGGGAGGGGCCACGTGGGCAGGCTTAATTGATCTCAGGTGATAATGATTTTGCCAGGTGACCAGCTGGGAGTGATGACATCATCGAGATTAGTTCTGGTATTAGGGTTAGAGAATTGGGGCTCTGTTCATGGTTAGGGTTAGGATAAGGTTTTGGGCTAGGTAGGGTCCAGGCTCAGGTGTGGCTAGGTTTAGGGTTTGGGTTAGAGGGTTAGGGACAGGCTGACGGTCACAGTGTAGTAATGTTGGCTATTCACAATGAATGAGCTTCAATCACTGGACAATTTGGTGTGTAGCACTCAGAACTTACGACTCCAGACTAGGGAAATATTTAGAAATGTGCTTCACACAATAGGAATACATATTCCAATAGACTGAATATCTGAACAGCACAATTTTGTCACTGGGAAATCTTGTTCAAACAGCTGAGAAGCGAGTGTGACACTGTTTACATTTATTTTTCCCGTCAAAAGGAGTTGGCGTTTCCGGGAAAAGGTTTTGGTGAAACACTGAAAAACTCATTTTCCTAGAGCTATCCAACAGGATGAAAGTATTGAGAACACTATGAAATAAAAATGTTAGTTAGGCTAGGGTTCCAAGTAATGTTTTACTGTGCCTTTAAAAAGCCAGTATGACACCCGTGTTAAAATGAATAGTCTCATTGCTCAAAACAACAGACCAGGGGAATGGCAGAGTGTCTCTAGAACTCTTGGAATACGTTTTAGAACCCGAACATCTCTACTGAATTTTGAAATACTGAGAATTTGTATCCAAAGCGCTGTGAAAGGTAGGATAGACTGTCAAGTGGTAATAATGTTGAAAGTGCTGGTATATTTGTAAAAAAGGTTGTTTTACCAAATTAGAATTCACAATGAAAAAGCTTGAGACACTGGAAGAGAGAGACTCCAACTCGGGAAATTCACAATGATAACCTAGGTTAATATCTAAGAAAGTGCTTCAAACACTAGGAATACGTGAATAAAGGGCCTTAATATCTGTAACACATTGTTTCCTGACAAGGAAATCGTGTACAAAGAACATAGAACCGAGTTGGATACTGCTTACATTTATTATTCCGGGGCAATGAGTTGGCGATTTTGAAAAAAGCCTGGTTAGGCCATTAAACCGGATGTGATGACGTCACCAAGGGGGAGGGGCCACGTGGGCAGGCTTAATTGATCCCAGGTGATAATGATTTGGCCAGGGGACCATCTGGGAGTGATGACGTCATCGAGATTAGTTCTGGTATTAGGGTTAGAGAATTGGGGCTCTGTTCATGGTTAGGGTTAGGATAAGGTTTTGGGCTAGGTAGGGTCCAGGCTGAGGTGTGGGCTAGGTTTAGGGTTTGGGTTAGAGGGTTAGGGACAGGCTGACGGTCACAGTGTAGTAATGTTGGCTATTCACAATGAATGAGCTTCAATCTCTGGACAATTTGGTGTGTAGCACTCAGAACTTACGACTCCAGAAAAGGGAAATATTTAGAAATGTGCTTCACACAATAGGAATACATATTCCAATAGACTGAATATCTGAACAGCACAATTTTGTCACTGGGAAATCTTGTTCAAACAGCTGAGAAGCGAGTGTGACACTGTTTACATTTATTTTTCCCGTCAAAAGGAGTTGGCGTTTTCGGGAAAAGGTTTTGGTGAAACACTGAAAAACTCATTTTCCTAGAGCTATCGAACAGGATGAAAGTATTGAGAACACTATGAAATAAAAATGTTAGTTAGGCTAGGGTTCCAAGTAATGTTTTACTGTGCCTTTAAAAAGCCGGTATGACACCCGTGTTAAAATGAAAAGTCTCATTGCTCAAAACAACAGACCAGGGGAATGGCAGAGTGTCTCTAGAACTCCTGGAATATGTTTTAGAACCCGAACATCTCTACTGAATTTTGAAATACTGAGAATTTGTATCCAAAGCGCTGTGAAAGGTAGGATAGACTGTCAAGTGGTAATAATGTTGAAAGTGCTGGTATATTTGTAAAAAAGGTTGTTTTACCAAATTAGAATTCACAATGAAAAAGCTTGAGACACTGGAAGAGAGAGACTCCAACTCGGGAAATTCACAATGATAACCTAGGTTAATATCTAAGAAAGTGCTTCAAACACTAGGAATAAGTGAATAAAGGGCCTTAATATCTGTAACACATTGTTTCCTGACAAGGAAATCGTGTTCAAAGAACATAGAACCGAGTTGGATACTGCTTACATTTATTATTCCGGGACAATGAGTTGGCGATTTTGAAAGAAGCCTGGTTAGGCCATTAAACCGGATGTGATGACGTCACCAAGGGGGAGGGGCCACGTGGGCAGGCTTAATTGATCTCAGGTGATAATGATTTTGCCAGGTGACCAGCTGGGAGTGATGACATCATCGAGATTAGTTCTGGTATTAGGGTTAGAGAATTGGGGCTCTGTTCATGGTTAGGGTTAGGATAAGGTTTTGGGCTAGGTAGGGTCCAGGCTCAGGTGTGGCTAGGTTTAGGGTTTGGGTTAGAGGGTTAGGGACAGGCTGACGGTCACAGTGTAGTAATGTTGGCTATTCACAATGAATGAGCTTCAATCACTGGACAATTTGGTGTGTAGCACTCAGAACTTACGACTCCAGACTAGGGAAATATTTAGAAATGTGCTTCACACAATAGGAATACATATTCCAATAGACTGAATATCTGAACAGCACAATTTTGTCACTGGGAAATCTTGTTCAAACAGCTGAGAAGCGAGTGTGACACTGTTTACATTTATTTTTCCCGTCAAAAGGAGTTGGCGTTTCCGGGAAAAGGTTTTGGTGAAACACTGAAAAACTCATTTTCCTAGAGCTATCGAACAGGATGAAAGTATTGAGAACACTATGAAATAAAAATGTTAGTTAGGCTAGGGTTCCAAGTAATGTTTTACTGTGCCTTTAAAAAGACGGTATGACACTCGTGTTAAAATGAAAAGTCTCATTGCTCAAAACAACAGACCAGGGGAATGGCAGAGTGTCTCTAGAACTCCTGGAATATGTTTTAGAACCCGAACATCTCTACTGAATTTTGAAATACTGAGAATTTGTATCCAAAGCGCTGTGAAAGGTAGGATAGACTGTCAAGTGGTAATAATGTTGAAAGTGCTGGTATATTTGTAAAAAAGGTTGTTTTACCAAATTAGAATTCACAATGAAAAAGCTTGAGACACTGGAAGAGAGAGACTCCAACTCGGGAAATTCACAATGATAACCTAGGTTAATATCTAAGAAAGTGCTTCAAACACTAGGAATACGTGAATAAAGGGCCTTAATATCTGTAACACATTGTTTCCTGACAAGGAAATCGTGTTCAAAGAACATAGAACCGAGTTGGATACTGCTTACATTTATTATTCCTGGACAATGAGTTGGGGATTTTGAAAGAAGCCTGGTTAGGCCATTAAACTGGATGTGATGACGTCACCAAGGGGGAGGGGCCACGTGGGCAGGCTTAATTGATCCCAGGTGATAATGATTTGGCCAGGGGACCAGCTGGGAGTGATGACGTCATCGAGATTAGTTCTGGTATTAGGGTTAGAGAATTGGGGCTCTGTTCATGGTTAGGGTTAGGATAAGGTTTTGGGCTCGGTAGGGTCCAGGCTGAGGTGTGGGCTAGGTTTAGGGTTTGGGTTAGAGGGTTAGGGACAGGGTTACGGTCACAGTGTAGTAATGTTGGCTATTCACAATGAATGAGCTTCAATCTCTGGACAATTTGGTGTGTAGCACTCAGAACTTACGACTCCAGACTAGGGAAATATTTAGAAATGTGCTTCACACAATAGGAATACATATTCCAATAGACTGAATATCTGAACAGCACAATTTTGTCACTGGGAAATCTTGTTCAAACAGCTGAGAAGCGAGTGTGACACTGTTTACATTTATTTTTCCCGTCAAAAGGAGTTGGCGTTTTCGGGAAAAGGTTTTGGTGAAACACTGAAAAACTCATTTTCCTAGAGCTATCGAACAGGATGAAAGTATTGAGAACACTATGAAATAAAAATGTTAGTTAGGCTAGGGTTCCAAGTAATGTTTTACTGTGCCTTTAAAAAGCCGGTATGACACCCGTGTTAAAATGAAAAGTCTCATTGCTCAAAACAACAGACCAGGGGAATGGCAGAGTGTCTCTAGAACTCCTGGAATACGTTTTAGAACCCGAACATCTATACTGAATTTTGAAATACTGAGAATTTGTATCCAAAGCGCTGTGAAAGGTAGGATAGACTGTCAAGTGGTAATAATGTTGAAAGTGCTGGTATATTTGTAAAAAAGGTTGTTTTACCAAATTAGAATTCACAATGAAAAAGCTTGAGACACTGGAAGAGAGAGACTCCAACTCGGGAAATTCACAATGATAACCTAGGTTAATATCTAAGAAAGTGCTTCAAACACTAGGAATACGTGAATAAAGGACCTTAATATCTGAAACACATTGTTTACTGACAAGGAAATCGTGTTCAAAGAACATAGAACCGAGTTGGATACTGCTTACATTTATTATTCCGAGATAATGAGTTGGCGATTTTGAAAGAAGCCTGGTTAGGCCATTAAACTGGATGTGATGACGTCACCAAGGGGGAGGGGCCACGTGGGCAGGCTTAATTGATCTCAGGTGATAATGATTTGGCCAGGGGACCAGCTGGGAGTGATGACATCATCGAGATTAGTTCTGGTATTAGGGTTAGAGAATTGGGGCTCTGTTCATGGTTAGGGTTAGGATAAGGTTTTGGGCTAGGTAGGGTCCAGGCTGAGGTGTGGGCTAGGTTTAGGGTTTGGGTTAGAGGGTTAGGGACAGGCTGATGGTCACAGTGTGGTAATGTTGGCTATTCACAATGAATGAGCTTCAATCACTGGACAATTTGGTGTGTAGCACTCAGAACTTACGACTCCAGACTAGGGAAATATTTAGAAATGTGCTTCACACAATAGGAATACATATTCCAATAGACTGAATATCTGAACAGCACAATTTTGTCACTGGGAAATCTTGTTCAAACAGCTGAGAAGCGAGTGTGACACTGTTTACATTTATTTTTCCCGTCAAAAGGGGTTGGCGTTTCCGGGAAAAGGTTTTGGTGAAACACTGAAAAACTCATTTTCCTAGAGCTATCCAACAGGATGAAAGTATTGAGAACACTATGAAATAAAAATGTTAGTTAGGCTAGCGTTCCAAGTAATGTTTTACTGTGCCTTTAAAAAGCCAGTATGACACCCGTGTTAAAATGAATAGTCTCATTGCTCAAAACAACAGACCAGGGGAATGGCAGAGTGTCTCTAGAACTCTTGGAATACGTTTTAGAACCCGAACATCTCTACTGAATTTTGAAATACTGAGAATTTGTATCCAAAGCGCTGTGAAAGGTAGGATAGACTGTCAAGGGGTAATAATGTTGAAAGTGCTGGTATATTTGTAAAAAAGGTTGTTTTACCAAATTAGAATTCACAATGAAAAAGCTTGAGACACTGGAAGAGAGAGACTCCAACTCGGGAAATTCACAATGATAACCTAGGTTAATATCTATGAAAGTGCTTCAAACACCAGGAATACGTGAATAAAGGACCTTAATATCTGAAACACATTGTTTGCTGACAAGGAAATCGTGTTCAAAGAACATAGAACCGAGTTGGATACTGCTTACATTTATTATTCCGGGACAATGAGTTGGTGATTTTGAAAAAAGCCTCCTTAGGCCATTAAACCGGATGTGATGACGTCACCAAGGGGGAGGGGCCACGTGGGCAGGCTTAATTGATCTCAGGTGATAATGATTTGGCCAGGGGACCAGCTGGGAGTGATGACATCCTCGAGATTAGTTCTGGTATTAGGGTTAGAGAATTGGGGCTCTGTTCATGGTTAGGGTTAGGATAAGGTTTTGGGTAGGTAGGGTCCAGGCTGAGGTGTGGGCTAGGTTTAGGGTTTGGGTTAGAGGGTTAGGGACAGGCTGACGGTCACAGTGTGGTAATGTTGGCTATTCACAATGAATGAGCTTCAATCACTGGACAATTTGGTGTGTAGCACTCAGAACTTACGACTCCAGACTAGGGAAATATTTAGAAATGTGCTTCACACAATAGGAATACATATTCCAATAGACTGAATATCTGAACAGCACAATTTTGTCACTGGGAAATCTTGTTCAAACAGCTGAGAAGCGAGTGTGACACTGTTTACATTTATTTTTCCCGTCAAAAGGGGTTGGCGTTTCCGGGAAAGGTTTTGGTGAAACACTGAAAAACTCATTTTCCTAGAGCTATTGAACAGGATGAAAGTACTGAGAACACTATGAAATAAAAAAGTTAGGCTAGGGTTCCAAGTAATGTTTTACTGTGCCTTTAAAAAGTCGGTATGACACCCGTGTTAAAATGAAAAGTCTCATTGCTCAAAACAACAGACCAGGGGAATGGCAGAGTGTCTCTAGAACTCCTGGAATATGTTTCAGAAATCGAACATCTCTACTGAATTTTGAAATACTGTGAATTTGTATCCAAAGCTCTGTGAAAGGTAGGATAGACTGTCAAGTGGTAATAATGTTGAAAGTGCTGGTATATTTGTAAAAAAGGTTGTTTTAACAAATTAGAATTCACAATGAAAAAGCTTGAGACACTGGAAGAGAGAGACTCCAACTCGGGAAATTCACAATGATAACCTAGGTTAATATCTAAGAAAGTGCTTCAAACACTAGGAATAAGTGAATAAAGGGCCTTAATATCTGTAACACATTGTTTCCTGACAAGGAAATCGTGTTCAAAGAACATAGAACCGAGTTGGATACTGCTTACATTTATTATTCCGGGACAATGAGTTGGCGATTTTGAAAGAAGCCTGGTTAGGCCATTAAACTGGATGTGATGACGTCACCAAGGGGGAGGGGCCACGTGGGCAGGCTTAATTGATCTCAGGTGATAATGATTTTGCCAGGTGACCAGCTGGGAGTGATGACATCATCGAGATTAGTTCTGGTATTAGGGTTAGAGAATTGGGGCTCTGTTCATGGTTAGGGTTAGGATAAGGTTTTGGGCTAGGTAGGGTCCAGGCTCAGGTGTGGCTAGGTTTAGGGTTTGGGTTAGAGGGTTAGGGACAGGCTGACGGTCACAGTGTAGTAATGTTGGCTATTCACAATGAATGAGCTTCAATCACTGGACAATTTGGTGTGTAGCACTCAGAACTTACGACTCCAGACTAGGGAAATATTTAGAAATGTGCTTCACACAATAGGAATACATATTCCAATAGACTGAATATCTGAACAGCACAATTTTGTCACTGGGAAATCTTGTTCAAACAGCTGAGAAGCGAGTGTGACACTGTTTACATTTATTTTTCCCGTCAAAAGGAGTTGGCGTTTCCGGGAAAAGGTTTTGGTGAAACACTGAAAAACTCATTTTCCTAGAGCTATCCAACAGGATGAAAGTATTGAGAACACTATGAAATAAAAATGTTAGTTAGGCTAGGGTTCCAAGTAATGTTTTACTGTGCCTTTAAAAAGCCAGTATGACACCCGTGTTAAAATGAATAGTCTCATTGCTCAAAACAACAGACCAGGGGAATGGCAGAGTGTCTCTAGAACTCTTGGAATACGTTTTAGAACCCGAACATCTCTACTGAATTTTGAAATACTGAGAATTTGTATCCAAAGCGCTGTGAAAGGTAGGATAGACTGTCAAGTGGTAATAATGTTGAAAGTGCTGGTATATTTGTAAAAAAGGTTGTTTTACCAAATTAGAATTCACAATGAAAAAGCTTGAGACACTGGAAGAGAGAGACTCCAACTCGGGAAATTCACAATGATAACCTAGGTTAATATCTAAGAAAGTGCTTCAAACACTAGGAATACGTGAATAAAGGGCCTTAATATCTGTAACACATTGTTTCCTGACAAGGAAATCGTGTACAAAGAACATAGAACCGAGTTGGATACTGCTTACATTTATTATTCCGGGGCAATGAGTTGGCGATTTTGAAAAAAGCCTGGTTAGGCCATTAAACCGGATGTGATGACGTCACCAAGGGGGAGGGGCCACGTGGGCAGGCTTAATTGATCCCAGGTGATAATGATTTGGCCAGGGGACCATCTGGGAGTGATGACGTCATCGAGATTAGTTCTGGTATTAGGGTTAGAGAATTGGGGCTCTGTTCATGGTTAGGGTTAGGATAAGGTTTTGGGCTAGGTAGGGTCCAGGCTGAGGTGTGGGCTAGGTTTAGGGTTTGGGTTAGAGGGTTAGGGACAGGCTGACGGTCACAGTGTAGTAATGTTGGCTATTCACAATGAATGAGCTTCAATCTCTGGACAATTTGGTGTGTAGCACTCAGAACTTACGACTCCAGAAAAGGGAAATATTTAGAAATGTGCTTCACACAATAGGAATACATATTCCAATAGACTGAATATCTGAACAGCACAATTTTGTCACTGGGAAATCTTGTTCAAACAGCTGAGAAGCGAGTGTGACACTGTTTACATTTATTTTTCCCGTCAAAAGGAGTTGGCGTTTTCGGGAAAAGGTTTTGGTGAAACACTGAAAAACTCATTTTCCTAGAGCTATCGAACAGGATGAAAGTATTGAGAACACTATGAAATAAAAATGTTAGTTAGGCTAGGGTTCCAAGTAATGTTTTACTGTGCCTTTAAAAAGCCGGTATGACACCCGTGTTAAAATGAAAAGTCTCATTGCTCAAAACAACAGACCAGGGGAATGGCAGAGTGTCTCTAGAACTCCTGGAATATGTTTTAGAACCCGAACATCTCTACTGAATTTTGAAATACTGAGAATTTGTATCCAAAGCGCTGTGAAAGGTAGGATAGACTGTCAAGTGGTAATAATGTTGAAAGTGCTGGTATATTTGTAAAAAAGGTTGTTTTACCAAATTAGAATTCACAATGAAAAAGCTTGAGACACTGGAAGAGAGAGACTCCAACTCGGGAAATTCACAATGATAACCTAGGTTAATATCTAAGAAAGTGCTTCAAACACTAGGAATACGTGAATAAAGGACCTTAATATCTAAAACACATTGTTTACTGACAAGGAAATCGTGTTCAAAGAACATAGAACCGAGTTGGATACTGCTTACATTTATTATTCCGGGACAATGAGTTGGCGATTTTGAAAGAAGCCTGGTTAGGCCATTAAACCGGATGTGATGACGTCACCAAGGGGGAGGGGCCACGTGGGAAGGCTTTATTGATCTCAGGTGATAATGATTTGGCCAGGGGACCAGCTGGGAGTGATGACATCATCGAGATTTGTTCTGGTATTAGGGTTAGAGAATTGGGGCTCTGTTCATGGTTAGGGTTAGGATAAGGTTTTGGGCTAGGTAGGGTCCAGGCTGAGGTGTGGGCTAGGTTTAGGGTTTGGGTTAGAGGGTTAGGGACAGGCTGACGGTCACAGTGTGGTAATGTTGGCTATTCACAATGAATGAGCTTCAATCACTGGACAATTTGGTGTGTAGCACTCAGAACTTACGACTCCAGACTAGGGAAATATTTAGAAATGTGCTTCACACAATAGGAATACATATTCCAATAGACTGAATATCTGAACAGCACAATTTTGTCACTGGGAAATCTTGTTCAAACAGCTGAGAAGCGAGTGTGACACTGTTTACATTTATTTTTCCCGTCAAAAGGGGTTGGCGTTTCCGGGAAAAGGTTTTGGTGAAACACTGAAAAACTCATTTTCCTAGAGCTATCCAACAGGATGAAAGTATTGAGAACACTATGAAATAAAAATGTTAGTTAGGCTAGCGTTCCAAGTAATGTTTTACTGTGCCTTTAAAAAGCCAGTATGACACCCGTGTTAAAATGAATAGTCTCATTGCTCAAAACAACAGACCAGGGGAATTGCAGAGTGTCTCTAGAACTCTTGGAATACGTTTTAGAACCCGAACATCTCTACTGAATTTTGAAATACTGAGAATTTGTATCCAAAGCGCTGTGAAAGGTAGGATAGACTGTCAAGGGGTAATAATGTTGAAAGTGCTGGTATATTTGTAAAAAAGGTTGTTTTACCAAATTAGAATTCACAATGAAAAAGCTTGAGACACTGGAAGAGAGAGACTCCAACTCGGGAAATTCACAATGATAACCTAGGTTAATATCTATGAAAGTGCTTCAAACACTAGGAATACGTGAATAAAGGACCTTAATATCTGAAACTCATTGTTTGCTGACAAGGAAATCGTGTTCAAAGAACATAGAACCGAGTTGGATACTGCTTACATTTATTATTCCAGGACAATGAGTTGGCGATTTTGAAAGAAGCCTGGTTAGGCCATTAAACTGGATGTGATGACGTCACCAAGGGGGAGGGGCCACGTGGGCAGGCTTAATTGATCTCAGGTGATAATGATTTGGCCAGGGGACCAGCTGGGAGTGATGACATCATCGAGATTAGTTCTGGTATTAGGGTTAGAGAATTGGGGCTCTGTTCATGGTTAGGGTTAGGATAAGGTTTTGGGCTAGGTAGGGTCCAGGCTGAGGTGTGGGCTAGGTTTAGGGTTTGGGTTAGAGGGTTAGGGACAGGCTGACGGTCACAGTGTGGTAATGTTGGCTATTCACAATGAATGAGCTTCAATCACTGGACAATTTGGTGTGTAGCACTCAGAACTTACGACTCCAGACTAGGGAAATATTTAGAAATGTGCTTCACACAATAGGAATACATATTCCAATAGACTGAGTATCTGAACAGCACAATTTTGTCACTGGGAAATCTTGTTCAAACAGCTGAGAAGCGAGTGTGACACTGTTTACATTTATTTTTCCCGTCAAAAGGGGTTGGCGTTTCCGGGAAAAGGTTTTGGTGAAACACTGAAAAACTCATTTTCCTAGAGCTATCCAACAGGATGAAAGTATTGAGAACACTATGAAATAAAAATGTTAGTTAGGCTAGCGTTCCAAGTAATGTTTTACTGTGCCTTTAAAAAGCCAGTATGACACCCGTGTTAAAATGAATAGTCTCATTGCTCAAAACAACAGACCAGGGGAATGGCAGAGTGTCTCTAGAACTCTTGGAATACGTTTTAGAACCCGAACATCTCTACTGAATTTTGAAATACTGAGAATTTGTATCCAAAGCGCTGTGAAAGGTAGGATAGACTGTCAAGTGGTAATAATGTTGAAAGTGCTGGTATATTTGTAAAAAAGGTTGTTTTACCAAATTAGAATTCACAATGAAAAAGCTTGAGACACTGGAAGAGAGAGACTCCAACTCGGGAAATTCACAATGATAACCTAGGTTAATATCTAAGAAAGTGCTTCAAACACTAGGAATAAGTGAATAAAGGGCCTTAATATCTGTAACACATTGTTTCCTGACAAGGAAATCGTGTTCAAAGAACATAGAACCGAGTTGGATACTGCTTACATTTATTATTCCGGGACAATGAGTTGGCGATTTTGAAAGAAGCCTGGTTAGGCCATTAAACCGGATGTGATGACGTCACCAAGGGGGAGGGGCCACGTGGGCAGGCTTAATTGATCTCAGGTGATAATGATTTTGCCAGGTGACCAGCTGGGAGTGATGACATCATCGAGATTAGTTCTGGTATTAGGGTTAGAGAATTGGGGCTCTGTTCATGGTTAGGGTTAGGATAAGGTTTTGGGCTAGGTAGGTTCCAGGCTCAGGTGTGGCTAGGTTTAGGGTTTGGGTTAGAGGGTTAGGGACAGGCTGACGGTCACAGTGTAGTAATGTTGGCTATTCACAATGAATGAGCTTCAATCACTGGACAATTTGGTGTGTAGCACTCAGAACTTACGACTCCAGACTAGGGAAATATTTAGAAATGTGCTTCACACAATAGGAATACATATTCCAATAGACTGAATATCTGAACAGCACAATTTTGTCACTGGGAAATCTTGTTCAAACAGCTGAGAAGCGAGTGTGACACTGTTTACATTTATTTTTCCCGTCAAAAGGAGTTGGCGTTTCCGGGAAAAGGTTTTGGTGAAACACTGAAAAACTCATTTTCCTAGAGCTATCCAACAGGATGAAAGTATTGAGAACACTATGAAATAAAAATGTTAGTTAGGCTAGGGTTCCAAGTAATGTTTTACTGTGCCTTTAAAAAGCCAGTATGACACCCGTGTTAAAATGAATAGTCTCATTGCTCAAAACAACAGACCAGGGGAATGGCAGAGTGTCTCTAGAACTCTTGGAATACGTTTTAGAACCCGAACATCTCTACTGAATTTTGAAATACTGAGAATTTGTATCCAAAGCGCTGTGAAAGGTAGGATAGACTGTCAAGTGGTAATAATGTTGAAAGTGCTGGTATATTTGTAAAAAAGGTTGTTTTACCAAATTAGAATTCACAATGAAAAAGCTTGAGACACTGGAAGAGAGAGACTCCAACTCGGGAAATTCACAATGATAACCTAGGTTAATATCTAAGAAAGTGCTTCAAACACTAGGAATACGTGAATAAAGGGCCTTAATATCTGTAACACATTGTTTCCTGACAAGGAAATCGTGTACAAAGAACATAGAACCGAGTTGGATACTGCTTACATTTATTATTCCGGGGCAATGAGTTGGCGATTTTGAAAAAAGCCTGGTTAGGCCATTAAACCGGATGTGATGACGTCACCAAGGGGGAGGGGCCACGTGGGCAGGCTTAATTGATCCCAGGTGATAATGATTTGGCCAGGGGACCATCTGGGAGTGATGACGTCATCGAGATTAGTTCTGGTATTAGGGTTAGAGAATTGGGGCTCTGTTCATGGTTAGGGTTAGGATAAGGTTTTGGGCTAGGTAGGGTCCAGGCTGAGGTGTGGGCTAGGTTTAGGGTTTGGGTTAGAGGGTTAGGGACAGGCTGACGGTCACAGTGTAGTAATGTTGGCTATTCACAATGAATGAGCTTCAATCTCTGGACAATTTGGTGTGTAGCACTCAGAACTTACGACTCCAGAAAAGGGAAATATTTAGAAATGTGCTTCACACAATAGGAATACATATTCCAATAGACTGAATATCTGAACAGCACAATTTTGTCACTGGGAAATCTTGTTCAAACAGCTGAGAAGCGAGTGTGACACTGTTTACATTTATTTTTCCCGTCAAAAGGAGTTGGCGTTTTCGGGAAAAGGTTTTGGTGAAACACTGAAAAACTCATTTTCCTAGAGCTATCGAACAGGATGAAAGTATTGAGAACACTATGAAATAAAAATGTTAGTTAGGCTAGGGTTCCAAGTAATGTTTTACTGTGCCTTTAAAAAGCCGGTATGACACCCGTGTTAAAATGAAAAGTCTCATTGCTCAAAACAACAGACCAGGGGAATGGCAGAGTGTCTCTAGAAATCCTGGAATATGTTTTAGAACCCGAACATCTCTACTGAATTTTGAAATACTGAGAATTTGTATCCAAAGCGCTGTGAAAGGTAGGATAGACTGTCAAGTGGTAATAATGTTGAAAGTGCTGGTATATTTGTAAAAAAGGTTGTTTTACCAAATTAGAATTCACAATGAAAAAGCTTGAGACACTGGAAGAGAGAGACTCCAACTCGGGAAATTCACAATGATAACCTAGGTTAATATCTAAGAAAGTGCTTCAAACACTAGGAATACGTGAATAAAGGACCTTAATATCTAAAACACATTGTTTACTGACAAGGAAATCGTGTTCAAAGAACATAGAACCGAGTTGGATACTGCTTACATTTATTATTCCGGGACAATGAGTTGGCGATTTTGAAAGAAGCCTGGTTAGGCCATTAAACCGGATGTGATGACGTCACCAAGGGGGAGGGGCCACGTGGGAAGGCTTAATTGATCTCAGGTGATAATGATTTGGCCAGGGGACCAGCTGGGAGTGATGACATCATCGAGATTAGTTCTGGTATTAGGGTTAGAGAATTGGGGCTCTGTTCATGGTTAGGGTTAGGATAAGGTTTTGGGCTAGGTAGGGTCCAGGCTGAGGTGTGGGCTAGGTTTAGGGTTTGGGTTAGAGGGTTAGGGACAGGCTGACGGTCACAGTGTGGTAATGTTTGCTATTCACAATGAATGAGCTTCAATCACTGGACAATTTGGTGTGTAGCACTCAGAACTTACGACTCCAGACTAGGGAAATATTTAGAAATGTGCTTCACACAATAGGAATACATATTCCAATAGACTGAATATCTGAACAGCACAATTTTGTCACTGGGAAATCTTGTTCAAACAGCTGAGAAGCAAGTGTGACACTGTTTACATTTATTTTTCCCGTCAAAAGGGGTTGGCGTTTCCGGGAAAAGGTTTTGGTGAAACACTGAAAAACTCATTTTCCTAGAGCTATCCAACAGGATGAAAGTATTGAGAACACTATGAAATAAAAATGTTAGTTAGGCTAGCGTTCCAAGTAATGTTTTACTGTGCCTTTAAAAAGCCAGTATGACACCCGTGTTAAAATGAATAGTCTCATTGCTCAAAACAACAGACCAGGGGAATGGCAGAGTGTCTCTAGAACTCTTGGAATACGTTTTAGAACCCGAACATCTCTACTGAATTTTGAAATACTGAGAATTTGTATCCAAAGCGCTGTGAAAGGTAGGATAGACTGTCAAGGGGTAATAATGTTGAAAGTGCTGGTATATTTGTAAAAAAGGTTGTTTTACCAAATTAGAATTCACAATGAAAAAGCTTGAGACACTGGAAGAGAGAGACTCCAACTCGGGAAATTCACAATGATAACCTAGGTTAATATCTATGAAAGTGCTTCAAACACTAGGAATACGTGAATAAAGGACCTTAATATCTGAAACTCATTGTTTGCTGACAAGGAAATCGTGTTCAAAGAACATAGAACCGAGTTGGATACTGCTTACATTTATTATTCCAGGACAATGAGTTGGCGATTTTGAAAGAAGCCTCGTTAGGCCATTAAACCGGATGTGATGACGTCACCAAGGGGGAGGGGACACGTGGGCAGGCTTAATTGATCTCAGGTGATAATGATTTGGCCAGGGGACCAGCTGGGAGTGATGACATCATCGAGATTAGTTCTGGTATTAGGGTTAGAGAATTGGGGCTCTGTTCATGGTTAGGGTTAGGATAAGGTTTTGGGCTAGGTAGGGTCCAGGCTGAGGTGTGGGCTAGGTTTAGGGTTTGGGTTAGAGGGTTAGGGACAGGCTGACGGTCACAGTGTGGTAATGTTGGCTATTCACAATGAATGAGCTTCAATCACTGGACAATTTGGTGTGTAGCACTCAGAACTTACGACTCCAGACTAGGGAAATATTTAGAAATGTGCTTCACACAATAGGAATACATATTCCAATAGACTGAATATCTGAACAGCACAATTTTGTCACTGGGAAATCTTGTTCAAACAGCTGAGAAGCGAGTGTGACACTGTTTACATTTATTTTTCCCGACAAAAGGGGTTGGCGTTTCCGGGAAAGGTTTTGGTGAAACACTGAAAAACTCATTTTCCTAGAGCTATTGAACAGGATGAAAGTACTGAGAACACTATGAAATAAAAATGTTAGTTAGGCTAGGGTTCCAAGTAATGTTTTACTGTGCCTTTAAAAAGTCGGTATGACACCCGTGTTAAAATGAAAAGTCTCATTGCTCAAAACAACAGACCAGGGGAATGGCAGAGTGTCTCTAGAACTCCTGGAATATGTTTCAGAAATTGAACATCTCTACTGAATTTTGAAATACTGTGAATTTGTATCCAAAGCTCTGTGAAAGGTAGGATAGACTGTCAAGTGGTAATAATGTTGAAAGTGCTGGTATATTTGTAAAAAAGGTTGTTTTACCAAATTAGAATTCACAATGAAAAAGCTTGAGACACTGGAAGAGAGAGACTCCAACTCGGGAAATTCACAATGATAACCTAGGTTAATATCTAAGAAAGTGCTTCAAACACTAGGAATACGTGAATAAAGGGCCTTAATATCTGTAACACATTGTTTCCTGACAAGGAAATCGTGTTCAAAGAACATAGAACCGAGTTGGATACTGCTTACATTTATTATTCCGGGACAATGAGTTGGCGATTTTGAAAGAAGCCTCGTTAGGCCATTAAACCGGATGTGATGAAGTCACCAAGGGGGAGGGGCCACGTGGGCAGGCTTAATTGATCTCAGGTGATAATGATTTTGCCAGGTGACCAGCTGGGAGTGATGACATCATCGAGATTAGTTCTGGTATTAGGGTTAGAGAATTGGGGCTCTGTTCATGGTTAGGGTTAGGATAAGGTTTTGGGCTAGGTAGGGTCCAGGCTCAGGTGTGGGCTAGGTTTAGGGTTTGGGTTAGAGGGTTAGGGACAGGCTGATGGTCACAGTGTAGTAATGTTGGCTATTCACAATGAATGAGCTTCAATCACTGGACAATTTGGTGTGTAGCACTCAGAACTTACGACTCCAGACTAGGGAAATATTTAGAAATGTGCTTCACACAATAGGAATACATATTCCAATAGACTGAATATCTGAACAGCACAATTTTGTCACTGGGAAATCTTGTTCAAACAGCTGAGAAGCGAGTGTGACACTGTTTACATTTATTTTTCCCGTCAAAAGGAGTTGGCGTTTCCGGGAAAAGGTTTTGGTGAAACACTGAAAAACTCATTTTCCTAGAGCTATCCAACAGGATGAAAGTATTGAGAACACTATGAAATAAAAATGTTAGTTAGGCTAGGGTTTCAAGTAATGTTTTACTGTGCCTTTAAAAAGCCGGTATGACACCCGTGTTAAAATGAAAAGTCTCATTGCTTAAAACAACAGACCAGGGGAATGGCAGAGTGTCTCTAGAACTCCTGGAATATGTTTTAGAACCCGAACATCTCTACTGAATTTTGAAATACTGAGAATTTGTATCCAAAGCGCTGTGAAAGGTAGGATAGACTGTCAAGTGGTAATAATGTTGAAAGTGCTGGTATATTTGTAAAAAAGGTTGTTTTACCAAATTAGAATTCACAATGAAAAAGCTTGAGACACTGGAAGAGAGAGACTCCAACTCGGGAAATTCACAATGATAACCTAGGTTAATATCTATGAAAGTGCTTCAAACACTAGGAATACGTGAATAAAGGACCTTAATATCTGAAACTCATTGTTTGCTGACAAGGAAATCGTGTTCAAAGAACATAGAACCGAGTTGGATACTGCTTACATTTATTATTCCAGGACAATGAGTTGGCGATTTTGAAAGAAGCCTCGTTAGGCCATTAAACCGGATGTGATGACGTCACCAAGGGGGAGGGGACACGTGGGCAGGCTTAATTGATCTCAGGTGATAATGATTTGGCCAGGGGACCAGCTGGGAGTGATGACATCATCGAGATTAGTTCTGGTATTAGGGTTAGAGAATTGGGGCTCTGTTCATGGTTAGGGTTAGGATAAGGTTTTGGGTAGGTAGGGTCCAGGCTGAGGTGTGGGCTAGGTTTAGGGTTTGGGTTAGAGGGTTAGGGACAGGCTGACGGTCACAGTGTGGTAATGTTGGCTATTCACAATGAATGAGCTTCAATCACTGGACAATTTGGTGTGTAGCACTCAGAACTTACGACTCCAGACTAGGGAAATATTTAGAAATGTGCTTCACACAATAGGAATACATATTCCAATAGACTGAATATCTGAACAGCACAATTTTGTCACTGGGAAATCTTGTTCAAACAGCTGAGAAGCGAGTGTGACACTGTTTACATTTATTTTTCCCGTCAAAAGGGGTTGGCGTTTCCGGGAAAGGTTTTGGTGAAACACTGAAAAACTCATTTTCCTAGAGCTATTGAACAGGATGAAAGTACTGAGAACACTATGAAATAAAAAAGTTAGGCTAGGGTTCCAAGTAATGTTTTACTGTGCCTTTAAAAAGTCGGTATGACACCCGTGTTAAAATGAAAAGTCTCATTGCTCAAAACAACAGACCAGGGGAATGGCAGAGTGTCTCTAGAACTCCTGGAATATGTTTCAGAAATCGAACATCTCTACTGAATTTTGAAATACTGTGAATTTGTATCCAAAGCTCTGTGAAAGGTAGGATAGACTGTCAAGTGGTAATAATGTTGAAAGTGCTGGTATATTTGTAAAAAAGGTTGTTTTAACAAATTAGAATTCACAATGAAAAAGCTTGAGACACTGGAAGAGAGAGACTCCAACTCGGGAAATTCACAATGATAACCTAGGTTAATATCTAAGAAAGTGCTTCAAACACTAGGAATAAGTGAATAAAGGGCCTTAATATCTGTAACACATTGTTTCCTGACAAGGAAATCGTGTTCAAAGAACATAGAACCGAGTTGGATACTGCTTACATTTATTATTCCGGGACAATGAGTTGGCGATTTTGAAAGAAGCCTGGTTAGGCCATTAAACTGGATGTGATGACGTCACCAAGGGGGAGGGGCCACGTGGGCAGGCTTAATTGATCTCAGGTGATAATGATTTTGCCAGGTGACCAGCTGGGAGTGATGACATCATCGAGATTAGTTCTGGTATTAGGGTTAGAGAATTGGGGCTCTGTTCATGGTTAGGGTTAGGATAAGGTTTTGGGCTAGGTAGGGTCCAGGCTCAGGTGTGGCTAGGTTTAGGGTTTGGGTTAGAGGGTTAGGGACAGGCTGACGGTCACAGTGTAGTAATGTTGGCTATTCACAATGAATGAGCTTCAATCACTGGACAATTTGGTGTGTAGCACTCAGAACTTACGACTCCAGACTAGGGAAATATTTAGAAATGTGCTTCACACAATAGGAATACATATTCCAATAGACTGAATATCTGAACAGCACAATTTTGTCACTGGGAAATCTTGTTCAAACAGCTGAGAAGCGAGTGTGACACTGTTTACATTTATTTTTCCCGTCAAAAGGAGTTGGCGTTTCCGGGAAAAGGTTTTGGTGAAACACTGAAAAACTCATTTTCCTAGAGCTATCCAACAGGATGAAAGTATTGAGAACACTATGAAATAAAAATGTTAGTTAGGCTAGGGTTCCAAGTAATGTTTTACTGTGCCTTTAAAAAGCCAGTATGACACCCGTGTTAAAATGAATAGTCTCATTGCTCAAAACAACAGACCAGGGGAATGGCAGAGTGTCTCTAGAACTCTTGGAATACGTTTTAGAACCCGAACATCTCTACTGAATTTTGAAATACTGAGAATTTGTATCCAAAGCGCTGTGAAAGGTAGGATAGACTGTCAAGTGGTAATAATGTTGAAAGTGCTGGTATATTTGTAAAAAAGGTTGTTTTACCAAATTAGAATTCACAATGAAAAAGCTTGAGACACTGGAAGAGAGAGACTCCAACTCGGGAAATTCACAATGATAACCTAGGTTAATATCTAAGAAAGTGCTTCAAACACTAGGAATACGTGAATAAAGGGCCTTAATATCTGTAACACATTGTTTCCTGACAAGGAAATCGTGTACAAAGAACATAGAACCGAGTTGGATACTGCTTACATTTATTATTCCGGGGCAATGAGTTGGCGATTTTGAAAAAAGCCTGGTTAGGCCATTAAACCGGATGTGATGACGTCACCAAGGGGGAGGGGCCACGTGGGCAGGCTTAATTGATCCCAGGTGATAATGATTTGGCCAGGGGACCATCTGGGAGTGATGACGTCATCGAGATTAGTTCTGGTATTAGGGTTAGAGAATTGGGGCTCTGTTCATGGTTAGGGTTAGGATAAGGTTTTGGGCTAGGTAGGGTCCAGGCTGAGGTGTGGGCTAGGTTTAGGGTTTGGGTTAGAGGGTTAGGGACAGGCTGACGGTCACAGTGTAGTAATGTTGGCTATTCACAATGAATGAGCTTCAATCTCTGGACAATTTGGTGTGTAGCACTCAGAACTTACGACTCCAGAAAAGGGAAATATTTAGAAATGTGCTTCACACAATAGGAATACATATTCCAATAGACTGAATATCTGAACAGCACAATTTTGTCACTGGGAAATCTTGTTCAAACAGCTGAGAAGCGAGTGTGACACTGTTTACATTTATTTTTCCCGTCAAAAGGAGTTGGCGTTTTCGGGAAAAGGTTTTGGTGAAACACTGAAAAACTCATTTTCCTAGAGCTATCGAACAGGATGAAAGTATTGAGAACACTATGAAATAAAAATGTTAGTTAGGCTAGGGTTCCAAGTAATGTTTTACTGTGCCTTTAAAAAGCCGGTATGACACCCGTGTTAAAATGAAAAGTCTCATTGCTCAAAACAACAGACCAGGGGAATGGCAGAGTGTCTCTAGAACTCCTGGAATATGTTTTAGAACCCGAACATCTCTACTGAATTTTGAAATACTGAGAATTTGTATCCAAAGCGCTGTGAAAGGTAGGATAGACTGTCAAGTGGTAATAATGTTGAAAGTGCTGGTATATTTGTAAAAAAGGTTGTTTTACCAAATTAGAATTCACAATGAAAAAGCTTGAGACACTGGAAGAGAGAGACTCCAACTCGGGAAATTCACAATGATAACCTAGGTTAATATCTAAGAAAGTGCTTCAAACACTAGGAATACGTGAATAAAGGACCTTAATATCTAAAACACATTGTTTACTGACAAGGAAATCGTGTTCAAAGAACATAGAACCGAGTTGGATACTGCTTACATTTATTATTCCGGGACAATGAGTTGGCGATTTTGAAAGAAGCCTGGTTAGGCCATTAAACCGGATGTGATGACGTCACCAAGGGGGAGGGGCCACGTGGGAAGGCTTTATTGATCTCAGGTGATAATGATTTGGCCAGGGGACCAGCTGGGAGTGATGACATCATCGAGATTTGTTCTGGTATTAGGGTTAGAGAATTGGGGCTCTGTTCATGGTTAGGGTTAGGATAAGGTTTTGGGCTAGGTAGGGTCCAGGCTGAGGTGTGGGCTAGGTTTAGGGTTTGGGTTAGAGGGTTAGGGACAGGCTGACGGTCACAGTGTGGTAATGTTGGCTATTCACAATGAATGAGCTTCAATCACTGGACAATTTGGTGTGTAGCACTCAGAACTTACGACTCCAGACTAGGGAAATATTTAGAAATGTGCTTCACACAATAGGAATACATATTCCAATAGACTGAATATCTGAACAGCACAATTTTGTCACTGGGAAATCTTGTTCAAACAGCTGAGAAGCGAGTGTGACACTGTTTACATTTATTTTTCCCGTCAAAAGGGGTTGGCGTTTCCGGGAAAAGGTTTTGGTGAAACACTGAAAAACTCATTTTCCTAGAGCTATCCAACAGGATGAAAGTATTGAGAACACTATGAAATAAAAATGTTAGTTAGGCTAGCGTTCCAAGTAATGTTTTACTGTGCCTTTAAAAAGCCAGTATGACACCCGTGTTAAAATGAATAGTCTCATTGCTCAAAACAACAGACCAGGGGAATTGCAGAGTGTCTCTAGAACTCTTGGAATACGTTTTAGAACCCGAACATCTCTACTGAATTTTGAAATACTGAGAATTTGTATCCAAAGCGCTGTGAAAGGTAGGATAGACTGTCAAGGGGTAATAATGTTGAAAGTGCTGGTATATTTGTAAAAAAGGTTGTTTTACCAAATTAGAATTCACAATGAAAAAGCTTGAGACACTGGAAGAGAGAGACTCCAACTCGGGAAATTCACAATGATAACCTAGGTTAATATCTATGAAAGTGCTTCAAACACTAGGAATACGTGAATAAAGGACCTTAATATCTGAAACTCATTGTTTGCTGACAAGGAAATCGTGTTCAAAGAACATAGAACCGAGTTGGATACTGCTTACATTTATTATTCCAGGACAATGAGTTGGCGATTTTGAAAGAAGCCTGGTTAGGCCATTAAACTGGATGTGATGACGTCACCAAGGGGGAGGGGCCACGTGGGCAGGCTTAATTGATCTCAGGTGATAATGATTTGGCCAGGGGACCAGCTGGGAGTGATGACATCATCGAGATTAGTTCTGGTATTAGGGTTAGAGAATTGGGGCTCTGTTCATGGTTAGGGTTAGGATAAGGTTTTGGGCTAGGTAGGGTCCAGGCTGAGGTGTGGGCTAGGTTTAGGGTTTGGGTTAGAGGGTTAGGGACAGGCTGACGGTCACAGTGTGGTAATGTTGGCTATTCACAATGAATGAGCTTCAATCACTGGACAATTTGGTGTGTAGCACTCAGAACTTACGACTCCAGACTAGGGAAATATTTAGAAATGTGCTTCACACAATAGGAATACATATTCCAATAGACTGAGTATCTGAACAGCACAATTTTGTCACTGGGAAATCTTGTTCAAACAGCTGAGAAGCGAGTGTGACACTGTTTACATTTATTTTTCCCGTCAAAAGGGGTTGGCGTTTCCGGGAAAAGGTTTTGGTGAAACACTGAAAAACTCATTTTCCTAGAGCTATCCAACAGGATGAAAGTATTGAGAACACTATGAAATAAAAATGTTAGTTAGGCTAGCGTTCCAAGTAATGTTTTACTGTGCCTTTAAAAAGCCAGTATGACACCCGTGTTAAAATGAATAGTCTCATTGCTCAAAACAACAGACCAGGGGAATGGCAGAGTGTCTCTAGAACTCTTGGAATACGTTTTAGAACCCGAACATCTCTACTGAATTTTGAAATACTGAGAATTTGTATCCAAAGCGCTGTGAAAGGTAGGATAGACTGTCAAGTGGTAATAATGTTGAAAGTGCTGGTATATTTGTAAAAAAGGTTGTTTTACCAAATTAGAATTCACAATGAAAAAGCTTGAGACACTGGAAGAGAGAGACTCCAACTCGGGAAATTCACAATGATAACCTAGGTTAATATCTAAGAAAGTGCTTCAAACACTAGGAATACGTGAATAAAGGGCCTTAATATCTGTAACACATTCTTTCCTGACAAGGAAATCGTGTACAAAGAACATAGAACCGAGTTGGATACTGCTTACATTTATTATTCCGGGGCAATGAGTTGGCGATTTTGAAAAAAGCCTGGTTAGGCCATTAAACCGGATGTGATGACGTCACCAAGGGGGAGGGGCCACGTGGGCAGGCTTAATTGATCCCAGGTGATAATGATTTGGCCAGGGGACCATCTGGGAGTGATGACGTCATCGAGATTAGTTCTGGTATTAGGGTTAGAGAATTGGGGCTCTGTTCATGGTTAGGGTTAGGATAAGGTTTTGGGCTAGGTAGGGTCCAGGCTGAGGTGTGGGCTAGGTTTAGGGTTTGGGTTAGAGGGTTAGGGACAGGCTGACGGTCACAGTGTAGTAATGTTGGCTATTCACAATGAATGAGCTTCAATCTCTGGACAATTTGGTGTGTAGCACTCAGAACTTACGACTCCAGAAAAGGGAAATATTTAGAAATGTGCTTCACACAATAGGAATACATATTCCAATAGACTGAATATCTGAACAGCACAATTTTGTCACTGGGAAATCTTGTTCAAACAGCTGAGAAGCGAGTGTGACACTGTTTACATTTATTTTTCCCGTCAAAAGGAGTTGGCGTTTTCGGGAAAAGGTTTTGGTGAAACACTGAAAAACTCATTTTCCTAGAGCTATCGAACAGGATGAAAGTATTGAGAACACTATGAAATAAAAATGTTAGTTAGGCTAGGGTTCCAAGTAATGTTTTACTGTGCCTTTAAAAAGCCGGTATGACACCCGTGTTAAAATGAAAAGTCTCATTGCTCAAAACAACAGACCAGGGGAATGGCAGAGTGTCTCTAGAACTCCTGGAATATGTTTTAGAACCCGAACATCTCTACTGAATTTTGAAATACTGAGAATTTGTATCCAAAGCGCTGTGAAAGGTAGGATAGACTGTCAAGTGGTAATAATGTTGAAAGTGCTGGTATATTTGTAAAAAAGGTTGTTTTACCAAATTAGAATTCACAATGAAAAAGCTTGAGACACTGGAAGAGAGAGACTCCAACTCGGGAAATTCACAATGATAACCTAGGTTAATATCTAAGAAAGTGCTTCAAACACTAGGAATAAGTGAATAAAGGGCCTTAATATCTGTAACACATTGTTTCCTGACAAGGAAATCGTGTTCAAAGAACATAGAACCGAGTTGGATACTGCTTACATTTATTATTCCGGGACAATGAGTTGGCGATTTTGAAAGAAGCCTGGTTAGGCCATTAAACCGGATGTGATGACGTCACCAAGGGGGAGGGGCCACGTGGGCAGGCTTAATTGATCTCAGGTGATAATGATTTTGCCAGGTGACCAGCTGGGAGTGATGACATCATCGAGATTAGTTCTGGTATTAGGGTTAGAGAATTGGGGCTCTGTTCATGGTTAGGGTTAGGATAAGGTTTTGGGCTAGGTAGGTTCCAGGCTCAGGTGTGGCTAGGTTTAGGGTTTGGGTTAGAGGGTTAGGGACAGGCTGACGGTCACAGTGTAGTAATGTTGGCTATTCACAATGAATGAGCTTCAATCACTGGACAATTTGGTGTGTAGCACTCAGAACTTACGACTCCAGACTAGGGAAATATTTAGAAATGTGCTTCACACAATAGGAATACATATTCCAATAGACTGAATATCTGAACAGCACAATTTTGTCACTGGGAAATCTTGTTCAAACAGCTGAGAAGCGAGTGTGACACTGTTTACATTTATTTTTCCCGTCAAAAGGAGTTGGCGTTTCCGGGAAAAGGTTTTGGTGAAACACTGAAAAACTCATTTTCCTAGAGCTATCCAACAGGATGAAAGTATTGAGAACACTATGAAATAAAAATGTTAGTTAGGCTAGGGTTCCAAGTAATGTTTTACTGTGCCTTTAAAAAGCCAGTATGACACCCGTGTTAAAATGAATAGTCTCATTGCTCAAAACAACAGACCAGGGGAATGGCAGAGTGTCTCTAGAACTCTTGGAATACGTTTTAGAACCCGAACATCTCTACTGAATTTTGAAATACTGAGAATTTGTATCCAAAGCGCTGTGAAAGGTAGGATAGACTGTCAAGTGGTAATAATGTTGAAAGTGCTGGTATATTTGTAAAAAAGGTTGTTTTACCAAATTAGAATTCACAATGAAAAAGCTTGAGACACTGGAAGAGAGAGACTCCAACTCGGGAAATTCACAATGATAACCTAGGTTAATATCTAAGAAAGTGCTTCAAACACTAGGAATACGTGAATAAAGGGCCTTAATATCTGTAACACATTGTTTCCTGACAAGGAAATCGTGTACAAAGAACATAGAACCGAGTTGGATACTGCTTACATTTATTATTCCGGGGCAATGAGTTGGCGATTTTGAAAAAAGCCTGGTTAGGCCATTAAACCGGATGTGATGACGTCACCAAGGGGGAGGGGCCACGTGGGCAGGCTTAATTGATCCCAGGTGATAATGATTTGGCCAGGGGACCATCTGGGAGTGATGACGTCATCGAGATTAGTTCTGGTATTAGGGTTAGAGAATTGGGGCTCTGTTCATGGTTAGGGTTAGGATAAGGTTTTGGGCTAGGTAGGGTCCAGGCTGAGGTGTGGGCTAGGTTTAGGGTTTGGGTTAGAGGGTTAGGGACAGGCTGACGGTCACAGTGTAGTAATGTTGGCTATTCACAATGAATGAGCTTCAATCTCTGGACAATTTGGTGTGTAGCACTCAGAACTTACGACTCCAGAAAAGGGAAATATTTAGAAATGTGCTTCACACAATAGGAATACATATTCCAATAGACTGAATATCTGAACAGCACAATTTTGTCACTGGGAAATCTTGTTCAAACAGCTGAGAAGCGAGTGTGACACTGTTTACATTTATTTTTCCCGTCAAAAGGAGTTGGCGTTTTCGGGAAAAGGTTTTGGTGAAACACTGAAAAACTCATTTTCCTAGAGCTATCGAACAGGATGAAAGTATTGAGAACACTATGAAATAAAAATGTTAGTTAGGCTAGGGTTCCAAGTAATGTTTTACTGTGCCTTTAAAAAGCCGGTATGACACCCGTGTTAAAATGAAAAGTCTCATTGCTCAAAACAACAGACCAGGGGAATGGCAGAGTGTCTCTAGAAATCCTGGAATATGTTTTAGAACCCGAACATCTCTACTGAATTTTGAAATACTGAGAATTTGTATCCAAAGCGCTGTGAAAGGTAGGATAGACTGTCAAGTGGTAATAATGTTGAAAGTGCTGGTATATTTGTAAAAAAGGTTGTTTTACCAAATTAGAATTCACAATGAAAAAGCTTGAGACACTGGAAGAGAGAGACTCCAACTCGGGAAATTCACAATGATAACCTAGGTTAATATCTAAGAAAGTGCTTCAAACACTAGGAATACGTGAATAAAGGACCTTAATATCTAAAACACATTGTTTACTGACAAGGAAATCGTGTTCAAAGAACATAGAACCGAGTTGGATACTGCTTACATTTATTATTCCGGGACAATGAGTTGGCGATTTTGAAAGAAGCCTGGTTAGGCCATTAAACCGGATGTGATGACGTCACCAAGGGGGAGGGGCCACGTGGGAAGGCTTAATTGATCTCAGGTGATAATGATTTGGCCAGGGGACCAGCTGGGAGTGATGACATCATCGAGATTAGTTCTGGTATTAGGGTTAGAGAATTGGGGCTCTGTTCATGGTTAGGGTTAGGATAAGGTTTTGGGCTAGGTAGGGTCCAGGCTGAGGTGTGGGCTAGGTTTAGGGTTTGGGTTAGAGGGTTAGGGACAGGCTGACGGTCACAGTGTGGTAATGTTTGCTATTCACAATGAATGAGCTTCAATCACTGGACAATTTGGTGTGTAGCACTCAGAACTTACGACTCCAGACTAGGGAAATATTTAGAAATGTGCTTCACACAATAGGAATACATATTCCAATAGACTGAATATCTGAACAGCACAATTTTGTCACTGGGAAATCTTGTTCAAACAGCTGAGAAGCAAGTGTGACACTGTTTACATTTATTTTTCCCGTCAAAAGGGGTTGGCGTTTCCGGGAAAAGGTTTTGGTGAAACACTGAAAAACTCATTTTCCTAGAGCTATCCAACAGGATGAAAGTATTGAGAACACTATGAAATAAAAATGTTAGTTAGGCTAGCGTTCCAAGTAATGTTTTACTGTGCCTTTAAAAAGCCAGTATGACACCCGTGTTAAAATGAATAGTCTCATTGCTCAAAACAACAGACCAGGGGAATGGCAGAGTGTCTCTAGAACTCTTGGAATACGTTTTAGAACCCGAACATCTCTACTGAATTTTGAAATACTGAGAATTTGTATCCAAAGCGCTGTGAAAGGTAGGATAGACTGTCAAGGGGTAATAATGTTGAAAGTGCTGGTATATTTGTAAAAAAGGTTGTTTTACCAAATTAGAATTCACAATGAAAAAGCTTGAGACACTGGAAGAGAGAGACTCCAACTCGGGAAATTCACAATGATAACCTAGGTTAATATCTATGAAAGTGCTTCAAACACTAGGAATACGTGAATAAAGGACCTTAATATCTGAAACTCATTGTTTGCTGACAAGGAAATCGTGTTCAAAGAACATAGAACCGAGTTGGATACTGCTTACATTTATTATTCCAGGACAATGAGTTGGCGATTTTGAAAGAAGCCTCGTTAGGCCATTAAACCGGATGTGATGACGTCACCAAGGGGGAGGGGACACGTGGGCAGGCTTAATTGATCTCAGGTGATAATGATTTGGCCAGGGGACCAGCTGGGAGTGATGACATCATCGAGATTAGTTCTGGTATTAGGGTTAGAGAATTGGGGCTCTGTTCATGGTTAGGGTTAGGATAAGGTTTTGGGCTAGGTAGGGTCCAGGCTGAGGTGTGGGCTAGGTTTAGGGTTTGGGTTAGAGGGTTAGGGACAGGCTGACGGTCACAGTGTGGTAATGTTGGCTATTCACAATGAATGAGCTTCAATCACTGGACAATTTGGTGTGTAGCACTCAGAACTTACGACTCCAGACTAGGGAAATATTTAGAAATGTGCTTCACACAATAGGAATACATATTCCAATAGACTGAATATCTGAACAGCACAATTTTGTCACTGGGAAATCTTGTTCAAACAGCTGAGAAGCGAGTGTGACACTGTTTACATTTATTTTTCCCGACAAAAGGGGTTGGCGTTTCCGGGAAAGGTTTTGGTGAAACACTGAAAAACTCATTTTCCTAGAGCTATTGAACAGGATGAAAGTACTGAGAACACTATGAAATAAAAATGTTAGTTAGGCTAGGGTTCCAAGTAATGTTTTACTGTGCCTTTAAAAAGTCGGTATGACACCCGTGTTAAAATGAAAAGTCTCATTGCTCAAAACAACAGACCAGGGGAATGGCAGAGTGTCTCTAGAACTCCTGGAATATGTTTCAGAAATTGAACATCTCTACTGAATTTTGAAATACTGTGAATTTGTATCCAAAGCTCTGTGAAAGGTAGGATAGACTGTCAAGTGGTAATAATGTTGAAAGTGCTGGTATATTTGTAAAAAAGGTTGTTTTACCAAATTAGAATTCACAATGAAAAAGCTTGAGACACTGGAAGAGAGAGACTCCAACTCGGGAAATTCACAATGATAACCTAGGTTAATATCTAAGAAAGTGCTTCAAACACTAGGAATACGTGAATAAAGGGCCTTAATATCTGTAACACATTGTTTCCTGACAAGGAAATCGTGTTCAAAGAACATAGAACCGAGTTGGATACTGCTTACATTTATTATTCCGGGACAATGAGTTGGCGATTTTGAAAGAAGCCTCGTTAGGCCATTAAACCGGATGTGATGAAGTCACCAAGGGGGAGGGGCCACGTGGGCAGGCTTAATTGATCTCAGGTGATAATGATTTTGCCAGGTGACCAGCTGGGAGTGATGACATCATCGAGATTAGTTCTGGTATTAGGGTTAGAGAATTGGGGCTCTGTTCATGGTTAGGGTTAGGATAAGGTTTTGGGCTAGGTAGGGTCCAGGCTCAGGTGTGGGCTAGGTTTAGGGTTTGGGTTAGAGGGTTAGGGACAGGCTGATGGTCACAGTGTAGTAATGTTGGCTATTCACAATGAATGAGCTTCAATCACTGGACAATTTGGTGTGTAGCACTCAGAACTTACGACTCCAGACTAGGGAAATATTTAGAAATGTGCTTCACACAATAGGAATACATATTCCAATAGACTGAATATCTGAACAGCACAATTTTGTCACTGGGAAATCTTGTTCAAACAGCTGAGAAGCGAGTGTGACACTGTTTACATTTATTTTTCCCGTCAAAAGGAGTTGGCGTTTCCGGGAAAAGGTTTTGGTGAAACACTGAAAAACTCATTTTCCTAGAGCTATCCAACAGGATGAAAGTATTGAGAACACTATGAAATAAAAATGTTAGTTAGGCTAGGGTTCCAAGTAATGTTTTACTGTGCCTTTAAAAAGCCGGTATGACACCCGTGTTAAAATGAAAAGTCTCATTGCTTAAAACAACAGACCAGGGGAATGGCAGAGTGTCTCTAGAACTCCTGGAATATGTTTTAGAACCCGAACATCTCTACTGAATTTTGAAATACTGAGAATTTGTATCCAAAGCGCTGTGAAAGGTAGGATAGACTGTCAAGTGGTAATAATGTTGAAAGTGCTGGTATATTTGTAAAAAAGGTTGTTTTACCAAATTAGAATTCACAATGAAAAAGCTTGAGACACTGGAAGAGAGAGACTCCAACTCGGGAAATTCACAATGATAACCTAGGTTAATATCTATGAAAGTGCTTCAAACACTAGGAATACGTGAATAAAGGACCTTAATATCTGAAACTCATTGTTTGCTGACAAGGAAATCGTGTTCAAAGAACATAGAACCGAGTTGGATACTGCTTACATTTATTATTCCAGGACAATGAGTTGGCGATTTTGAAAGAAGCCTCGTTAGGCCATTAAACCGGATGTGATGACGTCACCAAGGGGGAGGGGACACGTGGGCAGGCTTAATTGATCTCAGGTGATAATGATTTGGCCAGGGGACCAGCTGGGAGTGATGACATCATCGAGATTAGTTCTGGTATTAGGGTTAGAGAATTGGGGCTCTGTTCATGGTTAGGGTTAGGATAAGGTTTTGGGCTAGGTAGGGTCCAGGCTCAGGTGTGGGCTAGGTTTAGGGTTTGGGTTAGAGGGTTAGGGACAGGCTGAGGGTCACAGTGTAGTAATGTTGGCTATTCACAATGAATGAGCTTCAATCACTGGACAATTTGGTGTGTAGCACTCAGAACTTACGACTCCAGACTAGGGAAATATTTAGAAATGTGCTTCACACAATAGGAATACATATTCCAATAGACTGAATATCTGAACAGCACAATTTTGTCACTGGGAAATCTTGTTCAAACAGCTGAGAAGCGAGTGTGACACTGTTTACATTTATTTTTCCCGTCAAAAGGAGTTGGCGTTTCCGGGAAAAGGTTTTGGTGAAACACTGAAAAACTCATTTTCCTAGAGCTATCCAACAGGATGAAAGTATTGAGAACACTATGAAATAAAAATGTCAGTTAGGCTAGGGTTCCAAGTAATGTTTTACTGTGCCTTTAAAAAGCCGGTATGACACCCGTGTTAAAATGAAAAGTCTCATTGCTTAAAACAACAGACCAGGGGAATGGCAGAGTGTCTCTAGAACTCCTGGAATATGTTTTAGAACCCGAACATCTCTACTGAATTTTGAAATACTGAGAATTTGTATCCAAAGCGCTGTGAAAGGTAGGATAGACTGTCAAGTGGTAATAATGTTGAAAGTGCTGGTATATTTGTAAAAAAGGTTGTTTTACCAAATTAGAATTCACAATGAAAAAGCTTGAGACACTGGAAGAGAGAGACTCCAACTCGGGAAATTCACAATGATAACCTAGGTTAATATCTATGAAAGTGCTTCAAACACTAGGAATACGTGAATAAAGGACCTTAATATCTGAAACTCATTGTTTGCTGACAAGGAAATCGTGTTCAAAGAACATAGAACCGAGTTGGATACTGCTTACATTTATTATTCCAGGACAATGAGTTGGCGATTTTGAAAGAAGCCTCGTTAGGCCATTAAACCGGATGTGATGACGTCACCAAGGGGGAGGGGACACGTGGGCAGGCTTAATTGATCTCAGGTGATAATGATTTGGCCAGGGGACCAGCTGGGAGTGATGACATCATCGAGATTAGTTCTGGTATTAGGGTTAGAGAATTGGGGCTCTGTTCATGGTTAGGGTTAGGATAAGGTTTTGGGCTAGGTAGGGTCCAGGCTGAGGTGTGGGCTAGGTTTAGGGTTTGGGTTAGAGGGTTAGGGACAGGCTGACGGTCACAGTGTGGTAATGTTGGCTATTCACAATGAATGAGCTTCAATCACTGGACAATTTGGTGTGTAGCACTCAGAACTTACGACTCCAGACTAGGGAAATATTTAGAAATGTGCTTCACACAATAGGAATACATATTCCAATAGACTGAATATCTGAACAGCACAATTTTGTCACTGGGAAATCTTGTTCAAACAGCTGAGAAGCGAGTGTGACACTGTTTACATTTATTTTTCCCGACAAAAGGGGTTGGCGTTTCCGGGAAAGGTTTTGGTGAAACACTGAAAAACTCATTTTCCTAGAGCTATTGAACAGGATGAAAGTACTGAGAACACTATGAAATAAAAATGTTAGTTAGGCTAGGGTTCCAAGTAATGTTTTACTGTGCCTTTAAAAAGTCGGTATGACACCCGTGTTAAAATGAAAAGTCTCATTGCTCAAAACAACAGACCAGGGGAATGGCAGAGTGTCTCTAGAACTCCTGGAATATGTTTCAGAAATTGAACATCTCTACTGAATTTTGAAATACTGTGAATTTGTATCCAAAGCTCTGTGAAAGGTAGGATAGACTGTCAAGTGGTAATAATGTTGAAAGTGCTGGTATATTTGTAAAAAAGGTTGTTTTACCAAATTAGAATTCACAATGAAAAAGCTTGAGACACTGGAAGAGAGAGACTCCAACTCGGGAAATTCACAATGATAACCTAGGTTAATATCTAAGAAAGTGCTTCAAACACTAGGAATACGTGAATAAAGGGCCTTAATATCTGTAACACATTGTTTCCTGACAAGGAAATCGTGTTCAAAGAACATAGAACCGAGTTGGATACTGCTTACATTTATTATTCCGGGACAATGAGTTGGCGATTTTGAAAGAAGCCTCGTTAGGCCATTAAACCGGATGTGATGAAGTCACCAAGGGGGAGGGGCCACGTGGGCAGGCTTAATTGATCTCAGGTGATAATGATTTTGCCAGGTGACCAGCTGGGAGTGATGACATCATCGAGATTAGTTCTGGTATTAGGGTTAGAGAATTGGGGCTCTGTTCATGGTTAGGGTTAGGATAAGGTTTTGGGCTAGGTAGGGTCCAGGCTCAGGTGTGGGCTAGGTTTAGGGTTTGGGTTAGAGGGTTAGGGACAGGCTGATGGTCACAGTGTAGTAATGTTGGCTATTCACAATGAATGAGCTTCAATCACTGGACAATTTGGTGTGTAGCACTCAGAACTTACGACTCCAGACTAGGGAAATATTTAGAAATGTGCTTCACACAATAGGAATACATATTCCAATAGACTGAATATCTGAACAGCACAATTTTGTCACTGGGAAATCTTGTTCAAACAGCTGAGAAGCGAGTGTGACACTGTTTACATTTATTTTTCCCGTCAAAAGGAGTTGGCGTTTCCGGGAAAAGGTTTTGGTGAAACACTGAAAAACTCATTTTCCTAGAGCTATCCAACAGGATGAAAGTATTGAGAACACTATGAAATAAAAATGTTAGTTAGGCTAGGGTTCCAAGTAATGTTTTACTGTGCCTTTAAAAAGCCGGTATGACACCCGTGTTAAAATGAAAAGTCTCATTGCTTAAAACAACAGACCAGGGGAATGGCAGAGTGTCTCTAGAACTCCTGGAATATGTTTTAGAACCCGAACATCTCTACTGAATTTTGAAATACTGAGAATTTGTATCCAAAGCGCTGTGAAAGGTAGGATAGACTGTCAAGTGGTAATAATGTTGAAAGTGCTGGTATATTTGTAAAAAAGGTTGTTTTACCAAATTAGAATTCACAATGAAAAAGCTTGAGACACTGGAAGAGAGAGACTCCAACTCGGGAAATTCACAATGATAACCTACGTTAATATCTAAGAAAGTGCTTCAAACACTAGGAATACGTGAATAATGGGCCTTAATATCTGTAACACATTGTTTCCTGACAAGGAAATCGTGTTCAAAGAACATAGAACCGAGTTGGATACTGCTTACATTTATTATTCCGGGACAATGAGTTGGCGATTTTGAAAGAAGCCTGGTTAGGCCATTAAACCGGATGTGATGACGTCACCAAGGGGGAGGGGCCACGTGGGCAGGCTTAATTGATCCCAGGTGATAATGATTTGGCCAGGGGACCAGCTGGGAGTGATGACGTCATCGAGATTAGTTCTGGTATTAGGGATAGAGAATTGGGGCTCTGTTCATGGTTAGGGTTAGGATAAGGTTTTGGGCTAGGTAGGGTCCAGGCTCAGATGTGGGCTAGGTTTAGGGTTTGGGTTACAGGGTTAGGGACAGGCTGAGGGTCACAGTGTAGTAATGTTGGCTATTCACAATGAATGAGCTTCAATCACTGGACAATTTGGTGTGTAGCACTCAGAACTTACGACTCCAGACTAGGGAAATATTTAGAAATGTGCTTCACACAATAGGAATACATATTCCAATAGACTGAATATCTGAACAGCACAATTTTGTCACTGTGAAATCTTGTTCAAACAGCTGAGAAGCGAGTGTGACACTGTTTACATTTATTTTTCCCGTCAAAAGGAGTTGGCGTTTTCGGGAAAAGGTTTTGGTGAAACACTGAAAAACTCATTTTCCTAGAGCTATCGAACAGGATGAAAGTATTGAGAACACTATGAAATAAAAATGTTAGTTAGGCTAGGGTTCCAAGTAATGTTTTACTGTGCCTTTAAAAAGCCGGTATGACACTCGTGTTAAAATGAAAAGTCTCATTGCTCAAAACAACAGACCAGGGGAATGGCAGAGTGTCTCTAGAACTCCTGGAATATGTTTTAGAACCCGAACATCTCTACTGAATTTTGAAATACTGAGAATTTGTATCCAAAGCGCTGTGAAAGGTAGGATAGACTGTCAAGTGGTAATAATGTTGAAAGTGCTGGTATATTTGTAAAAAAGGTTGTTTTACCAAATTAGAATTCACAATGAAAAAGCTTGAGACACTGGAAGAGAGAGACTCCAACTCGGGAAATTCACAATGATAACCTAGGTTAATATCTAAGAAAGTGCTTCAAACACTAGGAATACGTGAATAAAGGGCCTTAATATCTGTAACACATTGTTTCCTGACAAGGAAATCGTGTTCAAAGAACATAGAACCGAGTTGGATACTGCTTACATTTATTATTCCTGGACAATGAGTTGGGGATTTTGAAAGAAGCCTGGTTAGGCCATTAAACCGGATGTGATGACGTCACCAAGGGGGAGGGGCCACGTGGGCAGGCTTAATTGATCCCAGGTGATAATGATTTGGCCAGGGGACCAGCTGGGAGTGATGACGTCATTGAGATTAGTTCTGGTATTAGGGTTAGAGAATTGGGGCTCTGTTCATGGTTAGGGTTAGGATAAGGTTTTGGGCTAGGTAGGGTCCAGTCTCAGGTGTGGGCTAGGTTTAGTGTTTGGGTTAGAGGTTTAGGGACAGGCTGACGGTCACAGTGTAGTAATGTTGGCTATTCACAATGAATGAGCTTCAATCACTGGACAATTTGGTGTGTAGCACTGAGAACTTACGACTCCAGACTAGGGAAATATTTAGAAATGTGCTTCACACAATAGGAATACATATTCCAATAGACTGAATATCTGAACAGCACAATTTTGTCACTGGGAAATCTAGTTCAAACAGCTGAGAAGCGAGTGTGACACTGTTTACATTTATTTTTCCCGTCAAAAGGAGTTCGCGTTTTCGGGAAAAGGTTTTGGTGAAACACTGAAAAACTCATTTTCCTAGAGCTATCGAACAGGATGAAAGTATTGAGAACACTATGAAATAAAAATGTTAGTTAGGCTAGGGTTCCAAGTAATGTTTTACTGTGTCTTTAAAAAGCTGGTATGACACCCGTGTTAAAATGCAAAGTCTCATTGCTCAAAACAACAGACCAGGGGAATGGCAGAGTGTCTCTAGAACTCCTGGAATACGTTTTAGAACCCGAACATCTCTACTGAATTTTGAAATACTGAGAATTTGTATCCAAAGCGCTGTGAAAGGTAGGATAGACTGTCAAGTGGTAATAATGTTGAAAGTGCTGGTATATTTGTAAAAAAGGTTGTTTTACCAAATTAGAATTCACAATGAAAAAGCTTGAGACACTGGAAGAGAGAGACTCCAACTCGGGAAATTCACAATGATAACCTAGGTTAATATCTAAGAAAGTGCTTCAAACACTAGGAATACGTGAATAAAGGGCCTTAATATCTGTAACACATTGTTTCCTGACAAGGAAATCGTGTTCAAAGAACATAGAACCGAGTTGGATACTGCTTACATTTATTATTCCGGGACAATGAGTTGGGGATTTTGAAAGAAGCCTGGTTAGGCCATTAAACCGAATGTGATGACGTCACCAAGGGGGAGGGGCCACGTGGGCAGGCTTAATTGATCCCAGGTGATAATGATTTGGCCAGGGGACCAGCTGGGAGTGATGACGTCATCGAGATTAGTTCTGGTATTAGGGTTAGAGAATTGGGGCTCTGTTCATGGTTAGGGTTAGGATAAGGTTTTGGGCTAGGAAGGGTCCAGTCTCAGGTGTGGGCAAGGTTTAGTGTTTGGGGTAGAGGGTTAGGGACAGGCTGACGGTCACAGTGTAGTAATGTTGGCTATTCACAATGAATGAGCTTCAATCACTGGACAATTTGGTGTGTAGCACTGATAACTTACGACTCCAGACTAGGGAAATATTTAGAAATGTGCTTCACACAATAGGAATACATATTCCAATAGACTGAATATCTGAACAGCACAATTTTGTCACTGGGAAATCTTGTTCAAACAGCTGAGAAGCGAGTGTGACACTGTTTACATTTATTTTTCCCGTCAAAAGGAGTTGGCATTTTCCGGAAAAGGTTTTGGTGAAACACTGAAAAACTCATTTTCCTAGAGCTATCGAACAGGATGAAAGTATTGAGAACACTATGAAATAAAAATGTTAGTTAGGCTAGGGTTCCAAGTAATGTTTTACTGTGCCTTTAAAAAGCCGGTATGACACCCGTGTTAAAATGAAAAGTCTCATTGCTCAAAACAACAGACCAGGGGAATGGCAGAGTGTCTCTAGAACTCCTGGAATATGTTTTAGAACCCGAACATCTCTACTGAATTTTGAAATACTGAGAATTTGTATCCAAAGCGCTGTGAAAGGTAGGATAGACTGTCAAGTGGTAATAATGTTGAAAGTGCTGGTATATTTGTAAAAAAGGTTGTTTTACCAAATTAGAATTCACAATGAAAAAGCTTGAGACACTGGAAGAGAGAGACTCCAACTCGGGAAATTCACAATGATAACCTAGGTTAATATCTAAGAAAGTGCTTCAAACACTAGGAATACGTGAATAAAGGGCCTTAATATCTGTAACACATTTTTTCCTGACAAGGAAATCGTGTTCAAAGAACATAGAACCGAGTTGGATACTGCTTACATTTATTATTCCAGGACAATGAGTTGGCGATTTTGAAAGAAGCCTGGTTAGGCCATTAAACCGGATGTGATGACGTCACCAAGGGGGAGGGGCCACGTGGGCAGGCTTAATTGATCCCAGGTGATAATGATTTGGCCAGGGGACCAGCTGTGAGTGATGACGTCATCGAGATTAGTTCTGGTATTAGGGTTAGAGAATTGGGGCTCTGTTCATGGTTAGGGTTAGGATAAGGTTTTGGGCTAGGTAGGGTCCAGTCTCAGGTGTGGGCAAGGTTTAGTGTTTGGGTTAGAGGTTTAGGGACAGGCTGACGGTCACAGTGTAGTAATGTTGGCTATTCACAATGAATGAGCTTCAATCACTGGACAAATTGGTGTGTAGCACTGAGAACTTACGACTCCAGACTAGGGAAATATTTAGAAATGTGCTTCACACAATAGGAATACATATTCCAATAGACTGAATATCTGAACAGCACAATTTTGTCACTGGGAAATCTAGTTCAAACAGCTGAGAAGCGAGTGTGACACTGTTTACATTTATTTTTCCCGTCAAAAGGAGTTGGCGTTTTCGGGAAAAGGTTTTGGTGAAACACTGAAAAACTCATTTTCCTAGAGCTATCGAACAGGATGAAAGTATTGAGAACACTATGAAATAAAAATGTTAGTTAGGCTAGGGTTCCAAGTAATGTTTTACTGTGTCTTTAAAAAGCTGGTATGACACCCGTGTTAAAATGAAAAGTCTCATTGCTCAAAACAACAGACCAGGGGAATGGCAGAGTGTCTCTAGAACTCCTGGAATACGTTTTAGAACCCGAACATCTCTACTTAATTTTGAAATACTGAGAATTTGTATCCAAAGCGCTGTGAAAGGTAGGATAGACTGTCAAGTGGTAATAATGTTGAAAGTGCTGGTATATTTGTAAAAAAGGTTGTTTTACCAAATTAGAATTCACAATGAAAAAGCTTGAGACACTGGAAGAGAGAGACTCCAACTCGGGAAATTCACAATGATAACCTAGGTTAATATCTAAGAAAGTGCTTCAAACACTAGGAATACGTGAATAAAGGGCCTTAATATCTGTAACACATTGTTTCCTGACAAGGAAATCGTGTTCAAAGAACATAGAACCGAGTTGGATACTGCTTACATTTATTATTCCGGGACAATGAGTTGGGGATTTTGAAAGAAGCCTGGTTAGGCCATTAAACCGAATGTGATGACGTCACCAAGGGGGAGGGGCCACGTGGGCAGGCTTAATTGATCCCAGGTGATAATGATTTGGCCAGGGGACCAGCTGGGAGTGATGACGTCATCGAGATTAGTTCTGGTATTAGGGTTAGAGAATTGGGGCTCTGTTCATGGTTAGGGTTAGGATAAGGTTTTGGGCTAGGAAGGGTCCAGTCTCAGGTGTGGGCAAGGTTTAGTGTTTGGGTTAGAGGGTTAGGGACAGGCTGACGGTCACAGTGTAGTAATGTTGGCTATTCACAATGAATGAGCTTCAATCACTGGACAATTTGGTGTGTAGCACTGATAACTTACGACTCCAGACTAGGGAAATATTTAGAAATGTGCTTCACACAATAGGAATACATATTCCAATAGACTGAATATCTGAACAGCACAATTTTGTCACTGGGAAATCTTGTTCAAACAGCTGAGAAGCGAGTGTGACACTGTTTACATTTATTTTTCCCGTCAAAAGGAGTTGGCATTTTCCGGAAAAGGTTTTGGTGAAACACTGAAAAACTCATTTTCCTAGAGCTATCGAACAGGATGAAAGTATTGAGAACACTATGAAATAAAAATGTTAGTTAGGCTAGTGTTCCAAGTAATGTTTTACTATGCCTTTAAAAAGCCGGTATGACACCCGTGTTAAAATGCAAAGTCTCATTGCTCAAAACAACAGACCAGGGGAATGGCAGAGTGTCTCTAGAACTCCTGGAATACGTTTTAGAACCCGAACATCTCTACTGAATTTTGAAATACTGAGAATTTGTATCCAAAGCGCTGTGAAAGGTAGGATAGACTGTCAAGTGGTAATAATGTTGAAAGTGCTGGTATATTTGTAAAAAAGGTTGTTTTTCCAAATTAGAATTCACAATGAAAAAGCTTGAGACACTGGAAGAGAGAGACTCCAACTCGGGAAATTCACAATGATAACCTAGGTTAATATCTAAGAAAGTGCTTCAAACACTAGGAATACGTGAATAAAGGGCCTTAATATCTGTAACACATTGTTTCCTGACAAGGAAATCGTGTTCAAAGAACATAGAACCGAGTTGGATACTGCTTACATTTATTATTCCGGGACAATGAGTTGGGGATTTTGAAAGAAGCCTGGTTAGGCCATTAAACCGAATGTGATGACGTCACCAAGGGGGAGGGGCCACGTGGGCAGGCTTAATTGATCCCAGGTGATAATGATTTGGCCAGGGGACCAGCTGGGAGTGATGACGTCATCGAGATTAGTTCTGGTATTAGGGTTAGAGAATTGGGGCTCTGTTCATGGTTAGGGTTAGGATAAGGTTTTGGGCTAGGAAGGGTCCAGTCTCAGGTGTGGGCAAGGTTTAGTGTTTGGGGTAGAGGGTTAGGGACAGGCTGACGGTCACAGTGTAGTAATGTTGGCTATTCACAATGAATGAGCTTCAATCACTGGACAATTTGGTGTGTAGCACTGATAACTTACGACTCCAGACTAGGGAAATATTTAGAAATGTGCTTCACACAATAGGAATACATATTCCAATAGACTGAATATCTGAACAGCACAATTTTGTCACTGGGAAATCTTGTTCAAACAGCTGAGAAGCGAGTGTGACACTGTTTACATTTATTTTTCCCGTCAAAAGGAGTTGGCATTTTCCGGAAAAGGTTTTGGTGAAACACTGAAAAACTCATTTTCCTAGAGCTATCGAACAGGATGAAAGTATTGAGAACACTATGAAATAAAAATGTTAGTTAGGCTAGGGTTCCAAGTAATGTTTTACTGTGCCTTTAAAAAGCCGGTATGACACCCGTGTTAAAATGAAAAGTCTCATTGCTCAAAACAACAGACCAGGGGAATGGCAGAGTGTCTCTAGAACTCCTGGAATATGTTTTAGAACCCGAACATCTCTACTGAATTTTGAAATACTGAGAATTTGTATCCAAAGCGCTGTGAAAGGTAGGATAGACTGTCAAGTGGTAATAATGTTGAAAGTGCTGGTATATTTGTAAAAAAGGTTGTTTTACCAAATTAGAATTCACAATGAAAAAGCTTGAGACACTGGAAGAGAGAGACTCCAACTCGGGAAATTCACAATGATAACCTAGGTTAATATCTAAGAAAGTGCTTCAAACACTAGGAATACGTGAATAAAGGGCCTTAATATCTGTAACACATTTTTTCCTGACAAGGAAATCGTGTTCAAAGAACATAGAACCGAGTTGGATACTGCTTACATTTATTATTCCAGGACAATGAGTTGGCGATTTTGAAAGAAGCCTGGTTAGGCCATTAAACCGGATGTGATGACGTCACCAAGGGGGAGGGGCCACGTGGGCAGGCTTAATTGATCCCAGGTGATAATGATTTGGCCAGGGGACCAGCTGTGAGTGATGACGTCATCGAGATTAGTTCTGGTATTAGGGTTAGAGAATTGGGGCTCTGTTCATGGTTAGGGTTAGGATAAGGTTTTGGGCTAGGTAGGGTCCAGTCTCAGGTGTGGGCAAGGTTTAGTGTTTGGGTTAGAGGTTTAGGGACAGGCTGACGGTCACAGTGTAGTAATGTTGGCTATTCACAATGAATGAGCTTCAATCACTGGACAAATTGGTGTGTAGCACTGAGAACTTACGACTCCAGACTAGGGAAATATTTAGAAATGTGCTTCACACAATAGGAATACATATTCCAATAGACTGAATATCTGAACAGCACAATTTTGTCACTGGGAAATCTAGTTCAAACAGCTGAGAAGCGAGTGTGACACTGTTTACATTTATTTTTCCCGTCAAAAGGAGTTGGCGTTTTCGGGAAAAGGTTTTGGTGAAACACTGAAAAACTCATTTTCCTAGAGCTATCGAACAGGATGAAAGTATTGAGAACACTATGAAATAAAAATGTTAGTTAGGCTAGGGTTCCAAGTAATGTTTTACTGTGTCTTTAAAAAGCTGGTATGACACCCGTGTTAAAATGAAAAGTCTCATTGCTCAAAACAACAGACCAGGGGAATGGCAGAGTGTCTCTAGAACTCCTGGAATACGTTTTAGAACCCGAACATCTCTACTGAATTTTGAAATACTGAGAATTTGTATCCAAAGCGCTGTGAAAGGTAGGATAGACTGTCAAGTGGTAATAATGTTGAAAGTGCTGGTATATTTGTAAAAAAGGTTGTTTTACCAAATTAGAATTCACAATGAAAAAGCTTGAGACACTGGAAGAGAGAGACTCCAACTCGGGAAATTCACAATGATAACCTAGGTTAATATCTAAGAAAGTGCTTCAAACACTAGGAATACGTGAATAAAGGGCCTTAATATCTGTAACACATTGTTTCCTGACAAGGAAATCGTGTTCAAAGAACATAGAACCGAGTTGGATACTGCTTACATTTATTATTCCGGGACAATGAGTTGGGGATTTTGAAAGAAGCCTGGTTAGGCCATTAAACCGAATGTGATGACGTCACCAAGGGGGAGGGGCCACGTGGGCAGGCTTAATTGATCCCAGGTGATAATGATTTGGCCAGGGGACCAGCTGGGAGTGATGACGTCATCGAGATTAGTTCTGGTATTAGGGTTAGAGAATTGGGGCTCTGTTCATGGTTAGGGTTAGGATAAGGTTTTGGGCTAGGAAGGGTCCAGTCTCAGGTGTGGGCAAGGTTTAGTGTTTGGGTTAGAGGGTTAGGGACAGGCTGACGGTCACAGTGTAGTAATGTTGGCTATTCACAATGAATGAGCTTCAATCACTGGACAATTTGGTGTGTAGCACTGATAACTTATGACTCCAGACTAGGGAAATATTTAGAAATGTGCTTCACACAATAGGAATACATATTCCAATAGACTGAATATCTGAACAGCACAATTTTGTCACTGGGAAATCTTGTTCAAACAGCTGAGAAGCGAGTGTGACACTGTTTACATTTATTTTTCCCGTCAAAAGGAGTTGGCATTTTCCGGAAAAGGTTTTGGTGAAACACTGAAAAACTCATTTTCCTAGAGCTATCGAACAGGATGAAAGTATTGAGAACACTATGAAATAAAAATGTTAGTTAGGCTAGTGTTCCAAGTAATGTTTTACTATGCCTTTAAAAAGCCGGTATGACACCCGTGTTAAAATGAAAAGTCTCATTGCTCAAAACAACAGACCAGGGAAATGGCAGAGTGTCTCTAGAACTCCTGGAATATGTTTTAGAACCCGAACATCTCTACTGAATTTTGAAATACTGAGAATTTGTATCCAAAGCGCTGTGAAAGGTAGGATAGACTGTCAAGTGGTAATAATGTTGAAAGTGCTGGTATATTTGTAAAAAAGGTTGTTTTACCAAATTAGAATTCACAATGAAAAAGCTTGAGACACTGGAAGAGAGAGACTCCAACTCGGGAAATTCACAATGATAACCTAGGTTAATATCTAAGAAAGTGCTTCAAACACTAGGAATACGTGAATAAAGGGCCTTAATATCTGTAACACATTTTTTCCTGACAAGGAAATCGTGTTCAAAGAACATAGAACCGAGTTGGATACTGCTTACATTTATTATTCCAGGACAATGAGTTGGCGATTTTGAAAGAAGCCTGGTTAGGCCATTAAACCGGATGTGATGACGTCACCAAGGGGGAGGGGCCACGTGGGCAGGCTTAATTGATCCCAGGTGATAATGATTTGGCCAGGGGACCAGCTGTGAGTGATGACGTCATCGAGATTAGTTCTGGTATTAGGGTTAGAGAATTGGGGCTCTGTTCATGGTTAGGGTTAGGATAAGGTTTTGGGCTAGGTAGGGTCCAGTCTCAGGTGTGGGCAAGGTTTAGTGTTTGGGTTAGAGGGTTAGGGACAGTCTGATGGTCACAGTGTAGTAATGTTGGCTATTCACAATGAATGAGCTTCAATCACTGGACAATTTGGTGTGTAGCACTGATAACTTACGACTCCAGACTAGGGAAATATTTAGAAATGTGCTTCACACAATAGGAATACATATTCCAATAGACTGAATATCTGAACAGCACAATTTTGTCACTGGGAAATCTAGTTCAAACAGCTGAGAAGCGAGTGTGACACTGTTTACATTTATTTTTCCCGTCAAAAGGAGTTGGCGTTTTCGGGAAAAGGTTTTGGTGAAACACTGAAAAACTCATTTTCCTAGAGCTTTCGAACAGGATGAAAGTATTGAGAACACTATGAAATAAAAATGTTAGTTAGGCTAGGGTTCCAAGTAATGTTTTACTGTGCCTTTAAAAAGCAGGTATGACACCCGTGTTAAAATGAATAGTCTCATTGCTCAAAACAACAGACCAGGGGAATGGCAGAGTGTCTCTAGAACTCTTGGAATACGTTTTAGAACCCGAACATCTCTACTGAATTTTGAAATACTGAGAATTTGTATCCAAAGCGCTGTGAAAGGTAGGATAGACTGTCAAGTGGTAATAATGTTGAAAGTGCTGGTATATTTGTAAAAAAGGTTGTTTTACCAAATTAGAATTCACAATGAAAAAGCTTGAGACACTGGAAGAGAGAGTCTCCAACTCGGGAAATTCACAATGATAACCTAGGTTAATATCTAAGAAAGTGCTTCAAACACTAGGAATACGTGAATAATGGGCCTTAATATCTGTAACACATTGTTTCCTGACAAGGAAATCGTGTTCAAAGAACATAGAACCGAGTTGGATACTGCTTACATTTATTATTCCAGGACAATGAGTTGGCGATTTTGAAAGAAGCCTGGTTAGGCCATTAAACCGGATGTGATGACGTCACCAAGGGGGAGGGGCCACGTGGGCAGGCTTAATTGATCCCAGGTGATAATGATTTGGCCAGGGGACCAGCTGTGAGTGATGACGTCATCGAGATTAGTTCTGGTATTAGGGTTAGAGAATTGGGGCTCTGTTCATGGTTAGGGTTAGGATAAGGTTTTGGGCTAGGTAGGGTCCAGTCTCAGGTGTGGGCAAGGTTTAGTGTTTGGGTTAGAGGGTTAGGGACAGTCTGATGGTCACAGTGTAGTAATGTTGGCTATTCACAATGAATGAGCTTCAATCACTGGACAATTTGGTGTGTAGCACTGATAACTTACGACTCCAGACTAGGGAAATATTTAGAAATGTGCTTCACACAATAGGAATACATATTCCAATAGACTGAATATCTGAACAGCACAATTTTGTCACTGGGAAATCTAGTTCAAACAGCTGAGAAGCGAGTGTGACACTGTTTACATTTATTTTTCCCGTCAAAAGGAGTTGGCGTTTTCGGGAAAAGGTTTTGGTGAAACACTGAAAAACTCATTTTCCTAGAGCTTTCGAACAGGATGAAAGTATTGAGAACACTATGAAATAAAAATGTTAGTTAGGCTAGGGTTCCAAGTAATGTTTTACTGTGCCTTTAAAAAGCAGGTATGACACCCGTGTTAAAATGAATAGTCTCATTGCTCAAAACAACAGACCAGGGGAATGGCAGAGTGTCTCTAGTACTCTTGGAATACGTTTTAGAACCCGAACATCTCTACTGAATTTTGAAATACTGAGAATTTGTATCCAAAGCGCTGTGAAAGGTAGGATAGACTGTCAAGTGGTAATAATGTTGAAAGTGCTGGTATATTTGTAAAAAAGGTTGTTTTACCAAATTAGAATTCACAATGAAAAAGCTTGAGACACTGGAAGAGAGAGTCTCCAACTCGGGAAATTCACAATGATAACCTAGGTTAATATCTAAGAAAGTGCTTCAAACACTAGGAATACGTGAATAATGGGCCTTAATATCTGTAACACATTGTTTCCTGACAAGGAAATCGTGTTCAAAGAACATAGAACCGAGTTGGATACTGCTTACATTTATTATTCCAGGACAATGAGTTGGCGATTTTGAAAGAAGCCTGGTTAGGCCATTAAACCGGATGTGATGACGTCACCAAGGGGGAGGGGCCACGTGGGCAGGCTTAATTGATCCCAGGTGATAATGATTTGGCCAGGGGACCAGCTGGGAGTGATGACGTCATCGAGATTAGTTCTGGTATTAGGGTTAGAGAATTGGGGCTCTGTTCATGGTTAGGGTTAGGATAAGGTTTTGGGCTAGGTAGGGTCCAGGCTCAGGTGTGGGCTAGGTTTAGGGTTTGGGTTAGAGGGTTAGGGACAGGCTGAGGGTCACAGTGTAGTAATGTTGGCTATTCACAATGAATGAGCTTCAATCACTGGACAATTTGGTGTGTAGCACTCAGAACTTACGACTCCAGACTAGGGAAATATTTAGAAATGTGCTTCACACAATAGGAATACATATTCCAATAGACTGAATATCTGAACAGCACAATTTTGTCACTGGGAAATCTTGTTCAAACAGCTGAGAAGCGAGTGTGACACTGTTTACATTTATTTTTCCCGTCAAAAGGAGTTGGCGTTTTCGGGAAAAGGTTTTGGTGAAACACTGAAAAACTCATTTTCCTAGAGCTATCGAACAGGATGAAAGTATTGAGAACACTGTGAAATAAAAATGTTAGTTAGGCTAGGGTTCCAAGTAATGTTTTACTGTGCCTTTAAAAAGCCGGTATGACACCCGTGTTAAAATGAAAAGTCTCATTGCTCAAAACAACAGACCAGGGGAATGGCAGAGTGTCTCTAGAACTCCTGGAATACGTTTTAGAACCCGAACATCTCTACTGAATTTTGAAATACTGAGAATTTGTATCCAAAGCGCTGTGAAAGGTAGGATAGACTGTCAAGTGGTAATAATGTTGAAAGTGCTGGTATATTTGTAAAAAAGGTTGTTTTACCAAATTAGAATTCACAATGAAAAAGCTTGAGACACTGGAAGAGAGAGACTCCAACTCGGGAAATTCACAATGATAACCTAGGTTAATATCTAAGAAAGTGCTTCAAACACTAGGAATACGTGAATAAAGGGCCTTAATATCTGTAACACATTGTTTCCTGACAAGGAAATCGTGTTCAAAGAACATAGAACCGAGTTGGATACTGCTTACATTTATTATTCCGGGACAATGAGTTGGCGATTTTGAAAGAAGCCTGGTTAGGCCATTAAACCGGATGTGATGACGTCACCAATGGGGAGGGGCCACGTGGGCAGGCTTAATTGATCCCAGGTGATAATGATTTGGCCAGGGGACCAGCTGGGAGTGATGACGTCATCGAGATTAGTTCTGGTATTAGGGTTAGAGAATTGGGGCTCTGTTCATGGTTAGGGTTAGCATAAGGTTTTGGGCTAGGTAGGGTCCAGGCTCAGGTGTGGGCTAGGTTTAGGGTTTGGGTTAGAGGGTTAGGGACAGGCTGAGGGTCACAGTGTAGTAATGTTGGCTATTCACAATGAATGAGCTTCAATCACTGGACAATTTGGTGTGTAGCACTCAGAACTTACGACTCCAGACTAGGGAAATATTTAGAAATGTGCTTCACACAATAGGAATACATATTCCAATAGACTGAATATCTGAACAGCACAATTTTGTCACTGGGAAATCTTGTTCAAACAGCTGAGAAGCGAGTGTGACACTGTTTACATTTATTTTTCCCGTCAAAAGGAGTTGGCGTTTTCGGGAAAAGGTTTTGGTGAAACACTGAAAAACTCATTTTCCTAGAGCTATCGAACAGGATGAAAGTATTGAGAACACTGTGAAATAAAAATGTTAGTTAGGCTAGGGTTCCAAGTAATGTTTTACTGTGCCTTTAAAAAGCCGGTATGACACCCGTGTTAAAATGAAAAGTCTCATTGCTCAAAACAACAGACCAGGGGAATGGCAGAGTGTCTCTAGAACTCCTGGAATACGTTTTAGAACCCGAACATCTCTACTGAATTTTGAAATACTGAGAATTTGTATCCAAAGCGCTGTGAAAGGTAGGATAGACTGTCAAGTGGTAATAATGTTGAAAGTGCTGGTATATTTGTAAAAAAGGTTGTTTTACCAAATTAGAATTCACAATGAAAAAGCTTGAGACACTGGAAGAGAGAGACTCCAACTCGGGAAATTCACAATGATAACCTAGGTTAATATCTAAGAAAGTGCTTCAAACACTAGGAATACGTGAATAAAGGGCCTTAATATCTGTAACACATTGTTTCCTGACAAGGAAATCGTGTTCAAAGAACATAGAACCGAGTTGGATACTGCTTACATTTATTATTCCGGGACAATGAGTTGGCGATTTTGAAAGAAGCCTGGTTAGGCCATTAAACCGGATGTGATGACGTCACCAATGGGGAGGGGCCACGTGGGCAGGCTTAATTGATCCCAGGTGATAATGATTTGGCCAGGGGACCAGCTGGGAGTGATGACGTCATCGAGATTAGTTCTGGTATTAGGGAAAAAGAATTGGGGCTCTGTTCATGGTTAGGGTTAGGATAAGGTTTTGGGCTAGGTAGGGTCCAGGCTCAGGTGTGGGCTAGGTTTAGGGTTTGGGTTAGAGGGTTAGGGACAGGCTGACGGTCACACTGTAGTAATGTTGGCTATTCACAATGAATGAGCTTCAATCACTGGACAATTTGGTGTGTAGCACTCAGAACTTACGACTCCAGACTAGGGAAATATTTAGAAATGTGCCTCACACAATAGGAATACATATTCCAATAGACTGAATATCTGAACAGCACAATTTTGTCACTGGGAAATCTAGTTCAAACAGCTGAGAAGCGAGTGTGACACTGTTTACATTTATTTTTCCCGTCAAAAGGAGTTGGCGTTTTCGGGAAAAGGTTTTGGTGAAACACTGAAAAACTCATTTTCCTAGAGCTTTCGAACAGGATGAAAGTATTGAGAACACTATGAAATAAAAATGTTAGTTAGGCTAGGGTTCCAAGTAATGTTTTACTGTGCCTTTAAAAAGCAGGTATGACACCCGTGTTAAAATGAAAAGTCTCATTGCTCAAAACAACAGACTAGGGGAAGGGCAGAGTGTCTCTAGAACTCCTGGAATACGTTTTAGAACCCGAACATCTCTACTGAATTTTGAAATACTGAGAATTTGTATCCAAAGCGCTGTGAAAGGTAGGATAGACTGTCAAGTGGTAATAATGTTGAAAGTGCTGGTATATTTGTAAAAAAGGTTGTTTTAACAAATTAGAATTCACAATGAAAAAGCTTGAGACACTGGAAGAGAGAGTCTCCAACTCGGGAAATTCACAATGATAACCTAGGTTAATATCTAAGAAAGTGATTCAAACACTAGGAATACGTGAATAATGGGCCTTAATATCTGTAACACATTGTTTCCTGACAAGGAAATCGTGTTCAAAGAACATAGAACCGAGTTGGATACTGCTTACATTTATTATTCCGGGACAATGAGTTGGCGATTTTGAAAGAAGCCTGGTTAGGCCATTAAACGGGATGTGATGACGTCACCAAGGGGGAGGGGCCACGTGGGCAGACTTAATTGATCCCAGGTGATGATGATTTGGCCAGGGGACCAGCTGGGAGTGATGACGTCATCGAGATTAGTTCTGGTATTAGGGTTAGAGAATTGGGGCTCTGTTCATGGTTAGGGTTAGGATAAGGTTTTGGGCTAGGTAGGGTCCAGGCTCAGGTGTGGGCTAGGTTTAGGGTTTGGGTTAGAGGGTTAGGGACAGGCTGACGGTCACAGTGTAGTAATGTTGGCTATTCACAATGAATGAGCTTCAATCACTGGACAATTTGGTGTGTAGCACTCAGAACTTACGACTCCAGACTAGGGAAATATTTAGAAATGTGCTTCACACAATAGGAATACATATTCCAATAGACTGAATATCTGAACAGCACAATTTTGTCACTGGGAAATCTTGTTCAAACAGCTGAGAAGCGAGTGTGACACTGTTTACATTTATATTTCCCGTCAAAAGGAGTTGGCGTTTTCGGGAAAAGGTTTTGGTGAAACACTGAAAAACTCATTTTCCTAGAGCTATCGAACAGGATGAAAGTATTGAGAACACTATGAAATAAAAATGTTAGTTAGGCTAGGGTTCCAAGTAATGTTTTACTGTGCCTTTAAAAAGCCGGTATGACACCCGTGTTAAAATGAAAAGTCTCATTGCTCAAAACAACAGACTAGGGGAAGGGCAGAGTGTCTCTAGAACTCCTGGAATACGTTTTAGAACCCGAACATCTCTACTGAATTTTGAAATACTGAGAATTTGTATCCAAAGCGCTGTGAAAGGTAGGATAGACTGTCAAGTGGTAATAATGTTGAAAGTGCTGGTATATTTGTAAAAAAGGTTGTTTTACCAAATTAGAATTCACAATGAAAAAGCTTGAGACACTGGAAGAGAGAGTCTCCAACTCGGGAAATTCACAATGATAACCCAGGTTAATATCTAAGAAAGTGATTCAAACACTAGGAATACGTGAATAATGGGCCTTAATATCTGTAACACATTGTTTCCTGACAAGGAAATCGTGTTCAAAGAACATAGAACCGAGTTGGATACTGCTTACATTTATTATTCCGGGACAATGAGTTGGAGATTTTGAAAGAAGCCTGGTTAGGCCATTAAACGGGATGTGATGACGTCACCAAGGGGGAGGGGCCACGTGGGCAGACTTAATTGATCCCAGGTGATGATGATTTGGCCAGGGGACCAGCTGTGAGTGATGACGTCATCGAGATTAGTTCTGGTATTAGGGTTAGAGAATTGGGGCTCTGTTCATGGTTAGGGTTAGGATAAGGTTTTGGGCTAGGTAGGGTCCAGGCTCAGGTGTGGGCTAGGTTTAGGGTTTGGGTTAGAGGGTTAGGGACAGGCTGACGGTCACAGTGTAGTAATGTTGGCTATTCACAATGAATGAGCTTCAATCCCTGGAAAATTTGGTGTGTAGCACTCAGAACTTATGACTCCAGACTAGGGAAATATTTAGAAATGTGCTTCACACAATAGGAATACATATTCCAATAGACTGAATATCTGAACAGCACAATTTTGTCACTGGGAAATCTTGTTCAAACAGCTGAGAAGCGAGTGTGACACTGTTTACATTTATATTTCCCGTCAAAAGGATTTGGCGTTTTCGGGAAAAGGTTTTGGTGAAACACTGAAAAACTCATTTTCCTAGAGCTATCGAATAGGATGAAAGTATTGAGAACACTATGAAATAAAAATGTTAGTTAGGCTAGGGTTCCAAGTAATGTTTTACTGTGCCTTTAAAAAGCCGGTATGACACCCGTGTTAAAATGAATAGTCTCATTGCTCAAAACAACAGACCAGGGGAATGGCAGAGTGTCTCTAGAACTCTTGGAATACGTTTTAGAACCCGAACATCTCTACTGAATTTTGAAATACTGAGAATTTGTATCCAAAGCGCTGTGAAAGGTAGGATAGACTGTCAAGTGGTAATAATGTTGAAAGTGCTGGTATATTTGTAAAAAAGGTTGTTTTACCAAATTAGAATTCACAATGAAAAAGCTTGAGACACTGGAAGAGAGAGTCTCCAACTCGGGAAATTCACAATGATAACCTAGGTTAATATCTAAGAAAGTGCTTCAAACACTAGGAATACGTGAATAATGGGCCTTAATATCTGTAACACATTGTTTCCTGACAAGGAAATCGTGTTCAAAGAACATAGAACCGAGTTGGATACTGCTTACATTTATTATTCCTGGACAATGAGTTGGCGATTTTGAAAGAAGCCTGGTTAGGCCATTAAACCGGATGTGATGACGTCACCCAGGGGGAGGGGCCACGTGGGCAGGCTTAATTGATCCCAGGTGATAATGATTTGGCCAGGGGACCAGCTGGGAGTGATGACGTCATCGAGATTAGTTCTGGTATTAGGGTTAGAGAATTGGGGCTCTGTTCATGGTTAGGGTTAGGATAAGGTTTTGGGCTAGGTAGGGTCCAGGCTCAGGTGTGGGCTAGGTTTAGGGTTTGGGTTAGAGGGTTAGGGACAGGCTGAGGGTCACAGTGTAGTAATGTTGGCTATTCACAATGAATGAGCTTCAATCACTGGACAATTTGGTGTGTAGCACTCAGAACTTACGACTCCAGACTAGGGAAATATTTAGAAATGTGCTTCACACAATAGGAATACATATTCCAATAGACTGAATATCTGAACAGCACAATTTTGTCACTGGGAAATCTTGTTCAAACAGCTGAGAAGCGAGTGTGACACTGTTTACATTTATTTTTCCCGTCAAAAGGAGTTGGCGTTTTCGGGAAAAGGTTTTGGTGAAACACTGAAAAACTCATTTTCCTAGAGCTATCGAACAGGATGAAAGTATTGAGAACACTGTGAAATAAAAATGTTAGTTAGGCTAGGGTTCCAAGTAATGTTTTACTGTGCCTTTAAAAAGCCGGTATGACACCCGTGTTAAAATGAAAAGTCTCATTGCTCAAAACAACAGACTAGGGGAAGGGCAGAGTGTCTCTAGAACTCCTGGAATACGTTTTAGAACCCGAACATCTCTACTGAATTTTGAAATACTGAGAATTTGTATCCAAAGCGCTGTGAAAGGTAGGATAGACTGTCAAGTGGTAATAATGTTGAAAGTGCTGGTATATTTGTAAAAAAGGTTGTTTTAGCAAATTAGAATTCACAATGAAAAAGCTTGAGACACTGGAAGAGAGAGTCTCCAACTCGGGAAATTCACAATGATAACCTAGGTTAATATCTAAGAAAGTGATTCAAACACTAGGAATACGTGAATAATGGGCCTTAATATCTGTAACACATTGTTTCCTGACAAGGAAATCGTGTTCAAAGAACATAGAACCGAGTTGGATACTGCTTACATTTATTATTCCGGGACAATGAGTTGGCGATTTTGAAAGAAGCCTGGTTAGGCCATTAAACGGGATGTGATGACGTCACCAAGGGGGAGGGGCCACGTGGGCAGACTTAATTGATCCCAGGTGATGATGATTTGGCCAGGGGACCAGCTGGGAGTGATGACGTCATCGAGATTAGTTCTGGTATTAGGGTTAGAGAATTGGGGCTCTGTTCATGGTTAGGGTTAGGATAAGGTTTGGGGCTAGGTAGGGTCCAGGCTCAGGTGTGGGCTAGGTTTAGGGTTTGGGTTAGAGGGTTAGGGACAGGCTGAGGGTCACAGTGTAGTAATGTTGGCTATTCACAATGAATGAGCTTCAATCACTGGACAATTTGGTGTGTAGCACTCAGAACTTACGACTCCAGACTAGGGAAATATTTAGAAATGTGCTTCACACAATAGGAATACATATTCCAATAGACTGAATATCTGAACAGCACAATTTTGTCACTGGGAAATCTTGTTCAAACAGCTGAGAAGCGAGTGTGACACTGTTTACATTTATTTTTCCCGTCAAAAGGAGTTGGCGTTTTCGGGAAAAGGTTTTGGTGAAACACTGAAAAACTCATTTTCCTAGAGCTATCGAACAGGATGAAAGTATTGAGAACACTATGAAATAAAAATGTTAGTTAGGCTAGGGTTCCAAGTAATGTTTTACTGTGCCTTTAAAAAGCCGGTATGACACCCGTGTTAAAATGAAAAGTCTCATTACTCAAAACAACAGCCCAGGGGAATGGCAGAGTGTCTCTAGAACTCCTGGAATACGTTTTAGAACCCGAACATCTCTACTGAATTTTGAAATACTGAGAATTTGTATCCAAAGCGCTGTGAAAGGTAGGATAGACTGTCAAGTGGTAATAATGTTGAAAGTGCTGGTATATTTGTAAAAAAGGTTGTTTTACCAAATTAGAATTCACAATGAAAAAGCTTGAGACACTGGAAGAGAGAGACTCCAACTCGGGAAATTCACAATGATAACCTAGGTTAATATCTAAGAAAGTGCTTCAAACACTAGGAATACGTGAATAAAGGGCCTTAATATCTGTAACACATTTTTTCCTGACAAGGAAATCGTGTTCAAAGAACATAGAACCGAGTTGGATACTGCTTACATTTATTATTCCAGGACAATGAGTTGGCGATTTTGAAAGAAGCCTGGTTAGGCCATTAAACCGGATGTGATGACGTCACCAAGGGGGAGGGGCCACGTGGGCAGGCTTAATTGATCCCAGGTGATAATGATTTGGCCAGGGGACCAGCTGTGAGTGATGACGTCATCGAGATTAGTTCTGGTATTAGGGTTAGAGAATTGGGGCTCTGTTCATGGTTAGGGTTAGGATAAGGTTTTGGGCTAGGTAGGGTCCAGTCTCAGGTGTGGGCAAGGTTTAGTGTTTGGGTTAGAGGGTTAGGGACAGTCTGATGGTCACAGTGTAGTAATGTTGGCTATTCACAATGAATGAGCTTCAATCACTGGACAATTTGGTGTGTAGCACTGATAACTTACGACTCCAGACTAGGGAAATATTTAGAAATGTGCTTCACACAATAGGAATACATATTCCAATAGACTGAATATCTGAACAGCACAATTTTGTCACTGGGAAATCTAGTTCAAACAGCTGAGAAGCGAGTGTGACACTGTTTACATTTATTTTTCCCGTCAAAAGGAGTTGGCGTTTTCGGGAAAAGGTTTTGGTGAAACACTGAAAAACTCATTTTCCTAGAGCTTTCGAACAGGATGAAAGTATTGAGAACACTATGAAATAAAAATGTTAGTTAGGCTAGGGTTCCAAGTAATGTTTTACTGTGCCTTTAAAAAGCAGGTATGACACCCGTGTTAAAATGAATAGTCTCATTGCTCAAAACAACAGACCAGGGGAATGGCAGAGTGTCTCTAGAACTCTTGGAATACGTTTTAGAACCCGAACATCTCTACTGAATTTTGAAATACTGAGAATTTGTATCCAAAGCGCTGTGAAAGGTAGGATAGACTGTCAAGTGGTAATAATGTTGAAAGTGCTGGTATATTTGTAAAAAAGGTTGTTTTACCAAATTAGAATTCACAATGAAAAAGCTTGAGACACTGGAAGAGAGAGTCTCCAACTCGGGAAATTCACAATGATAACCTAGGTTAATATCTAAGAAAGTGCTTCAAACACTAGGAATACGTGAATAATGGGCCTTAATATCTGTAACACATTGTTTCCTGACAAGGAAATCGTGTTCAAAGAACATAGAACCGAGTTGGATACTGCTTACATTTATTATTCCAGGACAATGAGTTGGCGATTTTGAAAGAAGCCTGGTTAGGCCATTAAACCGGATGTGATGACGTCACCAAGGGGGAGGGGCCACGTGGGCAGGCTTAATTGATCCCAGGTGATAATGATTTGGCCAGGGGACCAGCTGTGAGTGATGACGTCATCGAGATTAGTTCTGGTATTAGGGTTAGAGAATTGGGGCTCTGTTCATGGTTAGGGTTAGGATAAGGTTTTGGGCTAGGTAGGGTCCAGTCTCAGGTGTGGGCAAGGTTTAGTGTTTGGGTTAGAGGGTTAGGGACAGTCTGATGGTCACAGTGTAGTAATGTTGGCTATTCACAATGAATGAGCTTCAATCACTGGACAATTTGGTGTGTAGCACTGATAACTTACGACTCCAGACTAGGGAAATATTTAGAAATGTGCTTCACACAATAGGAATACATATTCCAATAGACTGAATATCTGAACAGCACAATTTTGTCACTGGGAAATCTAGTTCAAACAGCTGAGAAGCGAGTGTGACACTGTTTACATTTATTTTTCCCGTCAAAAGGAGTTGGCGTTTTCGGGAAAAGGTTTTGGTGAAACACTGAAAAACTCATTTTCCTAGAGCTTTCGAACAGGATGAAAGTATTGAGAACACTATGAAATAAAAATGTTAGTTAGGCTAGGGTTCCAAGTAATGTTTTACTGTGCCTTTAAAAAGCAGGTATGACACCCGTGTTAAAATGAATAGTCTCATTGCTCAAAACAACAGACCAGGGGAATGGCAGAGTGTCTCTAGTACTCTTGGAATACGTTTTAGAACCCGAACATCTCTACTGAATTTTGAAATACTGAGAATTTGTATCCAAAGCGCTGTGAAAGGTAGGATAGACTGTCAAGTGGTAATAATGTTGAAAGTGCTGGTATATTTGTAAAAAAGGTTGTTTTACCAAATTAGAATTCACAATGAAAAAGCTTGAGACACTGGAAGAGAGAGTCTCCAACTCGGGAAATTCACAATGATAACCTAGGTTAATATCTAAGAAAGTGCTTCAAACACTAGGAATACGTGAATAATGGGCCTTAATATCTGTAACACATTGTTTCCTGACAAGGAAATCGTGTTCAAAGAACATAGAACCGAGTTGGATACTGCTTACATTTATTATTCCAGGACAATGAGTTGGCGATTTTGAAAGAAGCCTGGTTAGGCCATTAAACCGGATGTGATGACGTCACCAAGGGGGAGGGGCCACGTGGGCAGGCTTAATTGATCCCAGGTGATAATGATTTGGCCAGGGGACCAGCTGGGAGTGATGACGTCATCGAGATTAGTTCTGGTATTAGGGTTAGAGAATTGGGGCTCTGTTCATGGTTAGGGTTAGGATAAGGTTTTGGGCTAGGTAGGGTCCAGGCTCAGGTGTGGGCTAGGTTTAGGGTTTGGATTAGAGGGTTAGGGACAGGCTGAGGGTCACAGTGTAGTAATGTTGGCTATTCACAATGAATGAGCTTCAATCACTGGACAATTTGGTGTGTAGCACTCAGAACTTACGACTCCAGACTAGGGAAATATTTAGAAATGTGCTTCACACAATAGGAATACATATTCCAATAGACTGAATATCTGAACAGCACAATTTTGTCACTGGGAAATCTTGTTCAAACAGCTGAGAAGCGAGTGTGACACTGTTTACATTTATTTTTCCCGTCAAAAGGAGTTGGCGTTTTCGGGAAAAGGTTTTGGTGAAACACTGAAAAACTCATTTTCCTAGAGCTATCGAACAGGATGAAAGTATTGAGAACACTGTGAAATAAAAATGTTAGTTAGGCTAGGGTTCCAAGTAATGTTTTACTGTGCCTTTAAAAAGCCGGTATGACACCCGTGTTAAAATGAAAAGTCTCATTGCTCAAAACAACAGACCAGGGGAATGGCAGAGTGTCTCTAGAACTCCTGGAATACGTTTTAGAACCCGAACATCTCTACTGAATTTTGAAATACTGAGAATTTGTATCCAAAGCGCTGTGAAAGGTAGGATAGACTGTCAAGTGGTAATAATGTTGAAAGTGCTGGTATATTTGTAAAAAAGGTTGTTTTACCAAATTAGAATTCACAATGAAAAAGCTTGAGACACTGGAAGAGAGAGACTCCAACTCGGGAAATTCACAATGATAACCTAGGTTAATATCTAAGAAAGTGCTTCAAACACTAGGAATACGTGAATAAAGGGCCTTAATATCTGTAACACATTGTTTCCTGACAAGGAAATCGTGTTCAAAGAACATAGAACCGAGTTGGATACTGCTTACATTTATTATTCCGGGACAATGAGTTGGCGATTTTGAAAGAAGCCTGGTTAGGCCATTAAACCGGATGTGATGACGTCACCAATGGGGAGGGGCCACGTGGGCAGGCTTAATTGATCCCAGGTGATAATGATTTGGCCAGGGGACCAGCTGGGAGTGATGACGTCATCGAGATTAGTTCTGGTATTAGGGTTAGAGAATTGGGGCTCTGTTCATGGTTAGGGTTAGCATAAGGTTTTGGGCTAGGTAGGGTCCAGGCTCAGGTGTGGGCTAGGTTTAGGGTTTGGGTTAGAGGGTTAGGGACAGGCTGAGGGTCACAGTGTAGTAATGTTGGCTATTCACAATGAATGAGCTTCAATCACTGGACAATTTGGTGTGTAGCACTCAGAACTTACGACTCCAGACTAGGGAAATATTTAGAAATGTGCTTCACACAATAGGAATACATATTCCAATAGACTGAATATCTGAACAGCACAATTTTGTCACTGGGAAATCTTGTTCAAACAGCTGAGAAGCGAGTGTGACACTGTTTACATTTATTTTTCCCGTCAAAAGGAGTTGGCGTTTTCGGGAAAAGGTTTTGGTGAAACACTGAAAAACTCATTTTCCTAGAGCTATCGAACAGGATGAAAGTATTGAGAACACTGTGAAATAAAAATGTTAGTTAGGCTAGGGTTCCAAGTAATGTTTTACTGTGCCTTTAAAAAGCCGGTATGACACCCGTGTTAAAATGAAAAGTCTCATTGCTCAAAACAACAGACCAGGGGAATGGCAGAGTGTCTCTAGAACTCCTGGAATACGTTTTAGAACCCGAACATCTCTACTGAATTTTGAAATACTGAGAATTTGTATCCAAAGCGCTGTGAAAGGTAGGATAGACTGTCAAGTGGTAATAATGTTGAAAGTGCTGGTATATTTGTAAAAAAGGTTGTTTTACCAAATTAGAATTCACAATGAAAAAGCTTGAGACACTGGAAGAGAGAGACTCCAACTCGGGAAATTCACAATGATAACCTAGGTTAATATCTAAGAAAGTGCTTCAAACACTAGGAATACGTGAATAAAGGGCCTTAATATCTGTAACACATTGTTTCCTGACAAGGAAATCGTGTTCAAAGAACATAGAACCGAGTTGGATACTGCTTACATTTATTATTCCGGGACAATGAGTTGGCGATTTTGAAAGAAGCCTGGTTAGGCCATTAAACCGGATGTGATGACGTCACCAATGGGGAGGGGCCACGTGGGCAGGCTTAATTGATCCCAGGTGATAATGATTTGGCCAGGGGACCAGCTGGGAGTGATGACGTCATCGAGATTAGTTCTGGTATTAGGGAAAAAGAATTGGGGCTCTGTTCATGGTTAGGGTTAGGATAAGGTTTTGGGCTAGGTAGGGTCCAGGCTCAGGTGTGGGCTAGGTTTAGGGTTTGGGTTAGAGGGTTAGGGACAGGCTGACGGTCACACTGTAGTAATGTTGGCTATTCACAATGAATGAGCTTCAATCACTGGACAATTTGGTGTGTAGCACTCAGAACTTACGACTCCAGACTAGGGAAATATTTAGAAATGTGCCTCACACAATAGGAATACATATTCCAATAGACTGAATATCTGAACAGCACAATTTTGTCACTGGGAAATCTAGTTCAAACAGCTGAGAAGCGAGTGTGACACTGTTTACATTTATTTTTCCCGTCAAAAGGAGTTGGCGTTTTCGGGAAAAGGTTTTGGTGAAACACTGAAAAACTCATTTTCCTAGAGCTTTCGAACAGGATGAAAGTATTGAGAACACTATGAAATAAAAATGTTAGTTAGGCTAGGGTTCCAAGTAATGTTTTACTGTGCCTTTAAAAAGCAGGTATGACACCCGTGTTAAAATGAAAAGTCTCATTGCTCAAAACAACAGACTAGGGGAAGGGCAGAGTGTCTCTAGAACTCCTGGAATACGTTTTAGAACCCGAACATCTCTACTGAATTTTGAAATACTGAGAATTTGTATCCAAAGCGCTGTGAAAGGTAGGATAGACTGTCAAGTGGTAATAATGTTGAAAGTGCTGGTATATTTGTAAAAAAGGTTGTTTTAACAAATTAGAATTCACAATGAAAAAGCTTGAGACACTGGAAGAGAGAGTCTCCAACTCGGGAAATTCACAATGATAACCTAGGTTAATATCTAAGAAAGTGATTCAAACACTAGGAATACGTGAATAATGGGCCTTAATATCTGTAACACATTGTTTCCTGACAAGGAAATCGTGTTCAAAGAACATAGAACCGAGTTGGATACTGCTTACATTTATTATTCCGGGACAATGAGTTGGCGATTTTGAAAGAAGCCTGGTTAGGCCATTAAACGGGATGTGATGACGTCACCAAGGGGGAGGGGCCACGTGGGCAGACTTAATTGATCCCAGGTGATGATGATTTGGCCAGGGGACCAGCTGGGAGTGATGACGTCATCGAGATTAGTTCTGGTATTAGGGTTAGAGAATTGGGGCTCTGTTCATGGTTAGGGTTAGGATAAGGTTTTGGGCTAGGTAGGGTCCAGGCTCAGGTGTGGGCTAGGTTTAGGGTTTGGGTTAGAGGGTTAGGGACAGGCTGACGGTCACAGTGTAGTAATGTTGGCTATTCACAATGAATGAGCTTCAATCACTGGACAATTTGGTGTGTAGCACTCAGAACTTACGACTCCAGACTAGGGAAATATTTAGAAATGTGCTTCACACAATAGGAATACATATTCCAATAGACTGAATATCTGAACAGCACAATTTTGTCACTGGGAAATCTTGTTCAAACAGCTGAGAAGCGAGTGTGACACTGTTTACATTTATATTTCCCGTCAAAAGGAGTTGGCGTTTTCGGGAAAAGGTTTTGGTGAAACACTGAAAAACTCATTTTCCTAGAGCTATCGAACAGGATGAAAGTATTGAGAACACTATGAAATAAAAATGTTAGTTAGGCTAGGGTTCCAAGTAATGTTTTACTGTGCCTTTAAAAAGCCGGTATGACACCCGTGTTAAAATGAAAAGTCTCATTGCTCAAAACAACAGACTAGGGGAAGGGCAGAGTGTCTCTAGAACTCCTGGAATACGTTTTAGAACCCGAACATCTCTACTGAATTTTGAAATACTGAGAATTTGTATCCAAAGCGCTGTGAAAGGTAGGATAGACTGTCAAGTGGTAATAATGTTGAAAGTGCTGGTATATTTGTAAAAAAGGTTGTTTTACCAAATTAGAATTCACAATGAAAAAGCTTGAGACACTGGAAGAGAGAGTCTCCAACTCGGGAAATTCACAATGATAACCCAGGTTAATATCTAAGAAAGTGATTCAAACACTAGGAATACGTGAATAATGGGCCTTAATATCTGTAACACATTGTTTCCTGACAAGGAAATCGTGTTCAAAGAACATAGAACCGAGTTGGATACTGCTTACATTTATTATTCCGGGACAATGAGTTGGAGATTTTGAAAGAAGCCTGGTTAGGCCATTAAACGGGATGTGATGACGTCACCAAGGGGGAGGGGCCACGTGGGCAGACTTAATTGATCCCAGGTGATGATGATTTGGCCAGGGGACCAGCTGTGAGTGATGACGTCATCGAGATTAGTTCTGGTATTAGGGTTAGAGAATTGGGGCTCTGTTCATGGTTAGGGTTAGGATAAGGTTTTGGGCTAGGTAGGGTCCAGGCTCAGGTGTGGGCTAGGTTTAGGGTTTGGGTTAGAGGGTTAGGGACAGGCTGACGGTCACAGTGTAGTAATGTTGGCTATTCACAATGAATGAGCTTCAATCCCTGGAAAATTTGGTGTGTAGCACTCAGAACTTATGACTCCAGACTAGGGAAATATTTAGAAATGTGCTTCACACAATAGGAATACATATTCCAATAGACTGAATATCTGAACAGCACAATTTTGTCACTGGGAAATCTTGTTCAAACAGCTGAGAAGCGAGTGTGACACTGTTTACATTTATATTTCCCGTCAAAAGGATTTGGCGTTTTCGGGAAAAGGTTTTGGTGAAACACTGAAAAACTCATTTTCCTAGAGCTATCGAATAGGATGAAAGTATTGAGAACACTATGAAATAAAAATGTTAGTTAGGCTAGGGTTCCAAGTAATGTTTTACTGTGCCTTTAAAAAGCCGGTATGACACCCGTGTTAAAATGAATAGTCTCATTGCTCAAAACAACAGACCAGGGGAATGGCAGAGTGTCTCTAGAACTCTTGGAATACGTTTTAGAACCCGAACATCTCTACTGAATTTTGAAATACTGAGAATTTGTATCCAAAGCGCTGTGAAAGGTAGGATAGACTGTCAAGTGGTAATAATGTTGAAAGTGCTGGTATATTTGTAAAAAAGGTTGTTTTACCAAATTAGAATTCACAATGAAAAAGCTTGAGACACTGGAAGAGAGAGTCTCCAACTCGGGAAATTCACAATGATAACCTAGGTTAATATCTAAGAAAGTGCTTCAAACACTAGGAATACGTGAATAATGGGCCTTAATATCTGTAACACATTGTTTCCTGACAAGGAAATCGTGTTCAAAGAACATAGAACCGAGTTGGATACTGCTTACATTTATTATTCCTGGACAATGAGTTGGCGATTTTGAAAGAAGCCTGGTTAGGCCATTAAACCGGATGTGATGACGTCACCCAGGGGGAGGGGCCACGTGGGCAGGCTTAATTGATCCCAGGTGATAATGATTTGGCCAGGGGACCAGCTGGGAGTGATGACGTCATCGAGATTAGTTCTGGTATTAGGGTTAGAGAATTGGGGCTCTGTTCATGGTTAGGGTTAGGATAAGGTTTTGGGCTAGGTAGGGTCCAGGCTCAGGTGTGGGCTAGGTTTAGGGTTTGGGTTAGAGGGTTAGGGACAGGCTGAGGGTCACAGTGTAGTAATGTTGGCTATTCACAATGAATGAGCTTCAATCACTGGACAATTTGGTGTGTAGCACTCAGAACTTACGACTCCAGACTAGGGAAATATTTAGAAATGTGCTTCACACAATAGGAATACATATTCCAATAGACTGAATATCTGAACAGCACAATTTTGTCACTGGGAAATCTTGTTCAAACAGCTGAGAAGCGAGTGTGACACTGTTTACATTTATTTTTCCCGTCAAAAGGAGTTGGCGTTTTCGGGAAAAGGTTTTGGTGAAACACTGAAAAACTCATTTTCCTAGAGCTATCGAACAGGATGAAAGTATTGAGAACACTGTGAAATAAAAATGTTAGTTAGGCTAGGGTTCCAAGTAATGTTTTACTGTGCCTTTAAAAAGCCGGTATGACACCCGTGTTAAAATGAAAAGTCTCATTGCTCAAAACAACAGACTAGGGGAAGGGCAGAGTGTCTCTAGAACTCCTGGAATACGTTTTAGAACCCGAACATCTCTACTGAATTTTGAAATACTGAGAATTTGTATCCAAAGCGCTGTGAAAGGTAGGATAGACTGTCAAGTGGTAATAATGTTGAAAGTGCTGGTATATTTGTAAAAAAGGTTGTTTTAGCAAATTAGAATTCACAATGAAAAAGCTTGAGACACTGGAAGAGAGAGTCTCCAACTCGGGAAATTCACAATGATAACCTAGGTTAATATCTAAGAAAGTGATTCAAACACTAGGAATACGTGAATAATGGGCCTTAATATCTGTAACACATTGTTTCCTGACAAGGAAATCGTGTTCAAAGAACATAGAACCGAGTTGGATACTGCTTACATTTATTATTCCGGGACAATGAGTTGGCGATTTTGAAAGAAGCCTGGTTAGGCCATTAAACGGGATGTGATGACGTCACCAAGGGGGAGGGGCCACGTGGGCAGACTTAATTGATCCCAGGTGATGATGATTTGGCCAGGGGACCAGCTGGGAGTGATGACGTCATCGAGATTAGTTCTGGTATTAGGGTTAGAGAATTGGGGCTCTGTTCATGGTTAGGGTTAGGATAAGGTTTTGGGCTAGGTAGGGTCCAGGCTCAGGTGTGGGCTAGGTTTAGGGTTTGGGTTAGAGGGTTAGGGACAGGCTGACGGTCACAGTGTAGTAATGTTGGCTATTCACAATGAATGAGCTTCAATCACTGGACAATTTGGTGTGTAGCACTCAGAACTTACGACTCCAGACTAGGGAAATATTTAGAAATGTGCTTCACACAATAGGAATACATATTCCAATAGACTGAATATCTGAACAGCACAATTTTGTCACTGGGAAATCTTGTTCAAACAGCTGAGAAGCGAGTGTGACACTGTTTACATTTATATTTCCCGTCAAAAGGAGTTGGCGTTTTCGGGAAAAGGTTTTGGTGAAACACTGAAAAACTCATTTTCCTAGAGCTATCGAACAGGATGAAAGTATTGAGAACACTATGAAATAAAAATGTTAGTTAGGCTAGGGTTCCAAGTAATGTTTTACTGTGCCTTTAAAAAGCCGGTATGACACCCGTGTTAAAATGAAAAGTCTCATTGCTCAAAACAACAGACTAGGGGAAGGGCAGAGTGTCTCTAGAACTCCTGGAATACGTTTTAGAACCCGAACATCTCTACTGAATTTTGAAATACTGAGAATTTGTATCCAAAGCGCTGTGAAAGGTAGGATAGACTGTCAAGTGGTAATAATGTTGAAAGTGCTGGTATATTTGTAAAAAAGGTTGTTTTACCAAATTAGAATTCACAATGAAAAAGCTTGAGACACTGGAAGAGAGAGTCTCCAACTCGGGAAATTCACAATGATAACCCAGGTTAATATCTAAGAAAGTGATTCAAACACTAGGAATACGTGAATAATGGGCCTTAATATCTGTAACACATTGTTTCCTGACAAGGAAATCGTGTTCAAAGAACATAGAACCGAGTTGGATACTGCTTACATTTATTATTCCGGGACAATGAGTTGGCGATTTTGAAAGAAGCCTGGTTAGGCCATTAAACCGGATGTGATGACGTCACCAAGGGGGAGGGGCCACGTGGGCAGACTTAATTGATCCCAGGTGATGATGATTTGGCCAGGGGACCAGCTGGGAGTGATGACGTCATCGAGATTAGTTCTGGTATTAGGGTTAGAGAATTGGGGCTCTGTTCATGGTTAGGGTTAGGATAAGGTTTGGGGCTAGGTAGGGTCCAGGCTCAGGTGTGGGCTAGGTTTAGGGTTTGGGTTAGAGGGTTAGGGACAGGCTGAGGGTCACAGTGTAGTAATGTTGGCTATTCACAATGAATGAGCTTCAATCACTGGACAATTTGGTGTGTAGCACTCAGAACTTACGACTCCAGACTAGGGAAATATTTAGAAATGTGCTTCACACAATAGGAATACATATTCCAATAGACTGAATATCTGAACAGCACAATTTTGTCACTGGGAAATCTTGTTCAAACAGCTGAGAAGCGAGTGTGACACTGTTTACATTTATTTTTCCCGTCAAAAGGAGTTGGCGTTTTCGGGAAAAGGTTTTGGTGAAACACTGAAAAACTCATTTTCCTAGAGCTATCGAACAGGATGAAAGTATTGAGAACACTATGAAATAAAAATGTTAGTTAGGCTAGGGTTCCAAGTAATGTTTTACTGTGCCTTTAAAAAGCCGGTATGACACCCGTGTTAAAATGAAAAGTCTCATTACTCAAAACAACAGCCCAGGGGAATGGCAGAGTGTCTCTAGAACTCCTGGAATACGTTTTAGAACCCGAACATCTCTACTGAATTTTGAAATACTGAGAATTTGTATCCAAAGCGCTGTGAAAGGTAGGATAGACTGTCAAGTGGTAATAATGTTGAAAGTGCTGGTATATTTGTAAAAAAGGTTGTTTTACCAAATTAGAATTCACAATGAAAAAGCTTGAGACACTGGAAGAGAGAGACTCCAACTCGGGAAATTCACAATGATAACCTAGGTTAATATCTAAGAAAGTGCTTCAAACACTAGGAATACGTGAATAAAGGGCCTTAATATCTGTAACACATTGTTTCCTGACAAGGAAATCGTGTTCAAAGAACATAGAACCGAGTTGCATACTGCTTACATTTATTATTCCGGGACAATGAGTTGGCGATTTTGAAAGATGCCTGGTTAGGCCATTAAACCGGATGTGATGACGTCACCAAGGGGGAGGGGCCACGTGGGCAGGCTTAATTGATCCCAGGTGATAATGATTTGGCCAGGGGACCAGCTGGGAGTGATGATGTCATCGAGATTAGTTCTGGTATTAGGGATAGAGAATTGGGGCTCTGTTCATGGTTAGGGTTAGGATAAGGTTTTGGGCTAGGTAGGGTCCAGGCTCAGGTGTGGGCTAGGTTTAGGGTTTGGGTTAGAGGGTTAGGGACAGGATGATGGTCACAGTGTAGTAATGTTGGCTATTCACAATGAATGAGCTTCAATCACTGGACAATTTGGTGTGTAGCACTCAGAACTTACGACTCCAGACTAGGGAAATATTTAGAAATGTGCTTCACACAATAGGAATACATATTCCAATAGACTGAATATCTGAACAGCACAATTTTGTCACTGGGAAATCTTGTTCAAACAGCTGAGAAGCGAGTGTGACACTGTTTACATTTATTTTTCCCGTCAAAAGGAGTTGGCGTTTTCGGGAAAAGGTTTTGGTGAAACACTGAAAAACTCATTTTCCTAGAGCTATCGAACAGGATGAAAGTATTGAGAACACTATGAAATAAAAATGTTAGTTAGGCTAGGGTTCCAAGTAATGTTTTACTGTGCCTTTAAAAAGCAGGTATGACACCCGTGTTAAAATGAAAAGTCTCATTGCTCAAAACAACAGACCAGGGGAAGGGCAGAGTGTCTCTAGAACTCCTGGAATACGTTTTAGAACCCAAACATCTCTACTGAATTTTGAAATACTGAGAATTTGTATCCAAAGCGCTGTGAAAGGTAGGATAGACTGTCAAGTGGTAATAATGTTGAAAGTGCTGGTATATTTGTAAAAAAGGTTGTTTTACCAAATTAGAATTCACAATGAAAAAGCTTGAGACACTGGAAGAGAGAGTCTCCAACTCGGGAAATTCACAATGATAACCTAGGTTAATATCTAAGAAAGTGATTCAAACACTAGGAATACGTGAATAATGGGCCTTAATATCTGTAACACATTGTTTCCTGACAAGGAAATCGTGTTCAAAGAACATAGAACCGAGTTGGATACTGCTTACATTTATTATTCCGGGACAATGAGTTGGCGATTTTGAAAGAAGCCTGGTTAGGCCATTAAACGGGATGTGATGACGTCACCAAGGGGGAGGGGCCACGTGGGCAGGCTTAATTGATCCCAGGTGATAATGATTTGGCCAGGGGACCAGCTGGGAGTGATGACGTCATCGAGATTAGTTCTGGTATTAGGGAAAAAGAATTGGGGCTCTGTTCATGGTTAGGGTTAGGATAAGGTTTTGGGCTAGGTAGGGTCCAGGCTCAGGTGTGGGCTAGGTTTAGGGTTTGGGTTAGAGGGTTAGGGACAGGGTGAGGGTCACAGTGTAGTAATGTTGGCTATTCACAATGAATGAGCTTCAATCACTGGACAATTTGGTGTGTAGCACTCATAACTTACGACTCCAGACTAGGGAAATATTTAGAAATGTGCTTCACACAATAGGAATACATATTCCAATAGACTGAATATCTGAACAGCACAATTTTGTCACTGGGAAATCTTGTTCAAACAGCCGAGAAGCGAGTGTGACACTGTTTACATTTATTTTTCCCGTCAAAAGGAGTTGGCGTTTTCGGGAAAAGGTTTTGGTGAAACACTGAAAAACTCATTTTCCTAGAGCTATCGAACAGGATGAAAGTATTGAGAACACTATGAAATAAAAATGTTAGTAAGGCTAGGGTTCCAAGTAATGTTTTACTGTGCCTTTAAAAAGCCGGTATGACACCCGTGTTAAAATGAAAAGTCTCATTGCTCAAAACAACAGACCAGGGGAAGGGCAGAGTGTCTCTAGAACTCCTGGAATACGTTTTAGAACCCGAACATCTCTACTGAATTTTGAAATACTGAGAATTTGTATCCAAAGCGCTGTGAAAGGTAGGATAGACTGTCAAGTGGTAATAATGTTGAAAGTGCTGGTATATTTGTAAAAAAGGTTGTTTTACCAAATTAGAATTCACAATGAAAAAGCTTGAGACACTGGAAGAGAGAGTCTCCAACTCGGGAAATTCACAATGATAACCTAGGTTAATATCTAAGAAAGTGCTTCAAACACTAGGAATACGTGAATAATGGGCCTTAATATCTGTAACACATTGTTTCCTGACAAGGAAATCGTGTTCAAAGAACATAGAACCGAGTTGGATACTGCTTACATTTATTATTCCGGGACAATGAGTTGTCGATTTTGAAAGAAGCCTGGTTAGGCCATTAAACCGGATGTGATGACGTCACCAAGGGGGAGGGGACACGTGGGCAGGCTTAATTGATCCCAGGTGATAATGATTTGGCCAGGGGACCAGCTGCGAGTGATGACGTCATCGAGATTAGTTCTGGTATTAGGGATAGAGAATTGGGGCTCTGTTCATGGTTAGGGTTAGGATAAGGTTTTGGGCTAGGTAGGGTCCAGGCTCAGGTGTGGGCTAGGTTTAGGGTTTGGGTTAGAGGGTTAGGGACAGGCTGACAGTCACAGTGTAGTAATGTTGGCTATTCACAATGAATGAGCTTCAATCACTGGACAATTTGGTGTGTAGCACTCAGAACTTACGACTCCAGACTAGGGAAATATTTAGAAATGTGCTTCACACAATAGGAATACATATTCCAATAGACTGAATATCTGAACAGCACAATTTTGTCACTGGGAAATCTTGTTCAAACAGCTGAGAAGCGAGTGTGACACTGTTTACATTTATTTTTCCCGTCAAAAGGAGTTGGCGTTTTCGGGAAAAGGTTTTGGTGAAACACTGAAAAACTCATTTTCCTAGAGCTATCGAACAGGATGAAAGTATTGAGAACACTATGAAATAAAAATGTTAGTTAGGCTAGGGTTCCAAGTAATGTATTACTGTGCCTTTAAAAAGCCGGTATGACAACCGTGTTAAAATGAAAAGTCTCATTGCTCAAAACAACAGACCAGGGGAAGGGCAGAGTGTCTCTAGAACTCCTGGAATACGTTTTAGAACCCGAACATCTCTACTGAATTTTGAAATACTGAGAATTTGTATCCAAAGCGCTGTGAAAGGTAGGATAGACTGTCAAGTGGTAATAATGTTGAAAGTGCTGGTATATTTGTAAAAAAGGTTGTTTTAGCAAATTAGAATTCACAATGAAAAAGCTTGAGACACTGGAAGAGAGAGTCTCCAACTCGGGAAATTCACAATGATAACCTAGGTTAATATCTAAGAAAGTGATTCAAACACTAGGAATACGTGAATAATGGGCCTTAATATCTGTAACACATTGTTTCCTGACAAGGAAATCGTGTTCAAAGAACATAGAACCGAGTTGGATACTGCTTACATTTATTATTCCGGGACAATGAGTTAGCGATTTTGAAAGAAGCCTGGTTAGGCCATTAAACGGGATGTGATGACGTCACCAAGGGGGAGGGGCCACGTGGGCAGACTTAATTGATCCCAGGTGATGATGATTTGGCCAGGGGACCAGCTGGGAGTGATGACGTCATCGAGATTAGTTCTGGTATTAGGGTTAGAGAATTGGGGCTCTGTTCATGGTTAGGGTTAGGATAAGGTTTTGGGCAAGGTAGGGTCCAGGCTCAGGTGTGGGCTAGGTTTAGGGTTTGGGTTAGAGGGTTAGGGACAGGCTGACGGTCACAGTGTAGTAATGTTGGCTATTCACAATGAATGAGCTTCAATCACTGGACAATTTGGTGTGTAGCACTCAGAACTTACGACTCCAGACTAGGGAAATATTTAGAAATGTGCTTCACACAATAGGAATACATATTCCAATAGACTGAATATCTGAACAGCACAATTTTGTCACTGGGAAATCTTGTTCAAACAGCTGAGAAGCGAGTGTGACACTGTTTACATTTATATTTCCCGTCAAAAGGAGATGGCGTTTTCGGGAAAAGGTTTTGGTGAAACACTGAAAAACTCATTTTCCTAGAGCTATCGAACAGGATGAAAGTATTGAGAACACTATGAAATAAAAATGTTAGTTAGGCTAGGGTTCCAAGTAATGATTTACTGTGCCTTTAAAAAGCCGGTATGACACCCGTGTTAAAATGAAAAGTCTCATTGCTCAAAACAACAGACCAGGGGAAGGGCAGAGTGTCTCTAGAACTCCTGGAATACGTTTTAGAACCCGAACATCTCTACTGAATTTTGAAATACTGAGAATTTGTATCCAAAGCGCTGTGAAAGGTAGGATAGACTGTCAAGTGGTAATAATGTTGAAAGTGCTGGTATATTTGTAAAAAAGGTTGTTTTACCAAATTAGAATTCACAATGAAAAAGCTTGAGACACTGGAAGAGAGAGTCTCCAACTCGGGAAATTCACAATGATAACCTAGGTTAATATCTAAGAAAGTGATTCAAACACTAGGAATACGTGAATAATGGGCCTTAATATCTGTAACACATTGTTTCCTGACAAGGAAATCGTGTTCAAAGAACATAGAACCGAGTTGGATACTGCTTACATTTATTATTCCGGGACAATGAGTTGGAGATTTTGAAAGAAGCCTGGTTAGGCCATTAAACGGGATGTGATGACGTCACCAAGGGGGAGGGGCCACGTGGGCAGACTTAATTGATCCCAGGTGATGATGATTTGGCCAGGGGACCAGCTGGGAGTGATGACGTCATCGAGATTAGTTCTGGTATTAGGGTTAGAGAATTGGGGCTCTGTTCATGGTTAGGGTTAGGATAAGGTTTTGGGCTAGGTAGGGTCCAGGCTCAGGTGTGGGCTAGGTTTAGGGTTTGGGTTAGAGGGTTAGGGACAGGCTGACGGTCACAGTGTAGTAATGTTGGCTATTCACAATGAATGAGCTTCAATCCCTGGACAATTTGGTGTGTAGCACTCAGAACTTACGACTCCAGACTAGGGAAATATTTAGAAATGTGCTTCACACAATAGGAATACATATTCCAATAGACTGAATATCTGAACAGCACAATTTTGTCACTGGGAAATCTTGTTCAAACAGCTGAGAAGCGAGTGTGACACTGTTTACATTTATATTTCCCGTCAAAAGGATTTGGCGTTTTCGGGAAAAGGTTTTGGTGAAACACTGAAAAACTCATTTTCCTAGAGCTATCGAACAGGATGAAAGTATTGAGAACACTATGAAATAAAAATGTTAGTTAGGCTAGGGTTCCAAGTAATGTTTTACTGTGCCTTTAAAAAGCCGGTATGACACCCGTGTTAAAATGAAAAGTCTCATTGCTCAAAACAACAGACCAGGGGAATGGCAGAGTGTCTCTAGAACTCCTGGAATACGTTTTCGAACCCGAACATCTCTACTGAATTTTGAAATACTGAGAATTTGTATCCAAAGCGCTGTGAAAGGTAGGATAGACTGTCAAGAGGTAATAATGTTGAAAGTGCTGGTATATTTGTAAAAAAGGTTGTTTTACCAAATTAGAATTCACAATGAAAAAGCTTGAGACACTGGAAGAGAGAGTCTCCAACTCGGGAAATTCACAATGATAACCTAGGTTAATATCTAAGAAAGTGCTTCAAACACTAGGAATACGTGAATAATGGGCCTTAATATCTGTAACACATTGTTTCCTGACAAGGAAATCGTGTTCAAAGAACATAGAACCGAGTTGGATACTGCTTACATTTATTATTCCGGGACAATGAGTTGGCGATTTTGAAAGAAGCCTGGTTAGGCCATTAAACGGGATGTGATGACGTCACCAAGGGGGAGGGGCCACGTGGGCAGACTTAATTGATCCCAGGTGATGATGATTTGGCCAGGGGACCAGCTGGGAGTGATGATGTCATCGAGATTAGTTCTGGTATTAGGGATGGAGAATTGGGGCTCTGTTTATGGTTAGGGTTAGGATAAGGTTTTGGGCTAGGTAGGGTCCAGGCTCAGGTGTGGGCTAGGTTTAGGGTTTGGGTTAGAGGGTTAGGGACAGGCTGAGGGTCACAGTGTAGTAATGTTGGCTATTCACAATGAATGAGCTTCAATCACTGGACAATTTGGTGTGTAGCACTCAGAACTTACGACTCCAGACTAGGGAAATATTTAGAAATGTGCTTCACACAATAGGAATACATATTCCAATAGACTGAATATCTGAACAGCACAATTTTGTCACTGGGAAATCTTGTTCAAACAGCTGAGAAGCGAGTGTGACACTGTTTACATTTATTTTTCCGGTCAAAAGGAGTTGGCGTTTTCGGGAAAAGGTTTTGGTGAAACACTGAAAAACTCATTTTCCTAGAGCTATCGAACAGGATGAAAGTATTGAGAACACTCTGAAATAAAAATGTTAGTTAGGCTAGGGTTCCAAGTAATGTTTTACTGTGCCTTTAAAAAGCCGGTATGACACCCGTGTTAAAATGAAAAGTCTCATTGCTCAAAACAACAGACCAGGGGAATGGCAGAGTGTCTCTAGAACTCCTGGAATACGTTTTAGAACCCGAACATCTCTACTGAATTTTGAAATACTGAGAATTTGTATCCAAAGCGCTGTGAAAGGTAGGATAGACTGTCAAGTGGTAATAATGTTGAAAGTGCTGGTATATTTGTAAAAAAGGTTGTTTTACCAAATTAGAATTCACAATGAAAAAGCTTGAGACACTGGAAGAGAGAGACTCCAACTCGGGAAACTCACAATGATAACCTAGGTTAATATCTAAGAAAGTGCTTCAAACACTAGGAATACGTGAATAAAGGGCCTTAATATCTGTAACACATTGTTTCCTGACAAGGAAATCGTGTTCAAAGAACATAGAACCGAGTTGCATACTGCTTACATTTATTATTCCGGGACAATGAGTTGGCGATTTTGAAAGATGCCTGGTTAGGCCATTAAACCGGATGTGATGACGTCACCAAGGGGGAGGGGCCACGTGGGCAGGCTTAATTGATCCCAGGTGATAATGATTTGGCCAGGGGACCAGCTGGGAGTGATGACGTCATCGAGATTAGTTCTGGTATTAGGGTTAGAGAATTGGGGCTCTGTTCATGGTTAGGGTTAGGATAAGGTTTTGGGCTAGGTAGGGTCCAGGCTCAGGTGTGGGCTAGGTTTAGGGTTTGGGTTAGAGGGTTAGGGACAGGCTGACGGTCACACTGTAGTAATGTTGGCTATTCACAATGAATGAGCTTCAATCACTGGACAATTTGGTGTGTAGCACTCAGAACTTACGACTCCAGACTAGGGAAATATTTAGAAATGTGCTTCACACAATAGGAATACATATTCCAATAGACTGAATATCTGAACAGCACAATTTTGTCACTGGGAAATCTTGTTCAAACAGCTGAGAAGCGAGTGTGACACTGTTTACATTTATTTTTCCCTTCAAAAGGAGTTGGCGTTTTCGGGAAAAGGTTTTGGTGAAACACTGAAAAACTCATTTTCCTAGAGCTATCGAACAGGATGAAAGTATTGAGAACCCTATGAAATACAAATGTTAGTTAGGCTAGGGTTCCAAGTAATGTTTTACTGTGCCTTTAAAAAGCAGGTATGACACCCGTGTTAAAATGAAAAGTCTCATTGCTCAAAACAACAGACCAGGGGAATGGCAGAGTGTCTCTAGAACTCCTGGAATACGTTTTAGAACCCGAACATCTCTACTGAATTTTGAAATACTGAGAATTTGTATCCAAAGCGCTGTGAAAGGTAGGATAGACTGTCAAGTGGTAATAATGTTGAAAGTGCTGGTATATTTGTAAAAAAGGTTGTTTTACCAAATTAGAATTCACAATGAAAAAGCTTGAGACACTGGAAGAGAGAGACTCCAACTCGGGAAACTCACAATGATAACCTAGGTTAATATCTAAGAAAGTGCTTCAAACACTAGGAATACGTGAATAAAGGGCCTTAATATCTGTAACACATTGTTTCCTGACAAGGAAATCGTGTTCAAAGAACATAGAACCGAGTTGCATACTGCTTACATTTATTATTCCGGGACAATGAGTTGGCGATTTTGAAAGATGCCTGGTTAGGCCATTAAACCGGATGTGATGACGTCACCAAGGGGGAGGGGCCACGTGGGCAGGCTTAATTGATCCCAGGTGATAATGATTTGGCCAGGGGACCAGATGGGAGTGATGACGTCATCGAGATTAGTTCTGGTATTAGGGTTAGAGAATTGGGGCTCTGTTCATGGTTAGGGTTAGGATAAGGTTTTGGGCTAGGTAGGGTCCAGGCTCAGGTGTGGGCTAGGTTTAGGGTTTGGGTTAGAGGGTTAGGGACAGGCTGACGGTCACAGTGTAGTAATGTTGGCTATTCACAATGAATGAGCTTCAATCACTGGACAATTTGGTGTGTAGCACTCAGAACTTACGACTCCAGACTAGGGAAATATTTAGAAATGTGCTTCACACAATAGGAATACATATTCCAATAGACTGAATATCTGAACAGCACAATTTTGTCACTGGGAAATCTTGTTCAAACAGCTGAGAAGCGAGTGTGACACTGTTTACATTTATATTTCCCGTCAAAAGGAGATGGCGTTTTCGGGAAAAGGTTTTGGTGAAACACTGAAAAACTCATTTTCCTAGAGCTATCGAACAGGATGAAAGTATTGAGAACACTATGAAATAAAAATGTTAGTTAGGCTAGGGTTCCAAGTAATGTTTTACTGTGCCTTTAAAAAGCCGGTATGACACCCGTGTTAAAATGAAAAGTCTCATTGCTCAAAACAACAGACCAGGGGAATGGCAGAGTGTCTCTAGAACTCCTGGAATACGTTTTAGAACCCGAACATCTCTACTGAATTTTGAAATACTGAGAATTTGTATCCAAAGCGCTGTGAAAGGTAGGATAGACTGTCAAGAGGTAATAATGTTGAAAGTGCTGGTATATTTGTAAAAAAGGTTGTTTTACCAAATTAGAATTCACAATGAAAAAGCTTGAGACACTGGAAGAGAGAGTCTCCAACTCGGGAAATTCACAATGATAACCTAGGTTAATATCTAAGAAAGTGCTTCAAACACTAGGAATACGTGAATAATGGGCCTTAATATCTGTAACACATTGTTTCCTGACAAGGAAATCGTGTTCAAAGAACATAGAACCGAGTTGGATACTGCTTACATTTATTATTCCGGGACAATGAGTTGGCGATTTTGAAAGAAGCCTGGTTAGGCCATTAAACCGGATGTGATGACGTCACCAAGGGGGAGGGGCCACGTGGGCAGACTTAATTGATCCCAGGTGATGATGATTTGGCCAGGGGACCAGCTGGGAGTGATGACGTCATCGAGATTAGTTCTGGTATTAGGGTTAGAGAATTGGGGCTCTGTTCATGGTTAGGGTTAGGATAAGGTTTTGGGCTAGGTAGGGTCCAGGCTCAGGTGTGGGCTAGGTTTAGGGTTTGGGTTAGAGGGTTAGGGACAGGCTGACGGTCACAGTGTAGTAATGTTGGCTATTCACAATGAATGAGCTTCAATCCCTGGACAATTTGGTGTGTAGCACTCAGAACTTACGACTTCAGACTAGGGAAATATTTAGAAATGTGCTTCACACAATAGGAATACATATTCCAATAGACTGAATATCTGAACAGCACAATTTTGTCACTGGGAAATCTTGTTCAAACAGCTGAGAAGCGAGTGTGACACTGTTTACATTTATATTTCCCGTCAAAAGGATTTGGCGTTTTCGGGAAAAGGTTTTGGTGAAACACTGAAAAACTCATTTTCCTAGAGCTATCGAACAGGATGAAAGTATTGAGAACACTATGAAATAAAAATGTTAGTTAGGCTAGGGTTCCAAGTAATGTTTTACTGTGCCTTTAAAAAGCCGGTATGACACCCGTGTTAAAATGAAAAGTCTCATTGCTCAAAACAACAGACCAGGGGAATGGCAGAGTGTCTCTAGAACTCCTGGAATACGTTTTAGAACCCGAACATCTCTACTGAATTTTGAAATACTGAGAATTTGTATCCAAAGCGCTGTGAAAGGTAGGATAGACTGTCAAGAGGTAATAATGTTGAAAGTGCTGGTATATTTGTAAAAAAGGTTGTTTTACCAAATTAGAATTCACAATGAAAAAGCTTGAGACACTGGAAGAGAGAGTCTCCAACTCGGGAAATTCACAATGATAACCTAGGTTAATATCTAAGAAAGTGCTTCAAACACTAGGAATACGTGAATAATGGGCCTTAATATCTGTAACACATTGTTTCCTGACAAGGAAATCGTGTTCAAAGAACATAGAACCGAGTTGGATACTGCTTACATTTATTATTCCGGGACAATGAGTTGGCGATTTTGAAAGAAGCCTGGTTAGGCCATTAAACCGGATGTGATGACGTCACCAAGGGGGAGGGGCCACGTGGGCAGACTTAATTGATCCCAGGTGATGATGATTTGGCCAGGGGACCAGCTGGGAGTGATGACATCATCGAGATTAGTTCTGGTATTAGGGTTAGAGAATTGGGGCTCTGTTCATGGTTAGGGTTAGGATAAGGTTTGGGGCTAGGTAGGGTCCAGGCTCAGGTGTGGGCTAGGTTTAGGGTTTGGGTTAGAGGGTTAGGGACAGGCTGACGGTCACAGTGTAGTAATGTTGGCTATTCACAATGAATGAGCTTCAATCCCTGGACAATTTGGTGTGTAGCACTCAGAACTTACGACTCCAGACTAGGGAAATATTTAGAAATGTGCTTCACACAATAGGAATACATATTCCAATAGACTGAATATCTGAACAGCACAATTTTGTCACTGGGAAATCTTGTTCAAACAGCTGAGAAGCTAGTGTGACACTGTTTACATTTATTTTTCCCTTCAAAAGGAGTTGGCGTTTTCGGGAAAAGGTTTTGGTGAAACACTGAAAAACTCATTTTCCTAGAGCTATCGAACAGGATGAAAGTATTGAGAACACTATGAAATAAAAATGTTAGTTAGGCTAGGGTTCCAAGTAATGTTTTACTGTGCCTTTAAAAAGCCAGTATGACACCCGTGTTAAAATGAAAAGTCTCATTGCTCAAAACAAAAGACCAGGGGAATGGCAGAGTGTCTCTAGAACTCCTGGAATACGTTTTAGAACCCGAACATCTCTACTGAATTTTGAAATACTGAGAATTTGTATCCAAAGCGCTGTGAAAGGTAGGATAGACTGTCAAGTGGTAATAATGTTGAAAGTGCTGGTATATTTGTAAAAAAGGTTGTTTTACCAAATTAGAATTCACAATGAAAAAGCTTGAGACACTGGAAGAGAGAGTCTCCAACTCGGGAAATTCACAATGATAACCTAGGTTAATATCTAAGAAAGTGCTTCAAACACTAGGAATACGTGAATAATGGGCCTTAATATCTGTAACACATTGTTTCCTGACAAGGAAATCGTGTTCAAAGAACATAGAACCGAGTTGGATACTGCTTACATTTATTATTCCGGGACAATGAGTTGGCGATTTTGAAAGAAGCCTGGTTAGGCCATTAAACCGGATGTGATGACGTCACCAAGGGGGAGGGGCCACGTGGGCAGACTTAATTGATCCCAGGTGATGATGATTTGGCCAGGGGACCAGCTGGGAGTGATGACGTCATCGAGATTAGTTCTGGTATTAGGGTTAGAGAATTGGGGCTCTGTTCATGGTTAGGGTTAGGATAAGGTTTTGGGCTAGGTAGGGTCCAGGCTCAGGTGTGGGCTAGGTTTAGGGTTTGGGTTAGAGGGTTAGGGACAGGCTGACGGTCACAGTGTAGTAATGTTGGCTATTCACAATGAATGAGCTTCAATCCCTGGACAATTTGGTGTGTAGCACTCAGAACTTACGACTTCAGACTAGGGAAATATTTAGAAATGTGCTTCACACAATAGGAATACATATTCCAATAGACTGAATATCTGAACAGCACAATTTTGTCACTGGGAAATCTTGTTCAAACAGCTGAGAAGCGAGTGTGACACTGTTTACATTTATATTTCCCGTCAAAAGGATTTGGCGTTTTCGGGAAAAGGTTTTGGTGAAACACTGAAAAACTCATTTTCCTAGAGCTATCGAACAGGATGAAAGTATTGAGAACACTATGAAATAAAAATGTTAGTTAGGCTAGGGTTCCAAGTAATGTTTTACTGTGCCTTTAAAAAGCCGGTATGACACCCGTGTTAAAATGAAAAGTCTCATTGCTCAAAACAACAGACCAGGGGAATGGCAGAGTGTCTCTAGAACTCCTGGAATACGTTTTAGAACCCGAACATCTCTACTGAATTTTGAAATACTGAGAATTTGTATCCAAAGCGCTGTGAAAGGTAGGATAGACTGTCAAGAGGTAATAATGTTGAAAGTGCTGGTATATTTGTAAAAAAGGTTGTTTTACCAAATTAGAATTCACAATGAAAAAGCTTGAGACACTGGAAGAGAGAGTCTCCAACTCGGGAAATTCACAATGATAACCTAGGTTAATATCTAAGAAAGTGCTTCAAACACTAGGAATACGTGAATAATGGGCCTTAATATCTGTAACACATTGTTTCCTGACAAGGAAATCGTGTTCAAAGAACATAGAACCGAGTTGGATACTGCTTACATTTATTATTCCGGGACAATGAGTTGGCGATTTTGAAAGAAGCCTGGTTAGGCCATTAAACCGGATGTGATGACGTCACCAAGGGGGAGGGGCCACGTGGGCAGACTTAATTGATCCCAGGTGATGATGATTTGGCCAGGGGACCAGCTGGGAGTGATGACGTCATCGAGATTAGTTCTGGTATTAGGGTTAGAGAATTGGGGCTCTGTTCATGGTTAGGGTTAGGATAAGGTTTGGGGCTAGGTAGGGTCCAGGCTCAGGTGTGGGCTAGGTTTAGGGTTTGGGTTAGAGGGTTAGGGACAGGCTGACGGTCACAGTGTAGTAATGTTGGCTATTCACAATGAATGAGCTTCAATCCCTGGACAATTTGGTGTGTAGCACTCAGAACTTACGACTCCAGACTAGGGAAATATTTAGAAATGTGCTTCACACAATAGGAATACATATTCCAATAGACTGAATATCTGAACAGCACAATTTTGTCACTGGGAAATCTTGTTCAAACAGCTGAGAAGCTAGTGTGACACTGTTTACATTTATTTTTCCCTTCAAAAGGAGTTGGCGTTTTCGGGAAAAGGTTTTGGTGAAACACTGAAAAACTCATTTTCCTAGAGCTATCGAACAGGATGAAAGTATTGAGAACACTATGAAATAAAAATGTTAGTTAGGCTAGGGTTCCAAGTAATGTTTTACTGTGCCTTTAAAAAGCCAGTATGACACCCGTGTTAAAATGAAAAGTCTCATTGCTCAAAACAAAAGACCAGGGGAATGGCAGAGTGTCTCTAGAACTCCTGGAATACGTTTTAGAACCCGAACATCTCTACTGAATTTTGAAATACTGAGAATTTGTATCCAAAGCGCTGTGAAAGGTAGGATAGACTGTCAAGTGGTAATAATGTTGAAAGTGCTGGTATATTTGTAAAAAAGGTTGTTTTACCAAATTAGAATTCACAATGAAAAAGCTTGAGACACTGGAAGAGAGAGTCTCCAACTCGGGAAATTCACAATGATAACCTAGGTTAATATCTAAGAAAGTGCTTCAAACACTAGGAATACGTGAATAATGGGCCTTAATATCTGTAACACATTGTTTCCTGACAAGGAAATCGTGTTCAAAGAACATAGAACCGAGTTGGATACTGCTTACATTTATTATTCCGGGACAATGAGTTGGCGATTTTGAAAGAAGCCTGGTTAGGCCATTAAACGGGATGTGATGACGTCACCAAGGGGGAGGGGCCACGTGGGCAGACTTAATTGATCCCAGGTGATGATGATTTGGCCAGGGGACCAGCTCGGAGTGATGACGTCATCGAGATTAGTTCTGGTATTAGGGTTAGAGAATTGGGGCTCTGTTCATGGTTAGGGTTAGGATAAGGTTTTGGGCTAGGTAGGGTCCAGGCTCAGGTTTGGGCTAGGTTTAGGGTTTGGGTTAGAGGGTTAGGGACAGGCTGACGGTCACAGTGTAGTAATGTTGGCTATTCACAATGAATGAGCTTCAATCACTGGACAATTTGGTGTGTAGCACTCAGAACTTACGACTCCAGACTAGGGAAATATTTAGAAATGTGCTTCACACAATAGGAATACATATTCCAATAGACTGAATATCTGAACAGCACAATTTTGTCACTGGGAAATCTTGTTCAAACAGCTGAGAAGCGAGTGTGACACTGTTTGGATTTATTTTTCCCTTCAAAAGGAGTTGGCGTTTTCGGGAAAAGGTTTTGGTGAAACACTGAAAAACTCATTTTCCTAGAGCTATCGAACAGGATGAAAGTATTGAGAACACTCTGAAATAAAAATGTTAGTTAGGCTAGGGTTCCAAGTAATGTTTTACTGTGCCTTTAAAAAGCCAGTATGACACCCGTGTTAAAATGAAAAGTCTCATTGCTCAAAACAAAAGACCAGGGGAATGGCAGAGTGACTCTAGAACTCCTGGAATACGTTTTAGAACCCGAAAATCTCTACTGAATTTTGAAATACTGTGAATTTGTATCCAAAGCGCTGTGAAAGGTAGGATAGACTGTCAAGTGGTAATAATGTTGAAAGTGCTGGTATATTTGTAAAAAAGTTTGTTTTACCAAATTAGAATTCACAATGAAAAAGCTTGAGACACTGGAAGAGAGAGACTCCAACTCGGGAAATTCACAATGATAACCTAGGTTAATATCTAAGAAAGTGCTTCAAACACTAGGAGTACGTGAATAAAGGGCCTTAATATCTGTAACACATTGTTTCCTGACAAGGAAATCGTGTTCAAAGAACATAGAACCGAGTTGGATACTGCTTACATTTATTATTCCGGGACAATGAGTTGGCGATTTTGAAAGAAGCCTGGTTAGGCCATTAAACCCGATGTGATGACGTCACCAAGGGGGAGGGGCCACGTGGGCAGGCTTAATTGATCCCAGGTGATAATGATTTGGCCAGGGGACCAGCTGGGAGTGATGATGTCATCGAGATTAGTTCTGGTATTAGGGATAGAGAATTGGGGCTCTGTTTATGGTTAGGGTTAGGATAAGGTTTTGGGCTAGGTAGGGTCCAGGCTCAGGTGTGGGCTAGGTTTAGGGTTTGGGTTAGAGGGTTAGGGACAGGCTGAGGGTCACAGTGTAGTAATGTTGGCTATTCACAATGAATGAGCTTCAATCACTGGACAATTTGGTGTGTAGCACTCAGAACTTACGACTCCAGACTAGGGAAATATTTAGAAATGTGCTTCACACAATAGGAATACATATTCCAATAGACTGAATATCTGAACAGCACAATTTTGTCACTGGGAAATCTTGTTCAAACAGCTGAGAAGCGAGTGTGACACTGTTTACATTTATTTTTCCCGTCAAAAGGAGTTGGCGTTTTCGGGAAAAGGTTTTGGTGAAACACTGAAAAACTCATTTTCCTAGAGCTATCGAACAGGATGAAAGTATTGAGAACACTCTGAAATAAAAATGTTAGTTAGGCTAGGGTTCCAAGTAATGTTTTACTGTGCCTTTAAAAAGCCGGTATGACACCCGTGTTAAAATGAAAAGTCTCATTGCTCAAAACAACAGACCAGGGGAATGGCAGAGTGTCTCTAGAACTCCTGGAATACGTTTTAGAACCCGAACATCTCTACTGAATTTTGAAATACTGAGAATTTGTATCCAAAGCGCTGTGAAAGGTAGGATAGACTGTCAAGAGGTAATAATGTTGAAAGTGCTGGTATATTTGTAAAAAAGGTTGTTTTACCAAATTAGAATTCACAATGAAAAAGCTTGAGACACTGGAAGAGAGAGTCTCCAACTCGGGAAATTCACAATGATAACCTAGGTTAATATCTAAGAAAGTGCTTCAAACACTAGGAATACGTGAATAATGGGCCTTAATATCTGTAACACATTGTTTCCTGACAAGGAAATCGTGTTCAAAGAACATAGAACCGAGTTGGATACTGCTTACATTTATTATTCCGGGACAATGAGTTGGCGATTTTGAAAGAAGCCTGGTTAGGCCATTAAACCGGATGTGATGACGTCACCAAGGGGGAGGGGCCACGTGGGCAGACTTAATTGATCCCAGGTGATGATGATTTGGCCAGGGGACCAGCTGGGAGTGATGACGTCATCGAGATTAGTTCTGGTATTAGGGTTAGAGAATTGGGGCTCTGTTCATGGTTAGGGTTAGGATAAGGTTTGGGGCTAGGTAGGGTCCAGGCTCAGGTGTGGGCTAGGTTTAGGGTTTGGGTTAGAGGGTTAGGGACAGGCTGACGGTCACAGTGTAGTAATGTTGGCTATTCACAATGAATGAGCTTCAATCCCTGGACAATTTGGTGTGTAGCACTCAGAACTTACGACTCCAGACTAGGGAAATATTTAGAAATGTGCTTCACACAATAGGAATACATATTCCAATAGACTGAATATCTGAACAGCACAATTTTGTCACTGGGAAATCTTGTTCAAACAGCTGAGAAGCTAGTGTGACACTGTTTACATTTATTTTTCCCTTCAAAAGGAGTTGGCGTTTTCGGGAAAAGGTTTTGGTGAAACACTGAAAAACTCATTTTCCTAGAGCTATCGAACAGGATGAAAGTATTGAGAACACTATGAAATAAAAATGTTAGTTAGGCTAGGGTTCCAAGTAATGTTTTACTGTGCCTTTAAAAAGCCAGTATGACACCCGTGTTAAAATGAAAAGTCTCATTGCTCAAAACAAAAGACCAGGGGAATGGCAGAGTGTCTCTAGAACTCCTGGAATACGTTTTAGAACCCGAACATCTCTACTGAATTTTGAAATACTGAGAATTTGTATCCAAAGCGCTGTGAAAGGTAGGATAGACTGTCAAGTGGTAATAATGTTGAAAGTGCTGGTATATTTGTAAAAAAGGTTGTTTTACCAAATTAGAATTCACAATGAAAAAGCTTGAGACACTGGAAGAGAGAGTCTCCAACTCGGGAAATTCACAATGATAACCTAGGTTAATATCTAAGAAAGTGCTTCAAACACTAGGAATACGTGAATAATGGGCCTTAATATCTGTAACACATTGTTTCCTGACAAGGAAATCGTGTTCAAAGAACATAGAACCGAGTTGGATACTGCTTACATTTATTATTCCGGGACAATGAGTTGGCGATTTTGAAAGAAGCCTGGTTAGGCCATTAAACGGGATGTGATGACGTCACCAAGGGGGAGGGGCCACGTGGGCAGACTTAATTGATCCCAGGTGATGATGATTTGGCCAGGGGACCAGCTCGGAGTGATGACGTCATCGAGATTAGTTCTGGTATTAGGGTTAGAGAATTGGGGCTCTGTTCATGGTTAGGGTTAGGATAAGGTTTTGGGCTAGGTAGGGTCCAGGCTCAGGTTTGGGCTAGGTTTAGGGTTTGGGTTAGAGGGTTAGGGACAGGCTGACGGTCACAGTGTAGTAATGTTGGCTATTCACAATGAATGAGCTTCAATCACTGGACAATTTGGTGTGTAGCACTCAGAACTTACGACTCCAGACTAGGGAAATATTTAGAAATGTGCTTCACACAATAGGAATACATATTCCAATAGACTGAATATCTGAACAGCACAATTTTGTCACTGGGAAATCTTGTTCAAACAGCTGAGAAGCGAGTGTGACACTGTTTGGATTTATTTTTCCCTTCAAAAGGAGTTGGCGTTTTCGGGAAAAGGTTTTGGTGAAACACTGAAAAACTCATTTTCCTAGAGCTATCGAACAGGATGAAAGTATTGAGAACACTCTGAAATAAAAATGTTAGTTAGGCTAGGGTTCCAAGTAATGTTTTACTGTGCCTTTAAAAAGCCGGTATGACACCCGTGTTAAAATGAAAAGTCTCATTGCTCAAAACAACAGACCAGGGGAATGGCAGAGTGTCTCTAGAACTCCTGGAATACGTTTTAGAACCCGAACATCTCTACTGAATTTTGAAATACTGAGAATTTGTATCCAAAGCGCTGTGAAAGGTAGGATAGACTGTCAAGTGGTAATAATGTTGAAAGTGCTGGTATATTTGTAAAAAAGGTTGTTTTACCAAATTAGAATTCACAATGAAAAAGCTTGAGACACTGGAAGAGAGAGACTCCAACTCGGGAAACTCACAATGATAACCTAGGTTAATATCTAAGAAAGTGCTTCAAACACTAGGAATACGTGAATAAAGGGCCTTAATATCTGTAACACATTGTTTCCTGACAAGGAAATCGTGTTCAAAGAACATAGAACCGAGTTGCATACTGCTTACATTTATTATTCCGGGACAATGAGTTGGCGATTTTGAAAGATGCCTGGTTAGGCCATTAAACCGGATGTGATGACGTCACCAAGGGGGAGGGGCCACGTGGGCAGGCTTAATTGATCCCAGGTGATAATGATTTGGCCAGGGGACCAGCTGGGAGTGATGACGTCATCGAGATTAGTTCTGGTATTAGGGTTAGAGAATTGGGGCTCTGTTCATGGTTAGGGTTAGGATAAGGTTTTGGGCTAGGTAGGGTCCAGGCTCAGGTGTGGGCTAGGTTTAGGGTTTGGGTTAGAGGGTTAGGGACAGGCTGACGGTCACACTGTAGTAATGTTGGCTATTCACAATGAATGAGCTTCAATCACTGGACAATTTGGTGTGTAGCACTCAGAACTTACGACTCCAGACTAGGGAAATATTTAGAAATGTGCTTCACACAATAGGAATACATATTCCAATAGACTGAATATCTGAACAGCACAATTTTGTCACTGGGAAATCTTGTTCAAACAGCTGAGAAGCGAGTGTGACACTGTTTACATTTATTTTTCCCTTCAAAAGGAGTTGGCGTTTTCGGGAAAAGGTTTTGGTGAAACACTGAAAAACTCATTTTCCTAGAGCTATCGAACAGGATGAAAGTATTGAGAACCCTATGAAATACAAATGTTAGTTAGGCTAGGGTTCCAAGTAATGTTTTACTGTGCCTTTAAAAAGCAGGTATGACACCCGTGTTAAAATGAAAAGTCTCATTGCTCAAAACAACAGACCAGGGGAATGGCAGAGTGTCTCTAGAACTCCTGGAATACGTTTTAGAACCCGAACATCTCTACTGAATTTTGAAATACTGAGAATTTGTATCCAAAGCGCTGTGAAAGGTAGGATAGACTGTCAAGTGGTAATAATGTTGAAAGTGCTGGTATATTTGTAAAAAAGGTTGTTTTACCAAATTAGAATTCACAATGAAAAAGCTTGAGACACTGGAAGAGAGAGACTCCAACTCGGGAAACTCACAATGATAACCTAGGTTAATATCTAAGAAAGTGCTTCAAACACTAGGAATACGTGAATAAAGGGCCTTAATATCTGTAACACATTGTTTCCTGACAAGGAAATCGTGTTCAAAGAACATAGAACCGAGTTGCATACTGCTTACATTTATTATTCCGGGACAATGAGTTGGCGATTTTGAAAGATGCCTGGTTAGGCCATTAAACCGGATGTGATGACGTCACCAAGGGGGAGGGGCCACGTGGGCAGGCTTAATTGATCCCAGGTGATAATGATTTGGCCAGGGGACCAGCTGGGAGTGATGACGTCATCGAGATTAGTTCTGGTATTAGGGTTAGAGAATTGGGGCTCTGTTCATGGTTAGGGTTAGGATAAGGTTTTGGGCTAGGTAGGGTCCAGGCTCAGGTGTGGGCTAGGTTTAGGGTTTGGGTTAGAGGGTTAGGGACAGGCTGACGGTCACACTGTAGTAATGTTGGCTATTCACAATGAATGAGCTTCAATCACTGGACAATTTGGTGTGTAGCACTCAGAACTTACGACTCCAGACTAGGGAAATATTTAGAAATGTGCTTCACACAATAGGAATACATATTCCAATAGACTGAATATCTGAACAGCACAATTTTGTCACTGGGAAATCTTGTTCAAACAGCTGAGAAGCGAGTGTGACACTGTTTACATTTATTTTTCCCTTCAAAAGGAGTTGGCGTTTTCGGGAAAAGGTTTTGGTGAAACACTGAAAAACTCATTTTCCTAGAGCTATCGAACAGGATGAAAGTATTGAGAACCCTATGAAATACAAATGTTAGTTAGGCTAGGGTTCCAAGTAATGTTTTACTGTGCCTTTAAAAAGCAGGTATGACACCCGTGTTAAAATAAAAAGTCTCATTGCTCAAAACAAAAGACCAGGGGAATGGCAGAGTGTCTCTAGAACTCCTGGAATACGTTTTAGAACCCGAACATCTCTACTGAATTTTGAAATACTGAGAATTTGTATCCAAAGCGCTGTGAAAGGTAGGATAGACTGTCAAGTGGTAATAATGTTGAAAGTGCTGGTATATTTGTAAAAAAGGTTGTTTTACCAAATTAGAATTCACAATGAAAAAGCTTGAGACACTGGAATAGAGAGTCTCCAACTCGGGAAATTCACAATGATAACCTAGGTTAATATCTAAGAAAGTGCTTCAAACACTAGGAATACGTGAATAATGGGCCTTAATATCTGTAATACATTGTTTCCTGACAAGGAAATCGTGTTCAAAGAACATAGAACCGAGTTGGATACTGCTTACATTTATTATTCCGGGACAATGAGTTGGCGATTTTGAAAGAAGCCTGGTTAGGCCATTAAACGGGATGTGATGACGTCACCAAGGGGGAGGGGCCACGTGGGCAGACTTAATTGATCCCAGGTGATGATGATTTGGCCAGGGGACCAGCTGGGAGTGATGACGTCATCGAGATTAGTTCTGGTATTAGGGTTAGAGAATTGGGGCTCTGTTCATGGTTAGGGTTAGGATAAGGTTTTGGGCTAGGTAGGGTCCAGGCTCAGGTGTGGGCTAGGTTTAGGGTTTGGGTTAGAGGGTTAGGGACAGGCTGACGGTCACAGTGTAGTAATGTTGGCTATTCACAATGAATGAGCTTCAATCCCTGGACAATTTGGTGTGTAGCACTCAGAACTTACGACTCCAGACTAGGGAAATATTTAGAAATGTGCTTCACACAATAGGAATACATATTCCAATAGACTGAATATCTGAACAGCACAATTTTGTCACTGGGAAATCTTGTTCAAACAGCTGAGAAGCGAGTGTGACACTGTTTACATTTATATTTCCCGTCAAAAGGAGTTGGCGTTTTCGGGAAAAGGTTTTGGTGAAACACTGAAAAACTCATTTTCCTAGAGCTATCGAACAGGATGAAAGTATTGAGAACACTATGAAATAAAAATGTTAGTTAGGCTAGGGTTCCAAGTAATGTTTTACTGTGCCTTTAAAAAGCCGGTATGACACCCGTGTTAAAATGAAAAGTCTCATTGCTCAAAACAACAGACCAGGGGAATGGCAGAGTGTCTCTAGAACTCCTGGAATACGTTTTAGAACCCGAACATCTCTACTGAATTTTGAAATACTGAGAATTTGTATCCAAAGCGCTGTGAAAGGTAGGATAGACTGTCAAGTGGTAATAATGTTGAAAGTGCTGGTATATTTGTAAAAAAGGTTGTTTTACCAAATTAGAATTCACAATGAAAAAGCTTGAGACACTGGAATAGAGAGTCTCCAACTCGGGAAATTCACAATGATAACCTAGGTTAATATCTAAGAAAGTGCTTCAAACACTAGGAATACGTGAATAATGGGCCTTAATATCTGTAATACATTGTTTCCTGACAAGGAAATCGTGTTCAAAGAACATAGAACCGCGTTGGATACTGCTTACATTTATTATTCTGGGACAATGAGTTGGCGATTTTGAAAGAAGCCTGGTTAGGCCATTAAACCGGATGTGATGACGTCACCAAGGGGGAGGGGCCACGTGGGCAGACTTAATTGATCCCAGGTGATGATGATTTGGCCAGGGGACCAGCTGGGAGTGATGACGTCATCGAGATTAGTTCTGGTATTAGGGTTAGAGAATTGGGGCTCTGTTCATGGTTAGGGTTAGGATAAGGTTTGGGGCTAGGTAGTGTCCAGGCTCAGGTTTGGGCTAGGTTTAGGGTTTGGGTTAGAGGGTTAGGGACAGGCTGACGGTCACAGTGTAGGAATGTTGGCTATTCACAATGAATGAGCTTCAATCCCTGGACAATTTGGTGTGTAGCACTCAGAACTTACGACTCCAGACTAGGGAAATATTTAGAAATGTGCTTCACACAATAGGAATACATATTCCAATAGACTGAATATCTGAACAGCACAATTTTGTCACTGGGAAATCTTGTTCAAACAGCTGAGAAGCGAGTGTGACACTGTTTACATTTATTTTTCCCTTCAAAAGGAGTTGGCGTTTTCGGGAAAAGGTTTTGGTGAAACACTGAAAAACTCGTTTTCCTAGAGCTATCGAACAGGATGAAAGTATTGAGAACACTATGAAATAAAAATGTTAGTTAGGCTAGGGTTCCAAGTAATGTTTTACTGTGCCTTTAAAAAGCCAGTATGACACCCGTGTTAAAATGAAAAGTCTCATTGCTCAAAACAAAAGACCAGGGGAATGGCAGAGTGTCTCTAGAACTCCTGGAATACGTTTTAGAACCCGAACATCTCTACTGAATTTTGAAATACTGAGAATTTGTATCCAAAGCGCTGTGAAAGGTAGGATAGACTGTCAAGTGGTAATAATGTTGAAAGTGCTGGTATATTTGTAAAAAAGGTTGTTTTACCAAATTAGAATTCACAATGAAAAAGCTTGAGACACTGGAAGAGAGAGTCTCCAACTCGGGAAATTCACAATGATAACCTAGGTTAATATCTAAGAAAGTGCTTCAAACACTAGGAATACGTGAATAATGGGCCTTAATATCTGTAACACATTGTTTCCTGACAAGGAAATCGTGTTCAAAGAACATAGAACCGAGTTGGATACTGCTTACATTTATTATTCCGGGACAATGAGTTGGCGATTTTGAAAGAAGCCTGGTTAGGCCATTAAACCGGATGTGATGACGTCACCAAGGGGGAGGGGCCACGAGGGCAGGCTTAATTGATCCCAGGTGATAATGATTTGGCCAGGGGACCAGCTGGGAGTGATGACGTCATCGAGATTAGTTCTGGTATTAGGGATAGAGAATTGGGGCTCTGTTCATGGTTAGGGTTAGGATAAGGTTTTGGGCTAGGTAGGGTCCAGGCTCAGGTGTGGGCTAGGTTTAGGGTTTGGGTTAGAGGGTTAGGGACAGGCTGAGGGTCACAGTGTAGTAATGTTGGCTATTCACAATGAATGAGCTTCAATCCCTGGACAATTTGGTGTGTAGCACTCAGAACTTACGACTCCAGACTAGGGAAATATTTAGAAATGTGCTTCACACAATAGGAATACATATTCCAATAGACTGAATATCTGAACAGCACAATTTTGTCACTGGGAAATCTTGTTCAAACAGCTGAGAAGCGAGTGTGACACTGTTTACATTTATTTTTCCCTTCAAAAGGAGTTGGCGTTTTCGGGAAAAGGTTTTGGTGAAACACTGAAAAACTCATTTTCCTAGAGCTATCGAACAGGATGAAAGTATTGAGAACACTATGAAATAAAAATGTTAGTTAGGCTAGGGTTCCAAGTAATGTTTTACTGTGCCTTTAAAAAGCCGGTATGACACCCGTGTTAAAATGAAAAGTCTCATTGCTCAAAACAAAAGACCAGGGGAAAGGCAGAGTGACTCTAGAACTCCTGGAATACGTTTTAGAACCCGAACATCTCTACTGAATTTTGAAATACTGTGAATTTGTATCCAAAGCGCTGTGAAAGGTAGGATAGACTGTCAAGTGGTAATAATGTTGAAAGTGCTGGTATATTTGTAAAAAAGTTTGTTTTACCAAATTAGAATTCACAATGAAAAAGCTTGAGACACTGGAAGAGAGAGACTCCAACTCGGGAAATTCACAATGATAACCTAGGTTAATATCTAAGAAAGTGCTTCAAACACTAGGAGTACGTGAATAAAGGGCCTTAATATCTGTAACACATTGTTTCCTGACAAGGAAATCGTGTTCAAAGAACATAGAACCGAGTTTGATACTGCTTACATTTATTATTCCTGGACAATGAGTTGGCGATTTTGAAAGAAGCCTGGTTAGGCAATTAAACTGGCTGTGATGACGTCACCAAGGGGGAGGGGCCACGTGGGCAGGCTTAATTGATCCCAGGTGATGATGATTTGGCCAGGGGACCAGCTCGGAGTGATGACGTCATCGAGATTAGTTCTGGTATTAGGGTTAGAGAATTGGGGCTCTGTTCATGGTTAGGGTTAGGATAAGGTTTTGGGCTAGGTAGGGTCCAGGCTCAGGTTTGGGCTAGGTTTAGGGTTTGGGTTAGAGGGTTAGGGACAGGCTGACGGTCACAGTGTAGTAATGTTGGCTATTCACAATGAATGAGCTTCAATCCCTGGACAATTTGGTGTGTAGCACTCAGAACTTACAACTCCAGACTAGGGAAATATTTAGAAATGTGCTTCACACAATAGGAATACATATTCCAATAGACTGAATATCTGAACAGCACAATTTTGTCACTGGGAAATCTTGTTCAAACAGCTGAGAAGCGAGTGTGACACTGTTTGCATTTATTTTTCCCTTCAAAAGGAGTTGGCGTTTTCGGGAAAAGGTTTTGGTGAAACACTGAAAAACTCATTTTCCTAGAGCTATCGAACAGGATGAAAGTATTGAGAACACTATGAAATAAAAATGTTAGTTAGGCTAGGGTTCCAAGTAATGTTTTACCGTGCCTTTAAAAAGCCAGTATGACACCCGTGTTAAAATGAAAAGTCTCATTGCTCAAAACAAAAGACCAGGGGAATGGCAGAGTGACTCTAGAACTCCTGGAATATGTTTTAGAACCCGAACATCTCTACTGAATTTTGAAATACTGTGAATTTGTATACAAAGCGCTGTGAAAGGTAGGATAGACTGTCAAGTGGTAATAATGTTGAAAGTGCTGGTATATTTGTAAAAAAGTTTGTTTTACCAAATTAGAATTCACAATGAAAAAGCTTGAGACACTGGAAGAGAGAGACTCCAACTCGGGAAATTCACAATGATAACCTAGGTTAATATCTAAGAAAGTGCTTCAAACACTAGGAGTACATGAATAAAGGGCCTTAATATCTGTAACACATTGTTTCCTGACAAGGAAATCGTGTTCAAAGAACATAGAAACGAGTTGCATACTGCTTACATTTATTATTCCGGGACAATGAGTTGGCGATTTTGAAAGAAGCCTGGTTAGGCCATTAAACCGGATGTGATGACGTCACCAAGGGGGAGGGGCCACGAGGGCAGGCTTAATTGATCCCAGGTGATAATGATTTGGCCAGGGGACCAGCTGGGAGTGATGACGTCATCGAGATTAGTTCTGGTATTAGGGATAGAGAATTGGGGCTCTGTTCATGGTTAGGGTTAGGATAAGGTTTTGGGCTAGGTAGGGTCCAGGCTCAGGTGTGGGCTAGGTTTAGGGTTTGGGTTAGAGGGTTAGGGACAGGCTGAGGGTCACAGTGTAGTAATGTTAGCTATTCACAATGAATGAGCTTCAATCCCTGGACAATTTGGTGTGTAGCACTCAGAACTTACGACTCCAGACTAGGGAAATATTTAGAAATGTGCTTCACACAATAGGAATACATATTCCAATAGACTGAATATCTGAACAGCACAATTTTGTCACTGGGAAATCTTGTTCAAACAGCTGAGAAGCGAGTGTGACACTGTTTACATTTATTTTTCCCTTCAAAAGGAGTTGGCGTTTTCGGGAAAAGGTTTTGGTGAAACACTGAAAAACTCATTTTCCTAGAGCTATCGAACAGGATGAAAGTATTGAGAACCCTATGAAATACAAATGTTAGTTAGGCTAGGGTTCCAAGTAATGTTTTACTGTGCCTTTAAAAAGCAGGTATGACACCCGTGTTAAAATAAAAAGTCTCATTGCTCAAAACAAAAGACCAGGGGAATGGCAGAGTGTCTCTAGAACTCCTGGAATACGTTTTAGAACCCGAACATCTCTACTGAATTTTGAAATACTGAGAATTTGTATCCAAAGCGCTGTGAAAGGTAGGATAGACTGTCAAGTGGTAATAATGTTGAAAGTGCTGGTATATTTGTAAAAAAGGTTGTTTTACCAAATTAGAATTCACAATGAAAAAGCTTGAGACACTGGAAGAGAGAGACTCCAACTCGGGAAATTCACAATGATAACCTAGGTTAATATCTAAGAAAGTGCTTCAAACACTAGGAATACGTGAATAAAGGGCCTTAATATCTGTAACACATTGTTTCCTGACAAGGAAATCGTGTTCAAAGAACATCGAACCGAGTTGCATACTGCTTACATTTATTATTCCGGGACAATGAGTTGGCGATTTTGAAAGATGCCTGGTTAGGCCATTAAACCGGATGTGATGACGTCACCAAGGGGGAGGGGCCACGTGGGCAGGCTTAATTGATCCCAGGTGATAATGATTTGGCCAGGGGACCAGCTGGGAGTGATGATGTCATCGAGATTAGTTCTGGTATTAGGGATAGAGAATTGGGGCTCTGTTCATGGTTAGGGTTAGGATAAGGTTTTGGGCTAGGTAGGGTCCAGGCTCAGGTGTGGGCTAGGTTTAGGGTTTGGGTTAGAGGGTTAGGGACAGGCTGACGGTCACAGTGTAGTAATGTTGGCTATTCACAATGAATGAGCTTCAATCACTGGACAATTTGGTGTGTAGCACTCAGAACTTACGACTCCAGACTAGGGAAATATTTAGAAATGTGCTTCACACAATAGGAATACATATTCCAATAGACTGAATATCTGAACAGCACAATTTTGTCACTGGGAAATCTTGTTCAAACAGCTGAGAAGCGAGTGTGACACTGTTTACATTTATTTTTCCCGTCAAAAGGAGTTGGCGTTTTCGGGAAAAGGTTTTGGTGAAACACTGAAAAACTAATTTTCCTAGAGCTATCGAACAGGATGAAAGTATTGAGAACCCTATGAAATACAAATGTTAGTTAGGCTAGGGTTCCAAGTAATGTTTTACTGTGCCTTTAAAAAGCAGGTATGACACCCGTGTTAAAATGAAAAGTCTCATTGCTCAAAACAACAGACCAGGGGAATGGCAGAGTGTCTCTAGAACTCCTGGAATACGTTTTAGAACCCGAACATCTCTACTGAATTTTGAAATACTGAGAATTTGTATCCAAAGCGCTGTGAAAGGTAGGATAGACTTTCAAGTGGTAATAATGTTGAAAGTGCTAGTATATTTGTAAAAAAGGTTGTTTTACCAAATTAGAATTCACAATGAAAAAGCTTGAGACACTGGAAGAGAGAGACTCCAACTCGGGAAATTCACAATGATAACCTAGGTTAATATCTAAGAAAGTGCTTCAAACACTAGGAATACGTGAAAAAAGGGCCTTAATATCTGTAACACATTGTTTCCTGACAAGGAAATCGTGTTCAAAGAACATAGAACCGAGTTGGATACTGCTTACATTTATTATTCCGGGACAATGGGTTGGCGATTTTGAAAGAAGCCTGGTTAGGCCATTAAACTGGATGTGATGACGTCACCAAGGGGGAGGGGCCACGTGGGCAGGCTTAATTGATCCCAGGTGATAATGATTTGGCCAGGGGACCAGCTGGGAGTGATGACGTCATCGAGATTAGTTCTGGTATTAGGGTTAGAGAATTGGGGCTCTGTTCATGGTTAGGGTTAGGATAAGGTTTTGGGCTAGGTAGGGTCCAGGCTCAGGTGTGGGCTAGGTTTAGGGTTTGGTTTAGAGGGTTAGGGACAGGCTGACGGTCACAGTGTAGTAATGTTGGTTATTCACAATGAATGAGCTTCAATCACTGGACAATTTGGTGTGTAGCACTCAGAACTTACGACTCCAGACTAGGGAAATATTTAGAAATGTGCTTCACACAATAGGAATACATATTCCAATAGACTGAATATCTGAACAGCACAATTTTGTCACTGGGAAATCTTGTTCAAACATCCGAGAAGCGAGTGTGACACTGTTTACATTTATTTTTCCCGTCAAAAGGAGTTGGTGTTTTCGGGAAAAGGTTTTGGTGAAACACTGAAAAACTCATTTTCCTAGAGCTATCGAACAGGATGAAAGTATTGAGAACACTATGAAATAAAAATGTTAGTTAGGCTAGGGTTCCAAGTAATGTTTTACTGTGCCTTTAAAAAGCCGGTAGGACACCTGTGTTAAAATGAAAAGTCTCATTGCTCAAAACAACAGACCAGGGGAATGGCAGAGTGTCTCTAGAACTCCTGGAATGCGTTTTGGAACCCGAACATCTCTACTGAATTTTGAAATACTGAGAATTTGTATCCAAAGCGCTGTGAAAGGTAGGATAGACTGTCAAGTGGTAATAATGTTGAAAGTGCTGGTATATTTGTAAAAAAGGTTGTTTTACCAAATTAGAATTCACAATGAAAAAGCTTGAGACACTGGAAGAGAGAGTCTCCAACTCGGGAAATTCACAATGATAACCTAGGTTAATATCTAAGAAAGTGCTTCAAACACTAGGAATACGTGAAAAAAGGGCCTTAATATCTGTAACACATTGTTTCCTGACAAGGAAATCGTGTTCAAAGAACATAGAACCGAGTTGGATACTGCTTACATTTATTATTCCGGGACAATGAGTTGGCGATTTTGAAAGAAGCCTGGTTAGGCCATTAAACCGGATGTGATGACGTCACCAAGGGGGAGGGGCCACGTGGGCAGGCTTAATTGATCCCAGGTGATAATGATTTGGCCAGGGGACCAACTGGGAGTGATGACATCATCGAGATTTGTTCTGGTATTAGGGTTAGAGAATTGGGTCTCTGTTCATGGTTAGGGTTAGGATAAGGTTTGGGGCTAGGTAGGGTCCAGGCTCAGGTGTGGGCTAGGTTTAGGGTTTGGGTTAGAGGGTTAGGGAGAGGCTGATGGTCACAGTGTAGTAATGTTGGCTATTCACAATGAATGAGCTTCAATCACTGGACAATTTGGTGTGTAGCACTCAGAACTTACGACTCCAGACTAGGGAAATATTTAGAAATGTGCTTCACACAATAGGAATACATATTGCAATAGACTGAATATCTGAACAGCACAATTTTGTCACTGGGAAATCTTGTTCAAACAGCTGAGAAGCGAGTGTGACACTGTTTACATTTATTTTTCCCGTCAAAAGGAGTTGCCATTTTCGGGAAAAGGTTTTGGTGAAACACTGAAAAACTCATTTTCCTAGAGCTATCGAACAGGATGAAAGTATTGAGAACACTATGAAATGAAAATGTTAGTTAGGCCAGGGTTCCAAGTAATGTTTTACTGTGCCTTTAAAAAGCCTGTATGACACCCGTTTTAAAATGAAAAGTCTCATTGCTCAAAACAACAGACCAGGGGAATGGCAGAGTGTCTCTAGAACTCCTGGAATACGTTTTAGAAAACGAACATCTCTACTGAATTTTGAAATACTGTGAATTTGTATCCAAAGCGCTGTGAAAGGTAGGATAGACTGTCAAGTGGTAATAATGTTGAAAGTTCTGGTATATTTGTAAAAAAGGTTGTTTTACCAAATTATAATTCACAATGAAAAAGCTTGAGACACTTGAAGAGAGAGACTCCAACTCGGGAAATTCACAATGATAACCTAGGTTAATATCTAAGAAAGTGCTTCAAACACTAGGAATACGTGAATAAAGGGCCTTAATATCTGTAACACATTGTTTCCTGACAAGGAAATCGTGTTCAAAGAACATAGAACCGAGTTGGATACTGCTTACATTTATTATTCCGGGACAATGGGTTGGCGATTTTGAAAGAAGCCTGGTTAGGCCATTAAACTGGATGTGATGACGTCACCAAGGGGGAGGGGCCACGTGGGCAGGCTTAATTGATCCCAGGTGATAATGATTTGGCCAGGGGACCAGCTGGGAGTGATGACGTCATCGAGATTAGTTCTGGTATTAGGGTTAGAGAATTGGGGCTCTGTTCATGGTTAGGGTTAGGATAAGGTTTTGGGCTAGGTAGGGTCCAGGCTCAGGTGTGGGCTAGGTTTAGGGTTTGGTTTAGAGGGTTAGGGACAGGCTGACGGTCACAGTGTAGTAATGTTGGCTATTCACAATGAATGAGCTTCAATCACTGGACAATTTGGTGTGTAGCACTCAGAACTTACGACTCCAGACTAGGGAAATATTTAGAAATGTGCTTCACACAATAGGAATACATATTCCAATAGACTGAATATCTGAACAGCACAATTTTGTCACTGGGAAATCTTGTTCAAACATCCGAGAAGCGAGTGTGACACTGTTTACATTTATTTTTCCCGTCAAAAGGAGTTGGTGTTTTCGGGAAAAGGTTTTGGTGAAACACTGAAAAACTCATTTTCCTAGAGCTATCGAACAGGATGAAAGTATTGAGAACACTATGAAATAAAAATGTTAGTTAGGCTAGGGTTCCAAGTAATGTTTTACTGTGCCTTTAAAAAGCCGGTAGGACACCTGTGTTAAAATGAAAAGTCTCATTGCTCAAAACAACAGACCAGGGGAATGGCAGAGTGTCTCTAGAACTCCTGGAATGCGTTTTGGAACCCGAACATCTCTACTGAATTTTGAAATACTGAGAATTTGTATCCAAAGCGCTGTGAAAGGTAGGATAGACTGTCAAGTGGTAATAATGTTGAAAGTGCTGGTATATTTGTAAAAAAGGTTGTTTTACCAAATTAGAATTCACAATGAAAAAGCTTGAGACACTGGAAGAGAGAGTCTCCAACTCGGGAAATTCACAATGATAACCTAGGTTAATATCTAAGAAAGTGCTTCAAACACTAGGAATACGTGAAAAAAGGGCCTTAATATCTGTAACACATTGTTTCCTGACAAGGAAATCGTGTTCAAAGAACATAGAACCGAGTTGGATACTGCTTACATTTATTATTCCGGGACAATGAGTTGGCGATTTTGAAAGAAGCCTGGTTAGGCCATTAAACCGGATGTGATGACGTCACCAAGGGGGAGGGGCCACGTGGGCAGGCTTAATTGATCCCAGGTGATAATGATTTGGCCAGGGGACCAACTGGGAGTGATGACATCATCGAGATTTGTTCTGGTATTAGGGTTAGAGAATTGGGTCTCTGTTCATGGTTAGGGTTAGGATAAGGTTTGGGGCTAGGTAGGGTCCAGGCTCAGGTGTGGGCTAGGTTTAGGGTTTGGGTTAGAGGGTTAGGGAGAGGCTGATGGTCACAGTGTAGTAATGTTGGCTATTCACAATGAATGAGCTTCAATCACTGGACAATTTGGTGTGTAGCACTCAGAACTTACGACTCCAGACTAGGGAAATATTTAGAAATGTGCTTCACACAATAGGAATACATATTGCAATAGACTGAATATCTGAACAGCACAATTTTGTCACTGGGAAATCTTGTTCAAACAGCTGAGAAGCGAGTGTGACACTGTTTACATTTATTTTTCCCGTCAAAAGGAGTTGCCGTTTTCGGGAAAAGGTTTTGGTGAAACACTGAAAAACTCATTTTCCTAGAGCTATCGAACAGGATGAAAGTATTGAGAACACTATGAAATGAAAATGTTAGTTAGGCCAGGGTTCCAAGTAATGTTTTACTGTGCCTTTAAAAAGCCTGTATGACACCCGTTTTAAAATGAAAAGTCTCATTGCTCAAAACAACAGACCAGGGGAATGGCAGAGTGTCTCTAGAACTCCTGGAATACGTTTTAGAAAACGAACATCTCTACTGAATTTTGAAATACTGTGAATTTGTATCCAAAGCGCTGTGAAAGGTAGGATAGACTGTCAAGTGGTAATAATGTTGAAAGTTCTGGTATATTTGTAAAAAAGGTTGTTTTACCAAATTATAATTCACAATGAAAAAGCTTGAGACACTTGAAGAGAGAGACTCCAACTCGGGAAATTCACAATGATAACCTAGGTTAATATCTAAGAAAGTGCTTCAAACACTAGGAATACGTGAATAAAGGGCCTTAATATCTGTAACACATTGTTTCCTGACAAGGAAATCGTGTTCAAAGAACATAGAACCGAGTTGGATACTGCTTACATTTATTATTCCGGGACAATGAGTTGGCGATTTTGAAAGAAGCCTGGTTAGGCCATTAAACCGGATGTGATGACGTCACCAAGGGGGAGGGGCCACGTGGGCAGGCTTAATTGATCCCAGGTGATAATGATTTGGCCAGGGGACCAGCTGGGAGTGATGACGTCATCGAGATTAGTTCTGGTATTAGGGTTAGAGAATTGGGGCTCTGTTCATGGTTAGGGTTAGGATAAGGTTTGGGGCTAGGTAGGGTCCAGGCTCAGGTGTGGGCTAGGTTTAGGGTTTGGGTTAGAGGGTTAGGGACAGGCTGACGGTCACAGTGTAGTAATGTTGGCTATTCACAATGAATGAGCTTCAATCACTGGACAATTTGGTGTGTAGCACTCAGAACTTACGACTCCAGACTAGGGAAATATTTAGAAATGTGCTTCACACAATAGGAATACATATTCCAATAGACTGAATATCTGAACAGCACAATTTTGTCACTGGGAAATCTTGTTCAAACAGCCGAGAAGCGAGTGTGACACTGTTTACATTTATTTTTCCCGTCAAAAGGAGTTGGTGTTTTCGGGAAAAGGTTTTGGTGAAACACTGAAAAACTCATTTTCCTAGAGCTATCGAACAGGATGAAAGTATTGAGAACACTATGAAATAAAAATGTTAGTTAGGCTAGGGTTCCAAGTAATGTTTTACTGTGCCTTTAAAAAGCCGGTAGGACACCTGTGTTAAAATGAAAAGTCTCATTGCTCAAAACAACAGACCAGGGGAATGGCAGAGTGTCTCTAGAACTCCTGGAATGCGTTTTGGAACCCGAACATCTCTACTGAATTTTGAAATACTGAGAATTTGTATCCAAAGCGCTGTGAAAGGTAGGATAGACTGTCAAGTGGTAATAATGTTGAAAGTGCTGGTATATTTGTAAAAAAGGTTGTTTTACCAAATTAGAATTCACAATGAAAAAGCTTGAGACACTGGAAGAGAGAGTCTCCAACTCGGGAAATTCACAATGATAACCTAGGTTAATATCTAAGAAAGTGCTTCAAACACTAGGAATACGTGAAAAAAGGGCCTTAATATCTGTAACACATTGTTTCCTGACAAGGAAATCGTGTTCAAAGAACATAGAACCGAGTTGGATACTGCTTACATTTATTATTCCGGGACAATGAGTTGGCGATTTTGAAAGAAGCCTGGTTAGGCCATTAAACCGGATGTGATGACGTCACCAAGGGGGAGGGGCCACGTGGGCAGGCTTAATTGATCCCAGGTGATAATGATTTGGCCAGGGGACCAACTGGGAGTGATGACATCATCGAGATTTGTTCTGGTATTAGGGTTAGAGAATTGGGTCTCTGTTCATGGTTAGGGTTAGGATAAGGTTTGGGGCTAGGTAGGGTCCAGGCTCAGGTGTGGGCTAGGTTTAGGGTTTGGGTTAGAGGGTTAGGGAGAGGCTGATGGTCACAGTGTAGTAATGTTGGCTATTCACAATGAATGAGCTTCAATCACTGGACAATTTGGTGTGTAGCACTCAGAACTTACGACTCCAGACTAGGGAAATATTTAGAAATGTGCTTCACACAATAGGAATACATATTCCAATAGACTTAATATCTGAACAGCACAATTTTGTCACTGGGAAATCTTGTTCAAACAGCCGAGAAGCGAGTGTGACACTGTTTACATTTATTTTTCCCGTCAAAAGGAGTTGGTGTTTTCGGGAAAAGGTTTTGGTGAAACACTGAAAAACTCATTTTCCTAGAGCTATCGAACAGGATGAAATTATTGAGAACACTATGAAATAAAAATGTTAGTTAGGCTAGGGTTCCAAGTAATGTTTTACTGTGCCTTTAAAAATCCAGTAGGACACCCGTGTTAAAATGAAAAGTCTCATTGCTCAAAACAACAGACCAGGGGAATGGCAGAGTGTCTCTAGAACTCCTGGAATGCGTTTAGGAACCCGAACATCTCTACTGAATTTTGAAATACTGAGAATTTGTATCCAAAGCGCTGTGAAAGGTAGGATAGACTGTCAAGTGGTAATAATGTTGAAAGTGCTGGTATATTTGTAAAAAAGGTTGTTTTACCAAATTAGAATTCACAATGAAAAAACTTGAGACACTGGAAGAGAGAGTCTCCAACTCGGGAAATTCACAATGATAACCTAGGTTAATATCTAAGAAAGTGCTTCAAACACTAGGAATACGTGAATAATGGGCCTTCATATCTGTAACACATTGTTTCCTGACAAGGAAATCGTTTTAAAAGAACATAGAACCGAGTTGGATACTGCTTACATTTATTATTCCGGGACAATGAGTTGGCGATTTTGAAAGAAGCCTGGTTAGGCCATTAAACCGGATGTGATGAGGTCACCAAGGGGGAGGGGCCACGTGGGCAGGCTTAATTGATCCCAGGTGATAATGATTTGGCCAGGGGACCAGCTGGGAGTGATGACGTCATCGAGATTAGTTGTGGTATTAGGGTTAGAGAATTGGGGCTCTGTTCATGGTTAGGGTTAGGATAAGGTTTTGGGCTAGGTAGGGTCCAGGGTGAGGTGTGGGCTAGGTTTAGGGTTTGGGTTATAGGGTTAGGGACAGGCTGACGGTCACAGTGTAGTAATGTTGGCTATTCACAATGAATGAGCTTCAATCACTGGACAATTTGGTGTGTAGCACTCAGAACTTACGACTCCAGACTAGGAAATATTTAGAAATGTGCTTCACACAACAGGAATACATATTCCAATAGACTGAATATCTGAACAGCACAATTTTGTCACTGGGAAATCTTGTTCAAACAGCTGAGAAGCGAGTGTGACACTGTTTACATTTATTTTTCCCGTCAAAAGGAGTTGGCGTTTTCGGGAAAAGGTTTTGGTGAAACACTGAAAAACTCATTTTCCTAGAGCTATCGAATAGGATGAAAGTATTGAGAACACTATGAAATAAAAATGTTAGTTAGGCTAGGGTTCCAAGTCATGTTTTACTGTGCCTTTAAAAAGCTTGTATGACAACCGTGTTAAAATGAAAAGTCTCATTGCTCAAAACAACAGACCAGGGGAATGGCAGAGTGTCTATAGAACTCCTGGAATACGTTTTAGAACCCGAACATCTCTATTGAATTTTGAAATACTGAGAATTTGTATCCAAAGCGCTGTGAAAGGTAGGATAGACTGTCAAGTGGTAATAATGTTAAAAGTGCTGGTATATTTGTAAAAAAGGTTGTTTTACCAAATTAGAATTCACAATGAAAAAGCTTGAGACACTGGAAGAGAGAGTCTCCAACTCGGGAAATTCACAATGATAACCTAGGTTAATATCTAAGAAAGTGCTTCAAACACTAGGAATACGTGAATAAAGGGCCTTAATATCTGTAACACATTGTTTCCTGACAAGGAAATCGTGTTCAAAGAACATAGAACCGAGTTGGATACTGGTTACATTTATTATTCCGGGACAATGAGTTGGCGATTTTGAAAGAAGCCTGGTTAGGCCATTAAACCGGATGTGATGACGTCACCAAGGGGGAGGGGCCACGTGGGCAGGCTTAATTGATCCCAGGTGATAATGATTTGGCCAGGGGACCAGCTGGGAGTGATGACGTCATTGAGATTAGTTCTGGTATCAGGGTTAGAGAATTGGGGCTCTGTTCATGGTTAGGGTTAGGATAAGGTTTTGGGCTAGGTAGGGTCCAGGCTGAGGTGTGGGCTAGGTTTAGGGTTTGGGTTAGAGGGTTAGGGACAGGCTGACGGTCACAGTGTAGTAATGTTGGCTATTCACAATGAATGAGCTTCAATCACTCGACAATTTGGTGTGTAGCACTCAGAACTTACGACTCCAGACTAGGGAAATATTTAGAAATGTGCTTCACACAATAGGAATACATATTGCAATAGACTGAATATCTGAACACCACAATTTTGTCACTGGGAAATCTTGTTCAAACAGCTGAGAAGCGAGTGTGACACTGTTTACATTTATTTTTCCCGTCAAAAGGAGTTGGCGTTTTCGGGAAAAGGTTTTGGTGAAACACTGAAAAACTCATTTTCCTAGAGCTATCGAACAGGATGAAAGTATTGAGAACACTATGAAATGAAAATGTTAGTTAGGCTAGGGTTCCAAGTAATGTTTTACTGTGCCTTTAAAAAGCCAGTATGACACCCGTGTTAAAATGAAAAGTCTCATTGCTCAAAACAACAGACCAGGGGAATGGCAGAGTGTCTCTAGAACTCCTAGAATACGTTTTAGAAAACGAACATCTCTACTGAATTTTGAAATACTGTGAATTTGTATCCAAACCACTGTGAAAGGTAGGATAGACTGTCAAGTGGTAATAATGTTGAAAGTGCTGGTATATTTGTAAAAAAGGTTGTTTTACCAAATTAGAATTCACAATGAAAAAGCTTGAGACACTGGAAGAGAGAGTATCCAACTCGGGAAATTCACAATGATAACCTAGGTTAATATCTAAGAAAGTGCTTCAAACACTAGGAATACGTGAATAAAGGGCCTTAATATCTGTAACAAATTGTTTCTTGACAAGGAAATCGTGTTCAAAGAACATAGAACCGAGTTGGATACTGCTTACATTTATTATTCCGGGACAATGAGTTGGCGATTTTGAAAGAAGCCTGGTTAGGCCATTAAACCGGATGTGATGACGTCACCAAGGGGGAGGGGCCACGTGGGCAGACTTAATTGATCCCAGGTGATGATGATTTGGCCAGGGGACCAGCTGGGAGTGATGACGTCATGGAGATTAGTTCTGGTATTAGGGTTAGAGAATTGGGGCTCTGTTCATGGTTAGGGTTAGGATAAGGTTTGGGGCTAGGTAGGGTCCAGGCTCAGGTGTGGGCTAGGTTTAGGGTTTGGGTTAGAGGGTTAGGGACAGACTGACGGTCACAGTGTAGTAATGTTGGCCATTCACAATGAATGAGCTTCAATCACTCGACAATTTGGTGTGTAGCACTCAGAACTTACGACTCCAGACTAGGGAAATATTTCGAAATGTGCTTCACACAATAGGAATACATATTCCAATAGACTGAATATCTGAACAGCACAATTTTGTCACTGGGAAATCTTGTTCAAACAGCTGAGAAGCGAGTGTGACACTGTTTACATTTATTTTTCCCGTCAAAAGGAGTTGGCGTTTTCGGGAAAAGGTTTTGGTGAAACACTGAAAAACTCATTTTCCTAGAGCTATCGAACAGGATGAAAGTATTGAGAACACTATGAAATAAAAATGTTAGTTAGGCTAGGGTTCCAAGTCATGTTTTACTGTGCCTTTAAAAAGCCGGTATGACACCCGTGTTAAAATGAAAAGTCTCATTGCTCAAAACAACAGACCAGGGGAATGGCAGAGTGTCTCTAGAACTCCTGGAATACGTTTTAGAACCCGAACATCTCTACTGAATTTTGAAATACTGAGAATTTGTATCCAAAGCGCTGTGAAAGGTAGGATAGACTGTCAAGTGGTCATAATGTTGAAAGTGCTGGTATATTTGTAAAAAAGGTTGTTTTACCAAATTAGAATTCACAATGAAAAAGCTTGAGACACTGGAAGAGAGAGACTCCAACTCGGGAAATTCACAATGATAACCTAGGTTAATATCTAAGAAAGTGCTTCAAACACTAGGAATACGTGAATAAAGGGCCTTAATATCTGTAACAAATTGTTTCCTGACAAGGAAATCGTGTTCAAAGAACATAGAACCGAGTTGGATACTGCTTACATTTATTATTCCGGGACAATGAGTTGGCGATTTTGAAAGAAGCCTGGTTAGGCCATTAAACCGGATGTGATGACGTCACCAAGGGGGAGGGGCCATGTGGGCAGGCTTAATTGATCCCAGGTGATAAAGATTTGGCCAGGGGACCAGCTGGGAGTGATGACACATCAAGATTAGTTCTGGTATTAGGGTTAGAGAATTGGGGCTCTGTTCATGGTTAGGGTTAGGATAAGGTTTTGGGCTAGGTAGGGTCCAGGCTCAGGTGTGGGCTAGGTTTAGGGTTTGGGTTAGAGGGTTAGGGACAGGCTGAAGGTCACAGTGTAGTAATGTTGGCTATTCACAATGAATGAGCTTCAATCACTGGACAATTTGGTGTGTAGCACTCAGAACTTACGACTCCAGACTAGGGAAATATTTAGAAATGTGCTTCACACAATAGGAATACATATTCCAATAGACTGAATATCTGAACAGCACAATTTTGTCACTGGGAAATCTTGTTCAAACAGCTGAGAAGCGAGTGTGACACTGTTTACATTTATTTTTCCCGTCAAAAGGAGTTGGCGTTTTCGGGAAAAGGTTTTGGTGAAACACTGAAAAACTCATTTTCCTAGAGCTATCGAATAGGATGAAAGTATTGAGAACACTATGAAATAAAAATGTTAGTTAGGCTAGGGTTCCAAGTCATGTTTTACTGTGCCTTTAAAAAGCTTGTATGACAACCGTGTTAAAATGAAAAGTCTCATTGCTCAAAACAACAGACCAGGGGAATGGCAGAGTGTCTATAGAACTCCTGGAATACGTTTTAGAACCCGAACATCTCTATTGAATTTTGAAATACTGAGAATTTGTATCCAAAGCGCTGTGAAAGGTAGGATAGACTGTCAAGTGGTAATAATGTTAAAAGTGCTGGTATATTTGTAAAAAAGGTTGTTTTACCAAATTAGAATTCACAATGAAAAAGCTTGAGACACTGGAAGAGAGAGTCTCCAACTCGGGAAATTCACAATGATAACCTAGGTTAATATCTAAGAAAGTGCTTCAAACACTAGGAATACGTGAATAAAGGGCCTTAATATCTGTAACACATTGTTTCCTGACAAGGAAATCGTGTTCAAAGAACATAGAACCGAGTTGGATACTGGTTACATTTATTATTCCGGGACAATGAGTTGGCGATTTTGAAAGAAGCCTGGTTAGGCCATTAAACCGGATGTGATGACGTCACCAAGGGGGAGGGGCCACGTTGGCAGGCTTAATTGATCCCAGGTGATAATGATTTGGCCAGGGGACCAGCTGGGAGTGATGACGTCATTGAGATTAGTTCTGGTATCAGGGTTAGAGAATTGGGGCTCTGTTCATGGTTAGGGTTAGGATAAGGTTTTGGGCTAGGTAGGGTCCAGGCTGAGGTGTGGGCTAGGTTTAGGGTTTGGGTTAGAGGGTTAGGGACAGGCTGACGGTCACAGTGTAGTAATGTTGGCTATTCACAATGAATGAGCTTCAATCACTCGACAATTTGGTGTGTAGCACTCAGAACTTACGACTCCAGACTAGGGAAATATTTAGAAATGTGCTTCACACAATAGGAATACATATTGCAATAGACTGAATATCTGAACACCACAATTTTGTCACTGGGAAATCTTGTTCAAACAGCTGAGAAGCGAGTGTGACACTGTTTACATTTATTTTTCCCGTCAAAAGGAGTTGGCGTTTTCGGGAAAAGGTTTTGGTGAAACACTGAAAAACTCATTTTCCTAGAGCTATCGAACAGGATGAAAGTATTGAGAACACTATGAAATGAAAATGTTAGTTAGGCTAGGGTTCCAAGTAATGTTTTACTGTGCCTTTAAAAAGCCAGTATGACACCCGTGTTAAAATGAAAAGTCTCATTGCTCAAAACAACAGACCAGGGGAATGGCAGAGTGTCTCTAGAACTCCTAGAATACGTTTTAGAAAACGAACATCTCTACTGAATTTTGAAATACTGTGAATTTGTATCCAAACCGCTGTGAAAGGTAGGATAGACTGTCAAGTGGTAATAATGTTGAAAGTGCTGGTATATTTGTAAAAAAGGTTGTTTTACCAAATTAGAATTCACAATGAAAAAGCTTGAGACACTGGAAGAGAGAGTATCCAACTCGGGAAATTCACAATGATAACCTAGGTTAATATCTAAGAAAGTGCTTCAAACACTAGGAATACGTGAATAAAGGGCCTTAATATCTGTAACAAATTGTTTCTTGACAAGGAAATCGTGTTCAAAGAACATAGAACCGAGTTGGATACTGCTTACATTTATTATTCCGGGACAATGAGTTGGCGATTTTGAAAGAAGCCTGGTTAGGCCATTAAACCGGATGTGATGACGTCACCAAGGGGGAGGGGCCACGTGGGCAGACTTAATTGATCCCAGGTGATGATGATTTGGCCAGGGGACCAGCTGGGAGTGATGACGTCATGGAGATTAGTTCTGGTATTAGGGTTAGAGAATTGGGGCTCTGTTCATGGTTAGGGTTAGGATAAGGTTTGGGGCTAGGTAGGGTCCAGGCTCAGGTGTGGGCTAGGTTTAGGGTTTGGGTTAGAGGGTTAGGGACAGACTGACGGTCACAGTGTAGTAATGTTGGCCATTCACAATGAATGAGCTTCAATCACTCGACAATTTGGTGTGTAGCACTCAGAACTTACGACTCCAGACTAGGGAAATATTTCGAAATGTGCTTCACACAATAGGAATACATATTCCAATAGACTGAATATCTGAACAGCACAATTTTGTCACTGGGAAATCTTGTTCAAACAGCTGAGAAGCAAGTGTGACACTGTTTACATTTATTTTTCCCGTCAAAAGGAGTTGGCGTTTTCGGGAAAAGGTTTTGGTGAAACACTGAAAAACTCATTTTCCTAGAGCTATCGAACAGGATGAAAGTATTGAGAACACTATGAAATAAAAATGTTAGTTAGGCTAGGGTTCCAAGTCATGTTTTACTGTGCCTTTAAAAAGCCGGTATGACACCCGTGTTAAAATGAAAAGTCTCATTGCTCAAAACAACAGACCAGGGGAATGGCAGAGTGTCTCTAGAACTCCTGGAATACGTTTTAGAACCCGAACATCTCTACTGAATTTTGAAATACTGAGAATTTGTATCCAAAGCGCTGTGAAAGGTAGGATAGACTGTCAAGTGGTCATAATGTTGAAAGTGCTGGTATATTTGTAAAAAAGGTTGTTTTACCAAATTAGAATTCACAATGAAAAAGCTTGAGACACTGGAAGAGAGAGACTCCAACTCGGGAAATTCACAATGATAACCTAGGTTAATATCTAAGAAAGTGCTTCAAACACTAGGAATACGTGAATAAAGGGCCTTAATATCTGTAACAAATTGTTTCCTGACAAGGAAATCGTGTTCAAAGAACATAGAACCGAGTTGGATACTGCTTACATTTATTATTCCGGGACAATGAGTTGGCGATTTTGAAAGAAGCCTGGTTAGGCCATTAAACCGGATGTGATGACGTCACCAAGGGGGAGGGGCCATGTGGGCAGGCTTAATTGATCCCAGGTGATAATGATTTGGCCAGGGGACCAGCTGGGAGTGATGACACATCAAGATTAGTTCTGGTATTAGGGTTAGAGAATTGGGGCTCTGTTCATGGTTAGGGTTAGGATAAGGTTTTGGGCTAGGTAGGGTCCAGGCTCAGGTGTGGGCTAGGTTTAGGGTTTGGGTTAGAGGGTTAGGGACAGGCTGAAGGTCACAGTGTAGTAATGTTGGCTATTCACAATGAATGAGCTTCAATCACTGGACAATTTGGTGTGTAGCACTCAGAACTTACGACTCCAGACTAGGGAAATATTTAGAAATGTGCTTCACACAATAGGAATACATATTCCAATAGACTGAATATCTGAACAGCACAATTTTGTCACTGGGAAATCTTGTTCAAACAGCCGAGAAGCGAGTGTGACACTGTTTACATTTATTTTTCCCGTCAAAAGGAGTTGGCGTTTTCGGGAAAAGGTTTTGGTGAAACACTAAAAAACTCATTTTCCTAGAGCTATCGAAAAGGATGAAAGTATTGAGAATACTATGAAATAAAAATGTTAGTTAGGCTAGGGTTCCAAGTAATGTTTTACTGTGCCTTTAAAAAGCCGGTAGGACACCCGTGTTAAAATGAAAAGTCTCATTGCTCAAAACAACAGACCAGGGGAATGGCAGAGTGTCTCTAGAACTCCGGGAATGCGTTTTGGAACCCGAACATCTCTACTGAATTTTGAAATACTGAGAATTTGTATCCAAAGCGCTGTGAAAGGTAGGATAGACTGTCAAGTGGTCATAATGTTGAAAGTGCTGGTATATTTGTAAAAAAGGTTGTTTTACCAAATTAGAATTCACAATGAAAAAGCTTGAGACACTGGAAGAGAGAGACTCCAACTCGGGAAATTCACAATGATAACCTAGGTTAATATCTAAGAAAGTGCTTCAAACACTAGGAATACGTGAATAAAGGGCCTTAATATCTGTAACACATTGTTTCCTGACAAGGAAATCGTGTTCAAAGAACATAGAACTGAGTTGGATGCTGCTTACATTTATTATTCCGGGACAATGAGTTGGCGATTTTGAAAGAAGCCTGGTTAGGCCATTAAACCGGATGTGATGACGTCACCAAGGGGGAGGGGCAACGTGGGCAGGCTTAATTGATCCCAGGTGATAATGATTTGGCCAAGGAACCAGCTGGGAGTGATGACGTCATTGAGATTAGTTCTGGTATTAGGGTTAGAGAATTGGGGCTCTATTCATGGTTAGGGTTAGGATAACTTTTGGGCTAGGTAGGGTCCAGGCTCAGGTGTGGGCTAGGTTTAGGGTTTGGGTTAGAGGGTTAGGGACAGGCTGACGGTCACAGTGTAGTAATGTTGGCCATTCACAATGAATGAGCTTCAATCACTCGACAATTTGGTGTGTAGCACTCAGAACTTACGACTCCAGACTAGGGAAATATTTAGAAATGTGCTTCACACAATAGGAATACATATTCCAATAGACTGAATATCTGAACAGCACAATTTTGTCACTGGGAAATCTTGTTCAAACAACCGAGAAGCGAGTGTGACACTGTTTACATTTATTTTTCCTGTCAAAAGGAGTTGGCATTTTCCGGAAAAGGTTTTGGTGAAACACTGAAAAACTCATTTTCCTAGAGCTATCGAACAGGATGAAAGTATTGAGAACACTATGAAATAAAAATGTTAGTTAGGCTAGGGTTCCAAGTAAAGTTTTACTGTGCCTTTAAAAAGCCGGTATGACACCCGTGTTAAAATGAAAAGTCTCATTGCTCAAAACAACAGACCAGGGGAATGGCAGAGTGTCTCTAGAACTCCTGGAATACGTTTTAGAACCCGAACATCTCTACTGAATTTTGAAATACTGAGAATTTGTATCCAAAGCGCTGTGAAAGGTAGGATAGACTGTCAATTGGTCATAATGTTGAAAGTGCTGGTATATTTGTAAAAAAGGTTGTTTTACCAAATTAGAATTCACAATGAAAAAGCTTGAGACACTGGAAGAGAGAGACTCCAACTCGGGAAATTCACAATGATAACCTAGGTTAATATCTAAGAAAGTGCTTCAAACACTAGTAATACGTGAATAAAGGGCCTTAATATCTGTAACACATTGTTTCCTGACAAGGAAATCGTGTTCAAAGAACATAGAACCAAGTTGGATACTGCTTACATTTATTATTCCTGGACAATGAGTTGGCGATTTTGAAAGAAGCCTGGTAAGGCCATTAAACAGGATGTGATGACGTCACCAAGGGGGAGGGGCCACGTGGGCAGGCTTAATTGATCCCAGGTGATAATGATTTGGCCAGGGGACCAACTGGGAGTGATGAAGTCATCGAGATTAGTTCTGGTATTAGGGTTAGAGAATTGGGGCTCTGTTCATGGTTAGGGTTAGGATAAGGTTTTGGGCTAGGTAGGGTCCAGGCTCAGGTGTGGGCTAGGTTTAGGGTTTGGGTTAGAGGGTTAGGGACAGGCTGAAGGTCAAAGTGTAGTAATGTTGGCTATTCACAATCACTGGACAATTTGGTGTATAGCACTCAGAACTTAAGACTCCAGACTAGGGAAATATTTAGAAATGTGCTTCACACAATAGGAATACATATTCCAATAGACTGAATATCTGAACAGCACAATTTTGTCACTGGGAAATCTTGTTCAAACAGCCGAGAAGCGAGTGTGACACTGTTTACATTTATTTTTCCTGTCAAAAGGAGTTGGTGTTTTCGGGAAAAGGTTTTGGTGAAACACTGAAAAACTCATTTTCCTAGAGCTATCGAACAGGATGAAAGTATTGAGAACACTATGAAATAAAAATGTTAGTTATGCTAGGGTTCCAAGTAATGTTTTACCGTGCCTTTAAAAAGCCGGTAGGACACCCGTGTTAAAATGAAAAGACTCATTGCTCAAAACAACAGACCAGGGGAATGGCAGAGTGTCTCTAGAACTCCTGGAATGCGTTTTGGAACCCGAACATCTCTACTGAATTTTGAAATACTGAGAATTTGTATCCAAAGCGCTGTGAAAGGTAGGATAGACTGTCAAGTGGTAATAATGTTGAAAGTGCTGGTATATTTGTAAAAAAGGTTGTTTTACCAAATTAGAATTCACAATGAAAAAGCTTGAGACACTGGAAGAGAGAGACTCCAACTCGGGAAATTCACAATGATAACCTAGGTTAATATCTAAGAAAGTGCTTCAAACACTAGGAATACGTGAATAAAGGGCCTTAATATCTGTAACACATTGTTTCCTGACAAGGAAATCGTGTTCAAAGAACATAGAACCGAGTTGGATACTGCTTACATTTATTATTCCTGGACAATGAGTTGGCGATTTTGAAAGAAGCCTGGTAAGGCCATTAAACCGGATGTGATGACGTCACCAAGGGGGAGGGGCCACGTGGGCAGGCTTAATTGATCCCAGGTGATAATGATTTGGCCAGGGGACCAACTGGGAGTGATGAAGTCATCGAGATTAGTTCTGGTATTAGGGTTAGAGAATTGGGGCTCTGTTCATGGTTAGGGTTAGGATAAGGTTTTGGGCTAGGTAGGGTCCAAGCTCAGGTGTGGGCTAGGTTTAGGGTTTGGGTTAGAGGGTTAGGGACAGGCTGACGGTCACAGTGTAGTAATGTTGGCTATTCACAATGAATGAGCTTCAATCACTCGACAATTTGGTGTGTAGCACTCAGAATTTACGACTCCAGACTAGGGAAATATTTAGAAATGTGCTTCACACAATAGGAATACATATTCCAATAGACTGAATATCTGAACAGCACAATTTTGTCACTGGGAAATCTTGTGCAAATAGCCGAGAAGCGAGTGTGACACTGTTTACATTTATATTTCCCGTCCAAAGGAGTGGCGTTTTCGGGAAAAGGTTTTGGTGAAACACTGAAAAACTCATTTTCCTAGAGCTATCGAACAGGATGAAAGTATTGAGAACACTATGAAATAAAAATGTTAGTTAGGCTAGGGTTCCAAGTAATGTTTTACTGTGCCTTTAAAAAGCCGGTATGACACCCGTGTTAAAATGAAAAGTCTCATTGCTCAAAACAACAGACCAGGGGAATGGCAGAGTGTCTCTAGAACTCCTGGAATACGTTTTAGAACCCGAACATCTCTACTGAATTTTGAAATACTGAGAATTTGTATCCAAAGCGCTGTGAAAGGTACGATAGACTGTCAAGTGGTCATAATGTTGAAAGTGCTGGTATATTTGTAAAAAAGGTTGTTTTACCAAATTAGGATTCACAATGAAAAAGCTTGAGACACTGGAAGAGAGAGACTCCAACTCGGGAAATTCACAATGATAACCTAGGTTAATATCTAAGAAAGTGCTTCAAACACTAGGAATACGTGAATAAAGGGCCTTAATATCTGTAACACATTGTTTCCTGACAAGGAAATCGTGTTCAAAGAACATAGAACCGAGTTGGATACTTCTTACATTTATTATTCCGGGACAATGAGTTGGCGATTTTGAAAGAAGCCTGGTTAGGCCATTAAACCGGATGTGATGACGTCACCAAGGGGGAGGGGCAACGTGGGCAGGCTTAATTGATCCCAGGTGATAATGATTTGGCCAGGGGACCAGCTGGGAGTGATGACGTTATCGAGATTAGTTCTGGTATTAGGGTTAGAGAATTGGGGCTCTGTTCATGGTTAGGGTTAGGATAAGGTTTTGGGCTAGGTAGCGTCCAGGCTCTGGTGTGGGCTAGGTTTAGGGTTTGGGTTAGAGGGTTAGGGACAGGCTGACGGTCACAGTGTAGTAATGTTGGCTATTCACAAAGAATGAGCTTCAATCACTCGACAATTTGGTTTGTAGCACTCAGAATTTACGACTCCAGACTAGGGAAATATTTAGAAATGTGCTTCACACAATAGGAATACATATTCCAATAGACTGAATATCTGAACAGCACAATTTTGTCACTGGGAAATCTTGTTCAAACAGCCGAGAAGCGAGTGTGACACTGTTTACATTTATTTTTCCCGTCAAAAGGAGTTGGCATTTTCGGGAAAAGGTTTTGGTGAAACACTGAAAAACTCATTTTCCTAGAGCTATCGAACAGGATGAAAGTATTGAGAACACTATGAAATAGAAAAGTTAGTTAGGCTAGGGTTCCAAGTAATGTTTTACTGTGCCTTTAAAAAGCCGGTATGACACCCGTGTTAAAATGAAAAGTCTCATTGCTCAAAACAACAGACCAGGGGAATGGAAGAGTGTCTCTAGAACTCCTGGAATACGTTTTAGAACCCGAACATCTCTACTGAATTTTGAAATACTGAGAATTTGTATCCAAAGCGCTGTGAAAGGTAGGATAGACTGTCAAGTGGTCATAATGTTGAAAGTGCTGGTATATTTGTAAAAAAGGTTGTTTTACCAAATTAGAATTCACAATGAAAAAGCTTGAGACACTGGAAGAGAGAGACTCCAACTCGGGAAATTCACAATGATAACCTAGGTTAATATCTAAGAAAGTGCTTCAAACACTAGTAATACGTGAATAAAGGGCCTTAATATCTGTAACACATTGTTTCCTGACAAGGAAATCGTGTTCAAAGAACATAGAACCAAGTTGGATACTGCTTACATTTATTATTCCTGGACAATGAGTTGGCGATTTTGAAAGAAGCCTGGTAAGGCCATTAAACAGGATGTGATGACGTCACCAAGGGGGAGGGGCAACGTGGGCAAGCTTAATTGATCCCAGGTGATAATGATTTGGCCAGGGGACCAACTGGGAGTGATGAAGTCATCGAGATTAGTTCTGGCATTAGGGTTAGAGAATTGGGGCTCTGTTCATGGTTAGGGTTAGGATAAGGTTTTGGGCTAGGTAGGGTCCAGGCTCAGGTATGGGCTAGGTTTAGGGTTTGGGTTAGAGGGTTTGGGACAGGCTGACGGTCACAGTGTAGTAATGTTGGCTATTCACAATCACTGGACAATTTGGTGTATAGCACTCAGAACTTAAGACTCCAGACTAGGGAAATATTTAGAAATGTGCTTCACACAATAGGAATACATATTCCAATAGACTGAATATCTGAACAGCACAATTTTGTCACTGGGAAATCTTGTTCAAACAGCCGAGAAGCGAGTGTGACACTGTTTACATTTATTTTTCCTGTCAAAAGGAGTTGGTGTTTTCGGGAAAAGGTTTTGGTGAAACACTGAAAAACTCATTTTCCTAGAGCTATCGAACAGGATGAAAGTATTGAGAACACTATGAAATAAAAATGTTAGTTATGCTAGGGTTCCAAGTAATGTTTTACCGTGCCTTTAAAAAGCCGGTAGGACACCCGTGTTAAAATGAAAAGACTCATTGCTCAAAACAACAGACCAGGGGAATGGCAGAGTGTCTCTAGAACTCCTGGAATGCGTTTTGGAACCCGAACATCTCTACTGAATTTTGAAATACTGAGAATTTGTATCCAAAGCGCTGTGAAAGGTAGGATAGACTGTCAAGTGGTAATAATGTTGAAAGTGCTGGTATATTTGTAAAAAAGGTTGTTTTACCAAATTACAATTCACAATGAAAAAGCTTGAGACACTGGAAGAGAGAGACTCCAACTCGGGAAATTCACAATGATAACCTAGGTTAATATCTAAGAAAGTGCTTCAAACACTAGGAATACGTGAATAAAGGGCCTTAATATCTGCAACACATTGTTTCCTGACAAGGAAATCGTGTTCAAAGAACATAGAACCAAGTTGGATACTGCTTACATTTATTATTCCTGGACAATGAGTTGGCGATTTTGAAAGAAGCCTGGTAAGGCCATTAAACAGGATGTGATGACGTCACCAAGGGGGAGGGGCAACGTGGGCAGGCTTAATTGATCCCAGGTGATAATGATTTGGCCAGGGGACCAACTGGGAGTGATGAAGTCATCGAGATTAGTTCTGGTATTAGGGTTAGAGAATTGGGGCTCTGTTCATGGTTAGGGTTAGGATAAGGTTTTGGGCTAGGTAGGGTCCAGGCTCAGGTGTGGGCTAGGTTTAGGGTTTGGGTTAGAGGGTTAGGGACAGGCTGACGGTCACAGTGTAGTAATGTTGGCCATTCACAATGAATGAGCTTCAATCACTCGACAATTTGGTGTGTAGCACTCAGAACTTACGACTCCAGACTAGGGAAATATTTAGAAATGTGCTTCACACAATAGGAATACATATTCCAATAGACTGAATATCTGAACAGCACAATTTTGTCACTGGGAAATCTTGTTCAAACGGCTGAGAAGCGAGTGTGACACTGTTTACATTTATTTTTCCCGTCCAAAGGAGTGGCATTTTCGGGAAAAGGTTTTGGTGAAACACTGAAAAACTCATTTTCCTATAGCTATGGAAGAGGATGAAAGTATTGAGAACACTATGAAATAAAAATGTTAGTTAGGCTAGGGTTCCAAGTAATATTTTACTGTGCCTTTAAAAAGCCGGTATGACACCGGTGTTAAAATGAAAAGTCTCATTGCTCAAAACAACAGACAAGGGGAATGGAAGAGTGTCTCTAGAACTCCTGTAATACGTTTTAGAACCCGAACATCTCTACTGAATTTTGAAATACTGAGAATTTGTATCCAAAGCGCTGTGAAAGGTAGGATAGACTGTCAAGTGGTCATAATGTTGAAAGTGCTGGTATATTTGTAAAAAAGGTTGTTTTACCAAATTAGAATGCACAATGAAAAAGCTTGAGACACTGGAAGAGAGAGACTGCAACTCGGGAAATTCACAATTATAACCTAGGTTAATATCTAAGAAAGTGCTTCAAACACTAGGAATACGTGAATAAAGGGCCTTAATATCTGTAACACATTGTTTCCTGACAAGGAAATCGTGTTCAAAGAACATAGAACCGAGTTGGATACTGCTTACATTTATTATTCCGGGACAATGAGTTGGCGATTTTGAAAGAAGCCTGGTTAGGCCATTAAACCGGATGTGATGACGTCACCAAGGGGGAGGGGCAACGTGGGCAGGCTTAATTGATCCCAGGTGATAATGATTTGGCCAGGGGACCAGCTGGGAGTGATGACGTCATCGAGATTAGTTCTGGTATTAGGGTTAGAGAATTGGGGCTCTGTTCATGGTTAGGGTTAGGATAAGGTTTTGGGCTAGGTAGGGTCCAGGCTCAGGTGTGGGTTAGGTTTAGGGTTTGGGTTAGAGGGTTAGGGACAGGCTGCCGGTCACAGTTTAGTAATGTTGGCCATTCACAATGAATGAGCTTCAATCACTCGACAATTTGGTGTGTAGCACTGAGAACTTCCGACTCCATACTAGGGAAATATTTAGAAATGTGCTTCACACAATAGGAATACATATTCCAATAGACTGAATATCTGAACAGCACAATTTTGTCACTGGGAAATCTTGTTCAAACAGCCGAGAAGCGAGTGTGACACTGTTTACATTTATTTTTCCCGTCAAAAGGAGTTGGCGTTTTCGGGAAAAGGTTTTGGTGAAACACTGAAAAACTCATTTTCCTAGAGCTATCGAACAGGATGAAAGTATTGAGAACACTATGAAATAAAAATGTTAGTTAGGCTAGGGTTCCAAGTAATGTTTTACTGTGCCTTTAAAAAGCCGGTATGACACCCGTGTTAAAATGAAAAGTCTCATTGCTCAAAACAACAGACCAGGGGAATGGCAGAGTGTCTCTAGAACTCCTGGAATCCGTTTTAGAACCCGAACATCTCTACTGAATTTTGAAATACTGAGAATTTGTATCCAAAGCGCTGTGAAAGGTAGGATAGACTGTCAAGTGGTAATAATGTTGAAAGTGCTGGTATATTTGTAAAAAAGGTTGTTTTACCAAATTAGAATTCACAATGAAAAAGCTTGAGACACTGGAAGAGAGAGACTCCAACTCGGGAAATTCACAATGATAACCTAGGTTAATATCTAAGAAAGTGCTTCAAACACTAGGAATACGTGAATAAAGGGCCTTAATATCTGTAACACATTGTTTCCTGACAAGGAAATCGTGTTCAAAGAACATAGAACCGAGTTGGATACTGCTTACATTTATTATTCCGGGACAATGAGTTGGCGATTTTGAACGAAGCCTGGTTAGGCCATTAAACCGGATGTGATGACGTCACCAAGGGGGAGGGGCCACGTGGGCAGGCTTAATTGATCCCAGGTGATAATGATTTGGCCAGGGGACCAGCTGGGAGTGATGACGTCATCGAGATTAGTTCTGGTATTAGGGTTAGAGAATTGGGGCTCTGTTCATGGTTAGGGTTAGGATAAGGTTTTGGGCTAGGTAGGGTCCAGGCTCAGGTGTGGGCTAGGTTTAGGGTTTGGGTTAGAGGGTTAGGGACAGGCTGATGGTCACAGTGTAGTAATGTTGGCCATTCACAATGAATGAGCTTCAATCACTCGACAATTTGGTGTGTAGCACTGAGAACTTACGACTCCAGACTAGGGAAATATTTAGAAATGTGCTTCACACAATAGGAATACATATTCCAATAGACTGAATATCTGAACAGCACAATTTTGTCACTGGGAAATCTTGTTCAAACAGCCGAGAAGCGAGTGTGACACTGTTTACATTTATTTTTCCCGTCAAAAGGAGTTGGCGTTTTCGGGAAAAGGTTTTGGTGAAACACTGAAAAACTCATTTTCCTAGAGCTATCGAACAGGATGAAAGTATTGAGAACACTATGAAATAAAAATGTTAGTTAGGCTAGGGTTCCAAGTAATGTTTTACTGTGCCTTTAAAAAGCCGGTATGACACCCGTGTTAAAATGAAAAGTCTCATTGCTCAAAACAACAGACCAGGGGAATGGCAGAGTGTCTCTAGAACTCCTGGAATACGTTTTAGAACCCGAACATCTCTACTGAATTTTGAAATACTGAGAATTTGTATCCAAAGCGCTGTGAAAGGTAGGATAGACTGTCAAGTGGTCATAATGTTGAAAGTGCTGGTATATTTGTAAAAAAGGTTGTTTTACCAAATTAGAATTCACAATGAAAAAGCTTGAGACACTGGAAGAGAGAGACTCCAACTCGGGAAATTCACAATGATAACCTAGGTTAATATCTAAGAAAGTGCTTCAAACACTAGGAATACGTGAATAAAGGGCCTTAATATCTGTAACACATTGTTTCCTGACAAGGAAATCGTGTTCAAAGAACATAGAACCGAGTTGGATACTGCTTACATTTATTATTCCGGGACAATGAGTTGGCGATTTTGAAAGAAGCCTGGTTAGGCCATTAAACTGGATGTGATGACGTCAGCAAGGGGGAGGGGCAACGTGGGCAGGCTTAATTGATCCCAGGTGATAATGATTTGGCCAGGGGACCAGCTGGGAGTGATGACGTCATCGAGATTAGTTCTGGTATTAGGGTTAGAGAATTGGGGCTCTGTTCATGGTTAGGGTTAGGATAAGGTTTTGGGCTAGGTAGGGTCCAGGCTCAGGTGTGGGCTAGGTTTAGGGTTTGGGTTAGAGGGTTAGGGACAGGCTGACGGTCACAGTGTAGTAATGTTGGCTATTCACAATGAATGAGCTTCAATCACTCGACAATTTGGTTTGTAGCACTCAGAATTTACGACTCCAGACTAGGGAAATATTTAGAAATGTGCTTCACACAATAGGAATACATATTCCAATAGACTGAATATCTGAACAGCACAATTTTGTCACTGGGAAATCTTGTTCAAACAGCCGAGAAGCGAGTGTGACACTGTTTACATTTATTTTTCCCGTCAAAAGGAGTTGGCGTTTTCGGGAAAAGGTTTTGGTGAAACACTGAAAAACTCATTTTCCTAGAGCTATCGAACAGGATGAAAGTATTGAGAACACTATGAAATAAAAATGTTAGTTAGGCTAGGGTTCCAAGTAATGTTTTACTGTGCCTTTAAAAAGCCGGTATGACACCCGTGTTAAAATGAAAAGTCTCATTGCTCAAAACAACAGACCAGGGGAATGGCAGAGTGTCTCTAGAACTCCTGGAATACGTTTTAGAACCCGAACATCTCTACTGAATTTTGAAATACTGAGAATTTGTAACCAAAGCGCTGTGAAATTAGGATAGACTGTCAAGTGGTCATAATGTTGGAAGTGCTGGTATATTTGTAAAAAAGGTTGTTTTACCAAATTAGAATTCACAATGAAAAAGCTTGAGACACTGGAAGAGAGAGACTCCAACTCGGGAAATTCACAATGATAACCTAGGTTAATATCTAAGAAAGTGCTTCAAACACTAGGAATACGTGAATAAAGGGCCTTAATATCTGTAACACATTGTTTCCTGGCAAGGAAATCGTGTTCAAAGAACATAGAACCGAGTTGGATACTGCTTACATTTATTATTCCGGGACAATGAGTTGGCGATTTTGAAAGAAGCCTGGTTAGGCCATTAAACCGGATGTGATGACGTCACCAAGGGGGAGGGGCCACGTGGGCAGGCTTAATTGATCCCAGGTGATAATGATTTGGCCAGGGGACCAGCTGGGAGTGATGACGTCATCGAGATTAGTTCTGGTATTAGGGTTAGAGAATTGGGGCTCTGTTCATGGTTAGGGTTAGGATAAGGTTTTGGGCTAGGTAGGGTCCAGGCTCAGGTGTGGGCTAGGTTTAGGGTTTGGGTTAGAGGGTTAGGGACAGGCTGACGGTCACAGTGTAGTAATGTTGGCCATTCACAATGAATGAGCTTCAATCACTCGACAATTTGGTGTGTAGCACTGAGAACTTACGACTCCAGACTAGGGAAATATTTAGAAATGTGCTTCACACAATAGGAATACATATTCCAATAGACTGAATATCTGAACAGCACAATTTTGTCACTGGGAAATCTTGTTCAAACAGCCGAGAAGCGAGTGTGACACTGTTTACATTTATTTTTCCCCTCAAAAGGAGTTGGCGTTTTCGGGAAAAGGTTTTGGTGAAACACTGAAAAACTCATTTTCCTAGAGCTATCGAACAGGATGAAAGTATTGAGAACACTATGAAATAAAAATGTTAGTTAGGCTAGGGTTCCAAGTAATGTTTTACTGTGCCTTTAAAAAGCCGGTATGACACCCGTGTTAAAATGAAAAGTCTCATTGCTCAAAACAACAGACCAGGGGAATGGCAGAGTGTCTCTAGAACTCCTGGAATACGTTTTAGAACCCGAACATCTCTACTGAATTTTGAAATACTGAGAATTTGTATCCAAAGCGCTGTGAAAGGTAGGATAGACTGTCAAGTGGTCATAATGTTGAAAGTGCTGGTATATTTGTAAAAAAGGTTGTTTTACCAAATTAGAATTCACAATGAAAAAGCTTGAGACACTGGAAGAGAGAGACTCCAACTCGGGAAATTCACAATGATAACCTAGGTTAATATCTAAGAAAGTGCTTCAAACACTAGGAATACGTGAATAAAGGGCCTTAATATCTGTAACACATTGTTTCCTGACAAGGAAATCGTGTTCAAAGAACATAGAACCGAGTTGGATACTGCTTACATTTATTATTCCGGGACAATGAGTTGGCGATTTTGAAAGAAGCCTGGTTAGGCCATTAAACTGGATGTGATGACGTCAGCAAGGGGGAGGGGCAACGTGGGCAGGCTTAATTGATCCCAGGTGATAATGATTTGGCCAGGGGACCAGCTGGGAGTGATGACGTCATCGAGATTAGTTCTGGTATTAGGGTTAGAGAATTGGGGCTCTGTTCATGGTTAGGGTTAGGATAAGGTTTTGGGCTAGGTAGGGTCCAGGCTCAGGTGTGGGCTAGGTTTAGGGTTTGGGTTAGAGGGTTAGGGACAGGCTGACGGTCACAGTGTAGTAATGTTGGCTATTCACAATGAATGAGCTTCAATCACTCGACAATTTGGTTTGTAGCACTCAGAATTTACGACTCCAGACTAGGGAAATATTTAGAAATGTGCTTCACACAATAGGAATACATATTCCAATAGACTGAATATCTGAACAGCACAATTTTGTCACTGGGAAATCTTGTTCAAACAGCCGAGAAGCGAGTGTGACACTGTTTACATTTATTTTTCCCGTCAAAAGGAGTTGGCGTTTTCGGGAAAAGGTTTTGGTGAAACACTGAAAAACTCATTTTCCTAGAGCTATCGAACAGGATGAAAGTATTGAGAACACTATGAAATAAAAATGTTAGTTAGGCTAGGGTTCCAAGTAATGTTTTACTGTGCCTTTAAAAAGCCGGTATGACACCCGTGTTAAAATGAAAAGTCTCATTGCTCAAAACAACAGACCAGGGGAATGGCAGAGTGTCTCTAGAACTCCTGGAATACGTTTTAGAACCCGAACATCTCTACTGAATTTTGAAATACTGAGAATTTGTAACCAAAGCGCTGTGAAATTAGGATAGACTGTCAAGTGGTCATAATGTTGGAAGTGCTGGTATATTTGTAAAAAAGGTTGTTTTACCAAATTAGAATTCACAATGAAAAAGCTTGAGACACTGGAAGAGAGAGACTCCAACTCGGGAAATTCACAATGATAACCTAGGTTAATATCTAAGAAAGTGCTTCAAACACTAGGAATACGTGAATAAAGGGCCTTAATATCTGTAACACATTGTTTCCTGACAAGGAAATCGTGTTCAAAGAACATAGAACCGAGTTGGATACTGCTTACATTTATTATTCCGGGACAATGAGTTGGCGATTTTGAAAGAAGCCTGGTTAGGCCATTAAACCGGATGTGATGACGTCACCAAGGGGGAGGGGCCACGTGGGCAGGCTTAATTGATCCCAGGTGATAATGATTTGGCCAGGGGACCAGCTGGGAGTGATGACGTCATTGAGATTAGTTCTGGTATTAGGGTTAGAGAATTGGGGCTCTGTTCATGGTTATGGTTAGGATAAGGTTTTGGGCTAGGTAGGGTCCAGGCTCAGGTGTGGGCTAGGTTTAGGGTTTGGGTTAGAGGGTTAGGGACAGGCTGACGGTCACAGTGTAGTAATGTTGGCCATTCACAATGAATGAGCTTCAATCACTCGACAATTTGGTGTGTAGCACTGAGAACTTACGACTCCAGACTAGGGAAATATTTAGAAATGTGCTTCACACAATAGGAATACATATTCCAATAGACTGAATATCTGAACAGCACAATTTTGTCACTGGGAAATCTTGTTCAAACAGCCGAGAAGCGAGTGTGACACTGTTTACATTTATTTTTCCCCTCAAAAGGAGTTGGCGTTTTCGGGAAAAGGTTTTGGTGAAACACTGAAAAACTCATTTTCCTAGAGCTATCGAACAGGATGAAAGTATTGAGAACACTATGAAATAAAAATGTTAGTTAGGCTAGGGTTCCAAGTAATGTTTTACTGTGCCTTTAAAAAGCCGGTATGACACCCGTGTTAAAATGAAAAGTCTCATTGCTCAAAACAACAGACCAGGGGAATGGCAGAGTGTCTCTAGAACTCCTCGAATACGTTTTAGAACCCGAACATCTCTACTGAATTTTGAAATACTGAGAATTTGTATCCAAAGCGCTGTGAAAGGTAGGATAGACTGTCAAGTGGTCATAATGTTGAAAGTGCTGGTATATTTGTAAAAAAGGTTGTTTTACCAAATTAGAATTCACAATGAAAAAGCTTGAGACACTGGAAGAGAGAGACTCCAACTCGGGAAATTCACAATGATAACCTAGGTTAATATCTAAGAAAGTGCTTCAAACACTAGGAATACGTGAATAAAGGGCCTTAATATCTGTAACACATTGTTTCCTGACAAGGAAATCGTGTTCAAAGAACATAGAACCGAGTTGGATACTGCTTACATTTATTATTCCGGGACAATGAGTTGGCGATTTTGAAAGAAGCCTGGTTAGGCCATTAAACTGGATGTGATGACGTCAGCAAGGGGGAGGGGCAACGTGGGCAGGCTTAATTGATCCCAGGTGATAATGATTTGGCCAGGGGACCAGCTGGGAGTGATGACGTCATCGAGATTAGTTCTGGTATTAGGGTTAGAGAATTGGGGCTCTGTTCATGGTTAGGGTTAGGATAAGGTTTTGGGCTAGGTAGGGTCCAGGCTCTGGTGTGGGCTAGGTTTAGGGTTTGGGTTAGAGGGTTAGGGACAGGCTGATGGTCACAGTGTAGTAATGTTGGCTATTCACAATGAATGAGCTTCAATCACTCGACAATTTGGTTTGTAGCACTCAGAATTTACGACTCCAGACTAGGGAAATATTTAGAAATGTGCTTCACACAATAGGAATACATATTCCAATAGACTGAATATCTGAACAGCACAATTTTGTCACTGGGAAATCTTGTTCAAACAGCCGAGAAGCGAGTGTGACACTGTTTACATTTATTTTTCCCGTCAAAAGGAGTTGGCGTTTTCGGGAAAAGGTTTTGGTGAAACACTGAAAAACTCATTTTCCTAGAGCTATCGAACAGGATGAAAGTATTGAGAACACTATGAAATAAAAATGTTAGTTAGGCTAGGGTTCCAAGTAATGTTTTACTGTGCCTTTAAAAAGCCGTTATGACACCCGTGTTAAAATGAAAAGTCTCATTGCTCAAAACAACAGACCAGGGGAATGGCAGAGTGTCTCTAGAACTCCTGTAATACGTTTTAGAACCCGAACATCTCTACTGAATTTTGAAATACTGAGAATTTGTATCCAAAGCGCTGTGAAAGGTAGGATAGACTGTCAAGTGGTCATAATGTTGAAAGTGCTGGTATATTTGTAAAAAAGGTTGTTTTACCAAATTAGAATGCACAATGAAAAAGCTTGAGACACTGGAAGAGAGAGACTCCAACTCGGGAAATTCACAATGATAACCTAGGTTAATATCTAAGAAAGTGCTTCAAACACTAGGAATACGTGAATAAAGGGCCTTAATATCTGTAACACATTGTTTCCTGACAAGGAAATCGTGTTCAAAGAACATAGAACCGAGTTGGATACTGCTTACATTTATTATTCCGGGACAATGAGTTGGCGATTTTGAAAGAAGCCTGGTTAGGCCATTAAACCGGATGTGATGACGTCACCAAGGGGGAGGGTCAACATGGGCAGGCTTAATTGATCCCAGGTGATAATGATTTACCCAGGGGACCAGCTGGGAGTGATGACGTCATCGAGATTAGTTCTGGTATTAGGGTTAGAGAATTGGGGCTCTGTTCATGGTTAGGGTTAGGATAAGGTTTTGGGCTAGGTAGGGTCCAGGCTCAGGTGTGGGCTAGGTTTAGGGTTTGGGTTAGAGGGTTAGGGACAGGCTGACGGTCACAGTGTAGTAATGTTGGCTATTCACAATGAATGAGCTTCAATCACTCGACAATTTGGTTTGTAGCACTCAGAATTTACGACTCCAGACTAGGGAAATATTTAGAAATGTGCTTCACACAATAGGAATACATATTCCAATAGACTGAATATCTGAACAGCACAATTTTGTCACTGGGAAATCTTGTTCAAACAGCCGAGAAGCGAGTGTGACACTGTTTACATTTATTTTTCCCGTCAAAAGGAGTTGGCGTTTTCGGGAAAAGGTTTTGGTGAAACACTGAAAAACTCATTTTCCTAGAGCTATCGAACAGGATGAAAGTATTGAGAACACTATGAAATAAAAATGTTAGTTAGGCTAGGGTTCCAAGTAATGTTTTACTGTGCCTTTAAAAAGCCGGTATGACACCCGTGTTAAAATGAAAAGTCTCATTGCTCAAAACAACAGACCAGGGGAATGGCAGAGTGTCTCTAGAATTCCTGGAATACGTTTTAGAACCCGAACATCTCTACTGAATTTTGAAATACTGAGAATTTGTAACCAAAGCGCTGTGAAAGGTAGGATAGACTGTCAAGTGGTCATAATGTTGGAAGTGCTGGTATATTTGTAAAAAAGGTTGTTTTACCAAATTAGAATTCACAATGAAAAAGCTTGAGACACTGGAAGAGAGAGACTCCAACTCGGGAAATTCACAATGATAACCTAGGTTAGTATCTAAGAAAGTGCTTCAAACACTAGGAATACGTGAATAAAGGGCCTTAATATCTGTAACACATTGTTTCCTGACAAGGAAATCGTGTTCAAAGAACATAGAACCGAGTTGGATACTGGTTACATTTTTTATTCCGGGAAAATGAGTTGGCGATTTTGAAAGAAGCCTGGTTAGGCCATTAAACCGGATGTGATGACGTCACCAAGGGGGAGGGGCCACGTGGGCAGGCTTAATTGATCCCAGGTGATAATGATTTGGCCAGGGGACCAGCTGGGAGTGATGACGTCATCGAGATTAGTTCTGGTATTAGGGTTAGAGAATTGGGGCTCTGTTCATGGTTAGGGTTAGGATAAGGTTTTGGGCTAGGTAGGGTCCAGGCTCAGGTGTAGGCTAGGTTTAGGGTTTGGGTTAGAGGGTTAGGGACAGGCTGACGGTCACAGTGTAGTAATGTTGGCCATTCACAATGAATGAGCTTCAATCACTCGACAATTTGGTGTGTAGCACTGAGAACTTACGACTCCAGACTAGGGAAATATTTAGAAATGTGCTTCACACAATAGGAATACATATTCCAATAGACTGAATATCTGAACAGCACAATTTTGTCACTGGGAAATCTTGTTCAAACAGCCGAGAAGCGAGTGTGACACTGTTTACATTTATTTTTCCCCTCAAAAGGAGTTGGCGTTTTCGGGAAAAGGTTTTGGTGAAACACTGAAAAACTCATTTTCCTAGAGCTATCGAACAGGATGAAAGTATTGAGAACACTATGAAATAAAAATGTTAGTTAGGCTAGGGTTCCAAGTAATGTTTTACTGTGCCTTTAAAAAGCCGGTATGACACCCGTGTTAAAATGAAAAGTCTCATTGCTCAAAACAACAGACCAGGGGAATGGCAGAGTGTCTCTAGAACTCCTCGAATACGTTTTAGAACCCGAACATCTCTACTGAATTTTGAAATACTGAGAATTTGTATCCAAAGCGCTGTGAAAGGTAGGATAGACTGTCAAGTGGTCATAATGTTGAAAGTGCTGGTATATTTGTAAAAAAGGTTGTTTTACCAAATTAGAATTCACAATGAAAAAGCTTGAGACACTGGAAGAGAGAGACTCCAACTCGGGAAATTCACAGTGATAACCTAGGTTAATATCTAAGAAAGTGCTTCAAACACTAGGAATACGTGAATAAAGGGCCTTAATATCTGTAACACATTGTTTCCTGACAAGGAAATCGTGTTCAAAGAACATAGAACCGAGTTGGATACTGCTTACATTTATTATTCCGGGACAATGAGTTGGCGATTTTGAAAGAAGCCTGGTTAGGCCATTAAACTGGATGTGATGACGTCAGCAAGGGGGAGGGGCAACGTGGGCAGGCTTAATTGATCCCAGGTGATAATGATTTGGCCAGGGGACCAGCTGGGAGTGATGACGTCATCGAGATTAGTTCTGGTATTAGGGTTAGAGAATTGGGGCTCTGTTCATGGTTAGGGTTAGGATAAGGTTTTGGGCTAGGTAGGGTCCAGGCTCTGGTGTGGGCTAGGTTTAGGGTTTGGGTTAGAGGGTTAGGGACAGGCTGATGGTCACAGTGTAGTAATGTTGGCTATTCACAATGAATGAGCTTCAATCACTCGACAATTTGGTTTGTAGCACTCAGAATTTACGACTCCAGACTAGGGAAATATTTAGAAATGTGCTTCACACAATAGGAATACATATTCCAATAGACTGAATATCTGAACAGCACAATTTTGTCACTGGGAAATCTTGTTCAAACAGCCGAGAAGCGAGTGTGACACTGTTTACATTTATTTTTCCCGTCAAAAGGAGTTGGCGTTTTCGGGAAAAGGTTTTGGTGAAACACTGAAAAACTCATTTTCCTAGAGCTATCGAACAGGATGAAAGTATTGAGAACACTATGAAATAAAAATGTTAGTTAGGCTAGGGTTCCAAGTAATGTTTTACTGTGCCTTTAAAAAGCCGTTATGACACCCGTGTTAAAATGAAAAGTCTCATTGCTCAAAACAACAGACCAGGGGAATGGCAGAGTGTCTCTAGAACTCCTGTAATACGTTTTAGAACCCGAACATCTCTACTGAATTTTGAAATACTGAGAATTTGTATCCAAAGCGCTGTGAAAGGTAGGATAGACTGTCAAGTGGTCATAATGTTGAAAGTGCTGGTATATTTGTAAAAAAGGTTGTTTTACCAAATTAGAATGCACAATGAAAAAGCTTGAGACACTGGAAGAGAGAGACTCCAACTCGGGAAATTCACAATGATAACCTAGGTTAATATCTAAGAAAGTGCTTCAAACACTAGGAATACGTGAATAAAGGGCCTTAATATCTGTAACACATTGTTTCCTGACAAGGAAATCGTGTTCAAAGAACATAGAACCGAGTTGGATACTGCTTACATTTATTATTCCGGGACAATGAGTTGGCGATTTTGAAAGAAGCCTGGTTAGGCCATTAAACCGGATGTGATGACGTCACCAAGGGGGAGGGTCAACGTGGGCAGGCTTAATTGATCCCAGGTGATAATGATTTGGCCAGGGGACCAGCTGGGAGTGATGACGTCATCGAGATTAGTTCTGGTATTAGGGTTAGAGAATTGGGGCTCTGTTCATGGTTAGGGTTAGGATAAGGTTTTGGGCTAGGTAGGGTCCAGGCTCAGGTGTGGGCTAGGTTTAGGGTTTGGGTTAGAGGGTTAGGGACAGGCTGACCGTCACAGTGTAGTAATGTTGGCTATTCACAATGAATGAGCTTCAATCACTCGACAATTTGGTTTGTAGCACTCAGAATTTACGACTCCAGACTAGGGAAATATTTAGAAATGTGCTTCACACAATAGGAATACATATTCCAATAGACTGAATATCTGAACAGCACAATTTTGTCACTGGGAAATCTTGTTCAAACAGCCGAGAAGCGAGTGTGACACTGTTTACATTTATTTTTCCCGTCAAAAGGAGTTGGCGTTTTCGGGAAAAGGTTTTGGTGAAACACTGAAAAACTCATTTTCCTAGAGCTATCGAACAGGATGAAAGTATTGAGAACACTATGAAATAAAAATGTTAGTTAGGCTAGGGTTCCAAGTAATGTTTTACTGTGCCTTTAAAAAGCCGGTATGACACCCGTGTTAAAATGAAAAGTCTCATTGCTCAAAACAACAGACCAGGGGAATGGCAGAGTGTCTCTAGAATTCCTGGAATACGTTTTAGAACCCGAACATCTCTACTGAATTTTGAAATACTGAGAATTTGTAACCAAAGCGCTGTGAAAGGTAGGATAGACTGTCAAGTGGTCATAATGTTGGAAGTGCTGGTATATTTGTAAAAAAGGTTGTTTTACCAAATTAGAATTCACAATGAAAAAGCTTGAGACACTGGAAGAGAGAGACTCCAACTCGGGAAATTCACAATGATAACCTAGGTTAATATCTAAGAAAGTGCTTCAAACACTAGGAATACGTGAATAAAGGGCCTTAATATCTGTAACACATTGTTTCCTGACAAGGAAATCGTGTTCAAAGAACATAGAACCGAGTTGGATACTGCTTACATTTATTATTCCGGGACAATGAGTTGGCGATTTTGAAAGAAGCCTGGTTAGGCCATTAAACTGGATGTGATGACGTCAGCAAGGGGGAGGGGCAACGTGGGCAGGCTTAATTGATCCCAGGTGATAATGATTTGGCCAGGGGACCAGCTGGGAGTGATGACGTCATCGAGATTAGTTCTGGTATTAGGGTTAGAGAATTGGGGCTCAGTTCATGGTTAGGGTTAGGATAAGGTTTTGGGCTAGGTAGGGTCCAGGCTCTGGTGTGGGCTAGGTTTAGGGTTTGGGTTAGAGGGTTAGGGACAGGCTGATGGTCACAGTGTAGTAATGTTGGCTATTCACAATGAATGAGCTTCAATCACTCGACAATTTGGTTTGTAGCACTCAGAATTTACGACTCCAGACTAGGGAAATATTTAGAAATGTGCTTCACACAATAGGAATACATATTCCAATAGACTGAATATCTGAACAGCACAATTTTGTCACTGGGAAATCTTGTTCAAACAGCCGAGAAGCGAGTGTGACACTGTTTACATTTATTTTTCCCGTCAAAAGGAGTTGGCGTTTTCGGGAAAAGGTTTTGGTGAAACACTGAAAAACTCATTTTCCTAGAGCTATCGAACAGGATGAAAGTATTGAGAACACTATGAAATAAAAATGTTAGTTAGGCTAGGGTTCCAAGTAATGTTTTACTGTGCCTTTAAAAAGCCGGTATGACACCCGTGTTAAAATGAAAAGTCTCATTGCTCAAAACAACAGACCAGGGGAATGGCAGAGTGTCTCTAGAACTCCTGGAATACGTTTTAGAACCCGAACATCTCTACTGAATTTTGAAATACTGAGAATTTGTATCCAAAGCGCTGTGAAAGGTAGGATAGACTGTCAAGTGGTCATAATGTTGAAAGTGCTGGTATATTTGTAAAAAAGGTTGTTTTACCAAATTAGAATTCACAATGAAAAAGCTTGAGACACTGGAAGAGAGAGACTCCAACTCGGGAAATTCACAATGATAACCTAGGTTAATATCTAAGAAAGTGCTTCAAACAGTAGGAATACGTGAATAAAGGGCCTTAATATCTGTAACACATTGTTTCCTGACAAGGAAATCGTGTTCAAAGAACATAGAACCGAGTTGGATACTGCTTACATTTATTATTCCGGGACAATGAGTTGGCGATTTTGAAAGAAGCCTGGTTAGGCCATTAAACCGGATGTGATGACGTCACCAAGGGGGAGGGGCCACGTGGGCAGGCTTAATTGATCCCAGGTGATAATGATTTGGCCAGGGGACCAGCTGGGAGTGATGACGTCATCGAGATTAGTTCTGGTATTAGGGTTAGAGAATTGGGGCTCTGTTCATGGTTAGGGTTAGGATAAGGTTTTGGGCTAGGTAGGGTCCAGGCTCAGGTGTGGGCTAGGTTTAGGGTTTGGGTTAGAGGGTTAGGGACAGGCTGACGGTCACAGTGTAGTAATGTTGGCCATTCACAATGAATGAGCTTCAATCACTCGACAATTTGGTGTGTAGCACTGAGAACTTACGACTCCAGACTAGGGAAATATTTAGAAATGTGCTTCACACAATAGGAATACATATTCCAATAGACTGAATATCTGAACAGCACAATTTTGTCACTGGGAAATCTTGTTCAAACAGCCGAGAAGCGAGTGTGACACTGTTTACATTTATTTTTCCCCTCAAAAGGAGTTGGCGTTTTCGGGAAAAGGTTTTGGTGAAACACTGAAAAACTCATTTTCCTAGAGCTATCGAACAGGATGAAAGTATTGAGAACACTATGAAATAAAAATGTTAGTTAGGCTAGGGTTCCAAGTAATGTTTTACTGTGCCTTTAAAAAGCCGGTATGACACCCGTGTTAAAATGAAAAGTCTCATTGCTCAAAACAACAGACCAGGGGAATGGCAGAGTGTCTCTAGAACTCCTCGAATACGTTTTAGAACCCGAACATCTCTACTGAATTTTGAAATACTGAGAATTTGTATCCAAAGCGCTGTGAAAGGTAGGATAGACTGTCAAGTGGTCATAATGTTGAAAGTGCTGGTATATTTGTAAAAAAGGTTGTTTTACCAAATTAGAATTCACAATGAAAAAGCTTGAGACACTGGAAGAGAGAGACTCCAACTCGGGAAATTCACAATGATAACCTAGGTTAATATCTAAGAAAGTGCTTCAAACACTAGGAATACGTGAATAAAGGGCCTTAATATCTGTAACACATTGTTTCCTGACAAGGAAATCGTGTTCAAAGAACATAGAACCGAGTTGGATACTGCTTACATTTATTATTCCGGGACAATGAGTTGGCGATTTTGAAAGAAGCCTGGTTAGGCCATTAAACTGGATGTGATGACGTCAGCAAGGGGGAGGGGCAACGTGGGCAGGCTTAATTGATCCCAGGTGATAATGATTTGGCCAGGGGACCAGCTGGGAGTGATGACGTCATCGAGATTAGTTCTGGTATTAGGGTTAGAGAATTGGGGCTCAGTTCATGGTTAGGGTTAGGATAAGGTTTTGGGCTAGGTAGGGTCCAGGCTCTGGTGTGGGCTAGGTTTAGGGTTTGGGTTAGAGGGTTAGGGACAGGCTGATGGTCACAGTGTAGTAATGTTGGCTATTCACAATGAATGAGCTTCAATCACTCGACAATTTGGTTTGTAGCACTCAGAATTTACGACTCCAGACTAGGGAAATATTTAGAAATGTGCTTCACACAATAGGAATACATATTCCAATAGACTGAATATCTGAACAGCACAATTTTGTCACTGGGAAATCTTGTTCAAACAGCCGAGAAGCGAGTGTGACACTGTTTACATTTATTTTTCCCGTCAAAAGGAGTTGGCGTTTTCGGGAAAAGGTTTTGGTGAAACACTGAAAAACTCATTTTCCTAGAGCTATCGAACAGGATGAAAGTATTGAGAACACTATGAAATAAAAATGTTAGTTAGGCTAGGGTTCCAAGTAATGTTTTACTGTGCCTTTAAAAAGCCGGTATGACACCCGTGTTAAAATGAAAAGTCTCATTGCTCAAAACAACAGACCAGGGGAATGGCAGAGTGTCTCTAGAACTCCTGGAATACGTTTTAGAACCCGAACATCTCTACTGAATTTTGAAATACTGAGAATTTGTATCCAAAGCGCTGTGAAAGGTAGGATAGAGTTTCAAGTGGTAATAATGTTGAAAGTGCTGGTATATTTGTAAAAAAGGTTGTTTTACCAAATTAGAATTCACAATGAAAAAGCTTGAGACACTGGAAGAGAGAGACTCCAACTCGGGAAATTCACAATGATAACCTAGGTTAGTATCTAAGAAAGTGCTTCAAACACTAGGAATACGTGAATAAAGGGCCTTAATATCTGTAACACATTGTTTCCTGACAAGGAAATCGTGTTCAAAGAACATAGAACCGAGTTGGATACTGCTTACATTTATTATTCCGGGACAATGAGTTGGCGATTTTGAAAGAAGCCTGGTTAGGCCATTAAACCGGATGTGATGACGTCACCAAGGGGGAGGGGCAACGTGGGCAGGCTTAATTGATCCCAGGTGATAATGATTTGGCCAGGGGACCAGCTGGGAGTGATGACGTCATCGAGATTAGTTCTGGTATTAGGGTTAGAGAATTGGGGCTCTGTTCATGGTTAGGGTTAGGATAAGGTTTTGGGCTAGGTAGGGTCCAGGCTCTGGTGTGGGCTAGGTTTAGGGTTTGGGTTAGAGGGTTAGGGACAGGCTGACGGTCACAGTGTAGTAATGTTGGCTATTCACAATGAATGAGCTTCAATCACTCGACAATTTGGTGTGTAGCACTCAGAATTTACGACTCCAGACTAGGGAAATATTTAGAAATGTGCTTCACACAATAGGAATACATATTCCAATAGACTGAATATCTGAACAGCACAATTTTGTCACTGGGAAGTCTTGTTCAAACAGCCGAGAAGCGAGTGTGACATTGTTTACATTTATTTTTCCCGTCAAAAGGAGTTGGCGTTTTCGGGAAAAGGTTTTGGTGAAACACTGAAAAACTCATTTTCCTAGAGCTATGGAAGAGGATGAAAGTATTGAGAACACTATGAAATAAAAATGTTAGTTAGGCTAGGGTTCCAAGTAATGTTTTACTGTGCCTTTAAAAAGCCGGTATGACACCGGTGTTAAAATGAAAAGTCTCATTGCTCAAAACAACAGACAAGGGGAATGGAAGAGTGTCTCTAGAACTCCTGTAATACGTTTTAGAACCCGAACATCTCTACTGAATTTTGAAATACTGAGAATTTGTATCCAAAGCGCTGTGAAAGGTAGGATAGACTGTCAAGTGGTCATAGTGTTGAAAGTGCTGGTATATTTGTAAAAAAGGTTGTTTTACCATATTAGAATGCACAATGAAAAAGCTTGAGACACTGGAAGAGAGAGACTCCAACTCGGGAAATTCACAATGATAACCTAGGTTAATATCTAAGAAAGTGCTTCAAACACTAGGAATACGTCAATAAAGGGCCTTAATATCTGTAACACATTGTTTCCTGACAAGGAAATCGTGTTCAAAGAACATAGAACCGAGTTGGATACTGCTTACATTTATTATTCCTGGACAATGAGTTGGCGATTTTGAAAGAAGCCTGGTTAGGCCATTAAACCGGATGTGATGACGTCACCAAGGGGGAGGGGCAACGTGGGCAGGCTTAATTGATCCCAGGTGATAATGATTTGGCCAGGGGACCAGCTGGGAGTGATGACGTCATCGAGATTAGTTCTGGTATTAGGGTTAGAGAATTGGGGCTCTGTTCATGGTTAGGGTTAGGATAAGGTTTTGGGCTAGGTAGGGTCCAGGCTCAGGTGTGGGCTAGGTTTAGGGTTTGGGTTAGAGGGTTAGGGACAGGCTGACGGTCACAGTGTAGTAATGTTGGCCATTCACAATGAATGAGCTTCAATCACTCGACAATTTGATGTGTAGCACTGAGAACTTACGACTCCAGACTAGGGAAATATTTAGAAATGTGCTTCACACAATAGGAATACATATTCCAATAGACTGAATATCTGAACAGCACAATTTTGTCACTGGGAAATCTTGTTCAAACAGCCGAGAAGCGAGTGTGACACTGTTTACATTTATTTTTCCCGTCAAAAGGAGTTGGCGTTTTCGGGAAAAGGTTTTGGTGAAACACTGAAAAACTCATTTTCCTAGAGCTATCGAACAGGATGAAAGTATTGAGAACACTATGAAATAAAAATGTTAGTTAGGCTAGGGTTCCAAGTAATGTTTTACTGTGCCTTTAAAAAGCCGGTATGACACCCGTGTTAAAATGAAAAGTCTCATTGCTCAAAACAACAGACCAGGGGAATGGCAGAGTGTCTCTAGAACTCCTGGAATACGTTTTAGAACCCGAACATCTCTACTGAATTTTGAAATACTGAGAATTTGTATCCAAAGCGCTGTGAAAGGTAGGATAGACTGTCAAGTGGTCATAATGTTGAAAGTGCTGGTATATTTGTAAAAAAGGTTGTTTTACCAAATTAGAATTCACAATGAAAAAGCTTGAGACACTGGAAGAGAGAGACTCCAACTCGGGAAATTCACAATGATAACCTAGGTTAATATCTAAGAAAGTGCTTCAAACACTAGGAATACGTGAATAAAGGGCCTTAATATCTGTAACACATTGTTTCCTGACAAGGAAATCGTGTTCAAAGAACATAGAACCGAGTTGGATACTGCTTACATTTATTATTCCGGGACAATGAGTTGGCGATTTGAAAGAAGCCTGGTTAGGCCATTAAACCGGATGTGATGACGTCAGCAAGGGGGAGGGGCAACGTGGGCAGGCTTAATTGATCCCAGGTGATAATGATTTGGCCAGGGGACCAGCTGGGAGTGATGACGTCATCGAGATTAGTTCTGGTATTAGGGTTAGAGAATTGGGGCTCTGTTCATGGTTAGGGTTAGGATAAGGTTTTGGGCTAGGTAGGGTCCAGGCTCTGGTGTGGGCTAGGTTTAGGGTTTGGGTTAGAGGGTTAGGGACAGGCTGACGGTCACAGTGTAGTAATGTTGGCTATTCACAATGAATGAGCTTCAATCACTCGACAATTTGGTGTGTAGCACTCAGAATTTACGACTCCAGACTAGGGAAATATTTAGAAATGTGCTTCACACAATAGGAATACATATTCCAATAGACTGAATATCTGAACAGCACAATTTTGTCACTGGGAAGTCTTGTTCAAACAGCCGAGAAGCGAGTGTGACATTGTTTACATTTATTTTTCCCGTCAAAAGGAGTTGGCGTTTTCGGGAAAAGGTTTTGGTGAAACACTGAAAAACTCATTTTCCTAGAGCTATGGAAGAGGATGAAAGTATTGAGAACACTATGAAATAAAAATGTTAGTTAGGCTAGGGTTCCAAGTAATGTTTTACTGTGCCTTTAAAAAGCCGGTATGACACCGGTGTTAAAATGAAAAGTCTCATTGCTCAAAACAACAGACAAGGGGAATGGAAGAGTGTCTCTAGAACTCCTGTAATACGTTTTAGAACCCGAACATCTCTACTGAATTTTGAAATACTGAGAATTTGTATCCAAAGCGCTGTGAAAGGAAGGATAGACTGTCAAGTGGTCATAATGTTGAAAGTGCTGGTATATTTGTAAAAAAGGTTGTTTTACCATATTAGAATGCACAATGAAAAAGCTTGAGACACTGGAAGAGAGAGACTCCAACTCGGGAAATTCACAATGATAACCTAGGTTAATATCTAAGAAAGTGCTTCAAACACTAGGAATACGTCAATAAAGGGCCTTAATATCTGTAACACATTGTTTCCTGACAAGGAAATCGTGTTCAAAGAACATAGAACCGAGTTGGATACTGCTTACATTTATTATTCCTGGACAATGAGTTGGCGATTTTGAAAGAAGCCTGGTTAGGCCATTAAACCGGATGTGATGACGTCACCAAGGGGGAGGGGCAACGTGGGCAGGCTTAATTGATCCCAGGTGATAATGATTTGGCCAGGGGACCAGCTGGGAGTGATGACGTCATCGAGATTAGTTCTGGTATTAGGGTTAGAGAATTGGGGCTCTGTTCATGGTTAGGGTTAGGATAAGGTTTTGGGCTAGGTAGGGTCCAGGCTCAGGTGTGGGCTAGGTTTAGGGTTTGGGTTAGAGGGTTAGGGACAGGCTGACGGTCACAGTGAGTAATGTTGGCTATTCACAATGAATGAGCTTCAATCACTCGACAATTTGGTGTGTAGCACTCAGAATTTACGACTCCAGACTAGGGAAATATTTAGAAATGTGCTTCACACAATAGGAATACATATTCCAATAGACTGAATATCTGAACAGCACAATTTTGTCACTGGGAAATCTTGTTCAAACAGCCGAGAAGCGAGTGTGACACTGTTTACATTTATTTTTCCCGTCAAAAGGAGTTGGCGTTTTCGGGAAAAGGTTTTGGTGAAACACTGAAAAACTCATTTTCCTAGAGCTATCGAACAGGATGAAAGTATTGAGAACACTATGAAATAAAAATGTTAGTTAGGCTAGGGTTCCAAGTAATGTTTTACTGTGCCTTTAAAAAGCCGGTATGACACCCGTGTTAAAATGAAAAGTCTCATTGCTCAAAACAACAGACCAGGGGAATGGCAGAGTGTCTCTAGAACTCCTGGAATACGTTTTAGAACCCGAACATCTCTACTGAATTTTGAAATACTGAGAATTTGTATCCAAAGCGCTGTGAAAGGTAGGATAGACTGTCAAGTGGTCATAATGTTGAAAGTGCTGGTATATTTGTAAAAAAGGTTGTTTTACCAAATTAGAATTCACAATGAAAAAGCTTGAGACACTGGAAGAGAGAGACTCCAACTCGGGAAATTCACAATGATAACCTAGGTTAATATCTAAGAAAGTGCTTCAAACACTAGGAATACGTGACTAAAGGGCCTTAATATCTGTAACACATTGTTTCCTGACAAGGAAATCGTGTTCAAAGAACATAGAACCGTGTTGGATACTGCTTACATTTATTATTCCGGGACAATGAGTTGGCGATTTTGAAAGAAGCCTGGTTAGGCCATTAAACCGGATGTGATGACGTCAGCAAGGGGGAGGGGCAACGTGGGCAGGCTTAATTGATCCCAGGTGATAATGATTTGGCCAGGGGACCAGCTGGGAGTGATGACGTCATCGAGATTAGTTCTGGTATTAGGGTTAGAGAATTGGGGCTCTGTTCATGGTTAGGGTTAGGATAAGGTTTTGGGCTAGGTAGGGTCCAGGCTCTGGTGTGGGCTAGGTTTAGGGTTTGGGTTAGAGGGTTAGGGACAGGCTGACGGTCACAGTGTAGTAATGTTGGCTATTCACAATGAATGAGCTTCAATCACTCGACAATTTGGTTTGTACCACTCAGAATTTACGACTCCAGACTAGGGAAATATTTAGAAATGTGCTTCACACAATAGGAATACATATTCCAATAGACTGAATATCTGAACAGCACAATTTTGTCACTGGGAAATCTTGTTCAAACAGCCGAGAAGCGAGTGTGACACTGTTTACATTTATTTTTCCCGTCAAAAGGAGTTGGCGTTTTCGGGAAAAGGTTTTGGTGAAACACTGAAAAACTCATTTTCCTAGAGCTATCGAACAGGATGAAAGTATTGAGAACACTATGAAATAAAAATGTTAGTTAGGCTAGGGTTCCAAGTAATGTTTTACTGTGCCTTTAAAAAGCCGGTATGACACCCGTGTTAAAATGAAAAGTCTCATTGCTCAAAACAACAGACCAGGGGAATGGCAGAGTGTCTCTAGAACTCCTGGAATACGTTTTAGAACCCGAACATCTCTACTGAATTTTGAAATACTGAGAATTTGTATCCAAAGCGCTGTGAAAGGTAGGATAGACTGTCAAGTGGTCATAATGTTGAAAGTGCTGGTATATTTGTAAAAAAGGTTGTTTTACCAAATTAGAATTCACAATGAAAAAGCTTGAGACACTGGAAGAGAGAGACTCCAACTCGGGAAATTCACAATGATAACCTAGGTTAATATCTAAGAAAGTGCTTCAAACACTAGGAATACGTGAATAAAGGGCCTTAATATCTGTAACACATTGTTTCCTGACAAGGAAATCGTGTTCAAAGAACATAGAACCGAGTTGGATACTGCTTACATTTATTATTCCGGGACAATGAGTTAACGATTTTGAAAGAAGCCTGGTTAGGCCATTAAACCGGATGTGATGATGTCACCAAGGGGGAGGGGCCACGTGGGCAGGCTTAATTGATCCCAGGTGATAATGATTTGGCCAGGGGACCAGCTGGGAGTGATGACGTCATCGAGATTAGTTCTGGTATTAGGGTTAGAGAATTGGGGCTCTGTTCATGGTTAGGGTTAGGATAAGGTTTTGGGCTAGGTAGGGTCCAGGCTCAGGTGTGGGCTAGGTTTAGGGTTTGGGTTAGAGGGTTAGGGACAGGCTGACGGTCACAGTGAGTAATGTTGGCTATTCACAATGAATGAGCTTCAATCACTCGACAATTTGGTGTGTAGCACTCAGAATTTACGACTCCAGACTAGGGAAATATTTAGAAATGTGCTTCACACAATAGGAATACATATTCCAATAGACTGAATATCTGAACAGCACAATTTTGTCACTGGGAAATCTTGTTCAAACAGCCGAGAAGCGAGTGTGACACTGTTTACATTTATTTTTCCCGTCAAAAGGAGTTGGCGTTTTCGGGAAAAGGTTTTGGTGAAACACTGAAAAACTCATTTTCCTAGAGCTATCGAACAGGATGAAAGTATTGAGAACACTATGAAATAAAAATGTTAGTTAGGCTAGGGTTCCAAGTAATGTTTTACTGTGCCTTTAAAAAGCCGGTATGACACCCGTGTTAAAATGAAAAGTCTCATTGCTCAAAACAACAGACCAGGGGAATGGCAGAGTGTCTCTAGAACTCCTGGAATACGTTTTAGAACCCGAACATCTCTACTGAATTTTGAAATACTGAGAATTTGTATCCAAAGCGCTGTGAAAGGTAGGATAGACTGTCAAGTGGTCATAATGTTGAAAGTGCTGGTATATTTGTAAAAAAGGTTGTTTTACCAAATTAGAATTCACAATGAAAAAGCTTGAGACACTGGAAGAGAGAGACTCCAACTCGGGAAATTCACAATGATAACCTAGGTTAATATCTAAGAAAGTGCTTCAAACACTAGGAATACGTGAATAAAGGGCCTTAATATCTGTAACACATTGTTTCCTGACAAGGAAATCGTGTTCAAAGAACATAGAACCGAGTTGGATACTGCTTACATTTATTATTCCGGGACAATGAGTTGGCGATTTTGAAAGAAGCCTGGTTAGGCCATTAAACCGGATGTGATGACGTCACAAAGGGGGAGGGGCCACGTGGGCAGGCTTAATTGATCCCAGGTGATAATGATTTGGCCAGGGGACCAGCTGGGAGTGATGACGTCATCGAGATTAGTTCTGGTTTTAGGGTTAGAGAATTGGGGCTCTGTTCATGGTTAGGGTTAGGATAAGGTTTTGGGCTAGGTAGGGTCCAGGCTCTGGTGTGGGCTAGGTTTAGGGTTTGGGTTAGAGGGTTAGGGACAGGCTGACGGTCACAGTGTAGTAATGTTGGCTATTCAGAATGAATGAGCTTCAATCACTCGACAATTTGGTGTGTAGCACTCAGAACTTACGACTCCAGACTAGGGAAATATTTAGAAATGTGCTTCACACAATAGGAATACATATTCCAATAGACTGAATATCTGAACATCACAATTTTGTCACTGGGAAATCTTGTTCAAACAGCCGAGAAGCGAGTGTGACACTGTTTACATTTATTTTTCCCGTCAAAAGGAGTTGGCGTTTTCGGGAAAAGGTTTTGGTGAAACACTGAAAAACTCATTTTCCTAGAGCTATCGAACAGGATGAAAGTATTGAGAACACTATGAAATAAAAATGTTAGTTAGGCTAGGGTTCCAAGTAATGTTTTACTGTGCCTTTAAAAAGTCGGTATGACACCCGTGTTAAAATGAAAAGTCTCATTGCTCAAAACAACAGACCAGGGGAATGGCAGAGTGTCTCTAGAACTCCTGGAATACGTTTTAGAACCCGAACATCTCTACTGAATTTTGAAATACTGAGAATTTGTATCCAAAGCGCTGTGAAAGGTAGGATAGACTGTCAAGTGGTCATAATGTTGAAAGTGCTGGTATATTTGTAAAAAAGGTTGTTTTACCAAATTAGAATTCACAATGAAAAAGCTTGAGACACTGGAAGAGAGAGACTCCAACTCGGGAAATTCACAATGATAACCTAGGTTAATATCTAAGAAAGTGCTTCAAACACTAGGAATACGTGTATAAAGGGCCTTAATATCTGTAACACATTGTTTCCTGACAAGGAAATCGTGTTCAAAGAACATAGAACCGAGTTGGATACTGCTTACATTTATTATTCCGGGACAATGAGATGGCGATTTTGAAAGAAGCCTGGTTAGGCCATTAAACCGGATGTGATGACGTCACCAAGGGGGGAGGGGCAACGTGGGCAGGCTTAATTGATCCCAGGTGATAATGATTTGGCCAGGGGTCCGGCTGGGAGTGATGACGTCATCGAGATTAGTTGTGGTATTAGGGTTAGAGAATTGGGGCTCTGTTCATGGTTAGGGTTAGGATAAGGTTTTGGGCTAGGTAGGGTCCAGGCTCAGGTGTGGGATAGGTTTAGGGTTTGGGTTAGAGGGTTAGGGACAGGCTGACGGTCACAGTGTAGTAATGTTGGCTATTCACAATGAATGAGCTTCAATCACTCGACAATTTGGTGTGTAGCACTCAGAATTTACGACTCCAGACTAGGGAAATATTTAGAAATGTGCTTCACACAATAGGAATACATATTCCAATAGACTGAATATCTGAACAGCACAATTTTGTCACTGGGAAATCTTGTTCAAACAGCCGAGAAGCGAGTGTGACACTGTTTACATTTATTTTTCCCGTCAAAAGGAGTTGGCGTTTTCGGGAAAAGGTTTTGGTGAAACACTGAAAAACTCATTTTCCTAGAGCTATCGAACAGGATGAAAGTATTGAGAACACTATGAAATAAAAATGTTAGTTAGGCTAGGGTTCCAAGTAATGTTTTACTGTGCCTTTAAAAAGCCGGTATGACACCCGTGTTAAAATGAAAAGTCTCATTGCTCAAAACAACAGACCAGGGGAATGGCAGAGTGTCTCTAGAACTCCTGGAATACGTTTTAGAACCCGAACATCTCTACTGAATTTTGAAATACTGAGAATTTATATCCAAAGCGCTGTGAAAGGTAGGATAGACTGTCAAGTGGTCATAATGTTGAAAGTGCTGGTATATTTGTAAAAAAGGTTGTTTTACCAAATTAGAATTCACAATGAAAAAGCTGAGACACTGGAAGAGAGAGACTCCAACTCGGGAAATTCACAATGATAACCTAGGTTAATATCTAAGAAAGTGCTTCAAACACTAGGAATACGTGAATAAAGGGCCTTAATATCTGTAACACATTGTTTCCTGACAAGGAAATCGTGTTCAAAGAACATAGAACCGAGTTGGATACTGCTTACATTTATTATTCCGGGACAATGAGTTGGCGATTTTGAAAGAAGCCTGGTTAGGCCATTAAACCGGATGTGATGACGTCACCAAGGGGGAGGGGCAACATGGGCAGGCTTAATTGATCCCAGGTGATAATGATTTGCCCAGGGGACCAGCTGGGAGTGATGACGTCATCGAGATTAGTTCTGGTATTAGGGTTAGAGAATTGGGGCTCTGTTCATGGTTAGGGTTAGGATAAGGTTTTGGGCTAGGTAGGGTCCAGGCTCAGGTGTGGGCTAGGTTTAGGGTTTGGGTTAGAGGGTTAGGGACAGGCTGACGGTCACAGTGTAGTAATGTTGGCTATTCACAATGAATGAGCTTCAATCACTCGACAATTTGGTGTGTAGCACTCAGAACTTACGACTCCAGACTAGGGAAATATTTAGAAATGTGCTTCACACAATAGGAATACATATTCCAATAGACTGAATATCTGAACAGCACAATTTTGTCACTAGGAAATCTTGTTCAAACAGCCGAGAAGCCAGTGTGACACTGTTTACATTTATTTTTCCCGTCAAAAGGAGTTGGCGTTTTCGGGAAAAGGTTTTGGTGAAACACTGAAAAACTCATTTTCCTAGAGCTATCGAACAGGATGAAAGTATTGAGAACACTATGAAATAAAAATGTTAGTTAGGCTAGGGTTCCAAGTAATGTTTTACTGTGCCTTTAAAAAGCCGGTATGACACCCGTGTTAAAATGAAAAGTCTCATTGCTCAAAACAACAGACCAGGGGAATGGCAGAGTGTCTCTAGAACTCCTGGAATACGTTTTAGAACCCGAACATCTCTACTGAATTTTGAAATACTGAGAATTTGTATCCAAAGCGCTGTGAAAGGTAGGATAGACTGTCAAGTGGTCATAATGTTGAAAGTGCTGGTATATTTGTAAAAAAGGTTGTTTTACCAAATTAGAATTCACAATGAAAAAGCTTGAGACACTGGAAGAGAGAGACTCCAACTCGGGAAATTCACAATGATAACCTAGGTTAATATCTAAGATAGTGCTTCAAACACTAGGAATACGTGAATAAAGGGCCTTAATATCTGTAACACATTGTTTCCTGAAAAGGAAATCGTGTTCAAAGAACATAGAACCGAGTTGGATACTGCTTACATTTATTATTCCGGGACAATGAGTTGGCGATTTTGAAAGAAGCCTGGTTAGGCCATTAAACCGGATGTGATGACGTCAACAAGGGGGAGGGGCCACGTGGGCAGGCTTAATTGATCCCAGGTGATAATGATTTGGCCAGGGGACCAGCTGGGAGTGATGACGTCATCGAGATTAGTTCTGGTATTAGGGTTAGAGAATTGGGGCTCTGTTCATGGTTAGGGTTAGGATAAGGTTTTGGGCTAGGTAGGGTCCAGGCTCAGGTGTGGGCTAGGTTTAGGGTTTGGGTTAGAGGGTTAGGGACAGGCTGACGGTCACAGTGTAGTAATGTTGGCTATTCACAATGAATGAGCTTCAATCACTCGACAATTTGGTGTGTAGCACTCAGAATTTACGACTCCAGACTAGGGAAATATTTAGAAATGTGCTTCACACAATAGGAATACATATTCCAATAGACTGAATATCTGAACAGCACAATTTTGTCACTGGGAAGTCTTGTTCAAACAGCCGAGAAGCGAGTGTGACATTGTTTACATTTATTTTTCCCGTCAAAAGGAGTTGGCGTTTTCGGGAAAAGGTTTTGGTGAAACACTGAAAAACTCATTTTCCTAGAGCTATGGAAGAGGATGAAAGTATTGAGAACACTATGAAATAAAAATGTTAGTTAGGCTAGGGTTCCAAGTAATGTTTTACTGTGCCTTTAAAAAGCCGGTATGACACCGGTGTTAAAATGAAAAGTCTCATTGCTCAAAACAACAGACAAGGGGAATGGAAGAGTGTCTCTAGAACTCCTGTAATACGTTTTAGAACCCGAACATCTCTACTGAATTTTGAAATACTGAGAATTTGTATCCAAAGCGCTGTGAAAGGTAGGATAGACTGTCAAGTGGTCATAATGTTGAAAGTGCTGGTATATTTGTAAAAAAGGTTGTTTTACCAAATTAGAATGCACAATGAAAAAGCTTGAGACACTGGAAGAGAGAGACTCCAACTCGGGAAATTCACAATGATAACCTAGGTTAATATCTAAGAAAGTGCTTCAAACACTAGGAATACGTGAATAAAGGGCCTTAATATCTGTAACACATTGTTTCCTGACAAGGAAATCGTGTTCAAAGAACATAGAACCGAGTTGGATACTGCTTACATTTATTATTCCGGGACAATGAGTTGGCGATTTTGAAAGAAGCCTGGTTAGGCCATTAAACCGGATGTGATGATGTCACCAAGGGGGAGGGGCAACGTGGGCAGGCTTAATTGATCCCAGGTGATAATGATTTGGCCAGGGGACCATCAGGGAGTGATGACGTCATCGAGATTAGTTGTCGTATTAGGGTTAGAGAATTGGGACTCTGTTCATGGTTAGGGTTAGGATAAGGTTTTGGGCTAGGTAGGGTCCAGGCTCAGGTGTGGGCTAGGTTTAGGGTTTGGGTTAGAGGGTTAGGGACAGGCTGACGGTCACAGTGTAGTAATGTTGGCTATTCACAATGAATGAGCTTCAATCACTCGACAATTTGGTGTGTAGCACTCAGAACTTACGACTCCAGACTAGGGAAATATTTAGAAATGTGCTTCACACAATAGGAATACATATTCCAATAGACTGAATATCTGAACAGCACAATTTTGTCACTGGGAAGTCTTGTTCAAACAGCCGAGAAGCGAGTGTGACATTGTTTACATTTATTTTTCCCGTCAAAAGGAGTTGGCGTTTTCGGGAAAAGGTTTTGGTGAAACACTGAAAAACTCATTTTCCTAGAGCTATGGAAGAGGATGAAAGTATTGAGAACACTATGAAATAAAAATGTTAGTTAGGCTAGGGTTCCAAGTAATGTTTTACTGTGCCTTTAAAAAGCCGGTATGACACCGGTGTTAAAATGAAAAGTCTCATTGCTCAAAACAACAGACAAGGGGAATGGAAGAGTGTCTCTAGAACTCCTGGAATATGTTTTAGAACCCGAACATCTCTACTGAATTTTGAAATACTGAGAATTTGTATCCAAAGCGCTGTGAAAGGTAGGATAGACTGTCAAGTGGTCATAATGTTGAAAGTGCTGGTATATTTGTAAAAAAGGTTGTTTTACCAAATTAGAATTCACAATGAAAAAGCTTGAGACACTGGAAGAGAGAGACTCCAACTCGGGAAATTCACAATGATAACCTAGGTTAATATCTAAGAAAGTGCTTCAAACACTAGGAATACGTGTATAAAGGGCCTTAATATCTGTAACACATTGTTTCCTGACAAGGAAATCGTGTTCAAAGAACATAGAACCGAGTTGGATACTGCTTACATTTATTATTCCGGGACAATGAGTTGGCGATTTTGAAAGAAGCCTGGTTAGGCCATTAAACCGGATGTGATGACGTCACCAAGGGGGGAGGGGCAACGTGGGCAGGCTTAATTGATCCCAGGTGATAATGATTTGGCCAGGGGTCCGGCTGGGAGTGATGACGTCATCGAGATTAGTTGTGGTATTAGGGTTAGAGAATTGGGGCTCTGTTCATGGTTAGGGTTAGGATAAGGTTTTGGGCTAGGTAGGGTCCAGGCTCAGGTGTGGGATAGGTTTAGGGTTTGGGTTAGAGGGTTAGGGACAGGCTGACGGTCACAGTGTAGTAATGTTGGCTATTCACAATGAATGAGCTTCAATCACTCGACAATTTGGTGTGTAGCACTCAGAATTTACGACTCCAGACTAGGGAAATATTTAGAAATGTGCTTCACACAATAGGAATACATATTCCAATAGACTGAATATCTGAACAGCACAATTTTGTCACTGGGAAATCTTGTTCAAACAGCCGAGAAGCGAGTGTGACACTGTTTACATTTATTTTTCCCGTCAAAAGGAGTTGGCGTTTTCGGGAAAAGGTTTTGGTGAAACACTGAAAAACTCATTTTCCTAGAGCTATCGAACAGGATGAAAGTATTGAGAACACTATGAAATAAAAATGTTAGTTAGGCTAGGGTTCCAAGTAATGTTTTACTGTGCCTTTAAAAAGCCGGTATGACACCCGTGTTAAAATGAAAAGTCTCATTGCTCAAAACAACAGACCAGGGGAATGGCAGAGTGTCTCTAGAACTCCTGGAATACGTTTTAGAACCCGAACATCTCTACTGAATTTTGAAATACTGAGAATTTATATCCAAAGCGCTGTGAAAGGTAGGATAGACTGTCAAGTGGTCATAATGTTGAAAGTGCTGGTATATTTGTAAAAAAGGTTGTTTTACCAAATTAGAATTCACAATGAAAAAGCTGAGACACTGGAAGAGAGAGACTCCAACTCGGGAAATTCACAATGATAACCTAGGTTAATATCTAAGAAAGTGCTTCAAACACTAGGAATACGTGAATAAAGGGCCTTAATATCTGTAACACATTGTTTCCTGACAAGGAAATCGTGTTCAAAGAACATAGAACCGAGTTGGATACTGCTTACATTTATTATTCCGGGACAATGAGTTGGCGATTTTGAAAGAAGCCTGGTTAGGCCATTAAACCGGATGTGATGACGTCACCAAGGGGGAGGGGCAACATGGGCAGGCTTAATTGATCCCAGGTGATAATGATTTGCCCAGGGGACCAGCTGGGAGTGATGACGTCATCGAGATTAGTTCTGGTATTAGGGTTAGAGAATTGGGGCTCTGTTCATGGTTAGGGTTAGGATAAGGTTTTGGGCTAGGTAGGGTCCAGGCTCAGGTGTGGGCTAGGTTTAGGGTTTGGGTTAGAGGGTTAGGGACAGGCTGACGGTCACAGTGTAGTAATGTTGGCTATTCACAATGAATGAGCTTCAATCACTCGACAATTTGGTGTGTAGCACTCAGAACTTACGACTCCAGACTAGGGAAATATTTAGAAATGTGCTTCACACAATAGGAATACATATTCCAATAGACTGAATATCTGAACAGCACAATTTTGTCACTAGGAAATCTTGTTCAAACAGCCGAGAAGCCAGTGTGACACTGTTTACATTTATTTTTCCCGTCAAAAGGAGTTGGCGTTTTCGGGAAAAGGTTTTGGTGAAACACTGAAAAACTCATTTTCCTAGAGCTATCGAACAGGATGAAAGTATTGAGAACACTATGAAATAAAAATGTTAGTTAGGCTAGGGTTCCAAGTAATGTTTTACTGTGCCTTTAAAAAGCCGGTATGACACCCGTGTTAAAATGAAAAGTCTCATTGCTCAAAACAACAGACCAGGGGAATGGCAGAGTGTCTCTAGAACTCCTGGAATACGTTTTAGAACCCGAACATCTCTACTGAATTTTGAAATACTGAGAATTTGTATCCAAAGCGCTGTGAAAGGTAGGATAGACTGTCAAGTGGTCATAATGTTGAAAGTGCTGGTATATTTGTAAAAAAGGTTGTTTTACCAAATTAGAATTCACAATGAAAAAGCTTGAGACACTGGAAGAGAGAGACTCCAACTCGGGAAATTCACAATGATAACCTAGGTTAATATCTAAGAAAGTGCTTCAAACACTAGGAATACGTGAATAAAGGGCCTTAATATCTGTAACACATTGTTTCCTGAAAAGGAAATCGTGTTCAAAGAACATAGAACCGAGTTGGATACTGCTTACATTTATTATTCCGGGACAATGAGTTGGCGATTTTGAAAGAAGCCTGGTTAGGCCATTAAACCGGATGTGATGACGTCAACAAGGGGGAGGGGCCACGTGGGCAGGCTTAATTGATCCCAGGTGATAATGATTTGGCCAGGGGACCAGCTGGGAGTGATGACGTCATCGAGATTAGTTCTGGTATTAGGGTTAGAGAATTGGGGCTCTGTTCATGGTTAGGGTTAGGATAAGGTTTTGGGCTAGGTAGGGTCCAGGCTCAGGTGTGGGCTAGGTTTAGGGTTTGGGTTAGAGGGTTAGGGACAGGCTGACGGTCACAGTGTAGTAATGTTGGCTATTCACAATGAATGAGCTTCAATCACTCGACAATTTGGTGTGTAGCACTCAGAATTTACGACTCCAGACTAGGGAAATATTTAGAAATGTGCTTCACACAATAGGAATACATATTCCAATAGACTGAATATCTGAACATCACAATTTTGTCACTAGGAAATCTTGTTCAAACAGCCGAGAAGCCAGTGTGACACTGTTTACATTTATTTTTCCCGTCAAAAGGAGTTGGCGTTTCCGGGAAAAGGTTTTGGTGAAACACTGAAAAACTCATTTTCCTAGAGCTATCGAACAGGATGAAAGTATTGAGTACACTATGAAATAAAAATGTTAGTTAGGCTAGGGTTCCAAGTAATGTTTTACTGTGCCTTTAAAAAGCCAGTATGACACCCGTGTTAAAATGAAAAGTCTCATTGCTCAAAACAACAGACCAGGGGAATGGCAGAGTGTCTCTAGAACTCCTGGAATACGTTTTAGAACCCGAACATCTCTACTGAATTTTGAAATACTGAGAATTTGTATCCAAATCTCTGTGAAAGGTAGGATAGACTGTCAAGTGGTCATAATGTTGAAAGTGCTGGTATATTTGTAAAAAAGGTTGTTTTACCAAATTAGAATTCACAATGAAAAAGCTTGAGACACTGGAAGAGAGAGACTCCAACTCGGGAAATTCACAATGATAACCTAGGGTAATATCTAAGAAAGTGCTTCAAACACTAGGAATACGTGAATAAAGGGCCTTAATATCTGTAACACATTGTTTCCTGACAAGGAAATCGTGTTCAAAGAACATAGAACCGAGTTGGATACTGCTTACATTTATTATTCCAGGACAATGAGTTGGCGATTTTGAAAGAAGCCTGGTTAGGCCATTAAACCGGATGTGATGACGTCACCAAGGGGGAGGGGCCACGTGGGCAGGCTTAATTGATCCCAGGTGATAATGATTTGGCCAGGGGACCAGCTGGGAGTGATGACGTCATCGAGATTAGTTCTGGTATTAGGGTTAGAGAATTGGGGCTCTGTTCATGGTTAGGGTTAGGATAAGGTTTTGGGCTAGGTAGGGTCCAGGCTCAGGTGTGGGCTAGGTTTAGGGTTTGGGTTAGAGGGTTAGGGACAGGCTGACGGTCACAGTGAGTAATGTTGGCTATTCACAATGAATGAGCTTCAATCACTCGACAATTTGGTGTGTAGCACTCAGAATTTACGACTCCAGACTAGGGAAATATTTAGAAATGTGCTTCACACAATAGGAATACATATTTCAATAGACTGAATATCTGAACAGCACAATTTTGTCACTGGGAAATCTTGTTCAAACAGCCGAGAAGCGAGTGTGACACTGTTTACATTTATTTTTCCCGTCAAAAGGAGTTGGCGTTTTCGGGAAAAGGTTTTGGTGAAACACTGAAAAACTCATTTTCCTAGAGCTATCGAACAGGATGAAAGTATTGAGAACACTATGAAATAAAAATGTTAGTTAGGCTAGGGTTCCAAGTAATGTTTTACTGTGCCTTTAAAAAGCCGGTATGACACCCGTGTTAAAATGAAAAGTCTCATTGCTCAAAACAACAGACCAGGGGAATGGCAGAGTGTCTCTAGAACTCCTGGAATACGTTTTAGAATCCGAACATCTCTACTGAATTTTGAAATACTGAGAATTTGTATCCAAAGCGCTGTGAAAGGTAGGATAGACTGTCAAGTGGTCATAATGTTGAAAGTGCTGGTATATTTGTAAAAAAGGTTGTTTTACCAAATTAGAATTCACAATGAAAAAGCTTGAGACACTGGAAGAGAGAGACTCCAACTCGGGAAATTCACAATGATAACCTAGGTTAATATCTAAGAAAGTGCTTCAAACACTAGGAATACGTGAATAAAGGGCCTTAATATCTGTAACACATTGTTTCCTGACAAGGAAATCGTGTTCAAAGAACATAGAACCGAGTTGGATACTGCTTACATTTATTATTCCGGGACAATGAGTTGGCGATTTTGAAAGAAGCCTGGTTAGGCCATTAAACCGGATGTGATGATGTCACCAAGGGGGAGGGGCAACGTGGGCAGGCTTAATTGATCCCAGGTGATAATGATTTGGCCAGGGGACCATCAGGGAGTGATGACGTCATCGAGATTAGTTGTGGTATTAGGGTTAGAGAATTGGGACTCTGTTCATGGTTAGGGTTAGGATAAGGTTTTGGGCTAGGTAGGGTCCAGGCTCAGGTGTGGGCTAGGTTTAGGGTTTGGGTTAGAGGGTTAGGGACAGGCTGACGGTCACAGTGTAGTAATGTTGGCTATTCACAATGAATGAGCTTCAATCACTCGACAATTTGGTGTGTAGCACTCAGAACTTACGACTCCAGACTAGGGAAATATTTAGAAATGTGCTTCACACAATAGGAATACATATTCCAATAGACTGAATATCTGAACAGCACAATTTTGTCACTGGGAAGTCTTGTTCAAACAGCCGAGAAGCGAGTGTGACATTGTTTACATTTATTTTTCCCGTCAAAAGGAGTTGGCGTTTTCGGGAAAAGGTTTTGGTGAAACACTGAAAAACTCATTTTCCTAGAGCTATGGAAGAGGATGAAAGTATTGAGAACACTATGAAATAAAAATGTTAGTTAGGCTAGGGTTCCAAGTAATGTTTTACTGTGCCTTTAAAAAGCCGGTATGACACCAGTGTTAAAATGAAAAGTCTCATTGCTCAAAACAACAGACAAGGGGAATGGAAGAGTGTCTCTAGAACTCCTGTAATACGTTTTAGAACCCGAACATCTCTACTGAATTTTGAAATACTGAGAATTTGTATCCAAAGCGCTGTGAAAGGTAGGATAGACTGTCAAGTGGTCATAATGTTGAAAGTGCTGGTATATTTGTAAAAAAGGTTGTTTTACCAAATTAGAATGCACAATGAAAAAGCTTGAGACACTGGAAGAGAGAGACTACAACTCGGGAAATTCACAATGATAACCTAGGTTAATATCTAAGAAAGTGCTTCAAACACTAGGAATACGTGAATAAAGGGCCTTAATATCTGTAACACATTGTTTCCTGACAAGGAAATCGTGTTCAAAGAACATAGAACCGAGTTGGATACTGCTTACATTTATTATTCCTGGACAATGAGTTGGCGATTTTGAAAGAAGCCTGGTTAGGCCATTAAACCGGATGTGATGACGTCACCAAGGGGGAGGGGCAACGTGGGCAGGCTTAATTGATCCCAGGTGATAATGATTTGGCCAGGGGACCAGCTGGGAGTGATGACGTCATCGAGATTAGTTCTGGTATTAGGGTTAGAGAATTGGGGCTCTGTTCATGGTTAGGGTTAGGATAAGGTTTTGGGCTAGGTAGGGTCCAGGCTCAGGTGTGGGCTAGGTTTAGGGTTTGGGTTAGAGGGTTAGGGACAGGCTGACGGTCACAGTGTAGTAATGTTGGCCATTCACAATGAATGAGCTTCAATCACTCGACAATTTGGTGTGTAGCACTGAGAACTTACGACTCCAGACTAGGGAAATATTTAGAAATGTGCTTCACACAATAGGAATACATATTCCAATAGACTGAATATCTGAACAGCACAATTTTGTCACTGGGAAATCTTGTTCAAACAGCTGAGAAGCGAGTGTGACACTGTTTACATTTATTTTTCCCGTCAAAAGGAGTTGGCGTTTTCGGGAAAAGGTTTTGGTGAAACACTGAAAAACTCATTTTCCTAGAGCTATCGAACAGGATGAAAGTATTGAGAACACTATGAAATAAAAATGTTAGTTAGGCTAGGGTTCCAAGTAATGTTTTACTGTGCCTTTAAAAAGCCGGTATGACACCCGTGTTAAAATGAAAAGTCTCATTGCTCAAAACAACAGACCAGGGGAATGGCAGAGTGTCTCTAGAACTCCTGGAATACGTTTTAGAACCCGAACATCTCTACTGAATTTTGAAATACTGAGAATTTGTATCCAAAGCGCTGTGAAAGGTAGGATAGACTGTCAAGTGGTCATAATGTTGAAAGTGCTGGTATATTTGTAAAAAAGGTTGTTTTACCAAATTAGAATTCACAATGAAAAAGCTTGAGACACTGGAAGAGAGAGACTCCAACTCGGGAAATTCACAATGATAACCTAGGTTAATATCTAAGAAAGTGCTTCAAACACTAGGAATACGTGACTAAAGGGCCTTAATATCTGTAACACATTGTTTCCTGACAAGGAAATCGTGTTCAAAGAACATAGAACCGTGTTGGATACTGCTTACATTTATTATTCCGGGACAATGAGTTGGCGATTTTGAAAGAAGCCTGGTTAGGCCATTAAACCGGATGTGATGACGTCAGCAAGGGGGAGGGGCAACGTGGGCAGGCTTAATTGATCCCAGGTGATAATGATTTGGCCAGGGGACCAGCTGGGAGTGATGACGTCATCGAGATTAGTTCTGGTATTAGGGTTAGAGAATTGGGGCTCTGTTCATGGTTAGGGTTAGGATAAGGTTTTGGGCTAGGTAGGGTCCAGGCTCAGGTGTGGGCTAGGTTTAGGGTTTGGGTTAGAGGGTTAGGGACAGGCTGACGGTCACAGTGTAGTAATGTTGGCCATTCACAATGAATGAGCTTCAATCACTCGACAATTTGGTGTGTAGCACTGAGAACTTACGACTCCAGACTAGGGAAATATTTAGAAATGTGCTTCACACAATAGGAATACATATTCCAATAGACTGAATATCTGAACAGCACAATTTTGTCACTGGGAAATCTTGTTCAAACATCCGAGAAGCGAGTGTGACACTGTTTACATTTATTTTTCCCGTCAAAAGGAGTTGGCGTTTTCGGGAAAAGGTTTTGGTGAAACACTGAAAAACTCATTTTCCTAGAGCTATCGAACAGGATGAAAGTATTGAGAACACTATGAAATAAAAATGTTAGTTAGGCTAGGGTTCCAAGTAATGTTTTACTGTGCCTTTAAAAAGCCGGTATGACACCAGTGTTAAAATGAAAAGTCTCATTGCTCAAAACAACAGACCAGGGGAATGGCAGAGTGTCTCTAGAACTCCTGGAATACGTTTTAGAACCCGAACATCTCTACTGAATTTTGAAATACTGAGAATTTGTATCCAAAGCGCTGTGAAAGGTAGGATAGACTGTCAAGTGGTAATAATGTTGAAAGTGCTGGTATATTTGTAAAAAAGGTTGTTTTACCAAATTAGAATTCACAATGAAAAAGCTTGAGACACTGGAAGAGAGAGACTCCAACTCGGGAAATTCACAATGATAACCTAGGTTAATATCTAAGAAAGTGCTTCAAACACTAGGAATACGTGAATAAAGGGCCTTAATATCTGTAACACATTGTTTCCTGACAAGGAAATCGTGTTCAAAGAACATAGAACCGAGTTGGATACTGCTTACATTTATTATTCCGGGACAATGAGTTGGCGATTTTGAAAGAAGCCTGGTTAGGCCATTAAACCGGATGTGATGACGTCACCAAGGGGGAGGGGCCACGTGGGCAGGCTTAATTGATCCCAGGTGATAATGATTTGGCCAGGGGACCAGCTGGGAGTGATGACGTCATCGAGATTAGTTCTGGTATTAGGGTTAGAGAATTGGGGCTCTGTTCATGGTTAGGGTTAGGATAAGATTTTGGGCTAGGTAGGGTCCAGGCTCAGGTGTGGGCTAGGTTTAGGGTTTGGGTTAGAGGGTTAGGGACAGGCTGACGGTCACAGTGTAGTAATGTTGGCTATTCACAATGAATGAGCTTCAATCACTCGACAATTTGGTGTGTAGCACTCAGAACTTACGACCCCAGACTAGGGAAATATTTAGAAATCTGCTTCACACAATAGGAATACATATTCCAATAGACTGAATATCTGAACAGCACAATTTTGTCACTGTGAAATCTTGTTCAAACAGCCGAGAAGCGAGTGTGACACTGTTTACATTTATTTTTCCCGTCAAAAGGAGTTGGCGTTTTCGGGAAAAGGTTTTGGTGAAACACTGAAAAACTCATTTTCCTAGAGCTATCGAAGAGGATGAAAGTATTGAGAACACTATGAAATAAAAATGTTAGTTAGGCTCTGGTTCCAAGTAATGTTTTACTGTGCCTTTAAAAAGCCGGTATGACACCCGTGTTAAAATGAAAAGTCTCATTGCTCAAAACAACAGACCAGGGGAATGGCAGAGTGTCTCTAGAACTCCTGGAATACGTTTTAGAACCCGAACATCTCTACTGAATTTTGAAATACAGAGAATTTGTATCCAAAGCGCTGTGAAAGGTAGGATAGACTGTCAAGTGGTCATAATGTTGAAAGTGCTGGTATATTTGTAAAAAAGGTTGTTTTACCAAATTAGAATTCACAATGAAAAAGCTTGAGACACTGGAAGAGAGAGACTCCAACTCGGGAAATTCACAATGATAACCTAGGTTAATATCTAAGAAAGTGCTTCAAACACTAGGAATACGTGAATAAAGGGCCTTAATATCTGTAACACATTGTTTCCTGACAAGGAAATCGTGTTCAAAGAACACAGAACCGAGTTGGATACTGCTTACATTTATTATTCCGGGACAATGAGTTGGCGATTTTGAAAGAAGCCTGGTTAGGCCATTAAACTGGATGTGATGACGTCACCAAGGGGGAGGGTAACGTGGGCAGGCTTAATTGATCCCAGGTGATAATCATTTGGCCAGGGGACCAGCTGGGAGTGATGACGTCATCGAGATTAGTTGTGGTATTAGGGTTAGAGAATTGGGGCTCTGTTCATGGTTAGGGTTAGGATAAGGTTTTGGGCTAGGTAGGGTCCAGGCTCAGGTGTGGGCTAGGTTTAGGGTTTGGGTTAGAGGGTTAGGGACAGGCTGACGGTCACAGTGTAGTAATGTTGGCTATTCACAATGAATGAGCTTCAATCACTTGACAATTTGGTGTGTAGCACTCAGAACTTACGACTCCAGACTAGGGAAATATTTAGAAATGTGCTTCACACAATAGGAATACATATTCCAATAGACTGAATATCTGAACATCACAATTTTGTCACTGGGAAATCTTGTTCAAACAGCCGAGAAGCGAGTGTGACACTGTTTACATTTATTTTTCCCGTCAAAAGGAGTTGGCGTTTTCGGGAAAAGGTTTTGGTGAAACACTGAAAAACTCATTTTCCTAGAGCTATCGAACAGGATGAAAGTATTGAGAACACTATGAAATAAAAATGTTAGTTAGGCTAGGGTTCCAAGTAATGTTTTACTGTGCCTTTAAAAAGTCGGTATGACACCCGTGTTAAAATGAAAAGTCTCATTGCTCAAAACAACAGACCAGGGGAATGGCAGAGTGTCTCTAGAACTCCTGGAATACGTTTTAGAACCCGAACATCTCTACTGAATTTTGAAATACTGAGAATTTGTATCCAAAGCGCTGTGAAAGGTAGGATAGACTGTCAAGTGGTCATAATGTTGAAAGTGCTGGTATATTTGTAAAAAAGGTTGTTTTACCAAATTAGAATTCACAATGAAAAAGCTTGAGACACTGGAAGAGAGAGACTCCAACTCGGGAAATTCACAATGATAACCTAGGTTAATATCTAAGAAAGTGCTTCAAACACTAGGAATACGTGTATAAAGGGCCTTAATATCTGTAACACATTGTTTCCTGACAAGGAAATCGTGTTCAAAGAACATAGAACCGAGTTGGATACTGCTTACATTTATTATTCCGGGACAATGAGTTGGCGATTTTGAAAGAAGCCTGGTTAGGCCATTAAACCGGATGTGATGACGTCACCAAGGGGGGAGGGGCAACGTGGGCAGGCTTAATTGATCCCAGGTGATAATGATTTGGCCAGGGGTCCGGCTGGGAGTGATGACGTCATCGAGATTAGTTGTGGTATTAGGGTTAGAGAATTGGGGCTCTGTTCATGGTTAGGGTTAGGATAAGGTTTTGGGCTAGGTAGGGTCCAGGCTCAGGTGTGGGATAGGTTTAGGGTTTGGGTTAGAGGGTTAGGGACAGGCTGACGGTCACAGTGTAGTAATGTTGGCTATTCACAATGAATGAGCTTCAATCACTCGACAATTTGGTGTGTAGCACTCAGAATTTACGACTCCAGACTAGGGAAATATTTAGAAATGTGCTTCACACAATAGGAATACATATTCCAATAGACTGAATATCTGAACAGCACAATTTTGTCACTGGGAAATCTTGTTCAAACAGCCGAGAAGCGAGTGTGACACTGTTTACATTTATTTTTCCCGTCAAAAGGAGTTGGCGTTTTCGGGAAAAGGTTTTGGTGAAACACTGAAAAACTCATTTTCCTAGAGCTATCGAACAGGATGAAAGTATTGAGAACACTATGAAATAAAAATGTTAGTTAGGCTAGGGTTCCAAGTAATGTTTTACTGTGCCTTTAAAAAGCCGGTATGACACCCGTGTTAAAATGAAAAGTCTCATTGCTCAAAACAACAGACCAGGGGAATGGCAGAGTGTCTCTAGAACTCCTGGAATACGTTTTAGAACCCGAACATCTCTACTGAATTTTGAAATACTGAGAATTTATATCCAAAGCGCTGTGAAAGGTAGGATAGACTGTCAAGTGGTCATAATGTTGAAAGTGCTGGTATATTTGTAAAAAAGGTTGTTTTACCAAATTAGAATTCACAATGAAAAAGCTGAGACACTGGAAGAGAGAGACTCCAACTCGGGAAATTCACAATGATAACCTAGGTTAATATCTAAGAAAGTGCTTCAAACACTAGGAATACGTGAATAAAGGGCCTTAATATCTGTAACACATTGTTTCCTGACAAGGAAATCGTGTTCAAAGAACATAGAACCGAGTTGGATACTGCTTACATTTATTATTCCGGGACAATGAGTTGGCGATTTTGAAAGAAGCCTGGTTAGGCCATTAAACCGGATGTGATGACGTCACCAAGGGGGAGGGGCAACATGGGCAGGCTTAATTGATCCCAGGTGATAATGATTTGCCCAGGGGACCAGCTGGGAGTGATGACGTCATCGAGATTAGTTCTGGTATTAGGGTTAGAGAATTGGGGCTCTGTTCATGGTTAGGGTTAGGATAAGGTTTTGGGCTAGGTAGGGTCCAGGCTCAGGTGTGGGCTAGGTTTAGGGTTTGGGTTAGAGGGTTAGGGACAGGCTGACGGTCACAGTGTAGTAATGTTGGCTATTCACAATGAATGAGCTTCAATCACTCGACAATTTGGTGTGTAGCACTCAGAACTTACGACTCCAGACTAGGGAAATATTTAGAAATGTGCTTCACACAATAGGAATACATATTCCAATAGACTGAATATCTGAACAGCACAATTTTGTCACTAGGAAATCTTGTTCAAACAGCCGAGAAGCCAGTGTGACACTGTTTACATTTATTTTTCCCGTCAAAAGGAGTTGGCGTTTTCGGGAAAAGGTTTTGGTGAAACACTGAAAAACTCATTTTCCTAGAGCTATCGAACAGGATGAAAGTATTGAGAACACTATGAAATAAAAATGTTAGTTAGGCTAGGGTTCCAAGTAATGTTTTACTGTGCCTTTAAAAAGCCGGTATGACACCCGTGTTAAAATGAAAAGTCTCATTGCTCAAAACAACAGACCAGGGGAATGGCAGAGTGTCTCTAGAACTCCTGGAATACGTTTTAGAACCCGAACATCTCTACTGAATTTTGAAATACTGAGAATTTGTATCCAAAGCGCTGTGAAAGGTAGGATAGACTGTCAAGTGGTCATAATGTTGAAAGTGCTGGTATATTTGTAAAAAAGGTTGTTTTACCAAATTAGAATTCACAATGAAAAAGCTTGAGACACTGGAAGAGAGAGACTCCAACTCGGGAAATTCACAATGATAACCTAGGTTAATATCTAAGAAAGTGCTTCAAACACTAGGAATACGTGAATAAAGGGCCTTAATATCTGTAACACATTGTTTCCTGAAAAGGAAATCGTGTTCAAAGAACATAGAACCGAGTTGGATACTGCTTACATTTATTATTCCGGGACAATGAGTTGGCGATTTTGAAAGAAGCCTGGTTAGGCCATTAAACCGGATGTGATGACGTCAACAAGGGGGAGGGGCCACGTGGGCAGGCTTAATTGATCCCAGGTGATAATGATTTGGCCAGGGGACCAGCTGGGAGTGATGACGTCATCGAGATTAGTTCTGGTATTAGGGTTAGAGAATTGGGGCTCTGTTCATGGTTAGGGTTAGGATAAGGTTTTGGGCTAGGTAGGGTCCAAGCTCAGGTGTGGGCTAGGTTTAGGGTTTGGGTTAGAGGGTTAGGGACAGGCTGACGGTCACAGTGTAGTAATGTTGGCTATTCACAATGAATGAGCTTCAATCACTCGACAATTTGGTGTGTAGCACTCAGAATTTACGACTCCAGACTAGGGAAATATTTAGAAATGTGCTTCACACAATAGGAATACATATTCCAATAGACTGAATATCTGAACATCACAATTTTGTCACTAGGAAATCTTGTTCAAACAGCCGAGAAGCCAGTGTGACACTGTTTACATTTATTTTTCCCGTCAAAAGGAGTTGGCGTTTCCGGGAAAAGGTTTTGGTGAAACACTGAAAAACTCATTTTCCTAGAGCTATCGAACAGGATGAAAGTATTGAGTACACTATGAAATAAAAATGTTAGTTAGGCTAGGGTTCCAAGTAATGTTTTACTGTGCCTTTAAAAAGCCAGTATGACACCCGTGTTAAAATGAAAAGTCTCATTGCTCAAAACAACAGACCAGGGGAATGGCAGAGTGTCTCTAGAACTCCTGGAATACGTTTTAGAACCCGAACATCTCTACTGAATTTTGAAATACTGAGAATTTGTATCCAAAGCTCTGTGAAAGGTAGGATAGACTGTCAAGTGGTCATAATGTTGAAAGTGCTGGTATATTTGTAAAAAAGGTTGTTTTACCAAATTAGAATTCACAATGAAAAAGCTTGAGACACTGGAAGAGAGAGACTCCAACTCGGGAAATTCACAATGATAACCTAGGTTAATATCTAAGAAAGTGCTTCAAACACTAGGAATACGTGAATAAAGGGCCTTAATATCTGTAACACATTGTTTCCTGACAAGGAAATCGTGTTCAAAGAACATAGAACCGAGTTGGATACTGCTTACATTTATTATTCCAGGACAATGAGTTGGCGATTTTGAAAGAAGCCTGGTTAGGCCATTAAACCGGATGTGATGACGTCACCAAGGGGGAGGGGCCACGTGGGCAGGCTTAATTGATCCCAGGTGATAATGATTTGGCCAGGGGACCAGCTGGGAGTGATGACGTCATCGAGATTAGTTCTGGTATTAGGGTTAGAGAATTGGGGCTCTGTTCATGGTTAGGGTTAGGATAAGGTTTTGGGCTAGGTAGGGTCCAGGCTCAGGTGTGGGCTAGGTTTAGGGTTTGGGTTAGAGGGTTAGGGACAGGCTGACGGTCACAGTGAGTAATGTTGGCTATTCACAATGAATGAGCTTCAATCACTCGACAATTTGGTGTGTAGCACTCAGAATTTACGACTCCAGACTAGGGAAATATTTAGAAATGTGCTTCACACAATAGGAATACATATTTCAATAGACTGAATATCTGAACAGCACAATTTTGTCACTGGGAAATCTTGTTCAAACAGCCGAGAAGCGAGTGTGACACTGTTTACATTTATTTTTCCCGTCAAAAGGAGTTGGCGTTTTCGGGAAAAGGTTTTGGTGAAACACTGAAAAACTCATTTTCCTAGAGCTATCGAACAGGATGAAAGTATTGAGAACACTATGAAATAAAAATGTTAGTTAGGCTAGGGTTCCAAGTAATGTTTTACTGTGCCTTTAAAAAGCCGGTATGACACCCGTGTTAAAATGAAAAGTCTCATTGCTCAAAACAACAGACCAGGGGAATGGCAGAGTGTCTCTAGAACTCCTGGAATACGTTTTAGAATCCGAACATCTCTACTGAATTTTGAAATACTGAGAATTTGTATCCAAAGCGCTGTGAAAGGTAGGATAGACTGTCAAGTGGTCATAATGTTGAAAGTGCTGGTATATTTGTAAAAAAGGTTGTTTTACCAAATTAGAATTCACAATGAAAAAGCTTGAGACACTGGAAGAGAGAGACTCCAACTCGGGAAATTCACAATGATAACCTAGGTTAATATCTAAGAAAGTGCTTCAAACACTAGGAATACGTGAATAAAGGGCCTTAATATCTGTAACACATTGTTTCCTGACAAGGAAATCGTGTTCAAAGAACATAGAACCGAGTTGGATACTGCTTACATTTATTATTCCGGGACAATGAGTTGGCGATTTTGAAAGAAGCCTGGTTAGGCCATTAAACCGGATGTGATGATGTCACCAAGGGGGAGGGGCAACGTGGGCAGGCTTAATTGATCCCAGGTGATAATGATTTGGCCAGGGGACCATCAGGGAGTGATGACGTCATCGAGATTAGTTGTGGTATTAGGGTTAGAGAATTGGGACTCTGTTCATGGTTAGGGTTAGGATAAGGTTTTGGGCTAGGTAGGGTCCAGGCTCAGGTGTGGGCTAGGTTTAGGGTTTGGGTTAGAGGGTTAGGGACAGGCTGACGGTCACAGTGTAGTAATGTTGGCTATTCACAATGAATGAGCTTCAATCACTCGACAATTTGGTGTGTAGCACTCAGAACTTACGACTCCAGACTAGGGAAATATTTAGAAATGTGCTTCACACAATAGGAATACATATTCCAATAGACTGAATATCTGAACAGCACAATTTTGTCACTGGGAAGTCTTGTTCAAACAGCCGAGAAGCGAGTGTGACATTGTTTACATTTATTTTTCCCGTCAAAAGGAGTTGGCGTTTTCGGGAAAAGGTTTTGGTGAAACACTGAAAAACTCATTTTCCTAGAGCTATGGAAGAGGATGAAAGTATTGAGAACACTATGAAATAAAAATGTTAGTTAGGCTAGGGTTCCAAGTAATGTTTTACTGTGCCTTTAAAAAGCCGGTATGACACCAGTGTTAAAATGAAAAGTCTCATTGCTCAAAACAACAGACAAGGGGAATGGAAGAGTGTCTCTAGAACTCCTGTAATACGTTTTAGAACCCGAACATCTCTACTGAATTTTGAAATACTGAGAATTTGTATCCAAAGCGCTGTGAAAGGTAGGATAGACTGTCAAGTGGTCATAATGTTGAAAGTGCTGGTATATTTGTAAAAAAGGTTGTTTTACCAAATTAGAATGCACAATGAAAAAGCTTGAGACACTGGAAGAGAGAGACTCCAACTCGGGAAATTCACAATGATAACCTAGGTTAATATCTAAGAAAGTGCTTCAAACACTAGGAATACGTGAATAAAGGGCCTTAATATCTGTAACACATTGTTTCCTGACAAGGAAATCGTGTTCAAAGAACATAGAACCGAGTTGGATACTGCTTACATTTATTATTCCTGGACAATGAGTTGGCGATTTTGAAAGAAGCCTGGTTAGGCCATTAAACCGGATGTGATGACGTCACCAAGGGGGAGGGGCAACGTGGGCAGGCTTAATTGATCCCAGGTGATAATGATTTGGCCAGGGGACCAGCTGGGAGTGATGACGTCATCGAGATTAGTTCTGGTATTAGGGTTAGAGAATTGGGGCTCTGTTCATGGTTAGGGTTAGGATAAGGTTTTGGGCTAGGTAGGGTCCAGGCTCAGGTGTGGGCTAGGTTTAGGGTTTGGGTTAGAGGGTTAGGGACAGGCTGACGGTCACAGTGTAGTAATGTTGGCCATTCACAATGAATGAGCTTCAATCACTCGACAATTTGGTGTGTAGCACTGAGAACTTACGACTCCAGACTAGGGAAATATTTAGAAATGTGCTTCACACAATAGGAATACATATTCCAATAGACTGAATATCTGAACAGCACAATTTTGTCACTGGGAAATCTTGTTCAAACAGCTGAGAAGCGAGTGTGACACTGTTTACATTTATTTTTCCCGTCAAAAGGAGTTGGCGTTTTCGGGAAAAGGTTTTGGTGAAACACTGAAAAACTCATTTTCCTAGAGCTATCGAACAGGATGAAAGTATTGAGAACACTATGAAATAAAAATGTTAGTTAGGCTAGGGTTCCAAGTAATGTTTTACTGTGCCTTTAAAAAGCCGGTATGACACCCGTGTTAAAATGAAAAGTCTCATTGCTCAAAACAACAGACCAGGGGAATGGCAGAGTGTCTCTAGAACTCCTGGAATACGTTTTAGAACCCGAACATCTCTACTGAATTTTGAAATACTGAGAATTTGTATCCAAAGCGCTGTGAAAGGTAGGATAGACTGTCAAGTGGTCATAATGTTGAAAGTGCTGGTATATTTGTAAAAAAGGTTGTTTTACCAAATTAGAATTCACAATGAAAAAGCTTGAGACACTGGAAGAGAGAGACTCCAACTCGGGAAATTCACAATGATAACCTAGGTTAATATCTAAGAAAGTGCTTCAAACACTAGGAATACGTGACTAAAGGGCCTTAATATCTGTAACACATTGTTTCCTGACAAGGAAATCGTGTTCAAAGAACATAGAACCGTGTTGGATACTGCTTACATTTATTATTCCGGGACAATGAGTTGGCGATTTTGAAAGAAGCCTGGTTAGGCCATTAAACCGGATGTGATGACGTCAGCAAGGGGGAGGGGCAACGTGGGCAGGCTTAATTGATCCCAGGTGATAATGATTTGGCCAGGGGACCAGCTGGGAGTGATGACGTCATCGAGATTAGTTCTGGTATTAGGGTTAGAGAATTGGGGCTCTGTTCATGGTTAGGGTTAGGATAAGGTTTTGGGCTAGGTAGGGTCCAGGCTCAGGTGTGGGCTAGGTTTAGGGTTTGGGTTAGAGGGTTAGGGACAGGCTGACGGTCACAGTGTAGTAATGTTGGCCATTCACAATGAATGAGCTTCAATCACTCGACAATTTGGTGTGTAGCACTGAGAACTTACGACTCCAGACTAGGGAAATATTTAGAAATGTGCTTCACACAATAGGAATACATATTCCAATAGACTGAATATCTGAACAGCACAATTTTGTCACTGGGAAATCTTGTTCAAACATCCGAGAAGCGAGTGTGACACTGTTTACATTTATTTTTCCCGTCAAAAGGAGTTGGCGTTTTCGGGAAAAGGTTTTGGTGAAACACTGAAAAACTCATTTTCCTAGAGCTATCGAACAGGATGAAAGTATTGAGAACACTATGAAATAAAAATGTTAGTTAGGCTAGGGTTCCAAGTAATGTTTTACTGTGCCTTTAAAAAGCCGGTATGACACCAGTGTTAAAATGAAAAGTCTCATTGCTCAAAACAACAGACCAGGGGAATGGCAGAGTGTCTCTAGAACTCCTGGAATACGTTTTAGAACCCGAACATCTCTACTGAATTTTGAAATACTGAGAATTTGTATCCAAAGCGCTGTGAAAGGTAGGATAGACTGTCAAGTGGTAATAATGTTGAAAGTGCTGGTATATTTGTAAAAAAGGTTGTTTTACCAAATTAGAATTCACAATGAAAAAGCTTGAGACACTGGAAGAGAGAGACTCCAACTCGGGAAATTCACAATGATAACCTAGGTTAATATCTAAGAAAGTGCTTCAAACACTAGGAATACGTGAATAAAGGGCCTTAATATCTGTAACACATTGTTTCCTGACAAGGAAATCGTGTTCAAAGAACATAGAACCGAGTTGGATACTGCTTACATTTATTATTCCGGGACAATGAGTTGGCGATTTTGAAAGAAGCCTGGTTAGGCCATTAAACCGGATGTGATGACGTCACCAAGGGGGAGGGGCCACGTGGGCAGGCTTAATTGATCCCAGGTGATAATGATTTGGCCAGGGGACCAGCTGGGAGTGATGACGTCATCGAGATTAGTTCTGGTATTAGGGTTAGAGAATTGGGGCTCTGTTCATGGTTAGGGTTAGGATAAGATTTTGGGCTAGGTAGGGTCCAGGCTCAGGTGTGGGCTAGGTTTAGGGTTTGGGTTAGAGGGTTAGGGACAGGCTGACGGTCACAGTGTAGTAATGTTGGCTATTCACAATGAATGAGCTTCAATCACTCGACAATTTGGTGTGTAGCACTCAGAACTTACGACCCCAGACTAGGGAAATATTTAGAAATCTGCTTCACACAATAGGAATACATATTCCAATAGACTGAATATCTGAACAGCACAATTTTGTCACTGTGAAATCTTGTTCAAACAGCCGAGAAGCGAGTGTGACACTGTTTACATTTATTTTTCCCGTCAAAAGGAGTTGGCGTTTTCGGGAAAAGGTTTTGGTGAAACACTGAAAAACTCATTTTCCTAGAGCTATCGAAGAGGATGAAAGTATTGAGAACACTATGAAATAAAAATGTTAGTTAGGCTCTGGTTCCAAGTAATGTTTTACTGTGCCTTTAAAAAGCCGGTATGACACCCGTGTTAAAATGAAAAGTCTCATTGCTCAAAACAACAGACCAGGGGAATGGCAGAGTGTCTCTAGAACTCCTGGAATACGTTTTAGAACCCGAACATCTCTACTGAATTTTGAAATACAGAGAATTTGTATCCAAAGCGCTGTGAAAGGTAGGATAGACTGTCAAGTGGTCATAATGTTGAAAGTGCTGGTATATTTGTAAAAAAGGTTGTTTTACCAAATTAGAATTCACAATGAAAAAGCTTGAGACACTGGAAGAGAGAGACTCCAACTCGGGAAATTCACAATGATAACCTAGGTTAATATCTAAGAAAGTGCTTCAAACACTAGGAATACGTGAATAAAGGGCCTTAATATCTGTAACACATTGTTTCCTGACAAGGAAATCGTGTTCAAAGAACACAGAACCGAGTTGGATACTGCTTACATTTATTATTCCGGGACAATGAGTTGGCGATTTTGAAAGAAGCCTGGTTAGGCCATTAAACTGGATGTGATGACGTCACCAAGGGGGAGGGTAACGTGGGCAGGCTTAATTGATCCCAGGTGATAATCATTTGGCCAGGGGACCAGCTGGGAGTGATGACGTCATCGAGATTAGTTGTGGTATTAGGGTTAGAGAATTGGGGCTCTGTTCATGGTTAGGGTTAGGATAAGGTTTTGGGCTAGGTAGGGTCCAGGCTCAGGTGTGGGCTAGGTTTAGGGTTTGGGTTAGAGGGTTAGGGACAGGCTGACGGTCACAGTGTAGTAATGTTGGCTATTCACAATGAATGAGCTTCAATCACTTGACAATTTGGTGTGTAGCACTCAGAACTTACGACTCCAGACTAGGGAAATATTTAGAAATGTGCTTCACACAATAGGAATACATATTCCAATAGACTGAATATCTGAACATCACAATTTTGTCACTGGGAAATCTTGTTCAAACAGCCGAGAAGCGAGTGTGACACTGTTTACATTTATTTTTCCCGTCAAAAGGAGTTGGCGTTTTCGGGAAAAGGTTTTGGTGAAACACTGAAAAACTCATTTTCCTAGAGCTATCGAACAGGATGAAAGTATTGAGAACACTATGAAATAAAAATGTTAGTTAGGCTAGGGTTCCAAGTAATGTTTTACTGTGCCTTTAAAAAGTCGGTATGACACCCGTGTTAAAATGAAAAGTCTCATTGCTCAAAACAACAGACCAGGGGAATGGCAGAGTGTCTCTAGAACTCCTGGAATACGTTTTAGAACCCGAACATCTCTACTGAATTTTGAAATACTGAGAATTTGTATCCAAAGCGCTGTGAAAGGTAGGATAGACTGTCAAGTGGTCATAATGTTGAAAGTGCTGGTATATTTGTAAAAAAGGTTGTTTTACCAAATTAGAATTCACAATGAAAAAGCTTGAGACACTGGAAGAGAGAGACTCCAACTCGGGAAATTCACAATGATAACCTAGGTTAATATCTAAGAAAGTGCTTCAAACACTAGGAATACGTGTATAAAGGGCCTTAATATCTGTAACACATTGTTTCCTGACAAGGAAATCGTGTTCAAAGAACATAGAACCGAGTTGGATACTGCTTACATTTATTATTCCGGGACAATGAGTTGGCGATTTTGAAAGAAGCCTGGTTAGGCCATTAAACCGGATGTGATGACGTCACCAAGGGGGGAGGGGCAACGTGGGCAGGCTTAATTGATCCCAGGTGATAATGATTTGGCCAGGGGTCCGGCTGGGAGTGATGACGTCATCGAGATTAGTTGTGGTATTAGGGTTTGAGAATTGGGGCTCTGTTCATGGTTAGGGTTAGGATAAGGTTTTGGGCTAGGTAGGGTCCAGGCTCAGGTGTGGGATAGGTTTAGGGTTTGGGTTAGAGGGTTAGGGACAGGCTGACGGTCACAGTGTAGTAATGTTGGCTATTCACAATGAATGAGCTTCAATCACTCGACAATTTGGTGTGTAGCACTCAGAATTTACGACTCCAGACTAGGGAAATATTTAGAAATGTGCTTCACACAATAGGAATACATATTCCAATAGACTGAATATCTGAACAGCACAATTTTGTCACTGGGAAATCTTGTTCAAACAGCCGAGAAGCGAGTGTGACACTGTTTACATTTATTTTTCCCGTCAAAAGGAGTTGGCGTTTTCGGGAAAAGGTTTTGGTGAAACACTGAAAAACTCATTTTCCTAGAGCTATCGAACAGGATGAAAGTATTGAGAACACTATGAAATAAAAATGTTAGTTAGGCTAGGGTTCCAAGTAATGTTTTACTGTGCCTTTAAAAAGCCGGTATGACACCCGTGTTAAAATGAAAAGTCTCATTGCTCAAAACAACAGTCCAGGGGAATGGCAGAGTGTCTCTAGAACTCCTGGAATACGTTTTAGAACCCGAACATCTCTACTGAATTTTGAAATACTGAGAATTTATATCCAAAGCGCTGTGAAAGGTAGGATAGACTGTCAAGTGGTCATAATGTTGAAAGTGCTGGTATATTTGTAAAAAAGGTTGTTTTACCAAATTAGAATTCACAATGAAAAAGCTGAGACACTGGAAGAGAGAGACTCCAACTCGGGAAATTCACAATGATAACCTAGGTTAATATCTAAGAAAGTGCTTCAAACACTAGGAATACGTGAATAAAGGGCCTTAATATCTGTAACACATTGTTTCCTGACAAGGAAATCGTGTTCAAAGAACATAGAACCGAGTTGGATACTGCTTACATTTATTATTCCGGGACAATGAGTTGGCGATTTTGAAAGAAGCCTGGTTAGGCCATTAAACCGGATGTGATGACGTCACCAAGGGGGAGGGGCAACATGGGCAGGCTTAATTGATCCCAGGTGATAATGATTTGCCCAGGGGACCAGCTGGGAGTGATGACGTCATCGAGATTAGTTCTGGTATTAGGGTTAGAGAATTGGGGCTCTGTTCATGGTTAGGGTTAGGATAAGGTTTTGGGCTAGGTAGGGTCCAGGCTCAGGTGTGGGCTAGGTTTAGGGTTTGGGTTAGAGGGTTAGGGACAGGCTGACGGTCACAGTGTAGTAATGTTGGCTATTCACAATGAATGAGCTTCAATCACTCGACAATTTGGTGTGTAGCACTCAGAACTTACGACTCCAGACTAGGGAAATATTTAGAAATGTGCTTCACACAATAGGAATACATATTCCAATAGACTGAATATCTGAACAGCACAATTTTGTCACTAGGAAATCTTGTTCAAACAGCCGAGAAGCCAGTGTGACACTGTTTACATTTATTTTTCCCGTCAAAAGGAGTTGGCGTTTTCGGGAAAAGGTTTTGGTGAAACACTGAAAAACTCATTTTCCTAGAGCTATCGAACAGGATGAAAGTATTGAGAACACTATGAAATAAAAATGTTAGTTAGGCTAGGGTTCCAAGTAATGTTTTACTGTGCCTTTAAAAAGCCGGTATGACACCCGTGTTAAAATGAAAAGTCTCATTGCTCAAAACAACAGACCAGGGGAATGGCAGAGTGTCTCTAGAACTCCTGGAATACGTTTTAGAACCCGAACATCTCTACTGAATTTTGAAATACTGAGAATTTGTATCCAAAGCGCTGTGAAAGGTAGGATAGACTGTCAAGTGGTCATAATGTTGAAAGTGCTGGTATATTTGTAAAAAAGGTTGTTTTACCAAATTAGAATTCACAATGAAAAAGCTTGAGACACTGGAAGAGAGAGACTCCAACTCGGGAAATTCACAATGATAACCTAGGTTAATATCTAAGAAAGTGCTTCAAACACTAGGAATACGTGAATAAAGGGCCTTAATATCTGTAACACATTGTTTCCTGAAAAGGAAATCGTGTTCAAAGAACATAGAACCGAGTTGGATACTGCTTACATTTATTATTCCGGGACAATGAGTTGGCGATTTTGAAAGAAGCCTGGTTAGGCCATTAAACCGGATGTGATGACGTCAACAAGGGGGAGGGGCCACGTGGGCAGGCTTAATTGATCCCAGGTGATAATGATTTGGCCAGGGGACCAGCTGGGAGTGATGACGTCATCGAGATTAGTTCTGGTATTAGGGTTAGAGAATTGGGGCTCTGTTCATGGTTAGGGTTAGGATAAGGTTTTGGGCTAGGTAGGGTCCAGGCTCAGGTGTGGGCTAGGTTTAGGGTTTGGGTTAGAGGGTTAGGGACAGGCTGACGGTCACAGTGTAGTAATGTTGGCTATTCACAATGAATGAGCTTCAATCACTCGACAATTTGGTGTGTAGCACTCAGAATTTACGACTCCAGACTAGGGAAATATTTAGAAATGTGCTTCACACAATAGGAATACATATTCCAATAGACTGAATATCTGAACATCACAATTTTGTCACTAGGAAATCTTGTTCAAACAGCCGAGAAGCCAGTGTGACACTGTTTACATTTATTTTTCCCGTCAAAAGGAGTTGGCGTTTCCGGGAAAAGGTTTTGGTGAAACACTGAAAAACTCATTTTCCTAGAGCTATCGAACAGGATGAAAGTATTGAGTACACTATGAAATAAAAATGTTAGTTAGGCTAGGGTTCCAAGTAATGTTTTACTGTGCCTTTAAAAAGCCAGTATGACACCCGTGTTAAAATGAAAAGTCTCATTGCTCAAAACAACAGACCAGGGGAATGGCAGAGTGTCTCTAGAACTCCTGGAATACGTTTTAGAACCCGAACATCTCTACTGAATTTTGAAATACTGAGAATTTGTATCCAAAGCTCTGTGAAAGGTAGGATAGACTGTCAAGTGGTCATAATGTTGAAAGTGCTGGTATATTTGTAAAAAAGGTTGTTTTACCAAATTAGAATTCACAATGAAAAAGCTTGAGACACTGGAAGAGAGAGACTCCAACTCGGGAAATTCACAATGATAACCTAGGTTAATATCTAAGAAAGTGCTTCAAACACTAGGAATACGTGAATAAAGGGCCTTAATATCTGTAACACATTGTTTCCTGACAAGGAAATCGTGTTCAAAGAACATAGAACCGAGTTGGATACTGCTTACATTTATTATTCCAGGACAATGAGTTGGCGATTTTGAAAGAAGCCTGGTTAGGCCATTAAACCGGATGTGATGACGTCACCAAGGGGGAGGGGCCACGTGGGCAGGCTTAATTGATCCCAGGTGATAATGATTTGGCCAGGGGACCAGCTGGGAGTGATGACGTCATCGAGATTAGTTCTGGTATTAGGGTTAGAGAATTGGGGCTCTGTTCATGGTTAGGGTTAGGATAAGGTTTTGGGCTAGGTAGGGTCCAGGCTCAGGTGTGGGCTAGGTTTAGGGTTTGGGTTAGAGGGTTAGGGACAGGCTGACGGTCACAGTGAGTAATGTTGGCTATTCACAATGAATGAGCTTCAATCACTCGACAATTTGGTGTGTAGCACTGAGAACTTACGACTCCAGACTAGGGAAATATTTAGAAATGTGCTTCACACAATAGGAATACATATTCCAATAGACTGAATATCTGAACAGCACAATTTTGTCACTGGGAAATCTTGTTCAAACAGCCGAGAAGCGAGTGTGACACTGTTTACATTTATTTTTCCCGTCAAAAGGAGTTGGCGTTTTCGGGAAAAGGTTTTGGTGAAACACTGAAAAACTCATTTTCCTAGAGCTATCGAACAGGATGAAAGTATTGAGAACACTATGAAATAAAAATGTTAGTTAGGCTAGGGTTCCAAGTAATGTTTTACTGTGCCTTTAAAAAGCCGGTATGACACCCGTGTTAAAATGAAAAGTCTCATTGCTCAAAACAACAGACCAGGGGAATGGCAGAGTGTCTCTAGAACTCCTGGAATACGTTTTAGAACCCGAACATCTCTACTGAATTTTGAAATACTGAGAATTTATATCCAAAGCGCTGTGAAAGGTAGGATAGACTGTCAAGTGGTCATAATGTTGAAAGTGCTGGTATATTTGTAAAAAAGGTTGTTTTACCAAATTAGAATTCACAATGAAAAAGCTGAGACACTGGAAGAGAGAGACTCCAACTCGGGAAATTCACAATGATAACCTAGGTTAATATCTAAGAAAGTGCTTCAAACACTAGGAATACGTGAATAAAGGGCCTTAATATCTGTAACACATTGTTTCCTGACAAGGAAATCGTGTTCAAAGAACATAGAACCGAGTTGGATACTGCTTACATTTATTATTCCGGGACAATGAGTTGGCGATTTTGAAAGAAGCCTGGTTAGGCCATTAAACCGGATGTGATGACGTCACCAAGGGGGAGGGGCAACATGGGCAGGCTAATTGATCCCAGGTGATAATGATTTGCCCAGGGGACCAGCTGGGAGTGATGACGTCATCGAGATTAGTTCTGGTATTAGGGTTAGAGAATTGGGGCTCTGTTCATGGTTAGGGTTAGGATAAGGTTTTGGGCTAGGTAGGGTCCAGGCTCAGGTGTGGGCTAGGTTTAGGGTTTGGGTTAGAGGGTTAGGGACAGGCTGACGGTCACAGTGTAGTAATGTTGGCTATTCACAATGAATGAGCTTCAATCACTCGACAATTTGGTGTGTAGCACTCAGAACTTACGACTCCAGACTAGGGAAATATTTAGAAATGTGCTTCACACAATAGGAATACATATTCCAATAGACTGAATATCTGAACAGCACAATTTTGTCACTAGGAAATCTTGTTCAAACAGCCGAGAAGCCAGTGTGACACTGTTTACATTTATTTTTCCCGTCAAAAGGAGTTGGCGTTTTCGGGAAAAGGTTTTGGTGAAACACTGAAAAACTCATTTTCCTAGAGCTATCGAACAGGATGAAAGTATTGAGAACACTATGAAATAAAAATGTTAGTTAGGCTAGGGTTCCAAGTAATGTTTTACTGTGCCTTTAAAAAGCCGGTATGACACCCGTGTTAAAATGAAAAGTCTCATTGCTCAAAACAACAGACCAGGGGAATGGCAGAGTGTCTCTAGAACTCCTGGAATACGTTTTAGAACCCGAACATCTCTACTGAATTTTGAAATACTGAGAATTTGTATCCAAAGCGCTGTGAAAGGTAGGATAGACTGTCAAGTGGTCATAATGTTGAAAGTGCTGGTATATTTGTAAAAAAGGTTGTTTTACCAAATTAGAATTCACAATGAAAAAGCTTGAGACACTGGAAGAGAGAGACTCCAACTCGGGAAATTCACAATGATAACCTAGGTTAATATCTAAGAAAGTGCTTCAAACACTAGGAATACGTGAATAAAGGGCCTTAATATCTGTAACACATTGTTTCCTGAAAAGGAAATCGTGTTCAAAGAACATAGAACCGAGTTGGATACTGCTTACATTTATTATTCCGGGACAATGAGTTGGCGATTTTGAAAGAAGCCTGGTTAGGCCATTAAACCGGATGTGATGACGTCAACAAGGGGGAGGGGCCACGTGGGCAGGCTTAATTGATCCCAGGTGATAATGATTTGGCCAGGGGACCAGCTGGGAGTGATGACGTCATCGAGATTAGTTCTGGTATTAGGGTTAGAGAATTGGGGCTCTGTTCATGGTTAGGGTTAGGATAAGGTTTTGGGCTAGGTAGGGTCCAGGCTCAGGTGTGGGCTAGGTTTAGGGTTTGGGTTAGAGGGTTAGGGACAGGCTGACGGTCACAGTGTAGTAATGTTGGCTATTCACAATGAATGAGCTTCAATCACTCGACAATTTGGTGTGTAGCACTCAGAATTTACGACTCCAGACTAGGGAAATATTTAGAAATGTGCTTCACACAATAGGAATACATATTCCAATAGACTGAATATCTGAACATCACAATTTTGTCACTAGGAAATCTTGTTCAAACAGCCGAGAAGCCAGTGTGACACTGTTTACATTTATTTTTCCCGTCAAAAGGAGTTGGCGTTTCCGGGAAAAGGTTTTGGTGAAACACTGAAAAACTCATTTTCCTAGAGCTATCGAACAGGATGAAAGTATTGAGTACACTATGAAATAAAAATGTTAGTTAGGCTAGGGTTCCAAGTAATGTTTTACTGTGCCTTTAAAAAGCCAGTATGACACCCGTGTTAAAATGAAAAGTCTCATTGCTCAAAACAACAGACCAGGGGAATGGCAGAGTGTCTCTAGAACTCCTGGAATACGTTTTAGAACCCGAACATCTCTACTGAATTTTGAAATACTGAGAATTTGTATCCAAAGCTCTGTGAAAGGTAGGATAGACTGTCAAGTGGTCATAATGTTGAAAGTGCTGGTATATTTGTAAAAAAGGTTGTTTTACCAAATTAGAATTCACAATGAAAAAGCTTGAGACACTGGAAGAGAGAGACTCCAACTCGGGAAATTCACAATGATAAACTAGGTTAATATCTAAGAAAGTGCTTCAAACACTAGGAATACGTGAATAAAGGGCCTTAATATCTGTAACACATTGTTTCCTGACAAGGAAATCGTGTTCAAAGAACATAGAACCGAGTTGGATACTGCTTACATTTATTATTCCAGGACAATGAGTTGGCGATTTTGAAAGAAGCCTGGTTAGGCCATTAAACCGGATGTGATGACGTCACCAAGGGGGAGGGGCCACGTGGGCAGGCTTAATTGATCCCAGGTGATAATGATTTGGCCAGGGGACCAGCTGGGAGTGATGACGTCATCGAGATTAGTTCTGGTATTAGGGTTAGAGAATTGGGGCTCTGTTCATGGTTAGGGTTAGGATAAGGTTTTGGGCTAGGTAGGGTCCAGGCTCAGGTGTGGGCTAGGTTTAGGGTTTGGGTTAGAGGGTTAGGGACAGGCTGACGGTCACAGTGAGTAATGTTGGCTATTCACAATGAATGAGCTTCAATCACTCGACAATTTGGTGTGTAGCACTGAGAACTTACGACTCCAGACTAGGGAAATATTTAGAAATGTGCTTCACACAATAGGAATACATATTCCAATAGACTGAATATCTGAACAGCACAATTTTGTCACTGGGAAATCTTGTTCAAACATCCGAGAAGCGAGTGTGACACTGTTTACATTTATTTTTCCCGTCAAAAGGAGTTGGCGTTTTCGGGAAAAGGTTTTGGTGAAACACTGAAAAACTCATTTTCCTAGAGCTATCGAACAGGATGAAAGTATTGAGAACACTATGAAATAAAAATGTTAGTTAGGCTAGGGTTCCAAGTAATGTTTTACTGTGCCTTTAAAAAGCCGGTATGACACCAGTGTTAAAATGAAAAGTCTCATTGCTCAAAACAACAGACCAGGGGAATGGCAGAGTGTCTCTAGAACTCCTGGAATACGTTTTAGAACCCGAACATCTCTACTGAATTTTGAAATACTGAGAATTTGTATCCAAAGCGCTGTGAAAGGTAGGATAGACTGTCAAGTGGTAATAATGTTGAAAGTGCTGGTATATTTGTAAAAAAGGTTGTTTTACCAAATTAGAATTCACAATGAAAAAGCTTGAGACACTGGAAGAGAGAGACTCCAACTCGGGAAATTCACAATGATAACCTAGGTTAATATCTAAGAAAGTGCTTCAAACACTAGGAATACGTGAATAAAGGGCCTTAATATCTGTAACACATTGTTTCCTGACAAGGAAATCGTGTTCAAAGAACATAGAACCGAGTTGGATACTGCTTACATTTATTATTCCGGGACAATGAGTTGGCGATTTTGAAAGAAGCCTGGTTAGGCCATTAAACCGGATGTGATGACGTCACCAAGGGGGAGGGGCCACGTGGGCAGGCTTAATTGATCCCAGGTGATAATGATTTGGCCAGGGGACCAGCTGGGAGTGATGACGTCATCGAGATTAGTTCTGGTATTAGGGTTAGAGAATTGGGGCTCTGTTCATGGTTAGGGTTAGGATAAGATTTTGGGCTAGGTAGGGTCCAGGCTCAGGTGTGGGCTAGGTTTAGGGTTTGGGTTAGAGGGTTAGGGACAGGCTGACGGTCACAGTGTAGTAATGTTGGCTATTCACAATGAATGAGCTTCAATCACTCGACAATTTGGTGTGTAGCACTCAGAACTTACGACCCCAGACTAGGGAAATATTTAGAAATCTGCTTCACACAATAGGAATACATATTCCAATAGACTGAATATCTGAACAGCACAATTTTGTCACTGTGAAATCTTGTTCAAACAGCCGAGAAGCGAGTGTGACACTGTTTACATTTATTTTTCCCGTCAAAAGGAGTTGGCGTTTTCGGGAAAAGGTTTTGGTGAAACACTGAAAAACTCATTTTCCTAGAGCTATCGAAGAGGATGAAAGTATTGAGAACACTATGAAATAAAAATGTTAGTTAGGCTCTGGTTCCAAGTAATGTTTTACTGTGCCTTTAAAAAGCCGGTATGACACCCGTGTTAAAATGAAAAGTCTCATTGCTCAAAACAACAGACCAGGGGAATGGCAGAGTGTCTCTAGAACTCCTGGAATACGTTTTAGAACCCGAACATCTCTACTGAATTTTGAAATACAGAGAATTTGTATCCAAAGCGCTGTGAAAGGTAGGATAGACTGTCAAGTGGTCATAATGTTGAAAGTGCTGGTATATTTGTAAAAAAGGTTGTTTTACCAAATTAGAATTCACAATGAAAAAGCTTGAGACACTGGAAGAGAGAGACTCCAACTCGGGAAATTCACAATGATAACCTAGGTTAATATCTAAGAAAGTGCTTCAAACACTAGGAATACGTGAATAAAGGGCCTTAATATCTGTAACACATTGTTTCCTGACAAGGAAATCGTGTTCAAAGAACACAGAACCGAGTTGGATACTGCTTACATTTATTATTCCGGGACAATGAGTTGGCGATTTTGAAAGAAGCCTGGTTAGGCCATTAAACTGGATGTGATGACGTCACCAAGGGGGAGGGTAACGTGGGCAGGCTTAATTGATCCCAGGTGATAATCATTTGGCCAGGGGACCAGCTGGGAGTGATGACGTCATCGAGATTAGTTGTGGTATTAGGGTTAGAGAATTGGGGCTCTGTTCATGGTTAGGGTTAGGATAAGGTTTTGGGCTAGGTAGGGTCCAGGCTCAGGTGTGGGCTAGGTTTAGGGTTTGGGTTAGAGGGTTAGGGACAGGCTGACGGTCACAGTGTAGTAATGTTGGCTATTCACAATGAATGAGCTTCAATCACTTGACAATTTGGTGTGTAGCACTCAGAACTTACGACTCCAGACTAGGGAAATATTTAGAAATGTGCTTCACACAATAGGAATACATATTCCAATAGACTGAATATCTGAACATCACAATTTTGTCACTGGGAAATCTTGTTCAAACAGCCGAGAAGCGAGTGTGACACTGTTTACATTTATTTTTCCCGTCAAAAGGAGTTGGCGTTTTCGGGAAAAGGTTTTGGTGAAACACTGAAAAACTCATTTTCCTAGAGCTATCGAACAGGATGAAAGTATTGAGAACACTATGAAATAAAAATGTTAGTTAGGCTAGGGTTCCAAGTAATGTTTTACTGTGCCTTTAAAAAGTCGGTATGACACCCGTGTTAAAATGAAAAGTCTCATTGCTCAAAACAACAGACCAGGGGAATGGCAGAGTGTCTCTAGAACTCCTGGAATACGTTTTAGAACCCGAACATCTCTACTGAATTTTGAAATACTGAGAATTTGTATCCAAAGCGCTGTGAAAGGTAGGATAGACTGTCAAGTGGTCATAATGTTGAAAGTGCTGGTATATTTGTAAAAAAGGTTGTTTTACCAAATTAGAATTCACAATGAAAAAGCTTGAGACACTGGAAGAGAGAGACTCCAACTCGGGAAATTCACAATGATAACCTAGGTTAATATCTAAGAAAGTGCTTCAAACACTAGGAATACGTGTATAAAGGGCCTTAATATCTGTAACACATTGTTTCCTGACAAGGAAATCGTGTTCAAAGAACATAGAACCGAGTTGGATACTGCTTACATTTATTATTCCGGGACAATGAGTTGGCGATTTTGAAAGAAGCCTGGTTAGGCCATTAAACCGGATGTGATGACGTCACCAAGGGGGGAGGGGCAACGTGGGCAGGCTTAATTGATCCCAGGTGATAATGATTTGGCCAGGGGTCCGGCTGGGAGTGATGACGTCATCGAGATTAGTTGTGGTATTAGGGTTAGAGAATTGGGGCTCTGTTCATGGTTAGGGTTAGGATAAGGTTTTGGGCTAGGTAGGGTCCAGGCTCAGGTGTGGGATAGGTTTAGGGTTTGGGTTAGAGGGTTAGGGACAGGCTGACGGTCACAGTGTAGTAATGTTGGCTATTCACAATGAATGAGCTTCAATCACTCGACAATTTGGTGTGTAGCACTCAGAATTTACGACTCCAGACTAGGGAAATATTTAGAAATGTGCTTCACACAATAGGAATACATATTCCAATAGACTGAATATCTGAACAGCACAATTTTGTCACTGGGAAATCTTGTTCAAACAGCCGAGAAGCGAGTGTGACACTGTTTACATTTATTTTTCCCGTCAAAAGGAGTTGGCGTTTTCGGGAAAAGGTTTTGGTGAAACACTGAAAAACTCATTTTCCTAGAGCTATCGAACAGGATGAAAGTATTGAGAACACTATGAAATAAAAATGTTAGTTAGGCTAGGGTTCCAAGTAATGTTTTACTGTGCCTTTAAAAAGTCGGTATGACACCCGTGTTAAAATGAAAAGTCTCATTGCTCAAAACAACAGACCAGGGGAATGGCAGAGTGTCTCTAGAACTCCTGGAATACGTTTTAGAACCCGAACATCTCTACTGAATTTTGAAATACTGAGAATTTGTATCCAAAGCGCTGTGAAAGGTAGGATAGACTGTCAAGTGGTCATAATGTTGAAAGTGCTGGTATATTTGTAAAAAAGGTTGTTTTACCAAATTAGAATTCACAATGAAAAAGCTTGAGACACTGGAAGAGAGAGACTCCAACTCGGGAAATTCACAATGATAACCTAGGTTAATATCTAAGAAAGTGCTTCAAACACTAGGAATACGTGTATAAAGGGCCTTAATATCTGTAACACATTGTTTCCTGACAAGGAAATCGTGTTCAAAGAACATAGAACCGAGTTGGATACTGCTTACATTTATTATTCCGGGACAATGAGTTGGCGATTTTGAAAGAAGCCTGGTTAGGCCATTAAACCGGATGTGATGACGTCACCAAGGGGGGAGGGGCAACGTGGGCAGGCTTAATTGATCCCAGGTGATAATGATTTGGCCAGGGGTCCGGCTGGGAGTGATGACGTCATCGAGATTAGTTGTGGTATTAGGGTTAGAGAATTGGGGCTCTGTTCATGGTTAGGGTTAGGATAAGGTTTTGGGCTAGGTAGGGTCCAGGCTCAGGTGTGGGATAGGTTTAGGGTTTGGGTTAGAGGGTTAGGGACAGGCTGACGGTCACAGTGTAGTAATGTTGGCTATTCACAATGAATGAGCTTCAATCACTCGACAATTTGGTGTGTAGCACTCAGAATTTACGACTCCAGACTAGGGAAATATTTAGAAATGTGCTTCACACAATAGGAATACATATTCCAATAGACTGAATATCTGAACAGCACAATTTTGTCACTGGGAAATCTTGTTCAAACAGCCGAGAAGCAAGTGTGACACTGTTTACATTTATTTTTCCCGTCAAAAGGAGTTGGCGTTTTCGGGAAAAGGTTTTGGTGAAACACTGAAAAACTCATTTTCCTAGAGCTATCGAACAGGATGAAAGTATTGAGAACACTATGAAATAAAAATGTTAGTTAGGCTAGGGTTCCAAGTAATGTTTTACTGTGCCTTTAAAAAGCCGGTATGACACCCGTGTTAAAATGAAAAGTCTCATTGCTCAAAACAACAGACCAGGGGAATGGCAGAGTGTCTCTAGAACTCCTGGAATACGTTTTAGAACCCGAACATCTCTACTGAATTTTGAAATACTGAGAATTTATATCCAAAGCGCTGTGAAAGGTAGGATAGACTGTCAAGTGGTCATAATGTTGAAAGTGCTGGTATATTTGTAAAAAAGGTTGTTTTACCAAATTAGAATTCACAATGAAAAAGCTGAGACACTGGAAGAGAGAGACTCCAACTCGGGAAATTCACAATGATAACCTAGGTTAATATCTAAGAAAGTGCTTCAAACACTAGGAATACGTGAATAAAGGGCCTTAATATCTGTAACACATTGTTTCCTGACAAGGAAATCGTGTTCAAAGAACATAGAACCGAGTTGGATACTGCTTACATTTATTATTCCGGGACAATGAGTTGGCGATTTTGAAAGAAGCCTGGTTAGGCCATTAAACCGGATGTGATGACGTCACCAAGGGGGAGGGGCAACATGGGCAGGCTTAATTGATCCCAGGTGATAATGATTTGCCCAGGGGACCAGCTGGGAGTGATGACGTCATCGAGATTAGTTCTGGTATTAGGGTTAGAGAATTGGGGCTCTGTTCATGGTTAGGGTTAGGATAAGGTTTTGGGCTAGGTAGGGTCCAGGCTCAGGTGTGGGCTAGGTTTAGGGTTTGGGTTAGAGGGTTAGGGACAGGCTGACGGTCACAGTGTAGTAATGTTGGCTATTCACAATGAATGAGCTTCAATCACTCGACAATTTGGTGTGTAGCACTCAGAACTTACGACTCCAGACTAGGGAAATATTTAGAAATGTGCTTCACACAATAGGAATACATATTCCAATAGACTGAATATCTGAACAGCACAATTTTGTCACTGGGAAATCTTGTTCAAACAGCCGAGAAGCGAGTGTGACACTGTTTACATTTATTTTTCCCGTCAAAAGGAGTTGGCGTTTTCGGGAAAAGGTTTTGGTGAAACACTGAAAAACTCATTTTCCTAGAGCTATCGAACAGGATGAAAGTATTGAGAACACTATGAAATAAAAATGTTAGTTAGGCTAGGGTTCCAAGTAATGTTTTACTGTGCCTTTAAAAAGTCGGTATGACACCCGTGTTAAAATGAAAAGTCTCATTGCTCAAAACAACAGACCAGGGGAATGGCAGAGTGTCTCTAGAACTCCTGGAATACGTTTTAGAACCCGAACATCTCTACTGAATTTTGAAATACTGAGAATTTGTATCCAAAGCGCTGTGAAAGGTAGGATAGACTGTCAAGTGGTCATAATGTTGAAAGTGCTGGTATATTTGTAAAAAAGGTTGTTTTACCAAATTAGAATTCACAATGAAAAAGCTTGAGACACTGGAAGAGAGAGACTCCAACTCGGGAAATTCACAATGATAACCTAGGTTAATATCTAAGAAAGTGCTTCAAACACTAGGAATACGTGTATAAAGGGCCTTAATATCTGTAACACATTGTTTCCTGACAAGGAAATCGTGTTCAAAGAACATAGAACCGAGTTGGATACTGCTTACATTTATTATTCCGGGACAATGAGTTGGCGATTTTGAAAGAAGCCTGGTTAGGCCATTAAACCGGATGTGATGACGTCACCAAGGGGGGAGGGGCAACGTGGGCAGGCTTAATTGATCCCAGGTGATAATGATTTGGCCAGGGGTCCGGCTGGGAGTGATGACGTCATCGAGATTAGTTGTGGTATTAGGGTTAGAGAATTGGGGCTCTGTTCATGGTTAGGGTTAGGATAAGGTTTTGGGCTAGGTAGGGTCCAGGCTCAGGTGTGGGCTAGGTTTAGGGTTTGGGTTAGAGGGTTAGGGACAGGCTGACGGTCACAGTGTAGTAATGTTGGCTATTCACAATGAATGAGCTTCAATCACTCGACAATTTGGTGTGTAGCACTCAGAATTTACGACTCCAGACTAGGGAAATATTTAGAAATGTGCTTCACACAATAGGAATACATATTCCAATAGACTGAATATCTGAACATCACAATTTTGTCACTAGGAAATCTTGTACAAACAGCCGAGAAGCCAGTGTGACACTGTTTACATTTATTTTTCCCGTCAAAAGGAGTTGGCGTTTCCGGGAAAAGGTTTTGGTGAAACACTGAAAAACTCATTTTCCTAGAGCTATCGAACAGGATGAAAGTATTGAGTACACTATGAAATAAAAATGTTAGTTAGGCTAGGGTTCCAAGTAATGTTTTACTGTGCCTTTAAAAAGCCAGTATGACACCCGTGTTAAAATGAAAAGTCTCATTGCTCAAAACAACAGACCAGGGGAATGGCAGAGTGTCTCTAGAACTCCTGGAATACGTTTTAGAACCCGAACATCTCTACTGAATTTTGAAATACTGAGAATTTGTATCCAAAGCTCTGTGAAAGGTAGGATAGACTGTCAAGTGGTCATAATGTTGAAAGTGCTGGTATATTTGTAAAAAAGGTTGTTTTACCAAATTAGAATTCACAATGAAAAAGCTTGAGACACTGGAAGAGAGAGACTCCAACTCGGGAAATTCACAATGATAACCTAGGTTAATATCTAAGAAAGTGCTTCAAACACTAGGAATACGTGAATAAAGGGCCTTAATATCTGTAACACATTGTTTCCTGACAAGGAAATCGTGTTCAAAGAACATAGAACCGAGTTGGATACTGCTTACATTTATTATTCCAGGACAATGAGTTGGCGATTTTGAAAGAAGCCTGGTTAGGCCATTAAACCGGATGTGATGACGTCACCAAGGGGGAGGGGCCACGTGGGCAGGCTTAATTGATCCCAGGTGATAATGATTTGGCCAGGGGACCAGCTGGGAGTGATGACGTCATCGAGATTAGTTCTGGTATTAGGGTTAGAGAATTGGGGCTCTGTTCATGGTTAGGGTTAGGATAAGGTTTTGGGCTAGGTAGGGTCCAGGCTCAGGTGTGGGCTAGGTTTAGGGTTTGGGTTAGAGGGTTAGGGACAGGCTGACGGTCACAGTGAGTAATGTTGGCTATTCACAATGAATGAGCTTCAATCACTCGACAATTTGGTGTGTAGCACTGAGAACTTACGACTCCAGACTAGGGAAATATTTAGAAATGTGCTTCACACAATAGGAATACATATTCCAATAGACTGAATATCTGAACAGCACAATTTTGTCACTGGGAAATCTTGTTCAAACATCCGAGAAGCGAGTGTGACACTGTTTACATTTATTTTTCCCGTCAAAAGGAGTTGGCGTTTTCGGGAAAAGGTTTTGGTGAAACACTGAAAAACTCATTTTCCTAGAGCTATCGAACAGGATGAAAGTATTGAGAACACTATGAAATAAAAATGTTAGTTAGGCTAGGGTTCCAAGTAATGTTTTACTGTGCCTTTAAAAAGCCGGTATGACACCAGTGTTAAAATGAAAAGTCTCATTGCTCAAAACAACAGACCAGGGGAATGGCAGAGTGTCTCTAGAACTCCTGGAATACGTTTTAGAACCCGAACATCTCTACTGAATTTTGAAATACTGAGAATTTGTATCCAAAGCGCTGTGAAAGGTAGGATAGACTGTCAAGTGGTAATAATGTTGAAAGTGCTGGTATATTTGTAAAAAAGGTTGTTTTACCAAATTAGAATTCACAATGAAAAAGCTTGAGACACTGGAAGAGAGAGACTCCAACTCGGGAAATTCACAATGATAACCTAGGTTAATATCTAAGAAAGTGCTTCAAACACTAGGAATACGTGAATAAAGGGCCTTAATATCTGTAACACATTGTTTCCTGACAAGGAAATCGTGTTCAAAGAACATAGAACCGAGTTGGATACTGCTTACATTTATTATTCCGGGACAATGAGTTGGCGATTTTGAAAGAAGCCTGGTTAGGCCATTAAACCGGATGTGATGACGTCACCAAGGGGGAGGGGCCACGTGGGCAGGCTTAATTGATCCCAGGTGATAATGATTTGGCCAGGGGACCAGCTGGGAGTGATGACGTCATCGAGATTAGTTCTGGTATTAGGGTTAGAGAATTGGGGCTCTGTTCATGGTTAGGGTTAGGATAAGATTTTGGGCTAGGTAGGGTCCAGGCTCAGGTGTGGGCTAGGTTTAGGGTTTGGGTTAGAGGGTTAGGGACAGGCTGACGGTCACAGTGTAGTAATGTTGGCTATTCACAATGAATGAGCTTCAATCACTCGACAATTTGGTGTGTAGCACTCAGAACTTACGACCCCAGACTAGGGAAATATTTAGAAATCTGCTTCACACAATAGGAATACATATTCCAATAGACTGAATATCTGAACAGCACAATTTTGTCACTGTGAAATCTTGTTCAAACAGCCGAGAAGCGAGTGTGACACTGTTTACATTTATTTTTCGCCTCAAAAGGAGTTGGCGTTTTCGGGAAAAGGTTTTGGTGAAACACTGAAAAACTCATTTTCCTAGAGCTATCGAAGAGGATGAAAGTATTGAGAACACTATGAAATAAAAATGTTAGTTAGGCTCTGGTTCCAAGTAATGTTTTACTGTGCCTTTAAAAAGCCGGTATGACACCCGTGTTAAAATGAAAAGTCTCATTGCTCAAAACAACAGACCAGGGGAATGGCAGAGTGTCTCTAGAACTCCTGGAATACGTTTTAGAACCCGAACATCTCTACTGAATTTTGAAATACAGAGAATTTGTATCCAAAGCGCTGTGAAAGGTAGGATAGACTGTCAAGTGGTCATAATGTTGAAAGTGCTGGTATATTTGTAAAAAAGGTTGTTTTACCAAATTAGAATTCACAATGAAAAAGCTTGAGACACTGGAAGAGAGAGACTCCAACTCGGGAAATTCACAATGATAACCTAGGTTAATATCTAAGAAAGTGCTTCAAACACTAGGAATACGTGAATAAAGGGCCTTAATATCTGTAACACATTGTTTCCTGACAAGGAAATCGTGTTCAAAGAACACAGAACCGAGTTGGATACTGCTTACATTTATTATTCCGGGACAATGAGTTGGCGATTTTGAAAGAAGCCTGGTTAGGCCATTAAACTGGATGTGATGACGTCACCAAGGGGGAGGGTAACGTGGGCAGGCTTAATTGATCCCAGGTGATAATCATTTGGCCAGGGGACCAGCTGGGAGTGATGACGTCATCGAGATTAGTTGTGGTATTAGGGTTAGAGAATTGGGGCTCTGTTCATGGTTAGGGTTAGGATAAGGTTTTGGGCTAGGTAGGGTCCAGGCTCAGGTGTGGGCTAGGTTTAGGGTTTGGGTTAGAGGGTTAGGGACAGGCTGACGGTCACAGTGTAGTAATGTTGGCTATTCACAATGAATGAGCTTCAATCACTTGACAATTTGGTGTGTAGCACTCAGAACTTACGACTCCAGATTAGGGAAATATTTAGAAATGTGCTTCACACAATAGGAATACATATTCCAATAGACTGAATATCTGAACATCACAATTTTGTCACTGGGAAATCTTGTTCAAACAGCCGAGAAGCGAGTGTGACACTGTTTACATTTATTTTTCCCGTCAAAAGGAGTTGGCGTTTTCGGGAAAAGGTTTTGGTGAAACACTGAAAAACTCATTTTCCTAGAGCTATCGAACAGGATGAAAGTATTGAGAACACTATGAAATAAAAATGTTAGTTAGGCTAGGGTTCCAAGTAATGTTTTACTGTGCCTTTAAAAAGTCGGTATGACACCCGTGTTAAAATGAAAAGTCTCATTGCTCAAAACAACAGACCAGGGGAATGGCAGAGTGTCTCTAGAACTCCTGGAATACGTTTTAGAACCCGAACATCTCTACTGAATTTTGAAATACTGAGAATTTGTATCCAAAGCGCTGTGAAAGGTAGGATAGACTGTCAAGTGGTCATAATGTTGAAAGTGCTGGTATATTTGTAAAAAAGGTTGTTTTACCAAATTAGAATTCACAATGAAAAAGCTTGAGACACTGGAAGAGAGAGACTCCAACTCGGGAAATTCACAATGATAACCTAGGTTAATATCTAAGAAAGTGCTTCAAACACTAGGAATACGTGTATAAAGGGCCTTAATATCTGTAACACATTGTTTCCTGACAAGGAAATCGTGTTCAAAGAACATAGAACCGAGTTGGATACTGCTTACATTTATTATTCCGGGACAATGAGTTGGCGATTTTGAAAGAAGCCTGGTTAGGCCATTAAACCGGATGTGATGACGTCACCAAGGGGGGAGGGGCAAAGTGGGCAGGCTTAATTGATCCCAGGTGATAATGATTTGGCCAGGGGTCCGGCTGGGAGTGATGACGTCATCGAGATTAGTTGTGGTATTAGGGTTAGAGAATTGGGGCTCTGTTCATGGTTAGGGTTAGGATAAGGTTTTGGGCTAGGTAGGGTCCAGGCTCAGGTGTGGGATAGGTTTAGGGTTTGGGTTAGAGGGTTAGGGACAGGCTGACGGTCACAGTGTAGTAATGTTGGCTATTCACAATGAATGAGCTTCAATCACTCGACAATTTGGTGTGTAGCACTCAGAATTTACGACTCCAGACTAGGGAAATATTTAGAAATGTGCTTCACACAATAGGAATACATATTCCAATAGACTGAATATCTGAACAGCACAATTTTGTCACTGGGAAATCTTGTTCAAACAGCCGAGAAGCGAGTGTGACACTGTTTACATTTATTTTTCCCGTCAAAAGGAGTTGGCGTTTTCGGGAAAAGGTTTTGGTGAAACACTGAAAAACTCATTTTCCTAGAGCTATCGAACAGGATGAAAGTATTGAGAACACTATGAAATAAAAATGTTAGTTAGGCTAGGGTTCCAAGTAATGTTTTACTGTGCCTTTAAAAAGCCGGTATGACACCCGTGTTAAAATGAAAAGTCTCATTGCTCAAAACAACAGACCAGGGGAATGGCAGAGTGTCTCTAGAACTCCTGGAATACGTTTTAGAACCCGAACATCTCTACTGAATTTTGAAATACTGAGAATTTATATCCAAAGCGCTGTGAAAGGTAGGATAGACTGTCAAGTGGTCATAATGTTGAAAGTGCTGGTATATTTGTAAAAAAGGTTGTTTTACCAAATTAGAATTCACAATGAAAAAGCTTGAGACACTGGAAGAGAGAGACTCCAACTCGGGAAATTCACAATGATAACCTAGGTTAATATCTAAGAAAGTGCTTCAAACACTAGGAATACGTGAATAAAGGGCCTTAATATCTGTAACACATTGTTTCCTGACAAGGAAATCGTGTTCAAAGAACACAGAACCGAGTTGGATACTGCTTACATTTATTATTCCGGGACAATGAGTTGGCGATTTTGAAAGAAGCCTGGTTAGGCCATTAAACTGGATGTGATGACGTCACCAAGGGGGAGGGTAACGTGGGCAGGCTTAATTGATCCCAGGTGATAATCATTTGGCCAGGGGACCAGCTGGGAGTGATGACGTCATCGAGATTAGTTGTGGTATTAGGGTTAGAGAATTGGGGCTCTGTTCATGGTTAGGGTTAGGATAAGGTTTTGGGCTAGGTAGGGTCCAGGCTCAGGTGTGGGCTAGGTTTAGGGTTTGGGTTAGAGGGTTAGGGACAGGCTGACGGTCACAGTGTAGTAATGTTGGCTATTCACAATGAATGAGCTTCAATCACTTGACAATTTGGTGTGTAGCACTCAGAACTTACGACTCCAGACTAGGGAAATATTTAGAAATGTGCTTCACACAATAGGAATACATATTCCAATAGACTGAATATCTGAACATCACAATTTTGTCACTGGGAAATCTTGTTCAAACAGCCGAGAAGCGAGTGTGACACTGTTTACATTTATTTTTCCCGTCAAAAGGAGTTGGCGTTTTCGGGAAAAGGTTTTGGTGAAACACTGAAAAACTCATTTTCCTAGAGCTATCGAACAGGATGAAAGTATTGAGAACACTATGAAATAAAAATGTTAGTTAGGCTAGGGTTCCAAGTAATGTTTTACTGTGCCTTTAAAAAGTCGGTATGACACCCGTGTTAAAATGAAAAGTCTCATTGCTCAAAACAACAGACCAGGGGAATGGCAGAGTGTCTCTAGAACTCCTGGAATACGTTTTAGAACCCGAACATCTCTACTGAATTTTGAAATACTGAGAATTTGTATCCAAAGCGCTGTGAAAGGTAGGATAGACTGTCAAGTGGTCATAATGTTGAAAGTGCTGGTATATTTGTAAAAAAGGTTGTTTTACCAAATTAGAATTCACAATGAAAAAGCTTGAGACACTGGAAGAGAGAGACTCCAACTCGGGAAATTCACAATGATAACCTAGGTTAATATCTAAGAAAGTGCTTCAAACACTAGGAATACGTGTATAAAGGGCCTTAATATCTGTAACACATTGTTTCCTGACAAGGAAATCGTGTTCAAAGAACATAGAACCGAGTTGGATACTGCTTACATTTATTATTCCGGGACAATGAGTTGGCGATTTTGAAAGAAGCCTGGTTAGGCCATTAAACCGGATGTGATGACGTCACCAAGGGGGGAGGGGCAACGTGGGCAGGCTTAATTGATCCCAGGTGATAATGATTTGGCCAGGGGTCCGGCTGGGAGTGATGACGTCATCGAGATTAGTTGTGGTATTAGGGTTAGAGAATTGGGGCTCTGTTCATGGTTAGGGTTAGGATAAGGTTTTGGGCTAGGTAGGGTCCAGGCTCAGGTGTGGGATAGGTTTAGGGTTTGGGTTAGAGGGTTAGGGACAGGCTGACGGTCACAGTGTAGTAATGTTGGCTATTCACAATGAATGAGCTTCAATCACTCGACAATTTGGTGTGTAGCACTCAGAATTTACGACTCCAGACTAGGGAAATATTTAGAAATGTGCTTCACACAATAGGAATACATATTCCAATAGACTGAATATCTGAACAGCACAATTTTGTCACTGGGAAATCTTGTTCAAACAGCCGAGAAGCGAGTGTGACACTGTTTACATTTATTTTTCCCGTCAAAAGGAGTTGGCGTTTTCGGGAAAAGGTTTTGGTGAAACACTGAAAAACTCATTTTCCTAGAGCTATCGAACAGGATGAAAGTATTGAGAACACTATGAAATAAAAATGTTAGTTAGGCTAGGGTTCCAAGTAATGTTTTACTGTGCCTTTAAAAAGCCGGTATGACACCCGTGTTAAAATGAAAAGTCTCATTGCTCAAAACAACAGACCAGGGGAATGGCAGAGTGTCTCTAGAACTCCTGGAATACGTTTTAGAACCCGAACATCTCTACTGAATTTTGAAATACTGAGAATTTGTATCCAAAGCGCTGTGAAAGGTAGGATAGACTGTCAAGTGGTAATAATGTTGAAAGTGCTGGTATATTTGTAAAAAAGGTTGTTTTACCAAATTAGACTTCACAATGAAAAAGCTTGAGACACTGGAAGAGAGAGTCTCCAACTCCGGAAATTCACAATGATAACCTAGGTTAATATCTAAGAAAGTGCTTCAAACACTAGGAATACGTGAATAAAGGGCCTTAATATCTGTAACACATTGTTTCCTGACAAGGAAATCGTGTTCAAAGAACATAGAACCGAGTTGGATACTGGTTACATTTATTATTCCGAGACAATGAGTTGGCGAATTTGAAAGAAGCCTGGTTAGGCCATTAAACCGGATGTGATGACGTCACCAAGGGGGACGGGATACGTGGGCAGGCTTAATTGATCCCAGGTGATAATGATTTGGCCAGGGGACCAGCTGGGAGTGATGACGTCATCGAGATTAGTTCTGGTATTAGGGTTAGAGAACTGGGGCTCTGTTCATGGTTAGGGTTAGGATAAGGTTTTGGGCTAGGTAGGGTCCAGGCTCAGGTGTGGGCTAGGTTTAGGGTTTGGGTTAGAGGGTTAGGGACAGGCTGACGGTCACAGTGTAGTAATGTTGGCTATTCACAATGAATGAGCTTCAATCACTGGACAATTTGGTGTGTAGCACTCAGAACTTACGACTCCAGACTAGGGAAATATTTAGAAATGTGCTTCACACAATAGGAATACATATTCCAATAGACTGAATATCTGAACAGCACAATTTTGTCACTGGGAAATCTTGTTCAAACAGCTGAGAAGCGAGTGTGACACTGTTTACATTTATTTTTCCCGTCAAAAGGAGTTGGCGTTTTCGGGAAAAGGTTTTGGTGAAACACTGAAAAACTCATTTTTCTAGAGCTATCGAACAGGATGAAAGTATTGAGAACACTATGAAATAAAAATGTTAGTTAGGCTAGAGTTCCAAGTAATGTTTTAATGTGCCTTTAAAAAGCCGGTAGGACACCCGTGTTAAAATGAAAAGTCTCATTGCTCAAAACAACAGACCAGGGGAATGGCAGAGTGTCTCTAGAACTCCTGGAATACGTTTTAGAACCCGAACATCTCTACTGAATTTTGAAATACTGAGAATTTGTATCCAAAGCGCTGTGAAAGGTAGGATAGACTGTCAAGTGGTAATAATGTTGAAAGTGCTGGTATATTTGTAAAAAAGGTGTTTTACCAAATTAGAATTCACAATGAAAAAGCTTGAGACACTGGAAGAGAGAGTCTCCAACTCGGGGAATTCACAATGATAACCTAGGTTAATATCTAAGAAAGTGCTTCAAACACTAGGAATACGTGAATAAAGGGCCTTAATATCTGTAACACATTGTTTCCTGACAAGGAAATCGTGTTCAAAGAACATAGAACCGAGTTGGATACTGGTTACATTTATTATTCCGAGACAATGAGTTGGCGATTTTGAAAGAAGCCTGGTTAGGCCATTAAACCGGATGACATGACCTCACCAAGGGGGAGGGGCCACGTGGGCAGGCTTAATTGATCCCAGGTGATAATGATTTGGCCAGGGGACCAGCTGGGAGTGATGACGTCACCGAGATTAGTTCTGGTATTAGGGTTAGAGAATTGGGGCTCTGTTCATGGTTAGGGTTAGGATAAGGTTTTGGGCTAGGTAGCGTTCAGGCTCAGGTGTGGGCTAGGTTTAGGGTTTGGGTTAGAGTGATAGGGACAGGGTTAAGGTCACAGTGTAGTAATGTTGGCTATTCACAATGAATGTGCTTCAAACACTCGACAATTTGGTGTGTAGCACTCAGAACTTACGACTCCAGACTAGGGAAATATTTAGAAATGTGCTTCACACAATAGGAATACATATTCCAATAGACTGAATATCTGAACAGCACAATTTTGTCACTAGGAAATCTTGTTCAAACAGCTGAGAAGCTAGTGTGACCCTGTTTACATTTATTTTTCCCGTCAAAAGGAGTTGGCGTTTTCGGGAAAAGGTTTTGGTGAAACACTGAAAAACGCATTTTCCTAGATCTATCGAACAGGATGAAAGTATTGAGAACACTATGAAATAAAAATGTTAGTTAGGCTAGGGTTCCAAGTAATGTTTTATTGTGCCTTTAAAAAGCCGGTTTGACACCCGTGTTAAAATGAAAAGTCTCATTGCTCAAAACAACAGACCAGGGGAATGGCAGAGTGTCTCTAGAACTCCTGGAATACGTTTTAGAACCCGAACATCTCTACTGAATTTTGAAATACTGAGAATTTGTATCCAAAGCGCTGTGAAAGGTAGGATAGACTGTCAAGTGGTAATAATGTTGAAAGTGCTGGTATATTTGTAAAAAAGGTTGTTTTACCAAATTAGAATTCACAATGAAAAAGCTTGAGACACTGGAAGAGAGAGTCTCCAACTCGGGAAATTCACAATGATAACCTAGGTTTATATCTAAGAAAGTGCTTCAAACACTAGGAATACGTGAATAAAGGGCCTTAATATCTGTAACACATTGTTTCCTGACAAGGAAATCGTGTTCAAAGAACATAGAACCGACTTGGATACTGGTTACATTTATTATTCCAGGACCATGAGTAAGCGAATTTGAAAGAGGCCTGGTTAGGCCATTAAACCGGATGTGATGACGTCACCAAGGGGGAGGGGCCTCGTGGGCAGGCTTAATTGATCCCAGGTGATAATGATTTGGCCAGGGGACCAGCTGGGAGTGATGACGTCATCGAGATTAGTTCTGGTATTAGGGTTAGAGAACTGGGGCTCTGTTCATGGTTAGGGTTAGGATAAGGTTTTGGGCTAGGTAGGGTCCAGGCTCAGGTGTGGGCTAGGTTTAGGGTTTGGGTTAGAGGGTTAGGGACAGGCTGACGGTCACAGTGTAGTAATGTTGGCTATTCACAATGAATGAGCTTCAATCACTGCACAATTTGGTGTGTAGCACTCAGAACTTACGACTCCAGACTAGGGAAATATTTAGAAATGTGCTTCACACAATAGGAATACATATTCCAATAGACTGAATATCTGAACAGCACAATTTTGTCACTGGGAAATCTTGTTCAAACAGCCGAGAAGCGAGTGTGACACTGTTTACATTTATTTTTCCCGTCAAAAGGAGTTGGCGTTTTCGGGGAACGGTTTTGGTGAAACACTGAAAAACTCATTTTCCTAGAGCTATCGAACAGGATGAAAGTATTGAGAACACTATGAAATAAAAATGTTAGTTAGGCTAGGGTTCCAAGTAATGTTTTACTGTGCCTTTAAAAAGCCGGTATGACACCCGTGTTAAAATGAAAAGTCTCATTGCTCAAAACAACAGACCAGGGGAATGGCAGAGTGTCTCTAGAACTCCTGGAATACGTTTTAGAATCCGAACATCTCTACTGAATTTTGAAATACTGAGAATTTGTATCCAAAGCGCTGTGAAAGGTAGGATAGACTGTCAAGTGGTCATAATGTTGAAAGTGCTGGTATATTTGTAAAAAAGGTTGTTTTACCAAATTAGAATTCACAATGAAAAAGCTTGAGACACTGGAAGAGAGAGACTCCAACTCGGGAAATTCACAATGATAACCTAGGTTAATATCTAAGAAAGTGCTTCAAACACTAGGAATACGTGAATAAAGGGCCTTAATATCTGTAACACATTGTTTCCTGACAAGGAAATCGTGTTCAAAGAACATAGAACCGAGTTGGATACTGCTTACATTTATTATTCCGGGACAATGAGTTGGCGATTTTGAAAGAAGCCTGGTTAGGCCATTAAACTGGATGTGATGACGTCACCAAGGGTGAGGGGCAACGTGGGCAGGCTTAATTGATCCCAGGTGATAATGATTTGGCCAGGGGACCAGCTGGGAGTGATGACGTCATCGAGGTTAGTTCTGGTATTAGGGTTAGAGAATTGGGGCTCTGTTCATGGTTAGGGTTAGGATAAGGTATTGAGCTAGGTATGGTCCAGGCTCAGGTGTGGGCTAGGTTTAGGGTTTGGGTTAGAGGGTTAGGGACAGGTTGATGGTCACAGTGTAGTAATGTTGGCTATTCACAATGAATGAGCTTCAATCACTGGACAATTTGGTGTGTAGCACTCAGAACTTATGACTCCAGACTAGGGAAATATTTAGAAATGTGCTTCACACAATAGGAATACATATTCCAATAGACTGAATATCTGAACAGCACAATTTTGTCACTGGGAAATCTTGTTCAAACAGCTGAGAAGCGAGTGTGACACTGTTTACATTTATTTTTCCCGTCAAAAGGAGTTGGCGTTTTCGGGAAAAGGTTTTGGTGAAACACTGAAAAACTCATTTCCCTAGAGCTATCGAACAGGATGAAAGTATTGAGAACACTATGAAATAAAAATGTTAGTTAGGCTAGGGTTCCAAGTAATGTTTTACTGTGCCTTTAAAAAGCCTGTAGGACACCCGTGTTAAAATGAAAAGTCTCATTGCTCAAAACAACAGACCAGGGGAATGGCAGAGTGTCTCTAGAACTCCTGGAATACGTTTTAGAACCCGAACATCTCTACTGAATTTTGAAATACTGAGAATTTGTATCCAAAGCGCTGTGAAAGGTAGGATAGACTGTCAAGTGGTAATAATGTTGAAAGTGCTGGTATATTTGTAAAAAAGGTTGTTTTACCAAATTAGACTTCACAATGAAAAAGCTTGAGACACTGGAAGAGAGAGTCTCCAACTCCGGAAATTCACAATGATAACCTAGGTTAATATCTAAGAAAGTGCTTCAAACACTAGGAATACGTGAATAAAGGGCCTTAATATCTGTAACACATTGTTTCCTGACAAGGAAATCGTGTTCAAAGAACATAGAACCGACTTGGATACTGGTTACATTTATTATTCCAGGACCATGAGTAAGCGAATTTGAAAGAGGCCTGGTTAGGCCATTAAACCGGATGTGATGACGTCACCAAGGGGGAGGGGCCTCGTGGGCAGGCTTAATTGATCCCAGGTGATAATGATTTGGCCAGGGGACCAGCTGGGAGTGATGACGTCATCGAGATTAGTTCTGGTATTAGGGTTAGAGAACTGGGGCTCTGTTCATGGTTAGGGTTAGGATAAGGTTTTGGGCTAGGTAGGGTCCAGGCTCAGGTGTGGGCTAGGTTTAGGGTTTGGGTTAGAGGGTTAGGGACAGGCTGACGGTCACAGTGTAGTAATGTTGGCTATTCACAATGAATGAGCTTCAATCACTGCACAATTTGGTGTGTAGCACTCAGAACTTACGACTCCAGACTAGGGAAATATTTAGAAATGTGCTTCACACAATAGGAATACATATTCCAATAGACTGAATATCTGAACAGCACAATTTTGTCACTGGGAAATCTTGTTCAAACAGCCGAGAAGCGAGTGTGACACTGTTTACATTTATTTTTCCCGTCAAAAGGAGTTGGCGTTTTCGGGGAACGGTTTTGGTGAAACACTGAAAAACTCATTTTCCTAGAGCTATCGAACAGGATGAAAGTATTGAGAACACTATGAAATAAAAATGTTAGTTAGGCTAGGGTTCCAAGTAATGTTTTACTGTGCCTTTAAAAAGCCGGTATGACACCCGTGTTAAAATGAAAAGTCTCATTGCTCAAAACAACAGACCAGGGGAATGGCAGAGTGTCTCTAGAACTCCTGGAATACGTTTTAGAATCCGAACATCTCTACTGAATTTTGAAATACTGAGAATTTGTATCCAAAGCGCTGTGAAAGGTAGGATAGACTGTCAAGTGGTCATAATGTTGAAAGTGCTGGTATATTTGTAAAAAAGGTTGTTTTACCAAATTAGAATTCACAATGAAAAAGCTTGAGACACTGGAAGAGAGAGACTCCAACTCGGGAAATTCACAATGATAACCTAGGTTAATATCTAAGAAAGTGCTTCAAACACTAGGAATACGTGAATAAAGGGCCTTAATATCTGTAACACATTGTTTCCTGACAAGGAAATCGTGTTCAAAGAACATAGAACCGAGTTGGATACTGCTTACATTTATTATTCCGAGACAATGAGTTGGCGATTTTGAAAGAAGCCTGGTTAGGCCATTAAACCGGATGACATGACCTCACCAAGGGGGAGGGGCCACGTGGGCAGGCTTAATTGATCCCAGGTGATAATGATTTGGCCAGGGGACCAGCTGGGAGTGATGACGTCACCGAGATTAGTTCTGGTATTAGGGTTAGAGAATTGGGGCTCTGTTCATGGTTAGGGTTAGGATAAGGTTTTGGGCTAGGTAGCGTTCAGGCTCAGGTGTGGGCTAGGTTTAGGGTTTGGGTTAGAGTGATAGGGACAGGGTTAAGGTCACAGTGTAGTAATGTTGGCTATTCACAATGAATGTGCTTCAAACACTCGACAATTTGGTGTGTAGCACTCAGAACTTACGACTCCAGACTAGGGAAATATTTAGAAATGTGCTTCACACAATAGGAATACATATTCCAATAGACTGAATATCTGAACAGCACAATTTTGTCACTGGGAAATCTTGTTCAAACAGCTGAGAAGCTAGTGTGACCCTGTTTACATTTATTTTTCCCGTCAAAAGGAGTTGGCGTTTTCGGGAAAAGGTTTTGGTGAAACACTGAAAAACGCATTTTCCTAGATCTATCGAACAGGATGAAAGTATTGAGAACACTATGAAATAAAAATGTTAGTTAGGCTAGGGTTCCAAGTAATGTTTTATTGTGCCTTTAAAAAGCCGGTTTGACACCCGTGTTAAAATGAAAAGTCTCATTGCTCAAAACAACAGACCAGGGGAATGGCAGAGTGTCTCTAGAACTCCTGGAATACGTTTTAGAACCCGAACATCTCTACTGAATTTTGAAATACTGAGAATTTGTATCCAAAGCGCTGTGAAAGGTAGGATAGACTGTCAAGTGGTAATAATGTTGAAAGTGCTGGTATATTTGTAAAAAAGGTTGTTTTACCAAATTAGAATTCACAATGAAAAAGCTTGAGACACTGGAAGAGAGAGTCTCCAACTCGGGAAATTCACAATGATAACCTAGGTTTATATCTAAGAAAGTGCTTCAAACACTAGGAATACGTGAATAAAGGGCCTTAATATCTGTAACACATTGTTTCCTGACAAGGAAATCGTGTTCAAAGAACATAGAACCGACTTGGATACTGGTTACATTTATTATTCCAGGACCATGAGTAAGCGAATTTGAAAGAGGCCTGGTTAGGCCATTAAACCGGATGTGATGACGTCACCAAGGGGGAGGGGCCTCGTGGGCAGGCTTAATTGATCCCAGGTGATAATGATTTGGCCAGGGGACCAGCTGGGAGTGATGACGTCATCGAGATTAGTTCTGGTATTAGGGTTAGAGAACTGGGGCTCTGTTCATGGTTAGGGTTAGGATAAGGTTTTGGGCTAGGTAGGGTCCAGGCTCAGGTGTGGGCTAGGTTTAGGGTTTGGGTTAGAGGGTTAGGGACAGGCTGACGGTCACAGTGTAGTAATGTTGGCTATTCACAATGAATGAGCTTCAATCACTGCACAATTTGGTGTGTAGCACTCAGAACTTACGACTCCAGACTAGGGAAATATTTAGAAATGTGCTTCACACAATAGGAATACATATTCCAATAGACTGAATATCTGAACAGCACAATTTTGTCACTGGGAAATCTTGTTCAAACAGCCGAGAAGCGAGTGTGACACTGTTTACATTTATTTTTCCCGTCAAAAGGAGTTGGCGTTTTCGGGGAACGGTTTTGGTGAAACACTGAAAAACTCATTTTCCTAGAGCTATCGAACAGGATGAAAGTATTGAGAACACTATGAAATAAAAATGTTAGTTAGGCTAGGGTTCCAAGTAATGTTTTACTGTGCCTTTAAAAAGCCGGTATGACACCCGTGTTAAAATGAAAAGTCTCATTGCTCAAAACAACAGACCAGGGGAATGGCAGAGTGTCTCTAGAACTCCTGGAATACGTTTTAGAATCCGAACATCTCTACTGAATTTTGAAATACTGAGAATTTGTATCCAAAGCGCTGTGAAAGGTAGGATAGACTGTCAAGTGGTCATAATGTTGAAAGTGCTGGTATATTTGTAAAAAAGGTTGTTTTACCAAATTAGAATTCACAATGAAAAAGCTTGAGACACTGGAAGAGAGAGACTCCAACTCGGGAAATTCACAATGATAACCTAGGTTAATATCTAAGAAAGTGCTTCAAACACTAGGAATACGTGAATAAAGGGCCTTAATATCTGTAACACATTGTTTCCTGACAAGGAAATCGTGTTCAAAGAACATAGAACCGAGTTGGATACTGCTTACATTTATTATTCCGGGACAATGAGTTGGCGATTTTGAAAGAAGCCTGGTTAGGCCATTAAACTGGATGTGATGACGTCACCAAGGGTGAGGGGCAACGTGGGCAGGCTTAATTGATCCCAGGTGATAATGATTTGGCCAGGGGACCAGCTGGGAGTGATGACGTCATCGAGGTTAGTTCTGGTATTAGGGTTAGAGAATTGGGGCTCTGTTCATGGTTAGGGTTAGGATAAGGTATTGAGCTAGGTATGGTCCAGGCTCAGGTGTGGGCTAGGTTTAGGGTTTGGGTTAGAGGGTTAGGGACAGGTTGATGGTCACAGTGTAGTAATGTTGGCTATTCACAATGAATGAGCTTCAATCACTGGACAATTTGGTGTGTAGCACTCAGAACTTACGACTCCAGACTAGGGAAATATTTAGAAATGTGCTTCACACAATAGGAATACATATTCCAATAGACTGAATATCTGAACAGCACAATTTTGTCACTGGGAAATCTTGTTCAAACAGCTGAGAAGCGAGTGTGACACTGTTTACATTTATTTTTCCCGTCAAAAGGAGTTGGCGTTTTCGGGAAAAGGTTTTGGTGAAACACTGAAAAACTCATTTCCCTAGAGCTATCGAACAGGATGAAAGTATTGAGAACACTATGAAATAAAAATGTTAGTTAGGCTAGGGTTCCAAGTAATGTTTTACTGTGCCTTTAAAAAGCCTGTAGGACACCCGTGTTAAAATGAAAAGTCTCATTGCTCAAAACAACAGACCAGGGGAATGGCAGAGTGTCTCTAGAACTCCTGGAATACGTTTTAGAACCCGAACATCTCTACTGAATTTTGAAATACTGAGAATTTGTATCCAAAGCGCTGTGAAAGGTAGGATAGACTGTCAAGTGGTAATAATGTTGAAAGTGCTGGTATATTTGTAAAAAAGGTTGTTTTACCAAATTAGACTTCACAATGAAAAAGCTTGAGACACTGGAAGAGAGAGTCTCCAACTCCGGAAATTCACAATGATAACCTAGGTTAATATCTAAGAAAGTGCTTCAAACACTAGGAATACGTGAATAAAGGGCCTTAATATCTGTAACACATTGTTTCCTGACAAGGAAATCGTGTTCAAAGAACATAGAACCGACTTGGATACTGGTTACATTTATTATTCCAGGACCATGAGTAAGCGAATTTGAAAGAGGCCTGGTTAGGCCATTAAACCGGATGTGATGACGTCACCAAGGGGGAGGGGCCTCGTGGGCAGGCTTAATTGATCCCAGGTGATAATGATTTGGCCAGGGGACCAGCTGGGAGTGATGACGTCATCGAGATTAGTTCTGGTATTAGGGTTAGAGAACTGGGGCTCTGTTCATGGTTAGGGTTAGGATAAGGTTTTGGGCTAGGTAGGGTCCAGGCTCAGGTGTGGGCTAGGTTTAGGGTTTGGGTTAGAGGGTTAGGGACAGGCTGACGGTCACAGTGTAGTAATGTTGGCTATTCACAATGAATGAGCTTCAATCACTGCACAATTTGGTGTGTAGCACTCAGAACTTACGACTCCAGACTAGGGAAATATTTAGAAATGTGCTTCACACAATAGGAATACATATTCCAATAGACTGAATATCTGAACAGCACAATTTTGTCACTGGGAAATCTTGTTCAAACAGCCGAGAAGCGAGTGTGACACTGTTTACATTTATTTTTCCCGTCAAAAGGAGTTGGCGTTTTCGGGGAACGGTTTTGGTGAAACACTGAAAAACTCATTTTCCTAGAGCTATCGAACAGGATGAAAGTATTGAGAACACTATGAAATAAAAATGTTAGTTAGGCTAGGGTTCCAAGTAATGTTTTACTGTGCCTTTAAAAAGCCGGTATGACACCCGTGTTAAAATGAAAAGTCTCATTGCTCAAAACAACAGACCAGGGGAATGGCAGAGTGTCTCTAGAACTCCTGGAATACGTTTTAGAATCCGAACATCTCTACTGAATTTTGAAATACTGAGAATTTGTATCCAAAGCGCTGTGAAAGGTAGGATAGACTGTCAAGTGGTCATAATGTTGAAAGTGCTGGTATATTTGTAAAAAAGGTTGTTTTACCAAATTAGAATTCACAATGAAAAAGCTTGAGACACTGGAAGAGAGAGACTCCAACTCGGGAAATTCACAATGATAACCTAGGTTAATATCTAAGAAAGTGCTTCAAACACTAGGAATACGTGAATAAAGGGCCTTAATATCTGTAACACATTGTTTCCTGACAAGGAAATCGTGTTCAAAGAACATAGAACCGAGTTGGATACTGCTTACATTTATTATTCCGGGACAATGAGTTGGCGATTTTGAAAGAAGCCTGGTTAGGCCATTAAACTGGATGTGATGACGTCACCAAGGGTGAGGGGCAACGTGGGCAGGCTTAATTGATCCCAGGTGATAATGATTTGGCCAGGGGACCAGCTGGGAGTGATGACGTCATCGAGGTTAGTTCTGGTATTAGGGTTAGAGAATTGGGGCTCTGTTCATGGTTAGGGTTAGGATAAGGTATTGAGCTAGGTATGGTCCAGGCTCAGGTGTGGGCTAGGTTTAGGGTTTGGGTTAGAGGGTTAGGGACAGGTTGATGGTCACAGTGTAGTAATGTTGGCTATTCACAATGAATGAGCTTCAATCACTGGACAATTTGGTGTGTAGCACTCAGAACTTACGACTCCAGACTAGGGAAATATTTAGAAATGTGCTTCACACAATAGGAATACATATTCCAATAGACTGAATATCTGAACAGCACAATTTTGTCACTGGGAAATCTTGTTCAAACAGCTGAGAAGCGAGTGTGACACTGTTTACATTTATTTTTCCCGTCAAAAGGAGTTGGCGTTTTCGGGAAAAGGTTTTGGTGAAACACTGAAAAACTCATTACCCTAGAGCTATCGAACAGGATGAAAGTATTGAGAACACTATGAAATAAAAATGTTAGTTAGGCTAGGGTTCCAAGTAATGTTTTACTGTGCCTTTAAAAAGCCTGTAGGACACCCGTGTTAAAATGAAAAGTCTCATTGCTCAAAACAACAGACCAGGGGAATGGCAGAGTGTCTCTTGAACTCCTGGAATACGTTTTAGAACCCGAACATCTCTACTGAATTTTGAAATACTGAGAATTTGTATCCAAAGCGCTGTGAAAGGTAGGATAGACTGTCAAGTGGTAATAATGTTGAAAGTGCTGGTATATTTGTAAAAAAGGTTGTTTTACCAAATTAGACTTCACAATGAAAAAGCTTGAGACACTGGAAGAGAGAGTCTCCAACTCCGGAAATTCACAATGATAACCTAGGTTAATATCTAAGAAAGTGCTTCAAACACTAGGAATACGTGAATAAAGGGCCTTAATATCTGTAACACATTGTTTCCTGACAAGGAAATCGTGTTCAAAGAACATAGAACCGACTTGGATACTGGTTACATTTATTATTCCAGGACCATGAGTAAGCGAATTTGAAAGAGGCCTGGTTAGGCCATTAAACCGGATGTGATGACGTCACCAAGGGGGAGGGGCCTCGTGGGCAGGCTTAATTGATCCCAGGTGATAATGATTTGGCCAGGGGACCAGCTGGGAGTGATGACGTCATCGAGATTAGTTCTGGTATTAGGGTTAGAGAACTGGGGCTCTGTTCATGGTTAGGGTTAGGATAAGGTTTTGGGCTAGGTAGGGTCCAGGCTCAGGTGTGGGCTAGGTTTAGGGTTTGGGTTAGAGGGTTAGGGACAGGCTGACGGTCACAGTGTAGTAATGTTGGCTATTCACAATGAATGAGCTTCAATCACTGCACAATTTGGTGTGTAGCACTCAGAACTTACGACTCCAGACTAGGGAAATATTTAGAAATGTGCTTCACACAATAGGAATACATATTCCAATAGACTGAATATCTGAACAGCACAATTTTGTCACTGGGAAATCTTGTTCAAACAGCCGAGAAGCGAGTGTGACACTGTTTACATTTATTTTTCCCGTCAAAAGGAGTTGGCATTTTCGGGGAACGGTTTTGGTGAAACACTGAAAAACTCATTTTCCTAGAGCTATCGAACAGGATGAAAGTATTGAGAACACTATGAAATAAAAATGTTAGTTAGGCTAGGGTTCCAAGTAATGTTTTACTGTGCCTTTAAAAAGCCGGTATGACACCCGTGTTAAAATGAAAAGTCTCATTGCTCAAAACAACAGACCAGGGGAATGGCAGAGTGTCTCTAGAACTCCTGGAATACGTTTTAGAATCCGAACATCTCTACTGAATTTTGAAATACTGAGAATTTGTATCCAAAGCGCTGTGAAAGGTAGGATAGACTGTCAAGTGGTCATAATGTTGAAAGTGCTGGTATATTTGTAAAAAAGGTTGTTTTACCAAATTAGAATTCACAATGAAAAAGCTTGAGACACTGGAAGAGAGAGACTCCAACTCGGGAAATTCACAATGATAACCTAGGTTAATATCTAAGAAAGTGCTTCAAACACTAGGAATACGTGAATAAAGGGCCTTAATATCTGTAACACATTGTTTCCTGACAAGGAAATCGTGTTCAAAGAACATAGAACCGAGTTGGATACTGCTTACATTTATTATTCCGGGACAATGAGTTGGCGATTTTGAAAGAAGCCTGGTTAGGCCATTAAACTGGATGTGATGACGTCACCAAGGGTGAGGGGCAACGTGGGCAGGCTTAATTGATCCCAGGTGATAATGATTTGGCCAGGGGACCAGCTGGGAGTGATGACGTCATCGAGGTTAGTTCTGGTATTAGGGTTAGAGAATTGGGGCTCTGTTCATGGTTAGGGTTAGGATAAGGTATTGAGCTAGGTATGGTCCAGGCTCAGGTGTGGGCTAGGTTTAGGGTTTGGGTTAGAAGGTTAGGGACAGGTTGATGGTCACAGTGTAGTAATGTTGGCTATTCACAATGAATGAGCTTCAATCACTGGACAATTTGGTGTGTAGCACTCAGAACTTACGACTCCAGACTAGGGAAATATTTAGAAATGTGCTTCACACAATAGGAATACATATTCCAATAGACTGAATATCTGAACAGCACAATTTTGTCACTGGGAAATCTTGTTCAAACAGCTGAGAAGCGAGTGTGACACTGTTTACATTTATTTTTCCCGTCAAAAGGAGTTGGCGTTTTCGGGAAAAGGTTTTGGTGAAACACTGAAAAACTCATTTCCCTAGAGCTATCGAACAGGATGAAAGTATTGAGAACACTATGAAATAAAAATGTTAGTTAGGCTAGGGTTCCAAGTAATGTTTTACTGTGCCTTTAAAAAGCCTGTAGGACACCCGTGTTAAAATGAAAAGTCTCATTGCTCAAAACAACAGACCAGGGGAATGGCAGAGTGTCTCTAGAACTCCTGGAATACGTTTTAGAACCCGAACATCTCTACTGAATTTTGAAATACTGAGAATTTGTATCCAAAGCGCTGTGAAAGGTAGGATAGACTGTCAAGTGGTAATAATGTTGAAAGTGCTGGTATATTTGTAAAAAAGGTTGTTTTACCAAATTAGACTTCACAATGAAAAAGCTTGAGACACTGGAAGAGAGAGTCTCCAACTCCGGAAATTCACAATGATAACCTAGGTTAATATCTAAGAAAGTGCTTCAAACACTAGCAGTACGTGAATAAAGGGCCTTAATATCTGTAACACATTGTTTCCTGACAAGGAAATCGTGTTCAAAGAACATAGAACCGAGTTGGATACTGGTTACATTTATTATTCCGAGACAATGAGTTGGCGAATTTGAAAGAAGCCTGGTTAGGCCATTAAACCGGATGTGATGATGTCACCAAGGGGGACGGGCCACGTGGGCAGGCTTAATTGATCCCAGGTGATAATGATTTGGCCAGGGGACCAGCTGGGAGTGATGACGTCATCGAGATTAGTTCTGGTATTAGGGTTAGAGAACTGGGGCTCTGTTCATGGTTAGGGTTAGGATAAGGTTTTGGGCTAGGTAGGGTCCAGGCTCAGGTGTGGGCTAGGTTTAGGGTTTGGGTTAGAGGGTTAGGGACAGGCTGACGGTCACAGTGTAGTAATGTTGGCTATTCACAATGAATGAGCTTCAATCACTGGACAATTTGGTGTGTAGCACTCAGAACTTACGACTCCAGACTAGGGAAATATTTAGAAATGTGCTTCACACAATAGGAATACATATTCCAATAGACTGAATATCTGAACAGCACAATTTTGTCACTGGGAAATCTTGTTCAAACAGCTGAGAAGCGAGTGTGACACTGTTTACATTTATTTTTCCCGTCAAAAGGAGTTGGCGTTTTCGGGAAAAGATTTTGGTGAAACACTGAAAAACTCATTTTTCTAGAGCTATCGAACAGGATGAAAGTATTGAGAACACTATGAAATAAAAATATTAGTTAGGCTAGAGTTCCAAGTAATGTTTTAATGTGCCTTTAAAAAGCCGGTAGGACACCTGTATTAAAATGAAAAGTCTCATTGCTCAAAACAACAGACCAGGGGAATGGCAGAGTGTCTCTAGAACTCCTGGAATACGTTTTAGAACCCGAACATCTCTACTGAATTTTGAAATACTGAGAATTTGTATCCAAAGCGCTGTGAAAGGTAGGATAGACTGTCAAGTGGTAATAATGTTGAAAGTGCTGGTATATTTGTAAAAAAGGTGTTTTACCAAATTAGAATTCACAATGAAAAAGCTTGAGACACTGGAAGAGAGAGTCTCCAACTCGGGGAATTCACAATGATAACCTAGGTTAATATCTAAGAAAGTGCTTCAAACACTAGGAATACGTGAATAAAGGGCCTTAATATCTGTAACACATTGTTTCCTGACAAGGAAATCGTGTTCAAAGAACATAGAACCGAGTTGGATACTGGTTACATTTATTATTCCGAGACAATGAGTTGGCGATTTTGAAAGAAGCCTGGTTAGGCCATTAAACCGGATGACATGACCTCACCAAGGGGGAGGGGCCACGTGGGCAGGCTTAATTGATCCCAGGTGATAATGATTTGGCCAGGGGACCAGCTGGGAATGATGACGTCACCGAGATTAGTTCTGGTATTAGGGTTAGAGAATTGGGGCTCTGTTCATGGTTAGGGTTAGGATAAGGTTTTGGGCTAGGTAGCGTTCAGGCTCAGGTGTGGGCTAGGTTTAGGGTTTGGGTTAGAGTGATAGGGACAGGGTTAAGGTCACAGTGTAGTAATGTTGGCTATTCACAATGAATGTGCTTCAAACACTCGACAATTTGGTGTGTAGCACTCAGAACTTACGACTCCAGACTAGGGAAATATTTAGAAATGTGCTTCACACAATAGGAATACATATTCCAATAGACTGAATATCTGAACAGCACAATTTTGTCACTGGGAAATCTTGTTCAAACAGCTGAGAAGCTAGTGTGACCCTGTTTACATTTATTTTTCCCGTCAAAAGGAGTTGGCGTTTTCGGGAAAAGGTTTTGGTGAAACACTGAAAAACGCATTTTCCTAGATCTATCGAACAGGATGAAAGTATTGAGAACACTATGAAATAAAAATGTTAGTTAGGCTAGGGTTCCAAGTAATGTTTTATTGTGCCTTTAAAAAGCCGGTTTGACACCCGTGTTAAAATGAAAAGTCTCATTGCTCAAAACAACAGACCAGGGGAATGGCAGAGTGTCTCTAGAACTCCTGGAATACGTTTTAGAACCCGAACATCTCTACTGAATTTTGAAATACTGAGAATTTGTATCCAAAGCGCTGTGAAAGGTAGGATAGACTGTCAAGTGGTAATAATGTTGAAAGTGCTGGTATATTTGTAAAAAAGGTTGTTTTACCAAATTAGAATTCACAATGAAAAAGCTTGAGACACTGGAAGAGAGAGTCTCCAACTCGGGAAATTCACAATGATAACCTAGGTTTATATCTAAGAAAGTGCTTCAAACACTAGGAATACGTGAATAAAGGGCCTTAATATCTGTAACACATTGTTTCCTGACAAGGAAATCGTGTTCAAAGAACATAGAACCGACTTGGATACTGGTTACATTTATTATTCCAGGACCATGAGTAAGCGAATTTGAAAGAGGCCTGGTTAGGACATTAAACGGGATGTGATGACGTCACCAAGGGGGAGGGGCCTCGTGGGCAGGCTTAATTGATCCCAGGTGATAATGATTTGGCCAGGGGACCAGCTGGGAGTGATGACGTCATCGAGATTAGTTCTGGTATTAGGGTTAGAGAACTGGGGCTCTGTTCATGGTTAGGGTTAGGATAAGGTTTTGGGCTAGGTAGGGTCCAGGCTCAGGTGTGGGCTAGGTTTAGGGTTTGGGTTAGAGGGTTAGGGACAGGCTGACGGTCACAGTGTAGTAATGTTGGCTATTCACAATGAATGAGCTTCAATCACTGCACAATTTGGTGTGTAGCACTCAGAACTTACGACTCCAGACTAGGGAAATATTTAGAAATGTGCTTCACACAATAGGAATACATATTCCAATAGACTGAATATCTGAACAGCACAATTTTGTCACTGGGAAATCTTGTTCAAACAGCCGAGAAGCGAGTGTGACACTGTTTACATTTATTTTTCCCGTCAAAAGGAGTTGGCGTTTTCGGGGAACGGTTTTGGTGAAACACTGAAAAACTCATTTTCCTAGAGCTATCGAACAGGATGAAAGTATTGAGAACACTATGAAATAAAAATGTTAGTTAGGCTAGGGTTCCAAGTAATGTTTTACTGTGCCTTTAAAAAGCCGGTATGACACCCGTGTTAAAATGAAAAGTCTCATTGCTCAAAACAACAGACCAGGGGAATGGCAGAGTGTCTCTAGAACTCCTGGAATACGTTTTAGAACCCGAACATCTCTACTGAATTTTGAAATACTGAGAATTTGTATCCAAAGCGCTGTGAAAGGTAGGATAGACTGTCAAGTGGTCATAATGTTGAAAGTGCTGGTATATTTGTAAAAAAGGTTGTTTTACCAAATTAGAATTCACAATGAAAAAGCTTGAGACACTGGAAGAGAGAGACTCCAACTCGGGAAATTCACAATGATAACCTAGGTTAATATCTAAGAAAGTGCTTCAAACACTAGGAATACGTGAATAAAGGGCCTTAATATCTGTAACACATTGTTTCCTGACAAGGAAATCGTGTTCAAAGAACATAGAACCGAGTTGGATACTGCTTACATTTATTATTCCGGGACAATGAGTTGGCGATTTTGAAAGAAGCCTGGTTAGGCCATTAAACTGGATGTGATGACGTCACCAAGGGGGAGGGGCAACGTGGGCAGGCTTAATTGATCCCAGGTGATAATGATTTGGCCAGGGGACCAGCTGGGAGTGATGACGTCATCGAGGTTAGTTCTGGTATTAGGGTTAGAGAATTGGGGCTCTGTTCATGGTTAGGGTTAGGATAAGGTATTGAGCTAGGTATGGTCCAGGCTCAGGTGTGGGCTAGGTTTAGGGTTTGGGTTAGAGGGTTAGGGACAGGTTGATGGTCACAGTGTAGTAATGTTGGCTATTCACAATGAATGAGCTTCAATCACTGGACAATTTGGTGTGTAGCACTCAGAACTTACGACTCCAGACTAGGGAAATATTTAGAAATGTGCTTCACACAATAGGAATACATATTCCAATAGACTGAATATCTGAACAGCACAATTTTGTCACTGGGAAATATTGTTCAAACAGCTGAGAAGCGAGTGTGACACTGTTTACATTTATTTTTCCCGTCAAAAGGAGTTGGCGTTTTCGGGAAAAGGTTTTGGTGAAACACTGAAAAACTCATTTCCCTAGAGCTATCGAACAGGATGAAAGTATTGAGAACACTATGAAATAAAAATGTTAGTTAGGCTAGGGTTCCAAGTAATGTTTTACTGTGCCTTTAAAAAGCCTGTAGGACACCCGTGTTAAAATGAAAAGTCTCATTGCTCAAAACAACAGAGCACGGGAATGGCAGAGTGTCTCTAGAACTCCTGGAATACGTTTTAGAACACGAACATCTCTACTGAATTTTGAAATACTGAGAATTTGTATCCAAAGCGCTGTGAAAGGTAGGATAGACTGTCAACTGGTCATAATGTTGAAAGTGCTGGTATATTTGTAAAAAAGGTTGTTTTACCAAATTAGAATTCACAATGAAAAAGCTTGAGACACTGGAAGAGAGAGACTCCAACTCGGGAAATTCACTATGATAACCTAGGTTAATATCTAAGAAAGTGCTTCAAACACTAGGAATACGTGAATAAAGGGCCTTAATATCTGTAACACATTGTTTCCTGACAAGGAAATCGTGTTCAAAGAACATAGAACCGAGTTGGATACTGCTTACATTTTTTATTCCGGGACAATGCGTTGGCGATTTTGAAAGAAGCCTGGTTAGGCCATTAAACCGGATGTGATGACGTCACCAAGGGGGAGGGGCAACGTGGGCAGGCTTAATTGATCCCAGGTGATAATGATTTGGCCAGGGGACCAGCTGGGAGTGATGACGTCATCGAGATTAGTTCTGGTATTAGGGTTAGAGAATTGGGGCTCTGTTCATGGTTAGGGTTAGGATAAGGTTTTGGGCTAGGTAGCGTTCAGGCTCAGGTGTGGGCTAGGTTTAGGGTTTGGTTTAGAGTGATAGGGACAGGGTTATGGTCACAGTGTAGTAATGTTGGCTATTCACAATGAATGAGCTTCAAACACTCGACAATTTGGTGTGTAGCACTCAGAACTTACGACTCCAGACTAGGGAAATATTTAGAAATGTGCTTCACGCAATAGGAATACATATTCCAATAGACTGAATATCTGAACAGCACAATTTTGTCACTGGGAAATCTTGTTCAAACAGCTGAGAAGCGAGTGTGACACTGTTTACATTTATTTTTCCCGTCAAAAGGAGTTGGCGTTTTCGGGAAAAGGTTTTGGTGAAACACTGAAAAACTCATTTCCCTAGAGCTATCGAACAGGATGAAAGTATTGAGAACACTATGAAATAAAAATGTTAGTTAGGCTAGGGTTCCAAGTAATGTTTTACTGTGCCTTTAAAAAGCCTGTAGGACACCCGTGTTAAAATGAAAAGTCTCATTGCTCAAAACAACAGAGCACGGGAATGGCAGAGTGTCTCTAGAACTCCTGGAATACGTTTTAGAACACGAACATCTCTACTGAATTTTGAAATACTGAGAATTTGTATCCAAAGCGCTGTGAAAGGTAGGATAGACTGTCAAATGGTCATAATGTTGAAAGTGCTGGTATATTTGTAAAAAAGGTTGTTTTACCAAATTAGAATTCACAATGAAAAAGCTTGAGACACTGGAAGAGAGAGACTCCAACTCGGGAAATTCACAATGATAACCTAGGTTAATATCTAAGAAAGTGCTTCAAACACTAGGAATACGTGAATAAAGGGCCTTAATATCTGTAACACATATTTCCTGACAAGGAAATCGTGTTCAAAGAACATAGAACCGTGTTGGATACTGGTTACATTTTTTATTCAGGGACAATGCGTTGGCGATTTTGAAAGAAGCCTGGTTAGGCCATTAAACCGGATGTGATGACGTCACCAAGGGGGAGGGGCAACGTGGGCAGGCTTAATTGATCCCAGGTGATAATGATTTGGCCAGGGGACCAGCTGGGAGTGATGACGTCATCGAGATTAGTTCTGGTATTAGGGTTAGAGAATTGGGGCTCTGTTCATGGTTAGGGTTAGGATAAGGTTTTGGGCTAGGTAGCGTTCAGGCTCAGGTGTGGGCTAGGTTTAGGGTTGGGGTTAGAGTGATAGGGACAGGGTTATGGTCACAGTGTAGTAATGTTGGCTATTCACAATGAATGAGCTTCAAACACTCGACAATTTGGTGTGTAGCACTCAGAACTTACGACTCCAGACTAGGGAAATATTTAGAAATGTGCTTCACGCAATAGGAATACATATTCCAATAGACTGAATATCTGAACAGCACAATTTTGTCACTGGGAAATCTTGTTCAAACAGCTGAGAAGCGAGTGTGACACTGTTTACATTTATTTTTCCCGTCAAAAGGAGTTGGCGTTTTCGGGAAAAGGTTTTGGTGAAACACTGAAAAACTCATTTTCCTAGAGCTATCGAACAGGATGAAAGTATTGAGAACACTATGAAATAAAAATGTTAGTTAGGCTAGGGTTCCATGTAATGTTTTATTGTGCCTTTAAAAAGCCGGTATGACACCCGTGTTAAAATGAAAAGTCTCATTGCTCAAAACAACAGACCAGGGGAATGGCAGAGTGTCTCTAGAACTCCTGGAATACGTTTTAGAACCCGAACATCTCTACTGAATTTTGAAATACTGAGAATTTGTATCCAAAGCGCTGTGAAAGGTAGGATAGACTGTCAAGTGGTAATAATGTTGAAAGTGCTGGTATATTTGTAAAAAAGGTTGTTTTACCAAATTAGAATTCACAATGAAAAAGCTTGAGACACTGGGAGAGAGAGTCTCCAACTCGGGAAATTCACAATGATAACCTCGGTTAATATCTAAGAAAGTGCTTCAAACACTAGGAATACCTGAATAAAGGGCCTTAATATCTGTAACACGTTGTTTCCTGACAAGGAAATCGTGTTCAAAGAACATAGAACCGAGTTGGATACTGGTTACATTTATTATTCCGGGACCATGAGATGGCGATTTTGAAAGAAGCCTGGTTAGGCCATTAAACCGGATGTGATGATGTCACCAAGGGGAGGGGCCACGTGGGCAGGCTTAATTGATCCCAGGTGATAATGATTTGGCCAGGGGACAACCTGGGAGTGATGACCTCATCGAGATTAGTTCTGGTATTAGGGTTAGAGAATTGGGGCTCTGTTCATGGTTAGGGTTAGGATAAGGTTTTGGGCTAGGTAGGGTCCAGGCTCAGGTGTGGGCTAGGTTTAGGGTTTGGGTTAGAGGGTTAGGGACAGGCTTACGGTCACAGTGTAGTAATGTTGGCTATTCACAATGAATGAGCTTCAATCACTGGACAATTTGGTGTGTAGCACTCAGAACTTACGACTCCAGACTAGGGAAATATTTAGAAATGTGCTTCACACAATAGGAATACATATTCCAATAGACTGAATATCTGAACAGCACAATTTTGTCACTGGGAAATCTTGTTCAAACAGCTGAGAAGCGAGTGTGACACTGTGTACATTTATTATTCCCGTCAAAAGGAGTTGGCGTTTTCGGGAAAAGGTTTTGGTGAAACACTGAAAAACTCATTTCCCTAGAGCTATCGAACAGGATGAATGTATTGAGAACACTATGAAATAAAAATGTTAGTTAGGCTAGGGTTCCAAGTAATGTTTTACTGTGCCTTTAAAAAGCCTGTAGGACACCCGTGTTAAAATGAAAAGTCTCATTGCTCAAAACAACAGACCAGGGGAATGGCAGAGTGTCTCTAGAACTCCTGGAATACGTTTTAGAATCCGAACATCTCTACTGAATTTTGAAATACTGAGAATTTGTATCCAAAGCGCTGTGAAAGGTAGGATAGACTGTCAAGTGGTAATAATGTTGAAAGTGCTGGTATATTTGTAAAAAAGGTTGTTTTACCAAATTAGAATTCACAATGAAAAAGCTTGAGACACTGGAAGAGAGAGACTCCAACTCGGGAAATTCACAATGATAACCTAGGTTAATATCTAAGAAAGTGCTTCAAACACTAGGAATACATGAATAAAGGGACTAAATATCTGTAACATGTTGTTTCCTGGCAAGGAAATCGTGTTCAAAGAACATAGAACCGAGTTGGGTACTGCTTACATTTATTATTCCAGGACCATGAGTTGGCGATTTTGCAAGAAGCCTGGTAAGGCCATTAAACCGGATGTCATGAAGTCACCAAGGGGGAGGGGCCACGTGGGCAGGCTTAATTGATCCCAGGTGATAATGATTTGGCCAGGGGACCAGCTGGGAGTGATGACGTCATCGAGATTAGTTCTGGTATTAGGGTTAGAGAATTGGGGCTCTGTTCATGGTTAGGGTTAGGATAAGGTTTTGGGCTAGGTAGGGTCCAGGCTCAGGTGTGGGCTAGGTTTAGGGTTTGGGTTAGAGGGTTAGGGGCAGGCTGACGATCACAGTGTAGTAATGTTGGCTATTCACAATGAATGAGCTTCAAACACTCGACAATTTGGTGTGTAGCACTCAGAACTTACGACTCCAGACTAGGGAAATATTTAGAAATGTGCTTCACACAATAGGAATACATATTCCAATAGACTGAATATCTGAACAGCACAATTTTGTCACTGGGAAATCTTGTTCAAACAGCTGAGAAGCGAGTGTGACACTGTTTACATTTATTTTTCCCGTCAAAAGGAGTTGGCGTTTTCGGGAAAAGGTTTTGGTGAAACACTGAAAAACTCATTTTCCTAGAGCTATCGAACAGGATGAAAGTATTGAGAACACTATGAAATAAAAATGTTAGTTAGGCTAGGGTTCCAAGTAATGTTTTATTGTGCCTTTAAAAAGCCGGTATGACACCCGTGTTAAAATGAAAAGTCTCATTTCTCAAAACCACAGACCAGGGGAATGGCAGAGTGTCTCTAGAACTCCTGGAATACGTTTTAGAACCCGAACATGTCTACTGAATTTTGAAATACTGAGAATTTGTATCCAAAGCGCTGTGAAAGGTAGGATAGACTGTCAAGTGGTAATAATGTTGAAAGTGCTGGTATATTTGTAAAAAAGGTTGTTTTACCAAATTAGAATTCACAATGAAAAAGCTTGAGACACTGGAAGAGAGAGTCTCCAACTCGGGAAATTCACAATGATAACCTAGGTTTATATCTAAGAAAGTGCTTCAAACACTAGGAATACGTGAATAAAGGGCCTTAATATCTGTAACACATTGTTTCCTGACAAGGAAATCGTGTTCAAAGAACATAGAACCGAGTTGGATACTGGTTACATTTATTATTCCGGGACCATGAGTTGGCGAATTTGAAAGAAGCCTGGTTAGGCCATTAAACCGGATGTGATGACGTCACCAAGGGGGAGGGGCCACGTGGGCAGGCTTAATTGATCCCAGGTGATAATGATTTGGTCAGGGGACCAGCTGGGAGTGATGACGTCATCGAGATTAGTTCTGGTATTAGGGTTAGAGAATTGGGACTCTGTTCATGGTTAGGGTTAGGATAAGGTTTTGGGCTAGGTAGCGTTCAGGCTCAGGTGTGGGCTAGGTTTAGGGTTTAGGTTAGAGTGATAGGGACAGGGTTAAGGTCACAGTGTAGTAATGTTGGCTATTCACAATGAATGAGCTTCAAACACTCGACAATTTGGTGTGTAGCACTCAGAACTCACGACTCCAGACTAGGGAAATATTTAGAAATGTGCTTCACACAATAGGAATACATATTCCAATAGACTGAATATCTGAACAGCACAATTTTGTCACTGGGAAATCTTGTTCAAACAGCTGAGAAGCGAGTGTGACACTGTTTACATTTATTTTTCCCGTCAAAAGGAGTTGGCGTTTTCGGGAAAAGGTTTTGGTGAAACACTGAAAAACTCATTTCCCTAGAGCTATCGAACAGGATGAAAGTATTGAGAACACTATGAAATAAAAATGTTAGTTAGGCTAGGATTCCAAGTAATGATTTACTGTGCCTTTAAAAAGCCTGTAGGACACCCGTGTTAAAATGAAAAGTCTCATTGCTCAAAACAACAGACCAGGGGAATGGCAGAGTGTCTCTAGAACTCCTGGAATACCTTTTAGAACCCGAACAACCCTACTGAATTTTGAAATACTGAGAATTTGTATCCAAAGCGCTGTGAAAGGTAGGATAGACTGTCAAGTGGTAATAATGTTGAAAGTGCTGGTATATTTGTAAAAAAGGTTGTTTTACCAAATTAGAATTCACAATGAAAAAGCTTGAGACACTGGAATAGAGAGACTCCAACTCGGGAAATTCACAATGATAACCTAGGTTAATATCTAAGAAAGTGCTTCAAACACTAGGAATACGTGAATAAAGGGCCTTAATATCTGTAACACGTTGTTTCCTGACAAGGAAATCGTGTTCAAAGAACATAGAACCGAGTTGGATACTGGTTACATTTATTATTCCGGGACCATGAGATGGCGATTTTGAAAGAAGCCTGGTTAGGCCATTAAACCGGATGTGATGATGTCACCAAGGGGAGGGGCCACGTGGGCAGGCTTAATTGATCCCAGGTGATAATGATTTGGCCAGGGGACAACCTGGGAGTGATGACCTCATCGAGATTAGTTCTGGTATTAGGGTTAGAGAATTGGGGCTCTGTTCATGGTTAGGGTTAGGATAAGGTTTTGGGCTAGGTAGGGTCCAGGCTCAGGTGTGGGCTAGGTTTAGGGTTTGGGTTAGAGGGTTAGGGACAGGCTTACGGTCACAGTGTAGTAATGTTGGCTATTCACAATGAATGAGCTTCAATCACTGGACAATTTGGTGTGTAGCACTCAGAACTTACGACTCCAGACTAGGGAAATATTTAGAAATGTGCTTCACACAATAGGAATACATATTCCAATAGACTGAATATCTGAACAGCACAATTTTGTCACTGGGAAATCTTGTTCAAACAGCTGAGAAGCGAGTGTGACACTGTGTACATTTATTATTCCCGTCAAAAGGAGTTGGCGTTTTCGGGAAAAGGTTTTGGTGAAACACTGAAAAACTCATTTCCCTAGAGCTATCGAACAGGATGAAAGTATTGAGAACACTATGAAATAAAAATGTTAGTTAGGCTAGGGTTCCAAGTAATGTTTTACTGTGCCTTTAAAAAGCCTGTAGGACACCCGTGTTAAAATGAAAAGTCTCATTGCTCAAAACAACAGACCAGGGGAATGGCAGAGTGTCTCTAGAACTCCTGGAATACGTTTTAGAATCCGAACATCTCTACTGAATTTTGAAATACTGAGAATTTGTATCCAAAGCGCTGTGAAAGGTAGGATAGACTGTCAAGTGGTAATAATGTTGAAAGTGCTGGTATATTTGTAAAAAAGGTTGTTTTACCAAATTAGAATTCACAATGAAAAAGCTTGAGACACTGGAAGAGAGAGACTCCAACTCGGGAAATTCACAATGATAACCTAGGTTAATATCTAAGAAAGTGCTTCAAACACTAGGAATACATGAATAAAGGGACTAAATATCTGTAACATGTTGTTTCCTGGCAAGGAAATCGTGTTCAAAGAACATAGAACCGAGTTGGGTACTGCTTACATTTATTATTCCAGGACCATGAGTTGGCGATTTTGCAAGAAGCCTGGTTAGGCCATTAAACGGGATGTCATGAAGTCACCAAGGGGGAGGGGCCACGTGGGCAGGCTTAATTGATCCCAGGTGATAATGATTTGGCCAGGGGACCAGCTGGGAGTGATGACGTCATCGAGATTAGTTCTGGTATTAGGGTTAGAGAATTGGGGCTCTGTTCATGGTTAGGGTTAGGATAAGGTTTTGGGCTAGGTAGGGTCGAGGCTCAGGTGTGGGCTAGGTTTAGGGTTTGGGTTAGAGGGTTAGGGGCAGGCTGACGGTCACAGTGTAGTAATGTTGGCTATTCACAATGAATGAGCTTCAAACACTCGACAATTTGGTGTGTAGCACTCAGAACTTACGACTCCAGACTACGGAAATATTTAGAAATGTGCTTCACACAATAGGAATACATATTCCAATAGACTGAATATCTGAACAGCACAATTTTGTCACTGGGAAATCTTGTTCAAACAGCTGAGAAGCGAGTGTGACACTGTTTACATTTATTTTTCCCGTCAAAAGGAGTTGGTGTTTTCGGAAAAAGGTTTTGGTGAAACACTGAAAAACTCATTTCCCTAGAGCTATCGAACAGGATGAAAGTATTGAGAACACTATGAAATAAAAATGTTAGTTAGGCTAGGGTTCCAAGTACTGTTTTACTGTGCCTTTAAAAAGCCGGTATGACACCCGTGTTAAAATGAAAAGTCTCATTGCTCAAAACAACAGACCAGGGGAATGGCAGAGTGTCTCTAGAACTCATGGAATACGTTTTAGAACCCGAACATCTCTACTGAATTTTGAAATACTGAGCATTTGTATCCAAAGCGCTGTGAAAGGTAGGATAGACTGTCAAGTGGTAATAATGTTGAAAGTGCTGGTATATTTGTAAAAAAGGTTGTTTTACCAAATTAGAATTCACAATGAAAAAGCTTAAGACACTGGAAGAGAGAGTCTCCAACTCGGGAAATTCACAATGATAACCTAGGTTAATATCTAAGAAAGTGCTTCAAACACTAGGAATACGTGAATAAAGGGCCTTAATATCTGTAACACATTGTTTCCTGACAAGGAAATCGTGTTCAAAGAACATAGAACCGAGTTGGATACTGGTTACATTTATTATTCCGAGATAATGAGTTGGCGATTTTGAAAGAAGCCTGGTTAGGCCATTAAACCGGATGTGATGACGTCACCAAGGGGGAGGGGCCACGTGGGCCGGCTTAATTGATCCCAGGTGATAATGATTTCGCCAGGGGACCAGCTGGGAGTGATGACGTCATCGAGATTAGTTCTGGTATTAGGGTTAGAGAATTGGGGCTCTGTTCATGGTTAGGGTTAGGATAAGGTTTTGGGCTAGGTAGGGTCCAGGCTCAGGTGTGGGCTAGGTTTAGGGTTTGGGTTAGAGGGTTAGGGACAGGCTGACGGTCACAGTGTAGTAATGTTGGCTATTCACAATGAATGAGCTTCAAACACTCGACAATTTGGTGTGTAGCACTCAGAACTTACGACTCCAGACTAGGGAAATATTTAGAAATGTGCTTCACACAGTAGGAATACATATTCCAATAGACTGAATATCTGAACAGCACAATTTTGTCACTGGGAAATCTTGTTCAAACAGCTGAGAAGCGAGTGTGACACTGTTTACATTTATTTTTCCCGTCAAAAGGAGTTGGCGTTTTCGGGAAAAGGATTTGGCGAAACACTGAAAAACTCATTTTCCTAGAGCTATCGAACAGGATGAAAGTATTGAGAACACTATGAAATAAAAATGTTAGTTAGGCTAGGGTTCCAAGTAATGTTTTATTGTGCCTTTAAAAAGCCGGTATGACACCCGTGTTAAAATGAAAAGTCTCATTGCTCAAAACAACAGACCAGGGGAATGGCAGAGTGTCTCTAGAACTCCTGGAATACGTTTTAGAACCCGAACATCTCTACTGAATTTTGAAATACTGAGAATTTGTATCCAAAGCGCTGTGAAAGGTAGGATAGACTGTCAAGTGGTAATAATGTTGAAAGTGCTGGTATATTTGTAAAAAAGGTTGTTTTACCAAATTAGAATTCACAATGAAAAAGCTTGAGACACTGGAAGAGAGAGTCTCCAACTCGGGAAATTCACAATGATAACCTAGGTTTATATCTAAGAAAGTGCTTCAAACACTAGGAATACGTGAATAAAGGGCCTTAATATCTGTAACACATTGTTTCCTGACAAGGAAATCGTGTTCAAAGAACATAGAACCGAGTTGGATACTGGTTACATTTATTATTCCGGGACCATGAGTTGGCGAATTTGAAAGAAGCCTGGTTAGGCCATTAAACTGGATGTGATGACGTCACCAAGGGGGAGGGGCCACGTGGGCAGGCTTAATTGATCCCAGGTGATAATGATTTGGCCAGGGGACCAGCTGGGAGTGATGACGTCATCGAGATTAGTTCTGGTATTAGGGTTAGAGAACTAGGGCTCTGTTCATGGTTAGGGTTAGGATAAGGTTTTGGGCTAGGTATGGTCCAGGCTCAGGTGTGGGCTAGGTTTAGGGTTTGGGTTAGAGGGTTAGGGACAGGGTTATGGTCACAGTGTAGTAATGTTGGCTATTCACAATGAATGAGCTTCAATCACTGGACAATTTGGTGTGTAGCACTCAGAACTTACGACTCCACACTAGGGAAATATTTAGAAATGTGCTTCACACAATAGGAATACATATTCCAAAGACAGAATATCTGAACAGCACAATTTTGTCACTGGGAAATCTTGTTCAAACAGCTGAGAAGCGAGTGTGACACTGTTTACATTTATTTTTCCCGTCAAAAGGAGTTGGCGTTTTCGGGAAAAGGTTTTGGTGAAACACTGAAAAACTCATTTTCCTAGAGCTATCAAACAGTATGAAAGTATTGAGAACACTATGAAATAAAAATGTTAGTTAGGCTAGGGTTCCAAGTAATGTTTTACTGTGCCTTTAAAAAGCCAGTATGACACCCGCGTTAAAATGAAAAGTCTAATTGCTCAAAACAACAGACCAGGGGAATGGCAGAGTGTCTCTAGAACTCCTGGAATACGTTTTAGAACCCGAATATCTCTACTGAATTTTGAAATACTGAGAATTTGTATCCAAAGCGCTGTGAAAGGTAGGATAGACTGTCAAGTGGTAATAATGTTGAAAGTGCTGGTATATTTGTAAAAAAGGTTGCTTTACCAAATTAGAATTCACAATGAAAAAGCTTGAGACACTGGAAGAGAGAGACTCCAACTCGGGAAATTCACAATGATAACCTAGGTTAATATCTAAGAAAGTGCTTCAAACACTAGGAATACGTGAGTAAAGGGCCTTAATATCTGTAACACATTGTTTCCTGACAAGGAAATCGTGTTCAAAGAACATAGAACCGAGTTGGATACTGGTTACATTTTTTATTCCGGGAAAATGAGTTGGCGATTTTGAAAGAAGCCTGGTTAGGCCATTAAACCGGATGTGATGACGTCACCAAGGGGGAGGGGCCACTTTGGCAGGCTTAATTGATCCCAGGTTATAATGATTTGGCCAGGGGACCAGCTGGGAGTGATGACGTCATCGAGATTAGTTCTGGTATTAGGGTTAGAGAATTGGGGCTCTGTTCATGGTTAGGGTTAGGATAAGGTTTTGGGCTAGGTAGGGTCCAGGCTCAGGTGTGGGCTAGGTTTAGGGTTTGGGTTAGAGGGTTAGGGACAGGATGACGGTCACAGTGTAGTAATGTTGGCTATTCACAATGAATGAGCTTCAATCACTGGACAATTTGGTGTGTAGCACTCAGAACTTATGACTCCAGACTAGGGAAATATTTAGAAATGTGCTTCACACAATAGGAATACATATTCCAATAGACTGAATATCTGAACAGCACAATTTTGTCACTGGGAAATCTTGTTCAAACAGCTGAGAAGCGAGTGTGACACTGTTTACATTGATTTTTCCCGTCAAAAGGAGTTGCAGTTTTGGGGAAAAGGTTTTGGTGAAACACTGAAAAACTCATTTTCCTAGAGCTATCGAACAGTATGAAAGAATTGAGAACACTATGAAATAAAAATGTTAGTTAGGCTAGGGTTCCAAGTAATGTTTTACTGTGCCTTTAAAAAGCCTGTATGACACCCGTGTTAAAATGAAAAGTCTCATTGCTCAAAACAACAGACCAGGGGAATGGCAGAGTGTCTCTAGAACTCCTGGAATACGTTTTAGAACCCGAATATCTCTACTGAATTTTGAAATACTGAGAATTTGTATCCAAAGCGCTGTGAAAGGTAGGATAGACTGTCAAGTGGTAATAATGTTGAAAGTGCTGGTATATTTGTAAAAAAGGTTGTTTTACCAAATTAGAATTCACAATGAAAGAGCTTGAGACACTGGAAGAGAGAGACTCCAACTCGGGAAATTCACAATGATAACCTAGGTTAATATCTAAGAAAGTGCTTCAAACACTAGGAATACGTGAGTAAAGGGCCTTAATATCTGTAACACATTGTTTCCTGACAAGGAAATCGTGTTCAAAGAACATAGAACCGAGTTGGATACTGGTTACATTTTTTATTCCGGGAAAATGAGTTGGCGATTTTGAAAGAAGCCTGGTTAGGCCATTAAACCGGATGTGATGACGTCACCAAGGGGGAGGGGCCACGTGGGCAGGCTTAATTGATCCCAGGTTATAATGATTTGGCCAGGGGACCAGCTGGGAGTGATGACGTCATCGAGATTAGTTCTGGTATTAGGGTTAGAGAATTGGGGCTCTGTTCATGGTTAGGGTTAGGATAAGGTTTTGGGCTAGGTAGGGTCCAGGCTCAGGTGTGGGCTAGGTTTAGGGTTTGGGTTAGAGGGTTAGGGACAGGGTTACGGTCACAAGTTAGTAATGTTGGCTATTCACAATGAATGAGCTTCAATCACTGGACAATTTGGTGTGTAGCACTCAGAACTTACGACTCCAGACTAGGGAAATATTTAGAAATGTGCTTCAGCCGAGGCCGGTTTGGCTCAGTGGATAGAGCGTCGGCCTGTGGACTGAAGGGTCCCAGCTTCGATTCCGGTCAAGGGCATGTGCCTTGGTTGCGGGCACATCCCCGGTGGGGGGTGTGCAGGAGGCAGCTGTTCGATGTTTCTCTCTCATCGATGTTTCTAACTTTCTATCCCTCTCTCTTCCTCACTGTGGTAAATCAATAAAGTATATTAAAAAAAAAAAAAAAAAGAAATGTGCTTCACACAATAGGAATACATATTCCAATAGACTGAATATCTGAACAGCACTATTTTGTCACTGGGAAATCTTGTTCAAACAGCTGAGAAGCGAGTGTGACACTGTTTACATTTATTTTTCCCGTCAAAAGGAGTTGGCGTTTTCGGGAAAAGGTTTTGGTGAAACACTGAAAAACTCATTTTCCTAGAGCTATCGAACAGTATGAAAGTATTGAGAACACTATGAAATAAAAATGTTAGTTAGGCTAGGGTTCCAAGTAATGTTTTACTGTGCCTTTCAAAAGCCGGTATGACACCCGTGTTAAAATGAAAAGTCTCATTGCTCAAAACAACAGACCAGGGGAATGGCAGAGTGTCTCTAGAACTCCTGGAATACGTTTTAGAACCCGAACATCTCTACTGAATTTTGAAATACTGAGAATTTGTATCCAAAGCGCTGTGAAAGGTAGGATAGACTTTCAAGTGGTAATAATGTTGAAAGTGCTGGTATATTTGTAAAAAAGGTTGTTTTACCAAATTAGAATTCACAATGAAAAAGCTTGAGACACTGGAAGAGAGAGACTCCAACTCGGGAAATTCACAATGATAACCTAGGTTAATATCTAAGAAAGTGCTTCAAACACTAGGAATACGTGAATAAAAGGCCTTAATATCTGTAACACATTGTTTCCTGACAAGGAAATCATGTTCAAAGAACATAGAACCGAGTTGGATACTGGTTACATTTATTATTCAGGGACAATGAGTTGGCGATTTTGAAAGAAGCCAGGTTAGGCCATTAAACCAGATGTGATGACGTCACCAAGGGGGAGGGGCCACGTGGGCAGGCTTAATTGATCCCAGGTGATAATGATTTGGCCAGGGGACCAGCTGGGAGTGATGACGTCATCGAGATTAGTTCTGGTATTAGGGTTAGAGAATTGGGGCTCTGTTCATGGTTAGGGTTAGGAAAAGGTTTTGGGCTAGGTAGGGTTCAGGCTCAGGTGTGGGCTAGGTTTAGGGTTTGGGTTAGAGGTTTAGGGACAGGGTTATGGTCACAGTTTAGTAATGTTGGCTATTCACAATGAATGAGCATCAATCACTGGACTATTTGGTGTGTAGCACTCAGAACTTACGACTCCAGACTAGGGAAATATTTAGAAATGTGCTTCACACAATAGGAATACATATTCCAATACACTGAATATCTGAACAGCACAATTTTGTCACTGGGAAATCATGTTCAAACAGCTGAAAAGCGAGTATGACACTGTTTACATTTATTTTTCCCTTCAAAAGGAGTTGGCGTTTTCGGGAAAAGGTTTTGGTGAAACACTGAAAAATCATTTTCCTAGAGCTATCGAACCGTACGAAAGTATTGAGAACACTATGAAATAAAAATGTTAGTTAGGCTAGGGTTCCAAGTAATGGTTTACTGTGCCTTTAAAAAGGCGGTATGACACCCGTGTTAAAATGAAAAGTCTCATTGCTCAAAACAACAGACCAGGGGAATGGCAGAGTGTCTCTAGAACTCCTGGAATAGGTTTTAGAACCCGAACATCTCTACTGAATTTTGAAATACTGAGAATTTGTATCCAAAGCGCTGTGAAAGGTAGGATAGACTTTCAAGTGGTAATAATGTTGAAAGTGCTGGTATATTTGTAAAAGAGGTTGTTTTACCAAATTAGAATTCACAATGAAAAAGCTTGAGACACTGGAAGAGAGAGACTCCAACTCGGGAAATTCACAATGATAACATAGGTTAATATCTAAGAAAGTGCTTCAAACACTAGGAATACGTGAATAAAGGGCCTTAATATCTGTAACACATTGTTTCCTGACAAGGAAATCGTGTTCAAAGAACATAGAACCGAGTTGGATACTGGTTACATTTTTTATTCCGGAAAATGAGTTGGCGATTTTGAAAGAAGCCTGGTTAGGCCATTAAACCGGATGTGATGACGTCACCAAGGGGGAGGGGCCACTTTGGCAGGCTTAATTGATCCCAGGTTATAATGATTTGGCCAGGGGACCAGCTGGGAGTGATGACGTCATCGAGATTAGTTCTGGTATTAGGGTTAGAGAATTGGGGCTCTGTTCATGGTTAGGGTTAGGATAAGGTTTTGGGCTAGGTAGGGTCCAGGCTCAGGTGTGGGCTAGGTTTAGGGTTTGGGTTAGAGGGTTAGGGACAGGCTGACGGTCACAGTGTAGTAATGTTGGCTATTCACAATGAATGAGCTTCAATCACTGGACAATTTGGTGTGTAGCACTCAGAACTTATGACTCCAGACTAGGGAAATATTTAGAAATGTGCTTCACACAATAGGAATACATATTACAATAGACTGAATATCTGAACAGCACAATTTTGTCACTGGGAAATCTTGTTCAAACAGCTGAGAAGCGAGTGTGACACTGTTTACATTGATTTTTCCCGTCAAAAGGAGTTGGAGTTTTGGGGAAAAGGTTTTGGTGAAACACTGAAAAACTCATTTTCCTAGAGCTATCGAACAGTATGAAAGAATTGAGAACACTATGAAATAAAAATGTTAGTTAGGCTAGGGTTCCAAGTAATATTTTACTGTGCCTTTAAAAAGCCTGTATGACACCCGTGTTAAAATGAAAAGTCTCATTGCTCAAAACAACAGACAAGGGGAATGGCAGAGTGTCTCTAGAACTCCTGGAATACGTTTTAGAACCCGAACATCTCTACTGAATTTTGAAATACTGAGAATTTGTATCCAAAGCGCTGTGAAAGGTAGGATAGACTGTCAAGTGGTAATAATGTTGAAAGTGCTGGTATATTTGTAAAAAAGGTTTTTTTACCAAATTAGAATTCACAATGAAAGAGCTTGAGACACTGGAAGAGAGAGACTCCAACTCGGGAAATTCACAATGATAACCTAGGTTAATATCCAAGAAAGTGCTTCAAACACTAGGAATACGTGAATAAAGGGCCTTAATATCTGTAACACATTGTTTCCTGACAAGGAAATCGTGTTCAATGAACATAGAACCGAGTTGGATACTGGTTACATTTTTTATTCCGGGAAAATGAGTTGGCGATTTTGAAAGAAGCCTGGTTAGGACATTAATCCGGGTGTGATGACGTCACCAAAGGGGAGGGGCCACGTGGGCAGGCTTAATTGATCCCAGGTGATAATGATTTGGCTAGGGGACCAGCTGGGAGTGATGACGTCATCGAGATTAGTTCTGGTATTGGGGTTAGAGAATTGGGGCTCTGTTCATGGTTAGGGTTAGGATAAGGTTTTGGGCTAGGTAGGGTCCAGGCTCAGGTGTGGGCTAGGTTTAGGGTTTGGGTTAGAGGGTTAGGGACAGGGTTACGGTCACAAGTTTGTAATGTTGGGTATTCACAATGAATGAGCTTCAATCACTGGACAATTTGGTGTGTAGCACTCAGAACTTACGACTCCAGACTAGGGAAATATTTAGAAATGTGCTTCACACAATAGGAATACATATTCCAATAGACTGAATATCTGAACAGCACTATTTTGTCACTGGGAAATCTTGTTCAAACAGCTGAGAAGCGAGTGTGACACTGTTTACATTTATTTTTCCCGTCAAAAGGAGTTGGCGTTTTCGGGAAAAGGTTTTGGTGAAACACTGAAAAACTCATTTTCCTCGAGCTATCGAACAGTATGAAAGTATTGAGAACACTATGAAATAAAAATGTTAGTTAGGCTAGGGTTCCAAGTAATGTTTTACTGTGCCTTTAAAAAGCCGGTATGACACCCGTGTTAAAATGAAAAGTCTCATTGCTCAAAACAACAGACCAAGGGAATGGCAGAGTGTCTCTAGAACTCCTGGAATACGTTTTAGAACCCAAACATCTCTACTGAATTTTGAAATACTGAGAATTTGTATCCAAAGCGCTGTGAAAGGTAGGATAGACTGTCAAGTGGTAATAATGTTGAAAGTGCTGGTATATTTGTAAAAAAGGTTGTTTTACCAAATTAGAATTCACAATGAAAAAGCTTGAGACACTGGAAGAGAGAGACTCCAACTCGGGAAATTCACAATGATAACCTAGGTTAATATCTAAGAAAGTGCTTCAAACACTAGGAATACGTGAATAAAGGGCCTTAATATCTGTAACACATTGTTACCTGACAAGGAAATCGTGTTCAAAGAACCTAGAACCGAGTTGGATACTGGTTACATTTATTATTCTGGGACAATGAGTTGGCGATTTTGAAAGAAGCCTGGTTAGGCCATTAAACCGGAAGTGATGACGTCACCAAGGGGGAGGGGCCACGTGGGCAGGCTTAATTGATCCCAGGTGATAATGATTTGGCCAGGGGACCAGCTGGGAGTGATGACGTCATCGAGATTAGTTCTGGTATTAGGGTTAGCGAATTGGGGCTCTTTTCATGGTTAGGGTTAGGATAAGGTTTTGGGCTAGGTAGGGTCCAGGCTCAGGTGTGGGCTAGGTTTAGGGTTTGGGTTAGAGGGTTAGGGACAGGGTTATGGTCACAGTTTAGTAATGTTGGCTATTCACAATGAATGAGCTTCAATCACTGGACAATTTGGTGTGTAGCACTCAGAACTTACGACTCCAGACTAGGGAAATATTTAGAAATGTGCTTCACACAGTAGGAATACATATTCCAATAGACTGAATATCTGAACAGCACTATTTTGTCACTGGGAAATGTTGTTCAAACAGCTGAGAAGCGAGTGTGACACTGTTTACATTTATTTTTCCTGTCAAAAGGAGTTGGCGTTTTTGGGAAAAGGTTTTGGTGCAACACTGAAAAACTCATTTTCCTAGAGCTATCGAACAGTATGAAAGTATTGAGAACACTATGAAATAAAAATGATAGTTAGGCTAGGGTTCCAAGTAATGTTTTACTGTGCCTTTAAAAAGCCTGTATGACACCCGTGTTAAAAAGAAAATTCTCATTGCTCAAAACAACAGAAAAGGGGAATGGCAGAGTGTCTCTAGAACTCCTGGAATACGTTTTAGAATCCGAACATCTCTACTGAATTTTGCAATACTGAGAATTTGTATCCAAAGCGCTGTGAAAGGTAGGATAGACGTTCAAGTGGTCATAATGTTGAAAGTGCTGGTATATTTGTAAAAAAGGTTGTTTTACCAAATTAGAATTCACAATGAAAAAGCTTGAGACACTGGAAGAGAGAGACTCCAACTCGGGAAATTCACAATGATAAACTAGGTTAATATCTAAGAAAGTGCTTCAAACACTAGGAATACGTGAAAAAAGGGCCTTAATATCTGTAACACATTGTTTCCTGACAAGGAAATCATGTTCAAAGAACATAGAACCCAGTTGGATACTGGTTACATTTATTATTCCAGGACAATGAGTTGGCGATTTTGAAAGAAGCCTGGTTAGGCCATTAAACTGGATGTGATGACGTCACCAAGGGGGAGGGGCCACGTGGGCAGGCTTAATTGATCCCAGGTGATAATGATTTGGCCAGGGGACCAGCTGGGAATGATGACGTCATGGAGATTAGTTCTGGTATTAGGGTTAGAGAATTGGGGCTCTGTTCATAGTTAGGGTTAGGATAAGGTTTTGGGCTAGGTAGGGTCCAGGTTCAGGTGTGGGCTAGGTTTAGGGTTTGGGTTAGAGGGTTAGGGACAGGTTGACGGTCACAGTGTAGTAATTGTGGCTATTCACAATGAATGAGCTTCAATCACTGGACAATTTGGTGTGTAGCACTCAGAACTTACGACTCCAGACTAGGGAAATATTTAGAAATGTGCTTCACACAGTAGGAATACATATTCCAATAGACTGAATATCTGAACAGCCCAATTTTGTCACTGGGAAATCTTGTTCAAACAGCTGGGAAGCGAGTGTGACACTGTTTACATTTATTTTTCCCGTCAAAAGGAGTTGGCGTTTTCGGGAAAAGGTTTTGGTGAAACACTGAAAAACTCATTTTCCTAGAGCTATCGAACAGTATGAAAGTATTGAGAACACTATGAAATAAAAATGTTAGTTAGGCTAGGGTTCCAAGTAATGTTTTAATGTGCCTTTAAAAAGGCGGTATGACACCCGTGTTAAAATGAAAAGTCTCATTGCTCAAAACAACAGACCAGGGGAATGGCAGAGTGTCTCTAGAACTCCTGGAATACGTTTTAGAATCCGAACATCTCTACTGAATTTTGAAATACTGAGAATTTGTATCCAAAGCGCTGTGAAAGGTAGGATAGACTGTCAAGTGGTAATAATGTTGAAAGTGCCGGTATATTTGTAAAAAAGGTTGTTTTACCAAATTAGAATTCGCAATGAAAAAGCTTGAGACACTGGAAGAGAGAGACTCCAACTCGGGAAATTCACAATGATAACCTAGGTTAATATCTAAGAAAGTGCTTCAAACACTAGGAATATGTGAATAAAGGGCCTTAATATCTGTAACACATTGTTTCCTGACAAGGAAATCGTGTTCAAAGAACATAGAACCGAGAGTTGGATACTGGTTACATTTATTATTCCGGGACAATGAGTTGGCGATTTTGAAAGAAGCCTGGTTGGGCCATTAAACCGGATGTGATGACGTCACCAAGGGGGAGGGGCCACATGGGCAGGCTTAATTGATCCCAGGTGATAATGATTTGGCCAGGGGACCAGCTGGGAGTGATGACGTCATCGAGATTAGTTCTGGTATTAGGGTTAGAGAATTGGGGCTCTGTTCATGGTTAGGGTTAGGATAAGGTTTTGGGCTAGGTAGGGTCCAGGCTCAGGTGTGGGCTAGAGGGATTTGGGTTAGAGGGTTAGGGACAGGCTGACGGTCACAGTGTAGTAATGTTGGCTATTCACAATGAATGAGCTTCAATCACTGGACAATTTGGTGTGTAGCACTCAGAACTTATGACTCCAGACTAGGGAAATATTTAGAAATGTGCTTCAGCCGAGGCCGGTTTGGCTCGGTGGATAGAGCGTCGGCCTGTGGACTGAAGGGTCCCAGGTTCGATTCCGGTCAAGGGCATGTGCCTTGGTTGCGGGCACATCCCCGGTGGGGGGTGTGCAGGAGGCAGCTGTTCGATGTTTCTCTCTCATCGATGTTTCTAACTTTCTATCCCTCTCTCTTCCTCACTGTGGTAAATCAATAAAGTATATTAAAAAAAAAAAAAAAGAAAGAAATGTGCTTCACACAATAGGAATACATATTCCAATAGACTGAATATCTGAACAGCACTATTTTGTCACTGGGAAATCTTGTTCAAACAGGTGAGAAGCGAGTGTGACACTGTTTACATTTATTTTTCCCGTCAAAAGGAGTTGGCGTTTTCGGGAAAAGGTTTTGGTGAAACACTGAAAAACTCATTTTCCTAGAGCTATCGAACAGTATGAAAGTATTGAGAACACTATGAAATAAAAATGTTAGTTAGGCTAGGGTTCCAAGTAATGTTTTACTGTGCCTTTCAAAAGCCGGTATGACACCCGTGTTAAAATGAAAAGTCTCATTGCTCAAAACAACAGACCAGGGGAATGGCAGAGTGTCTCTAGAACTACTGGAATACGTTTTAGAACCCGAACATCTCTACTGAATTTTGAAATACTGAGAATTTGTATCCAAAGCGCTGTGAAAGGTAGGATAGACTTTCAAGTGGTAATAATGTTGAAAGTGCTGGTATATTTGTAAAAAAGGTTGTTTTACCAAATTGGAATTCACAATGAAAAAGCTTGAGACACTGGAAGAGAGAGACTCCAACTCGGGAAATTCACAATGATAACCTAGGTTAATATCTAAGAAAGTGCTTCAAACACTAGGAATACGTGAATAAAAGGCCTTAATATCTGTAACACATTGTTTCCTGACAAGGAAATCATGTTCAAAGAACATAGAACCGAGTTGGATACTGGTTACATTTATTATTCAGGGACAATGAGTTGGCGATTTTGAAAGAAGCCAGGTTAGGCCATTAAACCGGATGTGATGACGTCACCAAGGGGGAGGGGCCACGTGGGCAGGCTTAATTGATCCCAGGTGATAATGATTTGGACAGGGGACCAGCTGGGAGTGATGACGTCATCGAGATTAGTTCTGGTATTAGGGTTAGAGAATTGGGGCTCTGTTCATGGTTAGGGTTAGGAAAAGGTTTTGGGCTAGGTAGGGTTCAGGCTCAGGTGTGGGCTAGGTTTAGGGTTTGGGTTAGAGGGTTAGGGACAGGGTTATGGTCACAGTTTAGTAATGTTGGCTATTCACAATGAATGAGCTTCAATCACTGGACAATTTGGTGTGTAGCACTCAGAACTTACGACTCCAGACTAGGGAAATATTTAGAAATGTGCTTCACACAATAGGAATACATATTCCAATACACTGAATATCTGAACAGCACAATTTTGTCACTGGGAAATCTTGTTCAGACAGCTGAAAAGCGAGTATGACACTGTTTATATTTATTTTTCCCTTCAAAAGGAGTTGGCGTTTTCGGGAAAAGGTTTTGGTGAAACACTGAAAAATCATTTTCCTAGAGCTATCGAACCGTACGAAAGTATTGAGAACACTATGAAATAAAAATGTTAGTTAGGCTAGGGTTCCAAGTAATGGTTTACTGTGCCTTTAAAAAGGCGGTATGACACCCGTGTTAAAATGAAAAGTCTCATTGCTCAAAACAACAGACCAGGGGAATGGTAGAGTGTCTCTAGAACTCCTGGAATAGGTTTTAGAACCCGAACATCTCTACTGAATTTTGAAATACTGAGAATTTGTATCCAAAGCGCTGTGAAAGGTAGGATAGACTTTCAAGTGGTAATAATGTTGAAAGTGCTGGTATATTTGTAAAAAAGGTTGTTTTACCAAATTAGAATTCACAATGAAAAAGCTTGAGACACTGGAAGAGAGAGACTCCAACTCCGGAAATTCACAATGATAACATAGGTTAATATCTAAGAAAGTGCTTCAAACACTAGGAATACGTGAATAAAGGGCCTTAATATCTGTAACACATTGTTTCCTGACAAGGAAATCGTGTTCAAAGAACATAGAACCGAGTTGGATACTGGTTACATTTTTTATTCCGGAAAATGAGTTGGCGATTTTGAAAGAAGCCTGGTTAGGCCATTAAACCGGATGTGATGACGTCACCAAGGGGGAGGGGCCACCTGGGCAGGCTTAATTGATCCCAGGTGATAATGATTTGGCCAGGGGACCAGCTGGGAGTGATGACGTCATGGAGATTAGTTCTGGTATTAGGGTTAGAGAATTGGGGCTCTGTTCATGGTTAGGGTTAGGATAAGGTTTTGGGCGAGGTAGGGTCCAGGTTCAGGTGTGGGCTAGGTTTAGGGTTTGGGTTAGAGGGTTAGGGACAGGTTGACGGTCACAGTGTAGTAATGGTGGCTATTCACAATGAATGAGCTTCAATCACTGGACACTTTGGTGTGTAGCACTCAGAACTTATGACTCCAGAGAAGGGAAATATTTAGAAATGTGCTTCACACAGTAGGAATACATATTCCAATAGACTGAATATCTAACAGCACAATTTTGTCACTGGGAAATCTTGTTCAAACAGCTGGGAAGCGAGTGTGACACTGTTTACATTTATTTTTCCCGTCAAAAGGAGTTGGCGTTTTCGGGAAAAGGTTTTGGTGAAACACTAAAAAACTCATTTTCCTAGAGCTATCGAACAGTATGAAAGTATTGAGAACACTATGAAATAAAAATGTTAGTTAGGCTAGGGTTCCAAGTAATGTTTTAATGTGCCTTTAAAAAGGCGGTATGACACCCGTGTTAAAATGAAAAGTCTCATTGCTCAAAACAACAGACCAGGGGAATGGCAGAGTGTCTCTAGAACTCCTGGAATACGTTTTAGAATCCAAACATCTCTACTGAATTTTGAAATACTGAGAATTTGTATCCAAAGCGCTGTGAAAGGTAGGATAGACTGTCAAGTGGTAATAATGTTGAAAGTGCCGGTATATTTGTAAAAAAGGTTGTTTTACCAAATTAGAATTCGCAATGAAAAAGCTTGAGACACTGGAAGAGAGAGACTCCAACTCGGGAAATTCACAATGATAACCTAGGTTAATATCTAAGAAAGTGCTTCAAACACTAGGAATATGTGAATAAAGGGCCTTAATATCTGTAACACATTGTTTCCTGACAAGGAAATCGTGTTCAAAGAACATAGAACCGAGAGTTGGATACTGGTTACATTTATTATTCCGGGACAATGAGTTGGCGATTTTGAAAGAAGCCTGGTTGGGCCATTAAACCGGATGTGATGACGTCACCAAGGGGGAGGGGCCACATGGGCAGGCTTAGTTGATCCCAGGTGATAATGATTTGGCCAGGGGACCAGCTGGGAGTGATGACGTCATCGAGATTAGTTCTGGTATTAGGGTTAGAGAATTGGGGCTCTGTTCATGGTTAGGGTTAGGATAAGGTTTTGGGCTAGGTAGGGTCCAGGCCCAGGTGTGGGCTAGAGGGATTTGGGTTAGAGGGTTAGGGACAGGCTGACGGTCACAGTGTAGTAATGTTGGCTATTCACAATGAATGAGCTTCAATCACTGGACAATTTGGTGTGTAGCACTCAGAACTTATGACTCCAGACTAGGGAAATATTTAGAAATGTGCTTCAGCCGAGGCCGGTTTGGCTCGGTGGATAGAGCGTCGGCCTGTGGACTGAAGGGTCCCAGGTTCGATTCCGGTCAAGGGCATGTGCCTTGGTTGCGGGCACATTCCCGGTGGGGGGTGTGCAGGAGGCAGCTGTTCGATGTTTCTCTCTCATCGATGTTTCTAACTTTCTATCCCTCTCTCTTCCTCACTGTGGTAAATCAATAAAGTATATTAAAAAAAAAAAAAAGAAAGAAATGTGCTTCACACAATAGGAATACATATTCCAATAGACTGAATATCTGAACAGCACTATTTTGTCACTGGGAAATCTTGTTCAAACAGGTGAGAAGCGAGTGTGACACTGTTTACATTTATTTTTCCCGTCAAAAGGAGTTGGCGTTTTCGGGAAAAGGTTTTGGTGAAACACTGAAAAACTCATTTTCCTAGAGCTATCGAACAGTATGAAAGTATTGAGAACACTATGAAATAAAAATGTTAGTTAGGCTAGGGTTCCAAGTAATGTTTTACTGTGCCTTTCAAAAGCCGGTATGACACCCGTGTTAAAATGAAAAGTCTCATTGCTCAAAACAACAGACCAGGGGAATGGCAGAGTGTCTCTAGAACTCCTGGAATACGTTTTAGAACCCGAACATCTCTACTGAATTTTGAAATACTGAGAATTTGTATCCAAAGCGCTGTGAAAGGTAGGATAGACTTTCAAGTGGTAATAATGTTGAAAGTGCTGGTATATTTGTAAAAAAGGTTGTTTTACCAAATTAGAATTCACAATGAAAAAGCTTGAGACACTGGAAGAGAGAGACTCCAACTCGGGAAATTCACAATGATAACCTAGGTTAATATCTAAGAAAGTGCTTCAAACACTAGGAATACGTGAATAAAAGGCCTTAATATCTGTAACACATTGTTTCCTGACAAGGAAATCATGTTCAAAGAACATAGAACCGAGTTGGATACTGGTTACATTTATTATTCAGGGACAATGAGTTGGCGATTTTGAAAGAAGCCAGGTTAGGCCATTAAACCGGATGTGATGACGTCACCAAGGGGGAGGGGCCACGTGGGCAGGCTTAATTGATCCCAGGTGATAATGATTTGGACAGGGGACCAGCTGGGAGTGATGACGTCATCGAGATTAGTTCTGGTATTAGGGTTAGAGAATTGGGGCTCTGTTCATGGTTAGGGTTAGGAAAAGGTTTTGGGCTAGGTAGGGTTCAGGCTCAGGTGTGGGCTAGGTTTAGGGTTTGGGTTAGAGGGTTAGGGACAGGGTTATGGTCACAGTTTAGTAATGTTGGCTATTCACAATGAATGAGCTTCAATCACTGGACAATTTGGTGTGTAGCACTCAGAACTTACGACTCCAGACTAGGGAAATATTTAGAAATGTGCTTCACACAATAGGAATACATATTCCAATACACTGAATATCTGAACAGCACAATTTTGTCACTGGGAAATCTTGTTCAAACAGCTGAAAAGCGAGTATGACACTGTTTACATTTATTTTTCCCTTCAAAAGGAGTTGGCGTTTTCGGGAAAAGGTTTTGGTGAAACACTGAAAAATCATTTTCCTAGAGCTATCGAACCGTACGAAAGTATTGAGAACACTATGAAATAAAAATGTTAGTTAGGCTAGGGTTCCAAGTAATGGTTTACTGTGCCTTTAAAAAGGCGGTATGACACCCGTGTTAAAATGAAAAGTCTCATTGCTCAAAACAACAGACCAGGGGAATGGCAGAGTGTCTCTAGAACTCCTGGAATAGGTTTTAGAACCCGAACATCTCTACTGAATTTTGAAATACTGAGAATTTGTATCCAAAGCGCTGTGAAAGGTAAGATAGACTTTCAAGTGGTAATAATGTTGAAAGTGCTGGTATATTTGTAAAAAAGGTTGTTTTACCAAATTAGAATTCACAATGAAAAAGCTTGAGACACTGGAAGAGAGAGACTCCAACTGGGGAAATTCACAATGAAAACCTAGGTTAATATCTAAGAAAGTGCTTCAAACACTAGGAATACGTGAATAAAGGGCCTTAATATCTGTAACACATTGTTTCCTGACAAGGAAATCGTGTTCAAAGAACATAGAACCGAGTTGGATACTGGTTACATTTTTTATTCCGGGAAAATGAGTTGGCGATTTTGAAAGAAGCCTGGTTAGGCCATTAAACCGGATGTGATGACGTCACCAAGGGGGAGGGGCCACGTGGGCAGGCTTAATTGATCCCAGGTGATAATGATTTGGCCAAGGGACCAGCTGGGAGTGATGACGTCATGGAGATTAGTTGTGGTATTAGGGTTAGAGAATTGGGGCTCTGTTCATGGTTAGGGTTAGGATAAGGTTTTGGGCTAGGTAGGGTCCAGGCTCAGGTGTGGGCTAGGTTTAGGGTTTGGGTTAGAGGGTTAGGGACAGGCTGACGGTCACAGTGTAGTAATGTTGGCTATTCACAATGAATGAGCTTCAATCACTGGACAATTTGGTGTGTAGCACTCAGAACTTACGACTCCAGACTAGGGAAATATTTAGAAATGTGCTTCACACAATAGGAATACATATTCCAATAGACTGAATATCTGAACAGCACAATTTTTTCACTGGGAAATCTTGTTCAAACAGCTGAGAAGCGAGTGTGACACCGTTTACATTTATTTTTCCCTTCAAAAGGAGTTGCGTTTTCGGGAAAAGGTTTTGGTGAAACACTGAAAAACTCATTTTCCTAGAGCTATCGAACAGTATGAAAGTATTGAGAACACTATGAAATAAAAATGTTAGTTAGGCTAGGGTTCCAAGTAATGTTTTACTGTGCCTTTAAAAAGCCGGTATGACACCCGTGTTAAAATGAAAAGTCTCATTGCTCAAAACAACAGACAAGGGGAATGGCAGAGTGTCTCTAGAACTCCTGGAATACGTTTTAGAACCCAAACATCTCTACTGAATTTTGAAATACTGAGAATTTGTATCCAAAGCGCTGTGAAAGGTAGGATAGACTGTCAAGTGGTAATAATGTTGAAAGTGCTGGTATATTTGTAAAAAAGGTTGTTTTACCAAATTAGAATTCACAATGAAAGAGCTTGAGACACTGGAAGAGAGAGACTCCAACTCGGGAAATTCACAATGATAACCTAGGTTAATATCTAAGAAAGTGCTTCAAACACTAGGAATACGTGAATAAAGGGCCTTAATATCTGTAACACATTGTTTCCTGACAAGGAAATCGTGTTCAAAGAACATAGAACCGAGTTGGATACTGGTTACATTTTTTATTCCGGGAAAATGAGTTGGCGATTTTGAAAGAAGCCTGGTTAGGACATTAAACAGGATGTGATGACGTCACCAAGGGGGAGGGGCCACGTGGGCAGGCTTAATTGATCCCAGGTGATAATGATTTGGCCAGGGGACCAGCTGGGAGTGATGACTTCTTGGAGATTAGTTCTGGTATTAGGGTTAGAGAATTGGGGCTCTGTTCATGGTTAGGGTTAGGATAAGGTTTTGGGCTAGGTAGGGTCCAGGTTCAGGTGTGGGCTAGGTTTAGGGTTTGGGTTAGAGGGTTAGGGACAGGTTGACGGTCACAGTGTAGTAATTGTGGCTATTCACAATGAATGAGCTTCAATCACTGGACAATTTGGTGTGTAGCACTCAGAACTTACGACTCCAGACTAGGGAAATATTTAGAAATGTGCTTCACACAGTAGGAATACATATTCCAATAGACTGAATATCTGAACAGCACAATTTTGTCACTGGGAAATCTTGTTCAAACAGCTGGGAAGCGAGTGTGACACTGTTTACATTTATTTTTCCCGTCAAAAGGAGTTGGCGTTTTCGGGAAAAGGTTTTGGTGAAACACTGAAAAACTCATTTTCCTAGAGCTATCGAACAGTATGAAAGTATTGAGAACACTATGAAATAAAAATGTTAGTTAGGCTAGGGTTCCAAGTAATGTTTTACTGTGCCTTTAAAAAGGAGGTATGACACCCTTGTTAAAATGAAAAGTCTCATTGCTCAAAACAACAGACCAGGGGAATGGCAGAGTGTCTCTAGAACTCCTGGAATACGTTTTAGAACCCGAACATCTCTACTGAATTTTGAAATACTGAGAATTTGTATCCAAAGCGCTGTGAAAGGTAGGATAGACTGTCAAGTGGTAATAATGTTGAAAGTGCTGGTATATTTGTAAAAAAGGTTGTTTTACCAAATTAGAATTCACAATGAAAGAGCTTGAGACACTGGAAGAGAGAGACTCCAACTCGGGAAATTCACAATGATAACCTAGGTTAATATCTAAGAAAGTGCTTCAAACACTAGGAATACGTGAATAAAGGGCCTTAATATCTGTAACACATTGTTTCCTGACAAGGAAATCGTGTTCAAAGAACATAGAACCGAGTTGGATACTGGTTACATTTTTTATTCCGGGAAATGAGTTGGCGATTTTGAAAGAAGCCTGGTTAGGCCATTAAAGCAGATGTGATGACGTCACCAAGGGGGAGGGGCCACGTGGGCAGGCTTAATTGATCCCAGGTGATAATGATTTGGCCAGGGGACCAGCTGGGAATGATGACGTCATGGAGATTAGTTCTGGTATTAGGGTTAGAGAATTGGGGCTCTGTTCATGGTTAGGGTTAGGATAAGGTTTTGGGCTAGGTAGGGTCCAGGCTCAGGTGTGGGCTAGGTTTAGGGTTTGGGTTAGAGGGTTAGGGACAGGGTTACGGTCACAGTTTAGTAATGTTGGCTATTCACAATGAATGAGCTTCAATCACTGGACAATTTGGTGTGTAGCACTCAGAACTTATGACTCCAGACTAGGGAAATATTTAGAAATGTGCTTCACACAATGGGAATACATATCCAATAGACTGAATATCTGAACAGCACAATTTTGTCACTGGGAAATCTTGTTCAAACAGCTGAGAAGCGAGTATGACACTGTTTACATTTATTTTTCCCTTCAAAAGGAGTTGGCGTTTTCGGGAAAAGGTTTTGGTGAAACACTGAAAAACTCATTTTCCTAGAGCTATCGAACAGTATGAAAGTATTGAGAACACTATGAAATAAAAATGTTAGTTAGGCTAGGGTTCCAAGTAATGTTTTACTGTGCCTTTAAAAAGCCGGTATGACACCCGTGTTAAAATGAAAAGTCTCATTGCTCAAAACAACAGACAAGGGGAATGGCAGAGTGTCTCTAGAACTCCTGGAATACGTTTTAGAACCCAAACATCTCTACTGAATTTTGAAATACTGAGATTTTGTATCCAAAGCGCTGTGAAAGGTAGGATAGACTGTCAAGTGGTAATAATGTTGAAAGTGCTGGTATATTTGTAAAAAAGGTTGTTTTACCAAATTAGAATTCACAATGAAAGAGCTTGAGACACTGGAAGAGAGAGACTCCAACTAGGGAAATTCACAATGATAACCTAGGTTAATATCTAAGAAAGTGCTTCAAACACTAGGAATACGTGAATAAAGGGCCTTAATATCTGTAACACATTGTTTCCTGACAAGGAAATCGTGTTCAAAGAACATAGAACCGAGTTGGATACTGGTTACATTTTTTATTCCGGGAAATGAGTTGGCGATTTTGAAAGAAGCCTGGTTAGGCCATTAAACCAGATGTGATGACGTCACCAAGGGGGAGGGGCCACGTGGGCAGGCTTAATTGATCCCAGGTGATAATGATTTGGCCAGGGGACCAGCTGGGAATGATGACGTCATGGAGATTAGTTCTGGTATTAGGGTTAGAGAATTGGGGCTCTGTTCATGGTTAGGGTTAGGATAAGGTTTTGGGCTAGGTAGGGTCCAGGTTCAGGTGTGGGCTAGGTTTAGGGTTTGGGTTAGAGGGTTAGGGACAGGTTGACGGTCACAGTGTAGTAATTGTGGCTATTCACAATGAATGAGCTTCAATCACTGGACAATTTGGTTTGTAGCACTCAGAACTTACGACTCCAGACTAGGGAAATATTTAGAAATGTGCTTCACACAGTAGGAATACATATTCCAATAGACTGAATATCTGAACAGCACAATTTTGTCACTGGGAAATCTTGTTCAAACAGCTGGGAAGCGAGTGTGACACTGTTTACATTTATTTTTCCCGTCAAAAGGAGTTGGTGTTTTCGGGAAAAGGTTTTGGTGAAACACTGAAAAACTCATTTTCCTAGAGCTATCGAACAGTATGAAAGTATTGAGAACACTATGAAATAAAAATGTTAGTTAGGCTAGGGTTCCAAGTAATGTTTTAATGTGCCTTTAAAAAGGCGGTATGACACCAGTGTTAAAATGAAAAGTCTCATTGCTCAAAACAACAGACCAGGGGAATGGCAGAGTGTCTCTAGAACTCCTGGAATACGTTTTAGAACCCGAACCTCTCTACTGAATTTTGAAATACTGAGAATTTGTATCCAAAGCGCTGTGAAAGGTAGCATAGACTGTCAAGTGGTAATAATGTTGAAAGTGCTGGTATATTTGTAAAAAAGGTTGTTTTACCAAATTAGAATTCACAATGAAAGAGCTTGAGACACTGGAAGAGAGAGACTCCAACTCGGAAATTCACAATGATAACCTAGGTTAATATCTAAGAAAGTGCTTCAAACACTAGGAATACGTGAATAAAGGGCCTTAATATCTGTAACACATTGTTTCCTGACAAGGAAATCGTGTTCAAAGAACATAGAACCGAGTTGGATACTGGTTACATTTTTTATTCCGGGAAATGAGTTGGCGATTTTGAAAGAAGCCTGGTTAGGCCATTAAACCGGATGTGATGACGTCACCAAGGGGGAGGGGCCACGTGGGCAGGCTTAATTGATCCCAGGTGATAATGATTTGGCCAGGGGAACAGCTGGGAGTGATGACTTCATCGAGATTAGTTCTGGTATTAGGGTTAGAGAATTGGGGCTCTGTTCATGGTTAGGGTTAGGGTAAGGTTTTGGGCTAGGTAGCTTTCAGGCTCAGGTGTGGGCTAGGTTTAGGGTTTGGGTTAGAGGGTTAGGGACAGGGTTATGGTCACAGTTTAGTAATGTTGGCTATTCACAATGAATGAGCTTCAATCACTGGACAATTTGGTGTGTAGCACTCAGAACTTACGACTCCAGACTAGGGAAATATTTAGAAATGTGCTTCACACAGTAGGAATACATATTCCAATAGACTGAATATCTGAACAGCACAATTTTGTCACTGGGAAATCTTGTTCAAACAGCTGAGAAGCGAGTGTGACACTGTTTACATTTATTTTTCCCGTCAAAAGGAGTTGGCGTTTTCGGGAAAAGGTTTTGGTGAAACACTGAAAAACTCATTTTCTAGAGCTATCGAACAGTATGAAAGTATTGAGAACACTATGAAATAAAAGTGTTAGTTAGGCTAGGGTTCCAAGTAATATTTTACTGTGCCTTTAAAAAGCCGGTATGACACCCGTTTTAAAATGAAAAGTCTCATTGCTCAAAACAACAGACCAGGGGAATGGCAGAGTGTCTCTAGAACTCCTGGAATACGTTTTAGAACCCGAAATTCTCTACTGAATTTTGAAATACTGAGAATTTGTATCCAAAGCGCTGTGAAAGGTAGGATAGACTGTCAAGTGGTAATAATGTTGAAAGTGCTGGTATATTTGTAAAAAAGGTTGTTTTACCAAATTAGAATTCACAATGAAAAAGCTTAAGACACTGGAAGAGAGAGACTCCAACTCGGGAAATTCACAATGATAACCTAGGTTAATATCTAAGAAAGTGCTTCAAACACTAGGAATACGTGAATAAAGGGCCGTAATATCTGTAACTCATTGTTTCCTGACAAGGAAATCGTGTTCAAAGAACATAGAACCGAGTTGGATACTGGTTACATTTATTATTCCGGGAAAATGAGTTGGCAATTTTGAAAGAAGCCTGGTTAGGCCATTAAACCGGATGTGATGACGTCACCAAGGGGGAGGGGCCACGTGGGCAGGCTTAATTGATCCCAGGTGATAATGATTTGGCCAGGGAACCAGCTGGGAGTGATGACTTCTTGGAGATTAGTTCTGATATTAGGGTTAGAGAATTGGGGCACTGTTCATGGTTAGGGTTAGGATAAGGTTTTGGGCTAGGTAGCGTTCAGGCTCAGGTGTGGGCTAGGTTTAGGGTTTGGGTTAGAGGGTTAGGGACAGGGTTATGGTCACAGTTTAGTAATGTTGGCTATTCACAATGAATGAGCTTCAATCACTGGACAATTTGGTGTGTAGCACTCAGAACTTACGACTCCAGACTAGGGAAATATTTAGAAATGTGCTTCACACAATAGGAATACATATTCCAATAGACTGAATATCTGAACAGCACAATTTTGTCACTGGGAAATCTTGTTCAAACAGCTGAGAACCGAGTGTGACACTGTTTACATTTATTTTTCCCGTCAAAAGGAGTTGGCGTTTTCAGGAAAAGGTTTTGGTGAAACACTGAAAAACTCATTTTCCTAGAGCTATCGAACAGTATGAAAGTATTGCGAACACTATGAAATGAAAATGTTAGTTAGGCTAGGGTTCCAAGTAATGTTTTACTATGCCTTTAAAAAGCCTGTATGACACCCGTGTTAAAATGAAAAGTCTCATAGCTCAAAACAGCAGACCAGGGGAATGGCAGAGAGTCTCTAGAACTCCTAGAATACGTTTTAAAACCCGAACATCTCTACTGAATTTTGAAATACTGAGAGTTTGTATCCAAAGCGCTGTGAAAGGTAGGATAGACTTTCAAGTGGTAGTAATGTTGAAAGTGCTGGTATATTTGTAAAAAAGGTTGTTTTACCAAATTAAAATTCACAATGAAAAAGCTTGAGACACTGGAAGAGAGAGACTCTAACTCGGGAAATTCACAATGATAACCTAGGTTAATATCTAAGAAAGTGCTTCAAACACTAGGAATACGTGAATAAAGGGCCTTAATATCTGTAACACATTGTTACCTGACAAGGAAATCGTGTTCAAAGAACATAGAACCGAGTTGGATACTGGTTACATTTATTATTCTGGGACAATGAGTTGGCGATTTTGAAAGAAGCCTGGTTAGGCCATTAAACCGGAAGTGATGACGTCACCAAGGGGGAGGGGCCACGTGGGCAGGCTTAATTGATCCCAGGTGATAATGATTTGGCCAGGGGACCAGCTGGGAGTGATGACGTCATCGAGATTAGTTCTGGTATTAGGGTTTTAGAATTGGGGCTCTGTTCATGGTTAGGGTTAGGATAAGGTTTTGGGCTAGGTAGCTTTCAGGCTCAGGTGTGGGCTAGGTTTAGGGTTTGGGTTAGAGGGTTAGGGACAGGGTTACGGTCACAGTTTAGTAATGTTGGCTATTCACAATGAATGAGCTTTAATCACTGGACAATTTGGTGTGTAGCACTCAGAACTTACGACTCCAGACAAGGGAAGTATTTAGAAATGTGCTTCACACAATAGGAATACATATTCCAATACACTGAATATCTGAACAGCAGTATTTTGTCACTGGGAAATCTTGTTCAAACAGCTGAGAAGCAAGTGTGACACTGTTTACATTTATTTTTCCTGTCAAAAGGAGTTGGCGTTTTTGGGAAAAGGTTTTGGTGCAACACTGAAAAACTCATTTTCCTAGAGCTATCGAACAGTATGAAAGTATTGAGAACACTATGAAATAAAAATGATAGTTAGGCTAGGGTTCCAAGTAAAGTTTTACTGTGCCTTTAAAAAGCTGTTATGACACCCGTGTTAAAAAGAAAATTCTCATTGCTCAAAACAACAGAAAAGGGGAATGGCAGAGTGTCTCTAGAACTCCTGGAATACGTTTTAGAATCCGAACATCTCTACTGAATTTTGCAATACTGAGAATTTGTATCCAAAACGCTGGGAAAGGTAGGATAGACGTTCAAGTGGTCATAATGTTGAAAGTGCTGATATATTTGTAAAAAAGGTTGTTTTACCAAATTAGAATTCACAATGAAAAAGCTTGAGACACTGGAAGAGAGAGACTCCAACTAGGGAAATTCACAATGATAACCTAGGTTAATATCTAAGAAAGTGCTTCAAACACAAGGAATACGTGAATAAAGGGCCTTAATATCTGTAACACATTGTTTCCTGACAAGGAAATCGTGCTCAAAGAACATAGAACCGAGTTGGATACTGGTTACATTTTTAATTCCGGGAAAATGAGTTGGAGATTTTGAAAGAAGCCTGGTTAGGCCATTAATCTGGATGTGATGACGTCACCAAGGGGGAGGGGCCACGTGGGCAGGCTTAATTGATCCCAGGTGATAATGATTTGGCTAGGGGACCAGCTGGGAGTGATGACGTCATCGAGATTAGTTCTGGTATTGGGGTTAGAGAATTGGGGCTCTGTTCATGGTTAGGGTTAGGATAAGGTTTTGGGCTAGGTAGGGTCCAGGCTCAGGTGTGGGCTAGGTTTAGGGTTTGGGTTAGAGGGTTAGGGACAGGGTTACGGTCACAAGTTTGTAATGTTGGGTATTCACAATGAATGAGCTTCAATCACTGGACAATTTGGTGTGTAGCACTCAGAACTTACGACTCCAGACTAGGGAAATATTTAGAAATGTGCTTCACACAATAGGAATACATATTCCAATAGACTGAATATCTGAACAGCACTATTTTGTCACTGGGAAATCTTGTTCAAACAGCTGAGAAGCGAGTGTGACACTGTTTACATTTATTTTTCCCGTCAAAAGGAGTTGGCGTTTTCGGGAAAAGGTTTTGGTGAAACACTGAAAAACTCATTTTCCTCGAGCTATCGAACAGTATGAAAGTATTGAGAACACTATGAAATAAAAATGTTACTTAGGCTAGGGTTCCAAGTAATGTTTTACTGTGCCTTTAAAAAGCCGGTATGACACCCGTGTTAAAATGAAAAGTCTCATTGCTCAAAACAACAGACCAGGGGAATGGCAGAGTGTCTCTAGAACTCCTGGAATACGTTTTAGAACCCGAAATTCTCTACTGAATTTTGAAATACTGAGAATTTGTATCCAAAGCGCTGTGAAAGGTAGGATAGACTGTCAAGTGGTAATAATGTTGAAAGTGCTGGTATATTTGTAAAAAAGGTTGTTTTACCAAATTAGAATTCACAATGAAAAAGCTTAAGACACTGGAAGAGAGAGACTCCAACTCGGGAAATTCACAATGATAACCTAGGTTAATATCTAAGAAAGTGCTTCAAACACTAGGAATACGTGAATAAAGGGCCGTAATATCTGTAACTCATTGTTTCCTGACAAGGAAATCGTGTTCAAAGAACATAGAACCGAGTTGGATACTGGTTACATTTATTATTCCGGGAAAATGAGTTGGCAATTTTGAAAGAAGCCTGGTTAGGCCATTAAACCGGATGTGATGACGTCACCAAGGGGGAGGGGCCACGTGGGCAGGCTTAATTGATCCCAGGTGATAATGATTTGGCCAGGGAACCAGCTGGGAGTGATGACTTCTTGGAGATTAGTTCTGATATTAGGGTTAGAGAATTGGGGCACTGTTCATGGTTAGGGTTAGGATAAGGTTTTGGGCTAGGTAGCGTTCAGGCTCAGGTGTGGGCTAGGTTTAGGGTTTGGGTTAGAGGGTTAGGGACAGGGTTATGGTCACAGTTTAGTAATGTTGGCTATTCACAATGAATGAGCTTCAATCACTGGACAATTTGGTGTGTAGCACTCAGAACTTACGACTCCAGACTAGGGAAATATTTAGAAATGTGCTTCACACAATAGGAATACATATTCCAATAGACTGAATATCTGAACAGCACAATTTTGTCACTGGGAAATCTTGTTCAAACAGCTGAGAACCGAGTGTGACACTGTTTACATTTATTTTTCCCGTCAAAAGGAGTTGGCGTTTTCAGGAAAAGGTTTTGGTGAAACACTGAAAAACTCATTTTCCTAGAGCTATCGAACAGTATGAAAGTATTGCGAACACTATGAAATGAAAATGTTAGTTAGGCTAGGGTTCCAAGTAATGTTTTACTATGCCTTTAAAAAGCCTGTATGACACCCGTGTTAAAATGAAAAGTCTCATAGCTCAAAACAGCAGACCAGGGGAATGGCAGAGAGTCTCTAGAACTCCTAGAATACGTTTTAAAACCCGAACATCTCTACTGAATTTTGAAATACTGAGAGTTTGTATCCAAAGCGCTGTGAAAGGTAGGATAGACTTTCAAGTGGTAGTAATGTTGAAAGTGCTGGTATATTTGTAAAAAAGGTTGTTTTACCAAATTAAAATTCACAATGAAAAAGCTTGAGACACTGGAAGAGAGAGACTCTAACTCGGGAAATTCACAATGATAACCTAGGTTAATATCTAAGAAAGTGCTTCAAACACTAGGAATACGTGAATAAAGGGCCTTAATATCTGTAACACATTGTTACCTGACAAGGAAATCGTGTTCAAAGAACCTAGAACCGAGTTGGATACTGGTTACATTTATTATTCTGGGACAATGAGTTGGCGATTTTGAAAGAAGCCTGGTTAGGCCATTAAACCGGAAGTGATGACGTCACCAAGGGGGAGGGGCCACGTGGGCAGGCTTAATTGATCCCAGGTGATAATGATTTGGCCAGGGGACCAGCTGGGAGTGATGACGTCATCGAGATTAGTTCTGGTATTAGGGTTTTAGAATTGGGGCTCTGTTCATGGTTAGGGTTAGGATAAGGTTTTGGGCTAGGTAGCTTTCAGGCTCAGGTGTGGGCTAGGTTTAGGGTTTGGGTTAGAGGGTTAGGGACAGGGTTACGGTCACAGTTTAGTAATGTTGGCTATTCACAATGAATGAGCTTCAATCACTGGACAATTTGGTGTGTAGCACTCAGAACTTACGACTCCAGACAAGGGAAGTATTTAGAAATGTGCTTCACACAATAGGAATACATATTCCAATACACTGAATATCTGAACAGCAGTATTTTGTCACTGGGAAATCTTGTTCAAACAGCTGAGAAGCAAGTGTGACACTGTTTACATTTATTTTTCCTGTCAAAAGGAGTTGGCGTTTTTGGGAAAAGGTTTTGGTGCAACACTGAAAAACTCATTTTCCTAGAGCTATCGAACAGTATGAAAGTATTGAGAACACTATGAAATAAAAATGATAGTTAGGCTAGGGTTCCAAGTAAAGTTTTACTGTGCCTTTAAAAAGCTGTTATGACACCCGTGTTAAAAAGAAAATTCTCATTGCTCAAAACAACAGAAAAGGGGAATGGCAGAGTGTCTCTAGAACTCCTGGAATACGTTTTAGAATCCGAACATCTCTACTGAATTTTGCAATACTGAGAATTTGTATCCAAAACGCTGGGAAAGGTAGGATAGACGTTCAAGTGGTCATAATGTTGAAAGTGCTGATATATTTGTAAAAAAGGTTGTTTTACCAAATTAGAATTCACAATGAAAAAGCTTGAGACACTGGAAGAGAGAGACTCCAACTAGGGAAATTCACAATGATAACCTAGGTTAATATCTAAGAAAGTGCTTCAAACACAAGGAATACGTGAATAAAGGGCCTTAATATCTGTAACACATTGTTTCCTGACAAGGAAATCGTGCTCAAAGAACATAGAACCGAGTTGGATACTGGTTACATTTTTAATTCCGGGAAAATGAGTTGGAGATTTTGAAAGAAGCCTGGTTAGGCCATTAATCTGGATGTGATGACGTCACCAAGGGGGAGGGGCCACGTGGGCAGGCTTAATTGATCCCAGGTGATAATGATTTGGCTAGGGGACCAGCTGGGAGTGATGACGTCATCGAGATTAGTTCTGGTATTGGGGTTAGAGAATTGGGGCTCTGTTCATGGTTAGGGTTAGGATAAGGTTTTGGGCTAGGTAGGGTCCAGGCTCAGGTGTGGGCTAGGTTTAGGGTTTGGGTTAGAGGGTTAGGGACAGGGTTACGGTCACAAGTTTGTAATGTTGGGTATTCACAATGAATGAGCTTCAATCACTGGACAATTTGGTGTGTAGCACTCAGAACTTACGACTCCAGACTAGGGAAATATTTAGAAATGTGCTTCACACAATAGGAATACATATTCCAATAGACTGAATATCTGAACAGCACTATTTTGTCACTGGGAAATCTTGTTCAAACAGCTGAGAAGCGAGTGTGACACTGTTTACATTTATTTTTCCCGTCAAAAGGAGTTGGCGTTTTCGGGAAAAGGTTTTGGTGAAACACTGAAAAACTCATTTTCCTCGAGCTATCGAACAGTATGAAAGTATTGAGAACACTATGAAATAAAAATGTTACTTAGGCTAGGGTTCCAAGTAATGTTTTACTGTGCCTTTAAAAAGCCGGTATGACACCCGTGTTAAAATGAAAAGTCTCAGTGCTCAAAACAACAGACCAGGGGAATGGCAGAGTGTCTCTAGAACTCCTGGAATACGTTTTAGAACCCAAACATCTCTACTGAATTTTGAAATACTGAGAATTTGTATCCAAAGCGCTGTGAAAGGTAGGATAGACTGTCAAGTGGTAATAATGTTGAAAGTGCTGGTATATTTGTAAAAAAGGTTGTTTTACCAAATTAGAATTCACAATGAAAAAGCTTGAGACACTGGAAGAGAGAGACTCCAACTCGGGAAATTCACAATGATAACCTAGGTTAATATCTAAGAAAGTGCTTCAAACACTAGGAATACGTGAATAAAGGGCCTTAATATCTGTAACACATTGTTACCTGACAAGGAAATCGTGTTCAAAGAACCTAGAACCGAGTTGGATACTGGTTACATTTATTATTCTGGGACAATGAGTTGGCGATTTTGAAAGAAGCCTGGTTAGGCCATTAAACCGGAAGTGATGACGTCACCAAGGGGGAGGGGCCACGTGGGCAGGCTTAATTGATCCCAGGTGATAATGATTTGGCCAGGGGACCAGCTGGGAGTGATGACGTCATCGAGATTAGTTCTGGTATTAGGGTTAGCGAATTGGGGCTCTTTTCATGGTTAGGGTTAGGATAAGGTTTTGGGCTAGGTAGGGTCCAGGCTCAGGTGTGGGCTAGGTTTAGGGTTTGGGTTAGAGGGTTAGGGACAGGGTTATGGTCACAGTTTAGTAATGTTGGCTATTCACAATGAATGAGCTTCAATCACTGGACAATTTGGTGTGTAGCACTCAGAACTTACGACTCCAGACTAGGGAAATATTTAGAAATGTGCTTCACACAGTAGGAATACATATTCCAATAGACTGAATATCTGAACAGCACTATTTTGTCACTGGGAAATGTTGTTCAAACAGCTGAGAAGCGAGTGTGACACTGTTTACATTTATTTTTCCTGTCAAAAGGAGTTGGCGTTTTTGGGAAAAGGTTTTGGTGCAACACTGAAAAACTCATTTTCCTAGAGCTATCGAACAGTATGAAAGTATTGAGAACACTATGAAATAAAAATGATAGTTAGGCTAGGGTTCCAAGTAATGTTTTACTGTGCCTTTAAAAAGCCTGTATGACACCCGTGTTAAAAAGAAAATTCTCATTGCTCAAAACAACAGAAAAGGGGAATGGCAGAGTGTCTCTAGAACTCCTGGAATACGTTTTAGAATCCGAACATCTCTACTGAATTTTGCAATACTGAGAATTTGTATCCAAAGCGCTGTGAAAGGTAGGATAGACTGTCAAGTGGTAATAATGTTGAAAGTGCTGGTATATTTGTAAAAAAGGTTGTTTTACCAAATTAGAATTCACAATGAAAAAGCTTGAGACACTGGAAGAGAGAGACTCCAACTCGGGAAATTCACAATGATAACCTAGGTTAATATCTAAGAAAGTGCTTCAAACACAAGGAATACGTGAAAAAAGGGCCTTAATATCTGTAACACATTGTTTCCTGACAAGGAAATCGTGTTCAAAGAACATAGAACCCAGTTGGATACTGGTTACATTTATTATTCCAGGACAATGAGTTGGCGATTTTGAAAGAAGCCTGGTTAGGCCATTAAACCGGATGTGATGACGTCACCAAAGGGGGAGGGGCCACGTGGGCAGGCTTAATTGATCCCAGGTGATAATGATTTGGCCAGGGGACCAGCTGGGAGTGATGATGTCATCGAGATTAGTTCTGGTATTAGGGTTTTAGAATTGGGGCTCTGTTCATGGTTAGGGTTAGGATAAGGTTTTGGGCTAGGTAGCTTTCAGGCTCAGGTGTGGGCTAGGTTTAGGGTTTGGGTTAGAGGGTTAGGGACACGGTTACGGTCACAGTTTAGTAATGTTGGCTATTCACAATGAATGAGCTTCAATCACTGGACAATTTGGTGTGTAGCACTCAGAACTTACGACTCCAGACAAGGGAAGTATTTAGAAATGTGCTTCACACAATAGGAATACATATTCCAATACACTGAATATCTGAACAGCAGTATTTTGTCACTGGGAAATCTTGTTCAAACAGCTGAGAAGCAAGTGTGACACTGTTTACATTTATTTTTCCTGTCAAAAGGAGTTGGCGTTTTTGGGAAAAGGTTTTGGTGCAACACTGAAAAACTCATTTTCCTAGAGCTATCGAACAGTATGAAAGTATTGAGAACACTATGAAATAAAAATGATAGTTAGGCTAGGGTTCCAAGTAAAGTATTACTGTGCCTTTAAAAAGCTGTTATGACACCCGTGTTAAAAAGAAAATTCTCATTGCTCAAAACAACAGAAAAGGGGAATGGCAGAGTGTCTCTAGAACTCCTGGAATACGTTTTCGAATCGGAACATCTCTACTGAATTTTGCAATACTGAGAATTTGTATCCAAAGCGCTGTGAAAGGTAGGATAGACGTTCAAGTGGTCATAATGTTGAAAGTGCTGGTATATTTGTAAAAAAGGTTGTTTTACCAAATTAGAATTCACAATGAAAAAGCTTGAGACACTGGAAGAGAGAGACTCCAACTAGGGAAATTCACAATGATAACCTAGGTTAATATCTAAGAAAGTGCTTCAAACACAAGGAATACGTGAATAAAGGGCCTTAATATCTGTAACACATTGTTTCCTGACAAGGAAATCGTGTTCAAAGAACATAGAACCGAGTTGGATACTGGTTACATTTATTATTCCGGGAAAATGAGTTTGCGATTTTAAAAGAAGCCTGGTTAGGCCATTAAACCGGATGTGATGACGTCACCAAGGGGGAGGGGCCACGTGGGCAGGCTTAATTGATCCCAGGTGATAATGATTTGGCCAGGGGACCAGCTGGGATTGATGACATCACCGAGATTAGTTCTGGTATTAGGGTTAGAGAATTGGGGCTCTGTTCATGGTTAGGGTTAGGGTAAGGTTTTGGGCTAGGTAGCTTTCAGGCTCAGGTGTGGGCTAGGTTTAGGGTTTGGGTTAGAGGGTTAGGGACAGGGTTACGGTCACAAGTTAGTAATGTTGGCTATTCACAATGAATGAGCTTCAATCACTGGACAATTTGGTGTGTAGCACTCAGAACTTACGACTCCAGACTAGGGAAATATTTAGAAATGTGCTTCACACAATAGGAATACATATTCCAATAGACTGAATATCTGAACAGCACAATTTTGTCACTGGGAAATCTTGTTCAAACAGCTGAGAAGCTAGTGTGACACTGTTTACATTTATTTTTCCCGTCAAAAGGAGTTGGCGTTTTCGGGAAAAGGTTTTGGTGAAACACTGAAAAACTCATTTTCTAGAGCTATCGAACAGTATGAAAGTATTGAGAACACTATGAAATTAAAATGTTAGTTAGGCTAGCGTTCCAAGTAATGTTTTACTGTGCCTTTAAAAAGCCGGTATGACACCCGTGTTAAAATGAAAAGTCTCATTGCTCAAAACAACAGACCAGGGGAATGGCAGAGTGTCTCTAGAACTCCTGGAATACGTTTTAGAACCCGAACATCTCTACTGAATTTTGAAATACTGAGAATTTGTATCCAAAGCGCTGTGAAAGGTAGGATAGACTGTCAAGTGGTAATAATGTTGAAAGTGCTGGTATATTTGTAAAAAAGGTTGTTTTACCAAATTAGAATTCACAATGAAAAAGCTTGAGACACTGGAAGAGAGAGACTCCAACTCGGGAAATTCACAATGATAACCTAGGTTAATATCTAAGAAAGTGCTTCAAACACTAGGAATACGTGAATAAAGGGCCTTAATATCTGTAACACATTGTTTCCTGACAAGGAAATCGTGTTCAAAGAACATAGAACCGAGTTGGATACTGGTTACATTTATTTTTCCGGGACAATGAGTTGGAGATTTTGAAAGAAGCCTGGTTAGGCCATTAAACAGGATGTGATGACGTCACCAAGGGGGAGGGGCCACGTGGGCAGGCTTAATTGATCCTAGGTGATAATGATTTGGCCAGGGGACCAGCTGGGAGTGATGACGTCATCGAGATTAGTTCTGGTATTAGGGTTAGAGAATTGGGGCTGTGTTCATGGTTAGGGTTAGGATAAGGTTTTGGGATAGGTAGGGTTCAGGCTCAGGTGTGGGCTAGGTTTAGGGTTTGGGTTAGAGGGTTAGGGACAGGGTTAAGGTCACAGTTTAGTAATGTTGGCTATTCACAATGAATGAGCTTCAATCACTGGAAAATTTGGTGTGTAGCACTCAGAACTTACGACTCCAGACTAGGGAAATATTTAGAAATGTGCTTCACACAATAGGAATACATATTCCAATAGACTGAATATCTGAACAGCACTATTTTGTCACTGGGAAATCTTGTTCAAACAGCTGAGAAGAGAGTGTGACACTGTTTACATTTATTTTTCCCGTCAAAAGGAGTTGGCGTTTTCGGGAAAAGGTTTTGGTGAAACACTGAAAAACTCATTTTCCTAGAGCTATCGAACAGTATGAAAGTATTGAGAACACTATGAAATAAAAATGTTAGTTAGGCTAGGGTTCCAAGTAATGTTTTACTGTGCCTTTAAAAAGCCGGTATGACACCCGTGTTAAAATGAAAAGTCTCATTGCTCAAAACAACAGACCAGGGGAATGGCAGAGTGTCTCTAGAACTCCTGGAATACGTTTTAGAACCCGAACATCTCTACTGAATTTTGAAATACTGAGAATTTCTATCCAAAGCGCTGTGAAAGGTAGGATAGACTGTCAAGTGGAAATAATGTTGAAAGTGCTGGTATATTTGTAAAAAAGGTTGTTTTACCAAATTAGAATTCACAATGAAAAAGCTTGAGACACTGGAAGAGAGAGACTCCAACTCGGGAAATTCACAATGATAACCTAGGTTAATATCTAAGAAAGTGCTTCAAACACTAGGAATACGTGAATAAAGGGCATTAATATCTGTAACACATTGTTTCCTGACAAGGAAATCGTGTTCAAAGAACATAGAACCTAGTTGGATACTGGTTACATTTATTATTCCGGGACAATGAGTTGGCGATTTTGAAAGAAGCCTGGTTAGGCCATTAATCTGGATGTGATTACGTCACCAAGGGGGAGGGGCCACTTTGGCAGGCTTAATTGATCCCAGGTGATAATGATTTGGCCAGGGGACCAGCTGGGAGTGATGACGTCATCGAGATTAGTTCTGGTATTAGGGTTAGAGAATTGGGGCTCTGTTCATGGTTAGGGTTAGGATAAGGTTTTGGGCTAGGTAGCTTTCAGGCTCAGGTGTGGGCTAGGTTTAGGGTTTGGGTTAGAGGGTTAGGGACAGGGTTACGGTCACAGTTTAGTAATGTTGGCTATTCACAATGAATGAGCTTCAATCACTGAACAATTTGGTGTGTAGCACTCAGAACTTACGACTCCAGACTAGGGAAATATTTAGAAATGTGCTTCACACAATAGGAATACATATTCCAATAGACTGAATATCTGAACAGCACTATTTTGTCACTGGGAAATCTTGTTCAAACAGCTGAGAAGCGAGTGTGACACTGTTTACATTTATTTTTCCTCTCAAAAGGAGTTGGCGTTTTCGGGAAAAGGTTTTGGTGAAACACTGAAAAACTCATTTTCCTAGAGGTATCGAACAATATGAAAGTATTGAGAACAGTATGAAATAAAAATGTTAGTTAGGCTAGGGTTCCAAGTAATGTTTTACTGTGCCTTTACAAAGCCGGTATGACACCCGTGTTAAAATGAAAAGTCTCATTGCACAAAACAACAGACCAGGGGAATGGAAGAGTGTCTCTAGAACTCCTGGAATATGTTTTAGAACCCGAACATGTCTACTGAATTTTGAAATGCTGAGAATTTGTAACCAAAGCGCTGTGAAAGGTAGGACAGACTTTCAAGTGGTAATAATGTTGAAAGTGCTGGTATATTTGTAAAAAAGATTGTTTTACCAAATTAGAATTCACAATGAAAAAGCTTGAGACACTGGAAGAGAGAGACTCCAACTCGGGAAATTCACAATGATAACCTAGGTTAATATCTAAGAAAGTACTTCAAACACTAGGAATACGTGAATAAAGGGCCTTAATATCTATAACACATTGTTTCCTGACAAGGAAATCGTGTTCAAAGAACATAGAACCGAGTTGCATACTGGTTCCATTTATTATTCCGGGACAATGAGTTGGCGATTTTGAAAGAAGCCTGGTTAGGCCATTAAACCGGATGTGATGACGTCACCAAGGGGGAGGGGCCAAGTGGGCAGGCTTAATTGATCCTAGGTGATAATGATTTGGCCAGGGGACCAGCTGGGAGTGATGACGTCATCGAGATTAGTTCTGGTATTAAGGTTAGAGAATTTGGGGCTCTGTTCATGGTTAGGGTTAGGATAAGGTTTTGGGCTAGGTAGGGTTCAGGCTCAGGTGTGGGCTAGGTTTAGGGTTTGGGTTAGAGGGTTAGGGACAGGGTTACGGTCACAGTGTAGTAATGTTAGCTATTCACAATGAATGAGCTTCAATCACTGGACAATTTGGTGTGTACCACTCGGAACTTACGACTCCAGACTAGGGAAATATTTAGAAATGTGCTTCACACAATACGAATACATATTCCAATAGACTGAATATCTGAACAGCACAATTTTGTCACTGGGAAATCTTGTTCAAACAGCTGAGATGCGAGTGTGACACTGTTTACATTTATTTTTCCCGTCAAAAGGAGTTGGCGTTTTCGGGAAAAGGTTTTGGTGAAACACTGAAAAACTCATTTTCCTAGAGCTATCGAACAGTATGAAAGTATTGAGAACACTATGAAATAAAAATGTTAGTTAGCCTAGGGTTCCAAGTAATGTTTTACTGTGCCTTTAAAAAGCCAGTATGACACCCGTGTTAAAATGAAAAGTCTCATTGCTCAAAACAACAGACCAGGGGAATGGCAGAGTGTCTCTAGAACTCCTGGAATACGTTTTAGAACCCGAACATCTCTACTGAATTTTGAAATACTGAGAATTTCTATCCAAAGCGCTGTGAAAGGTAGGATAGACTGTCAAGTGGTAATAATGTTGAAAGTGCTGGTATATTTGTAAAAAAGGTTGTTTTACCAAATTAGAATTCACAATGAAAAAGCTTGAGACACTGGAAGAGAGAGACTCCAACTCGGGAAATTCACAATGATAACCTAGATTAATATCTAAGAAAGTGCTTCAAACACTAGGAATACGTGAATAAAGGGCCTTAATATCTGTAACACGTTGTTTCCTGACAAGGAAATCGTGTTCAAAGAACATAGAACCGAGTTGGTTACTGGTTACATTTATTATTCCAGGACAATGAGTTGGCGATTTTGAAAGAAGCCTGGTTAGGCCATTAAACCGGATGTGATGACGTCACCAAGGGGGAGGGCCACGTGGGCAGGCTTAATTGATCCCAGGTGATAATGATTTGGCCAGGGGACCAGCTGGGAGTGATGACGTCATCGAGATTAGTTCTGGTATTAGGGTTAGGGAATTGGGGCTCTGTTCATGGTTAGGGTTAGGATAAGGTTTTGGGCTAGGTAGGGTTCAGGCTCAGGTGTGGGATAGGTTTAGGGTTTGGGTTTGAGGGTTAGGGACAGGGTTACGGTCACAGTGTAGTAATGTTGGCTATTCACAAAAATGAGCTTCAATCACTGGACAATTTGGTGTGTAGCACTCAGAACTTACGACTCCAGACTAGGGAAATATTTAGAAATGTGCTTCACACAATAGGAATACATATTCCAATAGACTGAATATCTAAACAGCACTATTTTGTCACTGGGAAATCTTGTTCAAACAGCTGAGAAGCGAGTGTGACACTGTTTACATTTATTTTTCCCATCAAAAGGAGTTGGCGTTTTCGGGAAAAGGTTTTGGTGAAACACTGAAAAACTCATTTTCTAGAGCTATCGAACAGTATGAAAGTATTGAGAACACTATGAAATAAAAATGTTAGTTAGGCTAGGGTTCCAAGTAATGTTTTACTGTGCCTTTAAAAAGCCGGTATGACACCCGTGTTAAAATGAAAAGTCTCATTGCTCAAAACAACAGACCAGGGGAATGGCAGAGTGTCTCTAGAACTCCTGGAATACGTTTTAGAACCCGAACATGTCTACTGAATTTTGAAATACTGAGAATTTGTATCCAAAGCGCTGTGAAAGGTAGGATAGACTGTCAAGTGGTAATAATGTTGAAAGTGCTGGTATATTTGTAAAAAAGGTTGTTTTACCAAATTAGAATTCTCAATGAAAAAGCTTGAGACACTGGAAGAGAGAGACTCAAACTCGAGAAATTCACAATGATAACCTAGGTTAATATCTAAGAAAGTGCTTCAAACACTAGGAATACGTGAATAAAGGGCCTTAATATCTGTAACACGTTGTTTCCTGACAAGGAAATCGTGTTCAAAGAACATAGAACCTAGTTGGATACTGGTTACATTTATTATTCCGGGACAATGAGTTGGCGATTTTGAAAGAAGCCTGGTTAGGCCATTAAACCGGATGTGATGACGTCACCAAGGGGGAGGGCCACGTGGGCAGGCTTAATTGATCCCAGGTGATAATGATTTGGCCAGGGGACCAGCTGGGAGTGATGACGTCATCGAGATTAGTTCTGGTATTAGGGTTAGGGAATTGGGGCTCTGTTCATGGTTAGGGTTAGGATAAGGTTTTGGGCTAGGTAGGGTTCAGGCTCAGGTGTGGGATAGGTTTAGGGTTTGGGTTTGAGGGTTAGGGACAGGGTTACGGTCACAGTGTAGTAATGTTGGCTATTCACAAAAATGAGCTTCAATCACTGGACAATTTGGTGTGTAGCACTCAGAACTTACGACTCCAGACTAGGGAAATATTTAGAAATGTGCTTCACACAATAGGAATACATATTCCAATAGACTGAATATCTAAACAGCACTATTTTGTCACTGGGAAATCTTGTTCAAACAGCTGAGAAGCGAGTGTGACACTGTTTACATTTATTTTTCCCATCAAAAGGAGTTGGCGTTTTCGGGAAAAGGTTTTGGTGAAACACTGAAAAACTCATTTTCTAGAGCTATCGAACAGTATGAAAGTATTGAGAACACTATGAAATAAAAATGTTAGTTAGGCTAGGGTTCCAAGTAATGTTTTACTGTGCCTTTAAAAAGCCGGTATGACACCCGTGTTAAAATGAAAAGTCTCATTGCTCAAAACAACAGACCAGGGGAATGGCAGAGTGTCTCTAGAACTCCTGGAATACGTTTTAGAACCCGAACATGTCTACTGAATTTTGAAATACTGAGAATTTGTATCCAAAGCGCTGTGAAAGGTAGGATAGACTGTCAAGTGGTAATAATGTTGAAAGTGCTGGTATATTTGTAAAAAAGGTTGTTTTACCAAATTAGAATTCTCAATGAAAAAGCTTGAGACACTGGAAGAGAGAGACTCAAACTCGAGAAATTCACAATGATAACCTAGGTTAATATCTAAGAAAGTGCTTCAAACACTAGGAATACGTGAATAAAGGGCCTTAATATCTGTAACACGTTGTTTCCTGACAAGGAAATCGTGTTCAAAGAACATAGAACCTAGTTGGATACTGGTTACATTTATTATTCCGGGACAATGAGTTGGCGATTTTGAAAGAAGCCTGGTTAGGCCATTAAACCGGATGTGATGACGTCACCAAGGGGGAGGGGCCACGTGGGCAGGCTTAATTGATCCTAGGTGATAATGATTTGGCCAGGGGACCAGCTGGGAGTGATGACGTCATCGAGATTAGTTCTGGTATTAGGGTTAGGGAATTGGGGCTCTGTTCATGGTTAGGGTTAGGATAAGGTTTTGGGCTAGGTAGGGTTCAGGCTCAGGTGTGGGATAGGTTTAGGGTTTGGGTTAGAGGGTTAGGGACAGGGTTACGGTCACAGTGTAGTAATGTTGGCTATTCACAATGAATGATCTTCAATCACTGGACAATTTGGTCTGCAGCACTCAGAACTTACGACTCCAGACTAGGGAAATATTTAGAAATGTGCTTCACACAATAGGAATACATATTCCAATAGACTGAATATCTGAAGAGCACAATTTTGTCACTGGGAAATCTTGTTCAAACAGCTGAGAAGAAAGTGTGACACTGTTTACATTTATTTTTCCTGTCAAAAGGAGTTGGCGTTTTCGGGAAAAGGTTTTGGTGAAACACTGAAAAACTCATTTTCCTAGAGCTATCGAACAATATGAAAGTATTGAGAACAGTATGAAATAAAAATGTTAGTTAGGCTAGGGTTCCAAGTAATGTTTTACTGTGCCTTTACAAAGCCGGTATGACACCCGTGTTAAAATGAAAAGTCTCATTGCTCAAAACAACAGACCAGGGGAATGGAAGAGTGTCTCTAGAACTCCTGGAATACGTTTTAGAACCCGAACATGTCTACTGAATTTTGAAATGCTGAGAATTTGTAACCAAAGCGCTGTGAAAGGTAGGATAGACTTTCAAGTGGTAATAATGTTGAAAGTGCTGGTATATTTGTAAAAAAGATTGTTTTACCAAATTAGAATTCACAATGAAAAAGCTTGAGACACTGGAAGAGAGAGACTCCAACTCGGGAAATTCACAATGATAACCTAGGTTAATATCTAAGAAAGTACTTCAAACACTAGGAATACGTGAATAAAGGGCCTTAATATCTGTAACACATTGTTTCATGACAAGGAAATCGTGTTCAAAGAACATAGAACCGAGTTGCATACTGGTTCCATTTATTATTCCGGGACAATGAGTTGGCGATTTTGAAAGAAGCCTGGTTAGGCCATTAAACCGGATGTGATGACGTCACCAAGGGGGAGGGGCCAAGTGGGCAGGCTTAATTGATCCTAGGTGATAATGATTTGGCCAGGGGACCAGGTGGGAGTGATGACGTCATCGAGATTAGTTCTGGTATTAAGGTTAGAGAATTTGGGGCTCTGTTCATGGTTAGGGTTAGGATAAGGTTTTGGGCTACGTAGGGTTCAGGCTCAGGTGTGGGCTAGGTTTAGGGTTTGGGTTAGAGGGTTAGGGACAGGGTTACGGTCACAGTGTAGTAATGTTAGCTATTCACAATGAATGAGCTTCAATCACTGGACAATTTGGTGTGTACCACTCGGAACTTACGACTCCAGACTAGGGAAATATTTAGAAATGTGCTTCACACAATACGAATACATATTCCAATAGACTGAATATCTGAACAGCACAATTTTGTCACTGGGAAATCTTGTTCAAACAGCTGAGATGCGAGTGTGACACTGTTTACATTTATTTTTCCCGTCAAAAGGAGTTGGCGTTTTTGGGAAAAGGTTTTGGTGAAACACTGAAAAACTCATTTTCCTAGAGCTATCGAACAGTATGAAAGTATTGAGAACACTATGAAATAAAAATGTTAGTTAGCCTAGGGTTCCAAGTAATGTTTTACTGTGCCTTTAAAAAGCCAGTATGACACACGTGTTAAAATGAAAAGTCTCATTGCTCAAAACAACAGACCAGGGGAATGGCAGAGTGTCTCTAGAACTCCTGGAATACGTTTTAGAACCCGAACATCTCTACTGAATTTTGAAATACTGAGAATTTCTATCCAAAGCGCTGTGAAAGGTAGGATAGACTGTCAAGTGGTAATAATGTTGAAAGTGCTGGTATATTTGTAAAAAAGGTTGTTTTACCAAATTAGAATTCACAATGAAAAAGCTTGAGACACTGGAAGAGAGAGACTCCAACTCGGGAAATTCACAATGATAACCTAGATTAATATCTAAGAAAGTGCTTCAAACACTAGGAATACGTGAATAAAGGGCCTTAATATCTGTAACACGTTGTTTCCTGACAAGGAAATCGTGTTCAAAGAACATAGAACCGAGTTGGTTACTGGTTACATTTATTATTCCGGGACAATGAGTTGGCGATTTTGAAAGAAGCCTGGTTAGGCCATTAAACCGGATGTGATGACGTCACCAAGGGGGAGGGGCCACGTGGGCAGGCTTAATTGATCCCAGGTGATAATGATTTGGCCAGGGGACCAGCTGGGAGTGATGACGTCATCGAGATTAGTTCTGGTATTAGGGTTAGGGAATTGGGGCTCTGTTCATGGTTAGGGTTAGGATAAGGTTTTGGGCTAGGTAGGGTTCAGGCTCAGGTGTGGGATAGGTTTAGGGTTTGGGTTAGAGGGTTAGGGACAGGGTTACGGTCACAGTGTAGTAATGTTGGCTATTCACAAAAATGAGCTTCAATCACTGGACAATTTGGTGTGTAGCACTCAGAACTTACGACTCCAGACTAGGGAAATATTTAGAAATGTGCTTCACACAATAGGAATACATATTCCAATAGACTGAATATCTGAAGAGCACAATTTTGTCACTGGGAAATCTTGTTCAAACAGCTGAGAAGAAAGTGTGACACTGTTTACATTTATTTTTCCTGTCAAAAGGAGTTGGCGTTTTCGGGAAAAGGTTTTGGTGAAACACTGAAAAACTCATTTTCCTAGAGCTATCGAACAATATGAAAGTATTGAGAACAGTATGAAATAAAAATGTTAGTTAGGCTAGGGTTCCAAGTAATGTTTTACTGTGCCTTTACAAAGCCGGTATGACACCCGTGTTAAAATGAAAAGTCTCATTGCTCAAAACAACAGACCAGGGGAATGGAAGAGTGTCTCTAGAACTCCTGGAATACGTTTTAGAACCCGAACATGTCTACTGAATTTTGAAATGCTGAGAATTTGTAACCAAAGCGCTGTGAAAGGTAGGATAGACTTTCAAGTGGTAATAATGTTGAAAGTGCTGGTATATTTGTAAAAAAGATTGTTTTACCAAATTAGAATTCACAATGAAAAAGCTTGAGACACTGGAAGAGAGAGACTCCAACTCGGGAAATTCACAATGATAACCTAGGTTAATATCTAAGAAAGTACTTCAAACACTAGGAATACGTGAATAAAGGGCCTTAATATCTGTAACACATTGTTTCATGACAAGGAAATCGTGTTCAAAGAACATAGAACCGAGTTGCATACTGGTTCCATTTATTATTCCGGGACAATGAGTTGGCGATTTTGAAAGAAGCCTGGTTAGGCCATTAAACCGGATGTGATGACGTCACCAAGGGGGAGGGGCCAAGTGGGCAGGCTTAATTGATCCTAGGTGATAATGATTTGGCCAGGGGACCAGGTGGGAGTGATGACGTCATCGAGATTAGTTCTGGTATTAAGGTTAGAGAATTTGGGGCTCTGTTCATGGTTAGGGTTAGGATAAGGTTTTGGGCTACGTAGGGTTCAGGCTCAGGTGTGGGCTAGGTTTAGGGTTTGGGTTAGAGGGTTAGGGACAGGGTTACGGTCACAGTGTAGTAATGTTAGCTGTTCACAATGAATGAGCTTCAATCACTGGACAATTTGGTGTGTACCACTCGGAACTTACGACTCCAGACTAGGGAAATATTTAGAAATGTGCTTCACACAATACGAATACATATTCCAATAGACTGAATATCTGAACAGCACAATTTTGTCACTGGGAAATCTTGTTCAAACAGCTGAGATGCGAGTGTGACACTGTTTACATTTATTTTTCCCGTCAAAAGGAGTTGGCGTTTTTGGGAAAAGGTTTTGGTGAAACACTGAAAAACTCATTTTCCTAGAGCTATCGAACAGTATGAAAGTATTGAGAACACTATGAAATAAAAATGTTAGTTAGCCTAGGGTTCCAAGTAATGTTTTACTGTGCCTTTAAAAAGCCAGTATGACACACGTGTTAAAATGAAAAGTCTCATTGCTCAAAACAACAGACCAGGGGAATGGCAGAGTGTCTCTAGAACTCCTGGAATACGTTTTAGAACCCGAACATCTCTACTGAATTTTGAAATACTGAGAATTTCTATCCAAAGCGCTGTGAAAGGTAGGATAGACTGTCAAGTGGTAATAATGTTGAAAGTGCTGGTATATTTGTAAAAAAGGTTGTTTTACCAAATTAGAATTCACAATGAAAAAGCTTGAGACACTGGAAGAGAGAGACTCCAACTCGGGAAATTCACAATGATAACCTAGATTAATATCTAAGAAAGTGCTTCAAACACTAGGAATACGTGAATAAAGGGCCTTAATATCTGTAACACGTTGTTTCCTGACAAGGAAATCGTGTTCAAAGAACATAGAACCGAGTTGGTTACTGGTTACATTTATTATTCCGGGACAATGAGTTGGCGATTTTGAAAGAAGCCTGGTTAGGCCATTAAACCGGATGTGATGACGTCACCAAGGGGGAGGGGCCACGTGGGCAGGCTTAATTGATCCCAGGTGATAATGATTTGGCCAGGGGACCAGCTGGGAGTGATGACGTCATCGAGATTAGTTCTGGTATTAGGGTTAGGGAATTGGGGCTCTGTTCATGGTTAGGGTTAGGATAAGGTTTTGGGCTAGGTAGGGTTCAGGCTCAGGTGTGGGATAGGTTTAGGGTTTGGGTTAGAGGGTTAGGGACAGGGTTACGGTCACAGTGTAGTAATGTTGGCTATTCACAAAAATGAGCTTCAATCACTGGACAATTTGGTGTGTAGCACTCAGAACTTACGACTCCAGACTAGGGAAATATTTAGAAATGTGCTTCACACAATAGGAATACATATTACAATAGACTGAATATCTAAACAGCACTATTTTGTCACTGGGAAATCTTGTTCAAACAGCTGAGAAGCGAGTGTGACACTGTTTACATTTATTTTTCCCATCAAAAGGAGTTGGCGTTTTCGGGAAAAGGTTTTGGTGAAACACTGAAAAACTCATTTTCTAGAGCTATCGAACAGTATGAAAGTATTGAGAACACTATGAAATAAAAATGTTAGTTAGGCTAGGGTTCCAAGTAATGTTTTACTGTGCCTTTAAAAAGCCGGTATGACACCCGTGTTAAAATGAAAAGTCTCATTGCTCAAAACAACAGACCAGGGGAATGGCAGAGTGTCTCTAGAACTCCTGGAATACGTTTTAGAACCCGAACATGTCTACTGAATTTTGAAATACTGAGAATTTGTATCCAAAGCGCTGTGAAAGGTAGGATAGACTGTCAAGTGGTAATAATGTTGAAAGTGCTGGTATATTTGTAAAAAAGGTTGTTTTACCAAATTAGAATTCTCAATGAAAAAGCTTGAGACACTGGAAGAGAGAGACTCAAACTCGAGAAATTCACAATGATAACCTAGGTTAATATCTAAGAAAGTGCTTCAAACACTAGGAATACGTGAATAAAGGGCCTTAATATCTGTAACACGTTGTTTCCTGACAAGGAAATCGTGTTCAAAGAACATAGAACCTAGTTGGATACTGGTTACATTTATTATTCCGGGACAATAAGTTGGCGATTTTGAAAGAAGCCTGGTTAGGCCATTAAACCGGATGTGATGACGTCACCAAGGGGGAGGGGCCACGTGGGCAGGCTTAATTGATCCCAGGTGATAATGATTTGGCCAGGGGACCAGCTGGGAGTGATGACGTCATCGAGATTAGTTCTGGTATTAGGGTTAGGGAATTGGGGCTCTGTTCATGGTTAGGGTTAGGATAAGGTTTTGGGCTAGGTAGGGTTCAGGCTCAGGTGTGGGATAGGTTTAGGGTTTGGGTTAGAGGGTTAGGGACAGGGTTACGGTCACAGTGTAGTAATGTTGGCTATTCACAATGAATGATCTTCAATCACTGGACAATTTGGTCTGTAGCACTCAGAACTTACGACTCCAGACTAGGGAAATATTTAGAAATGTGCTTCACACAATAGGAATACATATTCCAATAGACTGAATATCTGAAGAGCACAATTTTGTCACTGGGAAATCTTGTTCAAACAGCTGAGAAGAAAGTGTGACACTGTTTACATTTATTTTTCCTGTCAAAAGGAGTTGGCGTTTTCGGGAAAAGGTTTTGGTGAAACACTGAAAAACTCATTTTCCTAGAGCTATCGAACAATATGAAAGTATTGAGAACAGTATGAAATAAAAATGTTAGTTAGGCTAGGGTTCCAAGTAATGTTTTACTGTGCCTTTACAAAGCCGGTATGACACCCGTGTTAAAATGAAAAGTCTCATTGCTCAAAACAACAGACCAGGGGAATGGAAGAGTGTCTCTAGAACTCCTGGAATACGTTTTAGAACCCGAACATGTCTACTGAATTTTGAAATGCTGAGAATTTGTAACCAAAGCGCTGTGAAAGGTAGGATAGACTTTCAAGTGGTAATAATGTTGAAAGTGCTGGTATATTTGTAAAAAAGATTGTTTTACCAAATTAGAATTCACAATGAAAAAGCTTGAGACACTGGAAGAGAGAGACTCCAACTCGGGAAATTCACAATGATAACCTAGGTTAATATCTAAGAAAGTACTTCAAACACTAGGAATACGTGAATAAAGGGCCTTAATATCTGTAACACATTGTTTCCTGACAAGGAAATCGTGTTCAAAGAACATAGAACCGAGTTGCATACTGGTTCCATTTATTATTCCGGGACAATGAGTTGGCGATTTTGAAAGAAGCCTGGTTAGGCCATTAAACCGGATGTGATGACGTCACCAAGGGGGAGGGGCCAAGTGGGCAGGCTTAATTGATCCTAGGTGATAATGATTTGGCCAGGGGACCAGCTGGGAGTGATGACGTCATCGAGATTAGTTCTGGTATTAAGGTTAGAGAATTTGGGGCTCTGTTCATGGTTAGGGTTAGGATAAGGTTTTGGGCTACGTAGGGTTCAGGCTCAGGTGTGGGCTAGGTTTAGGGTTTGGGTTAGAGGGTTAGGGACAGGGTTACGGTCACAGTGTAGTAATGTTAGCTATTCACAATGAATGAGCTTCAATCACTGGACAATTTGGTGTGTAGCACTCGGAACTTACGACTCCAGACTAGGGAAATATTTAGAAATGTGCTTCACACAATACGAATACATATTCCAATAGACTGAATATGTGAACAGCACAATTTTGTCACTGGGAAATCTTGTTCAAACAGCTGAGATGCGAGTGTGACACTGTTTACATTTATTTTTCCCGTCAAAAGGAGTTGGCGTTTTCGGGAAAAGGTTTTGGTGAAACACTGAAAAACTCATTTTCCTAGAGCTATCGAACAGTATGAAAGTATTGAGAACACTATGAAATAAAAATGTTAGTTAGCCTAGGGTTCCAAGTAATGTTTTACTGTGCCTTTAAAAAGCCAGTATGACACCCGTGTTAAAATGAAAAGTCTCATTGCTCAAAACAACAGACCAGGGGAATGGCAGAGTGTCTCTAGAACTCCTGGAATACGTTTTAGAACCCGAACATCTCTACTGAATTTTGAAATACTGAGAATTTCTATCCAAAGCGCTGTGAAAGGTAGGATAGACTGTCAAGTGGTAATAATGTTGAAAGTGCTGGTATATTTGTAAAAAAGGTTGTTTTACCAAATTAGAATTCACAATGAAAAAGCTTGAGACACTGGAAGAGAGAGACTCCAACTCGGGAAATTCACAATGATAACCTAGGTTAATATCTAAGAAAGTGCTTCAAACACTAGGAATACGTGAATAAAGGGCCTTAATATCTGTAACACGTTGTTTCCTGACAAGGAAATCGTGTTCAAAGAACATAGAACCGAGTTGGTTACTGGTTACATTTATTATTCCGGGACAATGAGTTGGCGATTTTGAAAGAAGCCTGGTTAGGCCATTAAACCGGATGTGATGACGTCACCAAGGGGGAGGGGCCACGTGGGCAGGCTTAATTGATCCCAGGTGATAATGATTTGGCCAGGGGACCAGCTGGGAGTGATGACGTCATCGAGATTAGTTCTGGTATTAGGGTTAGGGAATTGGGGCTCTGTTCATGGTTAGGGTTAGGATAAGGTTTTGGGCTAGGTAGGGTTCAGGCTCAGGTGTGGGATAGGTTTAGGGTTTGGGTTAGAGGGTTAAGGACAGGGTTACGGTCACAGTGTAGTAATGTTGGCGATTCACAATGAATGATCTTCAATCACTGGACAATTTGGTCTGTAGCACTCAGAACTTACGACTCCAGACTAGGGAAATATTTAGAAATGTGCTTCACACAATAGGAATACATATTCCAATAGACTGAATATCTGAACAGCACAATTTTGTCACTGGGAAATCTTGTTCAAACAGCTGAGAAGAGAGTGTGACACTGTTTACATTTATTTTTCCCGTCCAAAGGAGTTGGCGTTTTCGGGAAAAGGTTTTGGTGAAACACTGAAAAACTCATTTTCCTAGAGCTATCGAACAGTATGAAAGTATTGAGAACACTATGAAATAAAAATGTTAGTTAGGCTAGGGTTCCAAGTAATGTTTTACTGTGCCTTTACAATGCTGGTATGAAACCCTTGTTAAAATGACAAGTCTCATTGCTCAAAACAACAGACCAGGGGAATGGCAGAGTGTCTCTAGAACTCCTGGAATACGTTTTAGAACCCGAACATGTCTACTGAATTTTGAAATACTGAGAATTTGTATCCAAAGCGCTGTGAAAGGTAGGATAGACTGTCAAGTGGTAATAATGTTGAATGTGCTGGTATATTTATAAAAAAGGTTGTTTTACCAAATTAGAATTCTCAATGAAAAAGCTTGAGACACTGGAAGAGAGAGACTCAAACTCGAGAAATTCACAATGATAACCTAGGTTAATATCTAAGAAAGTGCTTCAAACACTAGGAATACGTGAATAAAGGGCCTTAATATCTGTAACACGTTGTTTCCTGACAAGGAAATCGTGTTCAAAGAACATAGAACCGAGTTGGTTACTGGTTACATTTATTATTCCGGGACAATGAGTTGGCGATTTTGAAAGAAGCCTGGTTAGGCCATTAAACCGGATGTGATGACGTCACCAAGGGGGAGGGGCCACGTGGGCAGGCTTAATTGATCCCAGGTGATAATGATTTGGCCAGGGGACCAGCTGGGAGTGATGACGTCATCGAGATTAGTTCTGGTATTAGGGTTAGGGAATTGGGGCTCTGTTCATGGTTAGGGTTAGGATAAGGTTTTGGGCTAGGTAGGGTTCAGGCTCAGGTGTGGGATAGGTTTAGGGTTTGGGTTAGAGGGTTAGGGACAGGCTGACGGTCACAGTGTAGTAATGTTGGCTATTCACAATGAATGATCTTCAATCACTGGACAATTTGGTCTGTAGCACTCAGAACTTACGACTCCAGACTAGGGAAATATTTAGAAATGTGCTTCACGCAATAGGAATACATATTCCAATAGACTGAATATCTGAACAGCACAATTTTGTCACTCGGAAATCTTGTTCAAACAGCTGAGAAGCGAGTGTGACACTGTTTACATTTATTTTTCCTGTCAAAAGGAGTTGGCGTTTTCGGAAAAAGGTTTTGGTGAAACACTGAAAATCCCATTTTCCTAGAGCTATCGAACAATATGAAAGTATTGAGAACAGTATGAAATAAAAATGTTAGTTAGGCTAGGGTTCCAAGTAATGTTTTACTGTGCCTTTACAAAGCCGGTATGACACCCGTGTTAAAATGAAAAGTCTCATCGCTCAAAACAACAGACCAGGGGAATGGCAGAGTGTCTCTAGAACTCCTGGAATACGTTTTAGAACCCGAACATGTCTACTGAATTTTGAAATGCTGAGAATTTGTAACCAAAGCGCTGTGAAAGGTAGGATAGACTTTCAAGTGGTAATAATGATGAAAGTGCTGGTATATTTGTAAAAAAGGTTGTTTTACCAAATTGGAATTCACAATGAAAAAGCTTGAGACACTGGAAGAGAGAGACTCCAACTCGGGAAATTCACAATGATAACCTAGGTTAATATCTAAGAAAGTACTTCAAACACTAGGAATACGTGAATAAAGGGCCTTAATATCTGTAACACATTGTTTCCTGACAAGGAAATCGTGTTCAAAGAACATAGAACCGAGTTGCATACTGGTTCCATTTATTATTCCGGGACAATGAGTTGGCGATTTTGAAAGAAGCCTGGTTAGGCCATTAAACCGGATGTGATGACGTCACCAAGGGGGAGGGGCCAAGTGGGCTGGCTTAATTGATCCCAGGTGATAATGATTTGGCCAGGGGACCAGCTGGGAGTGATGACGTCATCGAGATTAGTTCTGGTATAAGGGTTAGGGAATTGGGGCTCTGTTCATGGATAGGGTTAGGATAAGGTTTTGGGCTAGGTAGGGTTCAGGCTCAGGTGTGTGCTAGGTTTAGGGTTTGTGTTAGAGGGTTAGGGACAGGGTTACGGTCACAGTGTAGTAATGTTGGCTATTCACAATGAATGAGCATCAATCACTGAACAATTTCGTGTGTAGCACTCAGAACTTACGACTCCAGACTAGGGAAATATTTAGAAATGTGCTTCACACAATAGGAATACATATTCCAATAGAATGAATATCTGAACAGCACAATTTTGTCACTGGGAAATCTTGTTCAAACAGCTGAGAAGAGAGTGTGGCACTGTTTACATTTATTTTTCCCGTCAAAAGGAGTTGGCGTTTTCGGGAAAAGGTTTTGGTGAAACACTGAAAAACTCATTTTCCTAGAGCTATCGAACAGTATGAAAGTATTGAGAACACTATGAAATAAAAATGTTAGTTAGCCTAGGGTTCCAAGTAATGTTTTACTGTGCCTTTCAAAAGCCGGTATGACACCGGTGTTAAAATGAAAATCTCATTGCTCAAAACAACAGACCAGGGGAATGGCAGAGTGTCTCTAGAACTCCTGGAATACGTTTTAGAACCCGAACATCTCTACTGAATTTTGAAATACTGAGAATTTGCATCCAAAGCGCTGTGAAAGGTAGGATAGACTGTCAAGTGGTAATAATGTTGAAAGTGCTGGTATATTTGTAAAAAAGGTTGTTTTACCAAATTAGAATTCACAATGAAAAAGCTTGAGACACTGGAAGAGAGAGACTCCAACTCGGGAAATTCACAATGATAACCTAGGTTAATATCTAAGAAAGTGCTTCAAACACTAGGAATACGTGAATAAAGGGCCTTAATATCTGTAACACATTGTTTCCTGACAAGGAAATCGTGTTCAAAGAACATAGAACCGAGTTGGTTACTGGTTACATTTATTATTCCGGGACAATGAGTTGGCGATTTTGAAAGAAGCCTGGTTAGGCCATTAAACCGGATGTGATGACGTCACCAAGGGGGAGGGGCCACGTGGGCAGGCTTAATTGATCCCAGGTGATAATGATTTGGCCAGGGGACCAGCTGGGAGTGATGACGTCATCGAGATTAGTTCTGGTATTAGGGTTAGAGAATTGGGGCTCTATTCATGCTTAGGGTTAGGATAAGGTTTTGGGCTAGGTAGGGTTCAGGCTCAGGTGTGTACTAGGTTTAGGGTTTGGGTTAGAGGGTTAGGGACAGGGTTACGGTTACAGTGTAGTAATGTTGGCTATTCACAATGAATGAGCTTCAATCGCTGGACAATTTGGTGTGTAGCACTCAGAAATTACGACTCCAGACTAGGGAAATATTTAGAAATGTGCTTCACACAATAGGAATACATATTCCAATAGACTGAATATCTGAACAGCACAATTTTGTCACTGGGAAATCTTGTTCAAACAGCTGAGAAGCGAGTGTGACACTGTTTACATTTATTTTTCCCGTCAAAAGGAGTTGGCGTTTTCGGGAAAAGGTTTTGGTGAAACACTGAAAAACCCATTTCCCTAGAGCTATCGAACAATATGAAAGTATTGAGAACACTATGAAATAAAAATGTTAGTTAGCCTAGGGTTCCAAGTAATGTTTTACTGTGCCTTTAAAAAGCCGGTATGACACCCGTGTTAAAATGAAAAGGCTCATTGCTCAAAACAACAGACCAGGGGAATGGCAGAGTGTCTCTAGAACTCCTGGAATACGTTTTAGAACCCGAACATCTCTACTGAATTTTGAAATACTGAGAATTTGTATCCATAGTGCTGTGAAAGGTAGGATAGACTGTCAAATGGTAATAATGTTGAAAGTGCTGGTATATTTGTAAAAAAGGTTGTTTTACCAAATTAGAATTCACAATGAAAAAGCTTGAGACACTGGAAGAGAGAGACTCCAACTCGGGAAATTCACAATGATAACCTAGGTTAATATCTAAGAAAGTACTTCAAACACTAGGAATACGTGAATAAAGGGCCTTAATATCTGTAACACGTTGTTTCCTGACAAGGAAATCGTGTTCAAAGAACATAGAACCGAGTTGGTTACCGGTTACATTTATTATTCCGGGACAATGAGTTGGCGATTTTGAAAGAAGCCTGGTTAGGCCATTAAACCGGATGTGATGACGTCACCAAGGGGGAGGGGCCTCGTGGGCAGGCTTAATTGATCCCAGGTGATAATGATTTGGCCAGGGGACCAGCTGGGAGTGATGACGTCATCGAGATTAGTTCTGGTATTAGGGTTAGGGAATTGGGGCTCTGTTCATGGTTAGGGTTAGATAAGGTTTTGGGCTAGGTAGGGTTCAGGCTCAGGTGTGGGATAGGTTTAGGGTTTGGGTTAGAGGGTTAGGGACAGGGTTATGGTCACAGTGTAGTAATGTTGGCTATTCACAATGAATGATCTTCAATCACTGGACAATTTGGTCTGTAGCACTCAGAACTTACGACTCCAGACTAGGGAAATATTTAGAAATGTGCTTCACGCAATAGGAATACATATTCCAATAGACTGAATATCTGAACAGCACAATTTTGTCACTGGGAAATCTTGTTCAAACAGCTGAGAAGCGAGTGTGACACTGTTTACATTTATTTTTCCCGTCAAAAGGAGTTGGCGTTTTCGGGAAAAGGTTTTGGTGAAACACTGAAAAACCCATTTCCCTAGAGCTATCGAACAATATGAAAGTATTGAGAACACTATGAAATAAAAATGTTAGTTAGCCTAGGGTTCCAAGTAATGTTTTACTGTGCCTTTAAAAAGCCGGTATGACACCCGTGTTAAAATGAAAAGGCTCATTGCTCAAAACAACAGACCAGGGGAATGGCAGAGTGTCTCTAGAACTCCTGGAATACGTTTTAGAACCCGAACATCTCTACTGAATTTTGAAATACTGAGAATTTGTATCCATAGTGCTGTGAAAGGTAGGATAGACTGTCAAATGGTAATAATGTTGAAAGTGCTGGTATATTTGTAAAAAAGGTTGTTTTACCAAATTAGAATTCACAATGAAAAAGCTTGAGACACTGGAAGAGAGAGACTCCAACTCGGGAAATTCACAATGATAACCTAGGTTAATATCTAAGAAAGTACTTCAAACACTAGGAATACGTGAATAAAGGGCCTTAATATCTGTAACACGTTGTTTCCTGACAAGGAAATCGTGTTCAAAGAACATAGAACCGAGTTGGTTACCGGTTACATTTATTATTCCGGGACAATGAGTTGGCGATTTTGAAAGAAGCCTGGTTAGGCCATTAAACTGGATGTGATGACGTCACCAAGGGGGAGGGGCCTCGTGGGCAGGCTTAATTGATCCCAGGTGATAATGATTTGGCCAGGGGACCAGCTGGGAGTGATGACGTCATCGAGATTAGTTCTGGTATTAGGGTTAGGGAATTGGGGCTCTGTTCATGGTTAGGGTTAGATAAGGTTTTGGGCTAGGTAGGGTTCAGGCTCAGGTGTGGGATAGGTTTAGGGTTTGGGTTAGAGGGTTAGGGACAGGGTTATGGTCACAGTGTAGTAATGTTGGCTATTCACAATGAATGATCTTCAATCACTGGACAATTTGGTCTGTAGCACTCAGAACTTACGACTCCAGACTAGGGAAATATTTAGAAATGTGCTTCACACAATAGGAATACATATTCCAATATACTGAATATCTGAACAGCACAATTTTGTCACTGGGAAATCTTGTTCAAACAGCTGAGAAGCGAGTGTGACACTGTTTACATTTATTTTTCCCGTCAAAAGGAGTTGGCGTTTTAGGGAAAAGGTTTTGGTGAAACACTGAAAAACTCATTTTCCAGAGCTATCGAACAGTATGAAAGTATTGAGAACACTATGAAATAAAAATGTTAGTTAGCCTAGGGTTCCAAGTAATGTTTTACTGTGCCTTTAAAAAGCCGGTATGACACCCGTGTTAAAATGAAAAGGCTCATTGCTCAAAACAACAGACCAGGGGAATGGCAGAGTGTCTCTAGAACTCCTGGAATACCTTTTAGAACCCGAACATCTCTACTGAATTTTGAAATACTGAGAATTTGTATCCAAAGCGCTGTGAAAGGTAGGATAGACTGTCAAATGGTAATAATGTTGAAAGTGCTGGTATATTTGTAAAAAAGGTTGTTTTACCAAATTAGAATTCACAATGAAAGAGCTTGAGACCCTAGAAGAGAGAGACTCCAACTCGGGAAATTCACAATGACAACCTAGGTTAATATCTAAGAAAGTGCTTCAAACACTAGGAATACGTGACTAAAGGGCCTTAATATCTGTAACACATTGTTTCCTGACAAGGAAATCGTGTTCAAAGAACATAGAACCTAGTTGGATACTGGTTATATTTATTATTCCGGGACAATAAGTTGGGATTTTGAAAAAAGCCTGGTTAGGCCATTAAACCGGATGTGATGACGTCACCAAGGGGGAGGAGCCACGTGGGCAGGCTTAATTGATCCCAGGTGATAATGATTTGGCCAGGGGACCAGCTGGGAGTGATGACGTCATCGAGATTAGCTCTGGTATTAGGGTTAGGGAATTGGGGCTCTGTTCATGGTTAGGGTTAGGATAAGGTTTTGGGCTAGGTAGGGTTCAGGCTCAGGTGTGGGCTAGGTTTAGGGTTTGGGTTTGAGGGTTAGGGACAGGGTTACGGTCACAGTGTAGTAATGTTGGCTATTCACAATGAATGAGCTTCAATCACTGGACAATTTGGTCTGTAGCACTCAGAACTTACGACTCCAGACAAAGGAAATATTTAGAAATGTGCTTCACACAATAGGAATACATATTCCAATAGACTGAATATCTGAACAGCACAATTTTGTCACTGGGAAATCTTGTTCAAACAGCTGAGAAACGAGTGTGACACTGTTTACATTTATTTTTCCTGTCAAAAGGAGTTGGCGTTTTCGGGAAAAGGTTTTCTTGAAACATTGAAAAGCTCATTTTCCTAGAGCTATCGAACAGTATGAAAGTAATGAGAACAGTATGAAATAAAAATGTTCGTTAGGCTAGGGTTCCAAGTAATGTTTTACTGTGCCTTTAAAAAGCCGGTATGACACCCGTGTTAAAATGAAAATCTCATTGCTCAAAACAACAGACCAGGGGAATGACAGAGTTTCTCTAGAACTCCTGGAATACGTTTTAGAACCCGAACATCTCTACTGAATTTTGAAATACTGAGAATTTGTATCCAAAGCGCTATGAAAGGTAGGATAGACTGTCAAGTGGTAATAATGTTGAAAGTGCTGGTATATTTGTAAAAAAGGTTGTTTTACCAAATTAGAATTCACAATGAAAAAGCTTGAGACACTGGAAGAGAGAGACTCCAACTCGGGAAATTCACAATGATAACCTAGGTTAATATCTAAGAAAGTGCTTCAAACACTAGGAATACGTGAATAAAGGGCCTTAATATCTGTAACACATTGTTTCCTCACAAGGAAATCGTGTTCAAGGAACATAGAACCGAGTTGGATACTGGTTCCATTTATTATTCCGGGACAATGAGTTGGCGATTTTGAAAGAAGCCTGGTTAGGCCATTAAACCGGATGTGATGACGTCACCAAGGGGGAGGGGCCACGTGGGCAGGCTTAATTGATCCCAGGTGATAATGATTTGGCCAGGGGACCAGCTGGGAGTGATGACGTCATCGAGATTAGTTCTGGTATTAGGCTTAGGGAATTGGGGCTCTGTTCATGGTTAGGGTTAGGATAAGGTTTTGCGCTAGGTAGGGTTCAGGCTCAGGTGTGGGCTATTTTTAGGGTTTGGGTTAGAGGGTTAGGGACAGGGTTATGGTCACAGTGTAGTAATGTTGGCTATTCACGATGAATGAGCTTCAATCACTGGACAATTTGGTGTGTAGCACTCAGAACTTACGACTCCAGACTAGGGAAATATTTAGAAATGTGCTTCACACAATAGGAATACATATTCCAATAGACTGAATATCTGATCAGCACAATTTTGTCACTTGGAAATCTTGTTCAAACAGCTGAGAAGCGAGTGTGACACTGTTTACATTTATTTTTCCCGTCAAAAGGAGTTGACGTTTTCAGGAAAAGGTTTTGGTGAAACATTGAAAAACTTATTTTCCTAGAGCTATCGAACAGTATGAAACTATTGAGAACACTATGAAATAAAAATGTTAGTTAGGCTAGGTTTCCAAGTAATGTTTTACTGTACCTTTAAAAAGCCGGTATGACACCCGTGTTAAAATGAAAAGTCTCATTGCTCAAAACAACAGACCAGGGGAATGGCAGAGTTTCTCTAGAACTCCTGGAATACGTTTTAGAACCCGAACATCTCTACTGAATTTTGAAATACTGAGAATTTGTATCCAAAGCGCTATGAAAGGTAGGATAGACTGTCAAGTGGTAACAATGTTGAAAGTGCTGGTATATTTGTAAAAAAGGTTGTTTTACCAAATTAGAATTCACAATGAAAAAGCTTGAGACCCTAGAAGAGAGAGACTCCAACTCGGGAAATTCACAATGATAACCTATGTTAATATCTAAGAAAGTGCTTCAAACACTAGGAATACGTGAATAAAGGGCCTTAATATCTGTAACACATTGTTTCCTCACAAGGAAATCGTGTTCAAGGAACATAGAACCGAGTTGGATACTGGTTCCATTTATTATTCCGGGACAATGAGTTGGCGATTTTGAAAGAAGCCTGGTTAGGCCATTAAACCGGATGTGATGACGTCACCAAGGGGGAGGGGCCACGTGAGCAGGCTTAATTGATCCCAAGTGATAATGATTTGGCCAGGGGACCAGCTGGGAGTGATGACGTCATCGAGATTAGTTCTGGTATTAGGCTTAGGGAATTGGGGCTCTGTTCATGGTTAGGGTTAGGATAAGGTTTTGGGCTAGGTAGGGTTCAGGCTCAGGTGTGGGATAGGTTTAGGGTTTGGGTTAGAGGGTTAGGGACAGGGTTATGGTCACAGTGTAGTAATGTTGGCTATTCACAATGAATGATCTTCAATCACTGGACAATTTGGTCTGTAGCACTCAGAACTTACGACTCCAGACTAGGGAAATATTTAGAAATGTGCTTCACACAATAGGAATACATATTCCAATAGACTGAATATCTGAACAGCACAATTTTGTCACTTGGAAATCTTGTTCAAACAGCTGAGAAGCGAGTGTGACACTGTTTACATTTATTTTTCCCGTCAAAAGGAGTTGACGTTTTCAGGAAAAGGTTTTGGTGAAACATTGAAAAACTTATTTTCCTAGAGCTATCGAACAGTATGAAACTATTGAGAACACTATGAAATAAAAATGTTAGTTAGGCTAGGTTTCCAAGTAATGTTTTACTGTACCTTTAAAAAGCCGGTATGACACCCGTGTTAAAATGAAAAGTCTCATTGCTCAAAACAACAGACCAGGGGAATGGAAGAGTTTCTCTAGAACTCCTGGAATACGTTTTAGAACCCGAACATCTCTACTGAATTTTGAAATACTGAGAATTTGTATCCAAAGCGCTATGAAAGGTAGGATAGACTGTCAAGTGGTAATAATGTTGAAAGTGCTGGTATATTTGTAAAAAAGGTTGTTTTACCAAATTAGAATTCACAATGAAAAAGCTTGAGACCCTAGAAGAGAGAGACTCCAACTCGGGAAATTCACAATGACAACCTAGGTTAATATCTAAGAAAGTGCTTCAAACACTAGGAATACGTGACTAAAGGGCCTTAATATCTGTAACACATTGTTTCCTGACAAGGAAATCGTGTTCAAAGAACATAGAACCTAGTTGGATACTGGTTATATTTATTATTCCGGGACAATAAGTTGGGATTTTGAAAGAAGCCTGGTTAGGCCATTAAACCGGATGTGATGACGTCACCAAGGGGGAGGGGCCACGTGGGCAGACTTAATTGATCCCAGGTGATAATGATTTGGCCAGGGGACCAGCTGGGAGTGATGACGTCATCGAGATTAGTTCTGGTATTAGGGTTAGGGAATTGGGGCTCTGTTCATGGTTAGGGTTAGGATAAGGTTTTGGGCTAGGTAGGGTTCAGGCTCAGGTGTGGGCTAGGTTTAGGGTTTGGGTTTGAGGGTTAGGGACAGGGTTACGGTCACAGTGTAGTAATGTTGGCTATTCACAATGAATGAGCTTCAATCACTGGACAATTTGGTCTGTAGCACTCAGAACTTACGACTCCAGACAAAGGAAATATTTAGAAATGTGCTTCACACAATAGGAATACATATTCCAATAGACTGAATATCTGAACAGCACAATTTTGTCACTGGGAAATCTTGTTCAAACAGCTGAGAAACGAGTGTGACACTGTTTACATTTATTTTTCCCGTCAAAAGGAGTTGTCGTTTTCGGGAAATGGTTTTCTTGAAACATTGAAAAGCTCATTTTCCTAGAGCTATCGAACAGTATGAAAGTAATGAGAACAGTATGAAATAAAAATGTTCGTTAGGCTAGGGTTCCAAGTAATGTTTTACTGTGCCTTTAAAAAGCCAGTATGACACCCGTGTTAAAATGAAAAGTCTCATTGCTCAAAACAACAGACCAGGGGAATGGCAGAGTGTCTCTAGAACTCCTGGAATACGTTTTAGAACCCGAACATCTCTACTGAATTTTGAAATACTGAGAATTTGTATCCAAAGCGCTGTGAAAGGTAGGATAGACTTTCAAGTAGTAATAATGTTGAAAGTGCTGGTATATTTGTAAAAAAGGTTGTTTTACCAAATTAGAATTCACAATGAAAAAGCTTGAGACACTGGAAGAGAGAGACTCCAACTCGGGAAATTCACAATGATAACCTAGGTTAATATCTAAGAAAGTGCTTCAAACACTAGGAATACGTGAATAAAGGGCCTTAATATCTGCAACACATTGTTTCCTGACAAGGAAATCGTGTTCAAAGAACATAGAACCGAGTTGGTTACTGGTTACATTTATTATTCCGGGACAATGAGTTGGCGATTTTGAAAGAAGCCTGGTTAGGCCATTAAACCGGATGTGATGACGTCACCAAGGGGGAGGGGCAACGTGGGCAGGCTTAATTGATCCCAGGTGATAATGATTTGGCCAGGGGACCAGCTGGGAGTGATGACGTCATCGAGATTAGTTCTGGTATTAGGGTTAGAGAATTGGGGCTCTGTTCATGGTTAGGGTTAGGATAAGGTTTTGGGCTAGGTAGGGTTCAGGCTCAGGTGTGGGTAGGTTTAGGGTTTGGGTTAAAGGGTTAGGGACAGGGTTAGGGTCACAGTGTAGTAATTTTGGCTATTCACAGTGAATGAGATTCAATCATTGGACAATTTGGTGTGTAGCACTCAGAACTTATGACTCCAGACTAGGGAAATATTGAGAAATATGCTTCACACAATAGGAATACATATTCCAATAGACTGAATATCTGAACAGCACAATTTTGTCACTGGGAAATCTTGTTCAAACAGCTGAGAAGCGAGTGTGACACTGTTTACATTTATTTTTCCCGTGAAAAGGAGTTGGCGTTTTCGGGAAAAGGTTTTGGTGAAACACTGAAAAACTCATTTCCTAGAGCTATTGAACAGTATGAAAGTATTGAGAACACTATGAAATCAAAATGTTAGTTAGGCTAGGGTTCCAAGTAGTGTTTTAATGTACCTTTCAAAAGCCGGTATGACACCCGTCATAAAATGAAAACTCTCAGAGCCAAAACAACAGAACAGGGGGATGTGTCAGAGTGTCTCTAGAACTCTTGGAATACGTTTTAGAACACGAACATCTCTACTGAATTTTGAAATACTGAGAATTTGTATCCAAAGCACTGTGAAAAGTAGGATAGACTTTCAAGTGATAATAATGGTTAAAGTACTGGTATATTTGTAAAAAATGCTGTTTCACCAAATTGGAATTCACAATGAAGGAGCTTGAGAGACTGGAAGAGAGAGACTCCAACTCGGGAAATTCACAATGATAACCTAGGTTAATATCTAAGAAAGTGCTTCAAACACTAGGAATACGTGAATAAAGGGCCTTAATATCTGTAACACATTGTTTCCTGACAAGGAAATCGTGTTCAAGGAACATAGAACCGAGTTGGATACTGGTTCCATTTATTATTCCGGGACAATGAGTTGGCGATTTTGAAAGAAGCCTGGTTAGGCCATTAAACCGGATGTGATGACGTCACCAAGGGGGAGGGGCCACGTGGGCAGGCTTAATTGATCCCAGGTGATAATGATTTGGCCAGGGGACCAGCTGGGAGTGATGACCTCATCGAGATTAGTTCTGGTATTAGGCTTAGGGAATTGGGGCTCTGTTCATGGTTAGGGTTAGGATAAGGTTTTGCGCTAGGTAGGGTTCAGGCTCAGGTGTGGGCTAGGTTTAGGGTTTGGGTTAGAGGGTTAGGGACAGGGTTATGGTCACAGTGTAGTAATGTTGGCTATTCACGATGAATGAGCTTCAATCACTGGACAATTTGGTGTGTAGCACTCAGAACTTACGACTCCAGACTAGGGAAATATTTAGAAATGTGCTTCACACAATAGGAATACATATTCCAATAGACTGAATATCTGAACAGCACAATTTTGTCACTTGGAAATCTTGTTCAAACAGCTGAGAAGCGAGTGTGACACTGTTTACATTTATTTTTCCCGTCAAAAGAAGTTGACGTTTTCAGGAAAAGGTTTTGGTGAAACATTGAAAAACTTATTTTCCTAGAGCTATCGAACAGTATGAAAGTATTGAGAACACTATGAAATAAAAATGTTAGTTAGGCTAGGTTTCCAAGTAATGTTTTACTGTACCTTTAAAAACCCGGTATGACACCCGTGTTAAAATGAAAAGTCTCATTGCTCAAAACAACAGACCAGGTGAATGGAAGAGTTTCTCTAGAACTCCTGGAATACGTTTTAGAACCCGAACATCTCTACTGAATTTTGAAATACTGAGAATTTGTATCCAAAGCGCTATGAAAGGTAGGATAGACTGTCAAGTGGTAATAATGTTGAAAGTGCTGGTATATTTGTAAAAAAGGTTGTTTTACCAAATTAGAATTCACAATGAAAAAGCTTGAGACACTGGAAGAGAGAGACTCCAACTCGGGAAATTCACAATGATAACCTAGGTTAATATCTAAGAAAGTGCTTCAAACACTAGGAATACGTGAATAAAGGGCCTTAATATCTGTAACACATTGTTTCCTCACAAGGAAATCGTGTTCAAGGAACATAGAACCGAGTTGGATACTGGTTCCATTTATTATTCCGGGACAATGAGTTGGCGATTTTGAAAGAAGCCTGGTTAGGCCATTAAACCGGATGTGATGACGTCACCAAGGGGGAGGGGCCACGTGGGCAGGCTTAATTGATCCCAGGTGATAATGATTTGGCCAGGGGACCAGCTGGGAGTGATGACGTCATCGAGATTAGTTCTGGTATTAGGCTTAGGGAATTGGGGCTCTGTTCATGGTTAGGGTTAGGATAAGGTTTTGCGCTAGGTAGGGTTCAGGCTCAGGTGTGGGCTATTTTTAGGGTTTGGGTTAGAGGGTTAGGGACAGGGTTATGGTCACAGTGTAGTAATGTTGGCTATTCACGATGAATGAGCTTCAATCACTGGACAATTTGGTGTGTAGCACTCAGAACTTACGACTCCAGACTAGGGAAATATTTAGAAATGTGCTTCACACAATAGGAATACATATTCCAATAGACTGAATATCTGATCAGCACAATTTTGTCACTTGGAAATCTTGTTCAAACAGCTGAGAAGCGAGTGTGACACTGTTTACATTTATTTTTCCCGTCAAAAGGAGTTGACGTTTTCAGGAAAAGGTTTTGGTGAAACATTGAAAAACTTATTTTCCTAGAGCTATCGAACAGTATGAAACTATTGAGAACACTATGAAATAAAAATGTTAGTTAGGCTAGGTTTCCAAGTAATGTTTTACTGTACCTTTAAAAAGCCGGTATGACACCCGTGTTAAAATGAAAAGTCTCATTGCTCAAAACAACAGACCAGGGGAATGGCAGAGTTTCTCTAGAACTCCTGGAATACGTTTTAGAACCCGAACATCTCTACTGAATTTTGAAATACTGAGAATTTGTATCCAAAGCGCTATGAAAGGTAGGATAGACTGTCAAGTGGTAACAATGTTGAAAGTGCTGGTATATTTGTAAAAAAGGTTGTTTTACCAAATTAGAATTCACAATGAAAAAGCTTGAGACCCTAGAAGAGAGAGACTCCAACTCGGGAAATTCACAATGATAACCTATGTTAATATCTAAGAAAGTGCTTCAAACACTAGGAATACGTGAATAAAGGGCCTTAATATCTGTAACACATTGTTTCCTCACAAGGAAATCGTGTTCAAGGAACATAGAACCGAGTTGGATACTGGTTCCATTTATTATTCCGGGACAATGAGTTGGCGATTTTGAAAGAAGCCTGGTTAGGCCATTAAACCGGATGTGATGACGTCACCAAGGGGGAGGGGCCACGTGAGCAGGCTTAATTGATCCCAAGTGATAATGATTTGGCCAGGGGACCAGCTGGGAGTGATGACGTCATCGAGATTAGTTCTGGTATTAGGCTTAGGGAATTGGGGCTCTGTTCATGGTTAGGGTTAGGATAAGGTTTTGGGCTAGGTAGGGTTCAGGCTCAGGTGTGGGATAGGTTTAGGGTTTGGGTTAGAGGGTTAGGGACAGGGTTATGGTCACAGTGTAGTAATGTTGGCTATTCACAATGAATGATCTTCAATCACTGGACAATTTGGTCTGTAGCACTCAGAACTTACGACTCCAGACTAGGGAAATATTTAGAAATGTGCTTCACACAATAGGAATACATATTCCAATAGACTGAATATCTGAACAGCACAATTTTGTCACTTGGAAATCTTGTTCAAACAGCTGAGAAGCGAGTGTGACACTGTTTACATTTATTTTTCCCGTCAAAAGGAGTTGACGTTTTCAGGAAAAGGTTTTGGTGAAACATTGAAAAACTTATTTTCCTAGAGCTATCGAACAGTATGAAACTATTGAGAACACTATGAAATAAAAATGTTAGTTAGGCTAGGTTTCCAAGTAATGTTTTACTGTACCTTTAAAAAGCCGGTATGACACCCGTGTTAAAATGAAAAGTCTCATTGCTCAAAACAACAGACCAGGGGAATGGAAGAGTTTCTCTAGAACTCCTGGAATACGTTTTAGAACCCGAACATCTCTACTGAATTTTGAAATACTGAGAATTTGTATCCAAAGCGCTATGAAAGGTAGGATAGACTGTCAAGTGGTAATAATGTTGAAAGTGCTGGTATATTTGTAAAAAAGGTTGTTTTACCAAATTAGAATTCACAATGAAAAAGCTTGAGACCCTAGAAGAGAGAGACTCCAACTCGGGAAATTCACAATGACAACCTAGGTTAATATCTAAGAAAGTGCTTCAAACACTAGGAATACGTGACTAAAGGGCCTTAATATCTGTAACACATTGTTTCCTGACAAGGAAATCGTGTTCAAAGAACATAGAACCTAGTTGGATACTGGTTATATTTATTATTCCGGGACAATAAGTTGGGATTTTGAAAGAAGCCTGGTTAGGCCATTAAACCGGATGTGATGACGTCACCAAGGGGGAGGGGCCACGTGGGCAGACTTAATTGATCCCAGGTGATAATGATTTGGCCAGGGGACCAGCTGGGAGTGATGACGTCATCGAGATTAGTTCTGGTATTAGGGTTAGGGAATTGGGGCTCTGTTCATGGTTAGGGTTAGGATAAGGTTTTGGGCTAGGTAGGGTTCAGGCTCAGGTGTGGGCTAGGTTTAGGGTTTGGGTTTGAGGGTTAGGGACAGGGTTACGGTCACAGTGTAGTAATGTTGGCTATTCACAATGAATGAGCTTCAATCACTGGACAATTTGGTCTGTAGCACTCAGAACTTACGACTCCAGACAAAGGAAATATTTAGAAATGTGCTTCACACAATAGGAATACATATTCCAATAGACTGAATATCTGAACAGCACAATTTTGTCACTGGGAAATCTTGTTCAAACAGCTGAGAAACGAGTGTGACACTGTTTACATTTATTTTTCCCGTCAAAAGGAGTTGTCGTTTTCGGGAAATGGTTTTCTTGAAACATTGAAAAGCTCATTTTCCTAGAGCTATCGAACAGTATGAAAGTAATGAGAACAGTATGAAATAAAAATGTTCGTTAGGCTAGGGTTCCAAGTAATGTTTTACTGTGCCTTTAAAAAGCCAGTATGACACCCGTGTTAAAATGAAAAGTCTCATTGCTCAAAACAACAGACCAGGGGAATGGCAGAGTGTCTCTAGAACTCCTGGAATACGTTTTAGAACCCGAACATCTCTACTGAATTTTGAAATACTGAGAATTTGTATCCAAAGCGCTGTGAAAGGTAGGATAGACTTTCAAGTAGTAATAATGTTGAAAGTGCTGGTATATTTGTAAAAAAGGTTGTTTTACCAAATTAGAATTCACAATGAAAAAGCTTGAGACACTGGAAGAGAGAGACTCCAACTCGGGAAATTCACAATGATAACCTAGGTTAATATCTAAGAAAGTGCTTCAAACACTAGGAATACGTGAATAAAGGGCCTTAATATCTGCAACACATTGTTTCCTGACAAGGAAATCGTGTTCAAAGAACATAGAACCGAGTTGGTTACTGGTTACATTTATTATTCCGGGACAATGAGTTGGCGATTTTGAAAGAAGCCTGGTTAGGCCATTAAACCGGATGTGATGACGTCACCAAGGGGGAGGGGCAACGTGGGCAGGCTTAATTGATCCCAGGTGATAATGATTTGGCCAGGGGACCAGCTGGGAGTGATGACGTCATCGAGATTAGTTCTGGTATTAGGGTTAGAGAATTGGGGCTCTGTTCATGGTTAGGGTTAGGATAAGGTTTTGGGCTAGGTAGGGTTCAGGCTCAGGTGTGGGTAGGTTTAGGGTTTGGGTTAAAGGGTTAGGGACAGGGTTAGGGTCACAGTGTAGTAATTTTGGCTATTCACAGTGAATGAGATTCAATCATTGGACAATTTGGTGTGTAGCACTCAGAACTTATGACTCCAGACTAGGGAAATATTGAGAAATATGCTTCACACAATAGGAATACATATTCCAATAGACTGAATATCTGAACAGCACAATTTTGTCACTGGGAAATCTTGTTCAAACAGCTGAGAAGCGAGTGTGACACTGTTTACATTTATTTTTCCCGTGAAAAGGAGTTGGCGTTTTCGGGAAAAGGTTTTGGTGAAACACTGAAAAACTCATTTCCTAGAGCTATTGAACAGTATGAAAGTATTGAGAACACTATGAAATCAAAATGTTAGTTAGGCTAGGGTTCCAAGTAGTGTTTTAATGTACCTTTCAAAAGCCGGTATGACACCCGTCATAAAATGAAAACTCTCAGAGCCAAAACAACAGAACAGGGGGATGTGTCAGAGTGTCTCTAGAACTCTTGGAATACGTTTTAGAACACGAACATCTCTACTGAATTTTGAAATACTGAGAATTTGTATCCAAAGCACTGTGAAAAGTAGGATAGACTTTCAAGTGATAATAATGGTTAAAGTACTGGTATATTTGTAAAAAATGCTGTTTCACCAAATTGGAATTCACAATGAAGGAGCTTGAGAGACTGGAAGAGAGAGACTCCAACTCGGGAAATTCACAATGATAACCTAGGTTAATATCTAAGAAAGTGCTTCAAACACTAGGAATACGTGAATAAAGGGCCTTAATATCTGTAACACATTGTTTCCTGACAAGGAAATCGTGTTCAAGGAACATAGAACCGAGTTGGATACTGGTTCCATTTATTATTCCGGGACAATGAGTTGGCGATTTTGAAAGAAGCCTGGTTAGGCCATTAAACCGGATGTGATGACGTCACCAAGGGGGAGGGGCCACGTGGGCAGGCTTAATTGATCCCAGGTGATAATGATTTGGCCAGGGGACCAGCTGGGAGTGATGACCTCATCGAGATTAGTTCTGGTATTAGGCTTAGGGAATTGGGGCTCTGTTCATGGTTAGGGTTAGGATAAGGTTTTGCGCTAGGTAGGGTTCAGGCTCAGGTGTGGGCTAGGTTTAGGGTTTGGGTTAGAGGGTTAGGGACAGGGTTATGGTCACAGTGTAGTAATGTTGGCTATTCACGATGAATGAGCTTCAATCACTGGACAATTTGGTGTGTAGCACTCAGAACTTACGACTCCAGACTAGGGAAATATTTAGAAATGTGCTTCACACAATAGGAATACATATTCCAATAGACTGAATATCTGAACAGCACAATTTTGTCACTTGGAAATCTTGTTCAAACAGCTGAGAAGCGAGTGTGACACTGTTTACATTTATTTTTCCCGTCAAAAGAAGTTGACGTTTTCAGGAAAAGGTTTTGGTGAAACATTGAAAAACTTATTTTCCTAGAGCTATCGAACAGTATGAAAGTATTGAGAACACTATGAAATAAAAATGTTAGTTAGGCTAGGTTTCCAAGTAATGTTTTACTGTACCTTTAAAAACCCGGTATGACACCCGTGTTAAAATGAAAAGTCTCATTGCTCAAAACAACAGACCAGGTGAATGGAAGAGTTTCTCTAGAACTCCTGGAATACGTTTTAGAACCCGAACATCTCTACTGAATTTTGAAATACTGAGAATTTGTATCCAAAGCGCTATGAAAGGTAGGATAGACTGTCAAGTGGTAATAATGTTGAAAGTGCTGGTATATTTGTAAAAAAGGTTGTTTTACCAAATTAGAATTCACAATGAAAAAGCTTGAGACCCTAGAAGAGAGAGACTCCAACTCGGGAAATTCACAATGACAACCTAGGTTAATATCTAAGAAAGTGCTTCAAACACTAGGAATACGTGACTAAAGGGCCTTAATATCTGTAACACATTGTTTCCTGACAAGGAAATCGTGTTCAAAGAACATAGAACCTAGTTGGATACTGGTTATATTTATTATTCCGGGACAATGAGTTGGGATTTTGAAAGAAGCCTGGTTAGGCCATTAAACCGGATGTGATGACGTCACCAAGGGGGAGGGGCCACGTGGGCAGACTTAATTGATCCCAGGTGATAATGATTTGGCCAGGGGACCAGCTGGGAGTGATGACGTCATCGAGATTAGTTCTGGTATTAGGGTTAGGGAATTGGGGCTCTGTTCATGGTTAGGGTTAGGATAAGGTTTTGGGCTAGGTAGGGTTCAGGCTCAGGTGTGGGCTAGGTTTAGGGTTTGGGTTTGAGGGTTAGGGACAGGGTTACGGTCACAGTGTAGTAATGTTGGCTATTCACAATGAATGAGCTTCAATCACTGGACAATTTGGTCTGTAGCACTCAGAACTTACGACTCCAGACAAAGGAAATATTTAGAAATGTGCTTCACACAATAGGAATACATATTCCAATAGACTGAATATCTGAACAGCACAATTTTGTCACTGGGAAATCTTGTTCAAACAGCTGAGAAACGAGTGTGACACTGTTTACATTTATTTTTCCCGTCAAAAGGAGTTGTCGTTTTCGGGAAAAGGTTTTCTTGAAACATTGAAAAGCTCATTTTCCTAGAGCTATCGAACAGTATGAAAGTAATGAGAACAGTATGAAATAAAAATGTTCGTTAGGCTAGGGTTCCAAGTAATGTTTTACTGTGCCTTTAAAAAGCCAGTATGACACCCGTGTTAAAATGAAAAATCTCATTGCTCAAAACAACAGACCAGGGGAATGGCAGAGTGTCTCTAGAACTCCTGGAATACGTTTTAGAACCCGAACATCTCTACTGAATTTTGAAATACTGAGAATTTGTATCCAAAGCACTGTGAAAGGTAGGATAGACTTTCAAGTAGTAATAATGTTGAAAGTGCTGGTATATTTGTAAAAAAGGTTGTTTTACCAAATTAGAATTCACAATGAAAAAGCTTGAGACACTGGAAGAGAGAGACTCCAACTCGGGAAATTCACAATGATAACCTAGGTTAATATCTAAGAAAGTGCTTCAAACACTAGGAATACGTGAATAAAGGGCCTTAATATCTGCAACACATTGTTTCCTGACAAGGAAATCGTGTTCAAAGAACATAGAACCGAGTTGGTTACTGCTTACATTTATTAGTCCGGGACAATGAGTTGGCGATTTTGAAAGAAGCCTGGTTAGGCCATTAAACCGGATGTGATGACGTCACCAAGGGGGAGGGGCCACGTGGGCAGGCTTAATTGATCCCAGGTGATAATGATTTGGCCAGGGGACCAGCTGGGAGTGATGACGTCATCGAGATTAGTTCTGGTATTAGGGTTAGAGAATTGGGGCTCTGTTCATGGTTAGGGTTAGGATAAGGTTTTGGGCTAGGTAGGGTTCAGGCTCAGGTGTGGGTAGGTTTAGGGTTTGGGTTAAAGGGTTAGGGACAGGGTTAGGGTCACAGTGTAGTAATTTTGGCTATTCACAGTGAATGAGATTCAATCATTGGACAATTTGGTGTGTAGCACTCAGAACTTATGACTCCAGACTAGGGAAATATTGAGAAATGTGCTTCACACAATAGGAATACATATTCCAATAGACTGAATATCTGAACAGCACAATTTTGTCACTGGGAAATCTTGTTCAAACAGCTGAGAAGCGAGTGTGACACTGTTTACATTTATTTTTCCCGTCAAAAGGAGTTGGCGTTTTCGGGAAAAGGTTTTGGTGAAACACTGAAAAACTCATTTCCTAGAGCTATTGAACAGTATGAAAGTATTGAGAACACTATGAAATCAAAATGTTAGTTAGGCTAGGGTTCCAAGTAGTGTTTTAATGTACCTTTCAAAAGCCGGTATGACACCCGTCATAAAATGAAAACTCTCAGAGCCAAAACAACAGAACAGGGGGATGTGTCAGAGTGTCTCTAGAACTCTTGGAATACGTTTTAGAACACGAACATCTCTACTGAATTTTGAAATACTGAGAATTTGTATCCAAAGCACTGTGAAAAGTAGGATAGACTTTCAAGTGATAATAATGGTTAAAGTACTGGTATATTTGTAAAAAATGCTGTTTCACCAAATTGGAATTCACAATGAAGGAGCTTGAGAGACTGGAAGAGAGAGACTCCAACTCGGGCAATTCACAATGAAAACCTAGGTGAATATCTAAGAAAGTCCTTCGAACACTAGGAATCCTACATAATAAAATGGTAATATGTAAATTACCATCACTCCGCTACGCCCACGATTGGGCCAGCAGGATGCGCAGGGGGCGGGACTCAGGGTGGCCAGGGTAGCTGATTGGGCCAGCAGGACGCTGAGCTCACGGCGCCACTGGCGCCCGAGCTCAGCGTCTGTGCCATGGCTGCCACGGAGGCTTTCGGAAGGCCTGGGGCACCGGCAGACAGCCGGCCAGGTCCCCCGCGATCAGAGGCCAAAGTGGGGGACCTGGCCGGCTGTCTGCTCCGGTGCAAGGCCTTTCGAAAGCCTCCGCAGCAGCTGGAGGCTTTTGGAAGGCCTGGGGCACCGGCGGACAGCCGGCCAGATCCCCCGCGATCAAAGGCCAAAGCGGGGGACCTGGCCGGCTGTCTGCTCCGGTGCAAGGCCTTTCGAAAGCCTCCGCAGCAGTCGGAGGCTTTCCGAAGTCCTGGGGCACCGGCAGACAGCCAGCCAGGTCCCCCGCGATCAAAGGCCAAAGCGGGGGACCTGGCCGGCTGTCTGCTCCGGCGCAAGGCCTTTCGAGAGCCTCCGCAGCGCCGGAGGTTTTCGGAAGGCCTGGGGCACCGGCGGACAGCCAGCCCGCTGGTGCACCAGGTGCATGATTAAATCATGCACTGGGCCTCTAGTATGTAAATAAAGGGCCTTAATATATGTAACACATTGTTTCCTGACAAGTAAATCGTGTTCAAAGAACATAGAACCGAGTTGGATACTGGTTACATTTATAATTCAGGGACAATGAGTTGGCGTTTTTGAAAGAGGCGTGGTTAGGCCATTAAACAGGAAGTGATGACGATACCAAGGGGGAGGGGCCACGTGGGCAGGGTTAATTCATCCCAGAAGATAATGATTTAGCCCCGGGCCCAGCTGGGAGTGATGACGTCAGCGAAGTTAGTTCTGGTGTTAGGGTTAGAGAATTGGGGTTCTGGCTAGGGTTAGGGTTAGGATAAGGGTTCGGGCTAGGTAGGGTTCAGGCTCAGGTTAGGGCTAGGTGTAGGGTTAGGGTTAGAGTGTTAGGGACAGGGTTATGGTCTCTGTTTAGTAAGGTTTGGTATTCTCAATGAATGAGCTTCAACCACTGAACAAATTGGAGTGTACCACTGAGAATTTACAACTCCACACTAGGAAATACATTTAAAAATGTGCTTCACACAAGGAATCCATATTCCAATAGACTGAATATCTGAACAGCACAATTTTGTCACTGGGAAATCTTTTTCAAACAGCTGAGAACCGAGTGTGACACTGTTTACATTTATTTTTCCTGTCAAAAGGAGTTGGCGTTTTTGGGAAAAGGAGTTGGTGAAACACTGAAAAATTCATTTTCCTAGAGCTATAGAATAGTATGAAAGTATTGAGAACACTATGAAATCAAAATGTTAGTTAGGCTAGGGTTCCAAGTAGTGTTTTAATGTACCTTTAAAAAGCCGATATGACACCTGTGTTAAAATGAAAACTCTCAGACCTCAAAACCACAGACCAGGGGCATGTGTCAGAGTGTCTCTAGAACTCTTGGAAGATGTTTTAGAACACGAACATCTCTACTGAATTTTGAAATACTGAGAATTTGTATCCAAAGCGCTGTGAAAAGTAGGATAGAGTTTCAAGTGGTACTAAAGATTAAAGTACTGTTATATTTGTAAAAAAACGCTGTTTCACCAAATTGGAATTCACAATGAAGGAGCTTGAGACACTGGAAGAGAGAGACTCCAACTCGGGAAATTCACAATGATAACCTAGGCTAATATCTAAAAAAGTGCTTCAAACACTAGGAATACATAAATAAAGGGCCTTAATATCTGTAACACATTGTTTCTTGACAAGCAAATCGTGTTTAAAGAACATAGAACTGAGTTGGATACTGGTTACATTTATAATTCAGGGACAATGAGTTGGCGTTTTTGAAAGAAGCCTGGTTAGGCCATTATACCGGAAGTGATGACGTCAACAAGGGGAAGGGGCCACGTGGGCAGGTTTAATTCATCCCAGAAGATAATGATTTAGCCCCGGGCCCAGCTGGGAGTGATGACGTCATCGAAGTTAGTTCTGGTGTTAGGGTTAGAGAATTGGGGTTCTGGCTAGGGTTAGGGTTAGGATAAGGGTTTGGGCTAGGTAGGGTTCAGGCTCAGGTTAGGGCTAGGTTTAGGGATAGGGTTAGAGTATTAGGGACAGGGTTACGGTCACGGTGTAGTAAGGTTGGGTTTTCACAATGAATGAGCTTCAACCACTGGACAAATTGGAGTGTAGCAATGAGAATTTACAACTCCAGACTAGGGAAATATTTAAAAATGTGCTTCACACACTAGGAATACATATTCCAATAGACTGAATATCTGAACAGCACAATTTTGTCACTGGGAAATCTTGTTCAAACCGCTGAGAACTGAGTGTGACACTGTTTACATTTATTTTTCCCGTCAAAAGGAGTTGATGTTTTCGGGAAAAGGAGTTGGTGAAACACTGAAATATTCATTTTCCTAGAGCTATAGAATAGTATGAAAGTATTGAGAACACTATGAAATCAAAATGTTAGTTAGGGTAGGGTTCCAAGTATTGTTTTAATGTACCTTTAATAAGCCGGTATGGAGAGGGGTAAGATGGCGGCTGGCAGGATGGAGTGGAGAGAGAGGAAGTGAGTGAGTGAGGGTATAAAAGGAGAGTGTGTGGTTGTACGTGGGGTGTGTGAGAGTGAGTGAGGGAAAGTTAAATCTCGCAGGAGCCGCAGGGTCTGGCAGAAAGCCTCTTCTTGACAAAGAGAGACTACCACTGCTGCGGGCACTCCCGGGATGGCGGGACCCTAGCACAGAGGCAGCCCATGCCATCTTGAGTGGAGAAAGGCCTTAGGTAGAAACTCATCAACACTACTAACAAGACAGGCCTTGGAACTGCCCCGCAACCCAGCACCCACTCCAACCAATATCCTGCTACCCCAGCTGCAGACTCGGGGAACCTGGGACCTCCACCTCCAAAGACACAGCTTTCAGCAGCCGTAAGTGCAACTCCCCCTCCCCAACAGCGGAACCCCTGGTTCCCGCCCGCGCGTGCAGGAGCATGCACTCGTGTGGTCTCATTCCCCAGGACACTTCCCTCCGGGTGTACACCCGAGGGTGAGATTCTGTGCAGACGTGGGCCCGCGGCCCCGCAGTGGAAATTCCTTCTTCCTTCTTCCTTGAGGGTTGCCTACATTAACCCCAGCTGCGCATGCACTTGCGCGTTCTCAGCCCCAGGTCACTTTACTTCAGGTTTGCACCCGAGGCTGTGATTCTGCGCAGACAGGGGAGATCTCAGCGGAAATTCCAAACTCCCCCAACCCGGAGGGCTGCCCACATTAACCCCAGCTGCCCGCAGCTGCTTAAGCACTCGCGTGCTCTCATCCCCAGGTCACTTCACTCCAGGTTTGCATCTGAGGGTGAGATTCTGTGCAGACGGGAGCCCATGGCCCCGCAGTGGAAATTCCTTCTTCCTAGAGGGTTGCCCACATTAACCCCAGCTGCGCACGCACTAGCGCGTTCTCAGCCCCAGGTCACTTTGCTCAGGGTTTGCACCCAAGGGTGTGATTCTGCACAGACAGAGGCGTGCGGCCCTGCAATGGAAATTCTGAATTCCCTCTTCCTGGAGGGTTGCCCACATTAACCCCAGCTACTCAACCAAAGTGCCAGGACCCCTCAGAGTGCATCAGAGATCTGCGACCAGAGAGCGCCCGTCCACAGATACTAACACACTGAACCCAACCAACCACAGGGCGCTAGTGGGAGCCACCGTGAGCTCTCCTTGGGTGTGATCTTGAACAAGCAGGGGGTGCATGCCCCTCCAGCAGTAGAAGCTTTGAACTCACCGTGGATACCGGCCCATAGGCACCCCAATTACCCGGCTACACTGCCAGGGCCCTTCAGAGCCCTTCAGTGTGCCTCACTGGCAAAAGTTCCGAGGGTGCTCCTGTAAAACACCGCTGGGAGTAAGAACCTATCCACCACAGGTGCAACAGAAAAAGCTGGGTCTGCTCACCCCACGACTTCAGATCTCAGGGCACCACAGCAACGACTTTCAAAGACCAGATCCCCTGAGCCCCAACATCCCAACAGAAGGTACCTGGGGGCCACTGTGAGTCCCTGCTGGGCAGGTGTGATTACAATTAAGGGTGCAAGACAGCAAAAATTGAGACACTCCCACCCACAGCTGCTGACATCTAGACACTGCAGTTGTGCCTCTCAAGCTCGCAGGCCTACATCAAGAGAACCCAAATAGATCGAGTAGGAGCTACACTAGATTAACAAACCCAGGAAAACTGAGATTAATCCAGTAGCACCATCCCAGAAAGAACCTGGGCAGCAAAGCAACTGGATCTACAATTAAAACATTACAGGAAAACATGGGGAGACAAAAAGGAAATCCCCAAAGGAAAGAAAAAGAAGAATCACCAGAAAGGGAGTTAAATGAACTTGAGGCTAGCAGCCTAACAGAGAAAGAATTCACAGTATTCGTTATAAGGATGTTTAAGCGGATGGATGACAAATACACACAACTCAATGAGAACTATAAGGAGCTGAATGAAAATGTCACCAACATGAAAAGAAACCAAGAGGAGATGAAGAATGACATAGCTGCAATAAAGAACACAATGGAAGGCCTAAAGAGTAGAGTAGAAGAGGCTGAGGACCGCATCAGCGAATTAGAAGACCAGGTAGGAAAAAACACACAAACACAGCAGCAATTGGAAAGAAGACTTAAAAAGCAAGAGGAGAGTCCAACAGTCTGTAACACATTGTTTCCTGACAAGGAAATCGTGTTCAAATAACATAGAACCGAGTTGGATACTGGTTACATTTATACCTCAGGGACAATGAGTTGGCGTTTTTGAAAGAAGCCTGGTTAGGCCATTAAAGCGGAGGTGATGATGTCACCAAGGGGGAGAGGCCACGTGGGCAGGCTCAATTGATCCCAGGTGATAATGATTTGGACAGGGGACCAGCTGGGAGTGATGACGTCATCGAGGTTACTTTTGGTGTTAGGGTTAGAGTTTTGGAGTTCTGGCTAGGTTTAGGGTTAGGATAAGGTTTCGGGCTAGGTAGGGTTCAGGCTCAGGTTAGGGCTAGGTTAGGGTTAGGTTAGAGGGTTAGGGACAGGGTTACGGTCAGTGTGTAGTAACATTGGGTATTCACAATGAATGAGCTTCAATCACTGGACAAATTAGAGTGTAGTACTGAGAATTTACAACACCAGACTAGGGAAATATTTAGAAATGTGCTTCACACAATAGGAATACATATTCCAATAGACTGAATATCTGAACAGCACAATTTTGTCACTGGGAAATCTTGTTCAAACAGCTGAGGACCGAGTGTGACACTGTTTACATTTATTTTTCCCGTCAAAAGGAGTTGGCGTTTTCGGGAAAAGGAGTTGGTGAAACACTGAAAAATTCATTTTCCTAGAGCTATAGAATAGTATGAAAGTATTGAGAACACTATGAAATCAAAATGTTAGTTAAGCTAGGGTTCCGAGGAGTGTTTTATTTTTTTTATTATTTTTTTAAATTTCTTTATTGAAAAAAATATTTGTCCTCATCCCCCCATTCCCATCCCACACCCCTCCCCATGGATGCCCCAACCCCCTGTTGAACTTAACCATTGATTAGGCTCATATGCATGCACACAAGACCTTTGGTTGAACTCTCACCCCTACCCCCACCCTCCCCTATCCTCCCTCTGAGGCCCGATAGTCCGATCGATGCCTCCTTGTTTCTGGTTCTGTTCTTGTTCATCAGTCTATGTTGTTCATCATTTCCCCTAGATGAGCGAGATCATGTGTCACTAGAGATATACTTATAAGAACTGAATGTGAGTCGAGCAATAGTAGTTATGCTGACAGGCTAATGAATCAGTCTGTAGTGAGTTTCTTTCTGGACCAACAGTTCTTTTGAGACCCAATATCAATGTCCACCAGTTCCTTATGTGTACATGTTGGCACTGACCCCTCAGCTCTGGATGGTGGACAAATGGTGGTAATGCAGGTCCGACTCCCTCTGATTTGGTCTCTGCCGGACCCAGCGGCACGGCTTAACATGGACCCAGGGGGTGCATGGCCTCACCTGGACCCAGGTGCGCGTGGCTTCACCCCTGACCCGGGATCCAGCTTCACCCGGACCCAGGGGCGCATGGCCTCACCCGGACCCAGGGATGCGCGGCTTCACCCAGACCCAGGGGGGCGTGGCCTCTCCCAGATCCAGGGGCATGTGGCCTCACCCGGATCCAGGGGCACACGGCCTCACCCGGACCCAGGGGCGCGTGGCCTCACCCGGACCTAGGTGTGCGCGGCCTCACCCGGACCCGGGACCCAGCCTCACCCGGATCCAGGGGCACACGGCCTCACCTGGAGCCGGGATCTAGCTTCACAAAGACCCAGGGGCGCGTGGCCTCACCCGGACATAGGTGTGCGCAGCCTCACCCGGACCCGGGACCCAGCCTCACCCGGATCCAGGGACACATGGCCTCACCCGGAACTGGGATACAGCTTCACCCAGACCCAGGGGCGCGTGGCCTTACCCGGACCCAGGGGCGCGTGGCCTCACCCGGGCCCGGGACCCGGCCTCACCCGGATCCAGGGGCACACGGCCTCACCCAGACCTGGGATCTAGCTTCCCCTGGACCCAGGGGCGCGTGGCCTCTCCTAGACCCAGGGGCGCGTGGCCACACCCGAACCCAGGGGCGCGTGGCCTCTCCCAGACCGAGGGTTGCACGGCCTTACCCAGATCCAGGAGCCCAAGGCCTCACCCAGACCCAGGACCCAGCCTCACCCTGATCCAGGGGCACATGGCCTCGCCCAGACCCAGGATTCAGCTTCACCCGGATGCAGGGGCGCGTGGCCTCATCCGAACCCGGGGCGCGTGGCCTCTCCCAGACCCAGAGACGCGTGGCCTCACCCAGACCCGGGACCCAGCCTCACCCAGATCCAGGGGCATTCGGCTTGCCCAGACCCAGGATTCAGCTTCACCCGGACGCAGGGGCGTATGGCCTCACCTGGACCCAGGGGCGCGCGGCCTCACCCGGACCTGGGACCCAGCCTCACCCGGACCCAGGGGCGTGTGGCCTCACCCGGACCCAGGGGCACGTGGCCTCTCCCGGGCCCGGGACCCAGCCTCACCCGGATCCAGGGGCACACGGCCTCGCCCGGACCCGGGATCTAGCTTCCCCCGGACCTAGGGGCGCGTGGCATCACCCAGACCTAGGTGTGCGCGGCCTCACCCGGACCTGGGACCCAGCCTCACCCGGATCCAGGGGTACAAGGCCTCCCCCGAAACTGGGATCCAGCTTCACCGAGACCCAGGGGTGCGTGGCCTTACCCGGACCCAGGGGCGCGTGGCCTCACCCGGGCGCGGGACCCAGCCTCACCCGGATCCAGGGGCACACGGACTCACCTGGACCTGGGATCTAGCTTCCCCCAGACCCAGGGGCGCGTGGCCTCACCCGGACCCAGGGGCGCGTGGCCTTACCCGGACCCAGGGGCGTGTGGCCTCACCCGGACCCAGGGGTGCGTGGCCTCACCCGGACCCAGGGTCATGTGGCCTCACCCAGACCCAGGGGCACGTGGCCTCTCCCAGACCCTGGGGCGCGTGGCTTCACCCGGACCCAAGTGCGCGAGGCCTCACCCGGACCCGGGACCCAGCCTCTCCTGGATCCAGGGGCATACGGCCTCACCCGGACCCGGAATACAGCTTCACCCGGTCCCAGGGGCGCGTGGCCTCACCCGGAACCAGGGGTGCGTGGCCTCTTCCAGACCCAGGGTCGCGTGGCCTCACCCGGGTCCAGGGACGCACGGCCCTACCCGGACCCAGGTACAAGCCTCACCCGGACCTAGGGGCGCCTAGCCTCACCCGGACCCAGGGGGGTGGCCCCACCCGGACCTGGGACCCAGCCTCACCCAGACCCAGGGGCGTGCGGCCTTACCGGGATCCAGGGGCATGTGGCCTCACCCGGACCCGGGACCCAGCCTCACCCTGACCCTGTTCCCAACCTCACCCAGACCCAGGGGCGCGTGGCTTCACCCGGATCTGGGACCCAGAGGGGTTTCGTCTTCTTGATCCCAATTCCTGTTGGTCAATTCCCTCTCAGCAATTCCTTCGGCCATTTTCTCAGAGCTCCAGGGCAGCCACCGCAGAACTCGTTGGGCGGTGGGCTTGGCGAAGCTCCGGTGTGCCCGGTGCGCGGCAGCGGGCTGGTCCGGGTTGGCTGCGTCGGCCCTTGGGTCTGCAGCGGTGGCCAGTCGCCGAGCGTGCGCACGTGGCCGCTTCCGGGGCATTGAGATTCTTGAAGGACTCGGAGGTCAGCAAGCATGGAGTCTCCCAACCCATGTCTCCCAGGGGCTCGTCTGTCCGTGCTCGGCAGCGAGTGGAGCCGTCCCCTCAGCCAGAGACCGCCGGGGGAACTGCGCCGAGCACGTTCCAGCCGCCATTGTGTCGCCTGAACCGTAGTTCTTAAAGTGTGATCTTTGGGTCACCAGCATCAGCATCATCCCGAGTACCCCTCTCTTTTATTCTAGTTGTAGAGCATCTGCTCAGCCAGCCCTCCGGTTGTTCTGGATGGTGTCTGCTCTGCTCTCCCGTCATAGACTCAAAATTGTTGTGGTAGGCAACAATCAGGCTTCCGCACTATGCCTCCATCTTGGTCCTCCTTTGTATAGTTAAGTCTTGATTGTTGTTGGTGTCACTGGGAGGAATTGTCCTCCAGGCCAATTGGCCGTGCGGACCCTCTGTGTCTATAAAGGAAGAGTTGCTGTGCAGGAGACACGTTTATGGGCCGGGTCTTGGTGCAGCAAGGCTTTGGCGCTCACTGAGTCTGCCTCTTGAATGTGTCCCTTATGCGAGTGGTTGAAATCTGGTGTCATCTCACACCAACCACTAGAAGCCCTCATTTCTGGGTCTCCAATGGAGTCTATGTCTGCTACTGCCTGAGGCCACTCAGCAGGAATTACAGCATCCCATATATTCATGACCTGTTTCAGTGTCTTCCCCTTTTGGCTGCCTCCCTATCGCTCAGCTTCCCCAATCTCCCTAGGTGGTCGCCCTTGATATCCCCCTTTGTGGGTGGAGTGCAAAGTCTTGGTGTTGTTAAGCCTTGATTGCTGTTGGTACACTGGGAGGATGTGACCTCCAGTCAAATTGGCTGTGAGGATCAGGTGTGTCTATGCCGGGAGACAGCCTTATTCAACTAGACTTGCAAAATTGTAAAAGCCTCTGTGCTCAGCTTGGATGGGGTGGAGTTACAGGGTGGAGCCTACAGCCTTGGGTTCGTGTCAGCCCCGCCCTATGAGGTTCCTGTGTCTCAGTGTCCCTCTGTACTCCCTGCAAACACCTCTGAGAGAAAAGCGCCCTGTAGTTTCGCCTGCTACCAAACAGTCTAGTCTCTCCCCCAATGAATCTGGATTCCCAGATTCTCGCCCGGAACTGGGTTTCAGTGTAGTCGGCACTGGGGCTCAGCACAGTCTGGTGCTTTTGTCACCTTCCCACCAGGGCAAGCCAGCGGCACAGTCAACAGACCATCCTCTGCGCACATTCCTGCGCGTGCCTCCAGTGCTCTGCCTTTCGCCGCTTCTCTGCATTTCCGCCTTACAGCCCAGATTCCCCCAGTATGAGCCTGGCTTCCCCGGGTCTTTCTCGGAACTGGGGTTCAGTGCAGTTGGAACTGGGGTTCAGCATGGTCCGGAGCTTTTGTCTCCTTCCCACTAGGGCAATTCATCGGCACAGGCAACAGTCCCTCCTCTGCGCGCTTTCACATGCGCGCCTCCGGCGCCGCTCCTCTGTGCCTCCGCCCCACAGCCCAGATTCCCCCAGCAGGAGCCTGGCTTCCCAGGGTTTCTCCCAGAACTGGGGTTCAGTGCAGTCGGAGCTGGGGTTCAGTGCAATCTGGAGCTTTTATCTCCTTCCAGCTAGAGAACGCCAGCCAGGCCGTCAGCCTCCCCTTCTTCTCCAGCTCCTTCCTCCCCGCACACGCACATGCTCGTGTCTCTGCCCGTGTCTCCATACCACAGGCTTTTACAGCTTCTCTGATTTTCCTTGTGATTTTCTCTTTCCTTCTAGTTGTGGGCATGTCAGTCAGCCAGCTTTCCTGTGGTTCTGGATGATGTCCGTTTTGACTTTTAGTTGTATTTTTGAAATTGTTGTGCCAGGCTGTAGGTTAGGTGTTTAACCTATGCCGCCATCGTGGTTTCTCCCCAAGTAGTGTTTTAATGTACTTTTAAAAAGCCGGTATGACACACGTGTTAAAATGAAAACTCTCAGAGCACAAAACAACAGAACAGGGGGATGTGTCAGAGTTTCTCTAGAACTCTAGGAATACGTTTTAGAACACGAACATCTCTACTGAATTTTGAAACACTGAGAATTTGTATCCAAAGCGCTGTGAAAAGTAGGATAGACTTTCAAGTTATAATAATGGTTAAAGTGCTGGTATAGTTGTAAAGAATGCTGTTACACCAAATTGGAATTCACAATGAAGGAGCTGGAGACACTAGAAGAGAGAGACCCCAACTCGGGAAATTCACAATGATAACCTAGGTTAATATCTAAGAAAGTGCTTCAAACTCTACGAATACATGAATAAAGGACCTTAATATCTGTAACACATTGTTTCCTGACAAGGAAATCGTGTTCAAAGAACATAGAACCGAGTTGGATTCTGGTTACATTTATAATTCAGGGACAATGAGTTGGCGTTTTTGAAAGAAGCCTGGTTAGGACATTAAACCGGAAGTTATGACGTCAACAAGGGGGAGGGGCCAAGTGGGCAGGCTCAATTGATCCAAGGAGATAATGATTTGGCCAGGGGACCAGCTGGGAGTGATGACATCATCAAGGATAGTTCTGGTGTTGGGGTTGGAGATTTGGGGTTCTAGCTAGGTTTAGGTTTAGGATAAGGGTACAGGCTAGGTAGGGTTCAGGCTCAGGTTAGGGCTAGGTTTAGGGTTAGGGTTAGAGGGTTAGGCACCGTGTTACGGTCACGGTGTAGTAACGTTGGGTATTCACAATGAATGAGCTAAAATCACTGGACAAATTGAAGTGTAGCACTGAGAATTTACAACACCAGACTAGGGAAATATTTAGAAATGTGCTTCACACACTAGGTCTACATAGTCCAATAGACTGAATATCTGAACAGCACAATTTTGTCACTGGGAAAGCTTGTTCAAACAGCTGAGGACCGAGTGTGACACTGTTTACATTTATTTTTCCCATCAAAAGGAGTTGGCATTTTTGGGAAAAGGAGTTGGTGAAACACTGAAATATTCATTTTCCTAGAGCTATAGAATAGTATGAAAGTATTGAGAACACTATGAAATCAAAATGTTAGTTAGGCTAGGGTTCCGAGTAGTGTTTTAATGTGCCTTTAAAAAGTCAGTATGACCCCAGTGTTAAAATGTAAACTCTCAGAGCTCAAAACAATAGACCAGGGGGATGTGTCAGAGTGTCTCTAAACTCTTGGAATACGTTTTAGAACCGAAACATCTCTACTGAATTTTGAAATACTGAGAATTTGTATCCAAAGCTCTGTGAAAGGTAGGATAGAATTTCAAGTGTTAATAATGGTTAAAGTGCTGGTATATTTGTAAAAAACGCTGTTTCACCAAATTGGAATTCACAAAGAAGGAGTTTGAGACACTGGAAGAGAGAGACTCCAACTCTGGAAATTCACAATGATAACCTCGGTTAATATCTAAGAAAGTGCTTCAAACACTAGGAATACGTGAATAAAGGGCCTTAATATCTGTAACACATTGTTTCCTGACAAGGAAATTGTGTTCAAAGAACATAGAACCGAGTTGGATACTGGTTACATTTATAATTCAGGGACAATGAGTTGGCGTTTTTCAAAGAAGACTGGTTAGTCCCTTAAACCTGAAGTGATGATGTCACCAAGGGGGAGGGGCCACGTGGGCAGGCTCAATTGATCCCAGGTGATAATGATTTGGACAGGGGACCAGCTGGGAGTGATGACGTCATCGAGATTAGTTCTGGTGTTAGGGTTAGAGAATTGGGGTTCTGGCTAGGGTTAGGGTTATCATAAGGGTTCGGGCTAGCTACGGTTCAGGCTCAGGTTAGGGCTAGTTTTAGAGTTAGCGTTAGTTGGTTTGGGACATAGTTAGAGTCACGGTGTAGTAACCTTGGGTATTCACAATGAATGAGCTTCAATCACTGGACAAATTGGAGTGTAGCACTGAGAATTTACAACTCCAGACTAGGGAAATATTTAGAAATGTGCTTCACACACTAGGAATACATGTTCCAATAGACTAAATAACTGAACATCAAAATTTTGTCACTGGGTAATCTTGTTCCAACAGCTGAGAACCGAGTGTGACATTGTTTACATTTATTTTTCCCGTCTAAAGGAGTTAGCGTTTTCGGGAAAAGGAGTTGGTGAAACACTGAAAAATTCATTTTTTTTAAGAGAATAGAATAGTATGAAAGTATAGAGAACACTATGAAATAAAAATGTTAGTTAAGCTAGTGTTCCAAGTAGTGTTTTAGTGTGCCTTTAAAAAGCTGGTATGACACCAGTGTTAAAATGAAAACGCTCAGATCTCAAAACAACAGACCAGGGGTGTGTATCAGAGTGTCTCTAGGACTCTTGGAATACGTTTTAGAACCCGAACATCTCTACTGAATTTTGAAATACTGAGAATTTGTATCCAAAGCGCTGTGAAAAGTAGGATAAACTTTCAAGTGGTAATAATGGTTAAAGTTTTGGTGTATCTGTAAAAAACGCTGTTTCACCAAATTGGAATTCACAATGAAGTAGCTTGAGACACTGGAAGAAAATGACTCCAATGCGGGAAAATCACAATGATAACCTAGGATAATATCTAAGAATGTGCTTCAAACGCTAGGAATACGTGAATAATGGGCCTTAATATCTGTAACACAATGTTTCCTGACAAGGAAATAGTGTTCAAAGAACATAGAACTGAGTTGGATACAGGTTACAATTATAATTCAGGGACAACTCGTTGGCGTTTTTGAAAGAAGCCTGCTTAGGACATTAAACTGGAAGTGATGACTTCAACAAGTGGGAGGGGCCACGTGGGCAGTCTCAAGTGATCCCAGGTGATAATGATTTGGCCAGGGCACCTTCTGGGTTTGATGATGCCATCGAGGTTAGCTCTGGTATTAGGGTTAGAGAATTGGGGTTCGGGCTAGGGTTAGGGTTAGGATAAGGGTTCGGGCTAGGTAGGTTCAGGCTCAGGTTAGGGCTAGGTTTTCTGTTAGGGTTATAGGGTTAGGGACAGGGTTAAGGTCATGGTGTAGTAACATTGGGTATTCACAATGAATGAGCTTCAATCACTCGACAAATTGGAGTGTAGCACTGAGAATTTACAACTCCAGACTATTGAAATATTTACAAAAGTGCTTCACACACTAGGAATACATATTCCAATAGACTGAATATCTGAACAGCACAATTTTGTTACTGTGAAATCTTGTTCAAACAGCTGAGAACCGAATGTGACACTTTTTACATTTATTTTTCCCGTCAAAAGAAGTTGGAATTTCGAGAAAACGAGTTGGTGAAACACTGAAAAATTCATTTTCCAATACCTATACAATAATATGAAAGTATTTAGAACACTATGGAATCAATATGTTAGTTAGGCTAGTGTTCCAAGTAGTTTTTTAGTGTGCCTTTAAACAGCCAGTTTGACACCCGTGTTAAAATGATAAACTCTCAGAGGTCAAAACAACAGCCAGGGGGTGGGGGGGCGGGCGGGTGGAAGATGTCAGAATGTCTCTAGAACTCTTGGAATACATTTTAGAACCCGAACATTTCTACTTAAGTTTGAAATACTGAGAATTTGTATACAAAGCGCTGTTAAAGGTAGGATAGACTTTCAAGTGGTAATAATGGTTAAAGTGCTGGTATATTAGTAAAAAATGCTGTTTAACGAAATTGGTATTCACAATGAAGGCGCTTGAGACACTGGAAGAGAGAGACTCCAACTCGGGAAATTCACAATGATAAGCTAGGATAATATCTAAGAATGTGCTTCAAACCCTAGGAATATTTGAATAACGGGCCTTAATATCTGTAACACATTGTTTCCTGACAAAGAAATCGTGTTCAAAGAACATAGAACCGAGTTGGATAGTGGTTACATTTATAATTCAGGGACAATGAGTTGGCGTTTTTGAAAGAAGCCTGGTAAGGCCATTAAACCGGAAGTCATGATGTCACCAAAGGGAGGGGCCACGTGGGCAGGCTCAATTGATCCCAGGTAATAATGATTGGCCAGGGGACCAGCTGGGAGTGATGATGTCATCGAGGTTAGTTCTGGTGTTAGGGTTAGAGGATTGGGATTCGAGCTAGGGTTCGGGTTAGGATAATGGTTCGGGCTAGCTAGGGTTCAGGCTCAGGTTAGGGCTAGGTTTAGTGTTAGGGTTAGAGGGTTAGGGAGAAGGTTATTAGGGTCACGGTGTAGTAACATTGGGTATTCACAATGAATGAGCTTCAATCATGGACAAATTGTAGTGTAGCCATTTCCTGAGAGTCTGACTTAGTTGTCTTGAAATTATTGTATGGAAACATGTCCAGTCATGACAGATAAACATTTGTAATAAACACATACTGTTTTTATCAGGTCAACATGCACTTCACCTACGTTTATTTTTTTCAGGTTGCTGCTTTGGAGAAGAGAATGTGGAGGCCCCGAGTGAACAGAAGTTTTCAGTAAGAGTGTCACAGGCAAGGAATCCCAAGGTAGCCTTGTCTTCTCAGAAGAGCCTTCCCTGTGAGAGTTGTGAACTAGTTTTGGGAAACATTTTCCACTTGACTGAGCTGCAGGAAACACAGCACGGACAGATACTGTTGAGATGTGGTGCATGTGCAAAACGATTTTATTTCAGTGCAAAATTTCACCAACATCATGTGAGAGAGAAGCTTTTCATTAGAGGTGTTATAAGGAATTCATGTGCAAACAGCTTCGATTTCAATGTGTCCCAGAATCGTTTCACATGCGGGGAGGTTGGGCAGGGTGTTCTTACTGGGTCAGGACCTCTCCACCTAAAGGCTACTCAGACCAGGGACAGTCCAACGGCAATTTTGATGTGTGGGATGACATTTGAAAGGAGAAACAATTATTACAGTAGAAAAGAATGTAAGGAAGACATTAGTTGTGTCCACACGTTTATTCAGGAAAAATGTGTTCATCTTGGAAGTCGGTGTTTTGTGTCCTCTGAATGTGGAAAATATATTGCTAAATTATCTATCTTTCATTATCAACAGCGAGGTCACACTAGAGTAAAGCCTTATCACTGCAGTGAGTGTGGGAAATATTTTACCAGGATCGGTGATCTTCACTCTCATCAGAGAGTTCATACAGGAGAAAAGCCTTATACATGCAGTGAGTGTGGAAAATCTTTTACATGTAGCAGTACTGTCCAATATCATCAAAGAGTTCACACTGGAGAAGAGCCTTATCAATGCAGTGAATGTGGAAAATCTTTTACCACTAACAGAATACTTCATCGTCTTCATCATCATCATCAGAGAGCTCACACAGGAGAAAAGCCTTATAAATGCAGTGAATGTGGAAAATCTTTTACACGGAGAAATGCTCTCCAATGTCATCAGAGAGTTCACACTGGAGAAAAGCCTTATCAATGCAGTGAATGTGGAAAATCTCTTACCACTAAGAGAATACTTCATCATCATCGTCTGAGAGGTCATACAGGAGAAAAGCCTTATAAATGCAGTGAATGTGGGAAATCTTTTCTTGCTAGTAATGACCTTCATTGTCATCAGGGAGTTCATACAAGAGAAAAGCACTATAAATGCAATGAATGCGGAAAATCTTTTAAACGTGGCAGTGATCTCCAGTATCATCAGAGAGTGCACACTGGAGAAAAGCCTTATCAATGCAGTGAATGTGAAAAAATCTTTTACACGGAGCAATGCTCTCCAATATCATAAGAGAGTTCACACTGAAGAAAGCCATTATGAGTACAATAAATGTGAGGTATCTCTCAGCAAAATTTCTCAATTCACGCTGCACCTATGAGTCCAAATGTGAGAAATTTCTTTGATGTGTAGGAAATGTAGTTTTTTAGTACTTAATAATAAAAGAAAATTTGTGAATCCTCATTTTTCTGAATTGTATCCCATATATTTAATCACATATATTATGTAAAGTTCCCATAAGTGCTTTTTTCTGTTATGTTGGTTTGTTTTTATGTTGGAACACTATGTAATTATGTTGCACTTTCTAATATACAGAGATGTACTGCCAGATCTATGTCATTGCATATTTCTGTTGCTGACGGTTTTTCCCCTGAACTACCTATCAGGTCCCTACAGATGGCATCAATCACCATCCTTATGTGCCCACGGAAGCTAATTCTGTTGTCTAATTTGTTGAAGAAAATTAGGAATACCTGAGCCCTTGATTCTTACTTGTTTCCCTGTCATGAGTTTTCCCATAGGACTGATTACTCTCGGTGCCAGCAAACATAATGTTGCAGAGGGACTGCTATTTTCAGGGACATGCTTTGCCTGAATGCTGGTGATGAATTTATTGAGTGCCTCCGTCATCAGTGGAAGAACTGCCAGTCTCATGTCTCTTTGGTTTGTAAAATAATGAAGGCTTTTTCCTAAGACTTCTTTAATCTTGGGTGTTCTATTTACTGTGTGGGTTAGCTTATAGGAAGATCTGGGTTCTCCAAGCATGATGAGGTGAAAAATTTTGTGGGGGTCTCAAATATTTTTACCCTTGGAGGAACAATATGGTGTAGAAATTAGCTCAGCAGTTTTGGCAAATTTACATTGTGCCCATATTTTCCTTGGAAGCACTGTGTACTTTCTAATCTTCATGTGATTTCTGGATGCTTTGAGACACAGAGATCCCTCCAAAGAGCGGGTTGCTGTGACAACCTCAATGATGTCTGGGAGCATGAATTTCTTTTATTGTTTTCAAGGGATGCCAATACATGTGAAGGGAATCTGTTGTCCAGGTGTTGCAAAGAGCCATGTGCCCTAAGGCCTACAAGTTCACTGGTAATGGTCTGTGATTTGAGCACCATAGCAGTGAGGGGAAACCCTTTCACTGTAGAAACACTGACCTAATTTTTTAAAAATATATTTTATTGAGTTTTTACAGAGAGAAAGGGAGAGGGATAGTTAGAAACATCAATGAAGAAGAAACATCCATCAGCCACCTCCTGCACATCCCCCACTGGGGATGTACCTGCCACCTAAGTACATGCCCTTGACCGGAATCGAACCTGGGACCTTTCAGTCCACAGGCTGACGCTCTATCCACTGAGCCAAACCAGTTTTGTCCTGACCTAATTTTTGTTGGGCGAGACTGCGGCCCATTAGATGGAATGGTCCTCATCTAAATATGCATCCAGGAATTATTTTGAGGAAAAGACTATAAGAGCTGTGTGTACACAGATGTGAAGTTCTCCAGGGATGTTTATCTTCTGTGGAGCAGTCATTGTCATTGATTATAATCAGGATGTTTTGTGGCTCCTGTAGCTTCTCAGATGTTCCCATCAGAGCCATTGATGTGCTGGCAGGAATACAAAGATGGAGACAAAGGCTGTCTTTAGTCCAGGGATGTGGCTTTTGTGGGTTTGGGTGAAAGTTCTTCATTGTTACATTTTCTCTCACTGAGATGAGACTCACCCAGAGGGCATAAGTATGTGGATTGAATATAATGTTGCCAAACCTGTTCTTCCAGAATTGGTCAACATACATTTGTTTTATCTTGAACCATTGTTAACAGCTATAATGAGTAAATTACATGCCTTAAGTATAGTGTTTCATAAATCTTGACATGTGCATGAAACTGAAACCATCATTATAGTCATAATGCTGACCATATCTGTCTCTGTGTAATTGCTTCATTACCTCTTTTAACCTCTCCCTGTTCTTCACAGCTTTCCTAGTTTCCATGGATTAACATTCCATTTTCATAGAGAACTTTATTTTTCTAAGTGTTTTTCTGCTTTATGTGTCATAAATACTTGGAGATTTATTAAATTTATACTAATAAATCATCTTTTTTCTGATAGATGTCCTTATCATTGCTATATTGCCTTCAGTTTGTCCATTTTCATAAATATTTGGTTATTTCTAATAAAGCTGGTACAAACATTTCTGTATAATTTCTTGTATGTATATAAGTATAATTTACCTTTGTGAAAAATGAAGTGCATAATCTGAGTTTTTTATCTAGATGAATGTTTAATTTTACTGAGATTAGCAAATTGAGATCTAAATGGAAAATATCACCATGGCTGGTGTGGCTCAGTGCTTGGTCATCATCTCATGTAGCACAGGATGTGAATTTGATTGCCAGGCAGGGATATGTGCTGAGTTGTGGGCTAGATCCACAGAAGTGGGTGTGCAGGAGGTCGCTGGCCAATATGGCACTGTTTTCCATCAATATTTCTATCTCTCTCCCATATCTCTCTAAAAATTAATAAACTATTCTTTTTTTAAAAAAAAGTATATTTTATTGATTTTTTACAGAGAGGAAGGGAGAGGGAGAGAGAGCTAGAAACATCGATGAGAGAGAAACATCAATCAGTGGCTCCCTGCAACCCCCCCCCCTCACCGAGCATGTGCCAGCAACCAAGGCACATGCCCCTGACCGGAATCTATCCCGGGACTGCTCAGTCCACAGCCCGAAGCTCCATCCACTGAGCCAAACAAGCCAGGGCTAATCAACTATTCTTTAAAAATGAATAATAAACCTTACCCCAGCCGGTTTGGATCAATGGATTGAGCATCTGTCTGCAAACTGAAGGGTCCCAGAATTGATTCTGCCCAAGGGCACATGTCTGGGTTGGGGGCTGAATCCCCAGTAGTGGTTGTGCAGGAGGTGTCATCAAAGATTGACTCTCCTCTCCCTCTCTGAAATCAATAAGGAAATAAGTTTAAAAACGAAAAACATCAGTGTGTATGAGCATGTCTCACTAAGAATGGAGCGACTCAACCAATAGCCTGGCTCTATGGTATGCTAATATTTAAATTTTTTTTGTATTTTTTTGTTTTTAAAATATATTTTTATTGATTTCTGAGAAGAAGGGAGAAGGAGGGAGAGATAGAAACATTAATGATGAGAGAGAATCATTGATTGGCTGCCTCCTGCACACCCCACACTAGGAATCGAGCCTGTAACCCAGGCATGTGCCCTTGACTGGAATCGAACCTGGGACCCTTCAGTCCGCAGGCCAAAGCCCTATCCACTGAGCCAAACCAGCCAGGTCTAAAGATTGTTTTTAAAAAATTAATAAACTAACTGATAGTACTTTTTTGCATTTTTCCAGTAGTGTGTGAGGGATTCACATTCTTCACATTCTAAAGGATATTTTGTTTGGTCAATCATTCTTTATTTAAACATTTTATTTTGTAAGTTCGTCATGCTACCTCACTGGTTGGTTGTACTTTTTCTAGAAATTTATGGTGAGTCTTTTCTCAGATGTATATTTGCTGTGTCTGCATCTTTGTTAAAACTTCTGATCATATGTTCTGCCTAATGTTTTATGAGTTTTGGCAATTTTCTTGAACAAAAAGACAATGGAATAACAAATATCAATGTTAGAATTTCACTCATTTTGTTCCTTTTTGCTTTAGGAAATAAATTTTTGTATTTGTATAGAGTGTTTTAATAATTTTTACCTTTTAAAGATATATTTTTATACATTTTAAAAATATTTTTTATTGATTTCAGAAAAGAAGGGAGAGGGAGAGAGATAGAATCATCAATAATGAGAGAGAATCATTGAAGGAAGAGGGAGAAAGAGATAGAAACATTAATGATGAGAGAGAATCATTGATTGTCTGCCTTGTGCACAACCCCTATTGGGGATCAAGCCTGCAACCCAGGCATGTGCCCTTGACCGGAATCGAACCCTGGTCCCTTCAATCCGCAGGCTGATGCTCTATCCACTGAGCCAAATCAGCTAGAGCTGAACATTTTCTCCTTTAATTCTCACATAAACCTGGGAAGTCTAAACTGATATTGAACTGTTGGGAACATCCTTGATTATAGAAATGAGGAAGATTTTCCAAGTTTACTTAACAATGCCAGGGCTGACCAGCAGACTATGAGTGATGGATGAATGATTACTCTGCCATGTTTTTTTGTGAAAGAAAGGGCTAAGGGGCTGCCTACATATCAGAACCAAACATTCCCATTCATCTGCCTCTTTAGGCTTTTATTGTAACAAATTCTTGAATTAAAATTAACTATCAGATTCTATCAGTAGGGTAAGCATCCTTGAGAACACACATGAGTCAGCAGTGTCCTTTAAGCAAGGACAAGTAAAGACTAAGCATAAAGATTCTGGTAAACACCCAGAGCCTTGCATGTAAACAGACTTGCTCCCCCACAAAACAAGTGTCAGATATAAAGGCTGGATTGCAACCCAGTGTTGGGCCTGGATTGCCAGTGGGGAAAAGGGCCTGGTTGTAGGCTATATCACTAGAAGGTGTGTGCACAAGGCTGCTTGTCTAGGTTGCACTCTCACATAGATGTTTCTCTCCCACTCTCTAATATTTTCTCTAAAAATCAGTACAATATTCTTGAAAAATGAATATAAATTGATTGTGCATTTTTGCATTATACTAGCAGTATGTGAGGGTTCACATTGTCCACATCCTAGAGAATATTTTCTTTGGTCAATCGTTCTTTGTTTAAACTTTTTTTTTTCTTTTAACTTTGTTGCACTTCCTCTATTGCTTTTTTATTGTATTTTTTTTTCTAGGAAATTAAGGTGAATCTTATCACAGATGTGCATTTGCTATGTATGTATCTTTGTTAAAACATCTGATCCTCCAGACAGGTCCAGATGAAACAGGAAGTGATATATTTAGGCACTTGTAAAACAAATAGATGGTGTGAGACCAAGTTTTGTTGTTCCTCAGAATTTATCCCATCACGCTCTTGCGTGTTCTGACCCCTCTACATACTTTACATGACACTTATTGTATTTTCTGGGATATTGTATTTTTTCCCAAGAATATGACATATATCTGGACAATAAGTTTACATAATTTTTGTTGTTGTTAACCCTCAACCTCAGTGATTTTTCCATTGATTTTTAGAGAGTGGAAGGAAGGTGAAGAGACACACAGAAACATCTGTGTGTGAGAGAGAAATCCTTTGGTGGCCTTCCACACATGACCTCACCTGGCTGGGTACTGAGCCCCCAATGAGGTACAGGCCTTTGCCCAGAATGAAAGCCTTGACCCCTCAGTCCACAGGCCAAGGCTCCATCATTTGAGCCGAAGTATTTGTTGTATAGAAGGCTACCATGCTGGCACCATTCAAGGTTTGGAAAGTGGGCATCTGTACCTGAGATAAAGGTTTTAGATCCTAGGGTCTCACAACCTTGCTTGGAAATAATTATTTCACCTGTTAATGCAGTTCCAGTGTCTGCATGTGGAATGAACATTATTTATGGAAGAGAATATTGCTAGAGCAAACTATATACAGGCATAACGGAGTTATTCAATGAACAGTGCTTAGATAGCTAGAAGACAAAAGCCTCTATGAAGCTGAGTACAGGTAGGTCTCAATAGGTGGTAAATTAAAGGCACTGATTCCCAAGAGATGAGAGAATTAACCTTAGATATGGCTATGCTGAAACATTGGCTACAATGAAATTCTTTTTCCTACAAATGTGAGACCTCGTCATTCATGACAACTTGAGGAAAATATAGTGAGCTGAGAAAATATAATACAGTGTGAGCAGAAAAATTTAAAACCGTGGAAAAAAAGCCACAGCATGATGTTTCATGGCTTCAGCCATCTTTTACTAAGGATCCCATTTGCTTCTGATGCTGAACTGTCCTGTGTTACACAGCAGTGCATAAAGACACATGTTCCCAACAAGGCTTGTTCAAAGGCTTTGTGGATGAAAGGAGATATTGACAGCAATACAATCATAGTAGGAGACTTTAATACCCCACTATCACCATTGGACAAATCCTCTAAACAAAAAATCAGCAAAGAAACATCGATCCTAAATTACTCACTAGATCAGATGGAATTAATTGACATCTTCAAACATTTCACCCCAAAGCCACAGAATATACATTCTTCTTAAGTGCACATGGGTCATTTTCAAAGATAGACCACATGTTAGGTCATAGGCAAAATCTCTTCAAATTCAAGAAGATATAAATCATATCAAGCATCTTCTCAGCTCACAGTGGCATAAAACTGGAAGTCAACTACAACAAAAACAATCCAAGAAAATAAAAATAAAAATCAAACACATGGAGACTAAACAGCATGCTATGGAACAGTGACTGGGTTACCAGATAGATCAAGGAATAAATAAAAAACATCATGGCAACAAATGACAATAAAAACACAACAATCCAAAATCTATGGGACACAGCGAAAGCAATCTTGAGAGGGAAGTTCATAGCTCTACAAGCCTACTACAAAAAACAAACAATGGTAACAACTTACCTAACCCTACAACTCAAGGAGTTAGAGAGCAACAAGCAAAGCCCAGTGTAAACAGAAGGAAGGAAATAATAAAGATAAAAGCAGAGATAAAGGACATTGAGACCAAAAAAAAAAAAAAAATACAAAAGATCAACAAAACCAAGAGCTGATTCTTTGAAAGGACAAATAAGATTGATGAACCTCTAGCCAGGCTCACCAAGAAGCAAAGAGAGAAGACCCAAATAAACATAATCAGAAATGAAAGAGGTGAAATAACAGCAGACCCCACCAAAATACATAGGATTGTTAAAAAATACTATGAATAACTCTATTTTAACAAACTGGACAACTTGGAGGAAATGGACATATTCCTAGAAAAATATAACCTTCCAAAACTCAATCAGGAAGAACCTAAACATCTCAATAGGCTGATAACTATGGAAGAAATTGAAGCAGTCATCAAAAAACTTCCAGCAAACTAAGGCCCAGGGCCAGATGGCTTCACAGGGGAGTTTTACCAAACATTCAAAGAAGAACTAAAACCTATCCTCCTCATACTATTCCAAAAAATTCAAGAGGAAGGAACACTTCCAAGCTCATTCTATGAAGCCAGCATCACCCCAATACCAGAACCAGATAAAGACAACACAATGAATGAGAATTACAGGCCAATATCCCTCATGAATATAGATGCCAAAATCCTTAAAAAAAATTATAGCAAATCGGATCCAACACTACATCAGAAAGATTATACACCAGGAATGTATTCCAGGAATTCAAGGATGGTACAATATCCGAAAATCAAGAAACGTGATACATCACATAAACAAATTGAGAGATAAAAATCAGAGTCATATCACTTGATGCAGAAAAAGCATTTGACAAAATCCAACACTCTTTCTTGATAAAAACTCTCAACAAGGTGGGAATAGAAGGATCATACCCAAAACAATAAAAGCTATATATGATAAACCCACAGCTAACATCATACTCAATGGGCAAAAACTAAAACCCTTTCCCCTAAGAACAGGAACAAGTCAGGGATGCCCACTCTCACCACTCATGTTTGACATAGTACTGGAAATATTAGCCATTGCAATTAGACAAAAAGAAGAAATAAAAGGCATCCAAATTGGAAAAGAATAAGTAAAGCTGTTTTTATTTGCAGATGACATGATATTGTACATAGAAAACCCGAAAGACTCCATCAAAAAACTAATAGATTTAATGAATTCGGCAATTTAGCAGGATACAAAATTAACGCCAAGAAATCTATGGCATTACTATATGCCAATAAAGTTTGGAGCTATATATACATAGGTCATCTTTCAATATGAATATGTATTTCATTTACTCTAAGTATAATTTGTGAATATTTGTGTAATCTTATCTCATTGAGAATGCCTGAAATATCAACTCTGTTGACATCTTAAATTAAGGTGACCAGATGTCCCGCTTTTGGCGGGACAGTCCCGATTTTTAACAATTTGTCCCGCGTCCTGCGGCGTTTTAAAAAAGTCCCGATTTTTGGAAAGAATGCACGACAAGCTAGGGAACAGCGGGAGAACGGGAAGGGAATATACGGTTTTCAGCGGCCATGTGGCTATTTAGCCAAAATATGAGTTTTATATTATTTTTTGTTAATTTTATAATGTTAAACTTTAATAATAACAAATAATTGTTGAGAACTGATTATTGAGAACTGCTTATCAAAGTTCGCATTGTTGATCAGTTTGTTAGAATTTGACCACCATTGTTTGGACTTAATGAACAATGGCATTTTTTTGGGATTGGCAACGACGGAAACATTTTGTAACTGTCTCTCAGATGATACACATCGTACTGCGTGCTAGTAAGCTAGTTAAACAAGTGATGTCATTACAAATCAGCTATTCAGATAATTTAGGTAAGTTATTTATTTATTTCATAAATACATAATTTTTTTTTGAATTTAGCAGACAGTACTCGTATTATTTATATTTTATAGTGGCGGCAAAAAGTCTAGCGCCAGCCTTGAAAGTGACACTTACGACTTACCTTAATCAAGAACCCCCCAACCCACCCCCCCCATCAATGGTGTCCCACTTTACCATTGTTAAAATCTGGTCACCTTATCTTAAATATGTCCTTAAAGGACAAATTATCTTTCACTATTATAATTACAGTAGCATCTTCACATTAACAAAAACACCAGGTACTTTGCCGGGATTTAAGTCTGCCACAGTTTTAAAAGTGTATTTATCTTTATTGATGTTCAAGTAAAAATTAAACAACAGAATTCGATTTAAAGTTTATATTACACATATTCTTTATTTCAAATATATGCCCCACATTCTACCTGTATAATATAGATTCTATATTATGACAAGCTGCATTGGTCTCACAGATAATGTGTTTTCATAAAAAGGACTCCAGTCCCTTTGAAGTATGGAAGCAACCATACTTAGGTAAAAACTGCTGTTTGAATTTTAACCCTGCTATTCTGGCTTCTGCACGCACTTGCTTGCTTGGACAATAGGGTGGTTACCTCAGCTTCCAGACTGAGACCTGGAGACTCACAGAGGTAATTTTCCTGTGCCTGTGGACCAGGACTACAGGAGATTGATTCCCACTGACTCAGTATCTCCAGGAGTAGAAACTGTAGATAACCTTTAGAGATTACTGACTCTGCTTGGGTCTGCTTCTGTAAAAACCTGCTTTCCCAAGATAGGGCCACATTCCAATAATGTCCAGAAGGGGCTGGGAACCCCCTCACAGGCTGTTCCCAGCCTTTAGAATTTAGAATTTAGAACAAAGGAAAATTTTTGTGGTTTGGACCTTTAAAAGGACTGCCTACACCTGGGACAGCTAGGTCGTGAGGGTGGCCACCTGCTTGTGGCCAATTCAATAAATCCTTGCCTGCTTTTTTAATCAATCAGCAGCCTCCGGTGGTCTTATTTTTGACTCCAGGGTTCGACCCCACAACACCTTTACCAGGAAAAACGACAACTCTTTTAGCCATTTTCAAGATGTCTCTTTCATGAGGAAGGTCATTTCCCAGTGCCCCTACCAGCAGATGTCGCTGTTTTCCTTGGAGTGATATGGAGAAACCTTCCACCACCATCTTGGACTCTGGAACCCACATTACCCAGAAGGCCTTGTGTGGAATACCGCCGGCTTAGCCAATGAAATGTCAGAAAAGGCCTTTCTTTTGCCTCACGCGCGAGCGGGGGGCGGGACGTGGGGCGCACTCTGGGCGGCTATTGGTCTTCACCCAGAATTTACTCATTCTGGGTCGAAGGCCTCAAGCGGGCGGCGGCAGAGGCAGATACTTGGCGGGAGAAGGCCAAGTCCTTGCCTGCTCAGCTCGCACATGGGAGTGAAGTTCGCTGACGCCACCGGGTTCCCCACGTCCGTGATGGAACACAGACCCTTTACTCCCCCTCCCACCGCCCCTGCTTCTTACCGCGGCTCCGGCCTCTCCGGCCTAGATCCGAGCACAGCGTTCAATGGCAACGGCCTTGCTCAGGGGCTCAGCTGAGGTGAGTTCCCGTCCCCCACCCCGCCACACCGGCCCTCCCCGCCTCCTCACACTCCACCCAGCAGCCTGGGGTCAGGGTGAAGTATGGTAGCAACCATACTTAGGTAAAAACTGCTGTTTGAATTTTTAACCCTGCTATTCTGGCTTCTGTACACACTTGCTTGCTTGGACAATAGGGTAGTTACCTCAGCTTCCAGACTGAGACCTGGAGACTCACAGAGGTAATTTTCCTGTGCCTGTGGACCTGGACTACAGGAGATTGATTCCCACTGACTCAGTATCTCCAGGAGTAGAAACTGTAGATAACCTTTAGAGATTACTGACTCCGCTTGGGTCTGCTTCTGTAAAAACCTGCTTTCCCAAGATAGGGCCACATTCCAATAATGTCCAGAAGGGGCTGGGAACCCCCTCACAGGCTGTTCCCAGCCTTTAGAATTTAGAATTTAGAATTTAGAACAAAGGAAAATTTTTGTGGTTTGGACCTTTAAAAGGACTGCCTACACCCGGGAAGGCGCGGTCGTGAGGGTGGCCACCTGCGTGTGGTGACCCTCGTGGCCGTCCTGGCCAGTTCAATAAATCCTTGCCTGTTTTTTTAAATCAATCAGCAGCCTCCGGTGGTCTTATTTTTGACTCCAGGGCTCGACCCCACAACAAGGGCGCCTGTCACGTCCTGCAGCTCAGGTCCCGGTCAAGGACCCCGAGGAAGGTGGAGGGGAGAGAGGAGTGTTGTGAGATCTGAGGACACAGGAAGTGCAGGGCAGAGTGGACAGGGGTGACTTGTATCTGAAATTCCCCTGCGGATGTGGGTGGTGAGTATTGAATCCAAGGTCAGAGACGGGCAGGGAGGATTTCAGAGCCGCCTTCCCTGCTCTCCCCAGGCTGTGGAGTCCATCAGGAATCAGGTTGTGCCAGATCCTTCTGAAACATCTCAAGCACTCTCTGGGTGCCATAGGCCAAGGTCATGGGCGAGTCCAGAGAGGTCCTGTGCTGTGGAGCAGGAAGTGGGCAGAGCTGAGACAATGAACCTGGGGTCTGAAGTTGTGATGTCTGGACATTACACAGTGGTGTGCACATCTGGAGGAAGTGTGAGCTGATGGTACTGGAAACCTTGTATTGGGACTTTAAAAAAATAGTTTTTAAAATTGATTTTAGAGAGGAAGGCAGAGGGGGAGAGAGAAAGAGAGAAAAACATGTATTTTTTTTAAACATCTTTTTTTAAAAAAAATTTAATAAATTTTTGTTGTTCAGATTATTACAATTGTTTCTCTTTTTTTCCCTCCATATCTCCTCTCCACCCAGTTCCCCCCCCCCTCCTCTGCCCTTACCTCTCCCTCGCTGTCCTCATCCATAGGTGTATGATTTTTGTCTGTCCAGTCTCTTCCCAGACCACCCCCCCCCCAACACACACACACACACAGACACCCCTTTCCCCCTGAGAATTATCAATCCACTCCCATTCTATGCCCCTGATTCTATTATATTCACCAGTTTATTCTGTTCCTCAGATTTTTAATTCACTTGACTTTTAGATTCACTTGTTGATAGATATGTATTTGTTGTTCATAATTTTTATCTTTACTTTTTTCTTCTTTTTCCTCTTTTTAAAGAATACCTTTCAGCATTTCATATAATACTGGTTTGGTGGTGATGAACTCCTTTAGCTTTTTCTTATCTGTGAAGCTCTTTATCTGCCCTTCAATTCTGAATGATAACTTTGCTGGGTAGAGTAATCTTGGTTGTTCATTCTTGCTATTCATCACTTTGAATATTTCTTGCCATTCCCGTCTGGCCTGCATAGTTTCTGTTGAGAAATCAGCTGATAATCATATAGGTGCTCTCTTGTAGGTAACTGTTTTTCTCTTGCTGCTTGTAAGATTCTGTCTTTGTCTTTTGCCCTTGGCATTTTAATTATGATGTGTCTTGGTGTGGTCCTCTTTGGATTCCTTTTGTTTGGGGTTCTATGCGCTTCCTGGACTTGTATTTCTTTTACCAGGTGGGGCAAGTTTTCAGTCATTATTTCTTCAAATAGGTTTTCAGTGTCTTGCTCTCTCTCTTCTGGCATCCCCATAATTCTGATGTTGGTATGCTTGAAGATGTCCCAGAGGCTTCTTACACTATCTTCAACTTTCTGAATTCTCTTCTCTTCTTGCTTCTCTGGAGGCGTGTCCTTTGCCTCTTTGTATTCCAAATCTTTGACTTGATTCTTGCGTTCCTCTAGTCTGCTGTTGGGTTTCTGTATAATATTTTTTATTTCAGTCAGTGTATGTTTAATTTCTAGTTGGTGCTTTTTCATATCCTCGAGGGTCTCATTAAATTTATCAGCCTTTTTCAGGAAATTCTTGAAAAACCTTATAACCGTTGTTTTTAACTCTATGTCCAGTCGTTTGTTCTCCTCCATTTCTTTAGTTTGTGATCTGTTTCCTTGTCTCCTCATTTTCGCTGCTTCCCTGAGTTGGTAGGGTAGCTTTGTGTACTAGGTGTCCTATTGGTTCAATGGGTCAGCCTCCCAGTTACCTGAGGTGGACACTCTTGGTGCACCCCTTTGTGGCCTGTGTACACAGCCTTGTTGTAGGTAAGTCTTGATTGTTGTTGGTGTCACTGGGAGGAATTGACCTCCAGGCCAATTGGCTGTGAGGACCCGTTGTGTCTATAATGGAAGAATTGCTGTGCTGGAGACACGTTTATGGGGCAGGACTTGTTCCAGTAGGGCTTTGGTGCTCACTGAGTCTGCCTCTTGAATGTGTCCCTTATGAGAGTAGTTGAAATCTGTTGTCGTCTCACACTGATCACTAGATACACTAATTTCTGGATCTCCAATGGGGTGCAAGGCAGCTACTGTCTGAGGAACTACAGCAAGAACTACAGTTTTCTCCTGTTTGCTTGGGGTTTGGTGGTTTGAGAGCAGTCTGACTGGAGCTGCAGTTTATTTGGATTCGCTTCCACAGGGCAGGCCATTTATATGCAAAAGCCGCTGTGTGGAGCCTGGGTGGGTTTGTAGAATGTGCGGGGCGGGGTCTCAGGGCAGGGCGGGATCTGAGGATGTCACTAGGCTAGGGCGTGGCAAACGGCGATGGCTGCTGTCAGCCGTCTCTGCCTTTCCGCATCTCCAAGTCCTCGCTTCCCACGCTGCAGCGCAGCAAACAAAGATTGCTTGGCGCACCTCTGCAAGAAAGTCACTCTCACTTTCCGAACCGATGGCCGACAGCCCAGCTTCTCCTCGTAGGCGTCTGGGTTCCCCACGTGTCCCCAGAAACTGGACCTCAGAGCGATAGGGAACCTGTCTCCCTTCGAGTTGAAAAAAAAGCCGCCCACCCAATCGCCCGCCACCAGCCCGATTCGCGTGCCTCCGCACCTCAGCTTGTCAGCGTTTGTGCTCCTTTCTCTTTCCCCCTCAGCTGTAAAACTTCCAGTCAGCCAGCTTTCCTGTGGTCCTGGGTGGTAGACGTTTTGTCTTTTAGTTGTAGTTTTGAAATTGTTGTGCGAGGCGGCAGCTTAGTTGTTTACCTTTGCCGCCATCTTGGTTTCTCCCGAGAAACATCATTGATGAGAGAGAAACATCCATAGGCTGCCTCTGGAAGCCCATAGTGGGTATGAGGTCTGCAACCCAGGCATGTGTCCTTGATGAGAATCCAACTCGGGATCCTTCAGTCCACAATCCAAAACTCTGTCCACTGAGACAAACCAGCCACGGCTGGTATGAGAACTATAGGATGAAGCTTAAACCTTTGGCTTTGTCTTGGAGGCATGATCTGGGAGACTGCAATAGTATTGCTTGGCAGGAAGGCTGGGGCCCTGCAGGCGTGGCCCAGTGCTTAGATGGTGGTTCTCTGCTGTCCCTTTTCCCAACCCATGTGTTGTGCTGAGGGCAATAAATTTGACTAATGGGACTGTGGTAACAGAGCAGCCAGCACAGGCATTAGGACCTGGTGTCCACACTAAACTGAGGAGCCCTGGAGGAGGTTGAGGGTGAGGAAGATGTGTAAGGAGTAGGATTGCTAGTTCTCAAAATTTCAACTGGTTTCAATTATCTCAATTCTGACAGGTTGGCGTGACCTTTGAGGACATTGCCCTGTACTTTTCCGGAAGGAATGGAGCCTCCTTGATGAGGATCAGAGACAGCTGTACCTGAATGTGATGCTGGAGAACTTTGAACTTGTATCTCCCTGGGTAAGACCCTCACTCTGGCTGGTTCCTGGGAATTGGCTTTGCATTTCTTATGCCCCCTCACTTCCAGGGATGCTCTGTCCTCACCTGTGGACTGTACACATTGCTTGATTTGTCCAGTTTTCTAGGTTTTTGCTGTGGTTGGCAGGATTGGTTTGATTGCACTGCTCCATTCTATCCTTTAATCACACCTGCTGTACCAAACTGGTGGGAGGGTTTGTGGTTGATTGTGTGGCAGGGAGTCTAATGGATTCCAATTGAGTAGTGAGTAAAAACATATTCTTTATTCCTGTTAGTCACTTGTACGTATTTTTTTAAGTAGTGTCTACATCCTTAGTCCTATATTTTTTCAAATATTTTTTAATTGATTACAGGGAAGAAGGGAGAGAGAGAGGAGAGAGAGAGAGAGAGAAAGATCATGAGAGAGAATTATAGATTGGGTATCTCCTGCATGCCTCCTTCTGGGGATCCAGTCCACAACCGGGCATGTACCCTAACCATGAACCTAACCGTGACCTACTGGGTTCACAGATGGATGCTCAACCCCTGAGCCAAACCAGCCAGGGCTTTCTTCCAATTTTTAATCATATTTATTTGCTATTGTGTGTTTTGAATACTTTTTCTAGTTTATAGTAAAATAGATCTCCTTTTGCATATGTTGAATTGTGCTTTCCAAATATTAAATTCTTGTTTTATTTACAAACTAGTGGTCCACTGCTCGGATTCCAGCACATTGAAAGGAAATTAATTAGAAGAAACATCTTAATATCACTACTGGCCCCTTCTCTATAACTGAAGTGTCAGAGATGAAAGAAAATTAGTAAAATGTATATGAAAATAGTATATAAATTGATTAATAAATAGAAAATTGCAGCATGATATGACAACAAAGACTTACAAAAACATGATATAGATAAAATATTGATGAAAGCAATGACTGATAATTGATTAAACTTATTCTAATATCTCCCTGTTTACCACATTAAGAGTAAAACCCTTTTCAGAGTGCTTGACTAATTTCCTTTGTGATAAAATATTTACAACTTTAATATCACAGGCTCCTGCAACTCGAGAGGAAGCAAAATATAACTGACCATGTCTGAAAAGGGATTTAGGTAGGAATATTCCTACTCTGTCTGGAGTTTGTCCTTGTGATTTATTAACAGGTACATTTTGTCATTGACACTGCTTTCTTTCAGCTTCAGAATGTCAACAGAAATGACCAAATTCATGATCCACAATGACAGATTGAACCACACGTACGCGATTGGCACCAGCTAGCACTTTATATGTATTTGCATTGTGAAAGTCAACTTTTTTTTTTATTATTGATTACAGAGAGAAAGAGAGGGGAAGAGAGAGAGAGAAATATCAGTGGTAAGAGAGACACATCAATTGGTTGCCTCCTGCATCTGCCCAACTAGGGTTGATCAAGGCTGCAACTGAGGTACGTGCCCTTGACTGGAATTCAATCCAGAACCTATTTGTCCTCAGGTTGATGTTCTATCCAGTGAGCCAAACCGGCCAGGGCATCAAGGTTTAGTTTTAAATTGCCAATGCGCGTCCCGTGTACGGGATGGTTGGTCGACGGACTTACCGTCAGTCACTTATTCTTTCATATATACAGAAGATTCCATGTTTTTGGCAACTCTGCATTCAGGAAGTCTAGTGTGGCTATTTTTCCATCAGGCTCAATTTCTACCAGTGTTTACCCATAAAGTGATTTTAATGAATTGATGCAGAACAGTGTTCGGCAAACTGTGGCTCTCAAGCCACATGCGGCTCTTTGGCCCCTTGAGTTTTTAGCAAAGGCCAGCTTAGGAGTACCCTAATTAAGTTAATAACAATGTACCTATCTATATAGTTTATGTTTAAAAATTTTGGCTCTCAAAGGAAATTTCAATCGTTGTACTGTTGATATTTGGCTCTGTTGACTAATGAGTTTGCTGACCGCTGATGTAGAATGTTTTCAGCAACACTGTTGTCTTCTTCATGGCCTTTATTATTGTGTTACATAACATGACTTTCTCTCTGTATCACAATATTTGCTTTATTTGGTTGATCTGATCCGAATGCACATATCTTCAATATATTCCTATGATTTCCAAGTATGGTCTCCCACCCTCCAGTTGATTTCCTTTTCATTTAATTTTGTTATTGCTTTTGTGCTGGGAAAAAGCACTTTGATTTGTTTTAGCTCTGACTGTTGATTTTCTCTTTTTTTGCCCAGTGGTTGGTGCCACATCCCAGAAATCATGTCCAAAACAAGTCTCCAATCGGTTTCCCTGGGTCGTCTTGAAGAACTTCAAAGTTTTAACATGGACGTTTAATATTTTCATGCAATCTGAATAAATGTTTATCGGTGCTTTTGTTGTTTTCCATATGAGTACCTGTTTTTTCAATAACCCTCATTGAAGAAACTGTCCTTTTTTTCTTCTTTTTTTTTAATATATTTTACTGATTTTTTACAGAGAGGAAGAGAGAGGGATAGAGAGTTAGAAACATGGATGAGAGAGAAACATCGATCAGCTGCCTCCTGCACACTCCCCACTGGGGATGTGCCCACAACCAAGGTACATGCCCTTGACCGAAATCGAACGTGGGACCCTTAAGTGCACAGTCTGATGCTCTATCCACTGAGCCAAACTGGTCCGGACGAAACTGTCCTTTTTTAAGATTTCTTGTGGTTTTGTCAAAGATTACCTGAACCTATGGGCCTGGGTTTATTTCTGTGTTTTTTGCCTTTGTTTTTGGTTGTATTTCAATACCAAACTGTTTGGTTGCTTTGGCTTTGTAATAGATTGAAAACAGCAAGTGTGATGCCACCTCGCTTGTTCTTGCTTAAGATTAAGTTTGCTATTTGAGATCATTTGAGGTTTCTGAGATTGGAGTTATCATCCAGATTGCATTTGATTTGGAGATTGCTTTGGGCAGAACAGGATTTTAAGGATATTAATTTTTCAAATGCAAGTACACCAGATATCTTTTCACTTTTTGTGGTTTCTCCCATTCTTTCACCACTGTGTTCTAGCGTTAGGTGTACAGATGTTACATCTTTATGGTTAAATTTATTCCTGAGTATTTTATTCTTTTTATTGCTATTTTAAACTTGACTATTTCCTTCATTTTTTTTAATGAGTTGTTGATTTTTTAGAAGGAGAGGAATGGAGAGAGAGAGAGTGAAACATCCAGCTGAGAAACAGCGATCAGCTGCCTCCTGCACACTCCCTACCTGGGTTCTTGCCCACAACCTGGGCATGTGCTCTGACCAGCAATAGAACTGGTGGCCTGTCAGTTCATGGGAAAATGATCAATCAACTGAGCAACACCATTGAGGGTCCTTTCTTCCTTTCTTTATCAAAAAATCCACTGTTGGTATTTAGAAATGGAACTGATATTTGTATGTTGATATTTTATCCTGGAACTTTTTTAAAATTTTCTTTTTTATTTAATACTGGTGGCCAGGTGCACAGATTCTTGCACCCACCATGTTCCCCAGGGACACCAGCCCTGCTGCCCCGCCTCTGCTCCCAGCCTCTTGGTCTCAGCCAAGTGGACACCCACAACTTGGATGCGCACTTTCATCAGGGCAGCGGCTGTGCAGAGCCAAGCTGGCTCCAGGCCTAGGTTGGGTGCACCCTTCCCCCACCCCAAAGTCCTCTCCTTCGCAGACTCTGGCGCCCCAAGTCCACTGGTGCACAGGTGTTGACAGAGCCGGCAGGGGTGCTGGAAAGTGTTGCACATGGAGGCTGAGAGCCCAACCTGCCAGATCCACAGTCCTGGGCTTGTGGCCACCCAGCTGCTCTCTCTCTGTGGAGTCAGAAGGAGATGACGCCCGAGGCGGGGCATGGACAGGGAACACGGGACAGGGGGCCTGGAGTGGGGCCTGTGTGAAGGGGCTTGTTTTTCTCGCTCCGACTCAAAGTTGTTTGGGATCCTGGTCTCAGCTGCACGATCGCAGGGCTTCACATTTTGACAGGATATCCTGGAGCTCTCCAGAAGTGGCCTTGTGAATCAGTCTACAGCTGTCCCACGTCTATATTTATTTGGGCCTTATTTAATCAGGGATTGGTGCCTTCTTTACTTCTCTCCAATCCTCTTTAGGGCAGTAGGCTGGACGATGGGGGGGTCCCCCACCCACTCACACCCCCACACACACACCTGTCTTGGCTGTCGGCCTGCGTCCTCTTGCCAGCTCCCACAGGGGTGGGGGGTGGGAGGTGGGGATGAGGAAGAGCAGCTGCTGCGTTGAGCGTTTGTTCCCTGGTGGTCAGTGCTTGTCATAGCGACTGGGCATTCGGCCTTTTGGGCGATTTGCATATTATATTTTAGTATATAAGGTAGGATTTGTTTATTGCTTTTAAAGTGAGTGAGACACAGACATTGTTCTCTTCCACCCATATTTTTATTCATTGGCTGCCCGCTGCATGTACCCTGATGGAAAATCAAACCCACTACCTTGGCCCATCGGATCCACACTCTCACAAACCAAGCCACCTCGCTAGCGCTCTGAATTTTTTAAATTAATTTTGGAAGTTTATAGTGAGTTTGATAGAGCTAAACTAGGTTGACTCCATGAAGTTTTTTTTTGTTACTTTTATAATGCTTCTTTTGTTCTGTGCCCGCCGTTCTGCAACTCTTCTTGCTGCCCTTCCCTGTAAACTGCGAGAATGTAACAGTTGCACAAACCTGCCAATAGGAATGCAGAGAAGTGGACTCAGTCCAAATTAGGCAAACTGCACAGTACCCCTGTGTAACCAGACCCCTGATCCTGCCCCCTGACCAATCGACGGGGGCCACGAACGTTCCCCCTGCCCACTGCTTTGGACCCCCTATAAAGCCTTTGTTCTCCCAAGCTTCTCTCTCTCTCCCGCTGCTGCGCCGGTGACTGTTGGAGATGGGAGCTCGTGCTAGCACGAATAAAGGTTCTTTTGCTTTTGCATCGGTCTCAGCTGTTCCCTGGTGGTCTCTGGGGATCATGAAATCTGGGTATAACATTTGGGGGCCCACCCGGGATCCCCAAGACCCCGGAGGGACCTCAGACCTGGAGAACCTGACTGGCCATGGTAGGTGTCTGTTTGTCTTTTGTCTCTTGTGTGAGCTCGAATCTGAATTTCTGGCAGTGCCTGAAGCGGTCTAGGTGGACACACTGGAAGACCACGGGTGGGAGGAATCGGGAGACGTTCCGATTCTCCTTCAGGAGGGACGTGTATTCCCCTTACAATCTGAGACGAGGCGGGTCGCTCCTGCCGGTCGGCGTGAGGCTGTCGTCTAGCTTTTGGTTTTGCTTCCACGGAGTTGGAAGACTGTTCTCTGGGGCCCTTTGTTTGTCTGTGTTTGTGTTTCTCTGTTTTATTCTGTGAACTTACTGGATGGACATTATGGGACAGACTCAGCCCACTCAAAGTGAGTGGAAGGGGGGGCTTGATAGCCCCCCCACCTCCGGAGGCCATAGAGCTTCCTCAGACAAATTAATCAGGAGTCAGGAATCAGGTGACTGTTGAAACTCTGGTAAATATATGGTAGGAGCCAAAAACTCAGACTGTTTGGTATATAAATGTAAGTGTAAGAGTCTATGTAAAATAAAAACTACTCTGTGCTATCTGGCTGTACACATGAGAGTATTTGTTATCTCTTTCTATTGTTTAATTTGTTTAAAGATAAAACCTGCTGTGATAGTCTGCAAACGTCTTAAGCAGCGCTGCTGAGTAATTTTTTTTCTCAGAGATGTTTGCTCTCTACCATGGTGGGAGGGAATCATCCCATTTAGTTAATAGAAATTTCTCTCTCTGTTTGTATGTTTGTATAGGTAAGAGTTTCAGTTTGCTCTGATTTGTGAGTTTGCTACATTTCAAAGAACAAAGAACTTTTATTTATGGCTTTCTTATCTCTTTTGGTGCTGGGAGACTTCCAAGGACAGGGCTCACAGCTCCACAGGGCAGAGAGATTTACAGGCCCTGTCCCTGCTGGTGACATCATAGTCCAACATGGAACTAAGGCTGAAGTTATTATTAACTCTCTATAGACCCCGTTAACTGTTTGTTTAACTTACTGTTTTCAGTTATTAGGATCCTCATAGAGGACATAACCTGGACTTTCCCTTCCTCTCTCATCCTGATTCTGATAGCATCTGTAACTGGATTAAAGATCTTTTCTTTCAGGAGGCCATCCAAGCTTTCAGCTTGCAAGAAATCTCCCTCCTGAGGGAGAGGAGAGGGACCCCCCAGAAGGGGCTGGAGGCTCTCCCTCCTGACAGGTGTTTGTTTTGTGTGTTTTCGTGTTGGTGTCAGGACTGTTTGTTTTGTCTTGTTGTCTTGGTTTGTCTGTCATATTTAGGCCCTATGTGTGTATTATTTGTTGAGTTTTGATTTGTCAAGGTTTTGTCAGTTTGTTGTCAGTTAGTTGAAATCCTCTTAGAGGACATTGAGTGGTTCTTCCCTTCCTGTTTAACCTTTGACTGTATGATTAAATTACTGTGCTTTTTACCAAGGTTCCTTGCAAGGTTTTGCCTCTCCTGGAATAACCCTCTATGTATAACCTGTCCCTCCCCGAGCCAGACTGCAGGATGACTTTTCCTTCACAGTCTCTGGCGGACTCCAGGAGTGTTTTAACTTTTTTTCCTTTAACACACTGGTCCTGCCCAGTGGCCTGCGGTGGTGGTGTCAGCGGAGCCAGAAAAAGCGGTGGCTGTGGCGGGGCCGCGGAGTTTGCGAGTCTATTCATCTTGTTTCCTTTGTCCAACATGAGTGCCATTTCTATTTTGCTGAAACATGGGTCAAGAATCCTGTCTTGGGATATGGGAAAGGGAAGCCCCCATCAGGGGACTTAGAGGCAGTGTTCCTGTTATCTGCTCAGGTCCCAAGACTATAAGAATACTTGTTTACTAAAATGGTATAAGTACAGATGTTTATTTAATATTTTGTTTGTCTGCCTGGTTGTAATTATTTGTTCATATGTAGAAGTCTGTAAGAAGGAGGAGGGAAAAAAAAAAGTCACCCAGCCTTCAGCACCCCTCTACTCTGTCTTACAGGGGGGAACCGAAGAAGAATTAATTTTTCCTCCCCTGTATTAGCCCCCAGGATGCCGAGAGATGCAATCCTCCCCCTCCTGGGGAAGCAGACCCTGTTCCGAGAGCAGGGGGCAGAGGCGCTCCAGTGGGAAGCCCGCCCATTACCAGACAAAGGGCTCAAAGGGAGCAGACTGCCTCCACCGCTGACTCCACCATTCTATACCTGCAAGCCACCGGTTCCCCAAACGCGGGGGGAAATCAGCCCTATCACTACTGGCCTTTCGCCACTAGTGACCTTTACAATTGGAAAGCTCAGAATCCTAAGTTTTCTGAGAAGCCGGCAGGGCTTATTGATTTACTAGACTCTGTCCTTTTCACCCATTAGCTGACTTGGAATGACTGTCAGCAGCTTTTGCAGGTCCTATTCACCACCGAGGAGAGGGAGAGAATACTCAATGAGGCCCAAAAGTTAGTTCCGGGCGCAGACGGGAATTCTACCACCAACCAGGCTCAGATAGATACCTCTTTTTCTCTAACTAGGCCTGAATGGGATTTCAACATGGCAGAAGGTAAAGAGAGGCTCTGGGTCTACCACCAGACTCTAATGGGGGGTCTCCGCATGGCTGCTAGGAAGCCGACTAATCTGGCCAAGGTAGGGAATGTTCAACAGGGAAAAGATGAGTCTCCAGCGGCCTTCCTAGAGCGAGTCATAGAGGCATTCCGTACCTATACCCCCATGGACCCAGAGGCTACCGAAAGCAAGGCGGCTGTTGTCATGGCCTTTGTAAACCAATCGGCTGCAGACATTAGGAGAAAATTGCAGAAGGTAGATAGATTAGGAGAGAAAAATCTGCAGGACTTGCTGATAGTAGCCGAGAAGGTGTACAACAATCAGGAGCCGCCTGGAGATAAACAGGCTCACGCTGTGGCGGCTGCCAGCAGTAAGCAAACCCGAGACCTAGCTAAGATCCTGCTCGCCACCACCACAGACTCTTCCAAGGAACAGAACCGCCGTCTCCGCTGACTCGCCAGCAACCAGGAGGACGGTAAGGGGACCTCCCGGGGCGGGAGGCGGAAGCTGCAGAAAGATCAGTGTGCTTACTGTAGGGAGATTGGGCACTGGAAACAAGAGTGTCCTAAAAGGGAGGCGAAGCAAATCGAGTGAAGGTCCTGGAGCTAGATGAACTGAGTGATTAGGGGAGTTGGGGTTCAGACCCCCTCCCTGAGCCCAGGGTAACTCTTAGAGTGGAGGGGACCCCTATTGACTTCCTTGTCGACACTGGAGCGCAACACTCGGTCCTCCATACGCCTCAAGGAAAATTAGCAAATAAGAAGTCTTGGGTGCAAGGGGCAACTGGTATGAGCCAGTATTCATGGACTACCCGAAGAACGGTGGATTTAGGGACGGGACGGGTATCCCACTCTTTTATGGTAATTCTGGAATGCCCCTACCCACTGTTAGGACGAGACTTGCTCACTAAGATCGGAGCTCAAATAACTTTCAGACAAGGGGGGCCTCAGGTTACTGATGGCGAGGGCCACCCCATTCAGGTCCTGACCATGAGGCTGGAGGATGAGTACCAGCTTCACCAAAAAGCCTCTCCAGTAGAGGACAGCATGGACAAATGGCTGCAGAAGTTCCCCACGGCTTGGGCGGAGACAGGGGGAGTGGGGCTCGCCGCCCACAGGGCCCCAGTCCTGGGAGATTTAAAACCAGGGGAAGGCCCGGTGAGAGTCAAATAGTACTCCATGCCTCAGGAAGCCCGGAAGGGAATTCAGCCAAACATTCGGAGACTGAGGGGTATAGGGGTGCTGGTCCCCTGCCAGTCTGCCTGGAACACCCCCCTCCTGCTAGTCAAGGAGCCCCACACGAATGACTACCAGCCAGTACAGGACCTCCGGGAAGTAAATAAAAGAGTTATGGACATACATCCAACGGTCCCCAACCCATACACTCTCCTAAGCTCTCTGGCGCCCTCCCATGTCTGGTATACTGTGTTAGATTTGAAGGATGCCTTTTTCAGTTTGCCGCTGGCACCCCACAGTCAACCACTGTTCACCTTCGAGTGGCATGACCTCGAAGAGGGCTACAGCGGACAACTGACATGGACCCGGCTGCCTCAGGGGTTCAAGAACTCGCCCACCATCTTCGACGAGGCCCTGCACGAGGACCTGGGTGAGTACCGGAGAACACACCCCAACCTCACTCTCCTTCAGTATGTGGACGATATCCTGATTGCAGCAGACACGGCTGAAGACTGCAAGCAGGGGACAAAGGACCTGCTGGCCTCCCTGGGGGCCCTTGGGTACCGGGCTTCTGCGAAGAAGGCCCAGATATGCAGAGAAAGGGTTAGTTACCTGGGATACATCCTGGAGGGTGGACAGCGGCGGCTGTCAGATGCCAGAAAAGAGACTATGCTGAAAATCCCAACCCCCACCTCCCAAAGGGAAGTAAGGGAATTCCTAGGATCAGCTGGCTACTGCCGCCTCTGGATACTGGGTTTTGCAGAGATTGCCAGGCCTCTATACGAGGCAACCAAGGAGGGAAAGGCATTTGAATGGACTGAGAGAGAGGAGACAGCCTTTAAGTAGTTAAAGAAAGCCCTCCTAAATGCTCCAGCCCTGGGCCTGCCAGACATCGAAGCCCTTCCATCTCTTCGTAGATGAACACAAAGGAATAGAGAAAGGGGTCCTGACTCAAACCCTAGGCCCCTGGAGCCGCCCAGTGGCTTATTTGTCCAAGAAGTTAGACCCTGTAGCTGCCGGCTGGCCGCCATGCCTAAGAATTATTGCGGCGACAGCGCTCTTAGTCAAGGACGCCGATAAACTGACCCTGGGGCAGGAAGTCTGGATCACAACCCCACATGCAATAGAGGGAGTCCTGAAACAGCCTCCTGATAGATGGATGAGCAACACACGGATGACCCATTATCAGAGCCTCCTGCTCAACCCTCCCAGAGTGCGGTTCCACCCCAGTGCGGCCCTCAATCCTGCAACCCTACTGCCTGACCCTGACCTAGATTCCCCCCTACATGACTGTGCAGGAATCCTAGAGCAAGTGCATGGGCTCCGGAAGGACCAGACCGACCAGCCCCTTCCTGATGCAGATGACACCTGGTTTACGGACTGAAGCAGCTTCGTACAGGACGGAAGCAGGTATGCGGGTGCAGCTGTAGTCACTGAAACGGACACTGTATGGGCAGAGGCCCTGCCCTCTGGGACATCAGCCCAGAGAGCAGAGCTTGTGGCCCTCACCAAGGCCCTGACACTGGGAGTTGGAAGGCGGCTCAACATCAACACAGACAGCCGTTATGCGTTTACCACCGCTCATGTTCATTGGGGCAATCTACCATGAAAGAGGGTTACTAATAGCAGAGGGGCAGACTATAAAGAATAAACAGGAGATACTCGACTTGCTCTCGGCCTTATGGCTCCCCGCCAAATTGGCCATCATACACTGCCAAGGGCACCAGAAGGCTGACGACCCAGTGGCAAGAGGAAACCGCAGGGCTGACCAGGTGGCCAAGGCAGTAGCCCTTTCTCCAATCCCCACTATGGCCCTACAGCTCCCAGACCCAGGGGACCAAGTACTGCCAGTTCAGCCAGGATATTCCCTGGAGGAGTTACAGCGCATTAGGAACCTTCCCCAAGCACAGGAGGAGAAGGGGTGGTGATACCACAAGGGGAGCTCATACTGCCAGACCAGCTTGGAGTCTCCATGATAAATCACATGCACCGGTCCACTCACCTGGGGGCACGAAAATTAAAGGACTTAATCCGACACGAAAGAATTAAGATCCACCAGCAGGACATTAAAATAGAGTAGGTTGTATCTGCCTGCAAGACCTGTCAACTCACAAATGTGAGAACCGGGCCGAGTGAAAAAGGAACCAGGCTCAGAGGAACCAAGCCTGGAGCACAACGGGAGGTCAACTTCACTGAGGTTAAACCAGGAAAGTATGGCTATAAATATCTTTTAGTATTTGTAGATACCTTCTCCGGACGGGTAGAAGCATACCCAACTAAGCATGAAACAGCTCAGACGGTAGCTAAGAAGCTGCTGGAAGACATCTTGCCCAGGTACGGTTTTCCCGCTGAGATAGGGTCGAACAATGGACCAGCCTTTGTCTCGCAGGTAACACAGGCAGTGGCCAAGGCCATTGGGGCAAATTGGAAATAGCATTGCGCTTATAGGCCCCAAAGCTCAGGGCAGGTAGAGAGAATAAATAGAACTCTAAAAGAGACCCTTACCAAATTGACCATGGAGACTGGCGGGGACTGTAGCTCTCCTTCCATATGCCCTTTACCGGGTTAGGAACTCCCCCTACACCCTGGGTTTTACTCCTTATGAGATCATGTTCGGCCGGCCACCCCCTATTATCCCTAACCTTAAAGCTGAATTTCTTGCAGAATTTGAAAGTCAAGAACTGTTTCTTTCCTTGGGAGGGCTCCAGAGGGCACACGAGGACATTTGGCCACGCCTCCGTGCTATCTATGAGATTGGCTCAGCCCCGACTCTTCATTAGCATAAGCCCGGGGACTGGGTCTACGTCAAGAGACACCGCCGGGAGACCCTTGAGCCACGTTGGAAGGGTTCCTATGTCGTGGTGCTGATGACCCCCACCGCTCTCAAAGTAGACGGTGTCACGACCTGGGTCCATCACACCCACGTTCGGCCAGCAGACCCCTCGGCGATCTGGGAAGACTTCATCGCCCAGTGGAGCATTACTCGAGACCAATGCAACCCGATCAAGCTCAAGCTGCGATGTTCTCAACCTGCCTGATGCTGGTAACCCTGCTTGCGGCCACTCCCACCACCGGGAGTCCTCACACCCCCTTCAACATCAACTGGCAGATCATAGACACGAGCTCAGGAACTATACTTAATCAGACTTCCCAGTTACACCCTAGAGACACGTGATTTCCAGAACTCCAGGTAGACCTCCAGACTTTCTTTCCCGACATCCGGTACTCCCCCGCATTCTTCGGAGGGTATAATGATCCAAAGGCTCTCTGAACCCTGTACTTCTATGTTTGCCCTGGTTAACCACCCTCGTCTCCGCCCTTATTGGGCCCCTTATAATCCTACTCCTGCTGCTGACCTTCGGCCCCTACATCATCAATAGATTAGTTTGGTTCATCAAGGAACGAGTAGTGGTCGTACAGATGATGGTATAAGCACACTAGGTATAAGCATCTACCAACGGAAGAAGAAATGGGAGTACCAACCGACCCATGATTGGGCCTGGAGGTCTCATGACAAGGGGGGAATGATAGAGCTAAATTAGGTTGACTCCATGAAGTTCTTTTTGTTACTTTTATAATGTTTCTTTTGTTCTGTACCCACCGTTCTGCAACTCTTCTTGCTGCCCTTCCCTGTAAACCGCGAGAATGTAACAGTTGCACAAACCTGCCAATAGGAATGCAGAGAAGTGGACTCAGTCCAAATTAGGCAAACTGTACAGTACCCCTGTGTAACCAGACCCCTGATCCTGCCCCCTGACCAATCGACGGGGGCCACGAACGTTCCCCCTGCCCACTGCTTTGGACCCCCTATAAAGCCTTTGTTCTCCCAAGCCTCTCTCTCTCTCCTGCCACTGCACCGGTGATTACTGGAGATGGGAGCTCGTGCTAACACGAATAAATGTTCTTTTGCTTTTGTTTCGGGCTCGGCTGCTCCCTGGTGGTCTCTGGGGATCATGAAATCTGGGCATAACAAGTTCTTTACAGTTTTCTCTATGTAAGTTCATGTCATTTGTCAACAATTCTTATGCACCATTGTGCTTCAATGTCAGGTGTAATGTCCTGTCTTTCATTTATACTACTTTTACTTCTTTTCCAATTTGGATGCCTTTCATTTCTTCTTCTTGTCTGATCACTATGGCTAGCACTTCCAATACAGGTGTGGTGAAAGTGGGCATTCCTGTCTTGTTCCTGTTCTTAGGGGAAATGGGTTTAGTTTTGGACCACTGAGTATAATGTTGGCTGTAGGTTTCTTATATAATGCTTTATTTATGTTGAGGTATGATCCCTGTACTCCCACTTTGCTGTGAGTTTTTATCAAGAAAGGGTATTGGATTTTGTCAAATGCTCTTTCTGCATCAGTTGATATGATTATATAATTTTTGTCTTTTAATTTGTTTATGTGATGTATCATGTTTATTGATTAGTGGATATTGTACCATCGTTGCATCCCCAGAATAAATCTCACTTGGTCATGGTGTATGATCTTTCTAATGTAATTCTGGGTCCGATTTGCTAGAATTTTGTTGAGGATTTTAGCATCTACGGGGACTACTGTGAATACAGTGGGAGAGCTGCTGTGCAGGAGACACCCCTATGGAGCAGGACTTGCTTCATTGGGGCTTTTGTGCTCAGTGAGTCTGCTCCTTGAGTGTGTTGCTTATGGATGTAAAGAGTTGTAAGCTGGTATGGTATGACACTGCCCACTGGGTACAGTGGCTCTTGGGTCTCTAGGGAGGTGTAAAGTCAGCCACTGACTAGGGCCACCCAGCAGGATCTACAGAGAAATCTGCAGAATCTCCTCTTTGTATTGGGTTTGGAAGGGCCCCGACAAGGCCCAGCTGTGAAGCAAGGAAGGCTAGTGCTGGTGCCAGGTCTTGGGCTTTATTGATAGTTTTGGAACTTCTTGACCCAACTGCAACTTGTTTGACAGATTTTAGCCTGAGCAAGGACAGGCCATTCGTATACAAAAGCTGCAGCACACAGCTTGGGTGGCTTGTAAAGTGGGTTTGGTGTGGTCTCAGGGAATCACCAGGGCGAAGCAAACAGAAATGGCTGCCAGTCAGCCCTGGGACCCAGAATGTCCCAGCATAGGTGTAATGACTGCTGTTACCACCTCCATCTGGTAGAAAGCCGCCCTCAAGTTCCATCCCCGATGCCAGTCCATTTTCACTTCATAATTGTCTGGGTCCCCCGCCTTCCCCCCTTCTGAGGTTTGTCCAACAGTGTAATTCAGAGGAAGCGGGAGCTTGTAAATTCAGTTTGTGGTGCTGGCATTGTAAGAGGAGCAACTGGGGTCACCTGCAGCCTCTGTGTCACTGAGCCCCAATATGCAATGGTTTTTACAGCCCGTAGTTCTTACTGCCAGTAGGGTGTTCTCCCCAGCTCTGAGGCCCTGGGCTGGGCATCTTCTGTGGGATTGGGACTCCTTGCTCCTCCAGGTGACCTCTGCAGAGACGACCTCGCTCCCAATTAAAAAAGTGGCCCACATGGGTACAGGACCTGCACCTTCTGTGCCTCCGCACCTCCTACCAGTCTCCGTGTGCTGTCTTCTTTACTTCTCTAGTCATAACACTTCTTTCAGCCAGCTTTCCAGAGGTTCTGGCTGATGGTTGTTCTGTATTTTAGTTTTAATTTTGATGGGGTTGTGGGAGGCAGCGAGTACAGGCCTTTGCCTATACCGCCATCTTGGATGTCCTCTCCCGTAACTTTTCTGAATTTCATTCCTTATTCTTCTTTTATCTTCACCCGAAGAGTGAGAATATTTTTTCCACTGATTTTTTTCTTAGGGATAGAGAGGAGAGACGAGAGAAAGAGAGAGAGAGAAACATCATTTAGTTGCCTCCCTCATGTGCTGCCACTAAGAGGGGGGATCAGACCTGAAATCCACGTCCCTGCACTTTACTAGGAATCGAACCCGTGACCTTCCAGTGTACAGGCAGGCACTCTCAGCACTGAGCGACATGGGCCAGGGCTCTTTATTTATTCTTTAAATTCTTTATTTTTAAAATATATTTTTATTGATTTCAGAGAGGAAGAGAAGGAGAGAGACATAGAAACATGAATAATGAAAGAGAGTCATTGATCAGCTACCTCCTGTATGCCCCCCACTGGAGAGTGAACCCAAAACCTGTGCATGTGCCCTGACAAGGAATAGAATTGTAATGTCCTAGGTTATGGGCCGTGCTCAATCACTGACCTGTACTGGGCAGCCTTTATTTATTGATTTTAGAGACAGGAATGGAGACAGAGAAAGAGAGGGAAACATTGATGTGCTGTTCTACCCATCTACGCATTCATTGATTCTCCCCTACATGTGCCCTGATGGGGGATGGAACCCACAACTGTGGTGCATCGGGACCACATACTCAACAACTGAGCCACCTGGACAGGGCTCTGAATTTGTTTATTAATTTCAGAAGCTCAAATAGGATCTTGACAAATTTCTCTATGGAGGGTCATTTCATTTCCTAACATCAACATCTCTTATGATGTTTTGTGGTTCATAATGTGAGGTGCATTGTCTTAACTTTAATTTCTTTTTTCATTTCTTTGAAGCTTGTTTTCTTGTTTGTTTTTTGCTTTAGTCTAGCTCCAGGTTTGCCAACTTTTGTTTTTTTAAAAAAAAATACCCATCAGGTATCCTTTTATTTTATCTTATCTACCTTTTATTGATGCTTGTTCAAATATTTGTTGTTTCCTTCCTTTGCAAACTTTGGGTTTACGTTCTTGTTGTGTTTCTAGATTCCTGAGATGGTAGGTTAGGTTTTTTTGAGATCTGTTTTCATAATGTAAGCATTTATCCCTATGAAAATTCCTCTTAGAATTGCATTTTCTGAATTTTGTAAATGAATTTTTGTAAGTGGTCTTTTTATTTACTTTGTCTCTAAACTTTTTTGAGTTCTATTTTGTGTTTGGGTACTTGAAAATACATACATATATATATATCTTATTGATTTCAGAGAGGAAGGCAGAGGGAGAGAGAGATAGAAACATCAATGATGATAGAAAATCATTGATTGGCTGCTTCCTGCAAGGTCCCGCCCCCCCACCCCCACCACCGCCCCCACCCCGGGATCGAGTCCACAACCTGGGCATGTGCCCTTGACTGGGAAAGAACCTGGGACCTTTTAGTTTGCAGTCTGATGCTCTATCCACTGAGCCAAACCGGCTATGGCTACCTTGAAGTTCTTATTTCTTTGTTTAATATTGGTTTCAGATAAAGAGGAAGAGGGGGGGGGGAGAGAAAGAGAGAGGGAAAAAGAGAGAGAAGGAGGGAAACATCAGTGTGAGGGGAAAACATCAATCAGCTGCCTTCTGCACACAAACTAACTTGAAATGGAACCCGCATACTGATATGTGCCTTGCCTGGAAATTGAATACTAGACGCTTTGTTATACAACCAACTGAGCAATACTGGCCAAGGCAGTCTGTGGTTTTTAAACACAATGATTTCCAGTATTTTTTGAAGAATCCACTATGGCCAATGATAGCAGAAGCACAGAGGCTGCTGGAGGACCCTTGTTTTTGACTGTGGGTATCTTCACGTATGTTTGTTCACCCAATCTTTCCAGTCATCCTTTCTGTACAGTTCTCCTTTATTTGTGTCTGTAATGCTATTTGTCTTCATGGTACCCTGATTCCCATTTCCTGTGGGCTTCTTTGTTTATGCATAGCTGTCTATTTACACTGGGATGGGGGGAGATGCTCATATTTCTGCTCCTGCCAATTTTCTGATGTCACTCACATAGGTCTTTTGCCTGTGATCTCATTTGTCCTTTGTTGTCTACCACAGCGTTGATCATCCATATTTTCTGTTTTTCTTTGAAGATTCGCATCATTTATCCCATGCAATGGCTCAAATGGGCTTTAAGGGGAAGAATCATTTGTGCATCACAGAAGAAACGTGACTTTATGAATGACACAGTAGACCCACAGGTGGTCTTGCCTTGATGAAGCGTCGTTGGGGAAGCTTTCACGCCTGGCCTTTGTTACATTCATAACTAGAAACTCATTTTATTCATCAGTGTTTTCTTACTGTTGCCCAGTCCTTACCCAGTTATGCTTGTTTTGGGTTATTATTGATATTTTGCCAACGACACAGGTTGAGTAGTGATCATTTCTACTCCGATTCCCAGCCCACGGATAACCTTAACCTCTCTGGACTTTGCACCTTTGCCTCTTTCACAGGTCTCTCTTTACTGCAAACCAACGTTGGACCATGCCTGAACTACCTTGGAGTGCACAAGTATTATTATATTGACGTTGAACCTCGTGTGCTCTAATACAATTAATGTTTATGGGATGAGCACCTTCAAATGATTCTATACGGACTCACATGGCCAGCAGGTAAGGTCCTCAGAAAAGCCTTTGTGCAGGAACAATGAGTAGAGAATTCTTCTCCTCTTTGTATCCCATCCTGTGCTTCTGTCCTTCCAGTGGTGATATTTTCATTGTTGACTGACCACGTTATGTACTTTAAGAGTGATTTCCTCAGAGTCTACTTCACTTGTCTAGAAAATCTCTCTAGTCATAACCGATAAATATTTATGGTAAAGATACTGTGATTTCATAATATCAACATGTACTTTACCAGATTTTCCTTTTGTTCAGGTTGCTGCTGTGGAGCAGAGAAAGTTGAGACCCCGACTGAACAGAAGGTTTCTGTAAGAGTGTCACAGGCAAGGAATCCCAAGGTAGCCTTGTCTTCCCAGAAGAGCCATCCCTGTGAGAGTTGTGGGCTCGTCTTGAGAAACATTTTCCACTTGACTGATCTGCAAAGAACACAACACGGACAGATACTATTGAGGTGTGGCGCATGTGCAAAACCGTTTTAAAACCGTGTAAAATTTCACCAACAGCATGTGAGACACTTTCAACACAGGTGCGGACAGGATCTCATTTGCAAACAGCTGCAATTTCAATGTATCACAGAATCGTTTCACATGTGGGGAGGTTGGGCATGGTGTCTTTAACTGGTCAGGACATCTCCACCTAAAGGGTACTCAGACCAGGGACAGTCCAACTGCAATTTTGACGTGTGGAATGACATTTCAAAGGCGAAAAAATGATTACACCAGAAAAGAATGTAAGGAAGACATTAGTTTTACCCACATGTTTATTCTGGAAAAAGGTGTCTATGTTGGAAGTCAGTGTTTTGATAGCTGTGAATGTGGAAAAAATGTTACCAAATATTCTAGCTTTCATTATCAACAGCGAGGTCACAATGGAGAAAGGCCTTCTCAGTGTAGTGAATTTGGGAAAGCTTTTAGCAGTAGTAACAGCCTAGGTAATCACAAAGCTTTGCACACTGGAGAAAGGCCTTATGAGCTCAGTGAATGCGGAAAAACTTTTACCGGTAGCAGTGTCCTCCATTATGAGCATAGAGTTCACACAGGAGAAAGGCCTCATGAGTACAATGAGTGTGGGAAATCTTTTACCAGTAACAGTATTCGTCATTGTCATCGGAGAGTTCACACTGGAGAAAAGCCTTATAAATGCAGTGAATGTGGGAAAGCTTACAGCACTAGCAGTCATCTTTATTGTCATCAGAGACTTCATACAGGAGAAAAGCCTTATACATGCAGTGAATGTGGAAAATGTTTTACCTCTAAACGCATCCTTCATCAACATCAAAGAGTTCATATGGGAGAAAAGCCTTATAAATGTAGAGAATGTGGGAAAGCTTACAGCACTAGCAGTAATTTTTGTCATCATCAGAGTTCATACGGGAGAAAAGCCTTATAAATGTAGTGAATGTGGGAAATCTTTTACCCAGAATACTAGCCTTCATAGTCATCAGAGAGTTCATACAGGAGAGAAGCCTTATAAATGCAGTGAATGTGGAAAATGTTTTACTCAGAGCACTACCCTTCATTATCATCAGAGAATTCACACTGGAGAAAAACCTTATCAATGCAGTGAATGTGGGAAATCCTTTACCCATCGCATTGCCCTTCGTAATCATCAGACACTTCATACAGGGGAAACGCCTTATAAGTGCAGTGAATGTGGAAAATCTTTTAAAGGGTGCAATGCTCTCCAATATCATCAGAGAGTTCACACTGGAGAAAAAAAGCCTTATCACTGCAGTGAATGTGGAAAATGTTTTACAAATAGCAGTGGTCTCCAATATCATCAGAGAGTTCACAATGGAGAAAAGCCTTATCACTGCAGTGAATGTGGAAAATGTTTTACAAATAGCAGTGGTCTCCAATATCATCAGAGAGTTCACACTGGAGAAAAGCCTTATCAATGCAGTGAATGTGGGAAATCTTTTACCCATGGCACTGCCCTTCGTAAACATCAGAGACTTCATACAGGGGAAAACATGGTGACAAAGACTATCTTTAGTCCAGGGATGTGGCTTTTTTGGGTTTGGGTGAAAGTTCTTCATTGTTTGTTACATTTTCTGTCATTGAGATGAGACTCTCACCCAGAGGGCATAAGTAGGGGGAATGAATATAGAGTTACAAAACCTGTTCTTCCAGAATAGCTGAACTTATATTTGTTTTCTCTTGGACCATTGATAAAAACTGTAATGAGTAAATTACATGTGTTGACTATAGTGTTTCATAAATCTTGACATGTGCATGAAACTGAAGCCATCATTACAAATTCATAATGCTGACCATATCTGTCTGCGTAATTGGTTCATGACCTCTTTTAATCTGTCCATGTTCGTCGCAGATTTCCTAGTTTCCATGGATTTACATTCCATTTTCATAGAGAACTTTATTTTTCTAAGTATTTTTGTGCTTTAATTTATGTTTCAGAAATACTTGGAGATTAAGTAAAGTTACATTAATAATGTATCTTTATGGTGGGGGTTGATGACAAATATGTGATACCTTAATCAATAAAGTAATTAAAAAAATAATGCAACTTTTTTTCTGATAGATATTCTTTTAAAAAAATATATATATATATATATATCCTACCTAATAATAGAGTAAAATGCAAATTGACCGCACCTTCGCTATGCCTAAGCCACGCCCACCAACCAATCAGGGTGAGTATGCAAATTAACCCAACAAAGATGGCGGTTAATTTGCATATCAAGACAGCGTAGAAAGAAGCGAAGCTGTGAAGAAGCAAGCAGGCAGGGCAGCGGAGAAGGGAGGCAAGCCAGTGCTGCCTGACTTAGCCCAATTGGTCCAGGCCGCCATGGACCCAGTAGGCTGGTGGGCAGCACCTGATGTCACCCACAAGGTCCAGGCCATGATAGTGACCGGGCAGACTCGGCAGGCAGCACCTGACGCTGTCCGCAGGGTCCAGGCAGTAATCGGGACCAGGCAGGCCCAGCTGAGAGTGCCCGACATCACCCACGGGACCGGGAAGCCATTGGGACTAAGCATAGCAGCTGTCTGCGGGGTCCAGGGGGCGATCCGGTAGGGCAGGCGGCATGGACAGCGCCTGATGTCACCCGTGGGGTCCAGGCGGCAATCAGGACTGGGCTGGCCCGGCAGATGGCGTCTGATGTCGCCCGCGGAGTCCAGTCTTCAAACGGGACCGGGAGTTTCAGCAGGCAGCACCTGACGCTGCTCACGGGGTCCAGCGGGAGATCAGGACCTGGCAAGTGGCATGGACAGCGCCTGACACTGCCCGTGAGGTCCAGGGTGCTATCGGGACCAGGCATGCAGCATGGACAGCACCTGACTCTACCCACGGGGTCCAGGGGGAGATCGGGACTGGGCAGGCGGCATGGACAGTGGCTGATACTACCCACGGGGTCCAGGCAGCGATCGGGACCGGGCAGGTGGCATGGACACCGCCTGACGCTGCCCGCGGGGTTCCCGCAGCGATCGGGACCTGGCTGGCGGCATGGACACCACCTGACGCTGTCTGTGGGTTCCAGGGGACTATCAGGACCTGGCAGGCAGCATGGATAGCGCCTGACATCACCCACAGGGTGCAGGCGGTGATCGGGACTAGGCAGTTCTAGCAGGCAGCGCCTGATGCTGTCTGTGGGATCCAGGGAGCTATCGGGACCAGGCAGGCGGCATGGACAGCACCTGATGTCACCCGCGGGGTCCAGGCAACGATCAGGACCAGGCAGGCAGCATGGATAGCACCTGATGTCACCTGCAGGGTCCAGGGTGCAATCGGGACTGGGCAGGTAGTGTGGTCAGTGCCTGACTTTGCCTGCGGGCTCCGTAGGTGGAGGTGGCCAGGGTCTCTGGGATCACTGTCTGCCCTGGGCCACCTGAGGACACCAGTGGAGCAGGCCAGGGTTGAACATTTTAATGAAAATCCGATGCCTGTGCCCTGCCCCACCACGCCCTGTCCCTGGAGAGGAGAGGGAAGTGGGCAGTTAGGAGGCACCGGGGTTCTGAAGTGGCTGGGAACAACCTGCAGGTGAGCTACCAGGAAGAGGTGCTGAACCATGAGGATGCAGAGGGCTGGCTGATGGAGGTGAGCAAAGATGCAGATGAGGCGGCTCTTGCCAGCACTGAGCTGGAAAAGTGCATCGAAAGCCTGATGGACAAAATCGCCTTTCTGAAGAAGGTGCATGTCCAGTATGCTCAGATCTCCGTGGAAATGGACATGTTCTCCAAGTCCGACCTCTCCACTATGCTCAAGGACATCCGCACCCAGTATGAGAAGCTGGCTGCCAAGAACATGCAGAATGCTGAAGAATGGTACAAGAGCCGTTTCACCATGCTGACAGAGAGCACTGCCAAGAGCACCTACATGGTGCGGGCCAGCAACTGCTCAAGGCCAAAACCCTGGAGATTGAAGCAAGCTGGGGCATGAACAAAGCGCTGGGAAAGCAGCTGCAAGAGCTGGAGGATAAGCAGAACACTGATGTTAGTGCTATGCAGGACACAATCAACAAATTAGAAAATGAGTTGAGAACCGCAAAGAGTGAAATGGCAGGATACTTAAAAGAATACCAGGACCTCTTCAATGTGAAGATAGTTTTGGATATTGACATTGCAGCTTACAAGAAACTCTTGGAAGGTGAGGAGACCGGCTCAGTTTCACCAGCATGGGAAGCATAGCCAGCAGCTACTACCAGAGTTCCCAGGTCTTTGGTCGATCTGCCTACGGTGGTTTACAGACTAGCTCCTACTTGATGTCTGCTCACTCCTTCCCTTCTTAATACACCAGCCACGTCCAGGAGGAGCAGATCTAGGTGAAGGAGACCATTGAGGCTGCAAAAGCCGAGGAAGCTAAGGATGAATCCCCTTCTGAAGGAGAAGCTGAAGAGGAGGAAAAGGAGAAGGAAGAGGCTGAGGAAGAGGAAGGAGAGAAAGAGGAAGAAGGTGCCAAGGAAGAATTTGAGGCTGCAAAGGAGGAAGGAGTTGGTTGTGAAGGAGACGATGCCCAAGAAGCTGAGGACGAGAAGAAAGATGAAGGTGCTGGGGAGGAGCAAACAACCAAGAAGAAAGATTGAGCCCTCCTTTCCTTAATTATTTCAGGAATAATCCTCCCAAAACCAGGTCAACCCCGCCACCAACCAAGCAGTTGAGTTCCCAATACTATATGAATTAAGAAGTCAATATATATAACATTCTGAGGTGACTCAGGTTGGACATTAAATGTTATGCTATGACTTTTCTCATTATGCAAAGTATCTGTTTGCTTGCAGAGTGGCCTTCCTGGCTTGCTGCCAGCCTGTGCATGGTCCACACTTATGAGTTCAGGATCTATGACAATGTGAATAATTCAGATGTTTACAATAAAAACACATGAATACAGGAATTCACTAATGTTAATGTTAAATTTCATGGAAAAAATAATCCTTTGAATATTTGGTGGTTAGAAATTAAAGACCTCAAATCATGTGCAATAAACAGTAAATAAAGTTACACTGAATGACAAAAAAAAATACATTAGGGGCCAGGAAATGTCAAAAGAAGTGGGGAACCATTCCCAGATCAGGAAGGGAAGTCACAGGGTATATATTATTGCTACAAATACAGTATTTCCTACTACTTACAACATATACAATGTAATGTATTAGATGCCTTCCTATTGGATGAAGTATGTATTCTCATAGAGTAATACTGGTAGATATGTTATAGTTATGGCAGTATGTCATATCCTATCTATATTAATAAAAGGGTAATATGCTAATTATACCATGAGACCTTCCAGATGTCCTTCTGGACAAAGCCATGGTGGTGGGGATGAAGCAGAAGCTTCATGGGTGATCAGACCAGGAGGGGAGGGCAGTTGGAGGTGAGCAGGCTGGCGGGGGGGTGTAGTTGGGGGCAAGCAGGCCAGCAGGCAGAGTGGTTAGGGGAGATCAAGCAGGCAGGCAGGTGAGCGGTTAGGAGCCAGTAGTCCCACATTATGAGGGGTTTGTCCAACTGCAGGTTTAGGCCCGATCCCACAGGGGTCCCAGATTGGAGAGGATGCAGGCCAGGCTGAGGGACCACCCCCTCCCCATGCATGAATTTTGTGCACCGGGCCACTAGTATATATATATTATTGATGGTAAAGAGCGGAAGTGAGGTGTAGAGAGTTACAAACATCAATCAGCTGTCTCCTGCACAACTCCTACTTGCAGTGTGCCCGCAACCAAGCTACATGCCCTTGACCAGAATTGAACCTGGGACCCTTTAGTCTGCAGACCGTCTCTGTATCCACTGAGCCAAACCAGTAAGGGCTCTGATACATATTCTTATCATTGATATATCACCCTCAGTGTGACCATTTTAATAAATATTTGGTTATTTCTAACAAAGGTGGCACAAATTGTTCTGTATAATTCCTTGTCCTACCTAATAATAGACAAACATGTAAATTGACCATACCTTCACTATGCCCATAGCCAATCAGAATGAGTATGCAAATTAACCCAAAAAGAGGCAAGGCAAGTCAAGGCAAGAAAAGGCAAGGCAAAGCAAGGCAAGGAAAAAGGCAAGGCAAGGCAAAAGGCAAGGCGCAAGGCAAGGCAAGGCGCAAGGCAAGGCAAGGAAAAAGGCAAGGCAAGGCAAAAGGCAAGGCAAGGCAAAAGGCAAGGCAAGGCAAAATGCAAGGCAAGGCAAAAGGCAAGGCAAGGCAATGCAAGGCACTGAGTTCTCTGTGAGATCTGACATTCTTTGTTCTTCTCCAGAATACCTCAAGGACAAATACATCACTTATTTATCCATGCATTCTTAATACCTAGCACAATTTGGGAATATGGTAGCAGTTCCTTAAGTACATCTGTGAACATCTGGGTGTCCCTACTATGGGGGTACAAGGGAAAAGCTCTGCCCAAGTCTCCCCATCCAAAATGGTGCCTCCACTCACTCTCCCTGCCCTTTCCATGCTTCTGTTCCCATCAATGCACTCATCAATGCTTGGCATAATTATATTTGTATTTGTTTTTCAGCTTTATTGTTCATCTTTCCCACTAAAGTAGCAGACCATGAAGGCAGAGACTGTTCCTAAATGTACTCACCTAGAACAGGATCAGGCCCCTAAAAGATGGTCAGTCACTGATTTCACTCCACAAAGAAGCGAACAAAGTGATTCAGGATGGTGGAGCAGAGAGGATAAGGGAGAGCTTCCAAACATCAGTCCTGGCGGCCCACCCCGACCCAGTCTCTTCCTATTATTTTCACCTGACACCCTGAACTCTCTGCCTGGGCCGTTTGGACCCACTACATCCTCCTTCCGCTTTCTCTCTACTTATGATCCCACCCGAGGCTTCTGTTGGAGGCCTCCTGGCCAAGGTGGCCCTCTGCCTCCTTCACAGGTACTGACAGAGGCGAGGCAGGTCTGTGAGAAATCAAGGCTAACGTCTTGGCCTCAGCCAACCTACCCAGGGCCAAGCCCTCAGCCAGCCAGCAGCCAGGCCTTTGCTGCTACTGGCTCCAGATTAGCGTACAGAGGGTTTCTCTGTCTCAGGCCCGGCCTCTGCCTTCCAGCTTCTCTCCAGGTTTTCCTTGTTTCCAGCTTTTCTGTGTTCCTTTGCTCATCCTCGGCTTTTTTGCTAACCTAGGGTCGTGGTCGAAAAACTGTGGCTCGCGAGCCACATGCGGCTCTTTGGCCCCTTGAATGTGGTTCTTCCACAAAATACCACGGCCTGGGCGAGTCTATTTTGAAGAAGTGGCATTAGAAGAAGTTTAAGTTTAAAACATTTGGCTCTCAAAAGAAATTTCAATCATTGTACTGTTGATATTTGGCTCTGTTGACTCATGAGTTTGCCAACCACTGACCTAGGGGGACTTGCAGTAAATGTGCATGGAGAGAATAGTGAGAGATGCGGGAAGCATGCAAAATGGCATTAAACATTTTGAGGAGCCTCGGAAAGTCGTTGCCCTGTAATTTCTCAGCAGCTTGGAAACGGTGTGCTATCCTGGTGACTTCTTGTGGTTTTCCCTACCCAGGCAGCATGTAGCAGACACATGGCCAGTTCTGCCTTCTCTCCCTTTTCGTGTGGCACAGATGTGGGGTTTATCACTTCTGCCATCTTCTCCAGGGACCTGTGAAGGTCTTTGCCAAGTCACAGTCATTAGAAGCAGGAACCCCCCAGCCCACCTGGCCAAGAAAAGGGAGGGAAGATTGTGGCGGGCTGGCACGGCCATGGCATACTCAGCCCCAAGGCGCCTTCTGTGCCGCGCCAGCTCAGCCAGGTCCAGTGATCCTGAGTGGGGGTGGCTGAAAGGCTTAGAAAAGACAGACAAGAGAATGAAAGCTGGGTCTCGGTGGGACGCTGCTCCCTCATGGAGAGACAGCGCCACGGACTACAAGCCATGTCTTTATTTTATAGCAGTTGCCATGAGGCAAAGGAAGGGCATGGTCGAGATGTTTACAACATTCTCCTGGGTTTGGATCCTACTCAATTACATGTACCCCATCAAGCTGTGTTAACTGGCAGCCTATATCACTTAGGCACGTGGGGCCACGTGTTCGGACCATAGCTTCAAGCTTACAACTATAGCTGTTGGCTATAATTGTGCTGGGAGGGCTCTGCCCTCCACGCTGGAACTTGCATGGGGCCATGAGAGGACTGTGCCTTCTCATCAGTCCAAGGTTTGAACCGGTCAAAACACTGTAGCTGCGCCCCACAGAAGATGTAGTCCGAAGCTGCAGTCCTTATGGGAGCAGAACTCCAGCAGGTTTGCTGCTTTCTCTGGCAGTTCACATAGGGGCCTCCTGCATCGCGGCATCCACTTGTGACCATGTCCCACATACACCCTACATGTCCTAGGTGATTTCTGGCTGCAAAAAAAAATAATAATAAAATACAACTTTGACATCTTCCCTGGCCTTAGAATCATGAACACTGGAGCTGAAAGGAATATTACAGAGCATCTGAGCCTGTCACTCCCGGCACCAGTTCACACACATATGACCTCAAAATTGTTTGGGACACGTGAAAAACACAGATGCCTCATTGGTGCCACCCAGATTCGGACCCAGTAGGTCTGAGTGGACCCAGGAATCTGTATTTTCACAGGCAAAGCACAGTGGCTTTTCAGGGGAGTGAAACTAAGCTGTATGAAATTATATAGGCGAATCCATTTGTCCAGAAGCAAAGAGTGAACCCTAATGGAAACGGTGGACTTGGGGTGGTGATGACATGTCAATGTTGTCAGTTGCAACTAATAGCTGTTGGCTATAATTGTGCTGATGTTGATACTGGGGGAGGCTGTCCATGTGGGTGTGGGGGGAACCTCTGTACCCTCCTGTCAATTTTGCTGTGAACCTAAAAGAGCATTTAAAGAGTCTCGCTGCCCTCACTCTTGTCTACAACTTGCCTGGAATTGAACCTAGGACCCTACAGTCTCCAGGCCCCAAGCTGATGCTCTATCCACTTAGCCAAAATCAGCTCAGGCTGCTTTCCCTTCTTCCCAAGGCAGTTTATAGGTTTCTAGGCATCACCTGTTGGCCAGAGCTGGGCTCAGTGCAGAGCCACAGAGATGAGAAACCTAGTCTCTGCCCTCAGATTTTTAGAAAGTGAGGAAAGGAGGGAGGGAGAGAGAGAGAGAGAGAGAGAGAGAGAGAGAGAGAGAGAGAGAGAGGAAGGAAGAGGGAGAGAGAAACATCTATGTGAAAGCAAACATCAATTGGCTGCCTCCTGCACATCTCTTACCAGGGATGGAGCCCACAACCCAGGCAGGTGCCATGACTGGGAATCAAACTGATTACCTCTTGGTTCATGGTTGTCACTCAAACACTGAGCCACACCAGCTCGGGCTACATTCACTTCTTCCTAAGGCAGTTTATAGATTTCTAGGCATCACCTGTGTGCCAGAGCTGGGCTCAGTGCAGAGCCACAGAGATGAGAAACCTAGTCTCTGCCTTCAGGTTTTTAGAAAGAGAGGAAAGTGAAGAGAGAGAGGGGAGGGAGGGAGAGGGAGAGAGAGGGAGAGGGGGAGAGAGGGGGGAGGAGAGAGAGAGAGAGAGAGAGAGAGAGAGAGAGAGAGAGGAAGGAAGAGGGAGAGAGAAACATCTATGTGAAAGCAAACATCAATTGGCTGCCTCCTGCACATCTCTTACCAGGGATGGAGCCCACAACCCAGGCATGTGCCATGACTGGGAATCAAACTGATAACCTCTGGGTTTATGGTTGTCACTCAGACACTTAGCCACACCAGCTGGACTATTCTGTCTTTCAATGTTACTCTAAATAAACATGCAGATGCTACAATGTTAGCTCCATGAAGCAGAGAGATTTCTGTCATTTCTATCCTTTTCTGTTCAATAACATAGTCCAAATACCCAAAATAGTGCTGAGCATGGAGTAGGCCCTTAAATATTTGTTGAATTAATGATAAGGATCAAATAAAATCTCTACTGACTCATTCCAACAATATCAGCTTCAAACAGCCCCAAGTTCTCTGTCAGAGCCACTGGCCTCTAGTCCCAATTTTGCCTCCCCAAGATCAAATGTCAGCCCGGTGCTCCATTTTCCTGATCTGTACAGGGGGAGCAGCATACCCTAGCCTGCTTGCCTGATAGGGCCTTTCTAGGGAACTCAAAGAGAGGCCCATGGGAGTGCAGACCCTGAGTAGTGCAGGCCCTCTCAGACCTAAATTCATGCACGTGCTGCGGAGCTCTTGTTCAGAGGCAGGCTCTGACTCAGATCTGGTGGGCCCACGACTCTGCCTTTCAAACAAGCTCCCAGGTGATGCTCTGCTCCTGGTCCTCAGGCCACACTTGGAGTAATCCGAGGTCAGTTCCGAAGCTAAAGTGATGCTTGGTCCCTGGAGTCGTGGGAGTTCTTACTTCTCTGACATGGCGAACAGAGATGGTTTGTGGGCTCATTGGCCCCTCACTTCCGGCTGTAACTGCAGATATTCAGTGCTGCTGATTTAGCGACCCTGCTCTCATTTTATTAGCTCGTCCCTGGCGAACATTAGCCAGGACTCCCTGGCTAAACACCAACTGGAGTTTGAAGCTTCGTGATCCTCTATTGGTATTTTGGCTGCTAACATGGGCCTGTTCAGTATTCATCAGTCCCCTTGATTTCCTTCTTTATTTGTTTTGGGTGTGACTAATCCCACACTGCTCTTGGGCCTGCAGCATTTTCCTGAGTAATTTGTAAACTGATATGTTTTCCAGGAGACATATAATCAGCGAATTATTGCTCGGCCTCAAATGGTTTATTGTGTAAGAGGCACAGGGATGCGGCCGGGGAAGAGGTTCTGGTGAAGAAACAGCATCCAAGGACAGCGGAAGGAGGCCTCTCCTCCCACCTCCTCCTCTCTCACCCCCCACCCCCAGTTCACCGCTCAGCAGTCCCATGACAACAGATGTGCTGATTTCTGCATAACAGAAATATCAGTTCATGCCATAGCTTTAGGGATTGTCCCATGCAGTTTGAGAGTGAGTGACAGTTTTAAGGTTTTAACAGTCAGTGGAGGGTTTGTGTGGCTGCTGAGAGATGGGATGAGGAGGAGGCAGGGCTGGCATCAGAATGTAGGGATGGTTTACGATCTCATTTGCTCAGGTTGACATAGTAATGTTTTTTTTAATTTCTTTATTGATTAAGGTGTCACATATTTGTCCTCATGCCCCCATTCCCATCCCACACCCCTCCCCACGGATGCCCCCACCCCCCTGTTGTCCTTAACCATTGGTTAGGCTCGTATGCATGCACACAAGTCCTTTGGTTGATCTCTCCTCCCTACCCCCACACTCCCCTACCCATCCTCTGAGGCCCGACAGTCCGATCGATGCCTCCTTGTTTCTGGGTCTGTTCTTGTTCATCAGTCTATGTTGTTCATCATTTCCCCTAGATGAGTGAGATCATGTGTTACTAGAAATATACTTATAAGAACCGAATGTGAGACGAGCAATAATAGTTATGCTGACAGGCAAATGAATCAGTCTGTAATGAGTTTCTTTCTGGACCAACAGTTCTTTTGAGACCCAATTTCAATGTCCACCAGTTCCTTATGTGTACATATCGGCACTGACTTTTCAGCTCTGGATGGTGGACAAATGGTGGTAATGCAGGTCCGACTCCCTCTGGTTTGGTCTCGCCCAAACCCTGGGGCGCGGCCTCACCCTGACTCAGGGGCGCGCAGCCTCACCCGGACCTGGAACCCAGCATCACCCAGGACCTGGGGCGCGTGGCCTCACCCGGACCCAGGGGCACGTGGCCTCACCCGGACCCGGGGGCGTGTGGCTTCACCCAGGCCTGGGACTCAGCCTCATCTGGACCCAGGGGCGGGTGGCCTCTCCCGGACCCAGGGGCGCGGCCTCACCCAGACCCGGGACCCAGCCTCACCCGGATCCAGGGGCGCGTGGCCTCACCCAGACCCAGGATCCAGCTTCACCTGGACCCAGGGGCGCGTGGCCTCTCCCGGACCCAGGATCCAGCATCACCCAGGCCCCGGGGTGCGCGGCCTCACCCGGACCCGGGGGCGTGCGGCCTCACCCGGGCCCGGGACCCAGCCTCATCTGGACCCAGGGGCGGGTGGCCTCACCTGGACCCAGGGGCGCGGCCTCACCCAGACCCAGGGGCATGCAGCCTCGCCCGGACCCGGGACCCAGCCTCACCCGGACCCAGGGGCGTGCGGCCTCACCCGGACCAGGGACCCAGCGGGGCTTCATCTTCTTGATCCCAATTCCTGTCAGTCAATTCCCTCTCAGCAATTCCTTTGGCCATTTTCTCAAAGCTCTGGGGCGGCTGCCACGGAACTCGCTGGGTGGCAGGCTCGGCGAAGCTCCAGTGCGCCCGGTGCACGGCGGCAGGCTGGTCCGAGGTCACTGCGGCGGCACTCGGGTCTGCAGCGGTGGCCGGTCGCTGGGCATGCGCACCTGGCCACTTCCGGGGCACAGAGATTCTCGAATGACTCGGAGGTCAGCAAGCGCGGAGTCTCCCACCCCATGACCCCCAGGGGCTCGTCTGTCCATGCTCGGCAGCGAGTGGAGCCATCCCCTCAGCCAGAGACCTCCGGGGGAACCGCGCCGAGCACGTTCCAGGCCACCATTGTGTCGCCAGAGCCGTAGTTCTTAAAGTGTGATCTTTGGCTCATCGGCATCAGCATCATCCCGCGTCCCCCTCTCTTTTATTCTAGTTGTAGAGCATCCGCTCAGCCAGCCCTCCGGTGGTTCTGGATGGTGCCTGCTCTGTTTTCCAGTTGTAGTTTCAAAATTGTTGTGGTAGGCAACAATCAGGCGTCTGCCCTATGCCGCCATCTTGGTCCTCCAAAAGATTCTTAAGTAACCTTATAAATGTGGTTCTGAACACTGTGTCGTCCATTAGTTTACTTTCCTTCATCCCTTCTATTCGTGACCTGCTTTGGTGTCTCCACATTTTGGCTACCTCCCTATGTTGATGGAGTGGCTTTGTGTGGTCAGTGACCTATAGGGGCTGGTAGCTCAGCTTCCCCAATCTCCCTAGGTGGTCGCTCTTGGTACCCCCCTTTGTGGGCTGAGTGCAAAGTCTTGGTGTTGTTAAGCCTTGGTACACTGGGAGGATTTGACCTCCAGTCCAATTGGCTGTGAGGATCAGCTGTGTCTACGCCGGGAGACAGCCTTATTCAACTAGACTTGCAAAATTGTAAAAGCCTCTGTGCTCAGCTTGGATGGGGCGGAGTTTCAGGGTGGAGCCTACAGCCTTGGCTTCCCGTCAGCCCCGCCCTATGAGGTTCCTGTGTCTCAGTGTCCCTCTGTACTCCCTGCAAACACCTCTGAGAGAAAGGCGCCCTGGAGTTTCGCCCGCTGCCAAACAGTCTAGTCTCTCCCCCAATGAATCTGGATTCCCAGATTCTCGCCCGGAACTGGGTTTCAGTGTAGTCGGAACTGGGGCTCAGCGCAGTCTGGAGCTTTTGTCTCCTTTCCACTGGGGCAATTCACTGGCACAGTCAACAGACCATCCTCTGCGCGCATTCCCGTGCGCACCTCCGGAGCTCTGCCTTTCGCCGCTCCTCTGCGTTTCCGCCTTACAACCCAGATTCCCCCAGTATGAGCCTGGCTTCCCAGGGTCTCGCCCGGAACTGGGGTTCAGTGCAGTCAGAGCTGGGGTTCAGCGCAATCTGGAGCTTTAATCTCCTTCCCGCTAGAGAACGCCGGCCAGGCACTCAGCAGTCCCGTCCTCTCCGGCTCCGTCCTCCCCACACGTGTGCAAGCCCCTGTCTCTGCCCGTGTCTCCATACCTCAGGTTTTTACGGCTCCTCTGATTTTCCTTGTGGTTTTCTCTTTCCTTCTAGTTGTGGGCATTTCAGTCAGCCAGCTTTCCTGTGGTTCTTGATGATGTCCGTTTTGACTTTTAGTTGTATTTTTGAAATTGTTGTTCCAGGTTGTAGGTTAGGTGTTTAACCTATGCCGCCATCTTGTTTTTTTCCCATAGTCAGTAATGTTGAAATCCATGTTATGACCTTTAACCTCATGCTTTTGGTTGCTGGCACATAGACCTAACAAGTTAAAGTGCTGGAGTAACTAACCATCCCAGTTTACCTAGCACTTACCCAGTTTTCACATCAAAAGTCTCACATCCCCGTTTTAACATGGAAATGGTCTCCCAGATGGGACCAAGATTTGAATCCAGGACTATCCTACCTATTGCAGAGCCCTCCTTTTGCTGTGCCAGTGCTCCTCACACTGTAATGACAACCACTTGCTTAAAAGATAGAGTCTAGTTCAGCGGGTCCAGGGCAGGACCTGAGGCTTTGCATTTCTAACAAGCTCTGGGTGATGCCAGCGATGCTGTGGGCCAGGACCACACTTTGAGTAGCAGAGCTCTAGGCATTGCTTCCATGGCAGCCCTGAAGCTCAGCCCCCACACGGGCTCCCACCATGTGGGGCCTGGTATGGCCATCAGCCCAGAGAGCCCACCAGAACCATGAGTGATGGTCCTGCCAGTTGATCGGTGGGGATTCCAGGGACTTCTGGTGTAGCCCCTCCCCTCTCCACTGACCCCTCTGACCTCAGACAAGCCCTCTCTCTCCCCTGTGGGAGCCTCACCCAGCTGCCATATTCCCCTGACATTTATTGAGGGACCTCAATGCCAAGTTTATGTCTCTCAGGTGCAGGCCTAGGAAAGCCCTCTAAAGGCTGCCTGAATGGGTGCTTCAGACCTGCAGGTCTGTCCCCTTGAGATCTGAGTGAGAAGAGCTTACTGCAGGCAAAACGCAAATTGTTTGTCTTAAGGACCTTGAATTTTGGGGACTGATCCAATTACTATGGTTAGGGATGCTTCTGCCTGCCATCAAATATATGTCTAGTTATAATGTGAAATTCTGGGATCCTCTGCCGTTTACAGCACCATTGAATAGGAACCATGTAGGTTAAACTTCAGAAGACTTGAGATAATATTGGCACTGAAGTACATCCAGGATCTGTCTGGCACTGTCCCTCTGATCTGGCCCTGCCTGAGTATACATCAACAAGACTGCAACATGTCGAACATCAGAAGTTACGCAGGTCTCATATAAAGTGTGATCTTGTAAGTGGCTTGAGTTCAGACTCTGCCACTTACAAGCTGAGCAACCTTGTATTAGTTGCTTCCTGAGCCTCAGTTTTCCTATTTATGAAATGAGTTTATTATTACCTGTCTCACCACACCACGGTGAGAATGGAGGAAGATCATAGGAAGCACTCAGTAAATACTACCATCACCACTATCAATTACTGTTATTCTTCCCTCAGGAGAAGATTCAGTTCCTCCCTTGCTCACTGCAAGGTGCTGAGAGCAGAGTCAGTGACTCCTGGGCTCCTGGTTGCGGGCTGAGAGGAGAGTATGATGCCTCCCAGGCTCCCAGCAGGGTGCTGAGAGCAGAGTCAGTGCCTCCCAGGCTCCCGTTTGGGTGCTTAGAGCAGAGTCAGGGCCTCACGGGCTCCTGGCTGTTTGCTGAGAGAAGAGCACGGTATCTCCCAGGCTCCTGTCAGGGAGCTGAGAACAGAGTCACTGCCTCATGGGTTCATGGTAGGGTGCTGAGAGCAGAGCACAGTGCTTCCTGAGCTCCTGGCAGGGTGTTGAGAGCAGAGTCAATGACTCCTGGGTTCCCGGCAGGGTGCTGAGGGCAGAGCATGGTGCATCCTGAGTTGGCAGGGTGCAGTGACTTCCAGGCTCACAGTTGGGTGCTGAAAGCAGAGCACAATGCCGCCTGGGCTCTCGGCTGGGTGCTGAGAGAAGATTCAGTGCCTCCTGAGCACCAAGTTGGGTGCTGAGATTAGAGCACAGAGGCTCCCGGGATCCTGGCATGGTGCTGAGAGCAGAATGAATGCCTCCCAGGCTCCCAGGTGGGTGCTGAGAGCAGAGTCATTGCCTCCCGGGCACCTGGCAGGGTGTTGAGTACAGAGCACAGTGCCTCTTGGGCTCCTCACAGGGTGCTGGGAGCATAGCTAGTGCCTCCCGGGCTCCTGGGAGGGTGCTGAGAGCAGAGTCAGACCCTACCGGGCTCACGATAGGGTACTGAGAGCATAGTCAGTGCCTCACGGGTTCCCGGTAGAGTGCTGAGAGCAGAGCATGGTGCCTCCCGAGCTCCCGGCATGGTGCTGAGAGCCAAGTCAGTATTTCCCGAGCTCCCGACAGGGTGCTGGGAGAAGAGTCAGTACATCCTGGGCTTCCGGTTGGGTGCTGAGAACAGAGCACGGTGCTCCCGAGCTCCCAGCATGGTGGTGACAGCAGAGCATGGTGCCTGCTGGGATACGGACAGGGTGCTGCGAGCAGAATCAGTGCTTTCCGGGCTCCCAACAGGTTGCTGAGAGCAGAGTCAGTGACTCACGGGCTCCATTCAGGGTGCTGAAAGCAGAGACAGGGTCTCCCGAGCTCCGGGCAGGGTGCTGAGAGCAGAGTCAGTGCCTCCCATGATCCCGGTTGGGTGCTGAGAGCACAGCACAGTTCCTCCCGGGCTCCCGGCAGGGTGCTGAGACCATAGTCAGTGCCTCCCGGGCTCCCGTTTGGGTGCTGAGAGCAGAGCACAGTGCCTCCCGGGCTCACGGCAGTGTGCTGAGAGCAGAATCAGTTACTTCCGGGCTCCTGGTTGGGTGATGAGAGCAGAGTTAGTGCCTTCAGGGCTCCTGGTTTGGTGCTGAGAGCAGTGCCAGTGCCTTTCGGGCTCCTGGTTGGGAGCTGAGAGCAGAGCACAGTGCCTCCCGGGCTCCTGGGAGGGTGCTAAGAGCAGAGTCAGACCCTACCGGGCTCACGATAGGGTACTGAGAGCATAGTCAGTGCCTCACGGGTTCCCGGTAGGGTGCTGAGAGCAGAGCATGGTGCCTCCCAAGCTCTCGGCATGGTGCTGAGAGCCGAGACAGTACTTCCCGAGCTCCCGACAGGGTGCTGGGAGAAGAGTCAGTACATCCTGGGCTTCCGGTTGGGTGCTGAGAGCAGAGCACAGTGCTACTGGGCTCATGAAAGGGTAGTGAGAACAGAGTCAGTGCCTCCCTGGCTCCCAGTAGGGTGCTGAGAGGAGAGCAGGGTGTCTTCCGGGCTGCCGTCAGGGTGCTGAGAGTATGATCACTGCCGCACGGGTTCCTGGTAGGGTATTCAGAGCAGAGCACGGGGCCTCCCGAGCTCCCAGCACGGTGGTGATAGTAGAGCATGGTGCCTGCTGGGATACGGACAGGGTGCTTCGAGCAGAATCAGTGCTTTCCAAGCTCCCAACAGATTGCTGAGAGCAGAGTCAGTGACTCACGGGCTCCATTCAAGGTGCTGAAAGAAGAGACAGGGTCTCCCGAGCTCTGGGCAGGGTGCTGAGAGCAGAGTCAGTGCCTTCCAGCTCCTGGAAAGGTGCTGAGAGTAGAGCATAGTGCCTACAGTTCTCCCAGCATGTTGCTGAGATCAGAGCATGGTGCCTCACGAGCTCCCAGCATGGTGCTGAGATCAGAGCACATTGGATACCAGCCTCCCGTCAGGGTGATGAGAGCAGAGTCAGTAACTCCAGGGCACCTAGTTGGGTGCTGAGAGCAGAGCACAATGCCTCCCGTGGTCCCGGCAGTGTGCTGAAAGCAGAGTCAGTAACTCTCGGGCTCCTGGTTGGGTGCTGACAGCAGATCACTGTGCCAAGAGCAGAGTCAGTGCCTCACGGACTCTTGGTAGGTTGCTGAGAGCAGAGCACAGTGCCTATGGGGCTCCCGACTGGGTGCTGAAAGCAGAACACAGTGCCTCCCCAGGTCCCAGTTGAGTGCTGAGGGCAGAGTCAGTGCCTCACGGGCTCTCGGTTTCAGGCGAAAAGAGCAAGGTGCTTCCTAGGTGCCCGACAGGGTGCTGAGAGTAGAGCACAGTGCCTGCCTGGCTCCGGGCAGGGTGCTCAGAGCAGAGTCAGTGTGTCCCAAGCTCCCAGCAAGGTGCTGAGAGCAGAGTCAGTGATTACTGGCTTCCCGGCAATGTGCTGAGAGTAGAGTACAGTGCCTCCTTAGCTCCTGGCAGGATACTGAGAGCAGAGTAAGTTCCTCCCAGGCTCCCGATTGGGAGCTGAGAGAAGAGCACGGTGCCTACAGGGGTCCTGGCAGTGTGCTGAGAGCAAAGCACAGTGTCTCCCGGTCAACAGAAGGTTGCTGAGAGCAGAGCACAGAGCCTCCCGGGCTCCAGGCAGGGTGCTGAGGCCAGAGTCAGTGCCTCCCGTGCTCCCGGCAGGGTGCTGAGAGCAAAGTCAGTGTCTCCCTGTCTTCAAATTGGGTGCTGAAAGCAGAATCAGTGCCTACCATGTTCCTGGCAGAGTGCTGAGAGCAGTCAGTGCCTCCTGGACTCCTGGCAGGGTGCTAAGAGCAGAGCACGGTGCTACCCAGGTTCCCAGCAGGGTGCTGAGAGCATAGTCAGTGCCACCTAGGCTCCCGGTTGGGTGCCGAGGGCAGAGCATGCTGCCCCTCAGGCTCCCAGCAGGGTGCATAGAGCAGAGCACATGCCTCCTGGGTTCCCAGCAGGGTGCTGAGAGCAGAGCCAGTGCCTCCCAGGCTCCCAGTTGGATGCTGAGAGCAGAGCAAAGTGCCTTCTGGGCTCCTGGCAGGGTGCTGAGAGCAGAGTCAGTGGCTCCCTGTCTCCAAATTGGGTGCTGAGAGCAGAGTCAGTGCCTCCCAGGCTCCCAGTTGGATGCTGAGAGCAGAGCAAAGTGCCTTCTGGGCTCCTGGCAGGGTGCTGAGAGCAGAGTCAGTGGCTCCCTGTCTCCAAATTGGGTGCTGAGAGCAGAGTCAGTGCCTCCCGGGCTCCAGTTTCGGTGCTGAGGGCAGAGTCAGTGCCTCCTGTGCTCCTGGCAGGGTGCTGAGAGTAGAGTACAGTGCCTTCCGGGCTCCTGGCAGGGTGCTCAAGCAGAGTCAGTGTGTCCCAAGCTTCCGGAAGGGTGCTGAGAGCAGAGTCAGTGATTACTGGCCTCCTAGCAATGTGCTGAGTGCAGAGTACAGTGCCTCCCGTGTTCCTTGCAGGGTACTGAGAGCAGAGTCAGTGCTTCCCGGGCTCCCGGCAGAGTGCTGAGAACAGAGTCAGTGGCTCCCTGTCTCCAAACTGGGTGCTGAGAGCAGAGTCAGTGCTTCCCGGGGTCCCGGCAGTATGCTGAGAACAGAGTCAGTGGCTCCCTGTCTCCAAATTGGGTGCTGTGAGTAGTGAGTGCCTCCCGTATTCCCGGTAGGGTGCTGAGAGCAGAGTCAGTGCCTCCCAGGCTCCCGGTTGGGTGCTGAGAGCAAAGTCAGTGCCTGCCGTGCTCCTGGCAGCATGCTGAGAGCAGAATAAGTGCCTCCTGAGCACCTGGTTAGGTGCTGAGAGCAGAGTCAGTGCTTCCCAGGTTCCCGTTTGGGTGCTGAGAGCAGCATCAGTGCCTCCCAGGCTCATGGCAGGGTGCAGAGAGCAGAGCAAGGTGCCTTCTGAACTCCTGGCACGTTCCTGAGAGCAAAGTCAGTGCTTGCCAGGCTCCCAGCAGGACGTTGAGAGCAGAATAAGTGCCTCCCAGGCACCATGTTGGGTGCTGAGAGCCGAATCAGTGCCTCCAGGGCTCCCATCAGAGTGCTGAGAACAGAGTCAGTGCCTCCCGGGCTCCTGGCAGGCTGCTGAGAGCAGAGCACAGCTTCTCCCGGGATCCTGGCATGGTGCTGAATGCAGAGAAAGTGCCTCTCGGGCTCCCGGCAGGGTTCTGAAAGCAGTGTCAATACCTCCAGGGCTCCTGGTTGGGTGCTGAGAGCAGAACATGTTGCCTTCTGTGCTCCCGGCGGGGAGCTGAGAGCAGAGTCAGTGCGTCCTGGGCACCAGGTTGGGTGCTGAGAGCAGAGCACAGTGCCTGCCTGGCTCTCGGCATGGTGCTAAGAGCAGATTCAGTGACTTCCAGGCTCCTGATTGGGTGCTGAGAGCAGAGACAGTGCCTCTCGGGTTCCCGCCAGGGTGCTGAGAGTAGAGCATGGCGAGTCCAGGACTCCCAGAAGTGTGCTGAGAGCAGAGTCAGTGCCTCCCTGGCTCCCGTTTCGGTGCTGAGGGCGGAGTCAGTGCCTCCTGTGCTCCAGGAAGGGGTCTGAGAGTAGAGCACTGTGCCTTCCGGGCTCCCGGCAGGGTGCTGAGAGCAAAGTCAGTGGCTCCCTGTCTCCAAATTGGGTGCTAAGAGTGGAGTCAGTGCCTCCCTTTGTTCCCGGCAGGGTGCTGAGAGCAGTCAGTGCCTCCTGGACTCCTGGCAGGGTGCTGAGAGCAGAGCACGGTGCTTCCCAGGCTCCCAGCAGGGGGCTGAGAGCACAGTCAGTGCCTCCCAAGCTCCCGATTGGGTGCCGAGGGCAGAGCATGGCGCCTCTCAGGCTCCCAGCAGGGTGCTGAGAGCAGAGTACAGTGCCTTCCGATCTCCTGGCAGGGTACTGAGAGCAGAGTCAGTTCCTCCAAGTCTCCCGATTGGGTGCTGAGAGCAGAACACGGTGCCTCCCTGGCTCTTGGCAGGTTGCTAAGAGCAGATTCAGTGACTTCCAGGCTCCTGGTTGGGTGCTGAGAGCAGAGACAGTGCCTCTCGGGTTCCCGGCAGGGTGCTGAGAGTAGAGCACGGTGCGTCCAGGACTCCTAGCAGTGTGCTGAGAGAATAGTTAGTGCCTCAAAGGCTTCGGGTTGGGTGCTGAGAGAAGAGCACGGTGCCTATAGGGGTCCTGGCAGTGTGCTGAGAGCAAAGGACAGTGCCTCCCAGTCAATGGAAGGGTGCTGAGAGCAGAGCACAGCGCCTCCCGGGCTCCAGGCAGGGTGCTGAGACCAGAGTCAGTGCCTCCCGTGCTCTCGGCAGGGTGCTGAGAGCAAAGTCAGTGGCTCCCTGTCTCCAAATTGGGTGCTGAGAGCAGAGTCAGTGCCTCCCGGGCTCCCGGTTGGGTGCTGAGGGCAGAGTCAGTGCCTCCTGTGCTCCCGGCAGTGTGCTGAGAGTAGAGCACGGTGCCTCCCAGGCTTCTGGCAGGGTGCTCAAGCAGAGTCAGTGTGTCCCAAGCTCCCAGCAGGGTGGTGAGAGCAGAGTCAGTGATTACTGGCCTCCCAGCAATGTGCTGAGAGCAGAGAACAGTGCCTCCCGAGGTCCTTGCAGGGTACTGAGAGCAGAGTAAGTTCCTCCAAGGCTCCCAATTGGGTGTTGAGAGCAGAGCACGGTGCCTCCTGGGTTCCCAGCAGGGTGCTGAGATCAGAGTCAGTGTCTCCCAGGCTCCCAGTTGGGTGCTGAAAGCAGAGCATGGTGCATCCCGGGCTCACGGAAGGTTGCTGAGAGCAGAGTCAGTGTATCCCGGCCTCGCGGCAGGGTGCTGAAAGCAGAGACAGTGGCTCCCTGTCTCCAAATTGGGTGCTGAGAGTAGAGTCAGTGCCTCCCTTTGTTCCCAGCAAGGTGCTGAGAGCAGAGTCAGTGCCTCCTGGGCTCCGGGCAGGGTGCTGAGAGCAGAGTCAGTGTCTCCCAGGCTCCCAGTTGGGTACTGAAAGCAGAGCACGGTGCATCCCGGGCTCACGGCATGTTTCTGAGGGCAGAGTCAGTGCCTCACGGGTTCTCTGTTTCAGGCGGAGAGCAGAGCAAGATGTTTCCTAAGCACCCGACAGGGTGCTGAGAGTAGAGGACAGTCCTGCCTGGCTACAGACATGGTGCTCAGATCAGAGTCAGTGTGTCCCGAGCTCCCGGCAGGGTTCTGAGAGCAGAGTCAGTGATTACTGGCCTTCCAGCAATGTGCTGAGAGTAGAGTACAGTGCCTCCCGAGCTCCTGGCAGGGTACTGAGAGCAGAGTCATATCCTCCCAGGCTCCCAATTGGGTGCCGAGAGAAGAGCATGGTGCCTATAGGGGTCCTGGCAGCGTGCTGAGAGCAAAGCACAGTTTCTCCCAGTCAATGGAAGGGTGCTGAGAGCAGAGCACAGTGCCTCCTGTGCTCCAGGCAGGGAGCTGAGACCCGAGTCAGTGCCTCACGTGCTCCCGGCAGAGTGCTGAGAGCAGTCAGTGCCTCTTGGACTACTGGCAGGGTGCTGAGAGCAGACCACGGTGCTTCCCAGGTTCTCAGAAGGGTGCTGAGAGCAGTCAGTGCCTCCCAGGCTCCCCGTTGGGTGCTGAGAGCAGAGCACAGTGCCTCCCGGGCTCGCAGCATGGTGATGAGAGCAGAGTCAGTGCTTCCCGGGCTCCCGGCAGGGTGCTTGGAAGAGTCAGTGGCTCCCTGTCTCCAAATTGGGTGCTGAGAGTAAAGTCAGTGCCTCCCCTGTTCCCTGCAGGGTGCTGAGAGCAGAGTAAGTGCTTCCCGGGCTCCTGGGAGGGTGCTGAGAACAGAGTCAGTGGCTCCCTTTCTCCAAATTGGGTGCTGAGAGTAGTGAGTACCTCCCATATTCCTGGCAGGGTGATGAGAGCAGAGTCATTGCCTCCCGGTTGGGTGCTTAAGGCAGAGTCAGTGCCTCCTGTGCTCCCGGCAGGGTGCTGAGAGTCAAGCAGGGTGCCTCCCGGGCTCCTGGCAGGGTGCTCAAGCAGAGTCAGTGCCTCCCGTGCTCCAGGCAGGGTGCTGAGAGCAGAGTCAGTGATTACTGGCCTCCCAGCAATGTGCTGAGAGCAGAGAACAGTGCCTCCCGAGGTCTTTGCAGGGTACTGAGAGCAGAGTCAGTTCCTCCAAGGCTCCCAACTGGGTGCTGAGAGCAGAGCACGGTGCCATCGAGTTCCCAGCAGGGTGCTGAGAGCCAAGTCAGTGCCTCCCAGGCTCCCAGTTGGGTGCTGAGAGCAGAGCACAGTGCCTCCCGGGCTCGCGGCATGGTGCTGAGAGCAGAGTCAGTGCTTCCCAGGCTCCCGGCAGGGTGCTGAGAAGAGTCAGTGGCTCCCTGTCTCCAAATTGGGTGCTGAGAGCAGAGTCAGTGCCTCCTGGGCTCCCGGTTGGGTGCTGAGAGCAGAGCACGGTGCCTCCCAGGCTCACGGGAGGGTGCTGAGAGCAAAGTCAGTGCCTGCCAGGCTCCCGGCAGCATGATGAGAGCAGAATAAGTGCCTCCTGGGCACCTGGTTAGGTGCTGAGAGCAGAGTCAGTGCTTCCCGGGTTCCCATTTGTGTGCTGAGAGGCGCATCAGTGCCTCCCAGGCTCATGGAAGGGTGCAAAGAGCAGAGTCAGTGACTCCCTGTCTCCAAATTGGGTGCTGAAAGTCAGTGCCTCCCCTATTCCCTGCAGGGTGCTGAGAGCAGAGTCAGTGCTTCTCGGGTTCCCGACAGGGTGCTGTGAACAGAGTCAGTGGCTCCCTGTCTCCAAATTTGGTGCTGAGAGTAGTGAGTGCCTCCCATATTCCTGGCAGGGTGCTGAGAGCAGAGTCAGTGGATCCCTGTCTCCAAATTGGGTGCTGAGGGCAGAGTCAGTGCCTCCTGTGCTCTCAACAGGGTGCTGAGAGTAGAGCACGGTGCCTCCCGGGCTCCTGGCAGGGTGCTCAAGCAGAGTCAGTGTGTCCCAAGCTTCCAGCAGGGTGCTGAGAGCAGAGTCAGTGATTACTGGCCTCCCAGAAATGAGCTGAGAGCAGAGTACAGTGCCTCCTGAAGTCCTTGCAGGGTACTGAGAGAAGAGTCAGTTCCTCCCAGGCTCCCGATTGGGTGCTGAGAGCAGACCACGGTGCCTCCCGGGCTCCCGGAAGGGTGCTGAGAAAAGAGTCAGTGGCTCCCTGTCTCCACATTGGGTGCTGAGAGTAGTGAGTGCCTCCCGTATTCCTGGCAGGGTGCTGAGAGCAGAGTCAGTGATTACTGGCCTCCCGGCTATGTGCTGAGAGCAGAATACAGTTCCTCCCGATCTCCTGGCAGGGTAATGAGAGCAGAGTCAGTTCCTCCCAGGCTTCCGATTGGGTGCTGAGAGCAGAGCACAGTGCCTCCCTGGCTCTTGGCAGGGTGCTAAGAGCAGATTCAGTGACTTCCAGGCTCCTGGTTAGGTGCTGAGAGCAGAGACACTGCCTCTCGGGTTCCTGGCAGGGTGCTGAGAGTAGAGCACGGTGGGTCCAGGACTCCTAGCAGAGTGCTGAGAGCATAGTTAGTGCCTCCTAGGCTTCGGGTTGGATGCTGAGAGAAGAGCACGGTGCCTATAGGGGTCCTGGCAGCATGCTGAGAGCAAAGGACAGTGCCTCCCGGTAAACGGAAGGGTGCTGAGAGCAGAGCACAGTGCCTCCCGGGCTCCAGGCAGGTTTCTGAGACAGAGTCAGTGCCTCCTGGCCTCCCAGCAGGGTGCTTAGAGGAGAGCACGGTGCCTCACAAGTTCCCAGCAGAATGCAGAGAGCATAGTCAGTAACTCCCAGACTCCCGGTTGTGTGCCGAGAGAAGGGCACAGTGCCTCTCAGGCTCTCGGCAGGGTACTGACAGCAGAGTCAGTACCTCCCGGGCTCCCGGCAGGGTGCTGAGAGCAGAGCATGGTGCATCCTGAGCATCCCACTGGGTGCTGATAGCAGAGTCAGTGCCTCCCAGGGTCCCGGTTGGGTGCTGAGGGCAGAGTCAGTGCCTCACGGGCTCTCGGTTTCAGGCGGAGAGCAGAGCAAGGTGCTTCCTAGGCGCCCGACAGGGTGCTAAGAGTAGAGCACAGTGCCTGCCTGGCTCCCGGAAGGGTGCTCAGAGCAGAGTCAGTGTGTCCCAAGCTCCCGGCAGGGTGCTGAGAGCAGAGTCAGTTATTACTGGCCTCCCGGCTATGTGCTGAGAATAGAGTACAGTGCCTCCAGATCTCCTGGCAGGGTACTGAGAGCAGAGTCAGTTCCTCCCAGGCTCCCGATTGGGTGCTGAGAGAAGAGCACGGTGCCTATAGGAGTCCTGGCAGCGCGCTGAGAGCAAAGCACAGTGCCTCCCAGTCAACGGAAGGGTGCTGAGAGCAGAGCACAGTACCTCCCATGCTCCCGGCAGGGTGCTGAGAGCAAAGTCAGTGGCTCCCTGTCTCCAAATTGGGTGCTAAGAGTGGAGTCAGTGCCTCCCTTTGTTCCCGGCAGGGTGCTGAGAGCAGTCAGTGCCTCCTGGACTCCTGGCAGGGTGCTGAGAGCAGAGCACGGTGCTTCCCAGGCTCCCAGCAGGGGGCTGAGAGCACAGTCAGTGCCTCCCAAGCTCCCAATTGGGTGCCTGAGGGCAGAGCATGGCGCCTCTCAGGCTCCCATCAGGGTGCTGAGAGCAGAGTACAGTGCCTCCCGACCTACCTGCAGGGTGCTGAGAGCAGAGTCAGTGTCTCCCAGGCTCCCAGTTGGGTGCTGAAAGCAGAGCACGGTGCATCCCGGGCTCAGGGCAGGTTGCTGAGAGCAGATTCACTGCTTCCCGGCCTCCCGGCAGGGTGCTGAGAACAGTGTCAGTGGCTCCCTGTCTCCAAATTGGGTGCTGAGAGTAGTAAGTGCCTCCCGTATTCCCCGGCAGGGTGCTGAGGGCAGAGTCAATGGCTCCCTGTCTCCAAATTGGGTGCTGAGAGCAGAGTAAGTGCCTCCCGGGCTTGCGGTTGGGTGCTGAGGGCAGAGTCAATGCCTCCTGTGCTCCCGGCAGGGTGCTGAGAGTAGAGCACAGTGCCTCCCGGGCTCCTAGCAGGGTCCTCAAGTAGAGTCAGTGTGTCCCAAGCTCCCAGCAGGGTGCTGAGAGCAGAGTCAGTGATTAGTGGCCTCCCAGAAATGTGCTGAGAACTGAGTACGGTGCCTCCCGAGGTCCTTGCAGGGTACTGAGAGCAGAGTCAGTTCCTCCAAGGCTCCCGAGTGGGTGCTGAGAGCAGAGCACGGTGCCTCCCAGGTTCCCACCAGGTTGCTGAGAGCAGAGTCAGTGCCTTCCAGGCTCCCAGTTGGGTGCTGAGAGCAGAGCAAAGTGCCTTCTGGGCTCGCGGCATGGTGCTGAGAGCAGAGTCAGTGATTCCCGGGCTCCCAGCAGGTTGCTGAGAAGGGTCAGTGGCTCCCTGTCTCCAAACAGGGTGCTGAGAGCAGAGTCAGTGCTTCTCGGGCTCCCGGTTGGGTGCTGAGAGCAGAGCACAGTGCCTCCGGGGCTCCCGGCAGGGTGATGAGAACAGAGTCAGTGGCTCCCTGTCTCCAAATTGGGTGCTGAGAGTAGTGAGTGCCTCCCGTATTCCCGGCAGGGTGCTGAGGGCAGAGTCAGTGCCTCACGGGCTCTCAATTTCAGGCGGAGAGCAGAGCAAGGTGCTTCCTAGGCGCCCGACAGGGTGCTGAGAGTAGAGCACAGTGCCTGCTTGGAGCCCGGGAGGCGCTGTGCTCTGCTCTCAGCACCCTTCCATTGACTGGGAGGCACTGTCCTTTGCTCTCAGCATGCTGCTACTACCCCTATAGGCACCGTGCTCTTCTCTCAGCACCCAATCGGGAGCCTGGGAGGAACTGAATCTGCTCTCAGTACCCTGCCAGAAGCTTGGGAGGCACTGTACTCTACTCTCAGCACACAAGCATGGTGCCGCTCAGGCTCCCAGTTGGGTGCTGAGAGTAGAGCACAGTGCCTCCCTGGCTCGCAGCATGGTGATGAGAGCAGAGTCAGTGCTTCCCAGGCTCCTGGCAGGGTGCTGAGAAGAGTCAGTGGCTCCCTGTCTCCAAATTGGGTGCTGAGAGTAAAGTCACTGCCTCCCCTTTTCCCCGCAGGGTGCTGAGAGCAGAGTCAGTGCTTGCCGGGCTCCCGGCAGGGTGCTGAGAGCAGAGTCAGTGCCTCCCAGGCTCTTGATTGTGTGCTGAGAGAAGAGCTCGGTGCCTCTAGGTGTCTGGGCAGCGTGCTGAGAGCAGAGGAGAGTGCCTCCTGGTCAATGGAAGGGTGCTGAGAGCAGAGTCAGTGCCTCCCGTGCTCCCTGCAGGGTTCTGAGAGCAGAGTCAGTGCCTTCCCGGCTCCAGGCAGGGTGCCGAGAGCAGAGTCAGTGCCTCCTGGACTCCTGGCAGGGTGCTGAGAGCAGAGCACGGTGCTTCCCAGGTTCCCAGCAGGGTGCTAAGAGCATAGTCAGTGCCTCCCAGGCTTCCGGTTGGGTGCCGAGGGCAGGGCACGGTGCCTCTCAGGCTCCTGGCAGGGTGCTGAGAGCAGAGTCAGGTTACCCAGGCTCCCGGCAGGGTACAGAGAGCACAGCACAGTGCCTCCTGGGCTTCCAGAAGGGTGCTGAGAGCCGAGCTCAGTGCCTACCCATCTCCTGGCAGGGTGCTGAGAGCAGAGTCAGTGCCTCCCCGGCTCCTGGCAGGGTGCTGAGAGCTGAGTCGGTGCCTCCCAACCTTCAGGTTGGGTGCTGAGAGCACAGCACGGTGCCTCTCGCGCTCTGGGCATGGTGCTGATAGCAGAGTCAGTGCTTCCCCGGCTCATGGCAGGGTGCTGAAGGAAGAGCACAGTGCCTATTGGGATCCGGGTTAGTTTCTGAGAGGAGAGCACGGTGCATCCCGTGCTCCTGGTAGAGTGCTGACAACAGAGTCAGTGCCTCCCGGACTCCCAGTTGGGTGCTGAGAGCAGAGTCAGTGCCTCCCGGGCTCCCAGCAGGATGCTGACAGCAGAGTTATTGCTTCCCAGGCTCCCCGCAGGCTGCTTAGAGCAGAGCACAGTGCCTACTGGGCTCCCGGCAGGGTGCTGAGAGCAGAGTCAGTTACTCCCGGGCTCCTGTCAGGGTGCAGAGAGAAGAATCAGTTACACCCTGGCTCCCAGCAGGGTGCTGGGAACAGAGTCAGTGCCTCCCGTGCTCCCGGTTGGGTGCACAGCGAGTCAGGTTACCCAGGCTTCAGCAGGGTGCAGAGAGCACAGCACAGTGCCTACCGGGCTCCTGGCAGGGTGCTGAGAGCAGAGTCAGTGCCTCCCGGGCTCCCACAGGCTGCTTAGAGAACACAGTGCCTCCCTTGCTCCCAGCAGGGTGCTAAGTGCAGATTCAGGGCTCCCCGGGCTACCCGTTGGGTGCTGATAGCAGAGTCAGTGCCTCCCCGGCTCCCAGCAGGGTGCTGAGAGCAGAGTCAGTGCCTCCTGGGCTCTCAGCATGGTGCTGAGAGCAGAGTTAGTGCTACCCGAACTCCTGGTTGGGTGTTGAGAGCAGAGTCAGGTTACCCAGGCTCCAGGCAGGATGCAAAGAGAACAGCACAGTGCCTCCTGGGCTTCTGGCAGAGTGCTGAGAGCTGAGTACAGTGCCTCGGTGCTCCCGGCATGGTGCTGAGAGCAGAGTCAGTGCCTCCCGGGCTCCCATTAGGGTGCTCAGAGCAGAGCACAGTGCCTCCCAGGATCCCAGCAGTTGCTGAGATCAGAGTCAGTGCCTACTGGGCTCCTGGCAGGGTGGTGAGAGCAGAATCAGTGACTCCCGGGCTCCTGGTGGGTGCTGAGAGCAGAGTCAGTGCCTTCTGGGCTCCTGCAGGCTGCTGAGAGCATAGCACAGTGCATCCAGGGCTCCCGGCAGATGCTGAGAGAAGAGCACAGTGCCTCCCGGGCTCCTGGCATGGTGCTGAGGGCAGAGTCAGTGTCTCCCAGGCTCCCAGCAGGCAGCTGAGGGCAGAGCACGGTTCCTCCCGGACTCCCAGAAGGGTGCTGAGAGCAGAGTCAGTGCTTCCTGGACTCCCAGTAGGGTCCTAAGAGCAGACTCAGGGATACCCGGGCTTCCAGTTGGGTGCTGAAAGCACAGCACGGTGCCTCTCGCACTCCCGGCAGGGTGCTGATAGCAGAGTCAGTGCTTCCCGGGCTTGCGGCAGGGTACTGAGAGCAGAGCACGGTGCCTCCCAGGCTCCGGGTTGGGTGCTGAGAGCAGAGCACAGTGCATCCCGCGCTCCCAGTAAAGTGCTGACAACAGTCAGTGCCTCCCGGACTCCCAGTTGCATTCTGAGAGCAGAGTCAGTGCCTCCCGGGCTCCCGGCAGGGTGCTGAGAGCACAGTCAGTGCCTCCCGGGCTCCCCTCAGGATTCTGAGAGCACAGTCAGTGCCTCCCGGGCTCCCCGCAGGGTGCTGAGAGCACAGTCAGTGCCTCCCGGGCTCCCCGCAGGCTGCTTAGAGCAGAACACAGTGCCTCCCGGGCTCCCGGTTGGGTACTGAGAGCAGAGTCAGGTTACCCGGGCTCCTGGCAGGGTGCAGAGAGCACAGCACAGTGCCTCCTGGGCTTCCGGCAGGTTGCTGAGAGCCGAGGACAGTGCCTACCGGGCTCCCGGCAGGTTGCTGAGAGCCGAGGACAGTGCCTACCGGGCTCCCGGCAGGGTGGTGAGAGCAGAGTCAGTGCCTCCAGGACTCCCAGCAGATGCTGAGAGAAGAGCACAGTGCCTCCCAGGCTCCCGGCAGGCAGCTGAGGGCAGAGCACAGTTCCTCCCGGGATCTCAGAAGGGTGTTGAGAGCAGAGTGAGTGCATCCCGGGATCGCGGCAGTGTGCTGAGAGCAGAGTAATTGCCTCCCGGACTCCCAGTTGGGTGCTGAGAGCAGAGTCAGTGCCTACCAGGCTCCTGGCAGGGTGCTGAGAGCAGAGTCAGTGCCTCCCAGCCTCCAGGTTGGGTGCTGAGAGCAGAGCACGGTGCCTCCAGGCTCCGGGCAGGGTGGTGAGATCAAAGCACAGTGTCTCCAGGCTCCTGGCATGGTGCTGAGAGCAGAGTCAGTGCCTCACGGGCTCCATTCAGGGTGATGAGAGCAGAGCACTATGCCTCCCGGGCTCACGGCACAGTGCTCAGAGCAGAGCACAGTGCCTCTCAGGCTCCCTGCAGGGTGCTGCGAGTAGAGTCAGGGCTACCCAGGCTCCTGGTTGGGTGCTGAGAGCAGAGCATGGCAAAAAAATGTCGAATTTAGTGCCAAAAAAGAGCCTTTGCGGGAAGTTTTAATTAATTACTGGTAACTCCATCTCTGGGCGTGGTCTGCAAACTGTGGATCGGTTTGCTCGCTCTGTTGACTGATGAGTTTGCCCACCACTGACCTAGACCAGTGGTCGGAAAACTCATCAGTCAACAGGGCCAAATATCAACAGTACAACGACTGAAATTTCTTTTGAGAGCCAAATTTTTTAAACTTCAACTATATAGGTAGGTACATTGAATTAGGGAACTCCTAAGCTGGCCTTTGCTAAAAACTCGAGGGACCAAAGAGCCGCACATGGCTCGCGAGCCGCAGTTTTCCGACCACTGACCTAGACTCTGGATTCCAATAATTACAGGCTGTTGTTGTCCTTGTGACTTGTGATGAAGTCCCTATGCGTTATTAACCCATACACCCTGTAAAACCAGTTTTGTGGTCTGAGCACGCTGCCTTGTGGACATGTCTGGAATTGCGTTGTCTGTTTAAACTTTTATTTCAGCCATCACCCAGCAAAACTACAGTTAAATGACTAGCACAGAGAAGTCTCCTCATGAGCAATCTTAAATTACCCGTATGATACCCCGTGACCCCCCAAATAGTTTAATTTTTTCTCCCAAATACTTCAGGGGCAATTTCCTATAAACCAGGGCTTTCTCCTGCACGACCATCAGAATCAGGAAGTTCACGCTGATGCGTCTCTTCCGCCCAGTCCTCTGGTGGGATTCAAATGTTTTCCGTTGTCCCAGGAATGCCCTTCGCAGGTGGCCAGAGACCCTACCCCCACCCCCGCCTACACCCCCTTCCCGTGAGAGGCGAACTTTGTATTGAGTCCTCATCTCTCGCCAGTCCCCCTCTTTGAACCTTTTAAAGACTTGAGTGCTTTAATGCTTTGCTGAACCAGAACATACAAATGTCCGGAATCAGGGACCCTCCAGGCTCCAGAGACACCTCCGGAAAGTAACCAGAACCGGGGACATAGCCAAGGCCCCCAGGACCTCCAAACCGCAAGAGATCAGGAGCTGGGGTGACCCCTCCGCAGGGGTGGATCAAACCCAGGACACCCTCAGAGCAAATGCGGTGTTAACCCTCAGTTAATACGGTGTTAACCCTAAGTTAACAAAGTTAACAGCCCACAGCCAAGGAGTCTTTCTTTCCTGGGCACAGCGATTACACGTGGGTGCGTCAGGCCAGTGAGGCTCAGTGGTTGAGCTTTGACCTAGGAACCGGAAGGTCACGGGTCCGATTCCTGGTTTGAAGCTCCATCCCCGGTGTGGGGGTGCAGGAGGCAGCCGGTCAGTGATTCTCATCATGGAAGTTTCTCTTTCTATCCCTCTCCCTCCCTTAAATCAACTAAAAAAAAATATTTTTTTGGTAAAGGTAAACGCAGTGGCAGCTGTGCCAGCTTGCAGGGCTGAGGGTGGGGATGGCCTGTAGGGTGAGGGGGCAGCGGCAGGAGGCACTTCAGGAGGCAGAGAAATTGCTGTCTTGGGAGGACCCTGCCCTGGGGCCGCCTGACCGTGGCTGCAGGTTCACAGGCTGAGGGCGAGGGTTAGAGCACAGAGTCCCTCCTGGAGGCCCTGGAGCCTCAAGTGCCTGGTACGTTCACCTCCGATTTTCAAGCAAAATCTCCTTTTGTCTCTGTTCTTTGGAGCTTTGACTGCAAGGAGACCATTACAACCACCGCATGCCCTCTGGCCGGTGTTGCTCAGTGGTTGAGCTTCGACCTATGAACCAGGAGGTCGTGCTGTTCCATTCCCTGACCGGGCACAGGCCTGGGTTGTGGGCTCGATCCCCAGTCTGAGGCGTGCAGGAGGTAGCCGATTGATGGTTCTCTCATCTTTGGTGTTTCTCTCTGCTCCTCTCCCTTCCCCTCTGCGATCAATAACATATTAAAAAAAACAAAAACACACAACAAAAAACACAAAACCTTTTTTAAAGTCCAGCAAGTGAAATGGCAAGTACCAGGACACATTTTTTTTATTTTTATTTTGTTGTTGTTGTTGTTAAATATATTTCTTTATTGATTTCAGAGAGGAAGGGAGAAGGAGAGAGAGATAGAAACATCAATGATGAGAGAGAATCATTGATGGGCTGCCTCCTGCACACCCCCCACTGGGGATCAATCCCAAAACCCAGACATGTGCCCTCGGCTGTAATCGAACCTCTGTCCCTATAGTCCGCAGGTTGATGCTCTATCCACTGAGTCAAGCCGGCTAGGGCACATATGTTGATATGTATGTGAGTTTATATATATGCTATTTTGAATTAACAAGCTTCAAAACTTCATGTCAAATCTTCTGAAGGTGTTAACATCATAGATATTTTTTCGCCTAAAAATGTCGAATTTAGTGCCAAAAAAGAGCCTTTGCGGGAAGTTTTAATTCATTACTGGTAACTCCATCTCTGGCGAGCCGCGGTTTGCCTGCTCTGTTGACTGATGAGTCAACAGGGCCAAATATCAATGATTGAAATTTCTTTTGAGAGCCAAATTTTTTAAACTTTAACTATATAGGTAGGTACATTGAATTAGGGAACTCCTAAGCTGGCCTTTGCTAAAAACTCGAGGGACCAAAGAGCCGCACATGGCTCGCGAGCCGCAGTTTTCCGATCACTGACCTAGACTCTGGATTCCAATAATTACAGGATGTTGTTGTTCCTTGTGATTTGAGATGAAGCCCCTATAGAAAACGATCCGCATTATTAACCCATACACCCTGTAAAACCAGTTTTGTGGTCTGAGCACGCTGCCTTGTGGACATGTCTGGAATTGCGTTGTCTGTTTAAACTTTTATTTCAGCCATCACCCAGCAAAACTACAGTTAAATGACTAGCACAGAGAACTCTCTTCATGAGCAATCTGAAATTACCTGTATGATACCCCGTGACCCCCCAAATAGTTTAATTTTTTCTCCCAAATACTTCAGGGGCAATTTCCTATAAACCAGGGCCTTTTCCTGCACAACCATCAGAATCGGGAAGTTCACGCTGATGTGTCTCTTCCGCCCAGTCCTCTGGTGGGATTCAAATGTTGCCCATTGTCCCAGGAATGCCCTTCGCAGGTGGCCAGAGACCCTCCTTACACCCCCTTCCCATGAGAGGCATACTTTGCATTGAGTCTTCATCTCTCGCCAGTCCTCCTCCTTGAACCTTTTACAGACTCGAGCGCTTTAACACTTTGCTTAACCAGCAGATACAAATGTCCGGAATCAGGGACCCTCCAGGCTCCAGAGACACCTCCGGAAAGTAACCAGAACCGGGGACGTAGCCAAGGCCCCCAGGACCTCCGAACCGCAAGAGATCGGGAGCCGGGGTGACTCCTCCGCAGGGGTGGATCAAACCCAGGACACCCTCAGAGCAAATGCGGTGTTAACCTTCAGTTAACAGATTTAACAGCCCACAGCCAAGGAGTCTTTCTTTCCTGGGCACAGCGATTACACGTGGGTGCGCCAGGCCAGTGAGGCTCAGTGGTTGAGCTTTGACCTAGGAACCGGAAGGTCACGGGTCCGATTCCTGGTTTGAAGCTCCATCCCCGGTGTGGGGGTGCAGGAGGCAGCCGGTCAGTGATTCTCATCATGGAAGTTTCTCTTTCTATCCCTCTCCCTCCCTTAAATCAATTTTTTAAATGTTTTTTAAAAGTAAACGCAGTGGCAGCTGTGCCAGCTTGCAGGGCTGAGGGTGGGGACGGCCTGTAGGGTGAGGGGGCAGCGGCAGGAGGCACTTCAGGAGGCAGAGAAATTGCTGTCTTGGGAGGACCCTGCCCTGGGGCCGCCTGACCTTGGTTGCAGGTTCACAGTCTGACGTAGATGGTTTGAGCACAGAGTCCCTCCTGGAGGCCCTGGAGCCTGGATTGCCAGCTCCTAATCTCTTGTGGTTCGGAGGTCCTGGGAGCCTTGGCTACGTCCCCGGTTCTGGTTACTTTCCGGCATGATTAACCCGCTCTGGCCACACCGAGCTGGTGTGGGAGGGAAGCCTTTATGTGCAGCGCCTGGGCAGTGGGATCTCCATGCTCTTTGTCCCTTCCATGCAACTGAATGCACTTGGAATCAAACCTGCAGGGAGCCGCTGGGGGCATGGAGAAGGCGGGATTTCTCGGGGAGCGACAGGATGGAGCACCAATCTCAGGCCTGCTCCACTGAGTTGCTTGCTTTAAGACCCTGGCAGGTGCCTAATGGCTCTGGAAGTGGCAGATCCTGTGCTAGCAGGTGGTAGGGGCTGTTTGCAGTGCTCGGTTCAGGTTTCCGGTGAAGTAGGTCGTGGACTTCCATCATGAGGAGAAGGTGCGGGCTGTGGGGGAGTTGGGGATGCAAGAGGGGGGACGCCCGTCCCAGGTGCAGGACCTGTGGGGCTTCCAGAGGCCCCTCTGGGCCCTGAGCAAGGGTGTCACACTTCATTTACTAGCCTGTGACTTGAGACAGGATGGGAATGTGGCTTCTCGCCTTTAAGATAAAAGTTACACGCCCTTGCAGGTTTGGCTTGGCAGATAGAGCATTGTCCTGGGGACTGGTCCTGGGATCAATTCCGACCAAGGGCACATGCCCGGGTTGCAGGCTCCATCCCCAGTGTGGAGCATGCAGGAGGCAGCCGATGAATGATTGTCTCTCTTCATTGATGTTTCTCTCTCCCTCTCCCTTCCTCTCTGAAATTATATATGCACTAGAGGCCCGGTGCACGAAATTCATGCACTGGGGAGGGTGTCCCTCAGCCCAGCTTGCACCCTCTCTAATATGGGACATCCCTCTCACAATCCGGGACCGCTGGCTCCTAACCGCTCACCTACCTGCCTGATTGCCCCCTAACTGCTCCTCTGCGGGCCTGATTGCCCCCAAATACCCTCCCCTGCTGGCCTGATCACCCCCAAGGCTTTTATTAGTATAGATATGACCCTGCACAGAAAATTTTACTAACCCTGCTTTACAATAAGGGCTTGACGATTGAATCATTAGTACCAGACACCAAGATTTCCTTTCTTTGAATAGTGGAGGGAATACTTATCTTGTCTTTAAGTTGCCCAGAAATTAAAATGAGATAATGACTTAGAAAAGTATAAAAGCACCATATAAAGACAACTGTCTTTTTAATGAAGTGGCAAAATGAAAAACACTTTATTCTCCCCTTCCTTCCTTTACAGCTTTTATTTAAACTTTGAAATTTATAAAAATTTCACTCCAGTTTTCATTTCTTTACATTCAACATTATTTTGTATTGGTTTCAGGTTTTATATTAGTTACAGAATAGTGGTTAGACAATCATATACTTTACAAAGTGTTCCCCGATATTTCTAGTACCCACCTGGCATCATACCATCATTACAACACTATTGACTATATTCCCTATTTAAGTGACAATGGGTTTATAGGTTCCTTTCAGTCTTTCTTTTGTGTTGCTTGTCCTTCCTTTTCTTTCTCACTTCTTCCCTCATTTTCTTTATATAGTATCTCAATTGGCCATCAAAGCTCAGTGAAGGCACTGGGACACGCTTCATCCATTTTACAGACCAGGAAACTGAGGCCAATTCCAGTTGGCTGTGGGACTTGACTCAGCACACAGGAAGCCCTCAGAGCCATGCTCTTTGCGCTTCCTAAGGGGCAGCGGCCCAGCAAACAGAACAAACCTTCCAGTCAGGCTTCCGAGCCTCTTTCTCAAGCACCTCTTCATTGCGGATGCTCCACATTCTTTCCTCTCCCCCCATTCTTTACTGCCCCCCCTTCTCCGAAGCAGGTGGAAGGCTTCCCACTCACTGCCTAGGCATGCTCTGCTATGGGGCAGGGTGTAGCGAGCTTGCTTTTGGGTCAAGGCAGGAGCAGGAGTCACTGCCTCTGAAGTGTGAAGGCCGCCTGAGCAAGGCCCATTAGCACTGGGAGCTTCTCTGAATCACATCAGTCAGTCCAGTACCCTGCAGTGCAGCACCCCTCCACTGAGGTGGCACCACCCCTAAACCCCCGCCTCAGGGGTGAGGGTCCTGGCCCTCTGCCAGGAGTCCTTCCTTGCCCCTTGATCCCTGCCTGGGCCCACCCACGTCTTGGGGGCACTGCAGAACCTCTGTCTCTCTGCAGATGAGGCAGACCCCTGCCCTAGGTCTCCGCAAAGCTATGAATCTGTGGCCAGAGGCCTGGTCTGGGTCTCAGCAACCACATGCCTGCAATGTTCCCAGGGACCCTGGGAGCGGCTGAGCGAGTCCCGCCTCACCTCCCCGGGGTGCCGATCTCCCCAGGGACCCCTGGGAGAGGCTGGATGGGCCGGCTACGCCACCCGGGTTGCCGATCTCCGGGACACATCCCCCTAGGTTGCCGATCTCCCCAGGGACCCCCCTGAGAGTCTGGATGGGCCCGGCCACGCCCCCCTAGGTTGCCCATCTCCCCAGGGACCCCCGGGAGGGGCGGGATGGGCCGGGCCACGCCCCCCCAGGCGGCCGATCGCCCCTGGGACCCCCAGGAGGGGTGGAATGGGCCCGGCCACGCCCCCCAGGCGGCCGATCACCCCCAGGACCCCCGGGAGGGGCGGGAGGGGCCCGGCCATGCCCCCCCAGGCAGCCGATCACCCCCGGGACCCCCGGCAGCGGCCCTCCAGGTGGCCGATCGCCCCCCCGGGACCCTGGCAGCAGCAGGATGGGCCTGGCCTCGCCCCCCCAGGTGGCCGATCTCCCCGATACCCTCTTGAGTGTCTGGGCAGCCAGGTCTCGCCTCCCTGGGGCAGCGATCTCCCTAGGGACCCCCGAACTAAGAGGACTGGGCGCCGCCATCTTGATCTTCTCAACGGCCGGATAGGCCACCCGGAGTCCCGCCCCCCAGCCTCCCACCGGCCCAATCGTGGGCGTAGCGGAGGTGCGGTCAATTTGCATGTTTCTCTATTATAAGGATAAGGCTAATTTAAAAAGGTGTACTTTAAATATATATAAATAAATGAAATGAAAGCTACATGATAATTTTGTGTTAATGTAAGAAGGTCCTCTCCTTGGGGCTCCAAGCCTGATGTTCTGGGCACTGGCTCGGCTCTAAGGAGATGTCCCCTGGCCAGGCCTCAGCGCCCAGCCCCACAAGTCACTCAGGGCACAGCCTGGCTACACTGGAGGGCTCCCCTAGCCTTGAAGGGGCCAGAGCCCCATCTTGCTCTGACGAGCAGTCCCGTCCATTGCCCACACCTGACCTGCGGCAGCAGCAGGTATGGCCAATGGATGGACTGCTTGGCCCCAGGATGCCCCAAACTACCTGTGTCTCACCAGGTGCGGCTCACACCCTCTTTTCTTCCTTCCCTGCCTCCCTAGCCCTTGCACTAGGCTGGGCAGCCCCGTAAGGGGCACAGGAAGGCAGGTAGGAGGGGTTTGAGCCCCCTACCCTGCCTGCTTCCATTGTAGGCCTCAAGTTTCCCCTTTTCTCACATGGGGCGCTACTCACAAGGACCTAGCCTTGCCCACTCCCACCCCCTGCTCCTCCCCAGATAGGTACGGGATCCTGTACAAATCTCCATCCTTTCCCATTTCAGTGTTTTTGTTTTTTACTGGAAAGATAGGAGAATTACAGGCCACACCCTGACCAGGGCCAGGGATCCAGTCTTCAACCGAGGTATATACTAGCTGTACCGGTTAATCATGCAGATTTTGTAATCAAAGAAAACAGGATATTTTCAAGAGAAACATCAAAAGTGCTTTATTCAAAGTAATGTCCATCGCTAGCTACACATTTCGCCCATCTTTCACGTAATTTGTGGATACCGTTCCAATAGAACTTTTCTTGTTTTGAGGAAGGCCATTCAGAGACCCAATTTTCCACTTCTTCATATGTTTTGAAGTGCTTCTCAGAAAGTGCATTTGCCATTGATTGGAACAAGTGGTAATCTGAAGGAGCAAGGTCTGGTGAATATAGTGAGTTGGTTAATACTTCACAGGCAAGATCTTTTCATGTGTCTTTAACTAGTGTTGAAGTGTGTGATGGTGTGTCACCATGAAGCTTAATTACTATGCCATGTCTTCTGGCCCATTCTGGTTGTTTTATGATCAAAACATAGTTCAAATTGATTTATTTGTTGTTTGGAGGGATCAGAAATAACGGTTTCACCTGGTTTTAGAAGCTCATAATACACCACACTTTCCTGATCCCACCAAACGCAGAGCACTGTCTTCTTTCCAAAGTGATTTGGCCTGGCATTCAATGTTGATGGTTGACCTGGATCAACCCATGATTTTGTGCATTTGGGATTCTCAAAATAAATCCACATTTCATTGCCAGTCACAAATTGATGCAAAATAGACTTTCGTGCTGTTGAAGCAACATTTTACTGATGACTTTTCGGTTTTCCATTTGTCTTTTGTTCAGTTGATGTGGCATCCATTTTCTTTCCTTTAAAAACTTTCCCATTGCTTGTAAACGATCGGAAATGGTTTGTGGAGCAATGGTTAATCTTTTTGCAATTTTTTTTGGAGTTTGGCATGCACCTTTATCCAATAATGCTTGTAATGGTTGGTCTTCAAACTTTTTCGGTTGACCTGGACATTCTTTGTTTTTCACATTGAAATCATCACTTTTAAAGCGTTTAAACCAGCGTTCACAAGTATCTTGAGATGGAGCATGTTCACCATAAGCTTCCGGAAATATTCAGCAGAACTTTTCTTCAAAATAAAGTAATGAATTAAAACTTCCCGCAAATGCTCTTTATTTTTGGCACAAAATTTGAGATTTTTAAGTGTAAAAATATCTATGATGTTAACACCTTCAGAAAATGTGACATATGAAGCTTTGAAGCTTGTTGTCAATACAACAAAATAGCATACATATCAAATCACATATATATCAACATATGTGTAATTCCATCTATTGAAAAAAATCCGCATTATTAATGACGACACCTAGTGTCCTTGACTGGGAATAAAAGAGAATTGAACCCGAGGCTCTTTGGTCTGTGGTGCAATGCTCTAACCACTGACCTAACCATCCAGGGCTATAAATACTTCTCTTAGTGTGTCAGAGGCAGTGGCTCATGCAGCTGATTTCTCTTTTGCTTCCCAGTGAGGTGATTGCGGAGGACTCCACATTCTATCTCCAAAAAGCCCTGAGTCACCTTCGGGAAATATGGAAATTGATTGGGATTCCTGAGGACCAGCGGTTACTATGCCTTTCCCTGTACACACGAGTCTGCTCTGGCCCCAGGGAGACAGGCTACTTGTCTGCTGGAATGCACCTCTCTCTAGCTGTCTCCTTCCCGCGCCTCGCGCCCCCGTCAGCCCACCATGGAAAGTTGTACCAACCACCCTCTTTAGAGTAGGCTCTCTGCCCACCCCCCCCACCCCCAAGCGAGAGCTAGGCATATGTTCTCTTTGTGCTCCCGCACAGGCACTCTCCTCTTTCCACAGGCACTCACCTCTTAGGGCAGCAGCTCCTGTTTGCTACAGGGGGTGCTGTGCTTCAGCCTCCTCTGCAGATTGGTTTCCAGGGAAGCCATCGGCTGTCCACCTCAGAAATGTCTTTCTTTCTTTTTCCGGTGATGTCCACCTTTGAAAAAAAAAAAAAAGGCACCATTACCCATGCGTATTGGCAATGATTGATTTTTCAGGTCCACCTACTTGCAGCAGAGTAATGAGTATCTGCACTAGCCTTTCCCCGATGTGCAGCTGCTGTGATCCCGGTCTTACATTTTCCAGATTTTGTCTTCCCATTTCCCATCACATCGTTAGGGTTAGTAGAACAGACGTAGAGGAGGTATGAGCTTAGGTGGAGTAGGAGAAAGCAGAAGCAATCTCGGACAGTAGAGAGTGCACTTGGGGAGCACCAAGTGGAGTCTTTTAACTTACTTGTTTCCGAAGCCTTCTGTCGTTTTTACACACCCATGGATATTTTTGTTCTTCCACAGGACTCAGTTATTTTCGGTTGAACGTGAGTTTCCATTTCCTTAGGTTTATTGTCGTCTTTGCTTCTTTTGGCGTGCACAAGACATGATTTTCTGTTCCTCAAAGAATCCCTACTTTTCACATTGTACGCTGAGGTGGGGTCATGGATGCTTTGGCTTTGCCCTGCTGTGGTTTTACGGGTGACTGCTGTGGTTGTGGGTCCTCAGGCATCAAGGCCGAGGCAATCTTAAATGTGTTTCACATTTCCTTATTATTATTACTTTTTGGAGTGGGTCACTGGAGTACGTCCTGATTTCCTAGGGATGTATAGTATCGTTTCCAGATTGTGGTGCTTCAGGGCTGAGGTCTGTGAGGGTAGCGCCCCTCATGTTGGAATTCAGCTCTGTTACGTGCATTGATTCCTCACTCAACTGTCTGAAAGAGGCACACTGTCTGGCGGAGCTGGCTTGCTAGGCCTTATGGGAACTCCCCATGTCGACAAACTCACTTATGCCGCCTGACTGAATTACCTATGGGCAAGCAGGTCCCTCCTCAGCTGTGCCCCCTCACTCCTTCACCAGAGCTTGTAAGTCGCCTAAGGGCACCCAGGAGTCGCCCGGGAGGGAGCATCTCCCCCTTCTCCTCTGAGCCGACCTTGTTCAGCTCAAATTTCTTAGTCCCTGATTCCCTGCCCTCACTCTGTGAACTTCATGTGCATTGATCAGCCAAAATCAGCCACAGCCACCCACTTGTCCCCTCCAGAATTGCCTCACTCTGGGTTCCCCTACCCCTTGATGTCAGTTGCGCCCCGTCCGATCATCTCATAGTGAGGCTGACTTAATTGAATTCCTGCATTCTACAGAAAGAAGGGAATGTGGTGCCTCCAAGAGATAACTCACCCAGGTTCACCGCATGCGGCGCTGGGCAAACGGCGGGGCGCAATGGGCCCCTTGCTGGATCCGAGCACCGAGACCCAGTCCGCATGGTGCTCCCGGGTGAGCTGCTTTGGAATCCTCCCGCTGCTGTGATAAGTGAGGTGAACGTAAGGTCTTTGCTGCTGCTCCTCCTGTAGTTTACTGAGTGAGTGCTTTGCAGTGGCTCTTTGAACATCTGCAGGGAAGGTGAATTACTGATTTGTGCCTCGGGGAGAGGAAGGGGAGTTCGCACTGCTTACTTATCTTTTCTCCTCAAAAGTAAACTGCATCACTGGCCCACACGGAATTCATTGGATGCCAGATTCTGGGTGTGGGGCAGGGCTCCGCGCGGAAAGGGCAGAGATTGGGTCAACAGTGGGATGATGGGCATTCCCTTATCTTGCAGGGAGGGGCGCTGAGTGCTTGCCCTACCTGATGTTGGGCCATTACCTTGATAGTCATGACAAAGGGCGAGTGCCCTGACGCCTTTGGTTCTGCCCTTGGGGCTCCGGAAAGAGGGAAGTCACCACTTGCCCAGACATCTTTGAGTTAGGTAGACTCTGCTGCCAGAAGACAATTGCTCAGCTCAGTCCTGAGGTTCAGATGCAAAAGTCACAAGGCAGGCCCCTGTCCTGAATACAGGCATGTGATCCGCACCGTTTCACCCCTCTTCATTCCTTCCAGGAGCAGTGACCTGTTCTCCCCCTGTCACTGGCTTGACTTCTTGGTACAGCGCCTGAAGAGATGGGCCCTGCCTGTGGGATTGCCATGTTCCCTTAAGCCCACGGTCCTGCCTGCTTCCTGAGGTGAGTTGCACAGGGAACCTGTGTAGGACGGTCCATTGTGGGGTGTGATTTGCAATGTGTGCCCCGTGTTGAGTGCCTTGGACAAAGTTTGCGCGCCTTTGCCTGTGCTTACTTTTGTTGCTGCGACTTTTGCGTGCCGGGGTCTGTCCCCCAATTTCGCCGAGCTTGTTTGTCAGCCTGCACGGCCGTCCACCCCTTCTGGGGTCCCGAGTGCCTTATGCTCAGCATAGTCCTTTTCCGCCTGTGGTTTCCCTTTACATGCACCTTCCTTCAGAGATAAAGCCTGTCTTTTCTTTCCTTTGCAGCATGTGCATTTGATTTTTTTATCCTCTGCTGCCACCTTTTGGCTGCTGTTAAAATTGATGCTCCTGTCTTTTCTCCCTTGCATAGTGCGCATGTGATACTCTGCTGCCACCTTGTGGCTATTCTTGGAATGGCATGCCATTTCACTAAAGGTTTGTGCCTGCATGGTCTAGGACTAGGTGTTATTTCTGGTTGTAGTGACTTTTCTCTCTATGTTTCAGACCTTGGAGAAGTCATGCGAGGTGCGGCGATTTGGGAAGCTCCTTTACTGTGATGGATCTCTGCTGCCGACCGGTGAGTGATTATGGGAGAGCAGTTTTCTTTCTTTCAATTTGGAGGCTTTGCCGGGTACTTTGTAGGCAAACAATGTGTAGGAGTGCAGTTTGGCAGTACTGTGACGTCTGTTTAGCGCTCATTTTTCTTTCCTTGTGCCACATGGTCTTCGCCAGATGCAGTGTTTCTTATTGCTTTCCTGTGTTCCTGCATGCAGGGGCACTTTCCGCCTTCTTGTGCCATTGGCTTCTTGAACCCTCAGTTACCTTCTGCTATATGGCTGCCACTGTTATTGTTGGGTGGCTTTTGGCTTACATGACAGTTTGCTCTGCAGCGAATTTATTCCAGGTTACTTTTGCCCATAACTGTTTTTGTTGGCATTGTCTGGAGACGTTCAGTGTTTGCTCCACATTCCTTCTGTGTCACACTTTCAGGCTTACTTTTCCCGTGTTCTCTGTCACGTTCATACACGCTGTGGTTTGGTCAGCCGCAGTTTCTGTATCGGCGTGTCAGCACCGCATGCTTCTTTGACACTTGAAGTGCTTGCAAAACAGACCTTTGTTCTCTGCGTTATGTTCTTGTTTTCCGCTCGCTGCATTGTCAGGGTTTTCAACTACTTCTGTCAGACACATTTCTGTGTGGGTATGTTTCCAGAAAACTGTTTTTTGAGACCAAAGCAGTTGCTTGCAACTGCATTTCCTGACTGTCAGTGCTGTTTGTTGAAGTGCTCCTTCCCTTGCTTTTCATTGCAGTTTTCCATGTTGTTCCTCCTGAAACATTTACTTGTAGTTGTTTTGAGGGCATTTTATTTCACTGTGCTTCCTTCCAGCAAACACTGCATCCATCCCACCTCACATTGTCTCCAATTTGTGGGTGGCGTCTAATGTGCACACACTGATGTTTCCCATAATGATTTTTTATGCGGTGTATGCCTGGCTGCCTGGGTCATTTGACATCCATGACCTTATGGATGCTTGCGTGATTGTTTGCTAGCCCATATAGGTGCCCATGCGAATGCACCTGGCCCTTCACTCTGCCATTGTTCTCCTCCCCACAAGTACGTCTCTGGAAACATATCCCTGCATGCACTTTCCTGACACTGATAGTTTGTCTTTGTTTGGTATGCATGCCAGGTGCAGCGCAGAAAGCTGGGGCCGCAGTTGTTCTCCAGTGTGATGAGGCCTTCTTGGACATGTGATTTGCTTCCCGGTTGATTTCCCTCAGTTCCGGAGGCTTATTTCCATTGCGTCAGTCTTCCAGAGTCACCTATGTCTGGAGTTATGATTGCCTGGCACACTCGTGCTGTGTCCTACAAACCTGTGAATCTAGCATATGTGCCTGTGTGACGCTGCTCAGGTCCTCATTTTCATGGACATTGTGTTTGGCAATTATTCGAAAATCTCCTTCCTTATGTGAGTGTTGTTCTGATTTGCCCTTTTGTTGGGTGTCTCCCTCATTCCCATTAATCTTTGCCTTCTCATTGCTTGGTGTTTCATGGTTGTGTGGCTTAAAAGCTTCATTATGCGTTGCAATTTCCTTACATCACTGGCATGTTTCTCCAGTGATGAATGCAGGGTGACAGTGCTGTTGCCTGCATTTGATTTCCTTTCTGTGTGTGTCATTTGTCTCGTGCTGATCATTTTTGTCATCCAGGACGAGGGGTCCTGTTTCCAAGTGATGTTTGCTGGGCTTTCCTTTGTGCTGCATTGTCTGCTAACATTTTTGATTCCCATTCAGGTTAGTTCCATTTTACTCACAGAGGAGAGGGAGGACCTAAAAGGGGAAGGAAGGAAGGAAGGAAGGAAGGAAGGAAGGAAGGAAGGAAGGAAGGGAGGCGGGGGTAGGTTGCTGCAGGATAGGCTTTCTAAGTTTTGGTGGCTGTCTGGCAATTTAGCTCTGAGGATTATTAGTTCAGGTTGCCACCTGTGTTTCCTGACTATATCAGCACAGTTACCAGGTTGATAGTTAACAGGTTCAGATGTTGCTAGGTACCTGGTTACCGGTTACCGGTTAACTGGTAACCAGGTAACTATAACTGGTTACCATGTTACTAGTTAAATGGTTACCAGTTACCAGTTAACCATTTACCGGTTTACCAGTTACCAGTTAACTGGTTACCAGTTTACTGTTTACCGCTTACCAGTTAACCAGTCAACGGTTACCAGTTTACCGGTAACTAGTTAGCTGGTTACCGGTTACTAGATAACGGGTTAGGATTAGGGGCTTAGGGGCTTAGGGTAGTGTTAGGGTTAGGGCTAGGGCTAGAGCAAGGGTTAGGTTTAGGGCTAGGGCTTGGGTTAGGGTTAGGGCTTGGGTTAGGGTTAGGGTTAGGGCTAGGGTTAGGGCTAGGGCTAGTATTAGGGCTAGGGCCAGGGTTAGGTTTAGGGTTAGGGCTAGGGCTAGGGCTATAGCTAGGGCTAGGGTTAGGGTGAGGGTTAGGTTTAGGGTGAGGGTTAGGGTTAGGGCTAGTTTTAGGGTTAGGGTTATGGTTAGGGTTCAGGTTAGGATTAGGATTCGTGTTAGGGCTACAGTTCAGGCTCAGGTTAGGGTTAGGGTTAGGGTGGGGCTAGGTTTAGGGTTAGGGTTAGGGTTTGGGCTCGGGATAGGGTTAGAATTAGGGTTAGGGTTAAAGTTACTGTTAAGGTAAGGGTTAGGTTTAGAGTAAGGATTAGGATTAGGGTTAGGGCTAGATTTCAAGCTCAGGTTAGAGTTAGGGTTAGGGTTAGGGCTAGGCCTAGGGCAATGGCTAGGCTTAGTTTTAGGGTTAGGGTAAGTGTTAGCATTAGGGTTAGGGCTAGGTTTAAGGCTCAGGTTGGGGTTAGTGTTTGGGCTAGGGCAAGGGCTAGGGTTAGGTTTAAGGTAAGTGTTAGGGCTAGGGTTTGGCTTAGGGTTAGGGCTAGGGTTAGGGTTAGGGTTAGGGCTAGGGCTAGGGTTAGGTTTATGGTAAGGGTTAGGGTTAGGGTTAGGATTAGGGTTAGGTCTAGGGTTAGGGTTAGGATTAGGCTTAGGGCTAGGGCTAGGGATAGTCCTAGGGTTAGGGTAAGGCTTAGGGTTAGTTTTAAAGTTAGGGTTAGCACTAGGGCTAGGGTTAGGGTTAGGGTTAGGGTTTGGGCTAGGGCAGTGATGGGCAACCTTTTGAGCTTGGTGTGTCAAACTTCGCCAAAACACTGAGTATAACTCGGGTAGTGTGTCGCTTTGAGGAAAAAACATTATTTCCCGATATTTATAGTTTAAATAACATAAATGTATAATTGTTATATATAATTGTATTTAATAAACCTCAGCGGCCTCGTGTCATCAGAAATGGCTACGCGTGTCAGTACTGACACGTGTGTCATAGGTTAGCCATCACTGGGCTAGGGCAAGGTTTATGGCTAGGGTTAGGGTTAGGGCTAAGGGCTAGGTGTTAGGGTTAGGACTAGGGCTAGGGCTTGGTTTAGGGTTAGGGTTAGTGTTAGGGTTAGCATTACGTTTCAGGCTCAGGTTTGGTTTAGGGTAGGGCTAGGTTTAGAGTTAGGGTTAAGGTTTGGGTTAGGTTTAGGGCTATGGTTAGGTTTAGGGTTAGGGTTAGGGCTATCGTTAGGTTTAGGGTTAGGATTAGAATTCGTGTTAGGGCTAGGGTTCAGGCTCAGGTTAGGGTTAGGTAGGGCTAGGTTTAGGGTTAAGGTTAGGGTTTGGGCTTGGGGTAGGGTTAGAATTAGGGTTAGGGTTAAAGTTAGGGTTAGGGTTAGGGTTAGTTTTAGGGTTAGGGTTAGGATTAGGATTAGGGTTAGGGCTAGGGTTAAGGTTCAGTTTAGGATTAGGGTAGGGCTAGAGTTAGGTAGGGTTAGGGTTAGGGTTAGGGTTCAGGTTAGGGTTATGGTGTATTAACATTTGGAATTCACAATGTATGAGCTTCAATCACTGGACAAATATAAATGTAGCACTGAGAATTCACAATGATAGACTAGGGAAATATTTAGGAATGTGCTTCATATACTAAAATACATGTTCAAATAGATTTAATATCTTAACGACACAATTTTGTCACCGGGAAATCGTGTTCAAAGAGCTGAGAAGTGAGTGCGATACTGTTTACATTTATTATTCCCATCAAAATGAGTTGGTGTTTTTGGAAGAATGTTGGTGAAACACTTAAAAAAATTCACTTTCATAGAGCTATATAACAGTTTGAAAGTATTTAAAACACTAAGAAATTAAAATGATAACTGGCTAGTGTTCAAAGTACTAATAATATACCTTTAAAGAGCAGGTATGATACCTGTATTAAAATGTTAAAATTCTCAGAGGTCAAAATAACAGACCAGGGGATGTGTAAGAGTGTTTCTAAAACACTTGGAATATGTTTTAGAACCTTAACATCTCTAATGAATGTTGAAATAACTGAGAATTTGTATTCAAAGGGCTTTGAAAGGTAGGATAGTCTTTCAAATGGTAACAATTCATATTTAACCCTTTGCATTCACTTGCTTTTTTCTCGATTCCTTTATTCTACTCGGGATTAAATTTTTTAAATACCCCAGATTTTACAAAGTGTGGCAGTAGAATAAAAAACTGGAGTTTCTTTTCATACTAACTTATTTATTTGGATTTTCTTATATTTCAAATTATTGATACATTCAAAGAGTAATTTTAATCTCTATAATTTTTCATGGTGTGATATTTTTTGAAACATTCACCCACATGAAGACCTGGTTTACATTCACATGTTTAAATTCACTCAGAACGTGCGACTGCTAGGGGGCAAACCAATCATCCAACTAAACCCTGTGTCATGACAACATCTGTGGTATGGTAATAGAAACCTACACAAACCTAGGAGACGAAAAGATAAGGAAGGTTCTTTACCAAGGTAAGATGATGCAAGCTCAAAAAGTCATGATGCAACGACTCATGCCTTGGACCCTCCTACTCAAGATTCCTGCCTATGCAAAAGATAAGCTTAGGTGGTGGCATCAGTTGAGACGGCATTTACATTTTATTTGTCCTTTCATGCTAATGAAAACAAGAAAAGATACTGGAAAAATAGACAAAAATCCCCCTTCCTCCCGCGGTGAAACTACGTGTCGAGTATGGCTCAACATACGAGCTGCTACCAATGCTAACCATGTCGAGTCACACTAGACATCTGAGTGCAAAAGGTTAAAGTGCTGGTATATATGTAAAAACGGTGTTTAAACACTTGGAATTCACAATGAATGAGCTTGAAACACTCTAAGCATTTAAACCAGAAGTGCTGATGTCATCAAGGGGGAGGGGCCACGTGGACAGGCTCAAGTGCTCAGGTGGTAATGGTTTGGGCCAGGGGACCTGCTAGGAGTGCTGATGTCATCAAGGGAAAAGGGCCACGTGGACAGCCAGAAGTGCTGAGGTGGTTAATGGTTTGGAGCCAGGGGACCTGCCGGGAGTGCTGACATCATCAAGGTTAGGACTAGGGTTAGGGTTAGGGTTAGGGATAGGGTTAGAATTAGGGTTAGGGTTAGGGTTAGGGTTAAAGTAATGTTTAGGGTTAGGTTTAGGATTAGGGTTATGGTTATGGTTATGGTTATGGTTATGGTTATGGTTATGATTAGGGTTAGGGCTAGGGTTCAGGCTCAGGTTAGGGTTAGGGTAGGGCTAGGGTTAGGGTTAGGGTTAGGGTTAGGGTTCAGGTTAGGGTTATGGTGTATTAACATTTGGAATTCACAATTTATGGGCTTCAATCACTGAACAAATGTGAATGTAACACTGAGAATTCACAACGATAGACTAGGGAAGTATTTCGGAATGTGCTTCATACACTAGAAATACATGTTCAAATAGATTTAATATTTGAACGACATAATTTTGTCAGTGGGAAATCATGTTCAAAGAGCTGAGAAATGAGTGCGATACTGTTTACACTTATTATTCCCGTCAAAATGAGTTGGCGTTTTTGGAAGAAAGTTGGTGAAACACTTAAAAATTCATTTACATAGAACTATATAGCAGTATGAAAGTATTTAAAACACTAAGAAATCAAAATGATAGCTGGCTAGTGTTCAAAGTAGTAATAATGTACCTTTAAAGAGCTGGTATGATACCTCTATTAAAGTGGATAGAGCATCAGCCTGCGGACTAAAGGGTCCCAGGTTCTGTTCCAGCTGATCAATGTTTCTCTCTCATCGATGTTTCTAACTCTCTATCCTTCTCCCTTCCTCTCTGTAAACAAATCAATAAAATATATTTTAAAAATGAAATAAAATAAAAATATCACATTATTAAGAGACAAATAAGGCTATTAGAGAATATATATATATATATATATATATATATATATATATATAATCCAATTTTATTTGTTTAAAAACAAAATTTGAAATGCTACAAAGAACAAAAAGTTGACATTACATACATTGTTAGAGTGTTGATAGTCAATTCACATTGTGAAGCTATGGAGCTAATAGCTATCGAATGTTTTCTACAGGTGCCAGGCCTTGAATTCAATGCTTTACATGCATTATGTCAACTAGTCTTTCTGCAACCTGATATTTTATGAAGAGGAAATTGATGCTCATAGGCTTAATGTAAATTGCCTGATTGTAGAGTTAAATAAAGGCAGGACTGGAAGGCAAACCCTTGTGCTTCTAATAACATAGCTCTACTTCTAATGTTAGGCTCTGCTGCCTCCTGGAGGGCAAAATTGTTAATGCACACCCATTAGACAGGCTAGATGTAATAGTAACAAATAGCCCAAAGCTTTAGTGGCTTAGAGTAAAGAAGGTGTCTTTCTTGTTCATGCCACATGCCCTCCCTGGTTCTCCAGGGACCAGGATAAAGGTGCAGTTACCATGTAGCTGTTAGTAGCAATGAACAGAGAGAATGTCAGTCTCTGGTTCCTGACTCTTGTGTTAGTAGTGACAGACTTCACTCCCAACACATTTCATTGGTCAAAGCACATCACAGGGCTGCAGCCAAATTCAGGGGGTCAGGAGGGGAACCTGATATACTTGGTGGGCCCTATGAAGGACACCACATGGTGAAAGCAATCTGGGGGACTTTTCAGGTGTGAAGGAGAGGAATGGGCATTGGTAGGAAATAACCACAGGAGTCAGTCAGCATGGATTGCTTTCTCTTCATCTGTGTGCACTTTGTCCCTGAGCTTCCCTAAGCCATCACGGGCAAGATTCAAAGGAATGAACATCAAACAAAAAGGAGTTTGGTCAGTGTTCACTGGTAGTAAACTCAGAACCACTTCTGAGTGTGAAGTTTAAGTCTCTGGCTGCCTCAGTTCACACACTGTGGTGATTGGGAAGGACACAGGACTGCAAGCATTCCAGCATCCATGTTCTTTTACATTAACATCAGTCACTACCCTGCCTCTAAGCATGTTATCATTTCAATTGCCCTGGTCTGCACTTCCATTGGGAATCATGGTAAAATATGCTGACATTTACATCAATGGTGATTCTGAGGTTTCCACTCATTCTGTGCATGAACATGTGCTAAATGTGGTTTCTCCACAGTTCTCCCCATCCCCATTGGAGAGAGCACTGGGGCTACGTCCTCCTGCTGTTCACAGTGCTCCCGGATGGCCGTGTACTCCCACTATATTATCAGGATACAGAAGGTTGGGAGTGATGCTCTGAGCATCCCTAGGTACCTTCCTCTATTACAGTGGTTCTCAACTTTCCTAATGCTGTGACCCTTTAATACAGTTCCTCATGTTGTGGTGACACACAACAATAAAATTACTTTTGTTGCTACCTCATAACTGTAATTTTGCTACTGTTATGAATCGTAATGTAAATATCTGATATGCAGGATGTCTTAGGCGACCCCTGTGAAAGGGTCGTTCGACCCCTAAAGGGGTCGTGACCCACAGGTTGAGAACCGCTGCTCTATTATGTTTCAGCCTAGCTTTCACGTGGGCAAGGGTGTGAGAGAGACCAGAGACCAGGAGTCTCACAGGACTGTCCCTGCCCTCTCCAGCAATATCCAGTTTCTTATTTCTAGGGGATAATTATGGGCCTAAGAGTTGTTCCCCTCAGCATTGCCCATATACATCCACATGCATCAGAAAGCAAATTAGGCTGCATGGAGGGCAGCTGTCTCAGGCAGACACAGCTATGGCCTGTAAGGACTGAGGCTGTGGACACTGTTGACTCTTCCAGACTTGGGAAGTATCAAGTGTTCTGTCTTTGGTTGCTGGCATTCTAGTGGAGGATATCCCAAAAACAATGGGGCAGGATAGCTACAACAGGTGATAAGACAGAAACATGAAGCCAGGGTGGTCACTGGGACCTCCCTGAGAAAGTCTGAGAGGGGTGGCGGGGCCAGGACAAGTGCATTGGGGCCTATTTCCTTTTGAAAAGTAAGATGTACATTTTAATTTTCCAGTTTGAAAAGTAAAACGCACGTCTCTATAAAGAACCTTTACCAGAATCATCTGATCTCAGTGGAATTCTGCCTTCTTTCACATAAGAGGCTAATAGAATCAAGACCACAAGTCTCAGAATAATTCCACATAATTTGTGTCATAGTCATGATACCCTCACTGCTTTTATTTAAGTACAAAAATCCCCAATGCTTTTTGAATAAAATAATCTTTATTTTTTAACTTAGGTTAGTCTTTGAGTGATAAAAATTAACTTACCCATGAGAGAAGGTGATTCTGAAGGATTGCAACATAGCTTTGGAAACTGGAGAGTGTAGAGCTCATGGTGAACTAGAAACTGCTTTCTCTAGAGAAACCAGTTTCTAATGTCTAAAAACACTAAGTAGGAAGCACAATTCGGTCAACGTGTAGTCTTTCTTTTTCTTTTTTTCCCCCTCACCCTATGATTCTTTTTCCATTTACTTCTAGAGAGAGTGGAATGATGGGAGGATGTGGAAAGAAAGAGACGAGAGAGAGAGAGAGAGAGAGAGAGAGAGAGAGAGAGAGAGAGAGAGACATCCAGAAGAGAGAGACACATCTATGGGTTGCCTCCTTTGTGTGCCCGGACATGGCCTTAGGATTAACCTTTTGCACTCGGATGTCGAGTATGACTTGACACAGTTAGCATCGGTAGCAGCTCGTATGTCGAGCCACACTCGACACGTAGTTTCACTGCGGGGGAAAGGGGGATTTTTGTCTATTTTTCCAGTATCTTTTCTTGTTTTCATTAGCATGAAAGTAAAATGTAAATGCTGTCTCAACTGATGCCAAAAAAGAAAAAATGAAAAACCGATAATGCATGTGAAATTTATTAGGAAACTAGTACATGATCTTGTTGGAGAATTCAGAGATGGTACATTAACTTCCAGGGGTAGATTATTATCCACTAACTTAGAGCAATGTTTAGATGGAAAGCTCCATATAATCACACCTCACCCTAACAAACAACACAAAGATTGTGTTGTTTGTTCTAACAGAAAAACCAAAGGAGGAAGAAGAGAGACGATTTATATTTGCGAAACATGTGAATGTAAACCAGGTCTTCATGTGGGTGAATGTTTCAAAAAATATCACACCATGAAAAATTATAGAGATTAAAATTACTCTTTGAATGTATCAATAATTTAAAATATAAAAAATCCAAATAAATAAGTTTGTATGAAAAGAAACTCCAGTTTTTTATTCTACTGCCACACTTTGTAAAATCTGGGGTATTTAAAAAATTAAATCCCGAGTAGAATAAAGGAATCGAGAAAAAAGCAAGCGAGTGCAAAGGGTTAAACCTGCAACTGAGGTCTTTGCCCTTGACCATAATGGAACCAGAGACCATTCGCTCCTGGAGCCAAAGCTCTAACCACTGAGTTAACTGGACAGTACAGTCTTTCTTAAAACACGGGAATCCAATGGAGACCTCTATAGGCTGATGTTGGCTTTCTAAAAATGATTTTTAAGCTAGATTTATTGTAAATGTCACTATCTCAAATATTACTTCTTTTATTCCATATCCTGTCCCATTATTGTGAATTTTGGCCAGATAATCTGAAATTCTGTGGATGCTTATCATCAGTACTGCCTCAGTGTATATCATTTTTCTCTGGAGTACTATCCTTGCGGTGTGTATACTAAAGTACCTTACATGGGAAAACATAAAAATCCTACAAAATGTCATAGGCAGCAAAATAGCAGACATATGTCATAACAATATCAAACACAGCCCCTAGGGCAAAGGAGACTAAGGAGAAAATAAACAAATGAGACTACATCAAAATAAAAAGCTTCTGCACAGCAAAAGAAACCAACAAAACAAGAAAGCCCATTGCATGGTAGAACATATTTGCCAATGATATTTCTGATAAGGTTTTAATCTCCAAAATTTACAGAGAACTCATACAACTTAACAAAAGGAAGATAAACAATCCAATAAAAAAAATGGTCAAAGGATCTAAATCAGTGATGGCGAACCTATGACACGCATGTCAGCACTGACACGCGTAGCCATTTTTGATGACACGCGGCCGCTAAGGCGGCCGCATGCCGAGGATGAAACATTTGCTGCTCCTGAGGATGAAACATTTGCAAAATAATGTTTTTTCCTCAAAGTGACACACTACCCGAGTTATGCTCAGTTTTTTGGGGAAGTTTGACACACCAAGCTCAAAAGGTTGCCCATCACTGATCTAAATAGACACTTTTCGAAAGAGGACATACAGAAGGCCCAGAGACATATGAAAACATGCTCAAAGTCACTAATCATCCATGAGATGCAAATCAAAACAACAATGAGATACCATCTCACACCTGTCAGAATGGCTATCATCAACAAATCAACAAATGACAAGTGCTGGAAAGGATGTGGAGAAAAAGGAACCCTCCTGCACTGCTGATGGGAATGCAAACTGGTGCAGCCACTGTGGAAAACAGTATTGAATTTCCTCAAAAAACTGAAAATGGAACTCTCATTTGACCCAGTAATCCCACTTCTAGGACTATATCCCAAGGAAACAGAAACACCAAACACAAAGGATATATGCACTCCTATGTTCATAAAAGCACAATTTACAATAGCTAAAATTTGGAAACAGTCTAAGTGTCCATCAGCAGATGAGTGGATTAAAAAAACTTTGGTACATCTACACATTGGAATACTATGCCACTATTAAAAAGAAGCAACTTTTACCATTTGCAACAGCATGGATGGAACTGGAGAACATTAGGCTAAGTGAAATAAGCCAATCAAAGAAAGATTAATATCACATGATCTCACTCATATGTGGCATATAATGATCAATATAATTTGATGAGCAAGAATAGATCAATCTAGAGACAAATGGTAGGGGAGGGGAGGTTAGAGAGCAACCAAAGGACTTATATGCATGCATATTAGCATAACCAATGGACACAGACACTAGGGCAGTGGGGACTTGCCAGGGCTGGGAATGGATGGGGAGGGGGTCAATTGGGGGGAAAAAGAGACATATGTAAAATTTAAGACAATAATAAAATAAAATAAAATAAAATAAAGTACCTTACAGATACACTTTTAAGCAAAAGTGTCAGCCACTGGACTTTTTATTTGCATTCAGTTCTGGAAAGTTCCCTCTGGTACAGAGGTACCAATTGGAAGGCAGCCTGGGGCTCAAGGCAAACTGTGAGGCCTCCTGCAAAGAAGGTCAACTCTGTCCACAGGGCCCACAATTCAGCCATGACCCCACTTTCTGATCCTGGTTGTCCAAACCAACCACAGTGACTATCTTCAGCTTCCTGGTCAAAGAACATGCTAAACTGTGGGTTCCACCCCAGTAGGTGGCCTGTATGAGACAGCCTATCAATGATTCTCTCTTATCATTGATGTTTCTATCTCTCTCTCCCTCTCTCTAACCTTTCTGAAATCAATACAAACATTTTGAAATATATTTTAAAAATCAATAATAGGTAAACAAAACTTTAAAGAAATATTTAAAACTTGCCATTTCCCAATTATTGTACTACTAGAGGCCCAGTACACGGCATTCATGCACTTGCGGGGAGAGGGGTCCTTCAGCCTGGCCTGCACCTTCTCTAGTCTGGGATCCCTCAGGGGATGCCCTCTTAGTGCTGCTGTGGAGGTAGGAGAGGCTCCCACCATCACTGCTGCACTCGTCAGCAGTGAGCCCAGCTTCTGGTTGAGCAGTGCTCCCCCTGTGAAAGTGCACTAACCACCAGGGGGCAGCTACTGCGTTGAGTGTCTGTCCCCTGGTGGTCAGAGCACATCATAGTGATCGGTCGTTCAGCTGTTTGGTAGATTTGCATATTAGGGTTTTATTATATAGGATTTTATTATAAACCAGAGGCCTGGTGCACAAAATGCATGCATGGATAGGGTCCCTAGACCTGGCCAGCGATCAGGACTGATCGGGGCCTTCCAGCTGCCAGCAGGGGCCTTCCTTCATTCCATGCCGCCCCACCGGTGGTCAGCGCACTTCATAGCAAGCAATCAGTCTCCCAGGCAAACTCCCGTGGGGACAATTTGCATGTTATGCTTTTTTATATATATATGTATATATAACATATATATGTTCTTGAGAATACTGATTGCTACCCTATTAATATGTTGGAAATATAATGATTTGCTACTGAAATATCTTATCATATCCTTGTTCGGTGCCATCATTTTGACAGTTTGAAACTAACCACAACGAGGGTATTTACATGAGGAAGTTCACAAAGATTGCAAACCTAGACATCACTTTATGTATTATTGAATGCTTAGACTTAGAAAAGAGTGGTGGAGAATGTTAACAATGCATATAAAACCTGTAAATATATGGTACACGTGGATTTAAATTGTACATAGGTTAAAAATTGAGAAAAACAATTTTCCTTACAGTGTTCAAATGACTTCTTCATGCAGCAAGAAGTCATTTAGTTATTGAGGAATGAGTGAAATTCAAATATATCTTAGATTGTGAACTGTCCTCATATTGGTTAAAATAAATTATTTTAAAAATAAGCAAAATTTCTGAGCCAACATCTTAATAAAAAAGATAATTTTTTTATATGCTGGGCATGTGTGGGAAGGCAAAGTGCATGACAATTTTAAAACACAGTTCTGCATAAGTTAAAATGTGAAACATTCACCTACACTGCAACAGTTTGATTAGTAAAATACATATCTATGAAGATAACTGAACGCAAATATTCCAAACAGATTTATTTATAACTAGTAGCCCTGTGCACAAATCCATGTGCCAGTGGATCGCTGCCACACTCCTGTAGCTCCCCTGCCCCCCTCCTCCCTCCTTTCTCCACCCCTCATAGCTTGCTTCCCTGCCCCCTCCTGTTTCCCTCTGCTCCCCCACCCTCCTGCAGATCCGTGATCCGGTCATTATGCGCGGTAGGTTATTATGACTCAGGGCGTAACAAATAATGAGCATATTCCTCTCTTATTATATAGGACTAGAGGACTGGTGCATGAAATTCATGCACGGGGTGTGTGTGTGTGTGTGTGTCCCCTCAACCCAGCCTGCACCCTCTCCAATCCAGGACCCCTCAGATCGGGCCTAAACTGGCAATCAAACATCCCTCTCACAATCTGGGACTACTGGCTCCTAACTACTCATCTGCCCGCCTGCCTGATCACCCCTAACTGCCCCCCTGCTGGCCTGCTCGCCCCTCACTGTCCCCCCTTGCCAGCCTGGTTGCCCCCAACTGCCCCTCCCCCTGCAGACCTGGTTAACCCACGCAGCCTGCTGTTTGGTCGTTTGGTAGCCCCTCACTAACCTCTCTGCTGGCCTGGTCGCCCCATGCAGCTTGCTGCTAAGTCGTTCGGTTGTCTGTTCAGTTGTTTTGGATGCAATGGTTGCTTAGCCTTTTATATATATATGTAGATACCCCAAACCTGGAAATAACTAATTTAATAGGCAGATCAATGGATGAAGTTGTTATCCATAGAATGCAATACTATTTAGCAATAAAACAAATTCAATATTCACATAAGCATTTGTGTTGAATCTCAAAATGTAGCCCTGACTGGTTTGGCTCAGTGGATAGAGTGTTGCCCTGCAGACTGAAGGGTCCTGGGTCCAATTCCAGTCAAGGGCACATGCCCAGGTTGAAGGCTTGATCCGCAGTAGGGGGCATGTACGAGGCAACTGATCAATGATTCTCTCTCATCATTGATGTTTCTATCTCTCTCGCCCTCTTTCTCTCTCTCTCTCTCTTTCTCTCCTCTCTCTCTCTCTCTCTCTCTCTCTCCTCTCCCTTCCTCTATGAAAACCAATAAAATATATTTTAAAAATGTATCTGTGTAACATTATGAAAACCAGTGTTTCTTAAAAACTACACACCTTATAGCACTTATTAAATTATGAAGAATATGAACTAATCTAATGTAAAGGATGGAAAATGAATGATTGCATGGAAGACTGGGAAAGTCAGAAAGAGAGATTATAAAATGACAGGAGGAAAATGAAGAATGTGGGAAATGTAGGTTTAGAGTTGTTGGTATGGAGAATAATAACTAACAAATAAAAATACAGGAATAAACTCTGCTTTCACCTTGTGCCTCAGTTGGGTGGGTGTCATCCAGTGAACTAAATGGTACCTGGTGAATTCCAGGTCAGTGCACAGACCTGCCTGGGTTCCCAGTAAGGAATGTGTGGGATGGAGCTTATGGATGTTTATCTCCTTCCTCTCTTCCTAAGTAAAATAAAATAAAGGTATTTTTAAAAATATTTTAAAACATATTTTATTGATTTTTTACAGAGAGGAAGAGAAAGGGATAGAGAGTTAGAAACATCGATGAGAGAGAAACATCGATCAGCTGCCTCCTGCACACCCCCTACTGGGGATGTGCCCGCAACCAAGGTACATGCCCTTGACCGGAATCGAACTTGGGACCTTTCAGTCTGCAGGCGGACACTCTATCCACTGAGCCAAACCGGTTAGGGCTATTTTAAAAAATATTTTTTAAAAAAGAACAAGAGATGTGTTTTGTGTACACACAACTGAAAGCCTACTTTTGTCACACCTTGTATATAGTGACAGATAAGATTATTTCACCTGTGATGGCTTCACAGCTTTAATGCACTTTCTTGCATGTTAGTTCTTATATCCTGGGAGGAACATCATTACCTCAGTGGCAACAAATATTGGCAAGCAGTGAAGATTATGCCATAGGAATCCACAGGAATGCTGACCGGTTACAAAATACACATCCTAGGATTGATTACAGGATTATCCTTCCTCTAGCTTTGAGTTCTTACAAAATGAGAAATGAGGTGAACATGCTACAGAGGCCACGGGAACCCACAAAAACCATTAAATTATTTTCTCTGCCAATGACTTCAGCCACAGGAAATAGTTATGGAGGTCCTGAGAATGTCTATTCACAAAGATCACACAAGCCACACACCCTGGAACATTTTGGATTTACATTCAGATGAGGCATTTTTCATCTAATTTACTGCAGTCTCTCCTATCACTATGAAAAGAGTTTCTGTCTCAATAGTAGTTTAACCTCAGAGTCTTACAACAAATGCCAGCAACCCATGTAATTTTGTACTTCATGGTACATGGCTCCTTTGCAGTATGTGGGGAGGAGTTCCCCTCATCATTGCTGAGACTTATGTAATACATACTGTGAACAGAGAACGTAATTCATATTGTTCATAGAGGCACAGTAAAAGGCCTTCCCTTCAGGGTGACCATTGACCTCATAAACAAGGTACCAGGCTCCAAATTAAAACCACAAAGTCATGCAGCCTTTCTTTCAAGGCCTTGGGCAGCAATGAAAAATAAGCCCATTTTGGACAAAGTGTGATTTTCTACCAGCATGTTCTTCCTTCAGAAGCACAGAAAGTTTGATGGCCCCAATAATATCTGTTCACATCTACATGCTGACAGATTACAACTCTGCTTTCAAATCATCACAGGCAGTGAATAGAGCAAACACAATTAAAGATACAAAAGAAAAACACTTTTACAAAAATATCATAAACCAGAGCCATGTACATCAAGCCAATTCACATTGGTGAAATAGAACCTAAGCCAATCATCATAGCATAATATGAGAACCACAATGTCTCTGAAAGAGGTACCACTTCTTAGCTGACTATGGGTGTTCTGGGCAAACCCTGGGTCAGGCCCATTTTCTAGTCAGAGAGAAAGGAATGAAGATGCTGCCAAGAGTTCAGAATATTCAGAATTTTCTCAAGCACAGTGAGCATGCAGGGTTTGTGACTGATTCACACTGTTCAGGTGAGCCAGGTGGTGGAGGTGAAATCACTCCAGCCACAGCACTCACAGTGACATCGATGGCCTGGTCAGGATCACAAGTGCAAGCACCTCCTTAAAGTCTCACTTGTACCTGAAAGTTATGAGGAATCTAGCAGGGTGTATGTCCTGATAAAAGGGTTTTATATTAAGGTAAATGTGTGTCACAGATTCTCCTTCATTGTTGTTATTCTCAGTAAGACAAATAAAATTCACTGCACATTTAAGGCTCTTCTCCAGTGTGAACTCTCAGGTGTCTAGTAAGGTTATATTTTCGGCTAAAAGATTTCTTACAATCAGTACATTCAGAAGGCTTTATCCCAGTGTGCACTCTCTGATGTTGAATGAGTGCATAGATATGCCAGAATGACTTTCTATAGCAAGCATGTCAAACTCGCAGCCCACAACGAATATTTTTGTGGTCCAGCCAATATAACGGTATATAAGAAATGTTTTAATAAAAAGTTCATAACTTAATTTTTACAATATCCTGTTATATATAATTATTAATAACAAACTACAATGTTCGCTAAGGACTGATGACTATAATTGTGTTACATTCATTTCCCTTACGGGCAGGCACACCATTTCTCTCCATTAATACTAGCAGTGAATATTTTAGCAGCCAATTGCCATGCCATTAGTCATAGAATGACTTGTTTGGTGTGCACAACAGGAAATATTTTGCTTTCAGAGAACAAGAAAAACATAAGTTTATTTGCACTACACTTATTAATTTGTGCAGTTATTCAGTGTCTGGTAAGTTAATGTTCAAGAAAAAATATTAAATTTTTATTAAAATGTTCTATTATTTTATGTTAACAATTACTCATTTATTTCAGCCCTTTGTATTCAGCATGTCGCTATAGAAATAAACCTACGTTTCTATGAAAATTGAAGCTTTTGTTTTTTTGCAGCCCACATACACTTAAACCTTTTTTATTTGGCCCATGTTAGCCTTTGAGTTTGACATGCTTGTTCTATAGTCATTCCCCTCATATGGATTTTCTCCTGTGTGAACTCTTTTGTGTATAAGAAGGTGACTCTTTTGCCTAAAAGAATTCGCACATTCACTACACTCATAACGTTTTTCTCCAGTGTGAACTCTCTGGTGTTTAATAACAGTTCTGCTTTCACTGAAGGATTTTCCACATTCTGTATACTCACAGGGCTTTTCTCCAGTGTGAACTCACTGGTGTTTAATGAGGTTAGACATGTATCTGAAGGACTTCCCACAATCACTACACTCATATGGATTTTCTCCAGTGTGAACTCTGTGGTGTCTAATGAAGTCAAACCTGGGACTGAAGGACATTCCACAGTCACCACACTCATACCACATTTCTCTAATGTGAACTCTATTATGTTTAATGAAAGCAGTGCTTTCACTGAAGACCTTCCCACAATCAGTACACTCATAGTGTACATGCATCTCCATTGTGAACTCTCCCATGTTGAAGGTGGTTAAAGATTTGTCTAAACACTTTCCCACATTTATTATACTCATAAATCATATCTCCAGAGCAGAGACCTTTCTGATAAACAACTTTCTGTTTCTGGCTGGCAGCTGTTTCACATTCAAACCACTGGTGATGTCTTTTTCCACTGAAAAATTCCTGTGAAATCTCATTGTTACTGTGTGGATCCTCAGTATTAAGAGTGGCCTGGTACTGGAGAAGCCCTGAGATGGCTGGGGAGTCTTCCCCAACTTCCTTACTAGCTGCAGACACCCTGGATAAGTAGAAGCAACAGCTGGTCACAAGTGATTCACTCTTCATATCTTCATTCCAGGGCTTCTCACCACTGGCATCCTTCTGTTGCAGTTAAGGGATTGCACTGAAACAAGTCTCTCACACATGCATCACTTAAGAACACATTCTTCTCAGAGTATACCACTTGTAACTCAGTCAGGTGCAAAATATCTTTTAACACTGAGAAACATGGCTTATGCAGATGGGTCCCCTAGGTGACTGGAGCTGTCTTGGAAGCCCTGACCTGAGAATCTCCTATATATACACTGTGCTCAGAATAGGCTTGCACATCATCCATTTTATGCCAACAACCTAAAAACAGAGAAATGATGAGGAAATGAATGTTTACTCTGGTGACGGGGAAGTCCATTATAAAAGTGTTTTTGCACATACTACATTGATTTCATGCAATTGGCTAAAAATGAAAGACCTGAAAGATGGATTAATAAGAGGCCACTGTGAAGTTCTTGACCACTGAAGATCACAAAACAAGGCAGACTTCAATAGAAATAGAGCAAAAATATGGCAAGCACCACATGGAAGAGAAGCGTAATGTCCAGCTCATTGTGCTGCTAATAGCATTCAGTAGATATTTTCTGCTGGTGACATGGGCAAGCTGTGCAAAAGGTTGGTTACATCTCATTTCAAGTAAAATTCAATACACAAGTACCTGGTGTTTGAGAGGTATTTAAGCATGTGTGTGCTCCTCATAACACTTGCATAGGTCCATGTGGTAGTATACTTCAGAGATATGCAGAGGAATAGGTGATGTAAAAAGGACACAAAGGCGAAGATAGCCAAAGCTAGGAAGTCACCGATAAAATGACGAGTCAGCAAAGTGTCAAGTATGGAAAAGGAAATGTATAAATGAGGTATGGCCATTGGAACCTACACTGTTAGACAGGAGCAGGTTCCTGGTACAATCTGAACACCATTCTTATGTCAGACCTCCCTCCATTGCCACACTGCACTTCCAGGCTTCCTTCTGGACAAAGCCACAGTGGTGGGAGCTGAGGCAGAGGTGGTTAGAGGCAATCAGGACAGCAGGGGAGGGCAGTTGGGGGCCATCAGGCCAGTAGGGGAAGGCAGTTGGGGGCCATCAGGCCAGCAGGGGAGGGCAGTTGAGGGCCCACAGGCTGGCAGGGGAGCAGTTAGGGGGCGATCAGGCCAACAGGCAGGCAAGCGGTTAGGAGCCAGCTGTACTAAACTGGCAGTAGGACATCCCCCAAGCGGACCAGGATGGAGAGGGTGCAGGCCAGGCTGAGAGACCCCCTCTCGTGCTCGAATTTTGTGCACAAGGCCATATATATATATATATATATATATATATATATATATATATACTAATCTTGTAAAAGAAGGGAAATCAATAACTGCATTTAGGGCAGGTGAGGGCAGAAAGAGAGATTATGAAAGAGCAGGAGATAAATATAGGGTGTGGCAAAAGAAGGTTTAGAATTGTTGTATGGATATTAATTCAATAATTAAAAATAAAAATACAAGCATAAACTCTTCTCTGGCCAGTGTGCCTCAGTTGGTTGAGCATCATCCCCTGCTCTGAAAGGTCAATGGTTTCTTTCTAGGTCAGGCCATATGCCTGCCTGGATGCTTTGGAGGGGGCGTGCATGAGGTAGCAGTTCAATGTTTCTTTCTCATATCACCATTTCTCTCTCTCTCCCTTCCTCTCTTCCTAAAAAGTCAATAAAATATTTTAAAAACTTAAAAATATATAAAGTATTTATTTTTTAAAAAAGAGAATAAACTCAGTGTGTTGCATACTCACATCTGTAAACCAACTGCTACCCTAACTTGTACGTGGGTGAGAGATAAGCTTATTTTACATGAGACTGTTTTACAGCTTTATCTTTATGTCCAAGCTCAACAAATAATACACATTAGAAGAATTGATTTTGTTACATGTCAATTATAAATCTACCTTAATAAAGCCTTAAAAAGTACTTCCAAATAAAAACATAGATAATCCCCTCTTGTTAGTAAATTAAAATGGTGACCTGATACGGGTTCTACCATCTCTCTCCTAATTTCTTTGGATGATCAGCCTTGCTCGGGGGCAGAAAATAGTGGAAGGAAGTGAAGACTATTGCCATCAGAATCAACAGGAATGCAGCAAGGCTGATCATCCAAAGAAATTAGGAGAGAGATGGTAGAACCCGTATCAGGTCATCATTTTAATTTACTAACAAGAGGGGATTATCTACGTTTTTATTTGGAAGTACTTTTTAAGGCTTTATTAAGGTAGATTTATAATTGACATGTAACAATCAACAGGAATGCAGACTGGTTCCAAAACACACATCTGAAACTGATTACAGGGTACTCCTCCCTCTAGCTTTGAGGTCTTGCCTGTTGAGGAAACATTGAGGTGAACACCCTAAATGGGCCAGGGGAATCCAGTAAACTGTTAGATGATTTTTTTGGTCAATGACTTCAGCCAGAGGAAGTAGCTATGGAGGTTTCAAGAATGTCTGTACACAAATATATCACAACCCATGGCCCTTTGATCATTTCTGGATAATGTTCAGAAGAGGCCTTCCCTACATCACTATACTCATATGGCTCTTCTCCAGTTGAATTATCTGGTGTTTAATGAGTGCAGTGATTTCACTAAAGAAATTCCCACAATCAGTCCACGCATAGGGCATTTCTCCAGTATGAATTCTCACTGAGGTTAAAGATTTGTCTAAAAGATTTCCCACTTTTGTTACACTCATAATTCACTTCTCTAGAGCAGACACTCTGATGTTAAACAACTTTGTCTTTGTGCCTGGCACCATTTTCACATTTCCCACTCTGGTGCAAACAATTTCAACCAATAAATTCCTGTGAAATCTCATTGCCATCGTGTGGATCCTCATTGTTAAAAGTTGCCTGGTGCTGAACATGATATGAGGTGCCTGGGAAATCTTCCCCCACCTCCCTACCAGTTGAAGACACTCAAGATAAATATAAGATGATCTTGAACTCAAATGAAGCCCTGTCCACATCTTTTCCCCCAGGGTTCCTCTTCACTAGCATCCCACTGTTGCTGGTGAGGATTTGCACTCATAGAGATGTCTCTCACACATGCATCACTGAAGAAGTCTTTCTGCAAAAAGAATAACTTAGTCAGATGGAGAATATCTTTTAACACTGAGAAACATCAAGTACACAGAAGGGACTGCTGTGTTTGTGGAGCTGTCTTAGAAGCCCTGACCTGTGACTCTTCTTCTACAGATACACTCTATTCAAGAGGTTCCACCATATCTTCCATTTTATGATAACAGCATAATAACAGAGAATGGAAAGGAAATGAATGTTGACTGTGGTGTGAGGGAAGTTCTAATACAAAAGTGTATTCCACATAATACATTGGTTCTATGCAGTTGTCCAAAAATAAGACATCTGCAGGAAATAGTAATAAGAGGTTGCTCTCAAATTCTGGGCATCTGAAGATAAAAAAATGGAAAAGACATCACCAGAAATATGACCCAGATATGGCAAGTACCACACGGAAGAAAATCAGGGTGTAAAGCTCATTCTTCTGCTAAGTGTGTCCAGCAGTTTCTCTGTTGGTAAAACCAGCAAGCTGTTCAGAAGGTTGGTTATGTCTTATTCTATGTAAAAACAATAAAAGAGTCTCTGGTGTTTGAGGACTCTTTACACGTGTATGTGCACCTCATAACAATGTTATAGAATATTGCAGAGAGAGCAGTGCAGAGGGACAGGTGATATAAAAAGGCCCCAAAGGAGAAGGTAGCCAACAGACAGGTTAAACGACAAGTCAGCAAATAATCAAGTATGGGAAAAAAGATGTACAAATGAGCTGTGGCCAGGGGCTCCTGCAGCCAAACACTGTTGGTCATGTGCAGACTCAACACAGCACTTATGTCATAACTTCCCCCAGTTGTCACTAAGAAGTGCCAAGCCTTAACTGAGATCATCTTGCATGTTCATCATGTGAAGAAAAAAACACAACGCAATACACAGGGTTATCTTTGTGCCATGTATTGTACAAGTATATAAAACCTGAATCTCCAGAGTATTAATGAAGGACCACAGAGGTGAGCAACAAGCACTGGCTCAGATCAACATGGCATGCAATAGTATTCAATGAAAGAATATTACAAATAATAATTGAAGGAGGGTCTTACAAGAACAGCTTGTGTTCCATATAAGGAAAGACCATTAGCTGGCACAGGCAGTCACAAGAAAACTTTGGGTAGAGGAGTGGGGCAGAAGTGGAAGGCATGGATGAGGACATAGTAAATCTCCCAGGAAATGGAAGAGCAAGGTACCTATGGCAACCTAGCTTGCCCAATAGGATTTACAAGGCCCGGGGTATCCCAACCCAGCTCCTCAGAGGACTGCCTTAGAAGCTGCTCCCACTTATAGCTCCCTTTTTGTAATTTACCCCAGGAGCCCCAGGTAATCCTGATAGTAGAGGGCAAGGAAATTAATTTCCTCCAAAATGATGAAGCCACTTTCTCTGTACTCCTCCCAAGCCCTGATAAATCATCTTCAGAGGCTGTAGCTGTTATAGGTATGTCTGGGAAGCCAAGAAAGATATTTTTCTCAGCCTTTAGGTCATAGCTGGGGTAAGCTGTCCCTTTCCCGTTGCCTTCCTGAAAAGCCTCATATTCACATCAGAAACAATGTCCTCTCAACTCAGGCTCTAGAAGGACTCAATATCCTAATAAGTCATCTGTTATAGAAGCCCAAGGTTTATTGAAACCTTGTCATAATCCTTACTATACCCCCATCTTAGGAGTACAAGAGCCTAATAGAGGGGGAGGACTAGTTCAGGAATTATAACTAGTAAATAAGGCAGTGATTCCTATCCAGCCAATTGTCCCTAACCCTTATGATTTACTTGCCCAAATTCTGGAAAACACAAAGTGGTTTATAGTACTAAATACCAAGGATGCCTTTTCTACTCCTGTCTCCTAACTCACAGACCCTTTTTGCCTTTCAAAGATCCCAATAATCAAAGCCATCAGCTAACATGGACAACACTGCCCCAGAGCTTTTTGGAATAACACTCATTTATTTGGGCAGGCCTTTAAACTAGGCAAAAAGCCCTTTAACAGGCACCATCTTTAAGTCTCCCAACAGGTCGGCAACAATGACTCCTAGATCCATCTGTCTCCAGTAAGCCTTGAACACCAGCACAGGAGGAGGACATGTTACAGAATTTACCAGATGACCAAAAAATACACAGGAGCACTTGGATGTCCAGGATAACCCCATTTATTTTCAGATGTTTCACATGTACTAGTACAGTGACTCGGGGGGTCAGTTCTCCAAATCCTGAGTAAGCCAATATGGAGGAAGCTTTCTCTTTAGACCCTTCGGTTTCTTTATTTTCTATCGTTTCCTAACTACCAGGCTTTTGTGGTGGGCTTCCATAGCCCCTCCTGAGTCAGTTAGAAGGGGAAGTTAGAGTGTATCTAAATGCCTGGTCTGGGTGGTGTCAGCTGTAGCTAAGCTGTTACATTCTTTGTTTATGACCCCTTGGTAAATTGGGAGTAATTAGGAAGACAAGTCTTGCCAGACCAGATTGTGGAGAAAGGGGCAGTGACTTAATTATAGGCTATCAAGAATGTACATTAGGTTACTGGCACAGATTCATATTTCTAGCCCCCCAAATGTCTTATTTTCCCCATCAGACAAAGCTGTATTGCCATCAACTAGATCACCAAATATCTACTCATTGAGCCTCTGAAGGACCTGAAACTTCTCCTTCAAAGGGATCCTGGGATGTCAATAGTGGCAGATAATAACACACTCTGGTATTTCTAGATAAACAATGTTTTCATTTTTTAAATAATTCTTATTCTCTATTTTTATAAGTGTCATCTAAACCTTAGGCTGGTACCTGGAGGAGACCTCTGACCTTGCTGGGACCCCATGAGATGCTCCCAAATATAGCTCCCTTTTTTGTATCTCTATGAAGCATAGTGATCCCTTTTTTGGAAAAAACTACTGTTTAAAGCTGTCTTTGAACTACTCTGTTATTCTTAGTTTGTTATTCTGTAGGTCAACTCTGTTATTTTTAGACTGTAAAATAACTTTGTTTTTTGCTTGAATAGAAAAGATAAACTTCATTGTCTGCCCTTGCAAGCTGGACATCTTACTGATTTGCTGATATTGATGCCAGGTGCCTGTATAGATATTACATGATACTCAAGGTCACAGTTGTCTGTATAGATATGATAAGATACTCAAGGTTACAAGTTGTCTGTATAGATATGACAGGTGTTTGCTAGATATGATATGTACTCAAGGTTATAAGCTATATACAAAAATAACTTATACAAAGAACTAGAACAATATACAAAGTAAATTCTCCCTCCTATGTTTGTTCAGAATTTGATAGAGGTAATCAGCTCTGAACCTGCACACAATAAAGATGACTCCTAACTAACTGGCTCATTAAGGTGTCTTGTGCAGCTCGCTGATTCGCAATACAACACCTAATGTAGCAAATTTTTCAGCCACACTGGCTCCCCAAATCCCTAACTATTAAGTATATTATAAGCAGCCCAATTCAGGGTTGAATAATCTCAATTAGATATATATCTCCCACATCTCTTTTAGAGTAAAATGTGTTAAATATTAGTCTATAGAACAACTTATACTGCCACTACCACCAACCATGCCAGAATCACTTCTCAATCCACCAAGATTTTTATTCACAGAGAAGCCCATGATTCAGCAGGGCAAATCCTGTGCCATGAATAACACTCCTTGCTGCAAACAGCTTAGCTAAAAAATGCCTCATAGCTTCTTGACCCAGAAGTCTGGGCACCAATTAAAGATGTATTAGCTAACTCCCTTTAGCAGACTTTGGTTTTTACTGTTTTTTTTTAAATAAATTACCTTAAACCATTGCCTGTTTAATCTTTGGTATGTTTCATATGCTTCCATTCAGAAGCCCTTAAACTACTCCTGATCCTCCGCATGGAACAGCAAATGATGGTCGCTACATCCATCTTCCATGGACCCTTATGCCACCCACTTCCAATAGGACCCTGACTGCTGCCCCAATCTATGATCCCTTTGCCAGCAGGAAGCAGCCAGAAAGATGTGGCACACCCTATCCCCAAAGGCAGTTGAAACAGGAATTTTAGGGGAATGTTGGCAGGTTTAGGGAATTTTTAGAATTGGGGTCCATGTGAAAAAACAAACAAACACAACCAGGGCTATAGCAGGGAGAAGGTACATTTCCATAACACAAGGAAGCCAGGTGCAGAAACATTTCCATAAGACAAGGGAGCAGCAACAGGTATATTTCCATAGGACAATGTAACTAAGAATAGCCAAAAAAGGTCTATATTTACAAAATAAAGAAGAAGTAAGAAAGCCCAGAAGGAATAAGAGCACAATGAGGGAGGAGGGCCTCAGGAGTCACTATAGTAACCAATTCTAAAGGGAATATTGACCAATCAGAGGGGATATCAGGACACAGGAACTACAGCCTTTATAAACCACGGATACAAGAAGTTGGTGGGACCCTTTCCCCCTCCCCACGTGGCTATACAAGGAAACTTAGTTGTCACCTACTATAAAAAGTTACTATAATTTTTATATTATACCCTGATTACTATCTATATATGTAAAAGGCAATATGCAAAGTGTACTCTTGGGAGGTCAGATTTTGCCTAGGAAAAGCAGAGAGAGAGAGCTACATAACCAGATACCCGGAGAAGAGAGATCATAGGGAGTCAAAGAAAGAGCCCGCATGTGAAAGAAAAGGAGGCATCACCACAAAAGGAAGTAATTGAAATGGAAGCAGGCAATATGTCAGAAAAGAATTCAGAGAAATGGTCATAAGGTCGCTGAAAAGAATGGAAGACAAATTCAACTATATGTGTAAGAACCATAAGGAAATGAAGAAAAACCAAGAAGAAATGAAAAATGAGCTGAAATCGGTTTGACTCAGTGGATAGAGCATCGACCTGCAGACTGAAAAGTCCCAGGTTCGATTCCAGTCAAGGGCATGTACCTTGGTTGCGGACACATCCTCAGTAGGGGGTGTGCAGGAGGCAGCTGGTTGATGTTTCTCTCTCATCGATGTTTCTAACTCTCTATCCCTCTCCCTTCCTCTCTGTAAAAAATCAATAAAAAATATTTAAAAAAAAAAAGAAAGAAAAGAAAAATGACATCGCTGCTATAAAGAAAGCATTAAGAGTAGACTAGAAGAAGCAGAAGACCACATCTGTGAGCTAGAAGACAAGGTAGAAAAAAATTCCCATGCACAGCAGAATCCATAAAAAAACACACACACAAAAAAAAAAAACAACTTAAAAAACATGAGGAGAGCCTAAGGGAACATTGGGACAACATGAAACAAAACAACTTCCACATGATAGGGGTGACAGAAGGAGAGGAAAGTGAGCAAGAAATAGAAAACCTGTTTGAAGAAATAATGATAGAAAACTTCCCTGATATAGGGAAGAAAAAACTCACACAAATCCAAGAAGCTCACAGAGTCCTAATCAAAATGAACCCCAAAGACTGACACCGAGGAACATTATAATTAAACTAGAGGCCCAGTGCATGAAATTTGTGGGCTGGAGGTGTGTGGGGGTAGTCGCTCAGCTCAGCCTATGCCCTCTCGCAGTCCTGGAGTTCCCAGAGAATGTCCAATGGATGGCAGTCAGACATACTTGGCACTGCCATGGAGGCGAGAGAGTCTCCTGCAACGGCCACTGTGTTCCCCAGCCTTGAGCCCAAGACCTAGCCCAAGCCTTAGTCCAAGCCCTAGCCCTAGCCCTAGGCCTAGCCCCAGCCCCAGCCTCTCCCCCTACCCTTACTCCTCCCCCTCCCCCTCTCCTCCCCCTCCCCCACCCTTCCCTTGTCCTTACCCCTGCCCCATCCCTGCCCCTGCCCTTGCCTCTCCTCCTGCCCCACCTGCTGCCCTTGCCCCTGCCCCTCCCCCAGCCCCTCCTCCAGCCCCCAGCCCCTCCCCCGCCCTAGCCCCAGCCCCAGCCTCAACCCCAGCCCCAGCCCCTCTCCCCTGCTCTTCTCTCCCCTCACCCTGCCCCTGCCCCTCACCTGCCCCTTCCCCTCTTTCTCTCCTTGCCCCTTCCCCTGCCCCTACCCTTGCCCCTGCCCTTGCCCCTCCTCCTGCCCCTGTCCTTGCTCCTCCCTCTGCCCCTGCCCTTGCCCCTGCCCCTCCCCTACCCCCTCCTACAGCCCCCTGCCCCTCCCCATGACCTTGCCCCAGCCCCTCCCCCAGCTCCTCCACCAGCCCCCAGCCCCTGCCTCTAACCCTGCCCCAACTCCAGCCCCCATCCCCCTGCCCCTACCCCCTGTCCCCTGCCCCTTGCCCATTGCCCCTTGCCCCCTGCCCCAGCCCCTGCCCCTGCCCCAGCCCTAGCTGGGACCTTGCCCCTCCCCTGATGACATAAAGAGGTCTGGCCGCCCACCGGACCTTACCCCCCAGCTTGACCACCCAGGGATCACAGGACACTTCTGGGTATTTCCCAGGCCCTGGCACCCCTGAACAACATCCAGTTGGCCACCTGGGCCCTCCCCCTTGTTTTGGAGACACTGCTCCTTGTTTGCCGGAGCAATGAGCCTCACTCCCCGGGCTTCTTGGCCCCTCAGGTGGAGGCTGGACTTCCCAAATCGATGGAAATTGGGTTAAAGGCCTAAAATCCACAGCCCCAGATCACCATCTTCTCATAGGCTGTCTCCTATCCCAACAAGAGGGCAGCAAGCAGGGGGCCACCAGCCCTCTTTCAAGAAAGCCATGGGGGTCCATCTGCCTCAGGACTCCGCACTGTCCCCAACATGGGGGCATCTCACCCTGGAATGGCCTTAGACCCAGGCAAAATGGACTGTGGGTGTGGAGGTGTTTCTCTTTTCCGCATCCAGCACGGAAAAGGATTGGGTCCGGTTGCTGAGTGGAGGAGCTGGGGATTAAGAAATAAAAGAAAGAGAGCAAGATGCAGAAATAGAAGCAAGCTGGGAGCCAGGTGGGATGCCATTCTCTCTGATGGAGAGGCAGCGACGACTCAGCCCACGCAGCACATTTATTTTATACCACCAATACCAGGAAGTATCACCAAAACTTAGGATCAAAGGAGCTTATTTGCATTCTTCAGTAGGCCCTAGCATTCCTAGTGCTTGATAGGATTTACATATCTAGACCCGCCCATGCTGACACCTGATATAGGTAGGGGGCTGATATGAAGGCCAAGCTGACAACACTTGCCACCATCTTGGGGAAATGTGTATCCAAGATGTGGCTCTGCCAGTCATCTCGGGCTCAGCTGACAACAATTTAAAGAAATGCCCATGTGCCTTCCCAGGCAGCCCTCTACATCTCACCCTTTTTTTTTTGTTTTTAAGCTACTATAATAAAAGTAAAATTTAAACATTAAGAATAAAGCTCTAATATTAAAACAATTGCAGACAATGCCAATGCAAAAACTAAACTACATACATGTTATCATTTTCAAAACTTGAACATCAAGAGCAAAACTCTAGCTATCCTACCTAATAAAAAATAATATGCAAATTGACTGTACCTTCGCTACGCCCAAGCCACGCCCACCAGCCAATCAGGGCAAGTATGCAAATTAACCCAACAAATATGGTGGTTAATTTGCATATCAAGACAGTGTAGAAAGAAGCCAAGCGCTGCAGAAGAAAGCAAAGCTGCAGAGAAGCAAGCAAGCGGGGTGGCAGGGAGAAGGAAGGGAAGCAGGCGGGGCGGGGGAGAAGGAAGGGAAGCAGGCAGGGCGGGGGAGAGTGCAGCAGGAAGCCCTATTGCAGGAATCTTCCTACAATGGGCCACTAGTTAAATAATAACAAAACAATGCCAAAGCAAAACAACAATAAGAGGGAAATCAAAACAATGGACATGTTAACATTTTTAGCTACTAAATGAAAGAAAGTCTCTTTTGCTGCTGGTGTATATTTACTCAGAGTCTTTGGACTTGGCTGCGCAAGACTTTGCAGAAGACTGGCAGCTAACAGATGCTAGCATGAGCAGGTACATGGTTGAAGAATTAGCTTCAGCTTCTTGCTTTTTCACAATCTGCTGCACTTCAGTCGTTAACTTCTTCAGATGACTCCATATTGGCACCTCAGTCCCTTGCGTAGCTTTCAGTTTTCTTCTTCTGCCTTGCTGTCATTGGGCAACTCTCAGTCCTTTTGAGTGAAGGGACACAGAAGCTTCTCTGGGTCCATTGTTGTGATGGACGTAACGTTCTGGCACCCTAATTGGCTGCATTGCTCCTTCTGGAAAGATATAAAACACAACCTCTTTCCCACATTATTACTGAATCTGATAAAACTCTTGTCTGGTTTGTGCTTCCTTCCACCTAGCTAACTCAGTGTAGGCTATTGTACAGGAGGCCTGATGCCTTTACCTGCTGTACAATCCTCTGCATCACAATTCAAAAATTTAAAGTATAAAAAGCATGACTGAGTTTGTTTTGAGGTGACACATAACATCCATCCCCCCCCCCCCTTTTTGTTTTAGTAAATGATTGTAAGAGTACGATTGGCTCTTTCCACTATTGAGTGACATTCATTTTGTCAGATTAGGTTTAAGTCCTCGGGGGATTTACCCCTAAAGTAGGCACAGAGAGGTGGATAACACACTGAGGACATTGTTTCCAATAAAACATAGAAATTGTCATTCTCTAATAACATTTTAAAGGCTGAAAATTAAATGAAAAGTTCCTCTGAATTAGTGCACCCTATGTAGCTGTTTCAATAATTTTGGCCATACTTACCACATAAGCACTATTACTATAGGTTAATGGGCTCCATAGCAAAATCTGTTAAGGCATAAATAAGAGCTTGTATTTCTACTGAAATATAAAGAGTTTGAAGGACCTTTGCTCCCCTGCTGCAGTGTAGATCCAGCCTTTCCAGAACTGGATACATCTGTAAAAATGGTTAATGCCTGAGGTATGGCATTTCTTTTAATGTGGCAGTTAATACCATTCCCTGTGTTAAAAATAAGGCAAGCCCCCCAAGTCAGAGGTCCTGGTAGAACACAAAACATCAAACATTGACTTCTATGCAGAAGGGTGTGCACCCATGGTCTGGAAGCATGCACACTGACCTTCCTTGCCCTTGGTCCTGGGCAACCTGCAGCAATGCATAGGTGCTGACTGCTAACATGGCAAGGCATCTTCACTATCTTTATTTATGGACTGTTTCACCTCTGTTCTTGTGGGCCACTGCTTATTCTCTGGCTGGAACAGTCTTATCAGGTCCTCTCTGTGATTCGGTGTTGTAGGAATCCATATGGGCTTTTCTGGAAATATAAAAATATTCTCGACCAAAGGTTAGTAAAGAAATCTTTTCTATAAATTAGACTTGAGATCCTTTTGATTTTTGTCCAAACGATTTTCCTTTGGCTTATTTTGACACGAAGTGTGTTTTTCATGGGTGTTTTGCTGTTAGCATTACAAATAAAAATGAATTTTCAAAGTAAAAATTTTTTCTAGATATAATTTACTTACAGGATATTTTTCCACTATCCCCCCTTTTTTGATTTAGTTATTAGGAGGCTTTTCAAAAGTTTTTATAATGCAGTCTAGATAACTTTAAATTTTAATTTTTGCACAAAAATATGACTGCTTTAGGTTCATTGCATGTTATGAAATTTTACCATGAGATGAACTACCAATAGAAATTTTAGTTAATACTTTAGGAACAGCTTTTTGTCCAGTACAATGAATTTTTCTTGAATATTCACTTATTTCAATTAGCCAATTTAAATTAATCTGAAATAAAGCTTATTTTTTAACTTCACTTGTCCTAGATTGTGGACAATAAATGACATTAAGTTTCTGCTATTAATCTTTAATTTTACATAAAACTTATCAAAGAGGAAAAAACACAAATTATTTACTTCAGTTTAAGAGGCCAAATATACAGGCTTTCAATTACAATCCTTACCGCATTTGAAGGAAACCTCTTTATTTCCTTCCAGAATAATTTTCAGGCTAAGGGTATCATTTAAGAATCTTTGTCTTTCTTTTTACAACATACAACCTGTATGGCTGCAGTTTGAAGGTCAAGCCGACAGCCAAGTAGCTAGCTATATTACAAGCACTTTTACAGTAAGATTGACTACTAATTTACTTTCAGATTTAATATTTTAACAACAATCTTAGTTTACACTGTAAATATTAGTGAAAGAGAATTCAAAATTTTAAAATTTCTCCTTTTTATTAAAATTACTAGGAGCCCGTTGCACGAAGTTTCGTGCAATAGACTTTTCCTTCACTTGGCTACCGGCACCAGTTTTCCGCCAGCAGCAGTTTTCCTCTGGCCACCCGCCGATCAGAGCGCCTCCCGCCAGCACGATCAGCCACCTCGAGAGGAACTCTGATCGGGAGGCGCTGCGATCGGGCGGGTGGCCAGAGGAAAACTGCTGCTGGCGGAAAACTGGTGCCAGCAGCCACGCAATCAGCCACCCCGAGTTCCACCACCAGCGTCTTCCGCAGCACCGGCCTAAGCAGCGCTGGACGTTTGAGCCGGCGGGAGGAGCGGGGGTCGGGGACTCGCGAGTCCCCGACCCCTGCTCCTACCGCCAGCCAATTGGCCACCCTGAGTCCCGCCCCCGTGCCTCCAGCCGGCCCAATCATAGCGGAGTGATGGTAATTAGCATATTACCATTTTATTAGGTATGATAATTATACTAGCGACCCGTTGCAGGAATATTCCTGCAAGACTTCCGGTGGGCTTCCCTCCCGCCATGGCCACCTGTCCCGCCCCACCACCTCTCCCACTGCGGCGGGTGGGGCAGGCAAAATACCCCCCGCCCGTCCCACCCACCCAACGCAGCCCACGGCCACCGTGGCATCCGAAGCAGCACACGCTGCTACCACCACAGGGTGACCCACTGCGCCTGCTGCCCCCACTGCCTCCCGCCGCTGCTGCCTCCACGGCCGCGCGAGCCGCCGCTGCCTCCACGGCCGCGCGAGCCGCCGCTGCGCACCTCGCCCCACCCACCTGACCCGCTGCCTCCCACCGCCACCTCCCGCCGCTGCCTCCATGACCACCACTGCGCACCTCACCCCGCCCAGCACGCACTGTCAGTGCTTTTCCTCCAGCAGCCGCAGCCGCCATGCTTTACACTTTCCCTCTCTCTTCCTCCATGTATGCAAATTAACTGCCATCTTTGTTGGGTTAATTTGCATACTTGCTCTGATTGGCTGGTGGGTGTGGCTTTGTGGGCGTGGCTTGTGTAGCGGAGTGATGGGTAATTTGCATATTACACTTTTATTAGATAGGATTTTTAAAGTATCCTCTTTGCCTTATTTGCATACACAGAGGGATTATGAGAAGCCTTCAGTAACTTTCTTAGAATACTTATTAATGTATAATGAATATAACAAAATTGTGAGAGAGCAGGTGGAAAAAACATCAAAAGGTAAGTCTATAGTCTAGAAAGGATGTTGCACACTGCAGAAATCCTTGAAATAGAGCAAGTGCACACTAAACGAGTCTTTGAAACCAATAGAATTCATTGCAAAGTAGCATTCAACTGTACAACAGTTGAGAGAAAAGTGTATATAGCTTCTAAAGTTCATAGAAGAGTGTACAAAGTTGTTTGTACATGTCGGGAAGTCCCATAATTAGAGCAGTAGACAAATTATAAGACACTGCAAGGAACCACTAGTAATTCAGACCAAATAATAGTAAATAGAACAAAAATGTGAGAATACAAGTGGAAAAGACAACAAAATATACGTCTGTAGTATAGGAATGTCTTTGTACACTGCAGAAAACTCTTTAAATAGAGCAAGTGCACATTAAACAGGTCTTTGAAACCACTAGAATTCACTGAAAAGTTGCATTAAACTATAAATCATACTTGGGAGACAGGTGTATATTGCTTCTCCACTTCAGAGAGCACTGTAGAAAGGTGTTTGTAGAATGTAGGTAAGTCCGGTAACTGCAGCAGAAAGCCAATTGTAAGAAAATGTAAGAAGACTAGGAACTAAAGGCAAAATAGCAGTAAATTGAACAGAATAGTTAGAGAATAAAGAGAAAATACATCACAAAGTTTGGATATAGTAATGAAAGTGTTTCAAACAATGCGGGAAATCCTAGAATAGAGCAAATAGCACATTTAGGCAGCTTTAGAAACCACTAAAATTCACTGCAAAGTAGCATTAAACTGTAAAACAGTTGAGAGACAAGTGTATATAGCTTCTCAAGTTCAGAGAAGAGTGTATAATGTTGTCTGTACATGTGGTGAAGTCTCATAAGTAGAGCAGAAGGCCAATTATAAGACACTGCAAGAAACCAGTAGTAATTTAGAGAAAATAATAATGAATATGACAGAATTGTGAGAGAATTAGTGGAAAAGACATCAAAATGTAAGTTTATAGTATAGAAAGGATGTTGTACACAGCAGAAATACTTGAAATACAGCAAGTGCACATTAAACCAGTGTTTGAAACCACTAGGATTCACTGAAAAGTACCATTAAACTGTAAAACAATAGAGAACCAAGTGTATATAGCTTCTCAAGTTCACAGAAGACAGTACAAAGTTGTTTGTACATGTTGGGAAGCCCCATAACTAGACCAAAAGGCCAATTATAGCACATTTCAAGTAACCAGTAGTAATCCAGAGCTAATAATAATGAATACAACAGAATTGTGAGAGAAAAAGTGGAAAAGACATCACAATGTAAGTGTATAGTATAGGAAGGATGTAGTACACAGCAGAAATCATTGAAATAGAGCAAGTGCACATTAAACCAGTGTTTGAAACCACTAGAATTCACTGACAAGTACCATTAAACTGTAAAACATAATTTGAAGACAAGTGTTTATTGCTTCTCCACTTCAGAGAAGAGTGTAGAAAGCT